>NW_024070204.1:29072656-30354738 GCF_014754425.2 Oryx dammah
TTTATAATCCTTTGTATTTCTTCATTGTGTTTTGTAACCTCTTTTTCATTTCTAATTTTGTTGATTTGATTCTTCTCTCTTTTTTTCTTGATGAGTCTAGCTAAAGGCTTGTCAATTTTATCTTCTCAAAGAACCAGCATTTAGTTTTAATAATCTTTACTATTATTTCTTTCACTTCGTTTTCAATTATTTCTGCTCTGATATTTATGATTTCATTCCTTCTACTAATTTTTTGGGGGGGGTTTCTTGTTCTTCTTTTTCCAGTTATTTTAGGTGTAAAGTTAGGTTCTCTATTCGATGTTTTTCTTGTTTCTTGAGGTAGGTATGTACTGCTATAAACTTCCCTCTTAGGACTGCTTTTGCTGCATCCCATAGGTTTTCAGTTGTCATGTTTTCATTGTCATTTGTTTCTAGAAATGTTTTCATTTCCCTTTTGATTCCTTCAGTAACCTGTTGGTTATTTAGAAATGTGTTGTTTAATCTCCATGTGTCTGTATTTTTTATAATTTTTTTCTTGTAATTGATATCTAGTCTCACAGCGTTCTGGTCGGAGAAGATGCTTGATACTATTTCAATTTTCTTAAACTTACTGAGGTTTGATTTATGATGCAAGATATGGTCTATCCTGGAGAATGTTCCATGTGCACTTGAGAAGAAGGTGTATTCTTCTGCATTTGGATGGAATGTCCTGAAGCTATCAATGAACTCCATCTCATCTAATGTATCATTTAAGACTTGTTTCCTTATTAACTTTCTGTTTTGATGATCTATCCATTGGTGTGAGTGGGATGTTAAAGTTACCTACTATTATTGTGTTACTGTCAATTTCTCCTTTTATGTCTGTTAGCATTTGTCTTATGTACTGAGGTACTCTTATGTTCAGTGCATAGATATTAACAATTGTTATGTCTTCCTCTTGGATTGATCCCTTGATCATTATGTAGTGTCCTCCCTTATCTCTTGTAATCTTCTTTATTGTAAGGTCTATACTATCTCATATAAGGATTGCTAGTCCAGCTTTCTTTTGCTTCCCATTTGCATGGAATATATTTTTCCATCCTTTCACTTTCAGTCTATATGTGTCTTTAGGCCTGAAGTGGACAGCATATATAGACAGCATATATATGGTCTTGTTTTTGTCTCCATCCAACCAGTCTGTGTCCTTTGGTTGGAGCATTTAATAGACATATTAAAGTAATTATAGATATATATGTTCCTATTGTCATTTTCTTAATTGGGGTTGATTTTGTAGATCTTTTTTCTTCTCTTGTATTTCTTGACTATATAAGTTCATTTAACATTTGTTATAAAGCTAGTTTGGTGGTACCCAATTCTCTTAACTTCTGCTTGTCTGAAAAGCTTTTTATTTCTCTGTCAATTTTGAATGAGATCCTTATCGAGTACAATAATCTTGGTTGTAGATTTTTCCCTTTCAGTACTTTAAATAAATCCTGCCATTCTCTTCTGGCCTGCAGACTTTCTGCTGAAAGATCAGCTGTTAAGCATATGAGGTTTCTGTTGTATGTTACTTGTTGCTTCTGCCTTGCTGCTTTTAATATTCTTTCTTTGTGTTTAGTCTTCTTTAGTTTCATTAGTATGTGTCTTGGCATGTTTCTCCTTGGGTTTATCCTGTATGGGACTCTTAGTGCCTCTTGGATTTGACTATTTCCTTTTCCATGTTGGGGAAATTTTCAACTATAATCTCTTCAAATTATTTCTCATACCCTTTCTTTTACTCTTCTTCTTTTGGTACCCCTATTATTCGAATGTTGGTGTGTTTGATATTGTCCCAGAGGTATCTGAGACTATCCTCAGTTCTTTTCATTCTTTTTACTATATTCTGCTCTTCAGACGTTATTTCCACCATTTTATCTTCTAGCTCACTGATTTGTTTTTTGCTTCAGATATTCTGCTACTGATTCCTCCTAGAGTATTTTTAATTTCAGTAATTGTGTTGTCTCTGCATGTTTATTCTTTAATTCTTCCGGGTCTTTGTTAATTGATTCTTGCATTTTCTCCATTTTGTTTTCAAGGTTTTTGATCATCTTTACTATCATTATTCTGAATTCTTTTTCAGGTAGCTGGCCTATTTCCTCTTCATTCATTTGGACTTCTGTGTTTCTAGTTTGTTCCTTCATTTGTGTAGTATTTCTCTGTCTTTTCATAATTTTTTTTTTAATTTATTGTGTTTGAGGTCTCCTTTTCCCAGGCTTCAAGGCTGAATTCTTTCTTCCTTTTAGTTTCTGTCCTCTAAGGTTGGTCCAGTGGTTTGTGTAACTTTCATATAGGGTGAGATTTGTGCTGAGTTTTTGCATGTTTGTTTTTCCTCTGATGGGCAAGGCTGAGTGAGGCTGTAATCCTGTCTGCAGATGATTGGGTTTGTATTTTTGTTTTGTTTGTTGTTTAGCACAGGATGCTACTGGTGGTCGGGTGATGCCAGGTCTTGGTTTCCTTTGTGTGAGTTCTTATTATTTGATACCCCAAATGATGCTAAAGCTGAAACTCCAGTACTTTGGCCACCTCACGTGAAGAGTTGACTCACTGGAAAAGATTCTAATGCTGGGAGGGATTGGAGGCAGGAGGAGAAGGGGACGACAGAGAATGAGATGGCTGGATGGCATCACCGACTCAATGGACCTGAGTTTGAGTAAACTCCAGGAGTTGGTGATGGACAGAGAGGCCTGGTGTGCTGCAATTCATGGGGTCGCAAAGAGTTGGACACAACTGAGCGATTGAACTGAACTGAACTGAGGCTTATTTCTCTGGTAGTCTAGGGTCTTGGAGTCAGTGCTCCCACTCCAAAGGCTCAGGGCTTGATCTCTGGTCAGGAATGAAGATTCCACAAGTGGTTTATGGTATTAAATGAGATTAAAACAAATATCCAAAACTAAGAAACCAAAGATGAATCCCAGACAAATGGCAGTTACAAAATCAGGCAAATAATAATTAAAATAATGGAATATACACATATACATATACACCCATGAGCAAAGTCAAAAGAGTCCGACAAAAATAAAGTACAACAGATTGACCCAGTGAATAAAGGAAATAAAAAATTATATTTACCAATTAAGAATAAAAGTAACAAAAGCACAAACTGGAAAACAAAACTAAAGCAAGGTGCCAACTGGGGAATAAAGCAATGAAAATAAAACTAACAAATATGTTGAGAGGAAAGGAAAGAAAGAATAGATATGCAAAGTTAAATAAAGGTAGATGAAGATTTATATCCATTAAAGATTAACTGCAAGGGGAAAAGAACAGTAGGAAAAGCAAACAAAGGACTAAATGCAGAAAAATATATCAGTTTCAAAAAACTAAAAATTAAAATTATAATAAAGAGAAAAGAAGATTTTAAAAATGGAAGAAGAAAGAAAAAAGGAAAACACAGAACTGCAAAAGCCCAATGCAGATGCAGAGGTTTATAACAACAATAAAAATGTGACTGAATATACACATATACATATACACCCATAAGCAAAATCAAACAGTCCAATAAAAATAAAATACAATAGATTGACCCAGCAAACAAAGAGAACCAAAAATTATGTCTACCAGAAAAAAACTAACTAAAGCACAAACTAGAAAACAAAACTATAGCAAGGTGCCAATTGGGGAATATAGCAAAGAAAATGAAACTAACAATTATGCTGAGAGGAAAGGAAAGAAAGAAAGAATAGATATTCAAAGTGAAATAGAGGTAGATAAAGAAGACATATATATTAAAGATTAACTGCAAGTAGGAAAAGCAAACAAAGGAATAAATGTAGAAAAAATAATAACAGGTTGTAAAAATTGAAATTAAAGAAAGAGAAAAGAAAAAAAAAAAAAAAAAAGGAAAACTCCCCAGAACTGCAAAAGCCCAACATAGAGGCAGAGGTTTATAACAACAAATTAAAAAAAAAAAAAAACTGTGACTGAGAAGGAAAAAAATGCTCAAAAGCTTAATTAGATTTCATAGTTCCAGTAAAATGGATAACTACAACGGGGGTGGTGGCGGGGTGGGAAAAGAGAGAGAGAAAATCCAAAAGAATCTACAGAACAAGTCAAAACATGAGAATAATAAATGTTTTTTATTATAAATGTTTTTTTTGGGGGGGTGGTTTTTTTGTTTGTTTTGAGTCACTGCTGTCACAGTCCTTTCCCTCACTGAGAGTCACAGTTCACCTCATCTCCCTAGGATGCCCTCTAACACTGTGCTGATCTTTTGGACCTACTATGGAGGTAGCTCAAATTCTAATCTGACCCTACTCCTCTCTGTTCTTGCCTCCAATGTCCACAGCTATCAGAACTAGCACGTTTTCTTTTGTGGGAGCTCTCAATGACCTTTTATATATTCCATAGACACAGAGTCCACCTATTTGATTGTGTGCATTTAATCTGCAGATTGTACAACTGATGGGAGGGTTTTGGTTTCTTCCTTAGTCACACTGCCCTGGGTTTCAATTGTGGTTTTATTTCCACCTCTGCATCTGGGCTTTGCTCCTGAGGTTGCCCTTGAGGACTTAGGTTTGCCCCTGTGAGGGGCCAGGTGTGGAGGTGGTGCAGCTCCTTGGGTCGCAGGGGTTCTGGCAGCACCAGTATTCAGGGGAGTTGGTGGCTAGGGCAGCAGGAAATATAGTGCTCTAGAAGGGTATGGCAACCAGTATTGGCCAATATGCTCCAGTATTCTTGTCTGGGGAACCCCCACTCCCTGACAGAGAAGCCTGGCAGGCCACAGTCTATAGGGTCACAAAGAGTCAGACTTGACTGAAGTGACCCTGCGTGCATAGACACAGGACTTTTTTTGGCCTGTGGCAGCTCTGCCCCAATGAGAGTTGAGCGAGAAGGTGGTGCAGCTGCTTGGCTTGCGGGGACCCTGGCAGTGCCAAGTGTGCAGAGACACGGACTGCCTCCCCTGCAGGAGTTATGGCCCTATCAGAGTCTTGTTTTGAGCCTCTTGTAGCTGGCGATCAGAAGGCCTCTTTGGCCAGTCTTTCTCCTTAGCGCCACCCGTTCAGGCACTTATAGACCTCCCTTACCTGGGGTCCTTCTCTGTTGTTCAGACGTCAAGGACATAGAGGGGTCCCCCTGGCTGGGGTCCTACTCTGTAGATCAGCGCATCAGGCACTTAAAGGGGCACTCTGAGTGGGGCCCTACTCTGTAATTCAGTGCATCAGTCACTTAAAGGAGCACCCTAGGTGGGGTTCTACTCTGTAGATCAGCACATCAGGCACTTAAAGGGGCACCCTGGGTGGGGTCCTACTCTGTAGTTCAGTGCATCAGGCATTTGATGGGCCAGCCTCTCTATTGCTCAGCTGCCAGTGCTGGCGTGTGGGGGGAGAGAGTCTATAGTGTTGGCTCCATCTCCTCAGCGTGACTCAGCAGTATCATCTTGCTTCCATGGCTGCCTGGCTTTCCTCCACAGGCATTTCCCTCCACAATCTCCTCTCTCACATCTCCTCGATCCATCTCTCCACAGTCAACAGCAGCCCTTGCCCAGGGACTGCTCCATAATCCCTAAACTCCAGCTCCCAGCCACTGTGCCTTCTAGGGGATCCATGTCCCTGTCTGTGGTATGTATGGCTGCAGCAAGGACTCTCTGATTCTCATTCTATTTAGGCTGCCAAAAATCAGCTGTTTCACTCTCAGCCTTAAATGTTTCTCTTCTGACTCAGATAATTGCCCCAATGTGGGGATCAGACCCCTACTTCAGTTTCCTCTCCTGCCGAGGGCAGGTCCAGTCCTACGAACACTCCTGTTTCTCCCCCAGCTCCTTTGTCCTACCGAGTTTTGCATGGTTCTATATATTCTTTTCCGCTGGTCAGGTACTCCTGTCTGCTCTCAGCTGGTGTTCTGCATGTACTTCTATGTCTGAAGGTGTATCCCTGATGTATCTGTAGATGTACTCCATGTCCACCTACTCGCCATCTTGTTCCATCTTCTCATGTACAGCTTTTTATATAGTCAGCTCTATAAATCTCTTAAACCTTAAATTTGGCCTAAACTACTTGCTTCACATTTCCAAGGGTTTCCTGATGGAAGTACTGTATGCTGGGAACTGGTAGACTAGTAACTGCAATTATGTGTATTCCATCTAATTGAGGTCTCTAAAATGACTTGATTAGATATTTAAATCTTCCTAAACAAGGGGTCACTAATTGTTGATCTACAACTATTAGTACTTCTTGCCAGCTTCTTATGGCCCAGGGTTAAGAAGTTCTTTCTTACAGTCTACTTAAATATTTTCTGTTGTCTACCCAATTTCCTTCATTTTATCAGAAACAGCAAATGATCAGGATTCTTCTCACGAAAAGTAAATAAATAAATAAGCATTGTTTATCAGGGCTTAACAACAGGAGCTTGACCGCCAAGGAAGCAGGACGTGCAGCCGACATGGGTCCATGAGCAGCTGGGCTTGTGGAGATGTATTTTTAATTGACAACAAAAAAAATTAGCAATCCAAAAACTCATTGAAAAGGCAAGAGTAAGGAAAAAAATCTGTATTGTATTCTTTTATCCACCAGAGTAAAATAACTTTGGTACAAGATCTGTGGCATGTTTCCCATAAAAGAAAACAATGAAACAAAATGACATTTTATCAGCTTGAAAGGAAGCAAGTGTTTGCTATAAAACAGATGGGAGGGGCCATCCATGTCTTGAGTTGCAGAAAGGTCCACGTTATGATCTTTGGGCCCTTGCTAAACTGCCTTGTATCTTGCCTCAGTCCTATAATAATTTTTGGTTGGTCTAGAAGAGAATGGCTTGGTCTCAGAGCTAGAAGGGACCTGAGAGATTTTTTCTTGTTTTATAGATAAATAAACAAGCCTGCAGAGCTTCATTTCGATGGTTCTCTTGCAGACACAGAGCCATTTTTGTTGTTGTTGTTGTTGTTGTTTTTAAAATCTAGGTGTTACATGCAAATGTGACTGCCTCCATACAACCATGGATAGCAGGCCTGCTCTGCTACAACGGTATGGATGGGACCTGTTCTTTCTTAGGACCACCTATGATCACTACAAGGAAAATATCTTCTCTTCAATAATACCCTGTTTTCTTCTAAACTCACACAGCACATCCATTTATTTAGTGAGTAATTAAAAAATAAAAGGCAGACGATATATACCCAGATCCTCACTTCATTTCTAAACCTACTGAGTAATCCAATAAACTATTTACTTTGGGATCACTTGGGTTAAACAGCATTCCCTGCATACTCTATGAGGTGTCTTTGATTTCAGGCTTGTTTTAAATAAATAGTTCTATGAAAACAGAATAGCCTTAACTTTCAGCCCTGGAAATAAACAAACAGTCTCAATCAATGACACTGAGAAAACCATTTAACATTTTTCAAGAGACTAAGAAAAGAAATATTTTCATGCCTACAACATTAAGTCAGAAATAGCCTTTGGCACATAAATAGTTTGGTATTTTCAAAGGTTGTGGGAAAATATGGGGAAAAATATAAGTAAAATTAACGAGGCTACCATGACAACAAGCAAGTACTCACAGGCAGAGTTTAAACTCTGGAAATCTCAGAGGGAAAGAGAGGAGGATCCCTAGGACAGTTCATCAGAGAAGAGGAATCAAGCGTAAGGAGAATTATTGCTAAATGGACAGATACTGGAACAGATATTTATTGTAATGGATTTCCTGCAGTGCCAAATTTTATTGAAAGGGCACTGTAACTGAAGAGAGACCATTTGCTTGAAATTATGTGTTTTTTGCAATATTGAACTCAATGTGGAAATATATGTTCTACATTTTAATTTCTGTGGGTTGTCATTTGTTTTTGTTTAATGGACAAGAAGCCGCTTGTTTGGGAGTAAGAAAAAAATACATGGAGTAGTTGTTTGTTTTGTTTTGGTTTTTTTATTGAGTTTGCCAAAGTGGCTGAGTGACCACCCAGGGATGGTCCCTGAGACTCCCAGCGCTCTATCACAGCGTGTTTTTTCTCTTTTTCTATTTAAATCAGCTCAGTTCAGTCGTTCAGTTGTATCTGACTCTTTGCGACCCCATGGACTGCAGCAGACCAGGCTTCCCTGTCCATCACCAACTCCAGGAGCTTGCTCAAACTCATGTCCACCAAGTTGGTCATGTCATCCAATCATCTCATCTTCTGTCGTCCCCTTCTCCTCCTGCCTTCAATCTTTCCCAGCATCAGGGTCTTTTCCAGTGGGTCAGTTCTTTGCATCAGGTAACCAGAGTATTGCAGTTTCAGCTTCAGTATCAGTCCTTCCCATGAATATTCAGGAATCATTTCCTTTAGGATTGACTGGTTGGATCTCCTTGCAGTCCAAGGGACTCTCAAGAGTCTTCTCTATTTAAATTGCAAGCCCTGAACACATACATTCTTTCATTTGGTCAATCAATATTTACAGGCAATTGCTATGTGAAGTGAGTATGTGAAAGTGTTAATCACTCAGTCATGTCTGATTCTTTGCAACCGCATGGACCACTAGGCTCCTGTGTCCGTAGAATTCTCTAGGAAAGAATAGTGGAGTGCATAGACATTCCCTTCTCCAGAGAATCTTTCCGATCCAGGGATCAACCCAAGTCTCCTGCATTGCAGGTAGATTCTTTACCGTCTGAACCACCAGGGAAGCCCAGTTGCTATGTACTGCTCTTCAACAGCTGTTGGGAATACAGGGTTTAACAGAAAAGAGGGTGTGTATATGAGTTACATACTGGTCAAAGGGAGCTAGAAGAGAGAGAAATAAGTAAACAAACACATAAACAAGAAAATATCTAGATAGAAAAATATCTAGACCAACAAGTACAAAGGTCTTGAGTTAGGAAAGAGTATGGACAGGCACCAAGAACAAAAGAAAGACAGTCTACCTAGGACACAGTCAGGCAAAAGGAGTGGACTTGGTGATAATATTTGAGGTAGGGTTCAGTGCAGTAGGAATTTTCCATTCTTGTCCCCAGCCATCTGTTTTTCACACGTCTGTCAGAATAGTATGAAAACATAATCTCTCACCTGTATTAATGCAATAGAGGTAGATTTTCTATTCACAATGAATAACAAAGATAAAACTGTTAGGACATGATGTGAACAGCTTGGGTGTGGCATTTAAGGGAAAGGGAGCAGTAACAACCCTGTGTTTTTGGCCTGAGACAGTGAAGGAAAGGTGGTGTTATTTACTGAGATGAACAAGTGAGGGAGAAGAAATTTGAGAAACAACTGCCTGATGGACCTATACCTTTGGGGGCATCGATTAAATATCCAAGCAATAACAACATGGTCAAAATATAGCTAAATACACAGTTCATATCTCAGGAAAAGGATCAGAGCTGACAATTCAAACTTAGACGTCATCACCCTAAAGATCACACAAAACAGTGGACCCAAATGCAGCAACTCGACGTGCTAAAGGAGTCAGAACCTATAATCTAGTGCTGGGTCACTTCACTGTAGAAGTGGGGAGTGAAGGTGTCACCAAGGAGCTTGAAGATGTCACAGGAGAGAACATAAGGTTAATGTGTGTCACAGAAACCTAGCCAGTGAAGTATTTTCAAAAACACAGAGCTGGGTCAGATACTGCAGAGAGGTTCTGCAAGGAGAAAACAGATAAGTTGGATGTCGCAACTAGCAGGTCATTGGTGGGCAAGGATAAGAATCTTTCTACTTTTGGGGGGAGGGCCTCTGAACCACATGGCATGTGTGTCCCTATTTCCCCAACCAGTGATTGATCCCATGCCCCTGCACTGGAAGCACAGAATCTTAACCACTAGACTGCCAGGGAAGTGACTAATTTCCCTGAAGTGGCAGATATGACTTCAGTTTTAACTGGGTTAGATTATGAACCGTGGGTGTAGAAGGAAAAGCCATCAGTTCAGTTCAGTCGCTCAGTCCTGTCCCCATGAATTTGGGACCCTATGAATTGCAGCACACCAGGCCTCCCTGTCCATCACCAACTCCTGGAGTTCATGCAGACTCACATCCATCGAGTCGGTGATGCCATCCAGCCATCTCATCCTGTCATCCCCTTCTCCTCCTGCCCCCAATCCCTCCCAGCATCAGAGTCTTTTCCAATGAGTCAACTCTTCACATGAGGTGGCCAAAGTACTGGAGTTTCAGCTTCAGCATCATTCCTTCCAAAGAAATCCCAGGATTGATCTCCTTCAGAATGGACTGGTTGGATCTCCTTGCAGTCCAAGGGACTCTCAAGAGTCTTCTCCAACACCACAGTTCAAAAGCATCAATTCTTCAGCACTCAGCCTTCTTCACAGTCCAACTCTCACATCCATAAGTGACTACTGGAAAAAAACATAGCCTTGACTAGATGGACCTTAGTCGGCAAAGTAATATCTCTGCTTTTGAATATGCTATCTAGGTTGGTTATAACTTTTCTTCCAAGGAGTAAGCATCCTTTAATTTCATGGCTACAATCACCATCTACAGTGATTTTGGAGCCCCAAAAAATAAAGTCTGACACTGTTTCCACTGTTTCCCCATCTATTTTCCAGGAAGTGATGGGACCGGATGAATGATCTTCGTTTTCTGTATGTTGAGCTTTAAGCCAACTTTTTCACTCTCCTCTTTCACTTTCATCAAGAGGCTTTTTAGTTCCTCTTCACTTTCAACCATGAGGGTGGTGTCATCTGCATATCTGAGGTTATTGATATTTCTCCCGGCAATCTTGATTCCAGCTTGTGTTTCTTCCAGTCCAGCATTTCTCATGATGTACTCTACATATGAGTTAAATAAGCAAGGTGACAATATACAGCCTTGACATACTCCTTTTCCTATTTGGAACCAGTCTGTTGTTCCTTGTCCAGTTCTAACTGTTGCTTCCTGACCTGCATATAGATTTCTCAAGACACAAGTCAGGTGGTCTGGTATTCCCATCTCTTTCAGAATTTTCCACAATTTTTTTTTGTGATCCACACAAAGGCTTTGGCATAGTCAGTAAAGCAGAAATAGATGTTTTTCTGGAACTCTCTTGCTTTTTCCATGATCCAGCGGATGTTGCCAATTTGATCTCTGGTTCCTCTGTCTTTTCTAAAACCAGCTTGAACATCTGGAAGTTCACAGTTCACGTATTGCTGAAGCCTGGCTTGGAGAATTTTGAGCATTATGTTCCTAGCATGTGAGATGAGTGCAATTGTGCAGTAGTTTGAGCATTCTTTGGCATTGCCTTTCTTTGGAATTGGAATGAAAGCTGACCTTTTCCAGTCCTGTGGCCACTGCTGAGTTTTCCAAATTTGCTGGCACATTGAGTGCAGCACTTTCACAGCATCATCTTTCAGGATTTGAAATAGCTCAATAGGAATTCCATCACCTTCACTAGCTTTGTTCGTAGTGATGCTTTCTAAGGCCCACTTGACTTCACATTCCAGGATGTCTGGCTCTAGATGAGTGATCACACCATTGTGATTATCCAGGTCGTGAAGATCTTTTTTGTACAGTTCTTCTGTGTGTTCTTGCCACCTCTTCTTAATATCTTCTGCTTCTGTTAGGTCCATACAATTTCTGTCCTTTATCAAGCCCATCTTTGAGTGAAATGTTCCCTTGGTGTCTCTAATTTTCTTGAAGAGATCTCTAGTCTTTCCCATTCTGTTGTTTTCCTCTATTTCTTTGCATTGATTGCTGAAGAAGACTTTCTTATCTCTTCCTGCTATTCTTTGGAACTCTGCATTTCAGATGCTTGTATCTTTCCTTTTCTCCTTTGCTTTTCGCCTCTCTTCTTTTCACAGCTATTTGTAAGGCCTCCCCAGACAGCCATTTTGCTTTTTTGCTTTTCTTTTCCATGGGGATGGTCTTGATTCCTGTCTCCTGTACAATGTCACAAACCTCATTCCATAGTTCATCAGGCACTCTATCTATCAGATCTAGACCCTTAAATCTATTTCTCACTTCCACTGTATAATCATAAGGGATTTGATTTAGGTCATACCTGAATGGTCTAGTGGTTTTCCCCACTTTCTTCAATTTCAGTCTGAATTTGGCAATAAGGAGTTCATGATCTGAGCCACAGTCAGCTCCTGGTCTTGTTTATGTTGACTGTATAGAGCTTCTCCATCTTTGGCTGCAAAGAATATAATCAATCTCATTTTGGTGTCGACCATCTGGTTATGTCAATGTGTAGAGTCTTCTCTTGTGTTGTTGGAAGAGGGTGTTTGCTATGACCAGTGCATTTTCTTGGCAAAACTCCATTAGTCTTTGCCCTGCTTCATTCCACATTCCAAGGCCAAATTTGCCTGTTACTCCAGGTGTTTCTTGACTTCCTACTTTTGCATTCCAGTCCCCTATAAAGAAATGGACATCTTTTGGGGGTGTTAGTTCTAAAAGGTCTTGTAGGTCTTCATAGCACCATTCAACTTCTGCTTCTTCAGTGTTACTGGTTGGGACATAGACTTGGATTACTGTGATATTGAATGGTTTGCCTTGGAAATGAATAGAGATCATTCTGTCATTTTTGAGATTGCATCCAAGTACAGCCATAAGTCTATATAAACATTTGATCAAAGAGGAAGCAGAGTTTTGTTCAACAAAGAAGTAGAAAAAACTGGGCACCTACTGGAAGGAAATAGAGAAGCAAGGGATAAAATTTGAAAACACTAAATTGACCCCCCAAAAAAACTTAGGGAGATAACCAAGATCAAATTAATTTTACCTCCCAGTATTCTGTTAAACTCTATTTAGGGATTACTTTCTTCTTCTTTCTCTGGATGAAAATTTAGGTAATCTCATAACTTTCCTAATAACTCTTAGTGATTCCAAACTCCTATCTTAAGTCACTAAAATGATCTCAGCTTAGTAATTAGAATGTCCAGTACTGTTTTAGAGTCAAAGCCTCTAATTTCATTCAAAGACATATATACAAATTATGGGTTTATGGAAAATTTGGATACAGAGCTCTAATCTTAAATCCAATAATGCTCATAGAATTAACAAACCATAAATTTCCTGGATGACATCAGAAATGTTGGGAATTTAAGTGAGTTCATTCTCTGTCACATCTTCATTCATGGCTGGCTGCTCTTTCTCATCCTTTCTGTGTTCAGAAGGGAGGAGGGAGGAGGCAGAAGGGAAGGGAGATAAGGAACACAGGAAAGGGTTTACATGACTTATGGTGTGTGCTTAGTCGCTCAGTTGTGTCCGATTCTTTGGGACCCCATGGACTGTAGCCCCACCAGCCTCCTCAGCTCATGTGATTTTCCAGGCAAAAATACTGGAGTGGGTTGCCATTCCCTTCTCCAAGGGATCCTGCCAACCCAGGGATGGAACCCAGGTCTCCAGCATTGCAGGCAGGTTCTTTACCATCTGAGCCACTACATGCCTGGTGCTGTTATAAACTGGCTTTGTGCTCTTAGCCTTGGTAGATATTTAAAGCAGGCTCCTCTGTGGGACTTTCTCACAGGTATTTTGGTGACTTCACAACACTTGTAGTATCTTACCTGCATTTCCCTAACTAGCTGACTGTACTCTATTCTATATTCTATCTCTCCTCAGGCCATCTCCAGCTCCTTCTCTGTGGAAGCATTTTCAATCCTCTAAAGATTATCATGCAAGTGTGCTAAATCACTTCAATCATGTCCAACTCTTTGAGACCCTATGGACTGTAACCTGCCAGGCTGCTCTGTCCATGGGATTCTCCAGGGAAGGATACTGGAGTGGGTTGCCACACCCTCCTCCAGAGGATCTTCCTGAATCCAGGATCCAGCGAGCCATTTTCCCTTATGTTCGCTGCACTGGCAGGCAGGTTCTTAACCGCTAGCACCACCTGGGAAGCCCCTAGAAATTATCGTATTAGGTTAAATCACAGTGATCCCAGAGCATTCTTTCCCCACTTATTCCCCTCAAAAAACCCACAAGAAACACTGCTGCATTCTTTGTCCAGATCCCAAGAATAGTTAGGAAAGTGAAAGTGAAAGTCACCCAGTCATGTCCGACTCTTTGAGATCCCATGGACTATAGTCCATGGAATTCTCTCGGCCAGAATACTGGAGTGGGTAGCCTTTCCCTGGCCCAGGGGATCTTCCCAACCCAAGAATCGAACCCAGGTCTCTCACACTGCAGGCAGATTCTTTATCAGCTGAGCCAAAAGGGAAGCGCAAGAATACTGGAGTTGGTAGCCTATCCCTTCTCCAGTGCATCTTCCCATCGAATCAGAGTCTCCTCCATTGCAGGCAGATTCTTTACCAACTGAGCTATAGTTAGGAGGAAGCAGCAATTTTTCTTCCCCTTGGTTTTTTGAACCACTCCATCTCCGCCTGTTCAGTTTTTATGGGGTTGCAAACCTGGGTTCGTTAAGACATCATCATGCTCTGAAAAGTGTCTCTTTGAAGGGTTTTTCACACACCTGAGATGAGAGCCAGTGGAAAAGAAAGAAAAATCATTTCATATGGGCTACTGAGTTCCAAGAAATCTTAAAATTTGGCTTTTTAATCTGACCTTTTTATACTTACAATGTGAGTGTAGAACATATATGCAGAGTACATCATGAGAAACACTGGATTGGAAGAAGCACAAGCTGGAATCAAGATTGCTGGGAGAAATATCAATAACATCAGATATGCAGATGACACCACCCTTATGGCAGAAAGTGACTTCACTTCACTTCAGTTGCTGAGTCGTGTGCGACTCTTTGCGACCCCATGAATCGCAGCACGCCAGGCCTCCCTATCCATCACCATTTCCTGGAGTTCACTCAGACTCAGGTCCATCAAGTCCGTGATGCCAACCAGCCATCTCACTTCTCCTCCTTCCCCCAATCGCTCTCAGCATCAGAGTCTTTTCCAATGAGTCAACTCTTCACATGAGGTGGCCAAAGTACTGGAGCTTCAGCTTTAGCATCATTTCTTCCAAAGAAATCCCAGGGTTGATCTCCTTCAGAATGGACTGGTTGGATCTCCTTGCAGTCCAAGGGACTCTCAAGAGTCTTCTCCAGCACCACAGTTCAAAAGCATCAATTCTTCGGCACTCAGCTTTCTTCACAGTCCAACTCTCACATCCATAAGTGACTACTGGAAAAACCATAGCCTTGGTTAGACGGACCTTAGTTGGCAAAGTAATATCTCTGCTTCTGAATATACTACCTAGGTTGGTCATAACTTTTCTTCCAAGGAGTAAGCGTCTTTTAATTTCATGGCTGCAGTCACCATCTGCAGTGATTTTGGAGCCCAAAAAAATAAAGTCTGACACTTTCTACTGTTTCTCCATCTATTTCCCATGAAGTGATGGGACCAGATGCCATGATCTTAGTTTTCTGAATGTTGACCTTTAAGCCAACTTTCTCACTCTCCTCTTTCACTTTCATCAAGAGGCTTTTTAGTTCCTCTTCACTTTCTGCCATAAGGGTGGTGTCATCTGCATATCTGAGGTTATTGATTTCTCCCAGCAATCTTGATTCCAGCTTGTGTTTCTTCCAGTTCAGCTATTCTCATGATGTACTCTGCATATAAGGTAAATAAGCAGGGTGACAATATATAGCCTTGATGTACTCCTTTTCCTATTTGGAACCAGGAACTAAGGGAGTTGGTGATGGACAGGGAGGCCTGGCGCGCTGTGATTCACGGGGTCGCAAAGAGTCGGACACGACTGAGCGAATGAACTGAACTGAACTGAACCACTTTACTAAAACTCTGGAAATTCTGCATATAGTTTGGGACCTACTCTGGAATGCAGCATCATTTTATTGTGGTGCTCAGCTAAAACTGCAAATTTAATCTTATTGTATATTTTTTAAAACACAGAATAATCTAAAACACATTCACAGGTTGAAGTGAATGATCAGGAGAGAAAATGATCCAAAACTATCCAAAAAAGAAAAAGAAATTTTACAAAAGGAAATTTACTGCAGTAGGAGAGGGTGTATGATCAAAAGAGCCAGAGGAGGGACGTGATTATGCGTTTCTGAAGTATAACGAAATCAGTGTTTCCAATGAAGATTTTTCAAAATTTAAACTGCAAGTTGATCTCATTTTTATAACTATGAAGCAAATATTAATGCTTGTGTCTGTATAACCCATTATCAGTAATGTTACAATATTATACCAATAACCAATAATAATTTAAACCAATAACACTAGGATAAGTTTCCAAGTACCTTAAAGATTTATAAGCATTTAACTTAATGTTTTAAAACTATTTTATAAAGCTTCCCTTTATTGTTAAACATCTAAAAGTTTCACAAAGTCTACAAAGTTATACCAGAAAAACAAAATAGATACTGACCTGTAATCCCTTATTTTAAATTTCAAAATCCAAAAAGTGCTGAAAAAGTTCAGGCTTTTCAGTTTAAAAGATCTGACCTGAACTGAAAACAAGCTATTTGATTGCCCCTAAATAGGAGTTTTCCAGTCCTGTGGCCACTGCTGAGTTTTCCAAATTTGCTGGCACATTGAGTGCAGCACTTTCACAGCATCATCTTTCAGGATTTGAAATAGCTCAACTGGAATTCCATCACCTCCACTAGCTTTGCTAGTAGTGATGCTTTCTAAGGCCCACTTGACTTCACATTCCAGGATGTCTGGCTCTAGATGAGTGATCACACCATTGTGATTATCCGGGTCGTGAAGATCTTTTTTGTACAGTTCTTCTGTGTATTCTTGCCACCTCTTCTTAATATCTTCTGCTTCTGTTAGGTCGCATGAAATGTTCCCTTGGTATCTCTAATTTTCTTGAAGAGATCTCTAGTCTTTCCCATTCTGTTGTTTTCCTCTATTTCTTTGCATTGATTGCTGAAGAAGGCTTTCTTATCTCTTCTTGCTATTCTTTGGAACTCTGCATTCAGATGCTTGTATCTTTCCTTTTCTCCTTTGCTTTTCACCTCTCTTCTTTCCACAGCTATTTGTAAGGCCTCCCCAGACAGCCATTTTGCTCTTTTGCATTTTTTTCCATGGGGATGGTCTTGATCCCTGTCTCCTGTACAATGTCACAAACCTCATTCCATAGTTCATCAAGCACTCTATCTATCAGATCTGGGCCCTTAAATCTATTTCTCACTTCCACTGTATAATCATAAGAGATTTGATTTAGGGCATACCTGAATGGTCTAGCAGTTTTCCCTACTTTCTTCAATTTAAGTCTGAATTTGGTAATAAGGAGCTCATGATCTGAGCCACAGTCAGCTCCTGGTCTTGTTTTTGCTGACTGTATAGAGCTTCTCCATCTTTGGCTGCAAAGAATATAATCAATCTGATTCGGTGTTGACCATGTGGTGATGTCCATGTGTAGAGTCTTCTCTTGTGTTGTTGGAAGAGGGTGTTTGCTATGACCAGTGCATTTTCTTGGCAAAACTCCATTAGTCTTTGCCCTGCTTCATTCCGCATTCCAAGACCAAATTTGCCTGTTACTCCAGGTGTTTCTTGACTTCCTACTTTTGCATTCCAGTCCCCTATAAAGAAAAGGACATCTTTTTTGGGTGTTAGTTCTAAAAGGTCTTATAGGTCTTCATAGAACCGTTCAACTTCAGCTTCTTCAGTATTACTGGTTGGGGCATAGACTTGGATTACTGTGATATTGAATGGTTTGCCTTGGAAACAAATAGAGATCATTCTGCCGTTTTTGAGATTGCATCCACGTACTTCATTTCGGACTCTTTTGTTGACCATGATGGCTACTCCATTTCTTCTGAGGGATTCCTGCCCACAGTTTTCATTCCAATTCCAAAGAAAGGCAATGGCAAACAATGTTCAAACTACAGCACAATTGCACTCATCTCACATGCTAGCAAAGTAATGCTCAAAATTCTCCAAGCCAGGCCTCAGCAATACGGGAATCGTGAACTTCCAGATGTTCAAGCTGGCTTTAGAAAAGACAGAGGAACCAGAGATCAAGTTGGCAACATCCGCCAGATCATGGAAAAAGCAAGAGAGTTCCAGAAAAACATCTCTTTCTGCTTTATTGACTATGCCAAAGCCTTTGACTGTGTGGATCACAATAAACTGTGGAAAATTCTGCGAGAGATAGTAATACCAGACCACCTGACCTTCCTCTTGAGAAATCTGTACCCAGGTCAGGAAGCAACAGTTAGAACTGAACATGGAACAACAGATGGTTCTAAATAGGAGAAGGAGTACGTCAAGGCAGTATATTGTTACCCTGCTTGTTTAACTTATATGCAGAGTATATCATGAGAAACGCTGGACTGGAAGATACACAAGCTGGAAACAAGATTGCCAGGAGAAATATTAACCTCAGATATGCAGATGACACCACCCTTATGGCAGAAAGTGAAGAGGAACTAAAAAGCCTCTTGATGAAAGTGAAAGAGAAGAGTGAGAAAGTTGGCTTAAAGCTCAACATTCAGAAAACGAAGATCACGGCATCCAGTCCCATCACTTCGTGGGAAATAGATGGGGAAACAGTGGAAACAGTGTCAGACTTTATTTTTTGGGGCTCCAAAATCACTGCAGATGGTGACTGCAGCCATGAAATTAAAAGACGCTTATTCCTTGGAAGAAAAGTTATGTCCAACCTAGATAGCATATTCAAAAGCAGAGACATTACGTTGCTGACTAAGGTCCATCTAGTCAAGGCTATGGTTTTCCCAGTGGTCATGTATGGATGTGAGAGTTGGACTGTGAAGAAAGCTGAGTGCCGAAGAATTGATGCTTTTGAACTGTGGTGTTGGAGAAGATTCTTGAGAGTCCCTTGGACTGCAAGGACATCCAACCAGTCCATTCTGAAAGAGATCAACCCTGGGATTTCTTCGGAAGGAATGATGCTGAAGCTGAAACTCCAGTACTTTGGCCACCTCATGTGAAGAGTTGACTCATTGGAAAAGACTCTGATGCTGGGAGGGATTGGGGGCAGGAGGAGAAGGGGACGACAGAGGATGAGATGGCTGGATGGCATCACTGAGTCGATGAACGTGAGTCTGCATGAACTCCAGGAGTTGGTAATGGACAGGGAGGCCTGGCATGCTGTGATTCATGGGGTCGCAAAGAATCGGATATGACTGAGCGACTGAACTGAACTGAAATAGGGGTTATCTTACTGACTGTGAACATTCATACCTTTTCTGGGAAAATATTAATCTGTTTGATTATGGGGTTTGCCCAAACCTTGCTAAAAATATTGCATAATATATAGTATGGGCACAATATTACATTTTAAAAACTGAGGAGTAGGCGGAAATCTGGCAGTTCCCAGTTCACAAACTGTTGAAGCCTGGCTTGGAGAATTTTGAGCATTACTTCACTAGCGTGTGAGATGAGTGCAACTGTGCAGCAATTTGAGTATTCTTTGGCATTGCCTTTCTTTGGAATTGGAATGAAAACTGACATTTCCCAGTCTTGCGGCCACTGCTAAGTTGTACAAATTTGTTGGCATATTGAGTGCGGCACTTTCACAGCATCATCTTTTAGGATTTAAAATAGCTCAACTGGAATTCCATCAGCTCCACTAGTTTTGTTTGTAGTGATGCTTCCTAAGGCCCACTTGACTTCACATTGCAGGATGTCTGGCCTTAGGTGAGTGATTACACCATCGTGATTATCTGGGTCATGAAGATCTTTTCTGTACAGTTCTTCTGTATATTCTTGCCACCTCTTAATATCTTCTGGTCTCTTAGGTCCATACCACTTCTGTTCTTTATTGTACCCATCTTTTCATGAAGTATTCCCTTGGTATCTCATTGACTTCACATTCTAGGCTGTCTGGCTCTAAGTGAGAGATCACACTATGGTGGTTATCTGGGTCATTTAGATTTTTTTTTTTTGTATAGTTCTGTGTATTCTTGCCACCTCTTCTTAGTACTTTCTGCTTCTGTTAGATTCACACAGTTTCTGTCCTCTATTGTGCCCACCTTCGCATGAAATGTTCCCTTGCTATCTCTAATTTTCTTGAAGAGATCTCTAGTCTTTCCCATTCTATTGCTTTCCTCTATTTCTTTGCATTGTTCACTGAGGAAGGCCTTCTTATCTCTCCTTGCTGTTCTTTGGAACTCTGTGTTCAGATGAGGATATATTTCCTTCTCTCCTTTGCCTTTAGCTTCTCTTCTTTTCTCAGCTATATGTAAGGCCTCCTCAGCCAACCATTTTGCTATTTGTATTTCTTTTTCTTGGGGATGGTCTTGATCACTGCCTCCTGCACATGTCACAAACTTCTGTCCATAGTTCTTCAGGCACTCTATCAGATTTAATCCCTTGAATCTGTTTGCCACTTTCACTGTATAATTATAAGGGATTTTATTTAGGTCATACCTGAATGGTCTAGCGGTTTTCACTACTTTCTTCAATATAAGTCTGACTTTGGGAATAAGGAGTTCATGATCTGAGCCAAAGTCAGCTCCTGGTCTTGTTTTGGCTGACTGTACAGAGCTTCTCCATCTTCAGCTGCAAAGAATATAATCAATCTGATTTTTGTATTGACCATCTGGTGATGTCCATGTGTAGAGTCTTCTCTTGTGTTGTTGGAAGAGGGTGTTTGCTATGACCAGTGCATTTTCTTGGCAAAACTCTGTTAGCCTGTGCCTGGCTTCATTTTGTACTCCAAGGGCAAAGCCTGTTACTCCAGGTATCTCCTGACTTCCTACTTTTGCATTCCAGTCCCTTATGATGAAAAAGACATCAGTTTTTTGGTGTTAGTTCTAGAAGGTCTTGTAGGTCATCACAGAACCTTTCAACTCCAGCTTTTTCAAAATTAGTGGTTGGAGCACAGACTTGGATTACTGTGATATTGAATGGTTTGCCTTGGAAACAAACAGAGATCATTCTGCCATTTTTGAGACTGCACTCAAGAACTGTATTTCAGACTCTGTTGACTATGAGGGCTACTCCATTTCTTCTAGGGGATTCTTGCCCACAGTAGTAGATATAATGGGCATCTGAATTAAATTCTCCCTTTCTGGGCCATTTTGTTCACTGATTCCTAAAATGCTGATGTTCACTCTTGCCACATCCTGTTTGACCACTTCCAATTTGCCTTGATTCATGGACCTAACATCCCAGGTTCCTATGCAATATTGTTCTATACATCATCAGACTTTACTTCTATCACCAGTTACAATGGGGCATCATTTTTGCTTTGACTCCATCTCTTCATTCTTTCAATGATGTTCAAGTTGGATTTAGAAAAGTCAGAAGAACCAGAAATCAAATTACCAACATCCATTTGATCATAGAAAAAGCAAGAGAGTTCCAGAAAAAAAAAATCTACTTCTGCTTTATTGAGTACGCCAAAGCCTTTGACTGTATGGATCACAACAAACTGGAAAATTCTTGAAGAGATGGGAATACCAGACCACTTTACCTGCCTCCTGAGAAATCTGTACGCAGGTCAAGAAGCAACAGTTACAACTGGACATGGAACAACACACTGGTTCTGAATTGGGAAAGGAGTACGTCAAGGCTGTATATTGTCACCCTATTTAATTTCTCTGCAGAGTGTATCATGTGAAATGCCAGACTGCATGATGCACAAGCTGGAATCAAGATTTCCAGGAGAAATATCAATAACCTCAGATATGCACATGACACCATGCTTATGGCAGAAAGCGAAGAGGAACTATAAACCTCTTGATGAAAGTTAAAGAGGAGAGTGAAAAAGCTGGCTTAAAACTCAACATTCAAAAAATGAAGATCATGGCATCTGGTCCCATCACTTCACGGCAAATAGATGGAGAAACAATGGAAACAGTGACAGACTTTATTTTCTTAGGCTCTAAAATCACCACAGATGGTGACTGCAGCCATGAAATTAAAAGATGCTTACTCCTTGGAATAAAAGCTATGACCAACCTAGACAGTATATTTAAAAACAGAGGCATTACTTTGCCAACAATGGTCCATCTAGTCAAAGCTATGGTTTTTTCAGTAGTCATGTATGGATATGAGAGTTGGACCATAAAGAAAGCTGAGCGCCTAAGAATTGATGCTTTTGAACTGCAGTGTTGGAGAAGACTCTTGAGAGTCCCTTTTACAGTACGGAGATCAAACCAGTCAATCCTAACGGAAATCAGTCCTAAATATTCATGGGAAGGACTGACACTAAAGCTAAAACTCCAATACTTTGGCCACCTTTTGTAAAGAACTGACTCATTGGAAAAGACCCTGATGCTGGGAAAGATTTAAGGCAGGAGGAGAAGGGAATGACAGAAGATGAGATGTTTGGATGGCATCACGGACTCAATGGACCTAAGTTTGAGCCAGCTCTGGGAGTTGGTGATGGACAGGGAAGCCTGGCATGCTACAGTCCATGGGTTTGCAAACAGTTGGACACATCTGAGTGACTGAACTGACTGAGGTGTAAATCTGAATTCTTAAATTTTTCCAGCCCCAAAAGTTTTGGATGAAGACCATAAACCTTTTGAATAAACTACTATGTAGCATTTTTGTGAATTTAAGACCACTTAAATTTAAGGAATCCAAATTTACAGAATTCAGTATGAAGCAGAAACCCTGCCTTCAGAAACAGTAAAAAAAGAACTTTTTTGTAACCTTGTCTTACCAATATCACCAATAGCACACAAAGACTCCAAGGAACAAATTAAAGCAAGATAAAGTGCACTCTCTCCAAAGAAAACTGAGTTTTTCTGGTAGCTTCCTTATTTCATCTGACTTACAACATTAAGCATGGTAATAACCAGAGCTCTTTTAAAAGTCATTTGACCAATCCAGCCTTCAGATCCCTAGAGTTCAAGCAACATGACACAGTAAATCTACTGTAGTAATCTGAAATATAGATTACAAATACAAAGGGAATCTACATTTAATCGATGTCTAAAAACCATATCTTAAAGTCACTGAAAAGGAGGATAAAGTTTATGGTGCATAATCCTATCCTCCTGGAATTTTGGCTGACCATCAAAATACCTTTTGATACCACAAATCTGCTTTAATCTTTAAAAAGTTCTGCACTTGACCAGAAAGGTTTTCAAGAGCGATGGTGCTGAAACTTGTTGTGCGGTCAACCATTGTATTTGAAGTTCTGCATCACTCACTGGGTTATCACCTAAAGAAAACAGTGCATTCTACTCTCCGAGTATCATGACCACACAAATGTCTGTTATCCTGTGTGTCAAAACTGACTCACAATTAAGGAGAATAAATACAGACATGCACAAATGATAGATATAATTTTTCAACCTGAAATGTAGAAAAAAAAATCTTTTTAAAACCTCTTAAGGACATATAAACTATTAAAGAAGCTGAGAATGTTGCAGTTCTGTGCTCTTTTATTTATCCTTTGGAACTTGACTGTGGTGGAAACAGGATTAAAAAATAATGTTCAATAATAAAATGTGGTAATTTTGCTTAGAAATTATTAAAATTTCTAAATTGTATAATTCATACCAAAGCATCAAGTGTCCTGTCGTCAGTCTGCCTTCTAAAATATTATAAGTACAAAGAATAAAATATAAGCTTAATAGAGGACTAGGACACAGGGGCTAATTATATCCCCAGGAAAACAAGATCATAAAGAGAACTCCCTATGAGAATATTATTTTGATGCCTGTATCTTTGCTGTGTACAAAAATATTATTATAAGGTAATTAATATTCATTTGTTTTGTTTCTCTATTTTTTTTCTGCATGAATTTCTAGCAATTATAACAGAGAAAAAGGAGGGGAAGAGGGTAGAGGCAAAGACAAAATCAAGATGGAAAAGAAGAGCCCATAAAACACTCCCATTACATACCTTAACCAACCGATGTGAACACTCAGTTCAGTTCAGTTCAGTCACTCAGTCATGTCGGACTCTTTGTGACCCCAGAAATCGCAGCACACCAGGCCTCCCTGTCCATCACCAACTCCCAGAGTTTACTCAAACTCATGTCCATCGAGTCAGTGATCCCATCCAGCCATCTCATCCTCTGTCATCCCCTTCTCCTCCTGCCTCCAGTCCCTCCCAGCATCAGGGTCTTTTCCAGTGAGTCAACTCACTAAGGACAGTTTTATTCTGAGATGCTGGGGGGGGTTGTGTGTCTGTTTCTTTCATCTAACGTTCTGTTTTTCTTGGTCATGTTGTTTAGTCTACATTTTTATTTTATTATAGACTCTACACCTTCCTAACAGTAAGCATTTCATTGTGTTGTTTGGTTTTTTTTTTTTATTTCTAGCACTCAAAGTCAATAAAAATAAATATCCAAAGAGGCTTAGGAAGTAATTTCCTAAATATTTTTACCAATAAGGTTAAAAATAAACAAAAACCAAGACCTCATCAAGTGAGATGATGTGTAGTGGCATTAAGTTTTAGACTTTCAAACTCTTAAGCCATTTTTATTTTTTTAAAAAAGGCATAAAATGACCAAAAGTACTAGGGTAATATCAAGACCAACAGAACACATTGTTCAGAGATTTATTTTTTCCTGGGAGATAAAACTGCTTTTTTAATTCCTCTTTCAGTGTCTTGACAAAATAATGGTATGATTTAAGAACATAAAGCTTAAAACTCCATTGTAGTAATTTCTGTTTTCATAGACCTGAGCTTAGATAGAGCTGCTCAAGTTTGCACTGCATATTATAAAGGACAGTGCTTCTGAGGTCCGAGCTATTGTTCCAGTTCTATTTTCCAAATTTTTAAGTGAGAAATGTTTGTTTCACTCAAGCTCACTAATTTTGGTTTCCAGGATACTGACCTTTCATAATTAGATGTAAAAAATTTAAAAATTTAAAAATTTAAAAGTCAAACATAGCAATAATGAAAGTATCTGTTCAGTGGTGATGCCCCTTTCTGGTTAACACGACTGGAAAGAATCTTTTCAGACCCCAGGTGGGAATAGTAAGCAGTCTTTCTCATACCCTTTCTTCTTTTTCTCTGACTACAATACTTTCTGAGTCTGTTTAGGAGTGTTTCTAATTCATTCTTCCAGCTTAGCACAACTTGCCTCAAGTCATTTCCTGTTTCCTCTCTGGCTGTGAGCAGAGACACTTCTCTGTAGGAGCCCCTGTTGGTCCCTGTGATCATCTCCTTGGACAGAGTACGTGCAGGTCCTCTCTGGGCAGCCAGGAGGAGGTCTGCTCCTGCCAGGAACCAGCCTTAATAGAGTGGTAATAAACAAACAGAGGCAGTAACTCAATAACAAAAGAGAATACCTCCCAAGCTGCAAAGTCTTTGAAAAACAAAAGCAGTCCTATTAGAAACTTTTTTGAAGAATTCTGATGACATTTTATAAAGCAGAAGTCTAGCCTAGTGCCCTTTGTCTACTGTTTAAAAATCTTTACTGTTGATATTAAAAGAAATCAGAGAATACAGATCTGTTTCTTATTAAGAAAATAATTTAGAGTACATCCATTTCTTGACCTCACTACTCATTATACTTCCATTAAGGGCATTACTTTCCACTTGGCATATTAGTCACTTAAATGCTAAACTTTTGCTAAAAAAGACATACACCCACATTTTTTTCTTAATTTACACTAAATGAAAATTATTTTATTTGGGCTTGATTTCCCTCAATTGATTTTGAAAATGGGCTTTTTGATGTATACTCAATGCAATAAAACCTACCTACCACCAAGGATTATTCTAATCCCTTTCAAAAAAAAAAAAAAAAACCTCTCTTAATTGCAGCCATGACAGTACTGTAGTTTCAATTTTCTTTTCTTTTTTTAAAAACTTTTGAAATCTGTCAGTGAATTGATTGATACCAATGGAGAAATATGCATATACCAAGTGATTATTAAACACACTTAAGATGATGTGATTTTTGCTTTGTTGTTATGAATTGTTAACTGCACACTACGTTCAAAAGTGACTAAGCAGATATATCTTCAAAAGAAGTCCAGAGAGCACATATGGAGGGTATGCTGTATCTCAGTTACTGTAACTGGGTAGGGTTACATTGTCTCATTCTGCCACAGACAGTGAAAGCAATAGATTCTGATATCAAAAAAAATTTATGGTTTGACAATCTTAACTTTCACACATATAATTAAAAGCAAATCGTTCACCTAATGTGCATAGACATCTCACTATTCTGTGTGAATAATTCATATATTGACCTGCAAACAGAGTTTAGCTTAGCGTTATTTAGACTTCCAAAAGAAACATACAGGGAGAACGAAGGGGTAGCTAGTAAAAGGTATAACATCTTTCTTAATATTCCCCCATCAAGCCCTCCATCTGAAAAAAAAAACCAGCACAGAGAAACATAAAAGTGTGTGTTTTGCAAACAATGCTTCAGGAAATGGCTCCCAACTCACTTTTCTAATTGCATTTCCAGTGTAGGGTTATTCACAGGGACCCTTAATTCTCCTCCCAGCCCTCTTGGGAGGGTTGTACTTCCTGCCCACCTGAGTGAAGTCTGTCAGGTCGTATGCCTTGCTTTGACCAGTGAAAGGAAATGTGTCACTTCTTAGGAAAACTGGTAAGATTCACATTCTCTTTTCCGTGGGAATTTCTTGTCCAGATGGAGCCTTCATTGGCTTTTCCTCCTGACTGACAACGATAAACAGTTCCTCCTCTCTGTCAAATCACAATGAACGTCTAGCCTGAGTGAGAAATAAACTTGTGTGGTGTTAATCTACTGAGATTTGGGGACTTTTTTTTTTTACAACCTAACTTAGTGTACCCTAATCTTATAAAGAAACAAGAACATCCTACTGGAGACAGCAAAGCCAGCCAACACCATAACAAGTTTATTCAAAATGACATACATCAAGTTTACAAATCTACAAAAGGCCACTTATTTCTTCATCTTAAAATCCACATGTTATGGATTTTTTTTTTAATTTTATTTGTTTTTTATTTATTTTTTTAAATTAATTAATTAATTTATTTTTTATTTTACTTTACAATTCTGTATTGGTTTTGCCATACATTGACATGAATCCACCACGGGTGTACATGCGTTCCCAAACATGAACCCCCCTCCCACCCCCCTCCCCACATCTCTCTGGGTCATCCCCGTGTACCAGCCCCAAGCATGCCATATCCTGCATCGGACATAGACTGGCAATTCGATTCTTACATGATATTATACATGTTTCAATGCCATTCTCCCAAATCATCTCACCCTCTCCCTCTTCCTCTGAGTCCAAAAGTCCGCTATACACATCTGTGTCTTTTTTGCTGTCCTGCATACAGGGTCATCATTGCCATCTTTCTAAATTCCATATATATGTGTTAGTATACTGTATTGGTGTTTTTCTTTCTGGCTTACTTCACTCTGTATAATCGGCTCCAGTTTTATCCATCTCATCAGAACTGATTCAAATGTATTCTTTTTAACAGCTGAGTAATACTCCATTGTGTATATATACCACAGCTTTCTTATCCATTCATCTGCTACATATGGATTTTTAAAGATGCACTGCTTTCCATTTTAAAAAGCAATATTTTATTATAGTGAGGTTTCAGCAGTCATAGGCATTTAAAATAGTAGTCAATAGTACTAACATTTACATAGTACCGTAAAACAGTTTAAATTCATGTTTTATGTTAATTTCATTATGATTGAGAAAGGTCTGATTTCAAGTTTCCCAGTTTTATTATGCATGTTGTATAGGGAATAATATGGCAATTCATATGTCAATACTGATCAAAACACACTTTGGAAAATAATAGTAGAATTACTGAAAATATTATACTTAAATGTTTAAAAGGAAATTAAATACTATCTCTATCAAAGAGAGAAAATAGCTTTATTCTAGATGCTCAAATACATTATCTTTAAGAGAAAAAAAAAAGTTGTGTGTTTGATTAGTTGTCAGAATCCTAGAAATGTCTCAGAGAAATCATTTGGAAGTTAAAGAGCATTAGCTCAAGGTCTCAGTGTACACTCACAAAAGATGATAGCATCGCAAATCCCTGCTGAATGGTGTGGCTTCATCAGGCCTCTCAGGAAAATAAAATCTCAAAGAAAGGCACAAAACACTATAAGCCACGAGACACAACAGTGTCATGAAGTGACTAAGCACTCTATAAAGCTGGGCAAATGACACTTCCCAGACAGTTTTGGGCAATCTAACAGAGAAATGTGTGAGAAATACTAGGACGCAGAATCATCCAACACCAGTTTAAAATTCAATAAAGGCAAAAACTCATAATTTTTTAGCAAATATAAGTCCTATAGAAACGTGTTTGTGTGTATGTGTGTGGGTGCTGTGTGTTCTACTGCATTTGACAAGTATTTCTTGAGGGCTTATTGTGTAAACATATCTAGACGTGGCAGATGGACAATACAAAGATGTTTGCAAAACAGTCCATGGTCTCCAAAACTTTACAACCTATGCCATGCCAGGGATTCTAAGTCTTAGTGGCATCATACATATCATATAGAGCACTTTGCAACTCAGCCTATGCTTTATTATAAAGACTTAAAAATACTTAGTTGAATGAATAAACAATAGCTGAGAATAATCCCCCTGAATCTACTTTTTATATATAAACTTCAATTTCTGAAAACTTGTCATTCTTCCTTTTGTAATATTCACAAAGCCTCTGGCAATATAGGTTCCCTCTACCCCACAGCATGATGAATTGTTAGAGAAATATTGTGAGTTATAATTATCATACTACAATTTAAAGCATTAACATTAATTTAAAGCCTTACATAATAGAAGAGTGAGTGGTTAAGTTACAAATGGCCGAGGAAAAAGGAATTAATCGGGATCACAATTCCAAGGAAGAATATTGAAATTAAAAAAATAACCAATAAGATTTTGATTTTATTGTTAATTTGAAACAGTGATGATAAGTATTTGGAATTTTAGTCTTTAACTTGTACACTCTTTGTATCCCTAAAAATACAATCGGGAAAGTATTATCAAAGCTTAGTCCTATAACAGATGGCATGCATATGTACATACACATGTATATTTACATATTTCTTTCTCCCATTTATTCCTAACACCAGCCTTATGGAAAATGTAGCTCAGTCAGTAAAGAGTCTGCCTGCAATGCAGGAGAACTAGGTTTGATCCCTGGGTTGAGAATATCCCTTAGAGAAGGAAATGGCAACCCATACCAGTATTCTTGCCTGGAGAATCCCATGGACAGAGGAGCCGGGCAGGCTGCAGTCAATGGGGTAGCAAGAATCAGATTTGACTTAGCAACTAAATTACCAAACCACCACCAGGATGTTTTAGGTTGCAAATAACTAACAAGCAAAACCTACACAAACTGGCATAAAGGTTTATTTTCATATCAAAGAGACTTCGTTGTTTAATATAATTGTCCACCAATGTCCTCAAAAACCTATTAGAGACGCTATTCAAATTTCCTTTGAGCTATACCCAGTATATCTGGGGCTTCCAAAGTGGCATTACTGGTAAAGAACCATGCCTGCCAATGCAAGAGAGATATGAGATGGGGGTTCAATCTAAGTCAGAAAGATCCCCTGGAGGAGAGCACAGCAACCCACTCCAGTACTGCTGCCTGGAGAATCCCATGGACAGAAAAGTCTGCCGGGCTACGGTCCATGGGGTGACAAAGAGTCAGACGTGACTGAAGCAACTTAGTCCACATACACACAAGCAGCGTATCTACTCTGTTTTCATGGTTTCGGAGATCAACCCTATTGTCTGCTACTCCTGCTGCTGCTGCTGCTGCTAAGTCACTTCAGTCGTGTCCGACTCTGTGCGACCCCATAGACGGCAGCCCACCAGGCTCCCTCGTCCCTGGGATTCTCCAGGCAAGAACACTGGAGTGGGTTGCCATTTCCTTCTCCAATGCAGGAAAGTGAAAAGTGAAAGTGAAGTCGCTCAGTCGTGTCCAACTCTTAGTGAGCCCATGGACTGCAGCCCACCAGGCTCCTCCGTCCAAGGCGTTTTCCAGGCAAGAGTACTGGAGTGGGGTGCCACTGCCTTCTCCAGTCTGCTACTCCTAGCAAGCACAAAATCTTTCAATGGAAAAGGAGAGTTGTCTCTTACTGTGTGTTTTTTGTGAGCAGGAAAATCTCTCCCAGAAGCCTTGCAGCTCACTCCCCTCCCTCCATATATCATTAGCTACAGTGGGCCACATGCCCATCACTAAACCTTTCCCTGGGAAACTGACTGATGTAGATGGTTATGAATTAGCACTAGTCCAGGGCCTCCTCTCTGAGCACATGGCCACATCAGTTCAGTTCAGTTCAGTTGCTCAGTCGTGTCCGACTCTTTGCGACCCCATGAATCGCAGGACACCAGGCCTCCCTGTCCATCACCAACTCCAGGAGTTCACCCAGACTCATGTCCATCGAGTTAGTGACGCCATCCAGCCATCTCATCCTCTGGCATCCCCTTCTCCTCCTGCCCCCAATCCCTCCCAGCATCAGAGTCTTTTCCAATGAGTCAACTCTTTGCATGAGGTGGCCAAAGTACTGGAGTTTCAGCTTCAGCATCATTCCTTCCAAAGAAATCCCAGGGCTGATCTCCTTCAGAATGGACTGGTTGGATCTCTTTGCAGTCCAAGGGACTCTCAAGAGTCTTCTCCAACACCACAGTTCAAAAGCATCAATTCTTCGGCGCTCAGCCTTCTTCACAGTCCAACTCTCATATCCATATATGACCACAGGAAAAACCATAGCCTTGACTAGATGGACCTTAGTCGGCAAAGTAATATCTCTGCTTTTGAATATGCTATCTAGGTTGATCATAACTTTTCTTCCAAGGAGTAAGCATCCTTTAATTTCATGGCGGCAATCACCATCTGCAGTGATTTTGGAGCCCCCAAAAATAAAGTCTGACACTGTTTCCACTGTTTCCCCATCTATTTCCCATGAAGTGATGGGACCAGATGCCATGATCTTCGTCTTCTGAATGTTGAGCTTTAGGCCAACTTTTTCACTCTCTTCTTTCTCTTTCATCAAGAGGCTTTTTAGCTCCTCTTCACTTTCTGCCATAAGGGTGGTGTCATCTGCATATCTGAGGTTATTGATATTTCTCCTGGCAATCTTGATTCCAACTTGTGTTTCTTCCAGTCCAGCATTTCTCATGATGTACTCTGCATATAAGTTAAATAAGCAGGGTGACAATATACAGCCTTGACGAGAGGAGACAGTAAACAACTCATTCAAAATCAGAAATTGGCCAAAAAGGCATAAGGTGAACATGGAGAGTAGGAAATCAAGAGTATCTGCTATAAACTTATTCCTTTCCATGCACAGGTGATCCTATTATTCACAGAGTCCTTATTTGCAAATTTTACTACCCATCAAAATTTATTTGTAACCCCAAGAGCAATATTCACAGGACTTTTGTAGTCACTCACAGGCATGTGTGGAGCAACGAAAATTCTAAGTCACCAGACATGAGCCCATTCCCAACTAAGGTCAAAGAAGGTGACACTCTGCCTTATTTCAGCTCTCATAGTATAAGCTAGTGTTCCTTTATCTGTCTATTTAGTGCTTTTTTTTTTTAATTTGTGCCCTTTGTTGGCCATTTCATACTATTTTAAATGACCCCCAAGAAAAGAAGTGAAATGCTGTCTAGTGTTTAGTGCAAGAAGGGTGTGATATGCCTTATAGAGAAAACATGTGTATTAGATAACCTTCATTTAGGCATGAAGAATAGTGTCATTAGGGGCTTCCCAGGTGGTGCTAGTGGTAAAGAATCCACCTGCCAAGGCAGGAGACATAAGACATGCAAATTCAATCCCTGGGTCAGGAAGATCTCCTGGAGAAGGGCATGGCAATCCATTCCAGTATTCTTCGCTGGAGAATCCAATGGACAGAGGAGCCTGGCAGGCTACAGCTGCACAGTCGGACACAACTGAAGTGACTTAGCATGCATGCATGCACAATGTCTTTAGCCATAAGTTCAATGTAAATGAATAAATAACATATTAAGTAAGATGTCTTTCAACAGAAACACACATAAAACAGTTATATACAGATCTGTTAATGAAAATACTGTGACCAGAGGCTCACAGGAACCTCACCTTGCAATGCCCCCAGTATCCACTAATTTAATGTGCACAGGAAATTTACAGAACATAACTACCACAAATAATGAGAACTGGCTATATTTTAAAAACTTAGATGTAACTAGGTTATACCACCGTAAGTAGAAGGCTAGCCTCAAATCCAAATTTTATCGGGATTGTTAACAAAATTTGGACTTTATCCTGAGAGTAACGAAAGACACTGAAAGGCTGTAAGTAGGGAGAAATCTGAATGGACCTGCACTTCTGGAACATCATTATAGAGAAGGAAGACTGCATTCAGGGAGACCAGGTAAGAAGCTATTGCAGTAATCCAGGCAAGAAGTTATGATGGAGGCATGAGAGAGGAGGAAGAGGCCATGGCCTAGAATATAAATTTTCTCTTAATCCCCCTCACTTATTTCTCTCCTCCACTGACCTCTGATGTCTTCTGAGACCACAAAAAACAGAACACCCAATGAAATAAAGATTGGTCTCCAAAAGAGGATGTGAGAGGAGTTTGAGAGGGAAAAGCATGCAGAACAGAGATAAGAAGAAGAAGAATCAATGTCAAAATATTGCTGGGTACCAGCTAAGTTTGGCTCCATTTCAGATTCTCATCTAAAAATCTTAGTAAGAACCTAGTTCACAGCCTCTATTAATATTAGAGCATTAAATTTTAATAAGTAGAAAATGGAATGCATAAAGTTTTCTCAGTTGCATCCAATTGGGAGTTGACCAGTCATTTGTGATTTTACACATCTCTTGGTTGAAACAGAGTTACAAATACCTGACGGAACACTGGGATACATCATGCAAATGTGTGACTCTCCCTGGAGGACTTTCTGTCCCCAAAGTAATGACTGAATTACAATTGAGTTATAAATATGATAGTCCCATCTGTGATCAACATTAAAAATTTTCCTGATGTAGATTTTAAAGTAAATATATCCCAAATCCCCCAAAGCCTATAGGACTGTTACAGAACTGAGAAGTTAAGTAAAATAAGAATTATGATTTTTAATTTTCACTATCATGTCACATTTCAGTTGTAACATTTTGGAATTCAAAGTCTTGTCAAGTCTCCATGGAATTATCTGAAAGAAGCAGAAAGAAAGAAGAGAAAGAGAAATGTTCATAGTAGAGGATGGTGAACTTTGGAGCATATTAAATCCTTTTCTCTATCCAGTATCAGTGTCCAGAATATTGTATTGCCTAGTTCTTTTGACATGTGAACAATCTTAAATTACTTCATGGTTAAGAATATTGTAATATATTGTGCTACCATATCCAAGTCATTAATGCTAAAATATAGCCACAGGCAAACCTTTGCTTGCTGTGCACTTGAACCATGTGCCTGATATATTACAGAAATATATATACTTGGATAACTCACTGTACTATAATCCTTTAAAGTAAACTAACAAACTGTCCTTTGAAACTCTTAGCCTTTTAGCAGGCTCATTAAAACTTTTTAGATAATACTATCAGTTAGAAGGATTATCAATGAAATTAGAATGAAGGGAATCATTTAGATTATTTTCCAAGTACTGAATTAGTAAGCATGTATTCAAACTGATTCCTACTTCTGTTGATACTTTGTACACAGTTTGTGCTGAGTGTCCCACAACTAGAATATGGTATTTTTCATATTATATTTATCAAGGTAAATGCTAGTTGCTGTAAAAGATGAGCCCCAGCTTAACACAAAAGAAGTTTACTTTTCACAGCAGAATCAACCAAGGTGTTGTAGGACGGGCAGCCTCCCACATGATCAATCAGGACCCATTCTTCTTCTATCATCCTTAGGTTTAGGAAGTCCTCTTTATTCAGCTGATAGATTGTGAAAGAGCCCAAGCTCACCTGTTTCTTCATCACACTGGTCTGGAAGTCACTTCTCTTTATATTCCATCAGTGAGAACTAGTCATGTAGCCCTGTCTACAAAGGGGAAAGACACTGAGAGATGCAGTCTCTGGCTGGGCAGCCACTGCCCAGCATTATCTCTACAGTGGGTGAGGCCCATAGGCTGTTCACCTGGGTTTCTCTGCCACACAGAAGTGTACAGTACAATAATCTGACTGACATAGATCATTCAATGATTACCACAATGAATTTAATGAATGAAGATCAATCATCTCATGTATTAAACAGTTATAAAATTAAATAGAAAATATATGTTTCCTTGCGATGAGGAGAACTCTTAGAATTCACTCTCTTAAAAACTTTCACATATAACACACAGCAGTGTTAATTCTATTTATCACATTGTACACTACACGTCTAGGACTTTTTTACCTTTTAACTGGAAGTTTGTACCTGTCAACTACCTTCATCCGATTCCCTCTCACCCCACCTCCACCTTTGGAAACCACAAATCTGACTTTTTTTTCCCCATGAGTGACTTTGTTTTTGAAGCATAATTGGCGGACAATACTATGTTAGTTTCTGGTACACAACATTTTGTTGTTCAATCTCTCAGTCGTGTCAAACTCTTTGCAACCCCATAGACTGTAGCATGCCAGGCTTCCCTGTCCTTCAGCATCTCCAGGAGCTTGCTCAAACTGATGTCCGTTGAGTCCGTGATGCCATCCAACCATCTCATTCTCTGTCTTCCCTTTCTCCTCCTGGCTTCAGTGTTTCCCAGCATCAGGGTCTTTTCTAATGAGTCAAAGTACTGGAGTCAAAGTATGGGAGCTTCAGCTTCAGCATCAGTCCTTCCAATGAATATTCAGGACTGATTTCCTTTAGGATTGACTGGTTTGATCTCCTTGCAGTCCAAGGGACTCTCAAGAGTCTTCTCTAACACCACAGTTCAAAAGCATCACAGTGATTTAATATTTCTATATATTTCAAAATGATCACCATGATAAATCTAGTTACCATCTGTCACCATTCAAAGATATTACAGAATCATTTTCTATATTTCCCAAACTGTACATTTCATACTTGTGACTTACTTATTTTATAACTGAATATTAGTATCTTTTAATCTCCCTCACCTATTTCTCTCCTCCCCTGACCTTTTTCCCTTCAAGCAACCACCTGTTTTTTCCATGTATCTATGACTCTGTTTAGTTCTGCTTGATCATTTGTTTTGCTTTTTAGATTCCACATATGAGTAAAATCATAAAGTATCTGTCTTTCTATGTCTTACCTATTTCACTTAACATAAAACCCTCCAGGTCCATCCATGTTGCCACAAATTGCAAGATTTTATTCTTTTTAACGAGTAATGTTCCATTGTATGTGTGTATACACATACACACACACACACGTACACACATATAAACATACTTATCCATTCATCTATTTGATGGACACACTTAGGGTACATCTTTATCTTGGCTAATGCAAATAATGCTGCAGTGAACAGAAAGGTGCAAATATCTTTTCTAATCAGTGATTTTTGGTTCCTTTAAATATCCATGAGTAGAACTGTGGGGTCATACAGTAGTTCTATTTTTAATTTCTGAGTAATCCCTATACTGTTTTCCATAGTGGCTGCCCCAGTTTACCTTCCTGCCAATACTACACACAGGTTTCTTCTCAACATCCTGGCCAACACTTCCTGTTTGTTATCATTTTGATAATATACATTCTGATAGGTGTAAGGTGATATTTCATTGTGGTTTTAATGTGCATTTCCCTGATGATTAGTAATGTTGAGCATCTTTTCATGTGTCTGTTGGCTATCTGTAATGTCATCTTTTAAAAAATGACTAATCAAGTCCTTGGCCTAATATCTCCCACTTTCATAAAAATATAGAAAGAAATTTTAGGTACTTCTAAAAGGGTTTTTAATCCAGCAGGTCTCAGCATCTTGTAGTCTAAGGTCCACTAGGATAATGATCTTATTTACTTACATTATTTTCAGATCTTACCAAATGTCTAACCAAGATTCATACTGATATAGCCTGGCTCCACAGATCAAAACACCATCATTTGCTCTGAATATGAAATTAAGAAATTGTGGGATCTAAATCTTACTTTTTTCTTCACTACTAAAGAAATTACTCAGGAGTCAAGGAAAATAAGTATTTACAATGTGATAAACAGGGAAGTAAATAGGAGAAGAGCTGTATGAACTATAAATATAAAAGTTACCTTGAAATGGTCAAAAGCTATTTTAAGTAAATTTAAAAAGGATCCCATTTAAGATGAGGGAGGAAACTCATAGAGCCATAGGACAAAGGAAATAACATGCCTTTGGGTTCAAAAGAAATTATGCTGAACTTTACCATTAGGATCAGAAGAGAAGAAATAATGTAAAAATACTGATAACCAAACTGCCATGCTTGCTAAAGTTCTTGCTCCCAAAGGTCAATTATTTTAAAAGTACAGTAACAATGCAGCGAAGTAAGGGGACGGTTTTTTATGACTACTTTTTAATAGACAGTTGGTAGAGCAATGCCAAAGAATGTTCAAACTACCACACACTTGTACTCATTTCATATGCTAGAAAGATTATGCTCAAAATCCTTCAAACTAGGCTTCAACAGTATATGAACCAAGAACTTCGGAATGCTGAGAACTTCCAGATGTACAAGCTGGATTTAGAAAAGACAGAGGAACCAGAGATCAAATTACCAACATCTGTTGGATCATAGAAAAAGCTAGAGAATTCCAGAAAAACATCTACTGTTTTATTGGCTACACCAAAGCCTTTGACTGTGTGGATAATAAACTGTGGAAAATTCTTCAAGAGATGGGAATACCAGACCACCTGACCTGCCTATTGATAAATCTGTATACAGGTCAAGAAGCAACAGTTAGAACTGGACATGCAACAGCTGACTGGTTCCAAATTGGAAAAGGTGTACAAGGCTGCATATTGTCACCCTGCTTATTTAACTTATATGCAGAGTACCTCATGCAAAATGCTGGGCTGGATGAAGCACAAGCTGGAATCAAGATTGCCAGGAGAAATATCAATAACCTCAGATATGCAGATGACACCACTCTTATGACAGAAAGCAACGGAGAATTTAAAAATCTCTTGATGAAGGTGAAAGAGGAGAGTGACAAAACTCAGCATCCAAAAAACTAAGATCATGGCATACAGTCCCATTACTTCAGAGCACATAGATGGGGAAACAATGGAAAGAGTGACAAACTTTATTTTCTTGGGTTCCAAATCAATGTATATGGTGATTGAATCCATGAAATTAAAAGATGCTTGTCCCTTAGAAGAAAAGCAATCACAAATCTAGACAGCATATTAAAAAGCAGAAACATTACTTTGCCTACAAAGGTATGTATAGTCAAAGTTACGGCTTTTCAAGTAGTCATGTATGGATGTGAGAGTTGGACTATAAAAAAAGGCTGAGTAGCGAAGAATTGATGCCTTCAAACTGTGGTGCTGGAGAAGACTCTTGAGATTCTCTTGGACTGCAAGGAGATCAAACTAGTCAATCCTAAAGGAAATCAACTCTGAATATTCATTGGAAGGACTGATGCTGAAGCTGAAGTTCCCAAACTTTGGCCACCTGATGCAAACAGTGGACTCACTGCAAAAGACCCTGATGCTGGAAACATTGAAAGCAGGAGGAGAAGGAGACGATAGAGGATGAGATGGACATGAGTTTGAGCACACTCCAGGAGACGGTGAAGGACAGGGTAGTCTGGTGTGCTACAGTGCATGGACACGAGTAGGACATGACTGAGCAACTGAACAAGAAGAACAAGATGACATCGGGTAAGGATTTGCAGCAAGTCTAAACAGAGTCATGGACAGACAACAAAGTGTAAAAACAAAGCATTTTTCATGCTAGCATGGAGGCTTATTTACAGTTCAAGTAGAACTCCAATTTACCAGAAAAAAGGGGGTCCACCTAAAAATATAACTTTGCCACCTTCACAAGGTTCTAAAATTATTTTAAGCTTTAATTAGAAAATCTAGAGAAAGAAGTTTCTACAGAATAATGGAATTCTGCTCTGTTCAATGGGGCCACCCTATAAGCCTCATATATTTCTCAGCTAGTGTACAACAAGGATGAAATAGAATACTTTCAGGTTAAAAATGGTACTTAGTGGATGTAAAGATAACCTTTTTTTAACAGCATAGTTTGGCATGCATTTATTTTTAATTTAAAACAAGTTAAAATTAATTTTGTCTTAAAAGTTTCATGCCATTTTTTGGGATGATTGGAGCTACCCTGGAGGGTAATGAAACTGGAGTTGGGAATCAGTTTTAGTCTTTAGAGAGAAAGAAACAATTTTCATAATTTCAAAATCATTTCATTAATGGGTATATATGGTCTGAATTTTCAAATCTAGGGAGCTGACCATATGCTCCCTCTCCTTTGAAAAAAATAGTGGCAAACTGCCACCATTTGACATTGAAAGAACTGGAAACGTATAGTAACAAGAAATTAAAACTATGAATATGAGTTCATTATGCATATTTCTTAATATAAATGTGTCATCTCTGTGGTAATTCCAAAGCCTTTTCCCCCTAAAGTTACAGAGTAATGTAGCCTATCTTGGAGTAACCAACAGGTCAAGCAGAAGCTGAGTGCAATCAAGACAGAAAAACTAGAAAAATACAATATATTGCAAAATAGGCACTATAATCTACTGGAAAGAGTTGCTCCACAATATATGAGCACTACCTGTGATTTTTATTGTGTGAATTGTTAATAAGACATCAGGTTCCAGTGGCAGCAATATTCACTAGGGACTAGACTCACTTCCTAGGTTCAAATGAACAGCACAGTCTTACAGATTTCTAGAGAAAGATATATAACCTTGTCAAAAACACAGCATATTGTGTTTAAATCATGTATTAAAATAAATCCAGAAGTCACAGTAAAAAAAAAAAATACCTGTAATCATGCAAAGAAAAACACATATAATTTGTGCACTAAAAAAAACACACATTGTTTTCCAAAACAACAACAACAAAAAATATGTTCTCTAGTTAACATTTTTTGTATTAAGCCATTTTAAAAGTATTCTTACATAGAATTCATGGCATTCAAAGTAACTTTCACACCTGATCTAAAAAATCTCCCTTGGTGTTCAGGAAGGTAAAATTATATTCTTTTTACTCTTTTATAAAGAAGGAGCCAGTGAGCAGAGAGATTATGTGGGTTATCCAAAGTCACAAGGCAAAAAAGTGGCAGACCCAGGAATCAAACCTCTAATGACCAGTGCTGTCACAGAAAGGGTCTGTCAAGCAGACAAGTGGTCTAATGCACACTTTCACCTTCCAACATGTCTTAAACATGCTTGGCGAGGGCAAACAGAGCTCTAACTCATTCTTATAGTTGCAAGGTAATAAGCCTAAAATGAATTAAAAGGCATATCATGCCATGGCCTTGGGAAAAAACATCCTCTCTCATTGCCATTACAGAGAGAGACGAAATCATATCAAAGTAAGCTAGACAGTTAAAAGGGAATAGGAAATAAAAAGGAAGTGGCCAAGCGGTGCTGGTGGCAGCTGTCTGAAAGGGAACATCGGCAGGATCAAATAACAGAACTTTCTTAGTTGATTCTTAAAAGCACAAACTAAAAAAAAAAAAAAAGCAGCATATACACACCGTTATGCTGAATCTAAATACACATACACACACAGAGAATTTAGTTTTAGAAGGTATAATGGCGAGCCTCTCACAGGCAGGCCAGATTAAGCACCAAAACCAAATGTCTTTGAAGTCAGCGTAGATAGTCACTTACATGGCCTAGTTCGAGATGAGTTGAAAGCTCAAATCTCTTCATGCCTGGTATGGGGCCTGAAATCCCGTCCAGAAAAGCCATTTCTGAGGATTCAGGCTTAAATGCAAACATGTGACAAAGGAGGGATAATTCTAATCTAGAGTTACCCAGTAATACAATAGTTTAAGGGAATATCTGGGAAAGAATCAGGCATTATAAAGAACACAGAAGGGAAAAAGGTGAGGAAGACTTCAAAGGAATTTACTGTGCCTAGAAAGGGTGAGCCTTGCCACTGGGAAGCTCGGGAAATTGCTTTGTCAATTTATGAAGCCTGGAGAGCAACCTACTAGGTGGTATAATAATGAATTTTTATGATCTCAAAAGGTTCCAAAGCAGCATATTAAGTAGTTTGTCTAACCATATGCAGTTGGTTACCTGTCTAAAATCTTCCAGAGGTTTTACTCCCCTTCACCCTTCCCCTCCACCCCCTTGACAAAACCATTACACATCTAGAGCCTGCCTACCTGTCAGACTTCATCTCCTACCTTTCTCCTCTGCACAATACCCCTCCCCTACATACATAAGAAAAGTGAAAGTGTTAAGTCACTCAGTCATGTCCAACTCTTTACAACCCATGGACTGCAGCATGCCAGGCTCCTGTCCATGGGATTCTCCAGGCTACACAATGGCTATCCACTCCAGTATTCTGAATACTGGAGTAGAAAGCCATTCCCTTCTCCAGGGGATCTACCCAACCCAGGGATCGAACCCAGGTTTCTTGCACTGCAGGCAGAACTTTTAGTGTCTGAGACATCACTTTGCTTACAAAGCAATATAGTCAAAACCATAGTTTTTCCAGTAGTCATGCACAGATGTGAGAGTTGGACCACAAAGAAGGCTGAGCACCAAAGAACTGATGCTTTCAAACAGTGCTGGAGAAGACTCTTGAGAGTCCCTTGGAATGCAAGGAGTCAATCCTAAAGGAAATCAACCCTGACTATTCATTGGAAGGACTGACACTGAAGCTGAAGCTCAAGCTCCAATACTTTGGCCACATAATTCAAAGTGCCAACTAACTGGAAAGGACCCTGATGCTGGGAAAGATTGAGGGCAGAAGGAGATGAGAAAGGATGAGATGGTTGGATGGCATCACCGACTCAATGGACATGAGTTTGAGCAAACTCCAGGAGATAGTGAAGGACAGGGAAGCCAGGCGTGCTGCAGTCCATGAGGTCATAAAGCATTGGACACGACTTAGCAACTGAACAACAACACATACATATACGCCATATTCCAGCTGCACTAAATTTTATGAAAATAACATATTTTCTTATCTCTAGAATCTTTCATGCACAGTTCCTTCTGTATGGAATTGATGTGCAAAAAACTCGCATTTGGCAACTCATACTGATTGTTAGAGACTCAACTCGGAGCATTCCTCCTGGAAGCCTCACCCAGGCTAGATAACATGACCCTTTTATATGTTCCAAGTACACCATATACATACAGATCCCAGTTAGAACTTTATTACACAAAATACTTCAGAAAAGTGAACAAAAACAATTACAGAACAGATACACTCTAATCACTATACAAACTAACTTACATAGCTAAAAACACACAAAAAGAACCCAAAATGTGTTTCAAAAAAAGCAATACAGCATCCCATAATTCAGAAAATCAAAGTAAAAGAGTTCAGTGTTAAAAGCAGAATCAAATCACTTGCAAGGATCTGCATACAAGTTCCTTCTTTTGTTCTTAGTATATTCCCAGAACTCACAATAGCCCCAGGGACAATAGAAAGAAAAATGCAACATGAAACTTAAACTTTGAAAAACATAAGGTTTTGTGCACCTATTGTGCAAAATTTTTCTTCCCTAGAATAGCATATTTAGCCCACTAGTTCCTCAAATTGATGCTTTTGAACTGTGGTGTTGGAGAAGACTCTTGAGAGTCCCTTGGACTGCAAGGAGATCCAACCAGTCCATCCTAAAGGAGATCAGTCCTGGGTGTTCATTGTAAGGACTGATGTTGAAGCTGAAACTCCAATACTATGGCCACCTGATGCGAAGAGCTGACTCATTGGAAAAGACCCTGATGCTGGGAAAGATTGAGGGCAGGAGGAGAAGGGGACGACAGAAGATGAGATGGTTGGATGGCATCACCGACTCGATAGACATGGGTTTGGGTGAACTCTGGGAGTTGGTGATGGACAGGGAGGCCTGGCGAGCTGCGCTTCATGGGGTCGCAAAGAGTCAGACACAACTGAGCAACTGAACTGAACTGAACTGAGTTCCTCAAAAAAAAAGAAGGCGATTATTGTGACCTTTAAATGAAAGTACCAGCCTGAAGCTGGACCTCTAACTTGAAAATAAATACACCAATAGAGTCAAGAACAAATAGTAACTCACATTAAAAATAATTAGCTAGAACAGCTGCGTTATCAAAATGAACCTTTCTTCAGGAATGAATCTGACAAAATGTAAAACATTGTAAATTGCTTAATTATACTTTTGGTTCTCTAAATAGTTGTGTATTCTTTTACTTCAACTTATTATTCTTCATGATGGTAGTCTGTTCTTTTCTATACTTTGTAGAATACCCTGTGTACCTAGGAAAAGGCTGTTACTTGGAAATTAGTGATTAATGATCACTCATTCATTATAACTGATTCTGATTATACAGAATGACACAGAGAAGAAAAGTACAATGACCTGATTTTTATTTCTGACTCTAAATTTGACCATGCACAGTCATTTGATTTAACTAGAATTCTAGTTAACCTATTTCTGAGGTATAGAAAGGATAGATGAATTGCAAACAACAACTGAAATAAAAGTATATCAGGTAAAAGTGTAAGAAGACTCATTATTACTGATGGTTGCCACATTTGAAATATACATGTCTATGAGGGGGGACTCTTTTTAGAAGTATCAATATACTCTTCTATAAAATAAAATATTTCCTCTTGACTGGTAGTAAATGGCACTGCCAATATACATGAGAAGCAAAAGTTCCCAAAACTTTGTTATGAAGGATGAAGAGATTTAGCTACTGGATGACCTCCACTCACTAGAAACTCTGAATATCTCTGCTTTTCAAGTAGTTTTCTATATCTAGAGACACCATCCAAGTTGGAATTAATAGCCTGAACTTAGGCATGATTTAATCAAAATGTCCTTGGTGCCTAGTCCAGCATTTCAATTTAAGAATTGAAATCCAGTTTCTGCATTTTAAAAAATCAAATCTATTCTCTACAGAATATTTTTACAAAACATCTTGGCACCTGCAATGTTGAAAATAGATCCAGTCCTATTTAAGAGAAAGTAACAGCAAATAGGGGATTTGTACAATGGCAATAAAATTCAGTTAAGTGTGGGTGTGCCAGGTTTTAGTCTAGAGACAGAGGTTTTTATAGCACATTATAAACTCCTGAAACGGGAGGTTATTAGAGGACCAGTTCCCTAACTATGTGGTTCTAGCAGGCTCTGCTCTGTTGCACTCTTTATTCTCCTGCTGGGAGCTCTGTCTTCTGAGGTGCAGAGCACATCCATCAGCCTTTTTCAGCTGTTAAGGTACTTCGTTTATTCTAGTGTTCCCTTCATCCTATTCCCCTGCCTCGGTCCCCATGGACCTCAGAGATCTACAGTTCTCTTTGGCCTCTTAACAGGCATAATGGATCACCAGCTGAACCATCATCACACAGCCCTTCTTGCAGGAAATTATTCCTCTCCTGCTTCAAATGTTCCTTCCTTTCACTTGGTGAATCCCTTTGCTGCTGTTCTTGCTGTGTAGCTGCCTATATGCAAAGACATAAAACTTGGTCAAAAGTGCTTACTTTCCTTTTTGAAGTTCTCTCAAGTATTAAAGGTCCTTCCATCTTTGCCAACAGAAAAAGTGTGTATATATATATATATATATATATATATATATATAATGTAAAAATACTTGCTCAAGAAAAGTGCTAATATCATTCCATCTCTATTATTTTGCCCCTAACAGATTATTATTCAACTATTTGAAAATTTAGCTCTATTGTCTTAGTATTAGAGCCCTCTCATGTTGAAAAGCACTTCCCTAAATACAATGTTCTGTTTTAGTAAACAAGAAAGCTACTAAATTTTATGAACAATTAGAGAAAATAAAAGGTAGCAAAATTCACAAAAAAAGAGGTAATCTCAAAACCCTTGAGATTGTTCATCATCTTTCTATTCTAATGTTTATTTCTGCCCCACACTATTTTTATTAATGAACAATGTGCTATATGGACTAATACCTCCTGGAAAATCATCAGAACAACTGACTCTTGAACAATCTGGGGTTTAAGGGGGCTGACTCTGTTTGCAATAAAAAAATCCATGCATGGTCTTCTCTATCCCCAGTTCCTCCATATCTGCTGTCCAGTATTCGTGGATTCAACCAACAGTGCAGCATGTGGTACTGTAGAATTTACTACAGAAAGGAAACGTTAGTATAAAAGAACCCTTGTAGTTCAAATCTGTGTTTTCAATGGTCAACGGCATGTGCTAGTGGAAACACCACTAGGTTGCTGGCTAGAAGACATGAACTCCAGTTTCAGTGCTTAGTCACCCAGTCATGTCCAACTCTTTGGGACCCCATGAACAGCAGCCCACCAGGCTCCTCTGTTCATGGGATTCTCCAGGCAAGAATACTGGAGTGGGTTGCCATTTCCTTCTCCGCCAGTCTCAGATCTATGCTGATTAATCAGTTGGCTTTGTGTAAGTCACTTAAATTCTTGGGGCCTCAGTTTCCTCATCTATATTAACAGCAAGTTAGAGTAGATCACTTGGATTCTTTTGAAGTCTAGTGCTCTAGCCGGAAATTTAGACTAGCTTCTCCTTTTTTCATTGTTCAACTCATCCATTCTTTGGGCTTCCCAGGTGGTTCAGTTCAGTTCAGTCGCTCAGTCATGTCCAACTCTTTGCAACCCCATGAACCACAGCACACTAGGCCTCCCTGTCCATCGCCAACTCCCGGAGTCCACCCAAACCCAAGTCCATTAAGTCGGTGATGCCATCCAACCATCTCATCCTCTGTTGTCCCCTTCTCCTGCCCTCAATCTTTCCCAGCATTAGGGTGGTAAAGACCCCACCTGCCAATGCAGGAGATGTAAGAAGCACATTTGATCCCTATGTCAGGAAGATCTCCTGGAGAAGGAAATGGAAACTCACTCACTTTATTACCCTCTTTCACACACACACAATTATATTAGAAAAATCATGTACATGAAATAGTCCTTACATGTTGTTTACAGATAAATTTGTATCTTTTACTTTATTTTTCAAAATAGAAATTGTTTTTTTATTATACTTATCAATGTTTATAATAAGATAGCTAGAAAATGTAGAAATGGATAAAGGAAAAATAAAAGTGGGCATCACTGGTAGCAGTGTGGTGATGAGTCTGTCTGCTAGTGCAGGAGACACAGGTTTGAGCCCTGGTCTGGGAGGATCCCACATGCCACAGAGCAACTGAGCCCATGCACCACGACTACTGAGCCTATGCTATGAAGCCCGCACACCTAGAGCTTATGCTCCACAACAAAAGTCACAACAATGAGAAGCCCATGCTCTGCAACTAGAGAGTAGTCCCTACTTGCCACAATTAGAGAAACCTGTACAGTAAGGAAGACCCAGCATAGCCAAAAATAAACTTAAAATAATTTTTAAAAAAGAAAACTAAAGGTCATTCAAGATGCTACTGGTCAGATAAAATCACCATGTACACTTTAGAGCATAATCTTCCCAATTTTTTCTAAATGCAATTTTTTTCTTACAAATATTAGATGTTATTCATATTATTTTATACCTGATTATTCAACTAAATATATAAATATTATATTGAACTAAATATGAATATTCATAGTATTCTATACCCTGATTTTTCAATTAAAAATATATCACAGATCTCTTTTGATATCAATAGATAGATAGATATCTCCCTTCTCATGGATAAGTAGCATTCCACTTTATAAATGTACATGAAACATTTAACATCCCCAGTTTATGAATATCTAGTATTTTCCTATTTTTTTCTATCGAAAGTAATACTGCAATCTTCATCCCTGTGTGAGGTATGTGTTTGTTGAACTATTTTATGATGAAAAATTGCTGGAAGTGGAATTTTTTAGTCAAAGCGCATTTTAAAGAATTTTGGTATACAATGCCAAATAACTCTCCAGAAAAATTAATCCAATTTGGAACCCAACCAGAATGGTATAAAGTAAATTCCCACACACATACATAGACATACACCCTGGATTACCTTGGACTTTGTTAATTGCTTTAATTTCTGCTAATTTTGTTGTAATGTGAATTCATTTGCAATCCTTTCATATGCTAGTAAGCCATTTTCATGTCTTCTGTAAATTTTTTCTTTACATACTAAAAATATTAGCCTTTTTATTTCTTGTATTTTGTGAGTATTTTTCAAGATAACTATTTGTCTATATCATTATAGCTGTGGAGACATTTTTAGGTACTCAATTTTGCAATAGTTCTATCTGCCTGGATTTGGAGCCCTACTTAGATATGTTTCACATAGATCAAGATTATAAAAATAGTCACCTCTATTTACTTTTATTCTTTTCCATTTTTTCATATTAAAACAGTTAATACCATTGGAATTCAATTAGTGTGAATATAATTTTTTAAATCAAACAGTCAGTAGATTTTCCCAACAAATTTATCATCTATCTTTTCTTCCATTGTATTAAAATTCCACTATTACCACAAACTGAAGTAATACGCTTGTTTGGATCTATTTCTGGAGCTACTAGTGTATTGTGTTAGTCTGTGCAGCCCTATATCTACACCACACTCTCAACTAATGCTATTAATTTTCCAAGCTTCTTTTAGCGTCTCTAAACCTCAGATCTTCATCTGCAAGATGGAGCTAATAAAACCTATGTGTGGTAGGCATCTGACATGCTCTTTGGCCATCCATCACTAGAAAACTGTCCCTAAACTTAGAAAACTCCTCACCTAAAAATTTTGTGAGAGGCACTGCCATTCTATAGACAACTAATAACACCAAAGAGTCACTCTTCCACCGTCTTCTGAAGCAAAGCTCAGTCAAGAGCCGATTCTACCGGTGGCAGGCACACAACTCAGTTTTGAATCAGTAGCTGAAACAAGGAAAAGGGTCCATGAGAAGAATCTCTGGCTGTGAAGGCAGTGTCCACACTTGCTGGAGTAGCAGCAGCAGTAGTGTCTATGTTATAAACCCAGGGTAAGGAGCAGTGATATCCTCCTTGTAGCGCGTCTTCCAGGTATCCCAGGGATTCCAGAAGGCTCTCAATATCCTTTCCTGCTTAAGCCAAGTAAAGTTGGTTTCTCTAGTTTGCAACTGAAAATCCTACCATATACACCCTGGCTGTTTGAGCAATGAAATGAGAAAAGGCCTGCATTCTCATTTCAGCATTTTCTCTTTCTTTTTGATTCCCCTTTCTACATGCTGATCTGTCCACCAAAAAGGCAACTGAAAATGAACTGCATCAATGAGCTTCCTTCTCTTCTGGTTTCCAGTTGAGTTCAGCCAATACAAAGCCCCAGCACGAGGTGTGATGGAGAAAGAAGAGTTGGGTGAAAGTATTCACACATTCCCTTAGTTTTTTCTCTAAAAGCTTACTGTTCACTAACTGTTTCCGTCTATTGAGCTGGAACTCCTGACAGTCAGTCCTCTGATTTCTATTTTCCCCACAGATCTGAGAGTCATGAAAGTATTCTATTTCTACTCCTACTATCCCTGAGGTAACATAATTCCTTACAGCTTTTCTATATAATATCCACATATTTTTTAATTGTCCTATTATTAATTCTTTTCCAAATTTTCAGTTTTAGTATACTTTCTGCTTCTTTCTTAGGTCCTAATATATAAGCAAAAGCTTCTACTACAGCGACTGGATTATAAGAGAGTTCAGGAAATTTTCCATGAGTGAAAATACTGTTTTCCTTTTTTCTTATTCCATTAGTGTGATAATGCAAGGGAAGCAAGAAGGAAATTAAGAGTTTTATAAAGGTCTGCAGCCCTCTGGTGTTTTCAAACAAAGATTAGTGGAGTCTTCTGCCTCCTAAGACTGAGTAGAAAATCTAGAAGCATGAGCCTCAAGTAGAAATTTGCCCAGCTCATCATCCTCAGTAGACATTCAACCAAAATTCTCAAACTTTGGCTCATGCCCATTTAGATCCACCAAAGGCGTCAGAGTATATATGCTTACATACAAATACTACCATTGCCTTCACCCACAGCCACCCTCAAATTTAACAGGTATCTATTCTACCTCTAAGAACTTCCCTTTCCCCCATTTTACTCACTGATGTCAGGTCTGGTTTTGAATGGATCATAATACTGTATCAAACTGTGTGGAAAATTCTTCAAACTCTTTAGAGCAGCAAAAACATCCCTTCAACTATTCTTTCCATGTCCATATAATAAATGATAGTAGATACTACTTAACTGTCTAGTTTTTGTATCAATATATAAGTGTGAAGTGCAATTAGCCATTGAAATAAAATTGGTAATGAATACTAATTACTTCATTCTATGAATACTGGGGTAATGTATTCCAGGACTTTCCTCATTACTTTGAGAAATTGAGAGGTGGCTATATAGCGATCTACAGAAATTCTGAAAACTACTTAAAGCGTGAGTTCTGTATAATTGGATATGTTCTGCACCCCTTGCATATAAGTTTCCTTGATGCAGAGCCCTGAATGCATAAAGAAAGGAGAATGTAGAGGGAAGAGCAGCTTCAATCTGCTTTGCTGTCATATGGATCTTTCGAGTTCTGAATTCTTTTGGCAGCTCTAATATAACAAGAGCTTTTCCTTCAGTGACTTTAAAATCCCCATTTGGAATGCTTTTTCTCACATATTTATGTGAACATTGCCAATGGCTACTTTTCTTAAAATTAATTCTCACCCTAGATAATGATTTACAGAAGTTTACTGAAGTGCTAATAGTCAATACTAGGAACTATAAAATAGATATCTTTGCCATAGAAGAAAAGTGCTTTAATGTACTCATAAGTTCAAAAATCAACAGTTTCTGAAATAAATATTGAAAAATGTCACTCCTTATAATTTATTATATTTTATGTTATTATCAATAATTCCTATCATCACAACAAAAGCAAAATGAAATCACATTATAAGGACAGAAAATTTTTTATGTAAAGAGGATGCTGATTGTTGGGAATACAGAAAAAACAGAAAAGTTGTTTTTCTATCAGGCCTACACCTGAAGTAAAACTAGATTCTGTTTTCAGCTTTGCAACTGACACTATAAAAAGTCACTTAACTTCTCTTGATTTCTTCATCTGCAAATCAGTAAGTCAGCCTAAATTATCTCAAGGACTCCTCCCTACACCAATTTTTTGGTGATTTCCCATAAATATCCCATAAATTTCACCAATGGGAAATCAAACTACATCAAATCTAACCCTTCCCATTCTTTAGCACTAGGAATTTCTTTTACAACTCCCTTTACTTGAAGAATTACTTTAACTTTTTAAGATAATAAATAACACTTTAAATTGAAAGTCTTAGATATAAATCACAGTTGGCATCAGGTAATGCGAGTTTTGCTTTTGTGCCAAGAGTATCTGTGGTAGCAGAAGCAGAGGATACTTCTTAATAGGTAGCAGCTTCCTGGTGATGTGCAGTCCCCAGCAGGGATAGTCTGGACAAATCACATTCTAATCAGAAGATGTGAAACTGGAGGTTCTGCCATTTCTCTCTAGTACTGCAAAGTCCATGCAAATCCTCACAGAAGGGCTGAGGCAGGAGGCATGTGCCCTGACCAGAGTCCCACCTCCCTTTATTTAAGTCTGGAATGCCCCAGGCTATAGATGAGAAACTGTGGAGAACATAACGTGTACCCCATTTGCAATCCGAGACACCAGCACAGCTCACTACTTGCTCAGGTCTTCAGGATCATCAGACAATGAATAACGATATGGAGCCATATTCTGTCCTATTCTAGTCCATTTATTTCTGATGAGCTCAGGAGCAAGTGGACTGAATACATGAAGGTCAGCCAGCACTGTGGCATGGTGAGAGGGATGAGGGAGTTGAACTTCAGCTCCCAACACTAGTTAATGGAAATAACAGAATCAGACAAAACTGGTAACCGTTTGCAAGGAGTGACCTCACTACAAACTAATACATAAATATGTTTCCATTTCTTTCATTTTCAACTACTACTATTGACAAATACTGTGAATGAATCTGCTGTTTTTATAATCTAAAATAACCATTAATTTCTGTCCTCTCTCTCCCTCTCTCCTTTTTTCTCTCTCTCCCCCTTTCTTCCTCCCTCCTTCTTTTTCTTTTCTCTCCCTAAAAACAGAAAACCACACTGGCAGGAACAGCAGTGGAAAGGCAAGGAAAATCTACTCCAGAATAAATTGGTTGTGCTGAAACATTTGTAATTAAGCATGATAACCAATTACAGAAATACCTGGGGTAGTTTCAGTGATTCTCTCTCCCATATCAGAGGTCTCCTAATCAATTTGAAATAACCAGACGCTCCTATAGAAAATAAGCAAGATCACAGCGCTTGCTAATGAGTCTCAAAAATGGATTTCACTGCATGAAAATGTTCATTGTCAGGAGAGAGACTGTTTTCAGAATCTCGCGGGTCATTTGCATTTGCATTTGATTGGAGAAAAGTCCTTTGTTCTTTTCTCCTTCCTCACATCCTTTAAAACACTATCAACTTTTTTCTAGTGATTTAATATTTTTGTATCACTATGTTGTACCAAGCCCTAAAAATACACCAAAATAAATCCTTTTGTGCTGAAGTAGCTAGTACCCACTTCAATTATTGCTTAATTTCACTGTTTTGAATGAGTTTTCTTGAATTTAAATTTGCAGATGTATGACACTGAGGGAAATTGTTTGACATGAGTTGCAATCATGAACTCTGAAAGAGACACAAAGCCACACGGTGTATCATGTACAGCAGTGTTTCAGCAGATCTCAACTATAGTGGGAAAGCATTTTGAAGGTCACAGTACATCACAAGTCCGATGAGTATCTGCCTTTTCACAGAAAAGAAACAGGGGCAGAAAAGGCAGATACCTGAAGAGGAGACAACATGATACTTCTGATTTCTTAAAAGCATCCTTACCTAAGACATCTGCAGCTTTGCACTGGTCATCACATGTGACCCATTCATTAACTTCTTAGTAAGTTTATGGTATAAATTTGCTTCCCCAGAACATATTATAAGGCGTTCAGTGTGTCTTTTTCTCTCTCCTTTCTCTTCTGTCCTATCCTATTCTATCATACACTGCACGCTCTCTGTTTCCTCACTTCTTTCTTTCCTCTTAGCTATTCTAGCTCTCTGAGTATTTGCAAAGCCTGCAGGACAGAACATACTCTATCCTCTCACATCTCACTCAGGACCACAAGAAGCAGAAGATATGCGCTCCCACACGTGCACAGCTTGGTCATTTCACAGTGCTCCTAACCATGCTGTTTCCATGTCACCTCTTAAGAGAAAAAATTCCCACACTCATGAATAAATATTCTACTCAGAGACACACACATGTGTTTGCCAGATAGTTTGTCCTCCAAATTTTTTAATTCTAGAATACAAGAAATCTTTATCCCAACTAGTATCACAACTCTTGCTTATCTTCTTTAACTTGACAAAATAATTACATTTTTCCAGATTAGCTAGAAAACCACTCTTCAGACTCAATACCAAACAAAAAGAAAAAGATTTAAGACCCTTTGACATTCTCTAACACATTTCAGTTTGTATCGCCCTGAAAATAAAGAATCCAGAAGTGCACACAAGACTTTGGATGGGGTCTGACCATTGCCAGTGTGGCAACCTTCACCTCCATCCTTCTTTTCTCCAAATAATTCTATGACTCCATTGGCTTGTATGACTCCTGATCACTGATGACCCTTTCTAAGAATCTTCTACATGCAGATGCTCAACAGGTATAGGTTTGTTGTTGCTGTTGGAGATAAAAAGCTTTTACTTTTAACTCCATTAAAGCTGACTCACTGGAAAAGACCCTGATGCTAGGAAAGATTGAGGGCATGAGGAGAAGGGGGCAACAGAAGATGTGATGGTTGGATGGCATCACTGACTCAATGGACATGAATCTGAGCAAACTCTGGAGACAGTGAAGGCCAGGGAAGCCTGGCATGCTTCAGTCCATGGAGCCCCAAAAAGTTGTACACAACCTAGCAACTGAACAACAAATTTCATCCTGTTGTAAGAAGCCTGTCAAAATATTTTCAGATTTTGATTCTGTCATCTAGTATATTTGCTATCCATCTCAGCCTTGAGTTGTTTACAAATCTGATAAGCATAAATTTTATGTATTCACAGATAGCACTGACATATAAATTTAATAAGATATGGCTAAAAACAGAGCTCAGCAGCCCAGTATGAGAACCCGCTTCAGGGTGACATCCCCTAGTTAATCAGCAGTCACTGAGTAACTCTGTAATTGTTGTTCAGTCACTCAGTCATGTCAAACTCTTTGTGCCCAATGGACTGCAGCACACCAGGCTTCCCTGTCCACCATCCCAAAATTTTCTCAAACTCACGTCCATTGAGTTGATGATGCCATCCAACTATCTCATAACTCTGTAATAGAGAACAATCTGACTCCAAATTACCTTTGTTTCTTTTATTTTTAACCTCTGAGCTTTGTTGCCCGTGCTTAGTCATGCTGGCTCTGCGCTTTTTGAAAAAGAATATTGTCTATAGCCTGAAAGATGCAGGATAGCCTATTCTCAGGGCTCTGACTTTAAAGAGTCCATTCATACAGAAATAAAATGTTGCAGAACAGAGAATAACATGTTTTGTTGGAGGTTTCTAGGAACATGATGACCTGACCCATATAGATAGCTGCAAGAACAAAGGATTCCAGCACCAAGAAGTTTGCAACAACCAACCTTGCCCTTTCCTCATCATGCATTTCAAAGTGCTTTACTGAAACCCTTCCAGAGTTTGGGGTTTGGGGGCATGAGCTACCCATCTCTTTGCATGGCCCTGCAATAAAATTTTCTCTGCTCCAAACTCCACGGTTTTGGTTTGTTTGGCCTCACTGTGTGTTGGGCACACAAACTTGCATTTGGGAACAACTCTGCAAAGCGCCATCTAGGTACTAAAAGGGACACAAAGTGGTCCAGTTTACTCTTTCTAATGAAGAAGTTGTCAAGGATTTGAGCAGATGTAACAAGAGAAGCATTTGTGAAAGACAAGCCTGAATAAGGTTTAAGGTGCACATTAAAACCTGAAGAACCAGAAGTAGTAACTTACAATGCTATTATAATATTTTCAAAGAAAGACTATACTACAATTTTTATTTAAGAAGAGAAATTATTATTCATGAATGAGATAATTATATCAATTTATCTTCCTTATTCCTAATAAAATTAAGTAATTCTACTAAGTTTTCAGATGAGATTATGCATGATAGCCTATTCTCAGCAAAGAGATATTACTTTGCTGACAAAGGTCCACTAGTCAAAGTTATGGTTTTTCCAGTAGTTATGTATGGATGTGAGTTGGACTATAAAGAAGGCTGACCACCAAAATACTGAGGCTTTTGAACTGTAGTGGTGGAGAAGACTCTTGAGAGTCCCTTGGACTGCAAGGAGATCAAACCAGTCAATCCTAAAGGAAATCAGTCCCGAATATTCATGGAAAGGACTGATGCTGAAGCTGAAGCTCTAATACTTTGGCGACCTGATGCAAAAAACAGACTCATTGGATAAGACCCTGATGCTGGGAAAGATTGAAGGCAGGAGGAGAAGGAGACGACAGAGGATGAGATGGTTGGATGGCATCACCGACTCAATAGACATGGGTTTGGGTAGACTCCGGCAGTTGGTGATGGACAGGGAGGCCTGGTGTGCTGCGGTTCATGGGGTCTCAAAGAGTTGGACATGACTGAACGACTGAACTGAACTGAGTCAGGGAATATCCCTCTAGGGAAAAAATAAATAACATTGATATTCTATTGAATCAGACACTAGAAGGATAAAATTTTGCTTAATGAATTATGATTTCACAGGTGGGATTTTGTAATTCAATAGATCTATAACATCTATAGTGTTGCCTCAAATTCCAGATAGTAAAAAACTCAAGCAGACATACTAATCAAATTTTTCCCTTGTTAAATGTAATGATTTCTTGTCCCTAAAGTTGACCAATGCTTCCTAAAAACTTCAATGAAAAGACAAAATCAATTTTATGCTCACAACAAATTAAAATTGTGAATTACTAAAATTCTTAAGAGGAATTAAAGATAAAAATGATAAATGTTTGGCTAAAAATAGAAACCAAAATGGAAATGAATGAGTATTCCCCTTCCTGTGTTAAGTGTCTCTCTTGGAATCTCCTCTTTTTAACGCCTTGCCCTAGGCTAATTTGTCTGGAGCAAAGTTCACTTAGAATATGCACAAAAGAACACGGAGTGTCATCACCAAGCAGGAAGCTTCTGAATACATTCACTATGTCCATAAAATCAAAGGCTCTGGAATGTCTGTCCAAGCAAGTTGTAGCTTTCCCTTCCTGGGGAATACATTCAGAAGAAATGAGGGAAAAAAAAAAAAAAAACAAGGGAAGGTGAGATTTCTAGGCCAGCAGGAAAGCTTTAACTCAGACTTGAAAGCTAGCAAGTAAAGCATGCCATTGAGTCACAAAGGATTCAGACAAGCTTGTTATTACCAAAGTCACTCAGACTATTCACTGCTTATTCCCAGCAACTTCTCTCTTCTCATGTTGCTTTTATAAAACTGGTTGACTTAATTTCTCTAAATACTAAGCACATCAGCACTTAAACCAGAGTAACAGAGTCCTTTTCTGTTGCCCAAACTCACCACAAGATATTTAAACAAAGACAAAAGAAATATGTTTAAAAAAACATTTTTTAATTATTTGAATCTTTTTTCTTTAGTTTCATGAAGTTGTCATTCATCTCAGGCAGGCACTTTGAAATTTAGTCTGATGTTTTTCACTTTAATGGACTAATTTGATAAGCATCATTAAGGCCAAAAAATTAATATAATCCAATCAAATAATTCTATAGATAGCTATTAAATATCAAAACATTGCTAAATAGCTTAATGCAATGGGGGAAAACCAGAAGAATCATATATTAATCTCCTAGACTTTATTGAATTTTTCCTGAAATGATACACTATTAAAGAATTTTTAAAGAAGTATGTAATATTTATCCCCAAATCTTTTGTTTCTTCTGAATATAATGAATAATTATTTTCTTTTAATGAGATTCTGTGTTTTTATTTACACAATTCATAGTTAATTTGAATACTATTATCCTAGTCCATCTTTCACAAATGAGTTAAGAAACATTATTTAAAGAGCCTTCTATCGTACTAAGTACCTTCCTGGGCTCTAGGATTAGAAATACAAAGGCAAAGGTTAAAATTTTTGTCTTAAAGAAATTATGTTTTCCAGGGAAAACAGATATAGAGAGAGATAGCAACTATTCAATATGGCTTATGAACAATATAAGTAATATTGAAATAATACAAAATAAGGTATAATTACCCAGATAATGATCGCAACAAAGGTATAGTGGCACTTTTATAGACTTTATTTTGAAAATTCAGAATACAGCCTTGACCATGGCTGGTCATGATGCATCAGCCCTAAGAGTTCTTGTGGTTAAGTCACTCAGTCATGTCCGACTACTTTCACCCCTATGGACTGCAACATGCCAGGCTTCCCTGTCCTTCACTACCTCCCAGAGACTCCCCAAATTTATGTCCCTTGAGTTGGCTAAGCCATCCAAGCTTCACATCCTCTGTCATCCACTTCTCCTCCTGCCTCAGTCTTTCCCAGTATCAGAGTCTTTTCTAGTGAGTGAGCTCTTCACATCAGGTAGCCAAAGTATTGGAGCTTCACACCAGTACTTAAAATGAATCCCCAAGAAAAAGAAATGCAAAAAGGCAAAATGGTTGTCTGACGAGGCCTTACAAATACCTGAGAAAAGAAGAGAGGCAAAAGGCAAAGGAGAGAAGGAAATCTATGCACATCTAAATGCAGAGTTCTAAAGAATAGCAAGGAGACATAAGAAAGCCTTTCTCAGTGATCAATGCAAAGAAAAAGAGGAAAACAATAGAATGGAAAGACTAGAGATCTCTTCAAGAAAATTAGAGATACCAAGGGAACACTTCATGGAAAGATGGGCACAATAAAGAACAGAAATGGTACAGACCTAACAGAATCAGAAGATATTAAGAAAAGGTGGCAAGAATACACAGACGAACTATACAAAAAAGATCTTCATGACCCAGATAACCACAATGGTGTGATCACCCACCTAGAGCCAGACATCCTAGAACGTGAAGTCAAGTGGGCCTTAGGAAGCATCACTACAAACAAAGCTAGTGGAGGTGATGGAATTCCAGCTGAGCTATTTCAAATTCTAAAAGATGATGCTGTGAAAGTGCTGTACTTAACATGCCAGCAAATTTGGAAAACTCAGCAGTGGCCCACAGGACTAGAAAAGGTCAATTTTCATTCCAATCCCAAAGAAAGGCAATGCCAGAGAATGTTCAAACTACCATACAATTGCACTCATCTCACATGCTAGCAAAGTAATGCTCAAAATTCTCCAAGCCAGGCTTCAGCAGTATGTGAACCATGAACTTCCAGATGGTCAAGCTGGATTTAGACAAGGCAGAGGAACCAGAGATCAAATTGCCAGCATCCACTGGATCATCAAAAAGGCAAGAGAGCTCCAGAAAAAAACATTTACTTCTGCTTTATTGACTACGTCAAAGCCGTTGACTGTGTGGATCAAACAAACTATGAAAAATTCTTAAAGAGATGGGAATACCAGTCCACCTTACCTGCCTTCTGAGAAATCTGTATGCAGGTCAAGAAGCAACAGTTAGAGCTGTACATGGAACAAGAAACTGGTTCCAAATTGGGAAAGGAGTATATCAAGGCTATATATTGTCACCCTGCTTATTTAACTTATATGTAGAGCACATCATGTGAAATGCCAGGCTGGATGAAGCACAAGCCAGAATCAAGATTGACGGGAGAAATATCAGTAAACTCAGATATGCAGATGACACCATCCTTATGGCAGAAAGCAAAGAAGAACTAAAGAGCCTCTTGATGAAAGTGAAAGAGGAGAGTGAAAAAGTTGATTTAAAATTCAACAGTTAGAAAACTAAGATCATGGCATCCAGTTCCATCACTTCATGGCAAATAGATGGAGAAACAATGGGAAAAGTGACAGACTTAATTTGGGGGGCTCCAAAATCACTGTCCATCACCAACTCACGAAGCTTGCTTAAACTCATGTCCATTGTGTCAGTGATGCCATCCAACCATCTCATCCTCTGTCATCCCCTTTAATTTCCCTGAAATTAAAAGATGCTTGCTCTTTGGAAGAAAACCTATGACCAACCTAGATAGCATATTAAAAAGCAGAGACATTATTTTGCCAACAAAGGTCCATCCAGTCAAGGCTATGGTATTTCCAGTGGTCATGTATGGATGTGAGAGTTGGACTATAAAGAAACCTGAGTGCCGAAGAACTGATGCTTTTGAACTGTGGTGTTGGAGAAGACTCTTGAGAGTCCCTTGGACTGCAAGGAGATCCAACCAGTCCATCCTAAAGGAAATCGATCCTGAGTGTTCATTGGAAGGACTGATGTTGAAGCTGAAACTCCAATACTTTGGCCACCTGGTGTGAATAACTGACCCACTGGAAAAGACCCTGATGCTGGGAAAGATTTAAGGCAGGAGGAGAAGGGGATGACAGAGGATGAGATGGTTGGATGGCATCACTGACACAATGGACATGAGTTTAAGCAAGCTTCGTGAGTTGGTGATGGACAGGGAAGGCTGACATGCTGTAGTCCAGGGGTTTGCAAAGAGTTGGACATGACTGAGTGACTGAACTGAACTGAACGGACTTGCCATGAAGTGAGGGGATAACATGTCATGATCTGAGGTTTTTGAATGCTGAGTTTTAAGCCAGATTTTCACTCTCCTCTTCATCCTTCATCAAGAGGCTCTTTAGTTCCTCTTCTGTTTTTGCCATTACGGTGGTATCCTCTGCATATCTGAGGTTGTTGATAATTCTCCCAGCAATATTGATCCAGTCTGTGAGTCATCCAGCCCAGCATTTCACATGATGTACTCAGCACAGAAGTTAAAGAAGCAGGGTGACCATATACAGCCTTGATGTACTCCTTTCTCAATTTTGAACCAGTCCATTGTTCCAAGTCTGTCTCCTGGCCAGAGAGCTGAGGCGCACCTGAATGAACTACAGGCCTGTGATAGTGTCACTGATCGCTTATGTCAAATACAAATTATCTAACTGGATGGCTCCCATCATGGGAATAACTGCCCAAGGGTCCATATAAATAACAAATCAGTTATTTAGGGAGCATCCCTGAGTAACCAAGGCCCTTCTCATTTTGAAAAGATCTTCACAGTCATCTTGATTATATAATCCACAGGTGGTGTTCTCCTAATCCAGTCCCTCGAAAGAAAAGTGTCATTTCCACTTTTTTGACCCTCCTAAGTGACATATTCATTACAGAGAACAAGTTGACAATGCCTCCAATGTGGTCATCTGGTTGGCCACTAAGTCTTAGGGGTACCAGATCAGTATTTCCTCTTTGTCTATGCCACTAACCAGGTGGCATTTTCCTAGGGAAAGGAGGAGGGGAAAACATCAGGAGATATTAACAGGTATTTTACATGAGAGTTTCAGGCTCTGGGGTCATTCTGCTGTTTCTGACAGAGTTTTTAGTAGGGAGAACAGGGAGCAAATTATAGTGAGAATTATGTAGTAGGGGATGGAAGGCCCTTCCAGTCAACCAAATTTAAGGTGCTTACAACAGTTTTGGAGAACTGAACTGTGGCACCTCCTTTCTTGAGGAAGTTTTCAGGTATGAAGCTCCTCTTTCCTCTGAACTTGCGGGGTATAAGATGTTCCCTCCCTAGATGTCTGGGTTGTCCTGTCTCTACTGCCACAAAGTTGTAATGTCTTCTTAAAGTAACTTGACCTTTTTCTCCATCATCCTTACTCTCAGATCTTTCATCCAGAAATGTGAAGTGTAAAGAGAGATAGAATATCATTATAAAACTTACAGAGGCCCCAAATGTCCAACCTTGGCCCACTAAGCCATTGTAGAGGTACTCATGGGGGTTATTATCATTATGTTCTAAAGTCATTAGACCACTGTGCTCATTATGCTGTGATCTAACACCATGTCAGTCTCACATAAGAATCTAGGCTGCTGAAGCAGAATCTCATTAGAATCTTCTGGCATTCCTTCTGGTTGGGCTGCCACCCAGAGAGCATATGAACCAAACTGGCTTGGAATTACTCTCAAGGGAAAGAAGAGGTGGCCAAAATATACAGATGAACTGTACAAAAAAGATCTTAATGACCTGGATAACCATGATGATGTCATCAATAACCTAGAGCCAGATATCCTGGAGTGTGAAATCAAGTGGGCCATAGGAAATAGCACTACAATTAAAGTTAGTGGAGGTGACAGAATTCCAGCTGAGCTATTTTTAATACACATGACAGATTTTCCCAAGAAAGACATCTTCCTGGTGAGGCCAAGGCAGAGTCCATGCAATACTAATTCATCCTGCTGTATCTTGATTAATGCTTTGGGCCAAATGGAAAGTCAATATAGACATATAAGGAGAAAACCACTTGGGTTTCTAAACCACATCCTGATGGTTATAGGATATGTTCACCTGGAGTAGCTTTAGTCTTATCAACTGACAGTTTTTATTTCAAACTAATTTTGAAGAATAATTTTTAATAAATAGATTTTATTTTTAGAGCAGTAAAAAGTTCAGTTCAGTTGCTCAGTCATGTCCGACTCTTTGTGACCCCATAGACTGCAGTACACCAAACTTTCCTATCCATCATGAACAGGGAGCTTACTCAAACTCATGTTCATTGAGTCAGCGATGCCATCCAACCATCTCATCCTCTGTTGTCCCCTTCTTCTCCCACCTTCAATTTTTCCCAGCATCAGAGTCTTTTCCAATAGGTCAGCTTTTCGCATCAGATAGCCAAAGTATTGGCACTTTAGCTTCAGCATCAGTCCTTCCAATAAATATTCAAGACTAATTTCCTTTAGGATGGACTGGTTGGATCTCCTTGCAGTCCAACGAACTCTCAAGAGTCTTCTCCAACACCACAGTTCTAAAGCATCAATTCTTCGGCACTCAGCTTTGTTTACACTCCAACGCTCACATCTATATATGACTACTGGAAAAACCATAGCTCTGACTAGATGAACTTTGTTGGCAAGGTAACATCTCTGCTTTTTAATATACTGTCTAGATTGGTCACATCTTTCCTTCCGCGGACCAAGCGTCTTTTAATTTCAGGGCTACACTCACCATCTGCGGTGATATTGGACCCCAAACAAATAAAGTCTGTCACTGTTTCCATTGTTTCTCCATCTATTTTCCATGAAGTGATGGGACCAGATGCCATGAGCTTAGTTTTCTGAATGTTGAGTTTAAGCCAACTTTTTCACTCTCCTCTTTCATTTTCATCAAGAGGCTCTTTAGTTCTTCTTCACTTTATTCCATAAGGGTAGTGTCATCTGTATATCTGAGGTTATTGATATTTCTCCTGGCAATCTTGATTCCAGCTGCTGCTTCATCCAGTCCAGCATTTTTCATGATGTACTCTGCATATAAGTTAAATAAGCAGGGTGACAATATATAGCCTTGATATACTCCTCTCCCTATTTGGAACCAGTCTGCTGCTCCATGTCCAGTTCTAACTGTTGCTTCTTGACCTGCACACAGGTTTCTCAGGAGACAGGTAAGGTAGTGCAGTATTCCCATCTCTTTAAGTATTTTCCACAGTTTGTTGTGATCCACAGTCAAAGGATTTAGCAGTCAATGAAGCAGAAGTGGTCTGGAACTCTTATTTTTTCTATGATCCATTGGATATTGGCAATTTGGTCTCTGGTTCCTCTGCCTTTTCTAAATGCAGAGTGTACATCTCAAAGTTCTCAGATCAGGTACTGTTAAAGCTTTGCTTGAAGGATTTTGAGCATTATCTTGCTAGCATGTGAAATGAGTACAACTGTGCAGCAGTTTGAACATTCTTTGGCATTGCCTTTCTTGGGGACTGGAATAAAAACTGACTTTTTCCACTGCTGAGTTTTCCAAATTTGCAGGCATATTGAGTGCAGCATTTTCACAGCATCATCTTTTAGGATTTGAAATAGCTCAGCTGGATTTCCATCATCTCCACTAGCTTTGTTCATAATGATGCCTCCTAAGGCCCACTTTACCTTGCATTCCAGGATGTCTGGCTCTAGGAGAGTGATCACACCATTGTGATTATATAGGTCAAAGAAGATATTTTTTGTATAGTTCTGTGTATTCTTGCCACCTTTTCTTAATATCTTCTGCTTCTGTTAGGTCCATACCATTTCTCTTCTTTATTGTGACCATCTTTGCATGAAACGTTCCCTCGGTATCTCTAATTTTCTTGAAGAGATCTCTAGTCTTTCCATTCTATTGCTTTCCTCTATTTCTTTGCAGTGATCACTGAGAAAGGCTTTCTTATGTTTCCTTGATATTCTTTGGAACTCTGCATTCAGATGGGTATATCTTTCCTTCTCTCCTTTGCCTTTCACTTCTATTCTTTTCTCCGGTATTTGTAAGGCCTCGTCAGACAACCATTTTGCCTTTCTGCATTTCTTTTTCTTAGTGATGGTCTTGATCACTGCCTCCTGTACAATATCACAAATCTCCATCCACAGTTCTTCAGGCACTCTGTCTATCAGATCTAGTCCCTTAAATCTATTTTCCAGTTCCACTGTATAATCATAAGGGATTTGATTTAGGTCATACCTGAATGGTCTAGTGGTTTTCCCTACTTTCTTCAATTTAAGTCTGAATTTGGCAATAAGGAGTTCATGATCTGAGCCACAGTCAGCTCCTGGTCTTGTTTTTGCTGACTCTATAGACCTTCTCCATCTTTGGCTGCAAAGAATATAATCAATCTGATTTCTGTTTTGACCATCTGGCGATGTCCATGTGGAGAGTATTCTTTTGTGTTGTTGGAAGAGGGTATTTGCTATACAGTGTGTTCTCTTGGCAAAACTCTATGAGCCTTTGCCCTGCTTCATTCTTTACTACAAGGCCAAACTTGCCTGTTACTCCAGGTGTTTCTTGACTTCCTACTTTTGCATTCCAGTCCCCTATAATGAAAAGGATCTCTTTTGGGGGTGTTAGTTCTAAAAGGTCTTGTAGGCCTTCATAGAACCATTCAACTTCAACTTCTTCAGTGTTACTGGTTGGGGCATAGACTTGGATTACTGTGATATTGAATGGTTTGCCTTGGAAACAGAGATCATTCTGTCATTTTTGAGATTGCATCCAAGTACTGCATTTCAGACTCTTTTGTTAACTATGATAGCTACTCCATTTCTTCTAAGGGATTCCTGCCCGCAGTAGTACATGTAATGATCATCTGAGTTAAATTCACCCATTCCAGTCCATTTTAGTTCGCTGATTCCTAAAATGCCAATGTTTACTCTTGCCATCTCCTGTTTGACCACTTCCAATTTGCCTTGATTCATGGACCTAACATTCCAGGTTTCTGTGCAATATTGCTGTTTACACCATCAGACTTTACTTCCATCACCAGTCACATCCACAACTGGGAGTTGTTTGTGCTTTGGCTCCATCTCTTCATTCTTCCTGGAGTTAATTCTCCACTGATCTCCAGTAGCATAGTGGGCACCTACTGACCTGGGGAGTTCATCTTTCAGTGTCCTATCTTTTTGCCTTTTCATACTGTTCATGGGATTTTCAAGGCAAGAATACTGAAGTGGTTTGCCATTCCCTTCTCCAGTATTAGGTTTATAGAAAAACTAGAGAAGAACAAAGTTCCCATATATCTACTCCTCCACCAACTCCCCTCTACATACACAGTTTCCCTTATTATCAACATCTTGCATTACTGTGGTACATTTGTTACTTCCATGAACCTACATTGACTTGTCATCATCACCCAAAGTCCCCATTTACATTAGGGATCACTCTGTGTGTGGTACATTCTATGGGTTTTCCCAAATACATCATGTCACACATCCACCATTAACAGTAACATACAGAATAGTTTTACTGCCCTAAAAAATCTCCTCTTCTCCACCTATTCATTCCTCTCTCTAACTTACCTCCATCCCTGTCCCAATTCCTGGAAACCACTGATCTTTTTCTGTCTCCATAGCTGTGCCTCTCTTGGAATGTCAAATAGTTGGAACCATATAGTGTGTAGCCTTTTCACACTGGCTTTTTTTCACTTAGCAACATGCACTTAAGTTTCCTCTGTGTCTTTTCATGACTTGATAGTCATTACTTTTTATCATTGAATAGTATTTCATTACATGGATGTACCATAATTTGTTTACCCACTCACCTATTGAGGAACATCTTGGCTGCTTACAAGTATTAGCTATTATGAATAAAACTTCACAGCAGAGAATTTTAAAATAATCTATCTCTACCTCTTCCTTTCTAAGGATCCTAATTTTCTAGAAAAGCCAACCTACTGCAAAACTCTATGAAACTGTACTTTTGCTCTTATATTTTAAGCCACAGTAAGGGAAAAATAGAAACATTTAACGGTGACCTTACTTTCATAGAATACAAAATTTTATTTTAATTTTGAACTGATACTGACAAACTTGAGTGTCTTGAACCCAACTATTTCTAACTGAATTTTATTAAATTGCCTAAGCAATTTCTATTTCCTTTCTTCTCAGAAAATTTATAATGATGTTCCATAAACTGGAAAAAGAAATCTGTCTCACATGCCCATTGGCTCACATGTCATATATGCATTTGCAATGCTTCTGCTTGCAGAAGAGAAGTATTTTTCTCTAAAATTCTACCTATGTGTAAAAAATTAATATGTTTGAATTCCCACACTCAAATTGCCACTCTTCCACAAATTAATTACATTAATGTCTAAGACTGGAATTCAAGCTAACAAGTCTACATAATTAGATTTTCATTTATAACCTATTGACAGCTTCAACTCTGTTTGTTCAAGGAAGTTCAACCTAAGGCCTCATTATCCATTATTGATAGCTGTCAATAAGATAACATTATTTTATCTTGTAAGTCTTCCATTGATTTTCTTTAACCCCATTTAAACTCCACTGAAAATACAAGTTCTGAATTAAACTGACAGATCACTTCCTGCCCAATAAACATGCAAACCAGACAAGGGAAGCCTAATTCCTGAGCATGCACCAGAATGTGGATGGTGTGTGCCTTTGCTCTCTAACCTCACCAGGTACACAGCAGCTTCTTTCTTCATGACTACATTCCTCCTCTGAACATCTGAGCCATTTAAGTTTACTTAGCGCTGTGCAAACCCCTGTAAGCAGGCATAGGGCTTCCCTCTGCATTAGTGCCTGTTACCCTCAGTCCCTTAATAATGAATGATTTAGCTACTCCTTCATTTGTCACTAGGCCACTCTGCAAGTCATCCCCCTAGCCTGGATCTAACTGCTTCCACAAACTTTATTACATCCTATTGTATTTCATTTAAAATGATGTCTGCATCATTCCACTATTAAACCACATATGAATTATTTTATCTCAAGTCCACTCAATGGTATCACTCTAATGTTATTCCAACAATTTTGTACCCTCCCCATGACCCCCATCTTGGTTTCTAGCCAAAACACTGTCCTACTTCCAAAGCTGACATCAAAGACCTTTCTGCCTAGAATCTGAATTACCACTACTACATCTCATGACCTTACTCTCAAAGTGCTTTTAAAATGGCTAAATTTTACTCCCATGCATAAAATTTGTATACAAATATCCACTTATGGGTAAATGTCTTTTAAAATCTTAGTCTTTACTTTTGTTAGGTTTACTTTATTTTTGTTAGGTTTTTATGTCTGCTTTTGTCTTCTCTTTTTTTAGAGGAAAGAACAAGAGTATTACTGATGTGAGGGTCATTTTTCCTTGCAACTTTTCCTTGAGCAATAGGTTAGCTCTTTCAAGGCCTGTCCTGCACCAGGTGGGAACTACTCTTCATCATTCTCCACCCCTTTCAGGTATTAAGAGGTAACAGACTGCAGACTAAAGGGGAGGAGGATACATGTGTTATTTTACTTTGTGAAAGTCAAGAGGTGCTAAAGAATTAAGATATTAAAGAATCTTGAAAAACAGATTGGCAAATCAAAAACAGCACCTCAGGGAAACTGATTTCCATAATTCTTTCTCTCTAGGTTTTATTACCAACTTCAGTTCAGTTCAGTTCAGTTCAGTTCAGTTGCTCAGTCATGTCTGACTCTTTGCAACCCCATGAATCGCAGCACGCCAGGCCTCCCAGTCCATCACCAACTCCCGGAGTTCACTTAGACTCACGTCCATCGAGTCAGTGATGCCATCCAGCCACCTCATTCTCTGTCGTCCCCTTCTCCTCCTGCCCCCACTTAGTACTGGGCAAATGTCGTAATGACCAATCACTGGTTGCTTAAAGATTTTATTTATGATTTTACTATACTAAAGCAAAAGTGTTTCTTAGAAAAAAAATGACAACAAAAAAGTTGTGATATAAACGAAGAAAATTTCATATACAAACTGGCAATAAAGTATCTCCCATGTGGGAGATATCACCTTGACATAAATTAGGAACCTGTTTATGGTTAAAAAAAAAGATTACATTTAAATATAAAAATATAAATGTCTAGTTTGATGTAAACTGCATAAAAGCAAAGAACAAACCTGTTCCAAAAGCCAGTAAGTGATACAAAGGACAGAAAAAGGAATATGAATGAGAAAGAAAAGTGATTTTAAAAAGCAATTTGCTACTTTAAAAACTGATTCCTTACTGTAAGAAATCAGATGACACATTTCCATGCTGTGAGAAAGGAGAACAAGTTTTGCATTTTAGTAATTGAAAATTCTGCCATACTTCTTCGAAGAGGCCACAGATTCTCTCCTTGATTCAAACACTAATGTGACAACAGAATTACTAAAACAATTCATAGAAGAAAATGGAGAAAAAAATAAAAGAAAAAGAAATGATGCCCCCATTTTAAAAATCTTTATAAATAATTAAAACATGAATTTAAAAGCCAAATATTTTAAAAATAATTTTTCCAATTGACAATCACTTCACAAAGTTGATACTTAGTGAGAGTTATTTTATGGAAGGCATTATACATTAGCAAAGAAAGGAACCAAAGACAAATAACTTTGAAATTAAGCATCAGTGACAGGAAGTCAAACATTCTTCTAATAGAAGTTGAAAGGTCACTTTGCTTTTACTTATATCTGAGTATGGGGCACTCCTCAAAATCATGTTGGTACTCTGTACACTCACAACAGCCTCCTTAGCCAGGTATGAACTGCTCCTTTGGTGAGCAGGCAAATGATCATTCCTGCTCTGGTCTTACTGGAGAAATGAGGGTTGCCAACGGCACACATTATACATGGCCATGCAGGCACAAACCTATCTTACTGAAAAACCCAAAATTTCAAGTTCAGACAATGACCTAGGTTCCCATCCTCTTAAAGTCATTCAAGGAAGAAAAAGAGTCCCACCTTGACTTCTCCACCTCCCTCATCCTTTCAATGACTTTAAACCTTTAGCTACCTTCAACAACTGGGGACACATAACTCTCAATATTTTCCTAAGATTATACAAAAACAAACAAATGCACACATGTGCACACACACAGACTCTTAAAGAATTATCATGTTACACACTTTTTCACTCAACAACACAAACATTTTTTCACATTAGCAGATATAATTCGATCCAATTCTTTTTAATGTTTATATAGAATCAATCCACTGTAAAGACTTGATATACTTATTGTACTGTTTTCTTATTAATGAACATTCATGATTGTGATGGACAAAATTATATGCTTTTGAACCCACAGCTATAGGTGAGATTCCTCAGAATACGTCTAAGTTATAGGAAATGTGCATTTGAATTTTTAATAGCTATTACCAAACTGATCTCCAAAATTTTTACAAATTCCTTTTAACACAGTAATGTATGAAAAGATCATTTTCATACCACAGCATAGCCCCATTCAGCACAACACACATTTCCAATCTTCTTTACATTTTCCAAATTTCTAACAGCCAAAAAGGGTACTTTCAGTTTTCATTCCTAAAGGAATTATTAGTATTTAAATTAAACAACTTTATATATTTATTGGTCTTTTCCAGCTTTTCATCTCTAAATTACCTGCTCATATGTTTTGTCCACTTTACAGTTAAGTGGTTAATATTTTTCCTAGCTATATTAGAAAAACTTTTTACATACTAGGAATATTTATTACACTTGATAGTACACATATTTTCACATTAGCTGTTTGTATTTTAACTTCAGATTTCCTGTTACTTACAGAATTTAGAATTCTAACATACTCAATCTGCCCATGTGTTCTCTTTATGGATTCTGGTTTTCAAATCTTAAGAATGTCACCCCAAACTCATAAACACTTTCTTAAAACAATTTTAAATTTTTATATTTAGCTCAGTAGTTTATCTTGTGTGTATGGTGTGAAGGGGAATCCAATTCTGTGTTTGGCATTTGAATATTCAATCATCCAAACACCTTACAGATTTGAAACACCACGCTAAACAAATACTAAGTTCCTACATTTGGGAATGTGTATATGTGGCCACAGTCCAGTTGAATTCTATTAATCTGATTGTCTAACTTCCAATCTCATCTTCATTATAGTAACTCTTTGTCTCCTTCAATACTATTGTGTGTATCATCATTATTAATTCTCTCAGAATTCTTCTCTATGGACTTTATCAACTTTTTAGATGCCACCTGGGACTGAATTACATTTTTATGTTCACTTAGCAAAGATTTACATCTTTAATTCTTCCCAGCCAGGGAAAATTCTTCCAGACTTCATTTTATATAGGACAAAAATGGTAAAAACTATTCTAATGAGTCCTGAAGGACAAACATTGATGTGAGAACATTTTAAGTCAACTACCTAACACAGTAGGATACAACTATACAGAAACTATGAAGTTAATTCCATGAATCTTTCAAAGTCTAGACTTCATTCTAAATGAACAGAAACATCTGTCATTTTAAAGACTATTTTTCTTTTGTAACACTGTTTTTGCTTTTGTCCCCCTAAGCGTAAAGATGTGTAACCAAATTTGGTATGTATAAAGATTTTGTCACAGAGATAATCAAGAGAACTGAAGACATGTCATTTAAGGGAAGTTCAGTTTAACTCGGGTTGGAACAATGAATGGTTTCCTCCTCTCTGCCTGGCCAATGGGATGACAAGGTGCGGTGAGCTTGGTAAATGAGTGATGGTGTGAAAAGACAGAGCATTTTGTCACCCTTTTCCTTATGACCTCTTTAGCCCTGTTTCTGAAACCATCAACCAGGGAGACAATTAGTACTGGTTACATTCTAGTCTTGTGAAATGGACAGCTATTCACTAGAAAAGAGACCAATTCATTTCATCCAGGTCACTGAGCAATCACTGGATCATAAACGCTTTTAGTCACTGCCAAAGTGAACTACGTCTGAACCACCAGACCCAGTTGTGTGGATCCATCTATCATTGCCATGCCAACCGGTCACCCATACAGACACTGCATTAAATGCAATGGCCTCATAGATGATTTATAAGTTCTCCTTTAAATACAAGTCTGTGTCTTAGGTATGGAAAAAGTCACACAGAAGGGATCCAAAGATATTTATTTCTGTTGCTTTCACATTCTAATCTATTTTATTGACTGTATCATTATTTAATGTATGAAGTTAAAATTTCAAATCACAGATAATCATTACTTTTCTCTTCGTTCTCAGTTTCTCCTAGACCTTACACTGTTTACTTCATGTAAATGGGACATAGCAAAAAAAAAAGTATTCAGAGTTAAAAACCTTACCATGGCTGTCTTACAAAAGACAGAAGGCTCCAAGTTACAAAAGCATTTATAACTGGACTTTATTCTCTTCTTCCGACCTAGACAAAAGTTGAGTTAATTGTTCATCCACAGTGGACAGTAAAAGATGACTGTATGAAATAATAGAAGCCTTGAAGAATCTCAAAAATTGTATGGCACTGGAAGAATATGTATTTTAGATATTGGCTGTGCTTCTAAATAAGATAAGCGGTCTGATTGGAATAAATTTTCTGAACCATTCCTGAGGAATATCTACCAGGGTTTCATCTTTCTGGGCATTGAGTTTTACTGCCAACCAACACAAACAAAGATAAACCATTCTTCTAGGTAAAAGAAAAGAACAAAACCTTTTGAGTTTTAGGTTTGGTTTTCTTGGTAGTTAGATTTAACCTTTAATCTTGAATAAAGAGCAAGTTCATAAGTACAGAGGACATAGTTGCCATCTATCTTCTTCAGTACGTCTTTAAATTATTTATACTTTTAAACTGAATTAATTTTATTTGTTGGTGAAATTAAAATAGACTACTCCGTTTAGTGTAAGTTCCAGCTTAAATCATAAGTAGTAGTTTTCTTGTATCCCCAGTAGATGTTATAATAGAAATGGCCAAAGCACCTGTGTGTCAGCTTCACTGTACCATCCAAAGCATCCAGGTGGATACACTGAGAGAACTAGAACTAGTCAAGTCCATGATGCAAACAGAAGTGACCCTCAACCTCCACCAGCCAGGAGCACTCTGATGAAATTCAATGTGCAGTCAGACTTTAGCACCAGAAACTTCCAGGGAGTTGATGGCATTTTCTCCATTACGGTCATAATTCTATAATAAATCACCCATTTAAAAATGTAGAACCATGTTTATTATTTCCTTAGTTCAAATCAAAGGAGCCCTCTGAGATGACTGATAAGATGCAGTTAATGATGAAAGTGAAACAGGAGAGTAAAAAAGTTGGCTTAAAGCTCAACATTCAGAAAACTAAGATCATGGCATCTGATCCCATCACTTCATGGCAAATAGATGGGGAAACAGTGGAAACAGTGGCTGACCTTATTTGAGGGGGCTCCAAAAATCACTGCAGATGGTGATTAGTGCCATGAAATTAAAACGCTTACTCCATGGAAGGAAAGTTATGACCAACTTAGGTGAAGGTGAAGTTGCTCAGTCGTGTCCAACTCTTTGTGACCCCATGGACTGTAGCCTACCAGGCTCCTCCGTCCATGGGATTCTCCAGGCAAGAATACTGGAGTGAGCTGCCATTTCCTTCTCCATGACCAACTTAGACAGCATATTAAAAAGCAGAAACATTACTTTGTCAACAAAGGTCCATCTAGTGAAGGCTACGGTTTTTTCAGTAGTCATGTATGGATATGAGAGTTGGACTATAAACAAAGCTGAGCACTGAAGAATTGATGCTTTTGAACTGTGGTGTTGGAGAAGACTCCTCTTGAGAGTCCCTTGGACTACAAGGAGATCCAACCAGTCCATCCTAAAGGAGATGAATCCTGGGTGTTCATTGGAAGGACTAATGTTGAAGCTGAAACTCCAATACTTTAGCTACCTGATGCGAAGAGCTGACTCATTGAAAAATAGCCTGATGCTGGGAAAGACTGAAGGCAGGAGGAGAAGGGGACGACAGAGGATGAGATGGTTAGATGGCATCACGGACTCAATGGACATGAGTTTGGGTAAACTCCAGGAGTTTTTGATGGACAGGGAGGCCTAGTGTGTTGCAGTTCATGGGGTCGCAAAGAGTTGGACACGACTGAGCGACTGAACTGAACTGAACTGAATCTTTCAGGAGAAAAAAAAATAATCTCTTAGTGACATGAAAACCCAAATTTGAGAAATTGTGACAAGCCAACTCAGCTGTGCTGTATTTTTATAAAATTAAGTTGAAAGAAACATATAAAAGTTATTTTCTGCAAGAAGAATATGTTTAGAGATTCTACAAATAAATAATACCATGTACAAACCTGAGGTCTACAAGGTTCTAAAATACGGTTCTATGTTGCTATCACAAAAGGAGTGAGCAGGTTAACTGAAAGAAAGCTTTTGGTTGCATATTAGAAGCACATTACATGGGAGCATGAAAAATAGTCTTTAGTAACCATTGCTCAGTACAAGAAACAGCATCTACTGAAACCAGCACAGAATTTATACTATAAATAAACAAGCCTCAAATACAAAGCTATGAAAATAGGAAAATAATTTTGCCTGCTTATTGGGAAATACATTCAGAACATTTATTGTTTTTAGCCCTGCTCCACAGAATATATTACTCATGCTCGTGTTCCTGTCCCAGCAGAGAGAGATGATCCTCTACCTAGTGCTTTACATTTTTGTTTCCATCTTCCATAACATAAGAATAAATGCATAAAATGGAAATTAACTTGAATATTGCTACATGATGGAAAAGAATGATTTAGAACTGCATGGGAGAAGAACAAAAAAATGTATTAAAAAGTTGCATTAACTTTCATTGATCACTCCTTATGCCCTAGACACTGTAATAGACACCCTACATAGATACCCTCAACTTAAATTTTCAAAAACAGTTTAAAAAATTAACAACTAAATCAAGGTGATGAAATAGTGCTTAAGCATGAATTTTGGGTACAAAACAGTATGTAAGTGCAGCGCAAATCACAAAAGTACAAAAAACAAAGTCTTTTCTTTTTTCAAACAAGAATAAACTAGGGAATGATTGATTTACAATGTTTATTAGGAACCCATAGTGCTGCAAAGAGAGCCAAAGCATCTAACCCTTAGATGCTGTGTTACTACATGGTGAATTAAGAAAAGTAAGAAAGGAAGGACTGTGCTATGAGAACACATGAAGAATAGACCAAGGGACACTTTTTATAAACTATAATGGCAATGACTACCAGAAGCTTAGTGTCAAGAGCACACTAATGTTTTTTAACTAGATCAGTCATTCTTTGAAAGCAAGGATCATGCAGTCTAAGTCTCATACTCTTAACACAGTCATCAGCTCAGTTCAGTTCAGTCGCTCAGTTGTGTCCAACTCTTTGTGACCCCATAGACTGCAGCACGCCAGGCCTCCTTGTCCATCACTAACTCCCAGAGTCTACCCAAACTCATGTCCATTGAGTTGGTGATGCCATCCAACCATCTCATCCTCTGTCGTCCCCTTCTCCTGCCTTCAATATTTCCCAGCATCAGGCTATTTTCAGATCTTTGCATCAGGTAGCCAAAGTATTGGAGTTTCAGCTTCAACATCAGTCCTTCCAATGAACACTCAGGACTGATATCCTTTAGGATAGACAGGTTGGATCTCCTTGTAGTCCAAGGGACTCTCAAGAGTCTTCTCCAACATCACAGTTCAAAAGCATCAATTCTTCAGTGCTCAGCCTTGTTTATTGTCCAACTCTCACATCCATACATGACTACTGGAAAAACCATAGCCTTGACTAGACGGACTTCTATTGGCAAAGTAATGTTTCTGCTTTTTAATATGCTGTCTAAGTTGGTCATAACTTTTCTTCCAAGGAGTAAGCATCTTTTAATTTCATGACTACGGTCATCATCTGAAGCCTTGCCTAACTCATGAAACTATGAGCCATGCCATGTAGGGCCACCCAAGACAGACGGGTCATGGTGGAGAGGTCTGACAGAATGTGGTCCACTGGAGAAGGGAATGGCAAACCACTTCAGTATTCTTGCCTTGAGAACCCCATGAACAGTATGAAAAGACAAAAAGATGGGACACTGAAAGAGGAACTTCCCAGGTCAGTAGGTGCCCAACATGCTACTGGAGATCAGTGGAAAAATAACTCCAGAAAGAATGAAGAGACGGAACCAAAGCAAAAACAACACCCAGTTGTGGATGTGACTGGTGATGGAAGTAAAGTCCAATAGTGTGAAGAGCAATACTGCATATGAACCTGGAATGTTGGGTCCATGAATCAAGGCAAATTGGAAGTGGTCAAACAGGAGATGGCAAGAGTGAATGTCAACATTTTAGGAATCAGTGAACTAAAATGGACTCAAATGGGTGAATTTAACTCAGATGACCATTATATCTACTACTGTGGGCAAGAATCCCTTAGAAGAAATAATGAAATAGCTATCATAGTCAACAAAAGAGTCCAAAATGCAGTACTTTGAGGCAATCTCAAAAACAAGAATGATCTCTGTTCGTTTCCAAGGCAAACCATTCAATATCACAGTAATCCAAGTCTATGCTCCAACCAGTAATGCTGAAGAAGCTGAAGTTGAACAGTTCTATGAAGACCTACAGGACCTTTTAAAACTAATGCACCCAAAAAATGTCCTTTTCATTATAGGGAACTGGAATGCAAAAGTAGGAAGTCAAGAAACACCTGGAGTAACAGGCAAATTTGGCCTTGGAGTACAGAATGAAGCAGGGCAAAGGCTAATAGAGTTTTACCAAGAGAATGTACTGATCATAGCAAATACCCTCCTCCAACAATACAAGAGAAGACTCTACACATGGACATCACCAGATGGTCAATACAGAAATCAGATTGATTATATTCTTTGCAGCCAAAGATGAAGAAGGTCTATAGTCAGTAAAAACAAGACTGGGAGCTGACTGTGGCTCAGATCATGAATTCAAAATTTATTGCCAAATTCAGACTTAAATTGGAGAAAGTAGGGAAAACCACTAGACCATTCAGATATGACCTAAATCAAATCCCTTACAATTATACAGTGGAACTGGGAAATAGATTTAAGGGACTAGATCTGATAGACAGAGTGCCTGATGAACTATGGATGGAGGTTCATGACATTTACAGGAGACAGGGATCAATACCATCCCCAAGAAAAAGAAGTGCAAAAAAGCAAAATGGTTCTCTGAGGAGACCTTACAAATAGCTGTGAAAAGAAGAGAAGTGAAAAACAAAGGAGAAAAGGAAAGATATACCCATTTGAATGCAGATTTCCAAAGAATAACACAGTCATAGATACACTCAATAAAGGCCAGTGATTATTGAGCAGTAATATCAGAAACTAGGAGACTCTGGATAATCAAGGCTCAAGATGTTTTACATTGAAGAAGATAACCAAACAGAATTTTTAGACACTCCAGTTATAGAACATGATTTATCCTTGACTATAAAGTGGTAATACACTCTTCCCGGTGCTAAATACCATCTCTACGGACACAGTTACAGTGTGGCTAAGAGAATAAGGAGAGGTGGGGTACATTCTTTTTTTCCAGCACTTGTCACCAAAGGGAGATCACTGTTTTAGGGCTAACTGGTAATCCCCAAAGGATGCCTGGACTTTAGGTAATAATTGTCCCATTTTGTTTGGTAATCACCCAACACTTCTGTCTTCTTTGGCCCAGAAAGGAATTGTGACTTCAAGCTAGTCAGCTGAGAATCCACACTGTGCTGCAGAGAAATAACACTGGTGTTAAACAGCTCTGTTGATGTCGGTCCTGTTAGCAAAGTCCTTCCTGGCTCAGCAAAGTTTGGTTACACTATACACTGCTGTAGGAAGAGGATCATGCCCAAAACCAACAGCCTGGGTGTTTTCATTGAACTCACATTTACTGAGTTCTCATACATTCCTGCAACTTTTGTAACCTCTGTACACAGTTTGATTCATACAATTCTCACATGAGCCCTACTAGATGGATACTACAGAATCCATCTCCAGTTTAAGATGAAGAATTGAAAGAGAGAAACATGGAGAAATTTGCTAAAGTCACACAGCTATTAGATAGATGATGGAACCTAAGGGATCCAGGGTCCTATATCGTATTAGTCTTCAGAGCTCCTGGCCACCATGTCACTTTTGCTGAGGTTAGCTAGAATTCCAGCTGACCCACTGTCCTCTTCATGTCTGCCTCACAGTACTGGGGATCCTAAGGGCTACATTCCTTTACTCCACGGTCGTATCACAAGTTCTTCCTTTTCACTTCCCCCTGTGTGTCACGTCCTCCCTGCACTTTTCAAACTCCCCCTAGCTATTTGCATGAAGGCCTAGGCAAGAAAAAATTATGAATAAGGAAGATATTGGACAGATGCCAAAACACAGAAGATTTGGCTTGATTAGATAAGCACAGTACTCAGAAATTTCTTAACTGCCATATCCCAACATACCCTAAGAGCCAAAAAGATTACTAATATTACATTAAGAGAGTGAAAATAAAGTAAGGATTTTGAACACCAGAAACACCCTAAAAGCAACTCTATGTGACTGCTGAGAGACATGTTGTTCTTATTTATAAGGATATGTCCCCGATATAGAATATTGCCCCCAAAAGTCACTTTGAAAAATTCTGAAACTGTTTTCTAGACCCATTCACAAAGAGTGTAAAATATTTACTGTCCACTGCAGTCAGTGTTAATGACTACCAAAGGATAATAAATTCATTCTAATAACCTCCCTAGCTAGCAATGTACGATGGACTGCCAGGGGAGGAACAGTACTCAGGCCAGATGCAGAAGGCTGATAGTCTGGGAATATTAACATTTCTCTAGACATAATCTGAGGACTTCACTTTTCCCCCTCCAGTTCCTCGCCGGATACACTACTGGATATAAACTCAGCATTGTTTATTTCAATGTTTCTTATCCAAAATTGTTCATCTTTTCCTAGTTATTACAATTCCACAGTGAATATAGGTGGTTCTATAAAACATAAAGGCAGTAGGAGGAGAAGGTTGAAGTTGCTATAGGGTTTGATGTCATTTCTTTACTAGGCTGGAAACTAGACTTATGACCATCAAGTTTACTTTTATTATTTCATTTGTAAGGAAATAAGAGATTGTAAGAGGAGTTATCTGTGAATGATCAGATAAAATAGGTTTAAAATAGGCTCTGTATTTTTTCTTCTGTTTCACTCACAGTTACTTATAATGATCATGGAAATATTTAATGTCAAAGTCAGAACACTTTTGATAGTAAAATAAGGTAGTAAATAGAGTAAAATATCAATAATTAAACCAATACAACAGGCACACACTGGAGCTATCCCAGGCAAGCTAGGATGGATGGCAACCCTGAAACTAAGCAATCCTCCCACAAACTGCTTTTCAGCTTGGAACTGACATTGGTAGAGCTCACCACTGTTGCTCTCCCCAAACAAGGTGGGCTACTTGGCCAATAGTCCGCTGTATTTCCACATTTGCTACAGTCACAGCTTCTCTTCCCACTTCTGCAGTCTCCATCTCTTCTCTCCTGTTACTAATAACCAGAAGTATGGTTGCCCATATAGGCATGCACTCACTGGAATTGCATACATTTTTATTTTCCTTACTTACACATATCATTGCCAATCATCTTTGAGTTCTCCTTACATATAACTAAATGGCATTTAATTGCAAAGTTTATTTTGCAATTGTAGCACCATTTACTCAGAAAGCTTGTCATAGAGTCAAAAAGAGTGACCAATCAATTTATCAGCTACGGCCAGCACCGTGGATGGAATTTTCCAGTGCATCAAACTTAGAAGATTCTTATTCCCTGGGATGGTGAAAATGAAACTTGAGTAACTGTTTTATAGAAATGAAATAAGCTGTTTGCTTTCCAAATCTTTTCCTCAATATCCAGAGTATGGAGATAGTTTGAGCTTCAGAAATGAGTAAGTGCTTATCCTACATAAAATTCTCACACTATCTAATAATGTAATACCCATAGATTACCAGACTTCAGTTTATGACCCATAGGCACTTTAACAGGAGGTCTGTGAAAATGTAGTGCCTTCAAGGCTCAAAGGAATGAATCCCCAAGTGAATAATTACAGATATTTGATCCACGCCAGTATTTCTTGAATCATTACTACACAGGCAGGGACAGAGTGTTTGTTTGACATGACCCAACTCAAATGGAAAGAGACCTAATGAACTGCATCATTGGGAATCCACTATTCACATAAATGAATTTTCTAAATTACTTATGCACACCTATTCATTTGCCAAACTGGACTCGCTCATTGGCATCTTAAATCATTACTAGCTTTCTAAGGGAAGGGGACTAACTTCTTGAACTACAGAGTCATCTCTGTGAAGATTCATCACAGTATTTCTGTTGCAATATCTTTAATGTCTGCTTTGTTGTAGTGGATGTTGTTCTCTCCAATCAAGGTCAGTTGTCATTTCCACTGTCATTAAACTTCCATCTAATCATGTCACCTCCTGTCCTTCTAAAAATTTATTGCTGCAAAACTGCTAAGTGGGCAAAAACTAGATGTCAAATATAATTAAGGATAGTTTGTTAAGAAACCGTCACTTGGATACTAAGTAAGCCTTATCTTTTCTTGTTTTGGATTTGGGACTAAACTGCCAAGAGTTTAAAACAGACCTTCTACATAGAATATGACTGTCTTCCCTTACTGTCTTCCTTCCAAACCTTTCCATAAAAAGATGTGATTTTCTTCACCTCTTATTCAGTAGCCATTGCTTATCATTCATGATTTCATGTTCTCTCAGATCCAAAAAGCAGTTCATTCTTTTCCCTTCCTTTTTTATATTGTTTTAAAGACTTCACAAAAATAAAGTCAAAAACACCAAGCAGGTAAAAAACCATGTTTAAACATCTCAGTCTATTTAAAAAAAAAAAAAGAAAAAGAAACTGCACACAGTGAATTGTGTTTGCCTATGCTGGGCTTCAAGATGGTTTGAGAGGCGAACAGGAAGCATGCATACCACTGACAAGTGCTCCATCTCACTCTGGTGTTCCAAATTTTAAAATTCTTGTGCTTGAGGCAAAGTCATGCTAAATCCCCTAATGTCCTAATATTAGGCATTCCTGAGTTACTTTTGTTAGTAAGTTATCTGGAAAATAGCATTGTGGAAGATCCAGAACACTAATCAAAATAAAATAATGATTGATACCCTGTGGCTGAATTACACAGATCACAGGACCACCATTCCATCATATGAACTTAACTGTCACCATCATCTCTCCCAATACATTCAAACCAGAATGTCATCAGCAAAACAAAGCCGAGTGCAGAAGTAATTACCTGACTAATTCAAACAGAAATAAATTTCTTTTGTTTCAACTATGTTATTGGGGGAATCCAGGCAGAAGTGTCTCTGCTACCTGGATTATCTAAGCAATTACCTCAAACCTCCACTTCATTCCGAATCCTGTCAAAGAACATCCACTCTTCAAATTTATAAACAATGGTATCTCTAAGCAAATTACAGAGGTAACATTTAAATCCAGCTGTCGATCCCTCCAAGGTAAAATTCAGAGCATTTTATTCTACAGCTAGCTATGCAGAGAAAGGAAATGGCTGAGAGAAATGCTAAAATCCCAAGCACAAATTTGCTATAGAATTAATATCACAATTTGTCACTGATAATGAAAGCATATAAAACAGGTCCTGACAGCATGTTATTTCTGTTGCAGATCATTCTTTATAAAATCCAAACGAGGTTTTCCTTTGCAACTGTGAAATGATTTTTTCCCTAAATGTACAAAGCAAAATAATATTAATATTGTGGTGAGTAGCCATCTGCTTCATGAGAATTCTGTGCAATCATTCGTCTAAACTGATGGCATCATGGCAAGCTGCCATGTCCCAAGAGGCCAGCCTCTAAAACCCATCAACATCTCTGCATTAGTCTCAACTCTGAGAGGGTGAACCACAAACCAGGAAATCTGTGCTATGGGAAGATTCAGATCACTAAGCTCCGTTTAGATCTTGAACCCCCAAATATCGTCCCACCCCAGTCTATATGCAGAAGCATGCATCCGAAGGGCAATCCAATGGAGCCCCTAGGCAGCAAGGAATAAACATGAGGCATCTGGGTCGAATGCCAGGTCCAGCAGAGCAACTAACAACCTGTGTTTCACTCAACAGCCGTGGTTTTCACTACAAAGTCAGGGAAGGATCAAGCTGTGAGGAGTTCAGCTTATCACAAAATCTCACTGAAGTCACCGTAACTTTTCAGTAAAACGCTGCAGAGGCAGCAACATGCAGAGGGATTCAAAGGAGGTGCGAACTAAGTAATATTTTTCACACGGTTTCCACCATAAAAACTTGCACCAGAAAAATCTGAATTTAAATGTTTCATCCGATAAGCTATGTACTCTCTTGCCATTTTTAATAGCCTGTTCTAATGATTTTCATTTAGAGATGCAAAAGGATGCTGTATTTTTAATGTTTAATCAATCTTCAAGAACTCTGTATGTTTATAATCATGGGCCATATGAATGCTAGCTGAATAAGATATGTGTCCCAAAATGATTTAGTAAGACACACCATAAGTGCTTTTCTCTGGTATCATAATCACATAATCATTTTCTTTTTGGATAGCCTAGATGCTCCAAGCAGAGGGTGCAAAAGGGAGGAAGAGGTAATATGAAATGAAGGAGTCGAACTAGAATGTTAAATGCTGTGTTGTGATACTTATGCAGATGATTCAAGTTCCCCATATGTATTGCTTCATTTTATGGGAAGATCCTTCATGGCAAATAGATAGGGACAGAATCGAAACAGTGACAGACTTTATTTTCTTGGGCTCCAAAATCATTGCAGAAGGTGACTTCAGCCATGAAATTAAAAGACGCTTGCTTCTTGGAAGAAAAGCTATGACCAACCCAGATAGCATATTAAAAAGCAGAGACATTACTTTGCCAACAAAGGTCCATCTAGTCAAAGCTATGGTTTTTCCAGTAGTCATGTATGGATGTGAGAGTTGGACTATAAAGAAAGCTGAGCCCCAATGAACTGATGCTTTTGAACTGTGGTGTTGGAGAAGACTCTTGAGAGTCCCTTGGCCTGCAAGGAGATCAAACCAGTCAATCCTAGAGGAAATCAGTCCTGAATATTCATGGAAAGGACTGGATGCTGAAGCTCCAATACTTTGGCCACCTGATGCAAAGAACTGACTCATTGGAAAAGACCCTGATGCTGGGGAAGATTGAAGGCAGGAGAAGGGGACGACAGAGGCTGAGATGGTTGGATGGCATCACCAACTCAATGGACATGAGTTTGAGCAAGCTCTGGGAGTTGGTGATGGACAGGGAGGCCTGGCATGCTGCAGTCCCTGGGGTCAGACACGACTGAGTGACTGAAATGAACTGAACCTTAGTGCAGGAGCAGAAAAGTGACATATGACGGAGTTGAGGTCCAACTACACATGTGCATGAAACAAGTCACATTTCATAACTCTACTGGTTTTCAGTGCAAAAATGTTGTTTCAAGTAAGTTTTGATAAAATCTTAAATGAAGGCTTGCATACATTTGCAAATAAATGCACAGACAAAAGTAACAAATGACACGACTGTCTTTTAAGCACACAAATGTAATTTGTATGCACTTATTCAAAACTCTCATAGACGAATCATGAGAGATGAAAAATGCCAACATGGAAAAGAGAACACAAGGGCATATAGCATTGTATTATTTCTTGGTCTAATTTTATGTGTATCATCACTTATTTAAAATGAAACCCTCTGAGGAAGGATCATCAATTTAATCTTGAACTGCTGTATAATCTTATAAGACATGCCCCCTCTTCCCCCTCTTCTAGCAGCATCTCCAAGAGGCTGAGTGGACTAAGGATAGGCAGGCTTTGTGTTTCCTTCTCCTTCCACTTCAGACAAGCATCATATTCAAATGAACAAAATGTGAAATGAATCTTTAAAAATAAAGGACTGAGCTGTGAGGGATCAGGCAGAAGGCAGGAAGATTCCACCAGCCAGTGCTGGGGGCAATGGGAACATTAGGAGACAAACTGGGTATTACCATATCAGTAGACAATGCCTGCATTCCAACTCCTGTGATTCACTGCTGAGAGCTGCTCACTTCAGGACACTGGCTCTAATATGTCTTTATGATAGGATGACTCTGCCTTATGCTTCACCAAGAAAATGACCATGTTTTGCAAAATAAGAAGACCAGCAGAAACCTTACCCTCCTCTTCATAGCATATACTTATTCGCAACCGCAAAAAGCCAGTCTTCCTGCCTCACCAGCTGCAACTTGGGGCACATTTAAACGTGTCACAACTATTTCAAACAAATATGAACCTCATTAGTATATTCAGTTCAAGTCATACTCAAGATTTGGGTTCAGATCTGTTTGCTTGCTGTGTTACTTAGAATAAGTTATTTAATCTCTCTAGGTTTCTGTTCCCTATCTGTAAAATGAGGTGAATAGTGACCTTAGAAGGCTGTCATGAAGAATCAAAAAAGGCAACCTGTAAAGTACTGGCACCTAACAGGTTTGTGATAAATGGAGTGATTACTGATGTTCAAAAATGTGAAATTTCAAGTTTTCTGAGAAATTTAGGGTCTTGTCTTTGAGTTAGAGACAACCAGACTATCTGCACAAGCTTTTTAAAATCAAAAGCTCAGAAAGTAGACAATTTCATCCCATCCCCAGATTCTGGTTCTAACAGTTGAAGATAAAATACTCTATTTTTTGTCTAAAATACTCATTTCTAAATGTGTTCTGTCAAACTGTGGAGTCCTGCTCAGGACACTGAACCTTTCCGAGTCTTCTTGCCCTGCCTGGAAACACAAAGGCTAATTATCCTCACCCTCTACTGAAGAGAACTGTAGTAAACACACAAAGCAGAAATGAACGTGAAGCATTTTATAATCCTGAAGAGCAATATAGCACAGGCTGTTACCAGCATAGCCGTGGATGAATATCTGCTATTCCAATGTTTGAGTGCCTGTGTCCAAAGCTCCACTCTGCTACAGGACAGCAGCGTGGCAGCCACAGTAGTGAAGCTCTCTAAACCATCATTTACTCATGAGCCTGATAAAGTAACTGCTTCACAGAGTCCTTGAGAGAATCAAAAGAATATGAACAAAAGCTCTTAACACATAGTCTGGCATATAATAAGTGTTCAATAAATCTTAACTACTAAAATTGCTTTTAAAGGTTATTATGTATTCATGGACCTTTTTCAGTTACAAAGCATTTAGTTCCCTTTCAATTTTGCAATTAGAAATTTCTTATTTTGTTGCTTTAGTGTCTGAAAATATTAACTAATTATTACCAACTTTGATACCCACTAAAAAGTTTCAAAATATCCTTTAAATGTCTTTATCTACATTCTTAAAATATTGTGGCTTGTGACACTTTTCAAAAAGGCTCATATCCATGATTCTTAATGAGCTTAGTGAAATCTCCCTCGTGGTAATGTTCATGGAGATATGTGATTATACTTATAAAGATTTTAGTGGTCACAGAAATAGTAATAATCGTTTTCCTCAATTCTCAAGTATTACAAAGAAGTACTAGTTCATATCACACTTTAATACCAATTAATAAAAAGGACTTTTAAAATATTTAGTGTCTCGTTAAGAAAAACTAGCTTTCCGTGTGGTTGTTCTTCAAGACTATTACTCCAAATTAGTGATGAGAAGCCGTGCCTTTGTCCGCCTAGCGGCCACACAAGAGAATAGCAACATGTAAAGAAACGTCTTTGAGAACAATGACGGAAGTAAAAACCATTTCAACACTTTCAATTTATAGATAAACCAAGGCCAAGAGACAAGAGATTGATCAAGACTACAAAATTTTTCAGTAAACTACCTACATGTGAAAATATTTTGTGATATTTTGAGTATTGTGATGTCTGGAAAACTAATCTCCAAAATGGACTTAACTAAGGTTCTTTTAAAATTCTTCTTATCAATTGACACCCAAAAGCTTTTTTCCAGTTTTCTTTTTCCTTCGAAGAGAGATAATAAGTAAAGTTTCCCAGGGGCAAAGAGAGGACCTCAGCTGTGACGAGAATTCTGCCTGTGTCCTCTATGAAGGATTCCTTTTTGAGGAATAAAGACTGCCCCCTGAGGGTTCAGAAGTGCACAAAGATAGCTCTCCTCAAAAAAAAAAAAAAAAACAGTAAAAGTCAATGCATCTTTACAGATGGCCAAGGACCCACAATGAATAAAAAACAAAGGTCAGGACATAAGTTAAAAACTGATTTTTCTCAACTTTGGGGTACCTCTAGGTAGAAGTACGCATAGGTTAAGTACATAGAAAGCAAAGAATAAAACAGAATTTTCTTGATTTAAGAGGTAAATTACTTCATCAGTTTATTGATAAGCTTTCTGCTGGCCCTAAAATTTAACAAAAGCACTTAAGGTTTTGTTTGAACATAAATGCAGTAGAGAGCTGAAACCATTACTCAGATATCTTAAGGCAAGTAATAAAAGAGACTGTAATGGAACAACCAAAGCATGTTTATTTTAAAATCAGAAATTTCATACCATGGCAGGTTTTGATTTTCACATCACTGCATATAGATTCCGCAGTAAACTCTCTGAATCTGTAAGTCCCTATCTAGCAATTAAGAGAATAGAACTCACTTCAAAGTGTGTGTTTCAACCTCAGCCTTGACTAATACTAACTGTGTGACTTTGAACAAATTATTTTACCTCCCATTCTTCAGCTTCCCCGCCTGTGAACAAGAATGATAATAATATCTAGCATGAGCCATCTAAGGGACTATATGTGATAACATCCCTAAGGAACAAGTAAATGGCATACCATATACATGCAGTAAGTGTTAGCTATTGCTCTTATCAAAATATTGTATGTACCCATTTTCTATACTGCAAGCCTGAAGAAATAAGGATAGTAAATGAAAGTAGTTTCATATTGGAGTATAGCAGATAAACAATGTTGTGTTAGTCTCAGGCGTACAAAATCAGAGGCATGGATAGACCAGTCTTGGTCTCAAATGAGATATGTGACTTTGGACAAAGAACTTAACCTGTATTATCTTTGTTTTCTCATCTAAAAATTAAGAGTCTCAAAATTCAAGAATCTCAAGTTTGATAAAGATGTTAAAGATCATTCAATCCCCAAATTGATGAGCTCATTTATAACGTGTTGGTCCAGTCTGGGAATGAATGCCTTCATGAATGGGACCCGTTGCTATGCTGAAGCTATAGCTGAAGCTATACCTTTCATCTTGAACAGAACTAAGAGTTTGAAAATTCTTCCATATGTTGAGCTGAAATCTACCATCTGCATGTCATCAAAGATCAAAGATGCCAATGGTAGTAAGTCGCACAATTATTTTATGTCATTAAGAAAGAAGAGACATTGCCAATTACACCATGACACAATCCTTTCTCATCATGTCAATTGTGAGAGGCATTATAATTTCAGAGATATTAAAATGGGAAAATATGGGTTTTTTAGAATTAACAAAATGCAGTAACTTCTAGGGATTTCTCCAGTTGATACTACCTGAGGCTTCCATCACATTAAAACCCATTCTAATTTTCTTTCATATGACAGTTCATCAAGTATTTGAAAGTGTGACACATGGCCAATTTGAACATTTTCTTTTCCAGTCTTATAACCGTTAGTTCACAAACATGATCTTAAGTCTATGAATCATCTAAAGGTTCTGTCTACCGAATCAATTCTAGTCCATCTAGATTTCTACATATTGACATGTAAGCACCAAGCATTTTTTTTCAAGCACCAGAAGCTAAAATGATGATCAAAAGAAATGCTCTATCTTCAGTAATTCATTGGATATACAGTCTAGCAGATGAACAAGAATATGTAAACAAGAGCTCTAGCTAAAGTACTATAGTTATTTTACAAAGTACAGTGAAAACACAGGAGGGGGAAAAACGAAAAAGGCATTTAAGTGTGATACCTGAAGAAGAGAAGATTCTAGGTGAGGTCTGATCTATTCTAAAGATAACACTTAAACCTACACAAAGGATAATCTTTGTGTAATTGTTTTTGTTTGGCTTCTTTTGACAAAACTTGTGAAATTTTAACATTCTCTCTCTCTATATATATATGTATATATAGTCCCCCAATATTTTTGAACACGCATTATTATATTATCTTCCCCACTCCAGTCAGTCAGTTCAGTTGCTCAGTTGTGTCCGACTCTTTGCGAGCCCATGAATCAGCATGCCAGGCCTCCCTGTCCGTCACCAACTCCAGGAGTTCACTCAAACTCATGTCCATGGAGTCAGTGATGCCATCCAGCCATCTCATCCTCTGGTGTCCCCTTCTCCTCCTGCCCCCAATCCCTACCAGAATCAGGGTCTTTTCAAATGAGTCAATCTTCACATGAGGTGGCCAAAGTATTGGAGTTTCAGCTTCAACATCAGTCCTTCCAATGAACACCCACAACTGATCTCCTTTAGGATGGACTGGTTGGATCTCCTTGCAGTCCAAGGGACTCTCAAGAGTCTTCTCCAACACCACAGTTCAAAAGCATCAATTCTTCAGTATTCAGCTTTCCTTGTAGTCCAACTCTCACATCCATATATGACTACTGGAAAAACCATAGCTTTGACTAGATAGACCTTAGTTGGCAAAGTAATGTCTCTGCTTTTGAATATGCTATCTAGGTTGGTAGTAACTTTCCTTCCAAGGAGTACACGTCTTTTAATTTCATGGCTGCAGTCAACATATGCAGTGATTTTGGAGCCCAAAAAAATAAAGTCTGACACTGTTTCTACTGTTTCCCCATCTATTTCCCAGGAAGTGATGGGACCAGAGGCCATGAGCTTTGTTTTCTGAATGTTGAGCTTTAAGCCAACTTTTTCACTCTCCTCTTTCACTTTCGTCAAGAGGCTTTTTAGTTCCTCTTCACTTTCTGCCATAAGGGTGGTGTCATCTGCATATCTGAGGTTATTGATATTTCTCCCGGCAATCTTGATTCCAGCTGTGTTTCTTCCAGCCCAGTGTTTCTCATGATGTACTCTGCATATAAGTTAAATAAGCACGGTGACAATATACAGCCTTGATGTACTCCTTTTCCTGTTTGGAACCAGGCTGTTGTTCCATGTCCAGTTTTAACTGTTGCTTTCTGACCTGCATACAGATTTCTCAAGAAACAGGTCAGGTGGTCTGGTATTCCCATCTCTTTTAGAATCTTCCACAGTTTATTGTGATCCACACCAGCCTGCCATTATTCCCACCAAGTGCTTCTATAATTGGGGGAGGGATTAGTAAGAGAAAAGAATTTTTCCCTCTGGATATAAGTGTAGGGCTTTCCAGATGGTGCTAGTAGTAAAGAACCCGCTTGCAAATGCAGGAGACATAAGAGAAGTGGGTTTGATCCCAGGGTCAGGAAGATCTGGAGGAAGTCATGGCAACCCACTCCAGTATTCTCACCTGGAGAATCCCATCAGACAGAGGAGCCTGGCGGACTATAGTCCATAACATCATAAAGAGTTGCACACAACTAAAGTACCTTGGCACGCGTGTGCACACTGGATGCAAGTGTAGGATTTTCTGTTTATTCTGGTCTACACTAGTTATTTAAGAGAATACGCTGACACTGTGCATATCCTCCTACTAGGTTGTTCCTTCTAGACCAGGACATGCTCCTTCACTGACATAGTACAGTCTACCAAACTTGAGTTGTAGGTATTTCATCAGACAAATTTAGATTCTACTGCTACACAGTGAATAAAATATAAAATAATTCATCAAATTTGAAGTCCATTCTACCAACCTGGAAATGCCCTGAGTATTCAAATGTCCAGTGTAGGTCAATAACATTTTGCTGCCATGCATTTATTTAATTTGGAAATCTCCTGGCTATTGCAATCTACCTATAGTAATGAGTCAAATGATCAAGAGGGAAATGTCTTAATGCACCCTGGGATCCAACCCATTTTAAACACAGGATTGGAAACTCTCCCAGAATAAGAAAACCTGGATAAGCACATGAAGTTTGTGTGAATTTATTTTAGCTTGTATTGAGATGTCTATGGCTCTCACAAAAGAGGAATTCCATCGAGGTTTCCTGTCTCCTTTGTTTCAGTTCAGTAATACCCAGAGTAGTTAAAACTTTTTCCCCCCTTAAACACTGATGTATGTATGCATGCATGGGTGTATACGCATGTGAGCGCACACAGGGCAAAGATAGGAAACAGCCCTTATTCCTCACTGAAAACTGTTCACTTGTGCACACCATGATAACTAAGTAATAAACACTGTAACATGTAGACTTTTTTCTGGTCGACATTGTAGATTTTTTCTGGTAACCACACATTTGAGGCAAACTTTAGAGGGAAGATTTGGATGAAGCAAAACTACCCATGCCCAGATTCTTAATTAGGCACATGGTTTTAAAAGTGAACTTTTTTCTCCTAATCAAGAATAACTGTTGATGATCACGAAAATGTTTTTATCAGGTAATCATTGCATACAGATGCACATTACTGAAAAGAAAGTCAGAAAACATGTAATTATTTATTTATATGCATCCCCACTATAAGGATAATATCACTTCTTAATCATCTGAAGAGAGATTTAGTGGAAGTTGAAAAATCCCTCATCAAAATTAATATCCCTAATAATAGTCTATGAAGGAGTTATTTTTAAAAAATTGAAACTTTGCAAGCTGTAAAAGGAGAGAAGTACAAGTTATTTTGACTGAAGCATATAAAATAATGAAGTAGTCTAAAAATTAATGAGATACTTCAGCTGCACCAAATTACTAAACAAAACAAGAGAATGTGTGGAATGGGATACTTTGGGGAATGTATTCCCAGTTCACGAGAGCATTCCCTTGCTGCTGCCCTCCATTTGGGTCCTGGGGGTAAAAGAATCTGCCTGCAGATACAGAAGACTTAACAGCTGTGGGTTCGATCCCTGGGTTGGGAAGACCTCCTGGAGAAGGAAATGGCAACCCACTCCAGTATTCTTGCCTGGGAAACCCCATGGATGGAGAAGTCTGGCAGACTATAGTCCATGAGACCACAAAGAACTGGACACGACTGAATGACTGAGCACGCAACACACGAAAGGGCTCTGTGTGGGTCACCCTGCTACCTCCCTCTGCCCCAGCCCCAGCCCGTGCAAACTAGTCCCGGAACACTTGACCAATCAGAACTGCTTTCCAATAGTCCAGGAACACATGACCAATCAGAACTGCTTTCCAATAGTCCGGGAACACTTGACCAATCAGAACTGCTTTCCAATAGAACACTTGACCAATCAGAACTGCTTTCCAAGAAATTGGAAATGAAGCAGAAAGAGAAACATTCTTTCCAACAGGTAAGCTCTGCTACAGTGGTACTGCCCTGAAGTTCTGACTAAATAACAGAGAAGGCCAGTGTGAAGGCAGACAAAACAGAAGCCTAAGTACAGTGAGGACAGGAAAACAGCACTCAGCTGAGTACTGGTGGCTTCTCAGTACCTGTTTCCAAGTCTTTCCAGAAGCCCTGCAGAATTTCCACTCTTGAGTTTCAAAAGAAGACTCTACATGTTGATAGCAAAGACCCTCTTATCTGTTTAACTCTAATTAGCTTCTGTTACTTGCCAACATGTTTTGGTGTGCCAGAGAATGAACTAGAAATAGTACTAATATGACACTGGATAATTGTATAACCTCTCAGTTTTTTTATCTCTGAAATGAAAATGAAACAATTCTGGATATTTACATACCGGATAATCATTTGACCTTAATAACTCTCATTTTTTTATCTCCGAAATGAGAATGAAATAATTATGGATATTTAATTGAAAACAATAATTGTAGTAAATAACACTAGAAATCCTCAAATATCACACAAAAATCTTTTTTAGTATTAAAAGTGCTGTCCTTTATGTAATGTTGCCATGTGAACTATCCCAAAGTAAATTGATTGCTTATCCATTCCTAATAACAAGTAGTTGCTTTAGTCATCTTTGACGTGTAGTTTAGTGGGGTTAGAAGAGTAGCATATTTCAAACAATTAAAGATTTCCTTTGTGAGACATAAACTTGTTCAACAGGGAGAACATTAACTTCACTATTATCCCATTTTTACCATAAAAATCAGTTATTCTGCACATCTTTCTGCAAAAGGCAATCTTAAAATATGGTTTATTTTTAATGGTATATATATATATATATATACACACACACATATATATGTATGTACACACACACACACATATAGCCACAGTTTTACCAGTAATATTTCTGACTCTTCTGCTTTCCAGTTTTCATTGTCTTGGACATGTTATTTAACCCATGCTATGCCATCATCAATCTGCTTCCTTTGTCCTAATGGGGAAAAAATCAGACCACTTGTTGAAAAAAGAATTCAATAAAATGATCTGTGAAAGTACTCTGTAAGTAATAAAGGACTGTAAAAACATAAGGAGCTAGTATTTCCAATTAAATGTATAGAATTCATAATCTGAGGAATGGAAGCAGCTTTCTTCTCGCCCACCCCTTCTCTACAAGATTCTGAATAGCTGCATGAAGAGAAAATGTTCAGCCTCCTTTTTGTTAAGTTGGTGGCAATTCTCCATTAAAGGAAGATCTTTTCAAGAAAGAAATTCAAAGTCTTTCCATCTTCCATGTGTGGAACATCTGTGCTAAAACCATTCCATGCACACTTCTTTGAAGCACTGACTGCCTAGAGGAAATACTTTGATTTTGGCTTTATTTAAATGCCTGAACTTCTATTGGAGAAACAAAAGATTTTCTAGTAAGAGCTCAGTTGGGAAGGAGACCAACCTCCAACCAGTTTAACCACTCAGAGGCCAGAGTAGCCTGGATCTTTTTAGCACACCATGCTGTGGAAATCTCCCCGCAACTTAAAGCATACACAAACAGATGGTTTGGGATGCTACTGACCCCGGGTGCGATCACTGTGGTAATTAGATTTAATTTTCCTAATCCAACACTGCCTGGCTCCATTATGTCTATATCTTTTATGTAGAAAACCATTACTCTCACTTAATAATACTTCAACATGCTTAAGATTTTGCAGCTTAGTTCTCTAATATTAGAAATTACTTTTTGATTACTATAAGGATAGCTATGCAAACTGCTATGTGTACATAAGAGTTCAATTTGGAGGTTACCCTACTTCAGGAACTTTCATGAAAGATCACAAATGGGAGGCAGACCTGAATATCATTACACACTCTCCTGCAAGTCTTTTGTGTCCTTGTATTAACTCATTTAGAAAGACGGAATCAGCCATAAGTCAGTGGTAAGCCTGAAGGGTTTGGGTTCGACAGTTTCTGCAAGCCCAAGGAAGCATAGCTTCATTTTACAACATCTTGGGGTTACTCACTCCAAAAGAGTGACAGAGATCATAGGACTATGTGAAAACCTGTCTTCCCAGAAGAAAAGGAAAGACGTGTCTGAATCTATGTCTGCTTGTGTCTGGAGAACGCCTGTTTATGTTGTGAAGAAAAGCCGCCAGTACTGTTATCTCAGGAGACTGGGTTTGTTTTATGTGCGTGCATGTTATGCGTGCTATAACACGAAGCTGGCCAACTGATAGCGCAACGAGGTACCATGTCCCTGGGAATTGTAATTGCTTGGTCGGTAAAAAAAAAAAAAAAAATCCAACCGTTACAGATGATCGCACAAGGTGCATTTTGATAGTATAAAGGAGGGAACAGACGAAGTCACGCAAGTTCTGAATATGTCTTAACCCCCCAACAAAATAAGAAAGGAAGAGAAAGGAAAGCCTGAAGCGGAGGGAGTGTTACAGGGAGCGAATTGCTCAGGACTTCAAACACAGGGAGTCATTCTGTCAAGGGGAGGGGGCGGGCGGGGGCAGGCACTGGGCCTCTCTAACAAAGTCCTCCTCTCTTTGCTCCCTCCCACTTCATTCACTTGCAAATCAGTGTGTGCCCACAAGAGCCAGCTCTCCCGAGCCCGTAACCTTCCCATCCCGAGCTGCAGTTTCAGCCGCGGCAGCGAGAACGGCTGAGCCGGCAACCGCGGCGGCGGCGGCCGAGGCAGGAGCAGCCTGGGCGGGTCGCAGGGTCTCCCTGGGAGCAGGAAGGCGAGCAGAGGTGGGTTCGGTCTCAGTTGGCGATGGTGCATGCCTTTTCTTGTTTTAATTCTGTAGCGCTGATGGAAGCCAATCAGAGAGAGCGAGCCCTCCTCGCCCGGTGGGTGCCGCACGCTGGAGTTGGGAGGGATGTTCAGCCTGCGAGCCCGGGTCGGGGCGGGCGCGCGGGTCCGGCTGCGCGGGCAGCGCTGCTGCCGCTGCCCAGAACGGGCGCCGGTTCCCGGGGAGCTTCGGCGCCGCTCCTCCGCCTTCTGGTAAGACCGCGGAGGGGCTTGGTGGGGGCATATGTGACGGGGCCGCCGGGAAGAACCCGCTGCCTTTCTCTCCGCCGGCAGAGGCTGCCAAGGGATCTCCGGCATTTGCAAAGTTGGCTGGTCAATTACCAAGGGCGCTGGTGCGTGCAGGACCCGTGGAGCGGTTTGGGGCTTGATTTATTTCCACCTGCTCACATCACAGGGTCTCTGCAGGGACTGCTTTGGCCGGGTTACATTTCTTGGTTTGGGAGCCAAAGCAGAAAATTGGGTAGCTTGAAAACTCCTGAATGCTCCCAATAAGGAAAAGTTAGGCTAAAGAGATGATTTGTCTCAGAGAAGAAGCTTATTTTAAAAAAAAAACTGTTAGCTTGCACGCCGGGGGCAACGCCTGCCGGCTCACATAGGGCAGAAATGCTTAGGTTGCAAGGAAAGTCCAACACTGGACTCCGAAAATGGAGCACACTGTCCAGGGAAAAGTCATGTGGAAGACGGAGCTCGCTTGTGCTCTTCCAAGGCTGGCCAGGCACAAATCTGGGGGAAAACGCCTCCCCCGGACCGGTTGGAGAGCAAACCAAGTGCGCTTGGTTTTCCGGTGTCCGATGCAGGAAAAGTGACGCCCCCGGTGCGATATTCCGGAATTTAGTAACAGGGAATCTTGCTATGTTGTGTATTGCAGAGCTGGGATTACTTCTGTAGTTATTCTTATGCCAAGAGTTATCGGAGATCTCGGAGATGGGAGATGCTGGAGAGGTCAGCGTGGTGCTGAAGTGTTGTCACTGCTGCAATAAAATCCATATTTTATGGGGAGCTATATGCAGGTCCTTGTTAGTGCAAGGGGCTGTTCACCTGAGTTAACTACAGAGAACATCCAAGTACCAAGAAGTTTAATCATCTGGAATAGCCATACATTTCTCTCCTCTCTCTCGTGTTTTGTTTTGTTTTTTTTTTTTGTAAAGACATTTTAATTATGATATTCACACTGTGGAAGTGTATCACCCCATATCTCGGCCAATTTTCATTTTCACTTACTGAAGCACATAATGTAGGAAAGAAGAGAATTTTTCCTGCAAAAAAAACAAAAAATGTTGCTGCTGGAGTGGGTGATGTGTACATGTCCGGCTGCTCTGGAGGGGCACACATGCAAAATATGGGTTCTCTGAGTGGTTATAATCCAGGGGGTGCAAAATCCTCCATGTATGGGAAAAGGAACACAGGGATATACCTTGTTAATGCACAACTCTTCTAAGAATGAAGAACAAATCAGCTTATACAGATGGTGAGCAGGGATTACTTATTTCTTTTCTTTTCTTGCTGATGCCTGTACCTGAAAAGGAAAAGCTTTAGTATTCTACCTTAGGAGAAAAAAAAATCTCTTCCAGTTTGGCTTCAGCATCACCCTTTGTGTTTCAGTACTTGCATAGCTTTGTGCTGGCTATTTTTTTAGAGCCAGAAAACAAGTTGTGTGAAGAAAGAGGATATGATCAAGCAGATGTCTTCATTATGTCATAGGAGGAGGGCAAAGTTTATGCCAGAGGCCAGATTTTCAATGCAGAGCTCAGAAACTTAAAAGAAATCCAACAATTTACTGGAAAATGCAATCACGCAGGATTGTATCTTGCCCGTTTTGCTCTTTGGTGTGTTCTAATTAAAAAGGTATTGGGGAGAAATAAAAGGCAGATCTTTTTCTACCTGTTTTGATGGTTCATGGCATACTCCAGAAGCAGAGGAAGTAACCAATTTTTTCAGAAAAACATGAGAAGCAGCAGTATATCTCTAAAGGAAAACAGCAATGGTTTAGTTCTGTACTTGTCTGGAATTATCTTTTGCTACCTTTGTAAGTGACAGACTGGTATCTCTGCAGGGACTTTTAGTCCCTTTACTATCTGGCTTTTACATCAATTTTTTGCAATTACATTTCTTAATGCTAACTCTGCAAAGATAATACATAGAAACACAATCACTTTCTACTAAGTTGCCTACTATCAGAAAATGTGTATATTACCTCCTCCACCCACCACTTCCATCAGCTTTGCAAGTAAAAACTTACTGAGGCAGTCTTCATTTTAAAGCAGAAATCTCTCTTGAAAATATTGTTCTGAGATACTTGACAACAGCTAATATCAATAGAAAGCATAACTGTAGCTCCAGGACATCAAATGATACTTCCTTTTTCCAAATGTATCAATAACTTGGAACAACAGGTTCTGAATATCTAACCAGAGCTAATTGAGTGAGTGTACCACATAAGGATAAAAAAAAAAGAGAGATAAATATGACAAATAATCTGAATGAAACCATGTTTCTCCCTAGGGAAGTAAAATGTGCAGTCCCCCCTTCTGGCCCTTACTCGCTTTGCAACCCGGAATGCCAGCTGAGTGAGGCTGAATCCTTTGAACTATGGAAACTTTTTTTAGTTGGAAAGGACCTCTAGTGGGTCATGCCATGCACTTCCCCTGCAGTTCAGCTGCATCATGGATTTTGTTATCTAAGATGATAAGCATATAACAGCTTTCCCTTCACAGACAAGACCGTATTCCCCAACTCCTTTCATGACATTTATTCCAGGTCAAAACCATTACTGTCATTTGTGTAGTTCCTCTAATTTCAGGAACCCAAGAGTATTTGTACAGTTTCGGGATATCTAGACTTTTGATAAATTCTCTATGATTCCAAATGAAAGCAATGGCCAATTAATAAAGAATTCACCACTACTAATATAAAATTTTCCTTATTTCTCATCTTGCCAAGATTGTATTTCCTTCACTCAAATTTACCCAATAGTAATAATGGCATTATAGTTAGGACTCAAAAAATTCCACATGAAGAAGCCCTACCCCAGGGGTTCAAGCAAATATATGAAGCAATTGAAAAAAGTAGAAAAAATGAGGCAGAAAAAAATTTACCTTTCAGAGATCCATGAACATTGACAAGTTATACTGAACTAGAGGTTTCTAATTTAAAGAAGCCCCCATTCAAATAAGCATGTACTAAAAGTCCAAAAGATGTTTAGATGCATATCACTCTTATTCTCTCTCTCTCTCTCTCTCTCTTTGATGTATCACAACATATTTTAGGTAACCTAGTCCTTAAAAAAAAACTCTGCCTGGAACTTACATAGTAAGATAAGTTCTATAGGGGTGAATCAGCCTCTTCTGCTGACGGTCTGCAGGTTTCAACTTTCCATTTAAAAATCTGTTCTTAAGTTTGAAATGTGTTCCAAATGAGATAACATCCAGCAGAAGCCAGTTGCTTCTGCTGCTAGCTTAGTCACAGCAGCCCATTCTTTGGGGTCGATCAGAATTAGGGTCTCGCTTATAAAAATAACAAGCAGTGACTCAGTCTGAATTGCATTTTTTAATAGTGTTTCATCCTAGCTAGTGTCTACTGAGCTTACCTTATTTGCTTCACAAAAAGGTGAAAATGTAGATAATCAAACCTTCTCTGGTTTAAATTTTTTTCTGAATAATGATTCTAAATACAAAGACTCAAGAACATCATGTTAATAGGGGAAATTGCTGAAAGAAGAAAATCAAAAATCACACACACAGAGCACCCAGTTGTGACAGTGTTCCAATGATATTAGAAAAGAAATAAAGAAATGTACAGATTGGGTTGATTTTTTTTCTTTGTTCCTTTTTTTTTCCTTTCATTTTTTCTCTCCATTAGGATTTTTGTTTTACTTTGAACACAAATGAAGAGTTTAAGGCACTTTCCTAGATCTAAACAATATTTTTGTTTTGAATTTTCCTCTTATGAAGATTAAACTGGCCTACATTTTTAAAGTTCCTATTCCTAAGAAACGCTCACTTTTTCAAAGTAATCAGATGAGAAAATTCAGGTTTTCTCTAATTAAGGTTTACAGCCGAAAGTGTACAGTCTAAGTAACCCCATCACTCACAAGTAGGGAGATAAGGCAAGAAAAGTATACATAACCCTTGAAAAAGGTGGTACACCTTGATTTACTACATACAGATGTAAATGGAGTAAGGTTCTTTTAAGCCAAAGTGATTGGGTCAGAGGGGTCAAGATACAGCCAGTATTCTAGCTGGTCAAGACTGAACTATCCAGGAAATTTTTAACTCTTCCAACAATGAAAACTAACTGAGGAATGAATGCTGTGAGCACAGATGCATAAATGCAGACTGGACACATATGCAGAAGGTTCTGTGTCCCCCATCCCCACAGATTATTAGAGATTATTTTACCTTGTTTCATCTATTTAATATCATTACACTAACACTGATGGGTGCTCATTTCCTCTATAAATCAGATCACCTTGGCTGAGATTTATAAGAGGAAAAGTTTCATTAAAGCCAGAATGTTACTGTTAAATTTGATGTGCAGTATAAATGGGCAGCATGGATCCAAAGCTTTTCCCACCATATTTAGTGCCATCTTGTGAAAGAGAACAACTTAGGAAAAAGTTGAAGAATACAAAGCTAGCCAACACAGGGTATAATTTATCTTCATATTTCATCACTTGAAAGAGCATTGTGTTTTTTCTCTTTCTGTAATTCCCTTATTTGGTAGATCTGCCCAAAAGATGTTCAGGAGACCTAATAAGTTATAGGAATAGAAAACAGCAAGAAAAAATTAAGTTGAGGTGATGTCCCAAGTGACTACAAAGAAAAGAAATGGGAGGTGAATTTTTACGTAAGAGGAAAATGTAAGAATAGAAATAGAATTAAAGTCACCATTTTTATACAGAGTGCACTTTCCACTTTATAAATACTGCTATTATTAGGTATAACTTTATAAACATGATTACATTATTAACATGTTTATAATCACTATGTTTCTCTAACATGGAATGTAAATTTGAAAGTTATCCTTTAAAAAAATCACCATCTAAAGGAAATGATTCTGCATGGATCATAAAATAAGCAGAGTACATTTTTAAAAAGTGGTCTGAAATTGCAGCAGAATCAAATGAAGGTTTTCTTAATGCTTTGAAGAATACTTACTCTTTTCTATTATCTTTATTATTCTTCAAAGTAAATAGATATACTATGTGTCCTTCTGACAACCTAAAGTATACAAAAGTGATAAAGACCTAATATAAGTCATTCATTTGGATTCTATATGTGGTATCCTCTTTATTTAGCCCCTTTTTGGTTTGAATTTCTAGGAAATTTCTGTTTGAGCCAAGCGTTTAATGAATGTGCTGTTAACAAACACTTGTGGTATCTTAGAAGTAAAAGTGTGACTCTCTGAGAAATACAGAGCAGCAGAGGGCATGGGAATGATTTGATTATTTTGACCAGAGCAATGCAGGTTTTCAGGCTGAGGAAAATGTCTGTAGCTTATTCATTTCTTAAAAGCCACTTGAAAGTATGCATTCGGGTTTATAGTTGTAGTAAAAAGAATTGTGTGGGGCATTTTTCTGAGCATAATAATGATACTTCTTATAAGAGAATAAATTGTCTTCTCTTATGTTTTGAGAGAGCCTTAAGTTGGAGGAGGTATTTCAGGAAGGTAGCTAAAAATAACAGCTATTTATTTCAATGATGGGAGGCATCACAACCTCACGGCACCCCAAGGGCCTCAGTCCTTTCTTAGTGCACTGACAAACTCACTACATGCATAGCTTTGGGGACTGTAGGTAAAACTGAATAAGATTGTGTTCATTTCCTTCCTTATTTGATGACTAAAAATTATTTCCTTTCTTATTTGATGGTAAAAATAATTTTCTTCTTTTATGACCACAGTTTTGTTATTTCATTCCCATCATAGTTCAGTATTTGTTCTGAATGATTTCTTTACCAAGTAAAATTTTATAAGAAAAGGGGTAGAGGGTAGGGGTGGAGGAAAGCAGGAAGGAGAAAGGAAGAAAGACATCCTCTTAACAATACAGTAATATTATAAATGGTTGATGGTGATAAGCCATTTCCATTAAACTCTTTCTATTACCACCATTCAAAAAGTCAGGTAGTTAACCCAGCCTTTATTGACAGTTTGACAATAAAGTCAAACTTTATTGACTTTGCAAAGGAGTTTAGACATTACTTTACCCAATGCCAAGGGCTTCACTGGTAAAGAGTCTACCTGCAATGCTGAAGAGCCAGGTTAAATCCCTGGGTTGGGAAGATCCCCTGGAGAAGGAAGTGGCAACCCACTTCAGTATTGTCCGGAGAATCCCATGGACAGAGGAGCCTGGTGGGCTACAGTCCATGGGGTCACAAAGAGTCGGACAGGAGTGAGTGACTAAAACCCAATGCCAGTCGTTTACATTTGAGATCCCTGATGACCAGAGAGATGAAGTGACTTGTCCATGGATCAACTGAATTCATTTTGTTCATTGTTTCTATCTATCTCTTCTGTAACCTGAGCTCTAGTTGTGGAATAGTGTAACTTTTTATCATCTCCACTCAATTCTGCCATTAAAAATTAAAAGAGAAATTTAAATCTATAATATCATTATTTATAAATATGCTATAAAGGAGCAGGCATGGAAACTTATGGAGAAAATAAGGATTTATAACTCTTTAGGAATTTTATGTGTTTGTATACTTTTGTAAAGCTCCTATTGCAAAGAAGAATTAAAATTTTCCTTCAAAATTTTGACAATTACTTGGGAGACTGATAAAATGTAGGTTTTTATTTTATTTTTAATGAGTTGATGGTACTCTTGAGTATCAGTAATTTGGCAGGTTAACCAGTCATGTATGCATCGTTGCAAAAAAAAAAAAAAACGTTTACTGGTCAGTGATCAGATATGAAACATGATGACAACCTATTTATTGTGTTTTTTATAACTTTCCATTTACTCAATTTAAGGACTGAGACGGTGACCTTCCCACTTCTTTGGAGTTAAATGTCAATTTTTGCATGAAAGTGTAAGGATAAATTATGTTGTTTTCTCCCCTGACAAAATTAAAATCTGCAAGCAACCCAATGTCAACCCTCCCCTATTTAAAAAAATAACTGTTAATGTTCCATGAAATCCAAAAGTCCAAGGACCACTGGGTTAGATAATGAATAACATAATATTGAAAAATGACTGACTTAGTTTTCTTCCTTGTTTGGATGAATAGAAAGCAAAGGGGAATTACTTTTGGAATGGTAAGCCAAATAGACAGCCCAAAAGATAAAAGTCATTCTATCAAAAGGTATTTTTGGATCCCTTATTTAAACTTCATAGAGATTAATAATAACATTTGGAATAACAATACAATCTTTGACTATATTAATAGGTCCTCCAAAATTGTACTTTGCCAAGGTCATGGCCAAAATGTGTCATTGGCAATGAATTCGCCTATTTGATTACATGGTGGATTATTCAGTAGAAAATAAGAAGTTTTAAATTTATATCTAGTTTTTCTAAAAACCCATCCAGCTCAATTTAACCATACCCATTATTAAAGGGGTATTTTTTTTCCTAAAGATAAACTTTATATAACTGTGGATAAACACAAATTTCCTAAGGTGTTGATTGATTTGTAGTTTAAGGTATGCATTGTTAGGTCAAAAAGCAGTTGCTTTCTACATTTCAGTCATGAAAATGAACTTATCACATTTTTAACTACAAAGCTTACACCTCCTTTGCAGGATTAAAAAAAGGGGAATTTTATTAATCAACTATCGTCCATTTTATAAAATGTTTGGAACTGCTCGATTTCACACTCAACTAAAATATTTTAAGCTCTTCTTAGCAACAGGTTGTGATTTAACACTGATAAAAACTGTGTGGTTGGACTGAGTAATCATGATGAAAAATGATAAAATTCACCAAGATTGGTATAGTACTGCTGATCCTAATTTGTATCAAGTAGAGCTACTCTATCTCCCAGTAACTATTTGCTAGTTAATTACTTATATAAAAGTATGTAGTTGAGATTTTGTCAGTGTTTCATAAAGAAATAAATTATGTGAGGGAGGCTTTGTGATAAATATCAGTGCTACCGTTTTACTCTCTTTCTGACTCATATCCCTTTTTATTAAGAAAAAGATGTTTGGGGCAGATCATTATTAAGACAACAGAATGAAGGGGTCACTTACTGGTTAGTGTCATCAAGAGGAGGTGGTTCCAAACCTCTAGATCCAGCTCTGCAATAATTTTTGAATTCAAGGAAAGTATATTTACCTGCAGGTAAAGTGCCTTTGATATAAGTGCAGGCATACCAAATACAGGTCTCATATTTTAAAACTTTGTCTCATGATACTTCCCTTCTTCAGTATGCTTTTTATTCTCAGATGCCAGATTCCAAGATATCTTTACAAATAGCACCATGGTTTTATTTTTCAACTTCCCCCCACCTTGAGTTTAAATGTGTGTTTATTTTGTATTCTAAAAGGACAATGAAATTAAGTTTAAGAGATGACCTTAAGTTTAAGAGATGACCCAACAGAAGGAAGGACACTACTAGATGTCGAGTGATCATGTGAAATGACTTTCTCACCAACTAGAATGCTAAATAGGACAGTTACTTTATTTAAAATATGAAGCTGAAAGCTACAAAAGAGTAAAATGCTCCCAAGTGATTTAGTTTAGTCTGATGTAATGAAAGATTTTTATACAGCAGACAGAGCAGGGAGAAATTGTTGAAACCTATGCTGGGTTAACTGTGCACCAAAGAACAAGAAGTTTGCTTCGCACTGGGATATTCTGAACTTTAATAGAACATATGTTTGCTTCCCAATTTCTCATTACATTAAAATATATTTTTAAATGGCTTATTTTTTTTCTCCATATGAAAATCACAGCTGTTTAGAAAAACCAATCACAAAAACAAGAGCCAAACCTGCCCTGATTTGTAATTAAGAAATAGGCAATGATATCCATGATGTTATCAAGAAGGACTTTAAAGCAAGTAAAATTTGGGCTGCATTTTAAACTCAGTAATCCAAAGAAGTAGCTACAAGGCTCCAACTGCTCAGGAGATACTGCACTTGTCAAATACTTTCCAATTTAGTTTTCACCTGATTGACAAGTTCTCCTAAAAACAGTGCCAAGACTTTGGAAATTTTCTTGAGTCCCTGCACAGAGAAAGCCCACATGATACAAATACAAGATGCCTTGTGGAATGAACAAATACAGGCTGGGGAGAAAGGAGAAAATGGTTTTAAAATGTCACTTCTTTCATCTCAAGATCACAGTTTTAAGATGAAGGCATCACTAGCAAATGTAAGCATGTAGTGAAGGCTCAATAAATGCTTACTGTGAAATTCTTCTCATACAAACTGCAAAAGATTCTCTTAAATAAATACTTCTCCAATTTATTTCCTTTTCAAGTTTATTCACACCAATGAAAAAATTCAAGTTTTCTGTCCCATGCTATGGTGTTTAATAATTTTGACTCCGTTAAAAGAAGCCAATTTCAAAGGAAACCCTATCAATGGTGTCCTCAGAGCTAGAGAAACTAAGCATGTAAACAGAGTTGCCCAGCTTTCAAAATTGGCCACCAGACCTCTTCTTCCTCCAGGCAGATTTTTATTAAACTTGGTATTAAACAATGTTGCCTGGAGCCTGATTAACAATTTATGCCTTCCTAAGCAGATTAAGAGAAGTCTGTCATTTTGATTTTTTAATTCCTGTGTTTGGAAACAGGATGCACCTCTGAGTTTACACTTTCAATTTATGTATTTTATTTTCAGAATTCAAACTTAAAACATTGTTCTTTTCTGAATTTTTTTTCTTTTACAGTTTTAATATTCATGTGTGTTACTATATATTTTCTATCCTAATAAAGCAATTGCTTTTTTGCCAAGTGATTTTTTTTCTCTCATTCAATCAATCCTAAATGTTCTTTTAAAAAATATCTTAAAGATATTTTGAATCTGTTACTTTCAAGAACACAAGAAGATTATGGGAAGTGAGTAGGATAATAATAAAAGCTAACACTTAGACAGCACTTACAATATTTCAGGCACTATTCTAAATGGTTACATGAATTTAATGTTCACAACAATGTTCTGAAGAAAACACTATTAATCTTCCAATTTTACAGACAAAACTGGGAGATAGAGCAGTTAAGCAACTTGCCCAAGGTCACACAGCTAGTATATGTCAGAGCTAAGATTAAATCCTGGCAGTCTTGATAGCCCATACTCTTAAATATTAAATTTTTGTGCCTTTTGTGCTTAATATGTATGTACATATACCCAAACAGATGGTAGATAGATGAATAAATTCAAATGTTTGTATCTCAAATTCAAAAATAATGTCAAAATTGTAAGGATATTTATACATGCATTTATATATATGCAATATATGTAACATATACATATTTCTCAGGAATCAAAAAATATAATTTTAAAGAAAATGAGAAACATCTTTCCCTTTCAAGTCTTGGTGAATTTATCAGTATATTCCCACAACAAGTTAGATCAATTAATTATAGCCCAAAGCAGCAGATATCAGCCTCACAAAAGCCGTTTAGCTTTAGGCCTAGCTTTTCACTTTAATTTAAGTCAGTCTTACAATCACTTACTGTTGGTCCCAAGGGAAGCCTGGCAAGTTTCTGGAAGGTTTAGACTCATCAGTCATTAATTTATTCATTTTATAATATTTACTGAGACCCTCCTGTGCCTAATGCTGGAGAGATACTGGGATGATAAGACAACATACATAAGCACTTTGGGGGAAACAGATTCTTTCTTTATATTTTATACAAAATAAATCCAATAAGAATTAAAGAGTAAGAGTATAAAACAAAACTGTAACTTTACTGTAATTAGATAAATATATATTTATAATCTTGGGGTACCAATTGACTTCCTAAGCATGAAGCCAGAACTTGAAAACACAGTGAAGGAAGTCAGCAAAGTGAAGTAATGCATGCTTTAGTAATAACAGGCCAATAGTGCCAGCTTTGTATAAAAATGAATAGGACATTCACAGTTCTTTTTATTCATATTCTCCCCATACTTAGATCTTACATGAACATGGAAATTAGTCTTTCATTTCAGGTTACATTATGATCGATTTATAGGGTCTCTATTCATTTTCAGATTTGGTATTTGACCTCCTGTCCCAGCTGAGAAAGGACCAACACATCCCTCTTCATTGCCAAAGGCTTATTACAGTTTTATTTTTAATAGTATGCCTCAAAGTACTTTAGACGTCCCAGGTGGTGCTAGTGGTAAAGAACCTCCCTGCCAATGCAGGAGACCTAAGAGATGTGGGTCCAATCCCTGGATCGGGAAGATCCCCTGGAGGAGGGCATGGCAACCCACTCTAGTATTCTTGCTGGGAGAATCCCATGAACAGAGGAGCCAGGTGGGTTACCGTCCATAGGGTCACACAGAGTCAGACATGACTGAAGCAATGTAGCATGCTGTACATGGAATATTTTCATGTTGTTTCTTTCACTGATCCCTACAATTCCCCTGGTGAGTTTATGGGACAACATTAAGTAGAAATACTTTTCATGAAGAAATCACAAGAAATTAAGATTTAAGTGATGGAGGCTCAGTTTAATTCAATAACTGTTTAACCAACACTTAGGTGCAAAGCATTGTGTTGGTGCCATGGATAATACCATGGCATCCAGTTGGTTACAATATGCATTAAATACAGGCCTACCTCAGATATTGTAGGTTTGGTTCCAGACCACTGCAATAAAGCAAACCACATGAATTTTATGGTTTACTAGTGCACATAAAATATATACTGCATTAAGTGTGTAACAGTATTATGTCTTTAAAAATGTACAAATCTTGCCTGGAAAATCCCATGGATGGAGGAGCCTGGTAGGCTGCAGTCCATGGGGTCACTGAGAGTTGGACACGACTCAGTGACTTCCCTTTCACTTTTCACTTTCATGCATTGGAGAAGGAAATGGCAACCCACTCCAGTGTTCTTGCCTGGAGAATCCCAGAGATGGGGGAGCCTGGTGGGCTGCCGTCTTTGGGGTCGCACAGAGTCAGACACGACTGAAGCGACTTAGCAGCAGCAGCAGCAGCAGTGCACGTAAAATATATACTGCATTAAGTGTGTAACAGTATTATGTCTTTAAAAATGCACAAATCTTAATTTAAAAATACTTTATTGCTAAAAAACACAAACCATCACCCAAACCTTCAACAAGTTGTAATCTTTTTGCTGGCAAAGGGTTTGAAATATTGCAAGAATTACCAAAATGTGACAAAGAGACACAGAGTGAGCAAATGATGTTGGAAAAATAGCACTAATAGACCTGCCCAATGCACGGTTACCACAAACCTTTAATTTGTCAGAAAAATACAGGGAGGTTTACCTATATTAAATATGACTGTTAGAAACTGCCATTTTAGAAACGTATTCAATGAATAGATAGATATTCTGTCAGAATTGAGCCTTTCAGTCATGAAACAGACTAAGGTCTACCATTATTAAATCTAGACTTTAATGTATTGACATCCAAGCTCAGTACTGATATTAATATTCAGCTCAAGTACACCAGAACAGCTGTCCAAGTTGCTTACCTCCAGTGTCCCCACTCATCTTCACTGGCCAAATCTCACTGGATATTCAGGGAAATGGTCAAGAATCTTTTTGTCCAGCAAACTCTCCCTGACTTCCACTCACCTGTCCCACCGTCAGCTTAAGATTTTTCACTGCATGATCCTATAATAGCTTCTACTTAGCCTCTAAGTAAACCCGTTGTTTCAAACATCTCTACAAGACAGTCCAGGTCTTAACCTATCACACTGTAAGCCTCTAGAGAACAAGGCCTCTGGGTGTTAAACTTACATCTCTAACCAAGGCCTAGTACTATTTTTGACAAACAGCAAGAACACCTTAGATGTTTGTTGAAAGAAATTGACAGTATTCATTATAAAATTGGACTACACTTATATACTTTTATATTATTCATGTTGGTTAGTTTGTTTCTTGTAATCCGATTTCCTCTGAACATAGTGTAAGAATACACTTAAGAAAAAGAAAGGTCAGCTCCAGCCTTCTAGACAGCCCAGACAAAAGGAGTATACCCAACAGAAGGTGCTGTTCCCAGGACAACCTTGGTGTCTTCAGCCAAATGTCTGACATAGGGTTCAGTACAGTTCAGTTCAGTCGCTCAGTCATGTCCGACTCTTTGTGAACCCATGAATCGCAGCACACCAGGCCTCCCTGTTCATCACCATCTCCCGGAGTTCACTCAGACTCACATCCATCGAGTCCGTGATGCCATCCAGCCATCTCATCCTTGGTCGTCCCCTGCTCTTCCTGCCCCCAATCCCTCCCAGCATCAGGTCTTTTCCAATGAGTCAACTCTTCACATGAGGTGGCCAAAGTACTGGAGTTTCAGCTTCAGCATCAGTCCTTCCACAGAAATCCCAGGGCTGATCTCCTTCAGAATGGGACTGGTTGGATCTCCTTGTAGTCCAAGGGACTCTCAAGAGTCTTCTCCAACACCACAGTTCAAAAGCATCATTTCTTCGGCACTCAGCCTTCTTCACAGTCCAACTCTCACATCCATACATGACCACAGGAAAAACCATAGCCTTGACTAGATGGACCTTAGTCAGCAAAGTAATGTCTCTGCTTTTGACTATGCTATCTAGGTTGGTCATAACTTTTCTTCCAAGGAGTAAGCGTCTTTTAATTTCATGGCTGCAGTCACCATCTGCAGTGATTTTGGAGCCCAAAAAAATAAAGTCTGACACTGTTTCTATTGTTTCCCCATCTATTTCCCATGGAGTGATGGGACCAGATGCCATGATCTTTGTTTTCTGAATGTTGAGCTTTAAACCAGCTTTTTCACTCTCCTCTTTCACTTTCATCAAGAGGCTTTTTAGCTCCTCTTCACTTTCTGCCATAAAAGTGGTGTCATCTGCAAAAATGAGGTTATTGATATTTCTCCCGGCAATCTTGATTTCAGCTTGTGTTTCTTCCAGTCCAGCATTTCTCATGATGTACTCTGCATAGAAGTTAAATAAGCAGGGTGACAATATACAGCCTTGACGTACTCCTTTTCCTATTTGGAACCAGTCTGTTGTTCCATGTCCAGTTCTAACTGTTGCTTTCTGACCTGCATACAGATTTCTCAAGAGGCAGATCAGGTGGTCTGGTATTCCCATCTCTTTCAGAATTTTCCACAGTTTACTGTGACGCACACAGTCAAAGGCTTTGGCATAGTCAATAAAGCAGAAATAGATGTTTTTCTGGAACTCTCTTGCTTTTTCCATGATCCAGCGGATGTTGCCAATTTGATCTCTGGTTCCTCTGCCTTTTCTAAAACCAGCTTGAACATCAGGGAGTTCACGGTCCACGTATTGCTGAAGCCTGGCTTGCAGAATTTTGAGCATTACTTTCCTAGCATGTGAGATGAGTGCAATTGTGCGGTAGTTTGAGCATTCTTTTGCATTGCCTTTCTTTGGAATTGGAATGAAAACTGACCTTTTCCAGTCCTGTGGCCACTGCTGAGTTTTCCAAATTTGCTGGCATATTGAGTGCAGCACTTTGACAGCATCATCTTTCAGGATTTGAAATAGCTCAACTGGAATTCCATCACCTCCACTAGCTTTGTTTGTAGTGATGCTTTCTAAGGCCCACTTGACTTCACATTCCAGGATGTCTGGCTCTAGATGACTGATCACATCATCATGATTATCTGGGTCGTGAAGATCTTTTTTGTACAGTTCTTCTGTGTATTCTTGCCACCTTTTCTTAATTATCTTCTGCTTCTGTTAGGTCTATACCATTTCTGTCCTTTATCGAGCCCATCTTTGCATGAAATGTTCCCTTGGTATCTCTAATTTTCTTGAAGAGATCTCTAGTCTTTCCCATTCTGTTGTTTTCCTCTATTTCTTTGCATTGATTGCTGGAGAGGCTTTCTTATCTCTTCTTGCTATTCTTTGGAACTCTGCATTCAGATGCTTATATCTTTCCTTTTCTCCTTTGCTTTTCGCCTCTCTTCTTTCCACAGCTATTTGTAAGACCTCCCCAGACAGCCATTTTGCCTTTTTGCATTTCTTTTCCATGGGGATGGTCTTGATCCCTGTCTCCTGTACAATGTCACAAACCTCATTCCATAGTTCATCAGGCACTCTATCTATCAGATCTAGGCCCTTAAATCTATTTCTCACTTCCACTGTATAATCATAAGGGATTTGATTTAGGTCATACCTGAATGGTCTAGCAGTTTTCCCTACTTTCTTCAATTTGAGTCTGAATTTGGCAATAAGGAGCTCATGATCTGAGCCACAGTCAGCTCCTGGTCTTGTTTTTGTTGACTGTACACAGTTTCTCCATCCTTGGCTGCAAAGAATATAATCAATCTGATTTTGGAGTTGACCCTCTGGTGATGTCCATGTGTACAGTCTTCTCTTGTGTTGCTGGAAGAGGGTGTTTGCTATGACCAGTGCATTTTCTTGGCAAAACTCTATTAGTCTTTGCCCTGCTTCATTCCACATTCCAAGGCCAAATTTGCCTGTTACTCCAGTTGTTTCTTGACTTCCTACTTTTGCATTCCAGTCCCCTATAAACAAAAGGACATCTTTTTTGGGTGTTAGTTCTAAAAGGTCTTGTAGGTCTTCATAAAACCGTTCAACTTCAGCTTCTTCAGCGTTACTGGCTGGGGCATAGACTTGGATAACTGTGATACTGAATGGTTTGCATTGCAGACGAACAGAGATCTTTCTGTCGTTTGTGAGATGCATCCAAGTACTGCATTTTGTACTCTTTTGTTGACCATGATAGCTACTCCATTTCTTCTGAGGGATTCATGCCCACATTAGTAGATATAATGGTCATCTGAGTTAAATTCACCCATTCCAGTCCATTTTAGTTTGCTGATTCCTAGAATGTCGACGTTCACCCTTGCCATCTCTTGTTTGACCACTTCCAATTTGCCTTGATTCATGGACCTGACATTCCAGGTTCCTATGCAATATTGCTCTTTACAGCATCGGATCTTGCCTCTATCACCAGTCACATTCACAACTGGGTATTGTTTTTGCTTTGGCTCCATCCCTTCATTCTTTCTGGAGTTATTTCTCCACTGATCTCTAGTAGCATATTGGGCACCTAATGACCTGGGGAGTTCCTCTTTTGGTATCCTATCATTTACCTTTTCATACTGTTCATGGGATTCTCAAGGCAGGAATACTGAAGTGGCTTGCCATTCCCTTCTCCAGTGGACCACATTCTGTCAGACCTCTCCACCATGACCTGCCCATCCTGGGTTGCCCCACAGGCATGGCTTGGTTTCATTGAGTTAGACAAGGCTGTGGTCCTAGTGTGATTAGATTGACTAGTTTTCTCTGAGTATGATTTCAGTGTGTCTGCCCTCTGATGCCCTTTGCAACACCTACCATGTTACTTGGGTTTCTCTTACCTTGGGCGTGGGGTATCTCTTCACGGCTGCTCCAGCAAAGCACAGCCGCTGCTCCTTACCTTGGACGGGGGGTATCTCCTTACCGCCACTGTTCCTGACCTTCAGCGTGGGATAGCTCCTCTAGGGCCTCCTGCGCCTGCGCAGCCACAGCTCCTCGGGTTGCTCCTCCCGGCCGCCGGCCCTGGTTACAGACCATATAACTGATGGCTCTTCCAATACAATACTTGAATTTTTTATTGGGGATGTTTTCTTATCTAAAAGTTGCAATTTCTTCAGGCACTCTCACCAAGGTGTAGAATTGTTTAGAGGTTTTATTAATGTGTTCAGGTTAAAAATTACAGCTGCATAAATGTTTTCTCTTTGGAATAGACTAGCATGATAAACCTTGGTTATCTTTTGGTTTATTATCCACCCATAGTAGTACATCAAATGGAATCTACAAAACAATCTTATATACATGTTTTATGAGCAAAATCATTTTCCCCTAAATTCCTACCCTGGACATGTTTCTTGAGGTTCTACAGAAGTCTAATACCACAGTCTACATACCTTATTATAACCTTGAACACAACTACACAAAATAGATTGAATTAAATTCAACTGATTAGGTAATCCTGTTTCATTCCTTAAGTGGCAGTCAATACGTGAAATGGGACCTTCATGAATATTATTTGGCAATGAAATGTGCAGTTCAGCCCAGCTCTCTCTGAGCATGCCAAATATTTTGTAAGGTTTGAGATGAAGAGTGAGAGAGGTTTGGATGATGTTCTTTATACTTCCTCCATTTAATGTGATATTCATCAGCTTGAACTCAAAAGTACATGGAGAATTTTAAAGTTACTAATCAATAGAAGTTAGTTTGTTTTACCTAAGTGGATTTCCTAGAATAGAATAAGTACCATGGTACATTCTGGAAAGTTTGTCTCCTATCTCACCACTATGGGAAATTGTAACTTTCAAGGGAAAAGAATAGAACTATGGGTTCAGAAAAGTTAGGAAAGTGATTCCCATTCCTCTGGTTAACACTTCCTTTGGTTAACTAACACTTTCAATCAGTAACATCTCACGTTAACACAAGTAATCTAAACTCTGTAGAGGCAGCCTCTTCCATACTTCACATCCCAACTTGAGAATAATAAGTAGAGAATTAAAGGATTTTCAGGAGTGATTAAGCTATTGGGGGTAGAGAAGAAGCCAATAAGAAAGCCTATTAACAGTGGAAAGGAGATCAGAAAAGTAAGCTATAGTAATTCATGTTCAGCATCCTAAAGATCTGATTACTTCTTACTCTTTATTACCAAGTATTTTCAGCTTATGTAATAGGATGCTTTGGGCTATGAGTGAGAAAAAAAGTCCTATTTCAAACTGGAAAGAAATAAATAAAATTATATTTTATAAAAGAGACATTCCACAGAAATGCAGGTTCCAAGTGATCCATAGATGAGTAGCAGCATGATCACACACTCTGGATCTTTCTGTTTATCCTTCCTGTCATCTTTAGCATCAGCTGCATTCAATGATCGGAGAAGGCAATGGCACCCTACTCCAGTACTCTTGCCTGGAAAATCCCACGGATGGAGGAGCCTGGAAGGCTGCAGTCCATGGGATTGCTGAGGGTCGGACACAACTGAGTGACTTCACTTTCACTTTTCACTTTCATGCATTGGAGAAGGAAATGGCAACCCACTCCAGTGTTCTTGCCTGGAGAATCCCAGGGACGGGAGAGCCTGGTGGGCTGCCGTCTGTGGGGTCGCACAGAGTCGGACACAACTGAAGTGACTTAGCAGCAGCAGCAGCATTCAATGATTCCCCTCAAACTTTAAGATGATTGCCAGTGGCTACTGGAGCTACATCCTTCCTTATTCTTGTCTAGCAAAAGAGAGAGAAAAACCTCTCTCACTATCAAGAATTAAGCGTAGTGTCCTTCAGTCAGGCTGAGCCAGTACAGGACATATGACCACTTAGTCTATTATTAACTGCTAGGAAATTCCATGTGCTAATTGGCTTTTTAGACTAAAGATCTATTCTTGGGATTAGCTTCTCTTGATTTTAATTCCATGCCTGGGGTCAGAGGGAGGAAATATATCTGGACAAAACTGGGATTCTATCAGGAAGAAAGAAGTTGGGAAATGAACATTAGCTAGTTAACAAACCCTGTCTACTACAATTTAGCCTGAGAATCAGTATTACTCTAAGTAAAAAATCTTAAGTGTTAAGTGGGTAAAGGATTCAATGGAATTCAGTTTCATAAACCATAGCTTTACAGGTAATAGATAATAAGACCAAAACCCACGTGTTCCATCAAGTGAGGGTTATCAGCAAAGCAGCAATTAGAGTGATACTAAACCATTTTAATGACCTCTGTTCCTATCTTTTATTTTACTCTGTGCATGAAGTGGGTTTTGGTGTACTTGTTTTGGGAATATACTGACTAGAAATACATCACTGTCCAAAAAGAAAACATTTTTTTTTTTCATCTAGGGAGTTGAGGCTTAACTAGCTGGAAGGGAAGTATAATTTCATTTTGTTCTCATAGTCTCATTTAGAAAATAACCTTAAGAGATTCAAAGGACATCAAGCCATGTGAGCACTCTCCTTGCTCTCTAGGGGCTTGGCCTGGGCTTTAACTTTTCTAGCTTTTTCTGAAGTGTTTTCTTAAGCAACATTTTTGCCTTTAGCACTGTCCTAACCACTGGAGCTTTAAGAAATCTTAAAAAGTGTTGTTTAAAAATAGCCTCACAAAACAATTTTCTTTTCTCTGCCTTGCTAAAAATATCCCAAATCTTTAAGAATTTTTTTTCTCTTAGGTTTCATTTGAAAGGCAACTAAGCTGAAATGCAGATGTTTATCTAAATCCAAGTCAAAACGGTTTGAGAAATAATTGCAAAATATAAAATGAAAACTCAACAGAGTGCTGCCTCTGCTATCAGGCTAATTTTAGGCAAAAGTGAGGTTCTAAGGTTGCTTTTTTAAACAAATGCATTTATGTGGATGTGATGTATGCCACACAACAGGATGTTCCTGAAATATCCTGTAATAAAATCTAAAGTCTAAATCTTACAATTTTTTCCCTGTCTTGTGTTCCCTTAGAACTGACTTTGCCACCGTGTGAGTTCACTGACCTCTGCAAATCTTTAACTATGACAAAAATGTCTTTTTTTGCCAAGGAAGTTAGGGGTAAAATTAAGGAGCCATGACCATAAAAAGTTTTGAATTTAATTAGGAGTTGAGTTATGTATGAAGTTTTGAGAAAAGGGGGCACTGAGCTCTTAAACTGTCCTAGTTTGTGTGACAAAGGGAGTCCCAGGTTGACTGTGTAGGTACAAATACTTTCCAGTTGGGCAGATGACCTTTTGGATGTTTCTCTTGGTGCATTTTTTTTCCTATAAATGAGGATAATGGTAATTTCAACTTCAGAAAGGTGTTTGAGGAGTAACTAAGATAAGCATGTAGGAAGCACTCCCAAAATGTTGCTGTCCTCATTGTTATCAAGAAGTCTTCCAGGTATTCAATCCATTTGAGGGTCTTGGTTATTTTTAACACGCTGCAAGGTGTTTTTTTGTTTTTTTTTTTTTTAATTTCACTAACTGGAATGATGCACAGCATTTTTTATGTCACCAATGTAATGTGCCACGGGGCGGGGGAGGGCGGCTGGGGCAACATGCCCATATTCTACTCACTGAAACGTGTTATGGCTGACACAGTGAATGTGCCAAACGTGGCTTAAATTCAGAATTTCCTCAAAGCCTCTTCAGCACCGTTCCCAGAAAATCTGCAACCCGAGATGGGTTCCTCATTTGGGCTTGCAAAGGTGTGAACTAACTGCAGCCAAAACGAAGTAAAAATGGTAGATACAAATTCCCTTATAGCACACTGTTGTCCTGAGGATCTTATTCTAATCTGACGGCCAGCTGCCCGCGTCCATGTGGTAATGAGGGGGCTGGGGGGGAACAGGAGACCACAACCACGGCCTCTGAAACACCTGGCGCTGGCAAGAGACGGCACACATGGACATGTACACACACGCACGTGTACACACACACCAGCTCCACCACCAAAAACACCGAAGACAAAGCGGGAAATGCGGTTTGGTTCAAGATGGAGACGTCAGAGGGTCACGTCCTCAATTCCTCCCATGAACACAGGGAACCCACCACTACACATGGAACTAACTACTTCCTCTGAAAACACCTAAAACCTGGCTGAGCAGCTCCCGCCAGAGAAAGCCCACAGCTCAGCAGGTAGGACAGAGGGGACACCATCCCCCCCCCAAACCAAGCCCCCCGCCAGTCAGGAGGGAACTCAAAACCGGAGGTTCTCCCTGGGGAGCGAAGGGTTTGAACCCCACTCTCACACCGGCATCTGAGAGCCCTCAAAAGGTCTTTAAAAACTAACCGAGCTCCTGCCCACCAGACCCACAGGGCTGAAGGGTCAGAGAAACAGCCCTCACGGGGCTCCCAGCGGCAGCACTCACCTGTCGCAGGCAGGGCGCAGGCGTCAATGTCAATGAGCCGCGGGCCTCCGCTGTGGGAGTCCTCACTTGCTTGATGTGCTGCTTAGCTTCGGCCTGAGGGGGAGGCATCTGACTTGACACACTGGGGACTCCGCAGAGGGAGGCTGGCAGGCGCCACCACGGAGCCGTCTCTGCCCTGCCCCCGCCCTGGCGCCATCTTCCCTCCCTCTTCCCGCCTTTGCACCTTCCCCTCTCCGCTGGCCCCGCCCCCTCTGCATTCACACGTGAGATTGGTGCCCCGCGCTGTAGCCCAGGGAGATAGTTCTTGACAGGCTACCACCACGGGCACTGGGTGGACATTGCAAGGAGACACCCCGCCCTGCTCAACCCCTTCTTAAGAAAGAGGCCGGTTTGCTTGGCTTGGAACTTGGGCTGAGGGGCAGATGTCAGATTTGGCCAAGAACTAGGGGCCCAAAGCCCTGCTCTCACGGGACAAAGGCCAATGCATGCCATCATCTTTGCATTTGACCTCTGCCTTTTTACAACTGGCAGTGTCTCCCATACAGGGGTTTATACCCTCCTCTGGAGCCCAGATGTCCAACCCACAGAACACTTCTGGATCTCCTGTAGGACAGCCGGGGCTTATGCTTGTAGTCCCATAGGGCTGCATCTGTGTGTATGAGCCTTTTTTATATAAAGTATACTCTTACGTTTATAAATATAATTATATAACTATAAAATTTGCAGCATGTGCTGCTTTGTGTCATAATAATAGTAAGGTCTATTCAGAATAAAATTAGTATTACTTAGAGACTTATAGGAAAAATGTTATTTCAAATTCCAGTTCATATACATAACTTTTGCGAAGTACATGTGATCAATATAAGACATTCAAGCATAAAAAATTACTTTCAGATTAAAATATGTGGGGGAAGTTGAATGGAATTGAGTTCCTGACAAAGGACTGGTATAAAATTTCTGGCTGTTAAGATGATCTCGTTCATGTATTTTTAGATGAGGTATTGTGGCTGTTGAACTGCTACTGTATTAGAATTCTATTAGAAAAAATTTAGAGTGATTTGATAGTTTGTTTTAGTGTTAATATTTACAGTTGGCCAGAAGTTACATTATTTTCAATAACTCAAACTTACAGTAAAATATTTATTTAAACTTTTTACTTAATATTGGGGTATAGCCAGTGAACAATGTTGTGATAGCTTCAGGTGAACAGTGAAGGGATTCAGCCATACTTCTGCATGTATCTGTTCTCCCCACTAACTCCCTCCCATCCAGGCTGCCACATAACATTAAGCAGAGTTTCCTGTCTTATACAGTAGGACTTTATTGGTTATCCATTTTAAATATAGCAGTGTGGGGTACTTTTAACCACTAACAATGAGCAGAATTTTTTTAGTATCATTTTGATTAACGTGCAGGCAAAAATTTTGAGGTGCCCTACCGTAGGGTGTGGAAGACTAATGTGTACATATTCCACTCATACTGTAGAACTTTAACTAACATGTTATGCTCTGAGGCTCCGGTTCATCCCTAAATTCCTCAGTTAGGGCACTTTTGCAGCTGGCATTAGATTTCCGAGAAATCTAGTCCAGGTAGCTCTGTACCAAGCCCAGGTTGTTTTCACTGCACAGTCATTCCCCTAATGTGAATGAAGAAAATGTCAGATTGGCAGGACCCTGTCCATCTGGGAAACTGCCCAGGTTTCCAGTTTCAGTGTCTCCTGAAAACAATATATTCATCAAAACTAAAACACACAGACCCAGCTGAGTCTAATTCTCTTATTTCTCTAACTCTATAATATGGTTTTGGGCTTTCTCGGGTGGCACTAGTGGTAAAGAATTTGCTTGCCAATGCAGGAGACGCAAAAGAGGCCAGTTCCATCCTGGGTCAGGAAGATCCTCTGGAGAAGGGCATGGCAACCCACGCCAGTATTCTTGCCTGATTCCCACAGACAGAGGAGCCTGGTGGGCCACAGTCCACACGGTTGCAAAGAGTCAGACACTACTGAAGCACCTTAGGTCACCCGCACACATAATATGGTTTTACTAATGATACACTCAATTGACCAGACCACCTGACCTCCCTCTTGAGAAATCTGTATGCAGGTCAGAAAGCAACAGTTAAAACTGGACATGGAACAACAGACTGGTTCCAAACAGGGAAAGGAGTACTTCAAGGCTGTATATTGTCACCCTGCTTGTTTAACTTATATGCAGAATACATCATGAGAAACACTGGGCTGTATGAAGCACAAGTTGGAATCAAAATTTCTGGGACAAATATCAATAACCTCAGATATGCAGATGACACCACCCTTATGGCAGAAAGAGAAGAAGAACTAAAGAGCCTCTTGATGAAAGTGAAAGAGGAGAGTGGAAAAGTTGGCTTAAATTCAACATTCAGAAAACTAAGATCATGGCCTCTGGTCCCATCACTTCATGGCAAATAGACGGGGAAACAATGGAGAAAGTGACAGACTTCATTTTTTTGAGCTCCAAAATCACTGCAGATGGTGACTGCAGCCATGAAATTAAAAGACACTTACTCCTTGGAAGAAAAGTTATGACCAACCTAGACACCATATTAAAAAGCAGAGACATTACTTTGCCAACAAAGGTCTATTTAGTCAAAGCTATAGTTTTTCCAGTAGACATATATGGATGTGAGAGTTGAGCTATAAAGAAAGCTGAATACTGAAGAATTGATGCTTTTGAACTGTGGTGTTGGAGAAGACTCTTCAGAGTCCCTTGGACCGCAAAGAGATCCAACCAGTCTATCCTAAAAGAAATCAGTCTTGAATATTCATTGGAAGGACTGATGCTGAAGCTGAAACTCCAATACTTTGGTCACCTGATGTGAAGAACTGACTCATTGGAAAAGACCCTGATGCTGGGAAAAATTGAAGGCTGGAGAAGAAGGGGATGGCAGAGGATGAGATGGTTGGATGGCATCACTAACTCAATGACACAAGTTTGAGTAAACTCCAGGAGTTGTGATGGACAGGGAGGCTTGGTATGCTAAAGTCCATGGTGTCGCAAAGAGTCAGACACGATGGAGCGACTGAACTGAACTGAACTGAACTGAAGCATAATAGTTATGCTAGTATTCAAACTATTAATGTAGATTTAAGTGGGTTTACATTTTTCCTAAAAACAATGAGTGGCTTCATGTGGTATATTAGTATTTGGGGACTACATCTAATCCCACTCATACACCATTTCAGATCTCCTACTTCCCCTGTCTCTCATTCCAGCCACTGCCATGACAACCAGTTTCTACACATATTCTGACCCACTTTTTGCAAGTGCACACCTTGCTTTCTGCCCTGGGGCTTCTCTGTTGGCACCACAAACTGAGACACTAAAGGAATCTGTTCCATGCTAAACCCTATTCAATCTAGAAGTGCAGGTGATTTGTTCCAGGAGTTGCATCTTTGACAAATCCAGGATTGGAGCCTATGGCTAAGTGTTCCTCCCTTCCTTCCCCAGGAGAGAAGATCCTGAGATGCATTTCATAGGGTTTCTAGGATGATCTCATGAACTGGTGGCCAACTTGATAATGCTTTCTGGTAATTAATCCTCATTCTTTCTCTCCTTGCTGCCCCCAAACTCTGCACTCAGGAAAAACACTCCCCCTCCAAAATATTTGCATATAAAGCACAGGTGAAATGAGTTACAATTCTAAAAATCAAGGCTACCAGCTTGTTTTTCTGGCTCAACTATGTGCCCCCCAAACACCTCCTTTTGCCATTCCCATCTTCTGTTTTGCTGATAGTCATCATTCATTCATACATTCTCATTTTCTACAAGGATTGATGGCTTGCCTACTATATGCTAATGACAGCGATACAATGATGAACATAACTCTTGTTTCCTTCACTGAGGAGTTTGTCTCCAGATTCTCAAAAAAGACTGGTAGGGGACTCTGAACACATTTTTTTGAAGTCTGAAAGCACAGGAAAAAGCTGTTTCACTGGCTGGATAATGGATGATGAGAAAGAATATTAGAACTCAAACAATGAAAGCAAAGAAAGAAGGCTACAATATACCCACTGGAAAGTGTCTCAAGCAATAGAGTGTCAGACATTCAGAGGTAAAGCAGTGTATAGTTAACTGCAGGGATGAAAGGTCTAAATGAAAACTACATCTCCAGACCACACAGAGAAGTAGATGTTGGTGTCTCCATCCTGTGTGGAGCTCAACCGGAAAACAGAGGTGTTGCTTAGCTGCGGGGTGAAGGGCCTCAGAGAGTGGGTGGTGGGTATTGGAAAACAGCAAACTATTAAGTGGTAGAAGCCCAGCTTGAGCAGTAAACTGCTGCTTAAACAGGTTTATGCGAAATGTGATTGTATGTCTTTTTAACAGCCTCTAAAAGTCTTTTTTTAAAGCCTTTTCGGAAGTAGTTTCCTCTTTTCCTGTTGTACTGTCAGTTGGCAGATGCCTCTGGGAAAGGGGGCTCTGCATTCTAAAAGGCTCTTAAATAATGTTGGTTAAAAATTACTTTAAAAGCTATCTGCCAGATAGCACCTTGCCCTCTTCCTCTCACCCTCCCCAGTGACTTTCTCTTTCCTGAACCCTATCTGATTTGCCAATTACCTTCTTCAGAAACCTCTCTCGTTCTCTTGACACCTGTGCTGACAGAACATCCCGTCCTGGCAGGCAGCTGCCAATTCTCATTGGAAAATGATTGCTAAACATTTCAGCGCAAGAAGAGATCCCCCCTCTGCTCATTGGCACCATAGAAACCACCATTATTCCTCATCCTTATGAATCCCAGCCCTTTTGCTTGTAACTCTCTACCTCTGTGGTCTTCCTGGGTTCTGCAACAGCCGTGACAAGGGGAGGGCCCATCTTCAAAAGACAGTGGCTTACCAGAGGATGCTTTGAGAGCCAGAAAGGTGCAGAGAAGGAAGCTGTACCTTTCCAAAAAATCACAACAATAACTGGACACCACAGCAGGCTGGGAAAAAGCCCAATACACTGGGCTATGCTGGTGATTTCAAAAACAGATCTTAGGGCCTGCCAAACAACTAAGCCACTTTTGATTTTAACATTTTTCCAGAATTAAATCTTGCAGGCTATTTTCATACATCTTAAGGGGAATAAAATATCATCCATATATATATATATATATATATATATATTTTAAGCATTAATTAAGTTTAGCTCTGACACCCAAGAGTGGTGGTCCCTGACCTGAGCCCTGACCTCCAAGAAGGGATTCTGGATGAGGTTAATGGTTGTTGCACAATCAGATTGGTGTCACATATTGAATATAGGTCAAAGGATGACTGCTCCTTGCAAAAAAAAAAAAAAACAAAAGTAACCTTTCTAAGACACCATTTCATATTAGCATAGGACCATATGCTCAGGATCAGAAAGAAATTGTGTTGTATCTAAAAGAAATCACTTTGGGAGAAAATCACATTTGGAGCTAAGGCGTTTGGCAATGGAACTGCATTTCTGTAAGCCTTTATTTACTGATTGCAGATAAATCCTGACCTGAAATTAATGAAAACTGTGAGCGTGTCCTAGTAAAGTTTGGGATGAACTGACAACTTCAAATGATTTTATACTATGACTTTCCTCTTTCTACTTTCAAAATATCTGGCATCATAAAGTTTGAAGCTTTGATGTAAAAAGCCTTACAGTTCATATTAGCTCATTCATGAAATCCAGAAAGGGATCAAGTCACACATATGATTGATTAGATTTCATTGTTTTTTTATCTAGTTGAAGTGAAGTGAAGTCACTCAGTCGTGTCTGACTCTTTGCGACCCCGTGGACTGTACCTCTCCAGGCTCCTCCGTCCATGGGATTCTCCAGGCAAGAATACTGGAGTGGGGTTGCCATTTATCTAGTTGTGACAATTGAAATTAAAATCCTGCTGCTGAGGAGACATTTTACCCAATATTGGATAGATTGGCAAAAATGAAAGCGATAAACTCCTTTCTACTGTATATCTCAAATATTCTTTAGAATAATGTCTGTTGTCAACTTTAATGTATTTTAATTATAATTACAAGAAAAATCCTTTGTTAAGCACACCAATCAACTAGTTAGTGATGGTTTACATGATACTTTAGTTTTTACTGAAAATATTTAATGAATTTTTAAATCCTTTAAATAAAATATCACATAGAATTAGGTATTACATTTACTGAGCTATTAAACTGCTGTGGGTATGAATATTATTCAACCCATTCTTCAATATCGTTCTTACACTGGCTCCCTGTAATAATTTAAAACCTTTTAATTTTATTAGTAAAAACATGCCATTAAGAATGCAGTGATTTGTATTGGTGATTTTCTTTCTGGCTTACTTCACTCTGTATAATCGGCTCCAGTTTCATCTACCTCATTAGAACTGATTCAAATGTATTCTTTTTAATGGCTGAGTAATACTCCATTGTGTATATGTACCACAGCTTTCTTGTCCATTCATCTGCTGATGGACATCTAGGTTGCTTCCATGTCCTGGCTATTATAAACAGTGCTGTGATGAACATTGGGGTACACGTGTCTCTTTCAATTCTGGCTTCCTCGGTGTGTATGCCCAGCAGTGCGATTGCTGGGTCATAAGGCAGTTCTATTTCCAGTTTTTTAAGGAATCTCCACACTGTTCTCCATAGTGCCTATACTAGTTTGCATTCCTACAGTATATTAACACATATATATGGAATTTAGAAAAATGGTAATGATAATCCTGTATGTGAGATAGCAAAAGAGACACAGATGAATAGAACAGTCTTTTGAACTCTGTAGGAGAGGGAGAGGGTGGGATGATTTGGGAGAATGGCATTGAACCATGTATAATATCATATAAGAAACAAATCGCCAGTCTAGGTTCGATGCAAGATACCGGATGCTTGGGGCTGGTACACTGGGATGACCCAGAGGGATAGTATGGGGAGGGAGGTGGGAGGGAGGTTCAGGATTGGAAACACGTGTACACCCGTGGTGGATTCATGTTGATGTATGGCAAAACCAATACAGTATTGTAAAGCAAAATAAAGTAAAATTAAACAAAAAAAAAAGAATGCAGTGAAAGTGATAGGTTTGGAGGAACCATCAATATTCAGGTGATAGAAAATGTAAAACCAAATAGCTTGGGGCCAATTCAGTTCCTCCATGTAAAATAATTCTGGTTAGAGCAAATCAATGTTTTGAAGATGTAGCCTAATCAAATATAACTCTAATAAAGTTAGGTAAATTGAGAGTTCCACATATGGTATGCAGAAAACTCATTACTCATTACAAAACAAGGATTTTAATGTCTCCAGGTCTAAACAAAAGAGCCCTGCCGCAAATAAGCAGATTCGGGGAGTGATTAAGGTTAGGAGTCAATTTTATGTGGGTTCTTGCTATCCATGTGACCTTGTGTAAATCGTTCAATCACTATCCTTTTCCCTCAGTGCCCTACTTCTTTAAATTATTGTGAGGATTAAATGAGATGTATTATAAGGTGGTCACACAGTTCTTGGCTCACAATAGGTACTAAATAAGCCTTGGTCATTTTGATTCGTAGTGTTATTATATGATAGTGATGATGATGGTCAGTCACTTCAGTCATGTCCGACTCTTTGAGACCCCGTGGACTGTAGCCTGCCAGGCTCTTCTGTCGGGGATTCTCCAGGCAGGACTACTGGAGTGGTTTGCCATGCCCTCCTCCCAGGGGATCTTCCCCACCCAGGGATTGAACTCACGTCTCCTGCATCTCCTGCTTTGCAGGCAGGTGCTTTACCACTGTGGAGAAGGAAATGGCCCCCCACTCCAGTACTCTTGGTGGAAAATCCCATGGACGGAGGAGCCTGGTAGGCTGCAGTCCATGGGGTTGCTAAGAGTCGGACACAACTGAGAGACTTCACTTTCACTTTTCACTTTCATGCATTAGAGAAGGAAATGGCAACCCACTCCAGTGTTCTTGCCTGGAGAATCCCAGGGACGGGAGAGCCTGGTGGGCTGCCGGCTATGGGGTCGCACAGAGTCGGACACGACTGAAGCGACTTGGCAGCAGCAGGAGCAGCTTTACCACTGAGCCACCAGGGAAGCCCAATGATGATGATATTTGATTATCATTCTATGCAAGTAAAAGCATGATTCCTAAATCCTCCCAGTCACACACACACACACACACATATACACACACAGAGAGAAACCAGCCAGTTCTTTTCGTAAAAATCAAATCATTACATTTGACAAAGAAACTCCACATGGGAACCAGGAGACAAATGACCTAAAACCTGTTTTTCCTGACAATGAGTATACTGTAAAACACAGTTACTATTGTAAAGTGAGGGGTAGGCTTTTTGATTTCTTCAAAATCTTTGCCCTCCTGCACCAGAAGTATAAAAAGATTCTACATGTTTGCAAATTCTACCAGATAGCCTACCATATTATTTAAATAATTCATTTATGGAAAATTTCAATATATTTTTAAAACTTATCGCTGACATTTTTCTGAAAACTTAAGGTTTAAAAATAAAAGAAATGAGGCAATTCCTGGGTTAAAGAAGTTTATTTGCCATCGAATGTTTATTTTGTTGATTCAGTTGCACAAAACCATTACAGTAAATCTCTTGGGAAAAAAAATATGTTGTTGCTTTTAATGCAGTAGTCAGCAGTCTAAGGCTCTCGGGCCAAATCCAGCCACAGCCTGTTTTCATATGACCTGCAAGCTAAGAATAATTTTCATGTTTTTAAATGGTTAAAAAAAATCAAAATAATATTTTGTAATAATTATATAAAATTCAAGTTTCAGTGCCCCTAAAATAAAATTTTATTGCAACAAATCATTAGCATATTATCTATGGCAGCTTTCACACTACAATAACAAGTTGAGTAGCTGCAGCAGAGACTGTGTGCAGCTTACAAAGCCTAAAATCTTTACTATCTGACTCCCTAGAGAAAAAGTCTACCAATTTCTGCTCTAATATAGCAAACCCTGCTACCAAAAAAAAAAAATTTTTTGTATAAGCATCCTCCAACTTAGGAACAGGTTCTATACAAACAATTCATTTGGAAGTCAGTTGTCCATGAGAACCAAACGATAAATGAGTTTGGTACCAAGCTAGCCCACAAATGCTGATTAGCTTATAATTATTTTAACTGTAGTACTAGCAGCCTGAGTTATGAAGTTTAGAAATAGGTGGCCATAAGCCAGCACGATCCCCTGAAGAAGGAAATGCAACCCTTCCAGTATTCTTGCCTGGGAAATTCCATGGACAGCAGGAGTCTGGTGGGTTAGAGTCCATGGGGTAGCAAAAGAGTCTGAAACAACTTAGCCACTAAACAACGAAGTTGCAAGAAAGAGGAGGAAAAAATGTCCATATGGAAAATAGATGGGGAAACAGTAGAAAGTGTCAGACTTTATTTTGGGGGGCTCCAAAATCACTGCAGATGGTGACTGCAGCCATGAAATTAAAAGACACTCCTTGGAAGAAAAGTTACGACCAATCTAGACAGTATATTCTAAAGCAGAGACATTACTTTGCTGACTAAGGTCCATCTAGTCAAGGCTATGGTTTTTCCTGTGGTCATGTATGGTTGTGAAAGTTGGACTGTGAAGAAGGCTGAGCGCTGAAGAATTGATGCTTTTGAACTGTGGTGTTGGAGAAGACTCTTGAGAGTCCCTTGGACTGCAAGGAGATCCAACCAGTCCATTCTGAAGGAGATCAACCCTGAGATTTCTTTGAAGGGAATGATGCTAAAGCTGAAACTCCAGTACTTTGGCCACCTCATGTGAAGAGTTGACTCATTGGAAAAGACTCTGATGCTGGGAGGGATTGGGGGCAGGAGAAGAAGGGAACGACCGAGGATGAGATGGCTGGATGGCATCACGAACTTGATGGATGTGAGTCTGAGTGAACTCCGGGAGATGGTGATGGACAGGGAGGCCTGGCGTGCTGTGATTCATGGGGTCGCAAAGAGTCGGACACAACTGAGCGACTGAACTGAACCTTTTCCTGATTGCAAGGCCATAGCTGGATACACATAGTTCTTTCCGGGTACTGTCATGTTCTTTGAGCAGAAGGACTTTATATTACATATTTTTATATTCCTCATGGTACTTAAGCGAGGACATTTATAAGTGCACAATATATACTTGTTAAATGAAATGGTATCCGTTTATTTCAATGTTATGTGTGCTGAGTAGTCAATATGGCCTCAATTTCCCCTACTTCTCTGTCTCTTACTAATAGTCATAATTTTCATAAATTTGGATCCTTATGAAAAAAAATTAGTCATTCTGATTTTAAAACCTAGACCAACTTCTGAACGTTTTCCAGTGCAAAACCACATATAATGAGAAATACATTTTACAGCCCAACCAAATGCACATATTCACATATACTTATAACCCAAAAGTTTCATCAAAAAAGAGAACTTTTTGAAATGTAAAACTGTCTTTTCTATTATATTCTGTTCATTTAATTATTTTTCAATTCTCATCAAAATTACTAAATTGGTTTCATGAACAACTAGTGGGGTCACAATCCACAGTTTGAAATGCTGGGTCTGTGGTATTAAGGATAAATTTCTGAATACTCACAAATGAATTGAGTTCTTTCAGGACCATCAATTGAGCACCTTAATAAGGGCCTGGTCCAGACACCATAGGGCTTCCTATGTCTGGACACTATAGGTAGCTCGGGAAACAACCTACCTTGCCAATGCACGAGACATGGATTCGACCTCTGGGTGGGGAAGATCCACTGGAAAATAAAATGGCAGCCCACTCCAGTGTTCTTGCCTGGGAAATCCCATGGACAGAGGAGCCTGACAGGCTGAAGTCTGTAGGATTGCAAAGAGTCAGACGTGACTTAGCAACTGAGCACACACACACCAAACACCCTGCCAGACACAGAGATCTGATCAATACGTCACTCCCCCTCACCTGAAGGACTGGATGTCTAGGTGGGAAGGGTACCAGAGTAAAAGATACGGAGGCTGTACATCACTCAACTCAGCCGGAGGTATACACAGGTTATAGTATCAAGTTCCCAGCAGCAATTAAAGAATTCCCAGTCCAAGGCAGAGCTTTGCCTCTATTAAGTTAATATTTTAATTAACTTTGGGTTTAGGACATGGCTTCCTGTTCTGCTATTTAGATAGAGCTAATTATTCCCCCAAAATTTAAACCAGTTTTTGAGAGTAGAAAAACTTTAAGATATATTTAACTTCAATACAGATACAAATTGAGCGTAAGTACAGATAATACTGGAATTAGGCATTTAGAAGTTTTTTTGCTTAAGTGGAGAGTCATTTGTATTTTCCATTGTCATTAAAGTTTTTAAGTTCATTTTTATAACCAAATTGCTAAATAATGTTGTTATTATAATACATTTGAAATTGCAGAGCATTTATAATTGTAGAAATACTAACTTGAAATATACTTGCAATATCTTTTTGAGACCATTACTATTTTAAACTTAATTATAATATATTATCCAATGATGCAATTTTATAAGCAGGAAAATTCACAGAAACAAAAAAAGTACACAATACCCAATTGTTGTATTTAAAATTATAGCTAAAAGAAAACTGTACCTGAAAGAGGTTTATCTCACATGCCTTAAAGATTTATAGTTAATTAAAGTAAAACATGGGTTGGTAATTTCAAATGTACTGCAATTTCATCCATTTAACAAAGAACCTATTTCACTGGTATAAATTACAGATATGAGAAAACACAGGGTATTTCGCATTTTAAAGATTTTATACCCACTCTGATTCATTTTGAGGGATAATTCCAAAATATGTGGCTCCCACTCTTTCCTATCTTTGTGGGCTCCTTAGAGTTCGCCCCACACTCAGTCCATCAGCGTCCAGTCACATCTGCTTCCCAGATGTGCTCAGAATCCTCTTCCTCTCCTCTCTTTCCACCTGCAGAACCTAAGTCCGAACCATCATGTCCTTTTGCCTAAACTATCAGAGAAGCCACGAAACTTGTCTCCCTAATTTCTTTCTCCAGCTCCTGTGAAATCCAGGCTTTACACACAGAAAGAGTCACCTGTAAAATATAACCCAGAACCTGTGACTTGCACTGCTTTGAAAGCTTCAGTGCATCCCACTGCACTTTGCTGCCCTCATTGTCTACCACCCCATTCCTTGTACACTGTGTTTCAGGCACATTTAACTTCTTTTTCTCTCCCAATTGTGATACTCAATTTTAGGTATCAACTTGGCTGGGCTACCATGCCCAGATAGTCAAACATTACTCTAGATGTTTCTGTGAAGGTGATTTTTTTGGATGAGACTAACTTTTAAGTTGGTGGATGTTGAATAAAGCTGATTACTCATTGTAAAGTGGGTGGGCCTCATCCAAGCAGTTGAAGGTCTTAAGAGAACAAAGATTGACCCCCTAGCCAAAAGGAATTTTGCCAACACACAGCCTTTGGACTGGAATGGCAGTATTTCCCTGAGTCTCCTAGCCTACTCCATGAGATTTTAGATTCACCAAATCTTCACAACTGCATAAACCAATTCCTTGAAAGAAATCCAGATGGATAGGTAGGCACATATCCTGCTAGATCTGTTCCTTTGAGAAGCCTGACTCATCTACCAAACATACCAAGCCTTTTCTCACTGTAACATCAATACCTAAGCACTGAAACACCTTTGCTCTTAGTGTTCTCCGTCTCTGAAACTACCTCCCCAGGCTCACCATATAACTGCTTCCTTTATAGTGTTCATGTTTTACCTTGGAGTAGCTTACCCAGATACTCCATCATATCATCTCATTTCATTTCCTTCATGGAAATTCTCATGTTAAAATGACCTTTATTCATTTGTTTGCTTATATTTTCTTTTTTTTACTTGTTTTATATACTTTTAATATTGGTTGATGTTTTAAGAATGATTATGTGTCCTGAAATTAGGTTAATTTCCCTGTATACTTAAATTGTGGTGTTTCTGATGTATGTGGTATACATCAACAAAGTGTTTTTTTTTTCTTTTTCTAACTTTTTATTTTATATTAGAGTATAGTTGATTAGTTGAGGCTTCCCTGGTGGCTCAGAAGGTAAAGAATCTGCCTGCAATGAAAGATTCCTGGATTTGACCCCTGGGTGGGGAAGATCCCATGGAGAAAGGAATGGCTTCCCTAGTATTCTTGCCTGGAGAATTCCATGGACAGAGGAGTCTGGAGAGCTATAGTCCATGGGGTTGCAAAGAATCAGACACAACTGAGCAACAAACCCTTTCACTTACATAGTTGATTACCAATATTGTATTAGTTTCAGGTGTGCAACAAAGAGATTCAGTTATATAGATACATGTATCTATTCTTTTTCAAGTTCTTTCCCCCTTTAGATTATATTTTGTTTCTCTCTGACTGATTCTGTGAGGGAAGATGCCTATCTTGTTCCCTGTTAAGTCTCCAGCATTAAAACAATGCCTGGGAAATAGTAAGCATTCAATAAGTATTTATTGAGTAAATGAATGAACAAATTAATAAAGAAAACATTTTTGTTAAAGTTCAAATTACTTCCTAAACACTCTGTCCAGCCTCAGAATCTGTTTAGCCCAGGAGGTCATACTCCACCTAGAATTCATATAATGATATAGTGCTGTGCTGTGCTTAGTCACTCAGCCATGTCTGACCCTTTGTGACCCCATGGACTTTAGCCCACCAGGCTCCTCTGTCCTTGGAGATTCTCCAGGCAAGAACACTGGGGTGGGTTGCCATGCCCTCTTCCAGGGGATCTTCCCAACCCAGGTATTGAACCCGGGCCTCCCACATTCCAGGCAGATTCTTTACAGACTGAGCCACTGGGGAGCCCAAGAATACGGGAGTGGGTAGCCTATCCCTCTCCTGGGGATTTTTCCCATCAAGGAATCGAACCTGGGTCTCCTTCATTGCAGGCAGATTCTTTACCAGCTGAGCTACCAGGGAAGCAATGCCTGGGAAATAGTAAGCATTCAGTAAGTATTTATTGAGTAAATGAATAAACAAATTAATAAAGAAAACATTTTTGTTAAAGTTCAAATTACTTCCTAAGCACTCTCTGTCAAGCCTCAGAATCTGTTTAGCCCAGGAGGTCATTCTCCACCCAGAATCCATATAAAGAAATAATGAAATAGAAAGCTGGCTAAATATCTCATGAAAAAGTAGCAGCTCCCCTGTTAGTTTCCACACATAATTGTGGTACTTAAGCCTTAAATAGGAAACCTCAGACATATGCTAAAATTGCCCTAGATCTATCTTTCTTTTTTTCATAGTGGAGTCTAATAAATCTAATTAAATCAGAGTGAGACCATTATTATTCCTTTGTAAACTTCCATGATTAAAAGGAGTTCTTTATATTTCCTATGACAAATCATTCCTATTGGAGAACACCAGAGGGACTTGTCAGGGTGTAGACCTAGTATCAAAGGTTCTACATACTGACTAGTTTCTTTTTTCTTTTTTGAATTAATGAGACAATATTGTCCATATTGCCAGACTTAAAGTCAGTGCTGATTTTTTTAACATGAAAACTCAGAAAGTAGGGCCACCTCCAACAGATATGGCAAATCCACTTTAAATTGTTCCAGATATTTTAACTTCATAAATACCTTCCAGCACAGTCTTTGGATCTCACCCTATCGCGAAGACTTAATGTAGTTAATTAACATGAGGATGACCAAGTTCCCTATTCATTTATTTGCTCATCTGTTCATTCATTTTATTGTTAAGCATTGCTAAGCACCATGTACTGAACTGGAAAGTATATATCAGTGAATAAAAGAGAGTCCCTGTCCTTGACAACTTTACAAAATAGAGGAAGCAAAAAGGGGTAAAACAAATACATAATTCAATATATAGATATGTTATTTAAAACCTATAATATGTGCTATGAAGAAAATAGGCCCAGGTAAAAGGACAGAGAATAACTGAGGGGCATACACTCTGATAGTGAAGTCATGAAAGGCCTCTGGAAGTAGTGATGCTTTATTCCCTAACCTGAAGGATGAAAAGAAGGAAGCCCAGAGAGAATAGTGTGGGGAGATGGAGATCAATGAGGGTACCAGGAAGAAGGTAATCTGAAGATCTGAAGGGAGTACTCTGCCTGATCAAGTTTAAGAACTGAAGGGATCTTTTTCCGGGAAACATCATCCTTAAAATCATCTTGATTTTTTCTCTTTCTTTGCGTTAGCCTCAGGCTAAGATATGCCTCCTAGCCTGAATTCTCACCCTATCCTGGGCAGGCAGTGTGCAGGGGGGAAACATTTAAATGGAAACCATGTAGTTTGTCATGCAAATTGAATCTCTTGAACAGAATTCGATTTAATAGATGTCCTGGTTGATCATTATGCAAGCACAGCCTGGCTGCACTTTGACGAAGTCCTTTGTCAACTTCAGCGACTCTGTCCCCAGTCACTCCCTCCTCCCTAGACAAGCTCTTTAGCTCACAGCCGGAACTCTTTAGAAAGGAAACACTTCTGACTGGATGAACTGAAGCAACAGTTTTTTCCTTACATACCTATAGCGTTGATTATGTAAGCCAAAGTCAGAAACCTACTGTTGGTCTTGCACTCAGCCTGCATACATGTAAGTCATGTGAAATCAACTTTAATTCCGATGCGGGAAGGGTGACCCCCTCCAGGGCCCAAGTGGGCTCTTGTCTAGCACTCAGAAATGAATTGTCCAAGGAGACACACGTACTGACAAGGCAAGAGACTTTATCGGGAAGGGGCCCCCATGGGGAGAGCAGGGGGCTACAGGAACACAGGAGAACTGCTCCGTCTCATAGCTCGAAGTTTTGGGTTTTATGGCGAGGGGGTTAGTTTCCGGTTTTTACTGGCCAGTCACTTGACTTGGGGTCCTTCCTGGTGACACTCACATTACTCAGCCAAGATGCATTCCAGTGAGGATTCTAGAAGGTTAGTAGGACATGTGGACTGGCATCTCCTCTTTCCTTGTGACTTTTCCCGAATCCTTCCGGTTGGTGATAGCATGTTAGTTATCAGTTCCTTAACAGGACCTCCTGTTATAACTTATGCAAGTGGTTACTATAGTGCCTAACCAGGGTGGCAAGTTCCCCTAACAATTCTATTCTGAAAAAAATGAACCCAAAACATCTCCAAGGCATAGAATCTGGGAATTAAGTGGAAACGGTCCTCTAGATTTTTAGAAAAATTTAGCTCATTGATGAAGACTTTACCATCTTGAATTATTATTGACTTGCAATAGACACACTTGAGAGAAGACGATTGTCAAAGACTGATTACCTGTGAAAGGAACTGGAAGGAATCAGAAAGCTTGAGTGAGTCATGATAGGATTTGATGACTATGTGCCATCTTGCACTTTGTTTTATTCCTCATTTGTTCATCTATAAAATAGAATAAATTCCATTTCTCTGATGAAAACCTTGAGTTAACAGATTCAGGAATGTTAATCACCTAATCATTGTGAATGTTTGTTGTTTGATATATTGGAAGAGAGTTATTAAGGAAAGACAGCTTGATGTAGTAGGGAACACTTGCATTATAGAGATTTATAAAACTAACCGTTAAGCTTCCAACTTGGCCAGTACTAGTTATGAGTCTTTGAGACAGGTGGCTCCTCAAGTTCTTTAAACTTCAGTTTGTTCATCTATAAAAATAGAGATCACAACTGCTAGATTTTTGTGTGAATTATATGTGAAACCATATGCAAAACCATCAAGGATGCTTTCTCTCAGATAGTAAACTTTCAGTATATGTAATTGCCTTTCTTTTACCTATTAGCATTTTCAAAAAAAAACTAAGAGTTCTTGGGTTGGCCAAAAAGTTTGTTCAGGTTTTTCCATAACACTTATGGAAAAACCCAAATGAGGACTTTCTAGTCAACCCATACCTTTTCCTGTTGTATTTTTAAGAATAGAAAAGTCTTTCCAGACCAGATTTTTTATAAAACTCCTTACAAGAGAAATAAGTCTTAAAATGACCCAAGTAACTTTTTTGGATAGGAATATTCACTACTTCTAAGGATGTTTTAATGTTTGAACTATATAGCTTTTGATATATACAGCGACCAGACTCTGACATCAAGCGAACTTTTTTTAAAACCAATTTTTCCTTACTCTAAGACTGTAATCCTACAATCTTGTAAAAGTGATCCATATATTAATAGATATAAAACAGCCCTGCACATAAATCAGAGAGAACAATTAGATATGTCCCTTATTTTTTCCATTGTTATTCATGTCAAACTTGATGCATTCTTACTTTGCCTGGGATAATGCTATGGAAAGTTTTTTAATTAAAAAAATTGCAGAAGAGTACATTAAATTGGGCTTAACATGAAAGTGTTTTCTTTTGATGACTCAGATAATAGTATAGTAAGAATCACCTCCTGGGTGCCAAGTTCAATGCTAAGGCTTTAGTACACTTTATCTCACTTAATCTTTTCAATATTTATAAGATATAAATATATAAATATTTAGATTCATTATACAATTACATAAAATTGAGATACAAAGAAGTTAAGAAACTTAAGATAGGGCAATTAATTGATGATGGTTTTATAACCAAAATCAGAATAATTCCACATAGCCTCTATTCATTAACTGTACCTAGCAAAAATTAAAATAAGCCAATCTAATATAAATTTTAGGTCATTTTTTGTTTTTATCACTTTGTGCATTATCCTGATTAATGCTATTATCATTAGATATTTGAGAGACTATATTCTCTTGTAAAATCCTGATTTTTTGAGATGATGAAGTCCTTTGTCCTTCTGCAGCACTTTCCACTCTCTTTCTTTCTCCCTCTCTCTCTCTCTGTCTCTCTTTCTCACATGTGCGCACACACACACACACATACACACACACAAGCTTTCTTTCTGTAGTCCATTCACTCCCTTAACCTATACAGTACGTTCAGCACCTGAAAAAATATCCCTCCCATTTTCTTTCCCAGTTGACTTTCTGCAAGCTCAATGAGACCATCTTTATCTTTTGAGTAGTAGAGGTTTGTTTAGAAGCCCTTTTGAAAATGAACCAGATTTTAAGAACATAGTTTCATAGTAGGAGATAAAAATGACTCTTAAAGCTTTCTTGATGTATTTTCATCTCCTTTTCTTTAACTGCTTTGCTCACATGAAGCTGGCTTAGTATTTATTTCTCCTTGAAGAATTTGTTGTCACAAAAATTAATTACTTTGCTGCTAATAAAATTAGGATTTGGGAAAAACGGAAGCTTTGTAACATTATCCCTCCTTTTGGGAAACATACTTGTGCTCTCTAATGTGGAACTTAGGAGTTCTATAAATCCAGTACTTTGTTTAAATAGTTTAATGAGATTCTTATTTTATTCTTTTTTGTAATTATTTGTAGAATGTGCAGCTCTCAGTGATTTAATTCTTAAAAAACTAATTAGTGTGCTATGGAATGATTTGTCTTTCGTTAATTTCCATTAACATTACATTTTGGTTTTGGTGGTGTATGTTGCATTGGGTTCCCTGTGGGCATCTCTGGATGAAATGCGTATTTAACTGTGTCCAATATAATGATTACTAATGAATGAATGAGTCCAAAGTAAAAAATAGTGGATGTTTTGATGAGCGTTTCATTTAGAAGGCTGAAGTTTGAAATTCTATAAAGTTAAAATGTATTTTCTCAAATAATTCTTTTTTAAAGCTATACTCAGCTATTGAGAAACACTGCAGTGCTGCAGAGAAAGATCTATCAACAATGATGGTAATGATGGCAGTGGCAGGAGTGGTGATAAATAATAATGAAAGAACAATTACCAATATTTACTAAGTGCTTCAGTGGACCCAACATCTTGACATTATCTCATTTAATCCTCACAATGAACTGTTATTATCCCCATTTCATAAGTGAGAGAACTTGAACTTTGAGAAGTAAATAAATTATCTAAAGTCACATAGAGGGCTAGAGGTAGAGTGAAATTCCAAGGTTCCAGAGACACTTTTCACTTTCATGCATTGGAGAAGGAAATGGCAACCCACTCCAGTGTTCTTGCCTGGAGAATCCCAGGGACGGTGGAGCCTGATGGGCTGCCGTCTATGGGGCTGCACAGAGTCGGACACGACTGAAGTGACTTAGCAGTAGAGACAAGCTTTTAACTATTCTACTAGCATTTTTAGTCTTTATAAATATAGCAAGTAATGTCACAATGTTTATATTTTAGTCTACTTCTCTATGGGCTTCCTAGTGGGCTCAGTGACAAAGAATCCGCCTGCCAATCAATGAAGGAGACTCAGGTTCCATCCCTTGGTCGGAAGATCCTCTGGAATAGGAAGTGGCAACTCGCCCCAGTATTCTTGCCTGTGAAATTCCATGGGCAAAAGGAGCCTAGCGGTGTACAGTCCATGGGGTTGCAAAGAGTGGGACACATACTAGTTCTTCGTATTGTTTAGCTCATCATTTTAAGGCAGTGGTTCTCAGCCTGCAGTGATCCTTGCCCTGGGGAACATTTGGTGATGTCTGAAAGCATTTTTAGCTGTCACAACTGTGATGCGAGTGTTACCGGCATCTAGTTGGGGAGAAGCCAGGAATGCTGCTAAACATCCTACAGTTCACTGAACAGCCCCCACAACAGAGATTATCTGGCCCAAACTCAATAGTGCTGAGGCTGTGAAACCCTGTTTTAAGGAGCTGTCTGTCCAGTGATTGGTTTTCTGGTAATCATGTCCTTATATGGCTTGATTTCTGTTCTAACTGCTCTATCTTGATGCATAAATGACTCTGAGCCTTGTGTTTATAGGAGAGACTGCATAAAACAAATGCAAGGGGCTTACATCATCCCTTAGGTTTGCAGAGGGTATAATGATATATCCTTTGGGCTTGATGATATTGTTACTGCTATAGACACAACACAAGAGCCCACTCTAGACATCACTATGCCAACTATGTTACATATTCCAAAGATGCTCACAGTGATAATGCTTAGTAGGCATGATTTTCTCCATATTGTGCATAAGACTCTGAAGAATACAGAGATTAAATAGCTTTCCTAAAGTTGCTGCTGCTGCTAAGTTGCATCAGTCGTGTCCTATTCTGTGCGACCCCATAGATGGCAGCCCACCAGGCTCCACCGTCCCTGGGATTCTCCAGGCAAGAGCACTGGAGTGGGTTGCCATTTCCTTCTCCAATGTATGAAAGTGAAAAGTGAAAGTGAAGTCGCTCAGTCGTGTCCAACTCTTCGCGACCCCATGGACTGCAGCCTACCAGGCTCCTCCATCCATGGGATTTTCCAGGCAAGAGTACTGGAGTGGGGTGCCATTGCCTTCTCCATTCCTAAAGTTGAGAAGCTCACAAGTAGATGGACCAACATTCACATCCCAGATACAGGCTCTGTTCACCTTACCCCAGATATAATTAATTAGAGCAATTCGCAGTCCTGGGTTCTGCTCTCATTTTTCATTTAACTAAAGTAGGGTTATTCCTCAAAGTCTAACACTTTTTAGCTTAGATATAATTGAATAGCTCCTTGCATATTAGAGTTTGATAAGAAATATTCTCATTTCACAGAAAAATACACTCTAGTATCTCATAAACAGGTTATGAAAATAGATTATTTCTTAAGGATCAGATATGAGAACCATCTCTTCCTGTGAGAGGTTCCCTTCTTAAAGAAAGAAAATGAAGCACGGAGACATTGTGTGGCCTGACTGTGTTCACACAGCAAGTTGCAGGATGGGGCGGAGGGCCGGTGGTCTGTGACAGTGGGCCAGTTCTCTTACTTAGACTCCCTTTTGCTTCTGCCCACAGAGCAGCCACCTTTTCGACCCGCTTCTCCCTTCAGGGAGCTGATGGTACGAAAGCTGTAAGTTCATTCCCCCTGCCGAACTGGTGGAATGCTTTTACAAACTAGGGTTACAAACTCATTATCCTCATTATTTTCAAAAATTGTTTAGGACCACAAACATGTTGTGGAAAATTAGTCCTTTGAAGAAGAAAGATGAGAGTGGTAAAATCTCACGATTCTCATTATTATGCAGTCAAATCACTCTGTAAAACTAATTAAGGATTTTGCAGTATTTTATGCTCCTCGGAATCAAACATGATGAAACAGGATCTCATGACTTTCATAAGAAAATGATGAGTCTGTTCATAATCTCGAAACCTGAAAACTATTCCTCCCTGGAAATTTGCCCCTTCTTGTAGTTCAATATGTTAGGTTATGCTTCCTTTAAGCAGGGCTCATCAACCATCAAAGGTCATGCTCTCTTAACCGAGGTCATGTGCTAAGTCAGAAGAGTGCAGGTTTCATCTTACCCTTTCCCACTTCATCCCTTTCTTAAACTAAATTGGGTAAGAGATAAGGAAAGTACAATATGAAGGGAGGCACCCTCTATCCATCGGATCATGTTTTCCCATGCCTCCTCTATGCGCTGCACTACTCCGCGGTGAATGGGCTAGTTAATCTATTGGAGTTTGGGATGAAAAGTTTGAACCTAAATTAATTGGTTTTGTCACATATACTTTCCATTTTTTTTTGGTTGCTCAATCCCATGTATATTTGGAGATTACAAGCTCTGGAATTTGGGAAGGCCACTGTTCCTTATGTTCTGGAACAGAAACATTTTCTGATGTTCCTAGAATTCTAAAGTACAGACCTCCTCCCCTCCCTCACAGTGTATCAGAGGTGATATGCTAATCCCTTCACCTCCTTCTAAGCATCACAGGCCTAGGCTTCCTCCAGAATTTACACCTCAATGGCCTCCAACCCCAGTAATAAATATCTCTCTTAAAAAACAAGTGTAAATCCCATCCTAGCCACAATATGTGGTTGTGCTTCTCAGACACTCCCTGCCTATCAACACTCCCTGCCTACCCAGCTTCCAAGATCCATCCACCTCCTCTACCTGAACCAACTATATCTCGACAAGCAAAGCTTGAGAGCCCTGGAAATGGCAGGTATCCTGTATCAGTTGCCTATTGCTGCTATTACAAATTATAACAACTCAGTGGCTTAACACAACACAAATTTATTTTCTTATAGTTTCATAGATCAAAAGTCACACTGGCCTAAAATTTTCAGTAGGGCGTGTTCCCTTTGGAGACTCTAGGGAGGCTCCGTTTCTTTGCCTTTTTCAACTTGCAGATGTCACCAGCATGGCATTAGCTCATGGCCCCATCCTCTGTCTTCAAACCCAGCAGTGTAGCATCTTCAGACCTCTTTCTCTCTGACTTGTGCCCTATAATCACATCTCTTTTTTTAATTCTCCTGCCTCCCTCTTATAATCCCCTATAATTACACTGGACTGGATAATCCAGGCTAATCTGCCTATCTCAAGATTTTTAACTTAATCACATATGCAGAGTGCCTTAAGGGAACATATTCCCTGGTTCTGGGGATTGGAACATGGGCATATTTAGGGGCCCAGTATTCTGCTAACCACAAATCTCTGCAGGACTTGAGAGTTGAATCAGCTGAAGAAGGAAACTGTATTCACCTTGATTCCAAAATTGGAGAAATGGAAAAAAGTGTGATTCCATACCTAGATTCCTACCCCAACTTTACCAATAAGAATATGATCTTAGACATATCGCTGAACCTCTCCACGAGTGTTTCCTCACCTGAAACGTGGAGAAAATCAAACTTCATATAGAGCATAAAAATGCAAAAGTAACAAGCATTAAAACAGACCGTTAGTAGGTATTTGATTAAAGTTAATTCTTTTCCCATTCTAATGTTTAGTCCAAGCTCCTGTAATGCTGAATACAGTTGTATGGCATTTGCAAAGTGACTGACTGTCGTAACCATGTTATATTTCTTAATCTACTTTGCCATCCAATTGCCAAATTTTGAGTCTAAAGAAGAAGGTTAAGGAACTTAGTGATAATGAACGAAGGGACAGAACAAAGACTGCAAACAAAATGTTTTGACTCCAACTCCTGTGTTTTTTTATTCTATATTACAAACCTCTTGTTTTCCACTTCTGGTCACCATACTGATTAGATATTAAATGTTTGGCCAAAATAGATTGGTATATAGGAGATGAGGCATATTGCCCATCATCTTTGTGAAGTTTGCAGAAAAGCAAAACAGATGAAGAACTGTGGGATCAGGAAAATATTTTCTCTCGGAGCTGTTAGGCATTTGAAACAAGTTGTTAAGGCAGCTTGGCTCTTATGAGCCAAGCTTACTGTATGGCTGGTGCCAATTTGAAAGCTTTTATAGGTCTCTGGTTCCCCTGATATTATTGGCTAAACCAATAAATATGGTTAATTTTTGTGTAAAAAGAATTGTAACTCTGAAAATACTTGTGAGAACTAAAGAAATTCCAGAGTTCCACCTTAGGGTTTCTTAGTGAAAGTATTAACTATGAGAAAGAGAAATCTAATTGCCTACAATCATAGTAACTAAATAAAAATTTCCCAGTTCTTAATATTACACAACATAAAAAGACATTTCTATTTATTTCTGTTGTTGTTGTTCCTAGTTGGGATTATTAAGGTGCGATGTAATTATGGTCTGATGCTTATCTTTGGTGACGTCAGGTGCTTTGCTCTCCAGTCTCCTGGCTGGTGATTAACAGCCCCTAAACGTGATCCTGGTATGACAGTTAGGATTGAGTAGTGTCATCTGTTCCATAATTAAATCTGTCTTCCATATCCTTTGAACACCATATTGGAGTTTAATTGGCTGATGCTATCTCTGCTGCTACTGTGGCTTGTCTCCACAGCAGAGTCAAGATAACAATGATCCCACGCATTGCAGAATATCCCAGTTGGAGAGAATTCACTTTCTCTTTTGCATGGACAGCCCTAAAGTCCCAATTTAGAAGCAGTACTTAAGAAGCATAGGGCCTGTGTATTCCCCCAAGTACTCACGCAGAGTAATATTCAGGGTCTACCATGGCAAATGAAAAGCTTAACTCAATATGCACATGAAGAAAGCCCTCTGAGTCCAGTTGATAACTTCTCCTAAAAGACACAGAGAATCACTGAGGGATGATGGATGCTGTGTTAACACTCTGTGCACAGGCCTGTCTATGTAGCCATCACAGACAGAGACAATCTCCAAAAAGCCTGGCTTATTTCCACTTTCTAGAGAAACAGCCTCTCTGATTATATATTAAACTGCTTATGTTCAGTTCAGTTCAGTTCATTTGCTCAGTCATGTCCGACTCTTTGCAAAGCCATGAACTGTAGCACACCAGGCCTCCCTGTCCATCACCAACTCCCAGAGTTTGCTCAAACTCATGTCCATTGAGTTGGTGATGCCATCCAACCATCTTGTCCTCTGTCGTTCCCTTCTCCTCCTGCCCTCAATCTTTCCCAGCATCAGGGTCTTTTCCAATGAGTCAGCTCTTCGCATCAGGTGGCCAAAGTATTGGAGTTTCAGCTTCAACACCAGTCCTTCCAATGAACACCCAGGATTGATCTCCTTTAGGATGGACTGGTTGGATCTCCTTGCAGTCCATGGGACTCTCAAGAGTCTTCTCCAACACCACAGTTCAAAAGCATCAATTCTTCAGTGCTCAGCTTTCTTTATAGTCCAATTCTCACATCCATATATGACCACCATAGCCTTGACTAGATAGACCTTTGTTGACAAAGTGATGTCTCTGCTTTTTAATATGCTGTCTAGGTCAGTCATAACTTTCCTTCCAAGGAGTAAGTGTTTTAATTTCATGGCTGCAATCACCATTTGCAGTGATTTTTAAGCACCCTTAAAATATGCTTCCAATTTATTTTTTAAGAGAAAATACAGATGCATTAGGCTTCTTCAACAGGCATATCATCTTGTTTAGCATTTAAGAAAGTAACAGAAGGTATTTCAGACCATGAGGTGATGTACTAATGAAAAATGAAAGAAGAAACTTTCTGCCAAAAGAAAAAGAAACAAATGCTGCATGAAAAATAGAAATGACCAAAACAAAACAAAAATGATTTTAAAAACCACCTGCGGGATAATCCTGATTCTGTTCTCAAGTAGCACAATAAATCCATTCAATTTCATCAAAATCAAGATAAGGCTTAAGGGAAATTTGAGATGCATACAATAGTAGCTTAGCAATAATGTCTACGACCCAAGTAAAAATATTGTATGTTGAATATTGTATAAAGAAACAATGGTAGGAGATTTCATGAAGTGTGAATGAAAAGATTGACATGAATCTTTGTGCAAAACCCTTAAAGCTGGGTTAAAACAAACTCTTTAAAATTTAAGATCTAAGTATATAAAAAATATGCTGGAAACCTTATGTGCTCTTTTTAATTTACTTTTAATCATATGATTATATTTTAATTATGGTTTTCTTTTGTTGGAATCATATTCTAATGCAATATTTTCCTATTCTGGGCTGCAAATGTATTGCCTGATTTTCATATTTAGATGACTCAGCCAATAGTGATTTATAGGCTCTTCAAACTCTTTTCAACAGTTCACTCATGATGCAGTAAGAATTAAAATATGTGTATAAAATTGATATCTTAAGCAAATCATTGTGTCTCTACGTAGTGGTTTAGACATAAGAAGAGTGGCCTGGAGCCCCTAGGATTTGGCACTTGTTTTTGATATCCTTAATGGATGGCTGTTCTCTGAGCCAGAAGTCCCATGAATCATACTTAGTGAACATATGAAGTGATCCCAGTTCACTTGGGATGCTGCATTTGTACTTCCTTTGTAGCTGAACCACTAACAGAGAGAGACAGAGAGGCTTTATCACGTCCAGTTTTAAAACTCTACCCTAAGAGGAAAGATACTCATTTAGGAAGAAATGATAGTAAGCCTATCATAATTATATTCATTTTTAAATCACCCTGATTTGTTTCTCTTGTTCTGTGGAGATTCTTTTGTATCTTTCATTCTTGACCCTTATGTCAAATGACTTTTTCACACTTCAGGACATTCCCATTTAGCTCCTGCTTCTGGTCTCACACTACTTTGTATCCAACTCTTTAATTAGAAATGGTTAATTTGACTTCTTGTCTTAAGGCAAGGAAAAAATGAGTCTTAAACAGTATTAAGCCCCCATAAATATTTCACTTTATGATAATTCCTGTGCTTCCAGCTGAGCTGTTTGAAGTTCTCCAAAAAGTGTTTCTTTTCCCCTCAATTAAATACATAACTGGAAAACAGTAAAATAATTATCAGTTTTACTACCCAATACTTTTCTTTTCCAGACTTTAACTCTGGACCTTTAAATTTTTCCTTCTACAAAGTATGAAACCCAAGCCCAGTGTTGTGGCACCCAGTCCCAGGGTTGACAAGGCTTAGAAGACCAGGGTTTTGGAGAAATCTTGGAGCTCCCTCAAGTGGACACATGGTTAATACACCCTTTACCCCTAGAAAACATTTCTGGCTGCACCTTCTCTCCAGGCAGGCTATAGTCCATGGGGTCGCAAATAGTCAGACACAACTGAGGAACCAGCACTTTCACTAACACTCTCTCCAGGACAGAACCATTTAATCTTCCCGATGAGAAGCAGAAGGATCATCTTTAAGCTTGAAATATTCCCAAAATAAATGAGAGTTCAAATTGGTTTTCCAAGTAAATGAATATGAGTAGCCAGTGAAAAAATATTGTCAAGCTTTTTGATTATTGGTTTTGCTTATGGCACTGTAAATTGAAATTTAAAATTATAACATATTCTAATCACTTGGATAAAATGCTACTTGTTAAGAAAATTATAAAAATAACAGTTGCATAACACTTAGACTTTTTGCTACATATACTATATGCCAGCCACTGTTCTAAGATATATATATATATATATATATATGTGCACACATATATACAAATTCATTTAATCCTCATACCATCCTTGCAAAGTAGGTTCTGTACTAATTCCCATTGAACAGATGAAGAAACTGAGGCATGCAGAGCTTAAATAACCTTTCAAAAGTCAGAGCTGGTACATGAGTCAGTATTCATACTAAGTTCCAATCCAAACTCCACTATGCCATGGTTTTAACATGCAGTGTGAATACACACATACATTCACATGTATACACTATATACACATATATGCATATGCATTTATACATCCATACATATATACACATACAAACACATGTGCACAGATATACACATGCAAACACAGAGATACACACATACGTGGAGAGAGTGTATAAGGAGCATATTTTATACCAAAAAAATAATCTTTTAAAGTATAAAAGCTATGAGGAGAGAAATATGTTATAAACATTTTTTTATTTTATTTATTTATTTATTTTACTTTACAATACTGTATTGGTTTTACCATACATTGACATGAATCCACCACAGGTGTACATGAGTTCCCAACCCTGAACCCCCCTCCCACCACCCTCCTCATATCATCTCTCTGGGTCAGTTACCAAACTTTGCTTATTCAATTTCTTTATTATCACTTAATGTAACTAATATCAGTCTCCTGTCCTCTCACCTCCTACTTCAGTTACTTTTGCCTTGCTCTATTAAGACCTTTGAAAATTTGCTTCCTCGATGGCCACAGCACTTGCTATTACCTTTGCTAGAAATTTCAGCATTTCTTCCCATGACTGGCTCTTCGTGGTTCCAGTTTCTTCACAGAGAAGTCTTCCTTGACCTCATAAAATAGATGCCTCTCATTCCATGACTCAGTATCCCTTTACACTGTCCATTTGTCTACATAGTCCTCATCAGTGATCCAAAAATATATTACTTATCTATCCATTCACAGTCCATCTACTCCACCAGAATGCAAGCTCCAGGCAGCAGGACTTTATGTCTGGGACGTAAAGTAAAAGTAATTTCTTCTGAAAGTAATTTTCAATGAATGACTGAATTATTAATTTCCATTCTGATGGCTTTTAAGTGAATGGAACTATATTATGATAATATCTCAAAATTTCTCTTTTCATAATGTTATTGTTCTGTTTATAGTGTATCTTAATATTTGATATAATATCATATTTTAAGATCTGTAAATTTATAAACCTCCAGCCTAATAACAATTGTATTTAAGGGTATATTTTTATTCTTTATTAATATGTTACGCTTGTCCTAGTTGTAACAAAATCTTACAATGCATTAGGTTTTTAAAAATGTACAAAGATTATGCTAAAATAATACCAGAAAAGAAAATAGGTAAATTTGTACATTTATATACACAGAGATAAAACTTTTTAAAAAGCTTCCTGTATTTTTAATGGATTATGTTGTGACTTCAGAGTCTTGTCACATATATTGAGTGTGTATATGTGTGATAATTAAGTCATATCTTTAAATTTAGCTAAATTATCTCAGATTGAGAATGGGAAAGTATCCATAGAGTAATGACACCAAAGGCAACTTGTCGTTGTTGTTGTTTTTCAGTCCATTAGTCATGTCCGACTCTTTGCCACCCCATGGTTTACAGCACGCCAGGCTCCTGGGCCTCCACTGTCTCCCAAAGTTGACTCAAATTCCTCTCCATTAACTCAATGATGCTATGTAACCAACTCATCCTCTGCCACCCGCTTCTTCTTTTGCCTTCAGTGTTTCCCAGCATCAGGGTCTTTTCCAGTGAATCAGCTCTTCACATCAGGTGCCCAAAGTATTGGAACTTCAATTTTAGTATCAGTCATTCCAATGAATATTCACGGTTGATTTCTTTTCACTGACAGCTAAGATGCTATTTTCCTAATATCTGCCATTCAGAATACAATACAGCTAGAAGAGAAAGAAGGTAGAAGGGGAAATAATATCTCCAGTCTACTACTGTGTTCCTTGTTTCATTTATTCTGTGACACCCTCCCCTGCCCTTGTCCATGTATTTCTTTATAGTTTATAAAAGTATCTTATTTTCTAAGCCCAGACCTTTTTACTTAGGCTTCTAATATTATAATGATGATCAACCCAAATTATATATACATTACTGCTGCTGCTGCTGCTGCTGCTGCTAAGTCACTTCAGTCGTGTCCGACTCTGTGCAACCCCATAGACGGCAGCCAACCAGGCTCCACCATCCCTGGGATTCTCCAGGCAAGAACACTGGTGTGGGTTTAACCCAAATTACATTTGTAAACAAGTCTATATGTATATATGTGTGTGTGCATATATATACATACATGCACACAAATATACATACGTGTATATAGATTTGTACATGTATATGAAGAGTGAAAGTAAAAGTTGCTCAGTTGTGTCCAACTCTTTGCAGCTCCACACACTATAGCTCACCAGGCTCCTCTGTCCATGGAATTCTCCAGGCAAGAATACTGGAGTGGGTTGCTGTTCCCTTCTCCAAGGGATCTTCCCAACCCAGGGATCAAACTCGGATCTTGCAATGCAGGCAGATTATTTATCATCTGAGTCATTATATATACTCTTTATGTAATTTATAACTATACATACAGTTACATATGCTCCTTGTGGTTTTGCAGCTACATAAAAATCATCTTGTTCTAAGTCAGCCGAAGCATCCTGTACCCAAGCACTCTATTATCCACAGGTGTGCAACACCAAGGGCCATTCTCAGTATCACTGGGGGATGAGGGGACTTGCCACACTGAAGTCAATGACCTATTGATTGATTGCTTGCTCGCTTCCATAGGTTTAGACTTTGAAATACTTGAGGGAGCCACTAAGTATCAGAAGCCAGTTGAGGAGATCAGAGTGGAAGAAAATGTTCCAACCACCTAGTCAGTCCAAAAGATTGCTCCTTGTTAATCTCTTTCGTAAGATTTAAAGATGTATTTTATAATACTCTATTCCCTCATATTTTTTTTAACTGTGTATGCCATTGTTTCAAGCCCAAAGTTAGAAAATTCCCACTTTTTCAATCAAAGCAATATATCAGAGCCAACAACAACAACAAAAGGAGAATTCTGTGATTTGAGTGGCTCCTCTATGCACATTTATTCATAAGGAAATATTGTCCTGTGATTTCATTTTGAAGTCGACAGTTTTATTGCTATCTCCAGTTCTGGTACATTTAGAGTTTTCCTCTTATCTGATTTCTATGTTTCTCCCTTACTCTTCTGTCTCCAGTTTGCAGTAATGACAGTGAAAACTAACAACTCATACAATTTCTCTGTGAGCAGCTACTGGACTAAGTGGGGGAAAGTAAAAAATTTTATGCCTGATTGATTGCATAAACCCTTCATTTCAGAGAAACAAGCCTTAAGTGAGTAATTTATTTATAGCAATGAAAACCAAATAGATAATGTCTTGTATTCAAGGAGCAAATGAAAGGCAATCTCATTTCCAAACATTTTCTTTTTTAACCCCAAATTAAGGGCCAAGAACTGAATATACTGTAACACATGTAAGAAACTATATTTCAATCACATTTTAGGCTTTTAACTAAGTAAATTATGCATTTTCAGTTTATTATAAAATACTTGTTTTACTGTTTTTGTTATTCTTTGATCAGGAAAAAGAAACTGTGGACATTGGGAACTTTGTATTACTTTGTGCCTCTTGTTTACTAATAGAATTGATATTTGCACTGCTTCTTGTTTTCAATTGCTAAAAATGTATTCTTTTTGACATTTATGTTTTGAACTATGGAAAACATTTTTCAGCTGTTTTAATAAGAAGCAGATATCTAAAAATATGTAACAGTTTATTATGAAGTATAAATTTTAGTAATAGTTTAAGTATAAATAGCAATTTTATACTTTGACAAACCATTTTTCTTTTCTATACTCAACTGGCTAAATGTAAGTAATTTTCTTTAATCACAGGAAAATTAGTGGGAAAATTTGAAGACATCACTAAATAATGATAGCACTCATACCAATTATCCTCATTGTACTTTATAGTTTACTAATAACCACCTCAATCAAGGTGTCTTTTGTGGAAACAAATCACTCAACTTTATTTCGGTTATAGTTTGTAATGACCCACTGAAGTATAATATACTCCCCTAATTAAGAAGTGATGTGAACACAATCTGAATGAAGGTGACAGGAAGCATGGGGGGAAGAGGCAAATTTCTATCTGATCTACTTGGTTACCAGGGATACACAATTCTTCTCCAGCTTGGCCACATGATAACTCTGACAGGGTTCGTGGCCACATGGTATGCCCCACCACAAACCATTAAATCCCCTCCAGCTTCTCTGGCTAGCTTTGCTGCATTTACTGAAACACTTTGGCAAATAAAGCAGAAGGTTCTTTTGGAAGGGATTCCCTTCCCCCTTCCCCTCCCCCCCAGTCTCCTAGTGCCATGTTGTCCTCTGTCTGAACTTGAGTGTACTAGCTGTGAACCTGTTTTGATCAGCAGAACTCGAAAATCTGGCCCCTCATGCTGGGATTTCATATCAATATTTTTGCCCAACATCTGAATGGAGAGGAGGATCCCAATGCAGCCTTCTTTCCCCTAGCTGTGTCTCATCACAGTTAGTGCCTTATTCAATGTGATTTCTGATGCTTGGGGAGTACTGTGGAATCATGCTGATAAGATAGTAAAGAGCAAAATTTATCTCATTTTGCAAAGAAATCCACATAGATTTGTATATTTAAGACTACATTGCCACTTAGCCATCTTATATTTTTAAACATGCAGAAAAATAGCTGTTTGGCAAGATAGTACGTTTAAGAATGAATGAACCTAGTTTGTTTATTTAAAGCTTGCCTGTTCCAGAGCAGATTTTAGGCAGCTGAACAAGGTGGGTAAGCAGAGGAATATGTTTAATAAATGGTTAGCAATCACAGACCGTCATTTGGAAAAGAATAAGTCAGACTTGGGATTTAGGGTCTGTGTTATCATAAGACAAAGAAAACTAGCCCTTTGTAGGCATCTAAGGATGTTATATGACCTGAGCAAATCTGTGCCTCAGAAGGATAGAGGTGTCAGCAGATGGTGATACCCACATGATCTCCACACTTGATCAGCATCCCAGAATATATAGCATACACTACAGGCAATGCTGTCCACTAGCTGTTCATTTATTGCCCCCAAAAGATCATACTTTACACTGTTCACCTCAAGGTCAAGGGCAGGCTGGAGGCAAAGAGATTCCAGTCTCTTTTTTATGTACAGATGTTTATTCCTCCCAAATAGTAATAAATTAAGCCTCTCTCCATATTTAATCTCCAACCCTGAACTCAGCATTTTTGATAGGTTAGCCCCCGGTCAACCTTACCCATATAATTAAAAATTGACTTTTTCATTCCTGAGACAGAGGTAAAAGAATGGATTTGACCTTTTTTTTCCCCGCTATTTCTTTGGGTGTGAAATATGTTTCAGGCCCGCAATTCTTCTCTTCCACACAGTGTTCTTCCTCTCACATTTTCTCTGGGAAACAAAGCAGGAGGAGCAGCAAGGTTAAATGCTTTTAAGTCACAAGATACTGAATCCATTTCTAACCTTGTATTGCTCACCATGCAAATGTGAGCAGCTGATGCAACTTCTTGGAAACCCACATATCAGTTTCCTCATCAGTCAATGGAGATAATAACGTCTGCCCCACAGGATTGTTGCAAGAGTTAAAATTCCATAAACATTCCTTTCTTTCTGACTCTTCCCTTCAGTGAAAACTTAAAACCAATGTATACACTGAAATTAGGACCACCTAAATCTTTACTCAAATATTCCTGTATTTGATTTTTTTTTTAATAAGAGATTTTTTTTTTAATGGAGGCAGGATTGATTCCATTGTTCATCATTGGAGATGTTTTAAATTATCCAAAACTTAACATTTTTGAGAAGGAAATGGCAACCCACTCCAGTATTCTTGCCTGGAGAATGCGATGGACAGAGGAGCCTGGTGGGCTGCTTTCCATGGGGTTGCACAGAGTTGGACATGACTAAAGCACCTTAGCATCCATGCATGCATTGGAGAAGGAAATGGCAACCCACTCCATTATTCTTGCCTGGAGAATCCCAGGGATGGGGGAGCCTGGTGGGCTGCCGTCTATGGACACAACTGAAATGACTTAGCAGCAGCAGCAGCAAACTTAACATTTAAGGACTTCTCAGTCTAGGATATAGCTGTCAGATAGTGACCACTGACTTTATGGTAGTTAGGTTCTATTGTACATTTTAAATATTGTAAAAGACAATCATATAGGAAAATTATATTTCTACTGTAGAAATATCTCAGGCTGAGAACAGAAAGGCACCATTGCCAAGCACTTCAAAGAAAGAAAGACCATGCATAGAAATGGCCTTCACTCCCTCTCTATCCCCACACCCTCCCACCCCAAAGCTATTCTAATTTACTCCAACCCCAAACCAATCTCTCTTGGTTCACTTGTCCTCTTGAAAGCAGAAAGGAAAAAAAAAGAAAGTAGATAGGAAGAAGTTCTTGATTCTTCCTCTCTTTCCCTTTTGTTTTCACTGTTGCTGGAAAAACAATTACTGTAATCCTGGCAATAAGTAAGAAAGTGTGAAAGAATCACATGTCTTAAAGAGAAGGAAAACCCTAAGTTTGAAGTGTTAATAGACAGGAAAGATTCAAATCTAAATGTGCCAAAGTCTTCTGAAGGGACACTTGAAGGTTTCCATCACCTTATATTTCTCCTTTGGTCAGACATCCCTGGTGGCTCAGATGGTAACTAACCTGCCTGCCCTGCAGGAGACCCAAGTTTGATCCCTGGGTTAAGAAGATCCTTGGATTTATGTCAGAGAGTGTTTTGCCTATGTTCTCCTCTAGGAGTTTTATAGTTTCTGGTCTTACATTTAGATCTTTAATCCATTTTGAGTTTATTTTTGTGTATGGTGTTAGAAAGTGTTTTAGTTTCATTCTTTTACAAGTGGTTGATGAGTTTTCCCAGCACCACTTCTTAAACAGATTGTCTTTAATCCATTGTATATTCTTGCCTTCTTTGTCAAAGATAAGGCGCCCATAGGTGCATGGATTTATCTCTGGGCTTTCTATTTTGTTCCATTGATCTATATTTCTGTCTTTGTGCCAGTACCATACTGTCTTGATGACTGTGGCTTTGTAGTAGAGCCTGAAGTCAGGCAGTTGATTGATTCCTCCAGTTCCATTCTTCTTTCTCAAGATTGCTTTGGCTATTCGGGGTTTTTTTATTTCCACACAAATCTTGAAATTATTTGCTCTAGTTCTGTGAAAAATACCGCTGGTAGCTTGATAGGGATTGCATTGAATCTATAGATTGCTTTGGGTAGTATATTCATTTTCACTGTATTGATTCTTCTGATCCATGAACATGGTATATTTCTCCATCTATTAGTGTCCTCTTTGATTTCTTTCATTAGTGTTTTATAGTTTTCTATATATAGGTCTTTAGTTTCTTTAAGTAGATATATTCCTAAGTATTTTATTCTTTTCGTTGCAATGGTGAATGGAACTGTTTCCTTAATTTGTCTTTCTATTTTCTCATTATTAGTGTATAGGAATGCAAGGGATTTCTGTGTGTTGATTTTTATATCCTGCAACTTTACTATATTCATTGATTAGCTCTAGTAATTTTCTGGTGGAGTCTTTAGGGTTTTCTATAAAACTCCTAGAGGAGAACATAGGCAAAACACTCTCCGACATAAATCACAGCAGGATCCTCTATGACCCACCTCCCAGAATATTGGAAATAAAAGCAAAAATAAACAAATGGGATGTAATTAAACTTAAAAGCTTCTGCACAACAAAGGAAATTCTAAGCAAGGTGAAAAGACAGCCTTCAGAATGGGAGAAAATAATAGCAAATGAAGCAACTGACAAACAACTAATCTCAAAAATATACAAGCAAATCCTGCAGCTCAATTCCAGAAAAAATTAATGACCCAATCAAGAAATGGGCCAAAGAACTAAATAGATATTTCTCCAAAGAAGACATACAGATAGCTAACAAACACATGAAGAGATGCTCAACATCACTCGTTATCAGAGAAATGCAAATCAAAACCACAATGAGGTACCATTTCACACCAGTCAGAATGGCTGCAATCCAAAAGTCAAAAGCAATAAATGCTAAAGAGGGTGTGGAGAAAAGGGAACCCTCTCACACTGTTGATGGGAATGCAAACTAGTACAGCCACTATGAAGAACAGTGTGGAGATTCCTTAAAAAACTGGAAATAGAACTGCCTTATGACCCAGCAATTCCACTGCTGGGCATACACACTGAGGAAACCAGAACTGAAAGAGACACATGTACCCCAGTGTTCATTGCAGCACTGTTTATAATAGCCAGGACATGGAAGCAACCTAGATGTCCATCAGCAGATGAATGGATAAGAAAGCTGTGGTACATATACACAATGGAGTATTACTCAGCCATTAAAAAGAATACATTTGAAGCAGTTCTAATGAGGTGGATGAAACTAGAGCCTATTATACAGAGTGAAGTAAGCCAAAAAGAAAAACACCAATACAGTATACTAACGCATATATATGGAGTTTAGAAAGATGGTAATGATAACCCTGTATGTGAGACAGCAAAAGAGACACAGATGTATAAAACAGTCTTTCGGACGCTGTAGGAGAGGGAAAGCGTGGGATGATTTGGGAGAATGGCATTGAAACATGTATAATATCATATATGAAACAAATGGCCAGTTCAGGTTCGATCCATGATACTGGATGCTCGGGGCTGGTACACTGGGACGACCCAGAGGGATGGTACAGGGAGGGAGGAGGGAGGGGGGTTCAGGATGGGGAACACGTGTATCCCTTTAGCAGGTTTATGTTGATGTATGGCAAAACCAATACAATATTGTAAAGTAATTAACCTCCAATTAAAATAAATAAATTTATATTTAAAAAAAAAAAGAAGATCCTTGGAGAAAGGAATGGTAACCTACTCTGGTGTTCTTGCCTGGAGACTGCCATGGACAGAGGAGCCTGGTGAGCTACACAGTCCATGAGGTTGCAAAGAGTTGAGCACAACTGAGCAACTAACACTGAGCAGAATAAACTCAAGTATGAATAATTGGAACAAACAATCAAGGAGATTTATTCTTTTATTTTGTTTAATTAACATTATTTCAATAGTATTTTATTCTATTTTCTTTGCTTATATATAATATTTAAGCTTTAAAGGAAAATAAACCATTATATTGTTTTGATGTCAGGAAAACGGACAGAGAAGCAACATAAAAATTTAGAACAGAGCCTTCTTAAAAGGTTGAAGCTACTTACATTGATTAATCTTCCTATGGGGATAAAATAGAATTCAGTGTTGATATCTAAAGTGTTCATTAACATGACAGAATCCATTAGAACAGTAGTGCTGTCCACTAGAAATATAAAAAGAGCCAAACATGTAATTTTAGATTTTCTAATAGCTATATGTAAAAAGTAAAGAGAAACAAAATTAATTTTAACAATACATTTTATGTAACCTAATATCCAAAATGATCTAGATGGGTGGGGTAGGTGTGGGGTGGGAGGGAAATTCCTAGAGGGAGGGGAGGTACGTATACATGTAGTTGATTCACTTCATTGTACAACAGAAGCTAAGACAATATTGTAAAGCAATTATATTTCAATTAAAAAATAAAGATAGGGATTTTTAAAAGAGACACACCTAAAAAAAAAGTATTGTTGCTGTTGTTCAGTCACTAAGTCACGTCTGACTCTTTGCGACCCCTTGGGCTGCAGCATACTAGGCTCCCCTTCCTTCACTGTCCCCCAGAGTTTGCACAGATTCATGTCCATCGACTCTGTGATACTATATAAACACTCTCTGCCACACCCTTCTCCTTTTGCCTTCGATTGTTCCCCGCATCAGGATTTTTTCCAATGAGTCAGCTCTTTGCATCAGGTGGCCAAAGTATTGGAGCTTCACCTTCAGCGTAAGTCCTTCCAGTGAATATTCAGGGGTGATTTCCTTTAGGATTAACTGGTTTGATCTCCTTGCTGTCCAAGGGACCCTCAAGAGATTTCTCCAGCACCAGTGTGAAAGCATCAATTCTTCAGTGCTCAGCCTTGTTTATGGTCCAACTCTCACATCAGTACATAACTACTGAAAAAAATCGTAACTTTGAATATATGCACCTTCGTTGGCAAAATGATGTCTCTGCTTTTTAATATGCTGTCTAGGTTTGTCATAGCTTTCCTTCCAAAGAGCAAGCATCTTTTAATTTCATGGCTGCAGTCATCGTCCTCAGTAATTTGGGAGCCCAAGAAAATAAAATCTGTCACTGCTTCCATTTTTTCCCTTTTTATTTGCCATAAATTGATGGACCCAGAAGCCATGATCTTCGTTTTTTGAATGTTGAGTTTTAAGCCAGCTTTTTCACCCTCCTCTTTCACTCTCATCAAGAAGCTCTTTAATTCCTCTTCACTTTCTGCCATTAGATGGTTTCATCTGCATATGTGAAGCTGTTGATATTTCTCCCAGAAATCTTAATTCTATCTTATGCTTCATTCAGTCTGGCATTTCATGTAATGTACCCTGCATATAAGTTAAACAAGCAAGGTGACTATACACAGCCTTGACGTACTCCTTTCCCAATTTGGAACCAGTCCAGCTCTAAATGTTGCTTCTTGATGCATATACAAGTTTCTCAGGAGACAAGTAAGGTGGTCTGGTATTCCCATCTCTTTAAGAATTTTCCACAGTTTGTTGTGATCCACACAGGCAGAGGCTTTAGCATAGTTGATGAAGCAGAAGTTTTTCTGGCATTCCCTTGCTTTCTCTATGATCCAGTGAATGTTAGCAGTTTAATCTCTGGTTCCTCTGCCTTTTCTACACCCAGCTTGTACATATGGAATTTCTCAGTTCACACACTGCTGAATGATTTTAAGCATAACGTTACTAGCATGTGAAATGAGTGTAATTGTATGGTAGTTTGAACATTCTTTGGCATTGCCCTTCTTTGGGATTGGAATGAAAGCTAACCTTTTCCAGTCCTGTGGCCATTGCTGAGTTTTCCAATTTTGCTGACATGTTGAGTGCAGCACTTTGACAGCATCATCTTTTAGGATTTGAAATAGCTCAGCTGGAACATATTATTTTTAACAAGAAATCAATATATTAAAATTGATGATAATATATTTTACTCTTTTTTTTTTTTTTGGAACCAAGTTTTCAAAAGCTTTACCGAAATTTCAATTCAGACTAGCAACATCTCAAATGCTGAGTAGACACAGAGAGCTGGTGGCTCATTATTGGATAGCACAACTCTAGAAATATTTGTCTCTTCTCTATGCTATATTAACTTTTTCCTAATTTTGTACTTAATCATATTTTAGGATATTTAGCAGTTAAATGTTAATCTGAATTTGGAGTCATACGTTTATTTCCCTATATACATTTAAGGGAAAGAATACATGCTTAAGTAGCCAAACATCCAAGCACAAATTTGGCTGATGACTAAAAGAACAATGATGATTCATTCATCCTTTATAACGGGTATGATATTGCCAGTTAAGTCATCTATTTCAGTGTATCATGGATGTGTGGTTCTAGAAATCATAACTATTCCCCTGCAGGGCATCCCAATGACAGATACATATTGAAATCTACTAAATGTGGAAATTTAGGAAAAATAACAGTATGAGAATCAGAGAATTTTACAGCTTCAGAGGTCCCTAGAGGATATCATCTCCAGCCCTTTCATTTTACAGTTCAAGAAACTGAGGCCTAAAAGAAGTAGAGAAACTTGCCAATGGCCACAGAACTTATTAGAAACACAGAGGAAACAGAAACTTAGTTTTCTGCCTCCAAGTTCAGACTTTTTTATTTGATGAGTAATGAGAATTGATTTACTTATTGCTCACATTCTTTAGCTGATTACCAAATCCATCTTTCTAATCCATACTGTTTCAGTGGGAGATTATTTCTCAATTTATGTTATGAATTTAAAAAAATAAAATTTAGCCCATTAAAAATCATTGACATAAAGATGTGAAATGGTAAAAAGGAGAATTCCTGGAAGTACATGGAAACAAACATTTATAAATGAACGGTTAATAAACCCAACTTTAGAAACAAGGTGAACTTAGAGTCTGCCTTGATTAGAACCAAAATGTGTGACTTGCAAGGACTGCTTCTCTTATCCACCTGGGCAGTTTAAAGGTGATGCATGTGATGAAACGTGAAAAATCTGACAAGGTGAAAGCATAGTATTCATTTTAAAACTCACTTGCATGACAATTATATATTAGAAAGGTCCCAGAGGAATTCATTGCTCTCTGGTGTTGGGATGAAATATGCATTTGTGTTTCACTGGCCTCCACTTCATCAAGGAATAGTCTTCCCTCTCTCTAGTCCAGGGGAAAAAAGCACTTAATGTTAACACAGACAATTCTTCAAATGATCTTTAGATAAATGAATAGGATTTCACTGTTTCTCTTTTCATTCACATCCATTCATTACTTATGAAATTTTCTGCACAAGGGGAAATGAATTGAACCAGCAGGACTCAAAGTATGGGCTGATGAACACTCAGTCCTCAAAGACAATCTGGGGGAAAAGAGGGTCCATGCACTCAAGAGTCTGTGAAATTCTGTTCTCTGTGTCTCTATCATGAGCTCCACCACACACATTAGCATGATAAAGGCTGTGAGATCTTCTGTGGTAAAGAAAAAGCTTGTCCCCTTTGTTTATCCAAATTTACCCATGTTATTTGATTGAAGAGTTTTTTCTCCTCTTTAGCATCTGTAAATATCCCATTGAACTACATTCCTGTGGAACACACTTTAGGAAATGCTGATTTTGTGCATTTTTTTCTTCAATTTGTGGGAAAGAAGTAGAAGCAACCACAGTGTGCCAGACCAGATACACTGGTTCACAGAGGGCAGTGAGGGAATATTTCCACTACCATCAACACCAAAGGTTGACCATCACTTAGAGACAAAGCGTTGTGGGACACTTAGCCAGATTACTTAGGTCATTCTTGAAGAAGAAAATATGATGCTGAATAAATGATTTCATCACCTTATATCTCAACAGCAGCAGCTCTGTTGAGAACTCCATCCTCTCTTACAAAAATCTCCATCTTCTCAGACAGCCCACCAAGTGCCAAGAAGAAATACAGCAATTTTTATTAATATGAGTTGGTTTCTCCCACAATTAGAAAGCATAGTGGTAGGATTCCTTCAGACTATTCTCCATGTTCATCTGGCAACACAGTGAAGAGTAGAGAGTGTGTGATTATAGTGCAACTTAGTCTAAGTTGTGTTTAACAGAGTCTCCTTTTTCTTCTATTGCCACACTCTTTCATGCTCTTTCCAATTCTCCCTTCCCCTTCTATTTATCCTGGGCAAATTCCATACCTTTCTGGTTGCTTTGTTATTTTTATAGTCCACTCTGCATGCGTGTTTGCTAAGTCATTTCAGTCGTGTCTGACTCTTAGCAACCCTATGAACCCACAGCCCACCAGGCTCCTCTGTCCATGGAATTCTTCAGGAAGAATACTGGAATGGGTTGCCATGACCACCTCCAGGGGCTCTTCCCAACCCAGGGATTGATCCCATGTCTCTTACATCTATCTGCATTGACAGATGGGTTCTCTACAACTAGCTCCACCTAGGAAGCCCATAGTCCACTCTCCTGCTGCTGCTGCTAAGTTTTTGTGTCCAACTCTGTGCGACCCCATAGACAGCAGCCTACCAGGCTCTCCCATCCCTGGGATTCTCAAGGCAAGAATACTGGAGTGGGTTGCCATTTCCTTCTCCAATGCATGAAAGTGAAGAGTGAAAGTGAAATCACTCAGTTGTGTCTGACTCTTAGCGATCCCACTCTAGTCCTGTCCAATTGGAAGTTCCAGTGTCAGATCTGAGCTAAACCTGTATCACTTCCTCGACCTCAGTCAGCCTGCAGCTCCATAAACTCCTTTGGAGACAAGTTGTTTGCCTCCAGCTCCTTCCCACCAACCTTTTAGTCATTGATACTCACCACAGGGTGCAGATAAGAGAAAGATGGACAAAGCAAGTGTCTCTTGCCTTAGTGGTCATGGTGTCCCTTGAACATCAACATTGTATGGCAGGCACTCAAAATAAAGTTCTCATGTATGAACCAAAGATGAGTTTTTCTGACATCCAGCAAGGGTCCCTCAAGTGCTCAATTTCCTAAGGTGAGAGATCCACTTCAGCCCACAACCTCTTCCAGCATTTGTGCTTGGATCTCCTTGTGGTCTCTTGCTGTTTGGTTCCCCTCATCCAGAAAGCCTCCCTCTTGGATAGAATACAGACATAAAGGCCCATGGGCAGGCTCTCTTCTGAAGTATGCCATTGACTCAAGGGAAAATTAAGCTTTTAAGCGGCTTGTAAGTAGTTTGGTCGGAGAAGGCAATGGCACCCACTCCAGTACTCTTGCCTGGGAAAATCCATGGACAGAGGAGGCTGGTGGGCTGCAGTCCATGGGGTCGCTAAGAGTCTGACACAACTGAGCAACTTCACTTTCACTTTTATCTTTCATGCACTGGAGAAGAAAATGGCAACCCACTCCAGTATTCTTGCCTGGAGAATCCCAGGGATGGCGGAGCCTGGTGGGCTGCCGTCTATGGGGTCACACAGAGTCGGACACGACTGAAGCGACTTAGCAGTAGTAGTAAGTAGTTTGGTACTGCCAGTTGCTATAAGAGATGAACTTGGAATTTTCAGCGGTCTAATCCAGGAGATGTTTATTCCTCTTTCAATAAAACCCAAAGAGGTTGTCTCCAGTCTGATGATGGTGACCTTCTGATACACTAGCTCCTTCTATCCTATATGCTAGGCCTGCAAGTAGCATATAATGTTTCCCTCACAGTCTATTGGCAGACCACAGTGTCATGCTCACATCTAGCTGCAAAGTAGGCCAGGAATTATAGTTGATCCATGTGCCAACAAGGAAAAGGGAAATGTGTTTTGGTGACTATATCTCAGTCTGCCATAGAATTGTTCCACTCTTGCCTTAACTTTTACCACCTTATATGGCAGTACTAGGTATCATTCAACAGGGTCCCCGGACTCCTCTTAACTCCTATTATAAAGCACCATCCTTATTTCCCCCTTGATAAACAGGATGAATCCTAAAAGTGACTTTTTTTCCCTGTTGGCCCAATGGTACAGAGAGCTCAGTAACCAGGTGGCAGTCTCAACATTCAATTGTTATGTCCCCTAGTGGAGGTAGTTTTCCTTTGCATCATGAGATCTTTAAACCAAGAAAGCCCAAATCCATGGGATTGAGAAATAAAATACTTACAAGTAAAATTTAGATGTACTACTGAGAGCTGCCATTCTACCCTGGGAATTCTGTGTATGGAGAAACTGTACCATATGTTATTCACTAGATCAGAGCATCATATGGGATAGTAACCTAGTCTCAGAATGTTATCTTCCAACTGTTGCTGTAACTGAGTTTTCAAAAGGCCAATCCACTGTTCTTTAAGGCCAGATCCTTCAGGATAATAAGGTACATGGTAAAACAAAAAAATCAGAGAATCCCATGGGCATTCACCCACTGTAGTGCTTTTATTTTTTGGAAAAGTTTCTTGTTCAGAGTTGGGTGGCTTGTTGTGACAGTGAATATGGCAATGTAAGTCGGTGGAAGGTAGTAGTGACAGAATCATGGGATTTAAGGATAGCAAATCTATATCAAGAGTAAGTGTCTTCCAGGAGCGAAGGGATCTGATAGAACTGATCTGCAACAAGCTGCTGCCTGGTCCTCCCAAAAGAATACAAAGAATTTCTTTGGCTTTTGTAGACAATCTATACCATAGTTGAACATGATGCTCCAATTCTCTGCTTAGGCTGTAAGGCTTTGAAGAAGTTCCAGGCAAGTAAAGTCCCCCTAATCCTAATCAGCTGGCAGGACAATTCAATTTTACCACTCCCACTGAAAAAATAACCATAGTGTGTGTTCCCACTGGGGCCATTGAGAGGTGGGCTTGACCAAAAATCCGTTTTCCCCTTGACTTCCAATATCTCCCATTGTGGTGTCTGAACCCAGGATTATCCTCAGCTCAGAGCCACCGTCTGTGTGCTCACTCCAACTCAGTTACCAAGTTTGTAGTAGGAACTTTATTTCCACATGAGCTCCCTGATTCCTGAAATGTGAGCCTTGTAATAGAAACAGTTAATGAAGACTCTTCTAACAAAGTAAACCAAAAGCAATACCATACCAGTAGTTTCAGAGGTAGGCCACCATCAAAACTGTAAAGAATGTGCAGTTTCTCTTTCCTTGTACATAATAACTCTGGTAAATGGCTCCAAGTCCCTTGGGAAAGGTTGGGGTCTCTAAAGGGTCTGCTGTCAAAGATTCCATACCTTCTCTTCATTCACATTCCTACTAGGTCTAGGAATTGCCTCAAGTCTTAGAATTTGGTTAGTGTCTTGATCTTTTTATGGGGTGACTCTGCTTGCCAAATCTGAAGACTTTCAGATCTACAGATCAAAGAAAAGTTTAGTAGACTATTTCAGTACTAATCCATTAGCCACCATCAAAGACAGTCATTAGTGATCATCCATTAGCCACACCAAAGATTTCTTCAGATCATCCCTCTTTGATGACCATTGTAGCTGAACTATATCTTCTAACATAGTGCCCATCTTTCCTCGTAAGGTCTCATGGTGAGCATTGCCTCTGCCATGCTGGCAACCTGTAGTCATTATAGCAACTAAGGAGCCTATTTCAATGGTAACATCACCATATTCATCACCAGCTGGCAGAAAACAACTCTTCGGCACTTTGCAAGGCTGCTGGTATATTTTCTCAGTATATTAATGAAAGGAGTGTTCTCTGGATGCACTTGGAGGTACCCAAAATACTATCTAGTTAAGGTGGATGGTCAGTAACAAAAGATAAGTCCACTTTAACTTCCTATCTCCCTCAACCTTTGGATTCCTTCTACTATATTATACCAGTGAATCTCTGGCCTCTCAGCTTCATTCAACATGGGCCACTGCTGAGGCAAGTTTTGAGTTGAGCAACCAAGTAAACAAAACCAAAAGTATCTGATAAATACACACATGTTCAATCCCTACCTGGTATAACACCCTTAAAATCCATTTGAACACATATTCCTTAGAATCATGCAGTGTTTTTCATGTCAGAGCCTTTCTTCTGCTGGATCTGATTTTGTAATTGGCCCTGGGGTCTGCCGGGGCCTGCTGCTGGATACAAGTGTAGAGGAAGTGAAGGAGTTAGTAATTGGAGGACATGAGTAGAATTGGCATCACCCTGCAAGGTAACTGTCCTAATTTGGGGTTACTAGGCCCTCTTCAGTTCAGTTCAGTTCAGTCGCTCAGTCGTGTCTGACTCTTTGTGACCCCATGAACTGCAGCACGCCAGGCCTCCCTGTCCATCACCAACTCCTGGATCTACCCAAACTCATGTTCATTGAGTCGGTGATGCCATCCAACCATCTCACCCCTCTGTTGTCCCCTTCTCCTGCCCTCAATCTTTCCCAGCATCAGGGTCTTTTCAAATGAGTCAGCTCTTCGCATCAGGTGGCCAAAGTATTGGAGTTTCAGCTTCAACATCAGTCCTTCCAATGAACACTCAGGACTGATCTCCTTTAGGATGTACTGATTGGATCTCCTTGCAGTCCAAAGGACTCTCAAGTGTCTTCTCCAACACCATAGTTCAACGGCTTCAATTCTTCAGCACTCAGATTTCTTTATAGTCCAACTCTCACATCCATACATGACTACTGGAAAAACCATAGCCTTGACTAGACGGACCTTTGTTGGCAAAGTAATGTATCAGCTGTTTAATATGCAAGACCATATCAGTCTCAACAGACAGAAAAGGAGCTGCTGCTTTCAACCAGAAAGGCACAGGGAGCAATTGAGGTTTGGGAATATTTAGGTCATCTGAATCTTCTGCATCCCAGAAGGCTTTAGTGAAAATAGCTCTTTCAGTTTCTACTTGAAGCCCTCTCCTCCCTAAGACTCAGACCTGAGTCCCTAAAGGGACATATCCAAATGGCAGCATCATACTGTGCTCAGAATTGTCCTTCCCCTGTGATGGCTCAGGCTTCATTACAGGTTGAAGCTTGTCTGCTTGACACTCTCCTCCCTGAAGATGATTTCTCTCCTGGGAGGCATCGTGGTGTATCATGTTCACAGATTCTGGGCAGGCTGACCCCAAGGGTCTGCCAGGCACATCGAGACCCACTGGAATCCCAGAGTAGACGCAGCTCATGCCCAAACCTGGAACCTAGCTTTAAAGCAACAGAGTATCTTATCCCCTCTCTGGTCAACATACTCAATGGCATGACATGAAAATGTGCAAAGAAAATGTTTGCTTCAGATTTTACTTACAAGGTTGGCACTTTTAAAGGAAGATTTCATGATGTTAATTTGATAGAGTTTTAAAGTTTGCTTCTTTTTATGATGGTTTCAGACTGATTTTGTGCAGACTTGTTTTTATAGTCAAATCAAACTCTAAGTGCTGGATTACCTGCCAGAAAGTTAAAATGCATTTCAGTGACTTAACTTTGGCACCATGTTCAAATTTATTTTCAATTTTAGTTACCATGAGCGTTTGCTTATTCTTCCCAAGTGAATTAAACCAGATTTGTGTCAAACAAGGATGGAGACTCTTCTTAACACTGTTCAAACTGAGTTACTAAAATAATATGGGCAACAAGGCTGTGGATTCAACTCCTGTCATATGCAAAATTTGTAAATGGCATGAAGGACAACCTCACCAGATGGAGAAGATGAAAGGGGATCAGAGTGAGAATCTTGAGATGAGATTACTGAAGGGCTCTGTCAGCGCCCAGTCCGCACTCTCTTTTTTAAGAAGGGCTGCTACCTTCCAATCCTAAAGCTCATCAAGGGAGATGTCAGTATTAAGGGAGACGTCAGTGGGGTCACCTGAACACCTGAGAGATGTTTTTCCCAGCAATTGGGAGACACAGAGGGGAACTAGTTCTGACTCACACTGGAGGAAGGGAAAACAGACTGTGAACTGGGGTGTGAGAGAGGGGCTGACTCACTAGGCAGTGGAGCCAGGGGCAGTCTGCCTCACTGGGATGGGCTGGAGTTTGTCACGACATGGATGTGTGAGTGTTTCCTGAGAATGCAAGTGGCCCAAATGGGAAAGAACTAGAAGGTGATATCTTGGGCTCTGTCCAGTTGGGAGGCCTGGAGGAGCACGGTGACTTCAGCAGAGAGTCTGGTGAAAGTGTCCAGGTAGGTTTCTTCTTAGGCCATCTTGAATAGAATCACATATGCTCGGAGGTAGGGAATTGTAGAAGAGGGGCCCAGATAGGAAAGATGTGAGGCGTCCATCAAAGTGCCACAAGAGGGGAATGTTCATTTTAATCATATAACTGTGCTCAGTTGCCTTAGTCATGTCCACCTGTTTGTGACCCCATGGACTGTAGCCACCAGGCTTCTCTGTCCATGGGATTCTCCAGGCAAGAATCCTGGAGTGGTTTGCCTGCCCTCCTCCAGGGGTTCTTCCTGACCCAGGCTCGAACCTGCATCTCCTGCACTTCAGGCTGATTCTTTAGTGCTGAGCCACCAGGGAAGCCCTAATCATATAATCATTTCTGAGCCATCCAGAAATGTCAGCTTGCACAATTTGGCGCAAAAAGTAAAAAGAACTGTCCCACTACCTGTCCCTCCCTCCCTACTAACAACTTCAGTGTTGACAGGGAGCAAAACCTGAGGGTAATAAACTGAGGCCTAGGGCTGAGAGAGAGGGAGCAAAAGAGCCATGTCCCTTTCTAGCAGGAAGCAAACCTGAGCTGAAGAGAGAAGACTCACGCTGAGTTTCATTTGGCCATTACCTGTGTATGACACAGTCTAATCACCAGATTGACACAATAGTCCATCTACAAAGGAAGAAAGGTGCCACATGTCATAGGCCCCAGGAACAAGTAAGTATTACTTACTCTGAATGAACTGTAAACAAACAGCGGGAGATAAATGCACATTTTTGCCTTCATTCTTCCTCTCTTCCTCCCTCTCTCCCATCTACATTATTGGCCTTTATCCAGGATGAAATGGTACCAAGTACCATCCTACTCCTGTAATGTTCTCCACCTGTGTGTCCCAGCTCATGGGTTAGAGGGCTGTTTGTGACCAGGGGATATAATGAGGTTTTACTTTTAGGTTGAATAGTTATTTAACTTAATCGGAGTAACAGAACTTTGAGGACAGACAGAAAACAATGCTTTTATTATTTATACCATGCTTTATTTATTTAGCAATGATTTACTATCTCGTGGACTTTTACTCACAAGAAATGTTATTGCGCCTAAGAACCCAATTGTCTGTATAGCAAGTCACGCAAAACATGCTTTTTCATCTTCTTTCTCACTTAATCTGAGAACTTACCTACAAGTTTCCCATGATTCATAGAATGAGATTTAACCTCTACTGAGCACACGCCACTGGAGTAGGAAATGGAAACCAATTCCAGTATTCTTGCCTGAAAAATTCCATGGACAGAGGACCCTGGCAGGCTACAGTCCATGGGGTCACAGAAGTTGGACACGACTGAGCAGCTGAGCACACACGCACATGTGCATGCCATAATTTCTAGAGCAGCCATCAAAAGTCTTTCTTAGTGTTTTCTTGGTGGACTCCAAAATAGGGACAGGTGAGGAGGAACCTAGAATGGCATATGTTCTACCATTTATTATCTTTCTTCACTGCTGCTACTGCTAAGTCACTTCAGTCGTGTCTGACTCTGTGTGACACCATAGATGGCAGCCCACCAGGCTCCCCCATCCCTGGGGTTCTCCAGGCAAGAACACTGGAGTGGGTTGCCATTTCCTTCTCCAATGCGTGAAAGTGAAAAGTGAAAGGGAAGTCACTCAGTCGTGTCTGACTCTTCTCGAGCCCATGGACTGCAGCCTACCAGGCTCCTCTGTCCTTGGGATTTTCCAGGCAAGAGTACTGGAGTGGGGTGCCATCACCTTCACTAAGGGATAGAAATTTATCTTCAACATCGTCTTCCTCCACCCCAGTTGCACCCCATTTCTTAGGCCAATAAGCTAAAAAATTAAATTAAAATGGTGAGAATGATCCATACAAGAGAACCTATGTCTCATTTTGGAATAAGAGGGCTGGTCAGAGAGAGGGAGGCCCCCAAGCCCCACCACCTGTACAGAGGCACTAGAAAGCAGAGTTTAGGGAAGTCTAAGTTTCCTGGTCTTTCTCCAATGCGGCCCAGACTGGCCATCCTTATTCCCAGCGTGGTGCCAGAGGTCAGGTGATGCCACAGAATGAAGCTAATGCCAGAGCATCAGATGTGCAAGAAGATTTAAGGAGCAAAAATGATTTGGCTAATAAAACAATTTACATCTGTTACTCAGTAAAACACAAAGTATACATATGTATTTAAGATAAAACTGAAGATTTCAATAAATTTCACACTTTGGGTCCTGCCTTTAGACCTCTCAGAGATCCTTACGCACGAAATCTCTGCAGCAAAGACAGAAGGTTGACTAGCTACTATTTCTGAAAAGCCATTATGACAAAGAAAAACACCTCAAAGTCATCAATGCATCAAACCTTCACTCCCAAAATGACCTAATAATAACTACCATGTATCTGCTCCTTCTGCACACCCCGTCTGTCAATCTCCATGTTAATAACCTGGGACCTGAACATAATCATCCCCAGTTTAAGGTGAAAAGGCTAAAACTTTAAAAGGTTATGTAACATGGCCAAAGTTACACAAGTAAATAAAATTTTCACCCTATAATCTGACTGACCCTGAAGTCCATTCTGTTTGCCAGAATGTTCCAGCTACTTCTGTCTGGTGGCATACTGTTTTTCTATCCTCCTGCTGACTGGAGAGGATTAAAGTGAAAGTTGCTCAGTTGTGTCCGACTCTTTGCAACCCCATGGACTGTAACCTGCCAGGCTCCTCTTTCCATGGAATTCTCCAGGCCAGAATACTGAAATGGGTAGCTGTTCCCTTCTCCAGGGGATTTTCCCAACCCAGGGATCAAACCCAGGTCTCCTGCATTGCAGGCAGAGTTTTTACCATCTGAGCCACCAGGGAAGCCCAAGAATACTGGAGTGAGTAGCCTATTCCTTCTCCAGAGGATCTTCCTGACCCAAAACTCAAACCAGCATTGCAGGCGGATTCTTTACCAGCTGAGCTATCAGGGAGAGGATTGCCTTGGACAAAAAAACAGAACAGCAAAGATGCTGTGACAGGTGGCTTGATGTCTCACAGGGCAATTGCAGTAACAATTTCTCATCAAACAGATATAAGTGCCAAAGTCATTTCTCTTTAGTTATGAACAGCAAGAAATGTCGTGCAGACAGCAATCTGTTGAGCTCTGAAAAGTAGTGTTGCACTCAGTTTTTTTTTTAACTTTTCATGAAAACAAATATTTTTCAGTTGTTGGGAGTATTTCAAGACATGGAAAATATCAAAGCACTTATCTCATGGAATTTATGACCAAAGTTGCATGATGACTTCTATATTGTTCTTAGGAGCTTTTCAGATTTATAGTGTGGTTTACTCTAATTGCATGAGCTGAATTAAGGATCCTGTAAAACTGACCTGCAGCCTAAACAGATATAATCAGTAAAAGATCTGTGAGGTTATTCACTAAAATCTTATTCTAGAGATTTTCCCATACGGTTCAGTGTAGTTTAGTGTTTTAAAAGCTAAAAGTGTATCATATATAAACAAAAATGCCGAGCCAACATTAGGAAATTGTTTTAAAGGTTTTTATTAAATATGTATGCTATATATTTCTTCTTTTAAGCAATTACACTATTCACTCTGGCCTGGGAGGCTTTCTTCCTAATGATATTAAACAAGAAAAAGATTCATTGGCATGAATATGATATTTAACTGTTAAAATTAAAAGCAGACCTCAAAGCAGTTTTTCAAAGAGAGAAGTTGAAATAACTTTTCTGTGAACTAAAGCTGGTAATGAGTTGGGGGAAAAAAATACCTCTCTGTCCTTTCTCCACTCATTTCCATCTACTCTGAGCCAAGGTATTCCCTGCTAATCATACATATTTTATTTCCATCCAACTTGCTAGGCACCTTAATTTTAAAAGGAATCCCATAGCAAAGTACTTACTCAACATGATGAAAGTTCCCTTGCTTGTGCGATTTCTGTTTCATGACAGCCCTCCCTTTCTATATTTCTTTTCATCTCTTCACTTTAAGGACTTGTTTTAGACTATAATTATTCTTGAGACTCTGGGTTAACACAGCCATTAAATCTTGTATAGGTGGATGATAAATTGGGAAGCTAACAAGTTGTACTGATCTTTTTCTCAGAATTCTTCTTGTTTGAGCTCAACCACCATAAAGCAACATAAAGAAATATCTACATTTCAGAAAGCAAAATGTACACACACACACACATACACAAAATTTTACTGCCATAAAATCTAGATATTTTGAAAGACAGATAGTATCTTGAAAATGATTCATTTCTATAAGCCTCTTAGCAAGTGATTTGGGGAAAACGTCTAAAAAAAGGTATGTCATGGTTTATAAATTTTACATTTGGTAACTTTAGCCATCTTAAAGGATCTTAGTCTTACCTCTCCATCTCTCCAATGGGAAATCACTGAATGTGTGTTCCTTTAAAATAGAGCTGACATGGAATGCAAAGGTGTTTTTTTTTTTTTCTATAAATACAAATCCAGATGCAGGCATGAAATTAAAAGATGTTTTCTCCTTGGAAGAAAAGCTATGATCAACCTAGTCAGCATATTAAAAAGCAGAGACATTACTTGGCCGACAAAGGTCCGTCTAGTCAAAGCTATGGTTTTTCCAGTAGTCATGTATGGATGTGAGAGTTGGACTATAAAGAAAGCTGAGTACTAAAGAATAGATGCCTTTGAACTGTGGTGTTGGAGAAGACTCTTGAGAGTCTCTTGGACTGCAAAGAGATCCAACCAGTCCATCCTAAAGGAGATCAATCCTGAATATTCATTGGAAGGACTGATGCTGAAGCTGAAACTCCAATACTTTAGTCACTTGATGCGAAGAACTGACTCACTAGAAAAGACCCTGATGCTGGGAAAGATTGAAGGTGGGAGGAGAAGGGGCTGACAGAGGATGAAATGGCTGGATGGCATCACTGACTCAATAGACATGAGTTTGAGTAAATTACAGGAGTTGGTGATGAACAGGGAAGCCTGGCGTGCTGCGGTCCATGGGGTCACAAAGAGTCGGACACAACTGAGTGACTGAACTGAACAAATCCCAAAGTGAAAATAATCTTATTTTCATTTTCAAAAATGACACTTCAGAATTTTATCAAAAGTTCCAGAGCAAGCAAAATAAAAATTGTACCCAAAACCCTCTTTTCCCATATAGTTGAAGTGGTTATTTATAGCTATTTCAGCCCATATCTATCAAAAAAAAAAATTCTGGAACAAAAATCTGTATTTGGAGCCTCTAATGCTGATCCTTTGCATCTTAGTTAATGTCTATGACCTGGAGCACCAAATATTGCACTTCTGGCATTATTTGTAATTGGCTGAGATTCAATTAATTGAAATTTTTTGCTGTTGCTGGAGAAAATGTGAAATGGAGTATTTATAACCATGGGTACCTGATTTTTATTTACAGTCATCTGAAAGAAATTCCACATCAGTGACAGAGCTGCAGCATCTTCTAAAGTTCAGGATGTCATAAACACTTGACTCTCAGATGCTTTTAAGACATTTCGAAAAGCATATGTATGATATGTACTTTTTTCCTTCATATGGAGAAAAATGCTCATTTTACAAAACTTTTTACTGTGTTGCGGGGGAAAAATAAAGTTACATTAAAGTCCACTAATCAATTGCTAATTAAATAACAATTCCTGACGCTCCAAGTGGAACTATAGCAGAGTTGGACAGTATTTTATAGTACTAAATTATATTTTGACTTAGTTTTACTATCCAAGGAAACTCATTTCATAATTGGTAGGTGTGTAAATGTGCTGGCACTTCAGGTTCTTTATTTTATTAGGAAAAGTATATTGAGAAATTGTATTTCCCCTGCCAACTGAAATTATAGAGCAAGTCAGCATACTTAAGCACCAAACATGTCTTTTTCTAGGTATAAAGAAAAATAATATGTGGGGAAAAAAAGGGTTTGGTTTTGTTTTTTAAGTAGGCTGCATTTTATGATATTTTGACTTCATGTTTTTTATTAATAGTAAGTGGCCCAAAGACTATTTACTATGTAAATAGTACATAGTTTTATGTACTATTGTTGCACTGCATAAGATCAGCTCTTGGTAAGCGATAGTCTCAAAAGCAATATTGGCTGCTATTTATTGCCTGCTTACTTGGCAATGTGGTAAGTGTTTTACATACTGTATCATATTCAATTTTCATAACAAATCAGTGAGGCTTAACTCAAATGTCTGAACTGGCTTGGCCTAACCCATCAGTGGAATTTCTTTCTTCATTTTTTTTTTTGTTAAATATTTGTTCTGAGCAAGTTTTTATTTTTTTAATTTTTAATTGCTTTACAATGTTGTATTGGTTTCTGCCATACAGACTTGCTCAAGCTGTGGCTTCTTAGATATTTTGAGAAATTTGATGATCAGCTTCAGCAATACAGGAACAAACTATAACAGGACTGATGCAAGACATGCTGATTAAGAGAATAACATCCTTAGTAGTGGCAGTTGCATTAATGGAATATGTGCATTTTCCTTCTCCATAAGATTTCAAAATTATTTTGGATATTTTTTCTTCCCATTTTTCATAAAGCTACTGAGATAACAGGGCATATCCCAGAAAGATTGATTTCATCTTGTTTTTCTTATAGATTATCAGCTGTTTTTCAACATCTATTTTACATACAAGCAGTATGGCTTACATTAATAGATGAGGAAAACATTTTGAATTTTGGATTTTGGATTTTGAAAAGATAAAGCTGAAAAGTTGGTGGCATGTTAAAATTAGAACTACAAACTCAGTATCATCAAAATTTTTCTTTTTCTACATATTATGCTCTTTACATTAAAGAGTATTTTTCTGTAGCTTTAAATAAATAAAAAGCATATTACTGACCTATTGAAAAATTACCAGGTGAACATTCTAATTTTCTACCTTGGAATAACTAATAGATGAAAGAAATTGAAAAGTGCTTGATTTGATGACTGCAGAACATCAAGTAACAATGCACAATTATTTTGAACAACAACTTCCACTGAGAATTAGCTTTCCACTGGCCTTCACTGTGTTCCGGTGCCCCATTGTTTGTAATTACACATGTACACTGTGATAGTGCAGTTGTTAAATTGGAAATTGAACTTCTTTGACAACTGCAGTGAAACTTGACAAAAGATGAATGTGATTTTTTTTTTCCTGTTTCCCTTCTTCTTTCACTTATTTAAACATGTATTAATTAACTTGTTCTGGCAAGTGTTTAGTAAACATTGAGCAAGGGCATTTCTTTAGTGGTATAATTAAAATTCCCTTTTAAAATGTTTTGCATGAAATTTTATGCACAATTTGACTCGGGTAAACAGAGGTTCTAATTAAAGTTTTTAAATGGAGGCAATCAAAATTGAAAAAACATCCAGCAACCCATTCAAGCACATTGCCTTCCTGTCTAGTTCAAGTCACATTTGATGGTCAGTTAACATTAGCCTGAATCAGTTAAGATGTCCCCAATGTTACAGGCCCTTTTCTACTTAGTTAGTCTCAGGGAATAAACCTTTAAATGTTGCAGTACCTCTTGAAGTTGTTATACAATATTTATTCAATTAAATTTCTTCAGAGTTTTTATACCAGGATATAAATTTCTTCAGAGTTTTTATACCAGGATATTATGAGAAGGATCTAATTTAGGTTATGGATCCTCTGCAAATAAAGTGTTGCATGAAACACGCTGAATGAATGAAGCTATCCAAATAGCAAGTGGGGCTTCAATTATTTTTTCCCATTACAACTTGCTGTAAAAGGTTACACCTCCATAAATAGTGCTGTTCTTTGGGGTGAGAATAGCCAGTGTAGCTTTTCAGTGTTAACAGGTATATTTACAAAGCATCGTCACTTTTTGCCATATTTCTCTATGTGTGTAGGGGGAACAGGGATGGTGGGAAAGGTAAAGAGAGATGGAAAGGAATTCATTTTTCTTGTAATGCATTGATTGACCTGAAGTGAGAGATATTTTAAGGGAAGTTTTAAACTCCTAGTCTTTAAATTATTCATACTTTTTTTCCCCTTTTCGTGATGCTGTAAACAACTCCAAAAAAGGAAAGCTTTAAGTACAAGAATTGTTGTTAATTGATAAGCAATGTACCAGCTCTCAGGATCACTGGTGTCTCTAATGATCTTTTTTTAATTCATGGGGATTAAAACAGATTCTGCCTGATCACTTCCTCCAGACCTCTGGGTTTTGAACCTGAGCCAGCCAGAGCTGAAAGCAGAAAGTGATTCCCTCTGGCTTCGAACTGTAGATTTGGAGCCTGCTGTCAGTGGGTAGCAGCCACTTCTGCTTTTGTAAAAGAAAAGCAAAATATGATGTAACCCCGACTCTAGTAGGGAGTCTGCCTAGTGCTGGGTTTCCTTAACAAGCCCACTAGACTTTCAAACTAATCTACCTTTCCAACTGGCTTCATTTTTTACTAATAAAGGTGATATTTTGGTGTCTATCCAACACTGCTTTATTATGGTTGTTGTTTTCTTAATATCTTTGAAATTTGCAAGAGAAAGAGAAGAGCTATCTATCAGGTGCCTCCTTGCATGCATGCTAAGTGGCTTCAGTCGTGTCCGACTGTGCGGCCCTAGGACTGTAGCCCACCAGGCTCCTCTGTCCGTGGGATTCTCCAGCCAAGAATACAGGAATGCATTGCCATTCCCTTCTCCAGGGGATCTTCTCCACCCAGGGATCGAACCCACGTCTCTTACATCTCCTGCATTGGCGGGTAGGTTCTTTACCATTGGTGCCACCTGGGGAGGGCCTCCACTGAAATCCTAAAACTGTACCATTCTCAAGTTGAAAATCAGGAAATTGAAGCACAGACTATCAAGCCACTTGCTCACTTCTCAGGACTAATAAGTACTGATGCTGGGATACATGTGGGTAAACTGGCTCAGAGTGTGCTTCTAACCACAGTGATCTTTTATCACTGGGTATCAGCTCACCAGCCTTAATTTTACACATAAGAAACAAAAGCTCAGAGTGGGGAAGAGCTTGCCTGAGATAAATAACACAGGGAGTAAGAGAAAGACAGTGAGGCCTAACACCCAGTGTTTCCAAATACCACTGTTGGAATTCCCTCATGGACATGACTGAAGCTACTTAGCATGCATGCATGTACTGGAGAAGGAAATGGCACCCCACTCCAGTGTTCTTGCCTGGAGAATCCCAGGGACAGGGGAGCCTGGTGGGCTGCCGTCTATGTGGTCGCATAGAGTCAGACACGACTGAAGCGGCCTAGCAGCAGCAGCAGCACAGTCCAGAGGTTAGGACTCTGCACTCTCACTGCCAAGGGCCCGGGTTCAGTCCCTGGTCAGAGGACTAAGACCCTACATGCCATGCAGTATGGACAAATGAATATCATTGTTGTAACTTTGGACAATCATATTGCCTGTGTTCATTCTACATATCCATGACTTCTCAAGCCAAAAGTTCAAGAAAACTAGGAACTCTTCTTAATGATTCAAGGTCATCATCGTGACTATTCATATGCTGGATTTCGCTCAAGTGCTGTGAGGTATGTCCATCCTTACAGTCATTAGTCATATAGTCAAGTCATGGTTTAGTCATCCTTATATTCAGCCGCTCATGCGTTCATCCATACATCCACTTTATTTTACAGGTGTACACCTGGGGTGTGTTCAGACATTGTCCTCAGCATAGGAATACAGAGTGTCGCCTGACTGCCAGGGCCGGCCCCTGACTCCGTCCATTTTCTCTTTAGTTTTCTGCCTGCCTTTTGAAGCCTTTCTCTGCCTTTCTCCTACTAATGGGACTTCAGTTTCCAGTACTCATTACACAGTCTCTTTAATTTGCTGGGGATTTAGAAACCTGATGATAAATTTGTTCAAATCTTGTCTGAAATGAGAGTAAATAAAAGCTAGATGCTGTTTCCCTGAGCAAAATACAAATGAGATAGTGAATGTTATGGCTAAGAAGGAGCCTCCAGATGAGCTGGGTTTGATCTACCAGCTACTAGCTACACCCCCTTGGGCAAAGCATCCGGTCCCTCCAAGTCTGTCTCTCTTATCTCTAGAGTGAAGGATAAGAGTGACGGTCTCCATTTCAAAGAATTGTTGTTTAAGACTACATGTTTCAAAAGCATTTATCTCATGGCATGGGACAAAGCAAACATTGTTTGCCATCCTTATTTGCTTAGACATTTGTGACAACTATTTTTACCTCTCAGAGACCTATATTGTTGTTATATTTTTAGGGGAGTTGTGAAGATTCTGCTGTAAGGTCACAGCTATACTGAGTGCTTCTCCTGGGCAGCAGCCTGGCGGCCTGTAACTTGTCAGAGTGAATTCAGAAAAGGACTCCAGAGTCATATGCCAGGGCTAGAGTCTGGCTTCATCACATCCCCATTACATGACCCTGGACAAGTCACTCAGCTTCTCTAAACTTCAGTTTCTCATCTGCAGAAGTTATAAGCGTATTCTCTATGCCACAGATTCTCATGAGAATTAAATGAAGACATAATATTGTGATGTGCTAAGCACAGTGCCCAGCACATAGTTCAGGGACAGAACACAGCAAATTTATTACTATGTGCTAGACTCCATATAAGAAAGGCTTAGACATTATATCAGCAAGAATAAGCACAACATCTCCACTCTTCACAGCACTTTTCATGAGTAGGAGCCTTTAAAAATCATTTGTGATGTGCCAGGTTTCACAGTGACTTTATGGTAAAACCAACCAGGTGACTCCTTTTGTAGTTTAATAAAGTTAAATTTGTTTTGAACTCCTCACCCCACCAAGGTAGGCTTGTAGCTCCCAGCCGGTACCCTCTGGCTGCCCTTTCATTGAGTTATTGAAAGAAGACCAAACTCACTGAAATCATTCACAAGAATGTGCACGTGGTTTTTGACATCTTGCAGTCTTGTTCAAGCTCATTGTCTTAAATGGCCACGTGTCCAAAAGAATTAACAAAGCTGCAGAAGAGCCTCATGTACAAGCAGGGAGTGACAGGAAAGCAAGTCTTTCATACAGTTCTGCAACCTGAACATATACTTTGCTACAGAAATGTTCAAAATTCATGCCATGAATAGCTAGTTACAAGCATAAAATGCTTTCTCCTCTCCTTTGTTCATACAAGTAAATCTTTTGGGAAAAGACAGCATGCACAAGGAGCCAGGCAATACACATAAAGGACTGAAGCAAGCAGGTTTGAGGAAACTGCAGAGAACATGAGATGGCAAAAGGCAATTGAACGACAGTTGAACACACATTATGCAGGCATCCATAAGGGTTGTAAGCAAGTGCCAACATGATTCAGGAGGCAGCTCCCTCCATTCCAGAAATGAACATGTCATTAGAGCTTCTGTGGCTCCAAATTAATCCAGAAATAGACATGTGCTGATCTTTAAAGATGAGCCACTGGCCACAGTTCCTCAATTGTAAAAGGTAAAACAAGAGATGTGCAAGAGGCAAAGTCTGTCCTCTGCTAAGATACCGTTTAGGTATTTGTGAGCATCTTAATAGCTAAGACCTCATGGGGACTCATTCATTTTATTCTCACAGCCATCGTACAAGGTAGATACTATTAATATTATTGTGTTTTATATATTTTTAAAAAATGTAGACACACATCCATCCTCTACTTGCCCAGCAGTGTTGGGTGAGGCTGAGCTAACAGAGACATGGCCTGCTAGAATCTGTTCTTAACTGTACTCTGATACTTCCCCTCATGATAAAATAGTTTGGATCACCCCAACCCCCATGGAAAAAGAATTCTGTCTTTTTGATTCAAGTTTTGGGGGTTTCTGGTCCCAACTGAGTATTTCAACTCAACAAATACTCCTTAAGCCTCAACTACATATAAAACACCATTTTCTGTGCTGTAACACATTTGATTTTATCTTCATTAATGCAATGTCTAGAATATGATTTTAGAACAAGGGTAATACTGTTGAAATAGCTTCATCTGGAAACACATCAGTTTGCAAACAGATTGGCATATTATCCACAAATATAAACATTTACAAAAAATTCAGGCAGCATTAGATGACTGTTGCCATAATGATTCATTGGCAGAAGAGGAATCCTATGTGATGGAAGATGCCTAGGCTGTTTGACACATTTCAGTGGAGTTCATTACACACACGAAACGGAACCAATTTTACTCAACAGTGACTTTGACATTTACAGAAAAATGAAATGGAGGTTTAGAAATGAAGACTTCATGTAAAATCTCTACCAAAAATTTTAAATTGGTTCTATCCTTATGTCACCACTTCTAGAAGATGAGCCATGTACTAAAGACTTATTTTTATTCACAGCAGGTGGCAACCTATTCAAAACAAAGTTCCTTGGGTTATCAGAAAATTGTGAACCAACTTAATTGGCTGTAAAACTCCTCTCAGAATAAAGAACGTGTATATATATTTTTAAAGATTTACCTGTAGGAAGATGTGCCCCTTTGGCTTCACTCTGCTTAATTCATCCTGATAGCACAGTCCTGTTTCTTTGATTTGCTAGGTTTTAATGGAGTAAAGACCATCCTTGTCCTCAGTGCACTCAAAGATGGTGTGGGAATGGAGAGATTTCAGGCTGTTAGAACATAATAGAGTCAAAAGAAATGCTAAATAGTTGTAAATAACCAGCTGTTTCCTACTTTATATGGGCTTCGCTGGTGACGCAGCAGGTGAAGAATCCACCTGCAATGCGGGAGACCTGGGTTCAATCCCTGGGTTGGGAAGATCCCCTGGAAAAGGGAACATCTACCCACTCCAGTATTATGGCCTGGAGAATTTGATGGACTGTATAGTCCATGAGATCACAAAGAGTCGGACACAACTGAGAAACTTTCACTTTCACTTTCTACTTCATGAACAGTAGAATGTGAGATGTACCAAAAATTCAGTAGGAATTTATGCTGCTGCTGGTGGTTTAGTCGCTAAGTTGTGCTACAATTTCAACCCCATGGACTGCAGCCCTCAGGGCTCCTCCGTCCATGGGATTTTCAGGCAAGAAAACTGGAGTAGGTTCCCATTTCCTTCTCCAGGAGATCTTCCTGACTGAGGGATCGAAGCCACGGACCCACATCTCCTGCATTGCAGGCAGCTTCTTTATCACTAAGCCACCAGGGAAGCCTCAGGGATTCATGGTACATATGTTAAAAGCATTACTAATGGGTTATGCCAATGCGTTAGGATGATTTATGGGTAGATAATATTTTCAGAAATATTTTCTGTGAGCAGAATCATGCAAAGTGCTATGCTACAGTATTTCTGTGCAACACCATTTATTTGAAAAAATCATTTCATAACAAATTTTAAAAAACATTCTCTTGCTAGGGTAAATGGTTCAAGTATATTAATAATTTTGCTTTATTGAATGCTGACTGGGCTTTCAGTGCCAAAGTTAAGCCTCTGCATACCAAAAAAAAAATTAATGTACTTGGTTTAATTTGTAAGCCTAGATGGCATTATAGTAATATTGCACTGATTAGAATTAATCAGGAACACCAGAATAAATGTACGCTAAGTCTGAATTCTAAAAACTTCAAAGTAATTATATTGCCCTTAAATCTGTCTAGTATTTACTTATTTGTTTGTCTGTAAATAGTATAATAAAATCAATATCTCAAAACCAGATAGTTCAAACTGTTATCAAACATGAGTCGCTGGAGAAGCAATTCAATCAATAGAGATGTTTTCTAATTAGCATATTATTTGCAAATAAAAGGTGATTCCAAAGTATTCCAGGGAACTTGAAGACATTGTAGTTTGTCTTCCCATTCTGTATATCCTATGAAACATTTTACATTATTAGTTTGCAATAATCTAGGGGGAAAGATTTTGCTAATCAAAGGAAAACTTCAACCAAGCTTCTGCATTAATTATCACATATTCTAAATTGGTAGAACCTGAATTAATGAGGCTCAGGCTTCTTCTAACTGGCATGCATTAAATAAAAGCTGGACTTGACTATATGCTCTTGTGAAGGCTGAAGTATACATCCATACTGGCTGCCAGGCAAATAAAATTTCAAAATATGCAATTATGAATGCTATGTAGACTTTGCCCTACCATCCATAAACATCTTAATTACCTTCTACACATCACTAAAAAAAAGGCTTCTGCAAAGATTCAAACTATTTTTCTAGAATAACCCCTTTTGCACATCATATTTCAGAGCAAACAATTGCCTATAAGAAATAGAAATCTCCCCCTCCTAAAAAACAGATTTCAGCAAAAATGAAAATAAAAAGTAGAGACATGATCTATTAAGAAATCTTTTAAGTTCATTGCTAAACTCTCATTGGGCTATAATTAGGAAGTTCAAGGTTCATTTTTACAGAGTTTTTTTATATTTCTACCTAGTTTGCTCTTGATGCCATGAGGAGATGAGAGCAAAATGGTACAATATCCATTTTGCTTTATATACTTTCCTGCCCTACTGTCTAATTTTTGTGTGCATGCTAAGTCGCTACAGTCGTGTCCCACTCTTCGTGACCCTATGGACTGTAGCCCGCCAGGCTCCTCTGTCCATGGGATTCTCCAGGCAAGAATACTGAAGTAGGTTACCATGCCCTCTTCCAAGGAATTTTCCCAACCCAAGGATCCAGCCCAAGTTTCTTATGTCTCCCACACTGGCAGGCGAGTTCTTCACCTCTAGTCAGTTCAGTTCAGTTCAGTCGCTCAGTCGTGTCCGACTCTCTGCGACCCCATGAATCGCGGCACGCCGGGCCTCCCTGTCCATCACCATCTCCCGGAGTTCACTCAGACTCACGTCCATCGAGTCCGTGATGCCATCCAGCCATCTCATCCTCTGTCGTCCCCTTCTCCTCCCACCCCCAGTCCCTCCCAGCATCAGAGTTTTTTCCAATGAGTCAACTCTTCTCATGAGGTGGGCAAAGCACTGGAGTTTCAGCTTTAGCATCATTCCTTCCACAGAAATCCCAGGGCTGATCTCCTTCAGAATGGACTGGTTGGATCTCCTTGCAGTCCAAGGGACTCTCAAGAGTCTTCTCCAACACCACAGTTCAAAAGCATCAATTCTTCGGCACTCAGCCTTCTTCACAGTCCAACTCTCACATCCATACGTGACCACAGGAAAAACCATAGCCTTGACTAGACAGACCTTAGTCGGCAAAGTAATGTCTCTGCTTTTGAATATGCTATCTAGGTTGATCATAACTTTTCTTCCAAGGAGTAAGCATCTTTTAATTTCATGGCTGCAGTCACCATCTGCAGTGATTCTGGAGCCCAAAAAAACAAAGTCTGACACTGTTTCCACTGTTTCCCCATCTATTTCCCATGGAGTGATGGGACTGGATGCCATGATCTTTGTTTTCTGAATGTTGAGCTTTAGGCCAACTTTTTCGCTCTCCTCTTTCACTTTCATCAAGAGGCTTTTTAGCTCCTCTTCACTTTCTGCCATAAGGGTGGTGTCATCTGCAAAAATGAGGTTATTGATATTTCTCCCGGCAATCTTGATTCCAGCTTGTGTTTCTTCCAGTCCAGTGTTTCTCATGATGTACTCTGCATAGAAGTTAAATAAGCAGGGTGACAAAATACAGCCTTGACGTACTCCTTTTCCTATTTGGAACCAGTCTGTTGTTCCATGTCCAGTTCTAACTGTTGCTTCCTGACCTGCATACAGATTTCTCAAGAGGCAGGTTAGGTGTCTGGTATTCCCATCTCTTTCAGAATTTTCCACAGTTTATTGTGATCCACACAGTCAAAAGCTTTGGCATAGTCAATAAAGCAGAAATAGTTGTTTTTCTGGAACTCTCTTGCTTTTTCCATAATCCAGCAGATGTTGGCAATTTTATCTCTGGTTCCTCTGCCTTTTCTAAAACCAGCTTGAACATCAGGGAGTTCACGGTCCACGTATTGCTGAAGCCTGGCTTGCAGAATTTTGAGCATTACTTTCCTAGCATGTGAGATGAGTGCAATTGTGCGGTAGTTTGAGCATTCTTTGGTATTGCTTTTCTTTGGAATTGGAATGAAAACTGACGTTTTCCAGTGCTCTGGCCACTGCTGAGTTTTCCAAATTTGCTGGCATATTGAGTGCAGCACTTTCACAGCATCATCTTTCAGGATTTGAAACAGCTCATTTGGAATTCCATCACCTCCACTAGCTTTGTTCGTAGTGATGCTTTCTAAGGCCCACTTGACTTCACATTCCAAGATGTCTGGCTCTAGATTAGTGATCACATCATCATGACTATCTAGGTCATGAAGATGTTTTTTGCACAGTTCTTCCATGTATTCTTGCCACCTCTTCTTAATATCTTCTGCTTCTGTTAGTGCCACCCATCTAATCTTTGGTTCTTTCCTAATTGAATAACCATCCTTACTATTTTAAAATTTGGTGTCTATGTATGCTCTTACTTTTTGTCATTTTACTTTACTGCCTGACACCTACAGAATGAACGAGCACATCTGATTACTACTTGCCATGTGGTTTTCCTATATTTTAACTGTTCAGAAGTCAGCGGCTTTTTCATCTAAGGTCATGTTTGGGCTTCCCAGGTGGTAAAGGACCCACCTGCCAATGCAGGAGACTTAAGAAACACGGGTTTGATCCCTGGGTAGGGAAGATCACCTGGAGAAGGGCATGGCAACCCACTCCAGTATTATTGCCTGGAGAATCGCATGAACATAGGAGCTGGTGGGCTATGGTCCATAGGGTCACAAAGAATCAGACACAACGAAAGCGACTTAGCACAAAGTCATGTTTGGAATATGGGGTTTTTTTCATTTCATATTTTTAGATTAAAATCTAAAATAGGTATCTCATTCATTTTGACTATACCAAATTTTCATCTGATATAATATCATCAGCATGTTAAATCATAAAAGAATGTGTATCCAGTACCATTTTTGCAAGGTAAAATTACAACATTGAAGTTAGTTCTGATTGTTTCCGCTTGAATAAAGTAAAGATGATTTTCAGAACATTAACAAAATGGAAAGGGGGAAAAGACACATAGAATCTATGAATGAGTCTGTCCTCTGGTGAACTTTCGTTTTTGCCCATATTCTTCTGGAGGCAGGCTGTAGGCATAAAGCGTCTGTCTTCTCTGTTTCTACACTGTTACTGTGAAACACTGAATTGAAGTCTTCACAAAGGAAAATAATTAACAAATGGACTAATTCTGATTTTTAAATGCTTCTTTCTTTAATTTTAAGAGAATTTGACTTGCTTGGAAATGCTTCTTGAAAAATAAAAAGTATTTAAGCCTAAAAGGGAACTATACTATTTTGGGGACACTTTTGCAGGCTACTGTAGATGGATTCTAAACTTGCAATGCAAATAGTAACAATAACAATAGTGGTAGAAATAATGATAACAATGGCTAATACGTATTAATACCTTACTAACTGCAAGTCACTGTTTTAAGTGCATGTAATGACATTTAATCCTCATAACGCCCTCTGAGATAGTTACCATAATAACTCCCATTTTATAGAACAAGAAACTAAGGTGCAGTGAGATTAAGCATTTTCACAAATTCATAGCAATTTAAACCCAGGCAGTCTGGCTCCAACACTGATAATCTTGACAACCATGCAATCCTGACTTAAGAAGTATTAAGTAGTATTACATAAGTAATATTATTACATGAGGATCGCTAAGTTATATATTCAACAGGGTAGAGTTTGTTGGCATTTTTTTAACTATAGAATTTCGTAGAGAAAGCTATCCCTCTAAACACCAAATATGAGTGGATCATAGTAATTTGAGTAACTTTGCATACTGAGTTTTAACAAGGACACACCCTTTCTTCTATCCTCTCCTTCTCACCTTTGGATGTGCTGAACCCAGGAGCCATGACATGTGTCTTGCGGCAAGACATTCACGCTTGTCTGGTCCCATTTCTGTGGCTGGAGTGCAGTGAGGGCAGTGAGCATGGTGGAAGTTGGTTATGGCGGGCAGTGGCCAAAGCACTGGATTAGGCCCCAGTTCTCTGCTCCTGCTATAATCCCTTTTGCTAGAGTAGAATCTCTTCCAGGGGGAATTCAGGGAATTCTTTCTTCATGAATGAACGGTATGTCCCTCAGGGTTACTGTCCCTGAGGGGGCTCACAGACAAGCTGTCCGCAATTATCTTTTGCTTCCCCACGTTGATACAAAAAGAGCTGGCTGATAACTAAACTGATGTTCTACCATACTTGGAGACAGTGCTTAAATTTGTACCACTTTAAAAGCTTGTTACCAGCTAAGCAGAAAAAAAAAGTAAAATACTTGACATTTTGGTATCTGTGATATTAAAAAGAACTAATATTTAATATTCAAGTGGCAACAGCTTGTAGAGTTTGCACACAACATCCATAGGGATCGATTTTTCTTTAAAATGGCCTTTAGGAGTTTTTAAACAGCTGACACCTCCATTCTCTGCATCCCTCTTCCCTGCCAGTACCGTGGGGCACACACTGAGTGCAGCCGAAGACGTGTAACTCTTCACTGCAGGATGTGTCTATGCAAATAACAGAGAATGTGGGAAATGAAGAAAAATGCAATTTCCACTGAATCAACCTCAGTGCCATCTCGAGTACTAGAAATGCATAGATGTCTTTAGAGGGCTTTTCTCCATATGGTCGCTCAGTCCCTTTATATCCTATCCATGAGAAGAGAGAACTGTCATTACCTAATTGGTCATCAGTCATCCCACACCTGTACCAAGGCCACATAATGACAAATATACTGGTACCTGGCATTCTTCCAGCATGACTAATTGTCACAGTACTAACTCACTCACCTGTGGAATTTTCAACTTCCCCAGCCTGCTGTCAAGAAGATGCAGAATAATTGAATAAAGGTTTAAAAATGCTGAGCACTATGAAATATTTCACTTATATTCCACCAGAAAACTTCCACTTAAACATGTGTTGGGTGGCTATAATTATTCATTGCTGAGGTTAAAAAAAAAAAAAAACTGGTCATATATACATTTACCTGGCAGAAAATTAGGAGACAAAGGGACAAATCTTTCAGACATAGAGGGAAAAAGAAATACTGATCAGATTGCCTAAAACCTGTTCCTTTATCTGCATTTATTTACCTGTATTTACCTATTTAACTGTACCATATAGTCTACCTTACAAAGCTCTTCATTTTTGTGTTAGTATTATTTAAAAACACATTTTTTCTATTCAAATAGTAAGATAAAGGAGTAATTTATTGGTTTTTTTTTTCCCCAAGAAATGTGGGAAATTTTAGGAGGGAGATATAGACATGCGTTAGTTTAATTAGGTAAAATGGTAAACCAAATTGTGATATCTTTGCATCTTTGCCAAGCATTCTGGCATGAGGAATTTTTTTTAATGCTAGACTGTGTTTGTAAAAATTAATTAATTTTAATCAATTTATATTAATTAATATTAAAAATTAATATTTGTCATGGAAAATTATTACCCGCAATTATAATAGCTGACTTTTCTGAAGATCTTGTCATCTATTGCCCTCACTGTGGTATTGAAGTACATTTGATGTACCTGTGAGTATTACAAAAAAACTGTTGGACCAATTTTAATATACATACTTAGTTGCCTATGATACAAGTAAAATTTAGAGATAAAAGCCAACCAGGATTTCCTAAAGAAAATTGAAGAGAATTGTTCATTTTATTCTCTATACTATTAAACACAAATTCTATAGCTTGTTCATTAACCCATCCTGTAGTGTTAATTGGGTCATATGAGGAAAAAACTTTCCCTGTCAAGTTTGGAAAATACTGGATTAAATACAAGCTTATCATCATTGCTACAGAATTTCACTTCAGAAAAGTCAATACCCTAATGAGCACTCTGCAGAGAAGACATAAGGTCTTTTCCAACCTTGTTTGACCCGGCTGTTCCATCACAACACATCTCAGGAGCCAAGAGTCTGCAGAACAGGTTTCTGCCTTCCTATCACAGGTGCTCAATACACTTTAGCGAAATTTCAACATTATCCACTTTCAATTGAATCAAAATTGTCTGTGATATTCTTTCGTGAGGATAAATATGCAAATAGAATCAGAAACACAAACTCATTTCTTCTAACCAGATCTCAGCCCACATACTCAGAGGTAAAAGAGTAGTGAAATAATCTACTCTGGCATGTTGACCTACAGCAAGCTATTACTTAAAATAGGATTTTTAAGTGATAGAAAAGGAAAGAGGGAAACAGTAGCTTCATACTCAGCACCCGCCTTCCGTTTAGCATATCTGAAAGACCGTTTTCCTCATTTCAAAATTGATAGCCAACTTATTTTTTTGTTGTTTTGCTATTCAAATTTCTGTCCTCTTTTTTTTTCTCCAGAGCTATTTGCTCTAACACTGAATTTTAAGCATCTCTAAAAATGCTTGATATGTTATTATTCTTTCCAGATATTCTCTGACAGCCAAGCCAAGAACATTAAGGAAGAAAGGAGGAATGAGGCTGGATACAGTGCAGTGAGAAAAGACATTTCAAGGAGAGGGGTACCTGCAACTCCGAGACTGGACTGTGGCATCAGAATGAGAACTTACCGATACTTCTTGCTTCTCTTTTGGGTTGGCCAGCCCTACCCAACTTTCTCAACTCCATTATCTAAGAGGACTAGTGGTTTCCCGGCAAAGAAAAGGACCCTGGAGCTCTCTGGAAACAGCAAAAATGAGCTGAGCCGTTCGAAAAGGAGCTGGATGTGGAATCAGTTCTTTCTCCTGGAGGAATATACGGGATCCGATTATCAGTATGTGGGCAAGGTAGGATTCCATTAGGCTCTTTGACATTCTGGTTTTAAAAGCCTGAAGAAGTTACTTTTCATAAATAGAACAGGGAGGATGTGAACTCTTCCCCCAATACAGTAAGAATTGTTGCTTATCTGGTAAGACTTTTTTTTTTTTCACTTGAGTAGTTTCAGAAAGAAGACTGTAGCAAGAAGCTGAGAAATGTTAGCACTGCAACAAAGAAAGAGAAATGCTTCAGTTGAAAATGAAACACCCACAACCATCCGCATAGGATTATCATAAATCCTTTAATTTTTACTTTAGCTTGAAAAATGTGGTCCAGCTATTCTATAAAGTAGGATGTATTAAAAATAGGAATAGAGAGATTAAGCTGTAAGGAAAGGAAGCTTCCTTTTTTCTCATTCTGAGGAGAAAAAAAAAAAAAACATTCTGAGCCTTTGTCCTTTGGCCAGGTTCAAATTAACTATTTCTTAACTCTGCTACCTACAGAGCCGACTATGCTCTGACCAAACGGAGATCTTTATCCTCAAAACCCACCATTGCCTTAGATTTAGTTGCGTTGCTGCTGCTTTTTTGTCTTGTCTCCAATAATTGCTAATAACCAGGCATTTCAAAACCTGATGATTTAATTGTGGCAGAGTTCACAAAAGAGGGAAATGGTTATGTAAAGGTGCCATTTCCAAATATCATCTGACCATTTTATTGACTCCAGAAAGTTAAATGAGGAGGCATGGCTTATTATAGCCCTTACAGACTACTGGAGCTGAGTCAGGGATACAGCTTGCTTATACTGTCATCATGAATTTCACTGAAATTTTATCATCAGTCACATTTCCACTGCATACGATCTGCATCCTGCTAAGAAGTGAGAAAGACAGGGATACAGGTATGCACTCTGCAGATTCTCTGTTTCAGAACATGGTACTGATCAGGAAAATAATTGTCACACATCCTTTCCATAAACAATCTAGGGACAAACATAATAGAGACGATAAGAAGTCTTCATTTATGAGTACAACTACAATTTTAGAACATATATATTTGGATATCACACAAATAGCATAAATTTTACAGATTCCAAGGGCTGCATGTTCACACTTCAATCTATTATCAAATATCCCTGAATAACCGGATGCAAATATTCTTTTTAAGTATCTACCAAAATAAATGAAGGAAAACCATCTATGGTAACCAGGCATTTTTCCAATGAAGTGAATTATTAATGTGGCATAACATAAGAGAGGAAGTATTCAGTGAAGGGGTGAACATCAACATGGATCCTTGAGAGACTAGCCTTGTATCTGCTATGAAATTCACACGCTGTGTGACTGCTGAAGAAAGACAGTCCACTTACTCATACTTCACTCCATTTCCTTTGTGAAATTTGAATAGCACTACATTAATAGGGCAATTATTGTAAAAAAAAATCTTATAATCTTAAAAGCACTTTCTACAATACAAATAACATTATTGTTATCCAAGATTAAGTTTTTAAAAGTGCTTTATTTAAATAATTGAGTCCCCTTTTTCTTTTCTTTTTCTTCTCAAATTGTGATGCCATTTTACATTAAACAATAACATGTATTTTTAAATACAGATATTTCAAAACACTAGAAGCAGCAATGGGTAAAACCTCAGAAGAATCAGCTTTATGATTATAATTGTGAGAGGTAATATTGCCGTGGAGAAGAGGTGTGAGCTGTAGACTCAGGCAGATCTGAGGCCGTTTCACTGTGCTGACAGGTGCCAGTTGTGTGGCCCACAAAGGTTGTTAACCTTTTCAGGCTTTGGTTTCTTCATCTAGAAAATGCAGAAGCAAAGCCTATCTACCTCAGAGAGTTGCAGTGTAAAGTGAGACAAGAACTAGTAGCTGGCACATAGTAGGTGCAGAAAGAAGTTAGTGTTCTCGATGAAAACTCCATTGAATATACTCTATTAAATCTTTAATGCATGGAAGCTGATTATTTTTATATCATTGCAAAAGTAAAATGATGTAATTAACAGATCTCTCAATGGGTGGTAAATGTCGAGGCTTGTGGGAAAATCCCTTCACAATCACAGCTTCAGTTTGATTCATTGGACTTGTATACTTTATTGGCAGCAAGAAACATTGCCCTTCTTCCTCCCCTCATCTGCCCCTCCCCCATCTCCTTGATGTTCTAATCCATAAAGAAGAAATATACCCTGGGGAAAAAGTCAAGCGCAATAACTAAAGTTATCGTAGATGCCAGCATTGCTCTATCAAATGTATGTAAGAGGTGTTCTTGAACTATTGATAAGGCATTTTTGTGAATCTGTCTTTATATTTTATCAACAAAGAGATAAGACTACAATTTTTTTGTACCACAATTAAAAGCGAGCAGAAAATAAATATTTTAAAAAGGAAAAACAGATTTGCTTCTCATAAGGCAACAGGTTGGTCCACTTTTTTGCACTGCACAACTCTTCCACATTGATTTCTGCACCATACTTGCTTTTTAACATGGGCTTCCCCAGTGGCTCAGCAGTAGAAGAATCCACCTGCAATGCAAAAGACACAGGTTCAATCCCTGGATGGGAATGATCCCCTGGAGGAAGACATGGCAACCCACTCCAGTGTTCTTGCCTGGAGAATCCCATGGACAGAGAAGCCTGGCAGGCTACAGTCCATAGAGTCACAAAGAGCTGGACACGACTGAAGCAACTGAGCACATGCACGTGCATTGTGGGAAACTCAGCTTCACAAATAGTAATATATGACATCATCAAAAGGAAGGTAGCACCACCTACTGTTGAAACTGTGAACTACTCTGAGTTAGTAATTCACAAGATGTCTGAAACCTCAAGGTTTGCTGCTGCTGCTGCTAAGTCGCTTCAGTCGTGTGCGACCCCATAGACGGCAGCCCGCCAGGCTCCCCTGTCCCTGAGATTCTCCAGGCAAGAACACTGGAGTGGGTTGCCATTTCCTTCTCCAATGCATGAAAGTGAAAAGTGAAAGTGAAGTCGCTCAGTCGTGTCCGACTCTGTGCGACCCCATGGACTGCAGCCCACCAGGCTCCTCCGTCCATGGGATTTTCCAGGCAAGAGTGCTGGAGTGGGTTGCCATTGCTCTGTGTTTCCCTCAATTTTTAAAAATATTTCCCGGTGCTGCAGTGAGTTCCCTGCTGCACAACAGGGTGCCTTGGTGCAAACTCTGAGAACCAAAAGACTGTGGTTAGATTGACATATAAAGATGTACAAAAGCTAATAGAACCTTAAACTGTGCTATTGTGCTAAGTCATTTTAGTCCTGTCGGACTCTTTGCAACCCCATGGACTGTAGCCTGCCAGGCTCCTCTGTTCATGGGATTCTCCAGGCAAGAATACAGGAGCAGGTTGCATTTCCTCCTCCAGGGTATCTTCTTGACCTGGGGATTGAACCCACGTCTCCTGCATCTCTGCACTGCAGGTGGATTCATTACCACTGTGCCACCTGGGAAGCCCATAAATAATAGCTACGCAAAGCCTAAGGCCTAAAACTGAAAAGATTCATCTTTTCATGCAACAGATAGAGGCATTAACTGAGGAAAAGTAAGGCCATTGAACAAATGCACTTCAGTAGAAGAAAGACGTTTTTACATTGTAAGTAATGTAATATGTATATGTGTGCTCTGTTTACATTTATATATGCATTCCTTGGTTCCAGTTATTTGGGTGCTAGTCGATAGGGATGACAGTAACAGTGGAGGAAAATGAGAGAATGGGTGTGGGAGCAAGAGGCTACCAGGTGTAGAAGGAGAAAAAAGAAAGCCACATAAGAGTCCAAGAAACAGCAGGAAATGTATCTGGAGGCCAGAGTGATAGCCACTGGGAATTTGCTATATGGCTCAGGAAACTCAAACAGAGGCTCTCTATCAATCTAGAGGGGTGGGACGGGGCAGGAGATGGATATATGTATACCTATACATATATAGGAAAGGGATATATGTATACCTATGGCTGATTCATGTCAAGGTTTGACAGAAAACAACAAAATTCTGTAAAGCAATCATCCTTCAATAAATAAACAAATAAAACCATGAAGTGAATACAAGATGAGCTTTAAAACTGAAGCACAAGCAAAGGTAGCAAGACCTTCCTTCTCATGCTGTCTTAATGCGTGCATGTGTGTGTTTGTGTGTGTGTGTGTGTGTGTGTGTGTGTGTGTGTGTGTGTGTGCAGTTGCTTTAGTCATGTCCAACCCTTTGCGACGCCATGGACTGTAGCCCACCAGGCTTCTCTGTCCATGGGGATTCTCCAGGCAGGAATACTGGAGTGGGTTGCCATGCCCTGCTCCAGGGGATCTTCCTGATCCAGGGATCGAACCCGAGTCTCTTACGTCTCCTGCACTGGCAGGTGTGTTCTTTACCACTAGCACCACCTGGGAAGCCCTGTTGTCTTAATTAATGCCCCTCAGCATTTCTCTGTGCACAGAAAGATTTACACAGGAACACGTAGATGGCACAGCTAGCGAGGGATGCATTTATTGTGTATAGAAGTGAGGAAGGCCAGTTACAGCTGAAAGAGTGACAGCCCAAACTCTGATTTATGAGACCATTCTCAACACTTCTACTCACCTGAAAAGGTAGTGGCAGGTAGGGGTAGAAAGAAGTGGGCCTATTTGGGTAAAAGTTTGTGAGCTTAAGATATAGGTATCGATACAGATAAGGAGCATATTGTTTTCCAAAATACATAACCATTTGGGGGAACTTTTAGCTGATTTAGCATAAGCAGCCTCTGTGTCACCTGGGAGCTTGTCAGAAATGTAAATTCTTAGGCCCTCACCTGAGATCTATTGAATCAGAACCTGCTTTTCAACAAAAGCAGAATTTTAGGTGAATTTTATGCATATTAAGGGGCTTCCCTGGTGGATATGCGGTAAGAAATCCGTCTGCAGCACAGGAAACAAGGGCCTGTGGGTTCAATCTGTGGTTTGGGAAGATGTCCTGGAGAAGGAAATGACTACCCACTCCAGTATGCTTTCCTGGGGAATCCCATGGACTGAGGAGCCTGGCAGGTTACAGTCCATGGGGTCACAAGAATCAGACCCGACTTAAAGCCTAAACTACCACCACCACCATACCCGTTAAAATTTGAGACGTGCTGCTTTTAAAAATATGTATGTTGGCCTGAGTCTCACTTCCCCAGAGATTCCAATTTACTTGCTTTTTAATTAAGTATTTGTGATTCCAATATGTGGTGAAATTTGAGAACCACTGCCCTAGGAGAATATTATTGGCAATAATTATAGCCAGATGTGGCAAGCTCAGTGATAAAATGGGCATCCCCAAAGGATAGTGGAAATACAAAAGACAGGGGCCAACTGGGCTTAGGGGTTCAGCAGAGCTTCCTAGAGGAGGTGATGGGATTGGGATCATGTCTTAAAGGAAGAGCATGCTTTAGCCCATGCAGTAGAAGGAGAGTTACCCAGACTTCCCAATTAACTGAATGCGAAGCCGAGAGAGAGAAAGCAGGAGGTTCCAAAAGTCAGAGATTTCAAGATAGAACTATCAGGATTGTGAAAATGTCAGTGATGCCAGCACGGCAAATGGAAAGAGGTGCATATTTTCTTGTCAATTGTTAAAGGAAAGAGTATTGGATTTTATCCAAAATCTCTTAGATTATCTTTCACTTCAGTTCAGTTGCTCAATCGTGTCCGACTCTTTGCGACCCCCATGGACTGTAGCATGGCAGGCTTCCCTGTGCATCACCAATTCCCAGAGCCTATTCAGAGTCATGTCCATTGAGTTGGTGATGCCACCCAACCATCTCATCCTCTGTTGTCCCCTTCTCCTCCTACCTTCAATCTTTCCCAGCATCAGGGTCTTTTCCAATGAGTCGGTTCTTTGCATCAGGTGGCCAAAGTATTGGAGTTTCAGCTTCAGCATCGGTCCTTCCAATGAACATTCAGGACTGATTTCCTTTAGGATGGACTGATTGGATCTCCTTGCAGTCCAAGGGACTCTAAAGAGTCTTCTCCAACACCATAGTTCAAAAGTATCAGTTCATCGGTGCTCAGCTTTATTTTTAGTTCAACTCTCACATCCATACATGACTACTGGAAAAACCATAGCTTTGAATATATGGACCTTTGTTGGCAAAGTAATGTCTCTGCTTTTTAATATGCTGTCTGGTTGGTCATAGCTTTGCTTCCCAGGAGCAAGCATCTATTAATTTCATGGCTACAATCACCATCAGCAGTGATTTTGGAGCCCCAAAACCTGTCACTGTTTCCACTGTTTCCCCATCTGTTTGCCATGAAGTGATCTTTGGCTATATGTAAACTGAATAGAAAAATCAGAGAGAAGCATTGTCATTTTCCATTTTCAGAAAATTCCATGTCTTTCGTTTCAGCTTTACATAATATAGCAATTCCTTGATAAGTGGTATATGGTCTAAAATTAAATTCAGTAAGAACATAGGTAGATATAGATTAGACTTTGAAGACGTTGTTCATTAACACAAAGATGAATATATTTAAAATCTCAGAACTATCCACATTTATAGGCAAAAAATTCACATATTATCATTAACACATAGCAATGATTAACTCCCTTGTCTCCTCCATTTTATCCTTCACAATGTTCTTAATCCTCTCCTTCCACACAATGTATTGGTAAAACTAGTTTCCATTAAAAGCTCTCAGGTGCTTCTATTTTTAGTAGCATATCAGATGCATTTCTGTGGAATTTGATAAACTGTATATTTCATTGATATTTTCTGATGTTAGCTTTTTGGAAGTTGGTATTGGTTTCCTTTGGGGGAGTTTATCCAAAAATTGATATGCTGTGCTTTTTTAAATACTATGAAAATGTGAGTTCTCTTTGAGGCTCTGATGTACAGGTCCTCCTAATATGCCTTTCTCTTGAGTCTTTAAAGTTAATGTCTACCCAAGTCAACAGAGCCACTAGTCTTAAGATAATTAGACAGTAATGTTTTAACAGCCCATACAAATAAAAGCTGTCAGACATATACACCTTTACAATTAGGAATGAAGCATCATTTGTTCCTATAATTACATGGTCCAAATTTAATAAACATGAAGCAATATTTTATTCATTCAGAAAGACTATTTAAAAGATGCCATTGTTAAGAGATTGCTTTCTTATATTATATATTTTTTAAAGATCATAAGCTTAGGAGTAGAGACCTCCTGGTACTAATTTGATGGATAGTTGAATTGATGCTTTTGAACTGTGGTATTGGAGAAGACTCTTGAGAGTCCCTTGGACAGCAAGGAGATCCAACCAGTCCCTTCTAAAGGAGATCAGCCCTGGATGTTCATTGGAAGGAATGATGCTAAAGCTGAAACTCCAATACTTTGGCTACCTCATGCGAAGAGTTGACTCATTGAAAAAGACTCTGATGCTGGGAGGGATTGGGGGCAGGAGGAGAAGGGGACGACAGAGGATGAGATGGCTGGATGGCATCACCGACTCGATGGACGTGAGTTTGAGTGAACTCCAGGAGTTGGTGATGGACAGGGAGGCCTGGCGTGCAGTTCATGGGGTCGCAAAGAGTCGGACACAACTGAGCAACTGAACTGAACTGAACTGAACTTGGAGACTCATTTAACCACTGTTGCTTGAAATCAGCATAAGATTAAATCATCATCATAGCTAACAATTACTGAGTTTTGCTTCGTCTCAGACACACTGCTAATGTCTCAAGTATACTCCTCACCAATGAGGTTCAACCTAATACCTAGATAATATTTATATCTCTGTTTTACCGAGGAGTAAACTAAGGCTCAGATAGGTCCACTGCTTGAGCCCGAGGTCTCCTACTGCTAGAACTTGGCGGTTGGCCTCTGTCTGACCTCACAGTTTCTGTTTTATATCCCCTACCTTGTACATCCACTACATCAGAGAGCCGTTTTGAGGCTCAAATGAAGAAACAGTCCTAGAACATGCTAGAACATGCTTTAGCATTCAATGATTGCTTTCAATTCAATACCACAAATACATACTGAGGACCTGAGGGGTGAAACCCAAGGGTAGAAAGGAAAGGGAAAAAAAATTAAAGACTACTTTTGAAGAGTTACACAGATGTGTTTGCATTATTATTACTTACATTTTTAAAATTTTTCTTGATTTTAATTTCCAGAACATATCAGTGTTATTCAAAATAGTTATATGTGAGCATTTTAAAATTAGATATGCTATTAGCAGTGTTTCTAGTCATCATGATGAAAAAGTGACTTTTCTTTTTATTTCCCTTGATAACCTTCTCTAAACTTCTGTTCTGGTTCAGTCACCTGCAATAATCTTTTCTCCCCATGTCAGAAGAAGTGCCTTGGGCACATCTTTATTCTTCATCATTTAAATTTAATGCTCAGAAATTTTAATGTTTTCATATTTCAACTGGTTAGTGTGTTTCAGAAAACTTGCCTTCACTTGCTCCTTGGACATACTTTTAAAAAATATTTCAAAAAGTAACTACCCAACTGCCCATAACTGGCAGTAATCCTCATTTTGTTTCCACTCTCATTGAGCTGATTTCACTTTCTTTATGACAAAAGCCTTAATTTCTTATTTTATACTTAAGAAAATGTCCTGAGTAATAGCAATTCACTGAGTCCTGACCTTCCCTGTCTGCAGTCACTCACATGGAGAACAGAACAGTTAGAATGTCTGACCTTGGTCATAAAGCCAAAGGCAGTGTTTGGCTGCCTGGGTCACACCAGCAGAGGGAAGTATGGAAAGCCAAACAAGGGCCCAATCCCTAATCCTGCAACTTCATGCTATTATGCCTGTGGAATCCTATATCCTTCTGCTTATAATTCAATTTGTTGAAGAAAATGGAGGGATCAAGCTGAATAAAAGAGAGTTAAAGGTTCAAATCCTTTTTGTTCCCACTGAGCTATTTTCCCCTCTATGCTTTACAAACCAAATAGAACTAGAGGTTGTCAGAAGGTTACAAAGATTCTGCATGCTCATTATAACAAATCCCCCTGAATCTAGCCTATAGACATTGTTAAGTATTTCTTTATGCATCACCTTAACTTGTTTGTACTATTATGGAACCATGTAAATATTTGATTTGCACCAGAGTTCTTCATTTTTTTGTCATGTTATGGGTCCACCCCAGACACATAGCAGAATGGTAACATAAATATAGAGAATGTCAACATCTCAGTTTACATGTCTTTTAGAGTCAGAATTGCTAATTATCATTTTGATTGACTCATTCAAAAATCAGATAAAAATCCCTGACATACTGGTAGTCAACAGTCAACGGATTCTTAAACCACTGATTTTTTTCATTTTCATTGGCTTCCCTGGGTAGCTCAGCTGATAAAGAATCTGCCTGCGACGCAGGAGACCCTGGCTCAATTCCTGGGTTGGGAAGATCTGCTGGAGAAGGGAACAGCTACCCACTCCAGCTACCAACTCTGGCTTGGGGAATTCCATGGTCTGTATAGTCCATGGGGTTGCAAAGAGCTGGACACGACTGAGCAACTTTCACTAGTTCACTTCTCTCACATTGATATGAATGACAGGTATGGTGCATTATTTTAAATATGAAAAACTGAATATATTGTAACCAGAAAAAAATTATGTATAGTTTCTTCCAGTTTTCTAGTCATAGAAAGTACATGTACACAAGAAAAAGGAGACATTTTAAAAGATTAAAATGTATACATGTGTGAAATATATGGATAAATACTTTAGGTGGATTGATGTGCTTCAGAAGACTTGAGGACCGTAATGAAAGCATAACAAAAAGCCTGAAATATGAGTCTGGATGTGGGATTTAATGCTGACTAGAGGGAACGGAGATTGGAGTTAAGAAGACTGTTGAAGCTATCTCAGTTATGGCATTTTCAGATAGATTTGGAGAGAAAATGCTTTTCATTCATTCAACAATTATTCACCAGAGACTCTGAAGTTAATAGCATGAGCAGCGTGCCTATGTTTGATCCTGAGCTACACTGCGACTACTTGGGTAATATTGGGCAAGTTATTTAACCTCTCTCTGCCCTCCATTTCTTCAGCTGTTAAATGAGGAGAGTGATAAAGTTGTTGAGGTGAGGATTAATTAAGGTAATATACAGAAAGAGCTTAGAATGCGACCAGCATATCATCACTAGCAAAGAACTAAGGGAACCAGAGTAAGGAGGAAACATCCTCTCAGTACTATCAAGTGCATCTTCAGAGAACAGCAAAGGTGAAGAGAAGCATGGACCCGAGGTGCCCAGGTGAAGGTGTCACTATTGCTCAGTGTCCTTCTCTGAAGTCAAGTATTATAGGCCAGAAGATGGGGCCAGAGCAGCTAAGGCAGCTGCAAACACAACTCATCAACAGCGAATGAGAGTTCTCTTTGTCATCTCAAATAAACTAAAGATAAAGTGAGCACTACACTTTATATAATTTGATGATCCTGGTGACTCTTGTAGATCTTCCTATTAAGGCTATTCCTCATTTCATTTTAAAAATCGTTATTTAACACCACTGCTGCTGCTAAGTCACGTCAGTCGTGTCCAACTCTGTGTGACCCCATAGATGGCAGCCTACCAAGCTCCTCCATCCATGGGATTTCCCAGGCAAGAGTACTGGAGTGGGTTGCCATTGCCTTCTCCATTTAACACGACAGCTTGGAGTTTATATTATTTAAACTACTGTGAAATGTTATAAAACTTCAATGCATCTAACAATCAAAACTGACTATTGCACTTAAGATATAATAATGTTTTAAAATGGAATTATAGTAGCTAAGTTGTTAAGTTGGATTTAATAACATGAGATCCTTATATTATTGAACCAAAGTTTATTATTGTGGGAAAATTACTTTTGATTTAATTATTTAATTACCCTTTTTAAGAACAACAAAACTTTTTACACTTTGACCTTTAGTATATTGAATACTGATTTATATTGGGTTCTAGGTCTGGTCTTTCAGTTAGTACTTTAGATATTGTATTTAAATCTTTGAATATCTATATCTTTATAAAGTCTGCAAGGCCCTAGACTACACATATCACCCATCTTTATATCCTTAAAGATGCCTACCACAGATTTTGCACATTGGAAACAAATATTACTTCAATTAAGCAGCAATGACCACAAAAGATAAAAACTTGCCATATTTTCTAAAAACTACCTACCAACTTATTGCTGTGGATGATTTGATATGGATATCATTGATAGTGTTTTGTGTTGTTGACAACTGAAAATCTAGTCTTTAAAGTTCAAGTTCAGTTCAGTTCAGTTCAGTCACTCAGTCGTGTCCAACTCTTTGCAACCCCATGAATCGCAGCACGCCAGGCCTCCCTGTCCATCACCATCTCCCGGAGTTCACTCAGACTCACGTCCATCGAGTCTGTGATGCCATCCAGCCATCTCATCCTCGGTCGGCCCCTTCTCCTCCTGCCCCCAATCCCTCCCAGCATCAGAGTCTTTTCCAATGAGTCAACTCTTCGCATGAGGTGGCCAAAGCACTGGAGCTTCAGCTTTAGCATCGTTCCTTCCAAAGAAATCCCAGGGTCGATCTCCTTCAGAATGGACTGGTTGGATCTCCTTGCAGTCCAAGGGACTCTCAAGAGTCTTCTCCAACACCACAATTCAAAAGCATCAATTCTTCGGTGCTCAGCCTTCTTCACAGTCCAACTCTCACATCCATACATGACCACAGGAAAAACCATAGCCTTGACTAGATGGACCTTAGTCGGCAAAGTAATGTCTCTGCTTTTGAATATACTATCTAGGTTGGTCATAACTTTTCTTCCAAGGAGTAAGTGTCTTTTAATTTCATGGCTGCAGTCACCATCTGCAGTGATTTTGGAGCCCCAAAAAATAAAGTCTGACACTGTTTCTACTGTTTCCCCATCTATTTCCCATGAAGTGATGGGACCAGATGCCATGATCTTAGTTTTCTGAATGTTGAGCTTTAAGCCAACTTTTTCACTCTCCTCTTTCACTTTCATCAAGAGGCTTTTGAGTTCCTCTTCACTTTCTGCCATAAGGGTGGTGTCATCTGCAAAAATGAGGTTATTGATATTTCTCCTAGCAATCTTGATTCCGGCTTGTGTTTCTTCCAGTCCAGCATTTCTCATGATGTACTGTGCATATAAGTTAAATAAGCAGGGTGACAATATACAACCTTGACGTACTCCTTTTCCTATTTGGAACCAGTCTGTTGTTCCATGTCCAGTTCTAACTGTTGCTTCCTGACCTGCATGCAGATTTCTCAAGAGGCAGGTTAGGTGGTCTGGTATGCCCATCTCTTGAAGAATTTTCCACAGTTTCTTGTGATCCACACAGTCAAAGGCTTTAGCATAGTCAATAAAGCAGAAATAGATGTTTTTTTGGAACTCTCATGCTTTTTCCATGATCCAGCAGATGTTGGCAATTTGATCTCTGGTTCTCTGCCTTTTCTAAAACCAGCTTGAACATCAGGGACTTCGTGGTTCACGTATTGCTGAAGCCTGGCTTGGAGAATTTGGAGCATTACTTTACTAGCATGTGAGATGAGTGCAATTGTGCAGTAGTTTGAGCATTCTTTGGCATTGCTTTTCTTTGGAATTGGAATGAAAACTGACCTTTTCCAGTGCTGTGGCCACTGCTGAGTTTTCCAAATTTGCTGGCATATTGAGTGCAGCACTTTCACAGCATCATCTTTCAGGATTTGAAACAGCTCAATTGGAATTCCATCACCTCCACTAGCTTTGCTCGTAGTGATGCTTTCTAAGGCCCACTTGACTTCACATTCCAGGATGTCTGGCTCTAGATGAGTGATCACACCATCGTGATTATCTGGGTCATGAAGATCTTTTTTGTACAGTTCTTCCGTGTATTCTTGCCACCTCTTCTTAATATCTTCTGCTTCTGTTAGGTCCTTACCATTTCTGTCCTTTATCGAGCCCATCTTTGCGTGAAATGTTCCCTTGGTATCTCTAATTTTCTTGAAGAGATCTCTAGTCTTTCCCATTCTGTTGTTTTCCTGTATTTCTTTGCATTCATCACTGAAGAAGGCATTCTTATCTCTTCTTGCTATTCTTTGGAACTCTGCATTCAGATGCTTATATCTTTCCTTTTCTCCTTTGCTTTTCACCTCTCTTCTTTTCACAGCTATTTGTATGGCCTCCCCAGACAGCCATATTGCTTTTTTGCATTTCTTTTCCATGGGGATGGTCTTGATCCCTGTCTCCTGTACAATGTCACGAACCTCATTCCATAGTTCATCTGGCACTCTATCTATCAGATCTAGACCCTTAAATCTATTTCTCATTTCCACTGTATAATCATAAGAGATTTGATTTAGGTCATACCTGAATGGTCTAGCAGTTTTCCCTACTTTCTTCAATTTAAGTCTGAATTTGGCAATAAGGAGTTCATGATCTGAGCCACAGTCAGCTCCTGGTCTTGTTTTTGTTGACTGTATACAGTTTCTCCATCTTTGGCTGCAAAGAATATAATCAATCTGATTTCAGTGTTGACCATCTGGATATGTTAGGAGGATATGTTAGGTAGTAAATATTTAATGGACCAACCAGTCCATTCTGAAGGAGATCAGCCCTGGGATTTCTTTGGAAGGAATGATGCTAAAGCTGAAACTCCAGTACTTTGGCCACCTCATGCGAAGAGCTGACTCATTGGAAAAGACTCTGATGCTGGGAGGGATTGGGGGCAGGAGGAAAAAGGGACGACAGAGGATGAGATGGCTGGATGGCGTCACTGACTTGATGGATGTGAGTCTGAGTGAACTCCAAGAGTTGGTGATGGACAGGGAGGCCTGGCGTGCTGCGATTCATGGGGTTGCAAATAGCTGGACACAACTGAGTGACTGAACTGAACTGAATTGAAATATTTAAACTAAATTTATTATTAAAGTCTTTCCATAGAAACTATTTCTAAAAATTTCACATCAAAATGACACAGGTATTTATAGGAGGAGAAAACTCGAGCTTCCTTAGTAGAAACCAGAAACATTAAAGATAACACAGTGTATGTACATCTAAAAAGAAAGATAGAAATGAAAATACATATCAAATAATACTGTATCATAAAAGTTGGTTCCTTTAAGACTTTTACAAGTGAAAAGTCAGACATTATTTAGGATCTCACAGAAGAAAGTTTGGAACAAGTTGAGAAAAAGCTGGAGTTCACCAATAGAAAACGAATTTTTTCCTGAAACTCCTAAGAAGCTACACTGTACAGACGACTCAAGTGCTCAGTGAAAGAAAAATCATTTAAGACCTAAGAATGTTGATTACAGTGATTCACAAAAAATCAGCTATAGAGAAAAATGGAATAACAGAGGGAGAGAAAAATTCTGTATAATCACTAATTCTTTTTTTTTTTTGCCAACTATATATTCTTCTAATCAACATATTTTGAGTTCTCACAGGAAAAATAATCATTTCTGGAACATAATCTCATCTTAACTCTTTCTACTATTTATGAGTACAATTCAGAAGCAAAACATGAAAGAGAAGATGCCAAGAAAGTTCTGCTTTAAAACAGTTATATAAAACTTTAGCATGCTTTATTGTTTTCTTTTCATAAGTTGTGAAGCTTAAGAATCTGGCTCATTTACTTAATCTACATCCTAGCATTGTTTCTTTTCTGTGTTCCCAGTGAAGATAAATACCTCCGGGAAGCAAACTTTCCCTTCAGAAATCAAATTAAGCCATTTTTTATACCAGCATATTCTCTAAGTTTGAGATTACTGCCAAATAAAAGTGTTTTTAATTTTTTTTAAGAAATCAATAAAGTAGAGTAGATTATAAGAAGTTACTTTATCATCCATTTGTATCTTGAGTGTTCTATCTACTCTCCCAACTCTATATATTCCGTAAAAAGAAGAAAAGAGAGGAACTGTTTACCTTGTACAAAAGCTATGATGATTACCAATCTACCTGCCTCTTAGGAGGAAATAAGATTTCAAAATCGAATCAAGAAAATTAGATGACTTGTGCAGACTTGAGTGGCAGTACTTTAATTTTATCTCCTTTTCAACAGACTGGACATCATGTTACTTAAGTTTTAAAGAGATAATGAGGTAGGCACAATCTTTACCACAATTCAAACCATCAAGTAACTGCAAAAAAGGCAGGGAGGGTGCTGGATAGGGAGGGACATAACAGAAAATGAAACAGAAGGTCATCCCCTGGCAGGTGAAGAGGCATCTTAGATGGTTTTTCAGCAGACTTTTATTGCAGGAAATTTGTAATGAGACAAGAGCAATGATAATACTTTTCCACATTTTATCAAGCACTACTGTTTACAAACTGCTCTCATATGTACAGCATTCCTCGTGATCTGAGCACTGTTCCAGTTGAGCATGATTTAATCCTTTTGGGTGTGAGGACACAAAGTCCCAGAGCGATTAAGAGACCAACACAGCCCACTGCCAGCAGAGTGCTAAAGGTGGGGATGGAGTTCAGATCTTTGATGTGATTTAGTCTAATACTCTTCCCTTAAAAGATATTATTACCTTGTTAAAGTAGTAAAGGGTATTTCAGGCATGGTGGGCAAATAGAACAGTAGTATAAGGGCTTAGGAGTTAGAGCACTGCGTTTTGTTATTCTGTTACTAAGTCATGTCCAACTCTTTGGGACCCCATGGACTGCAGCACATCAGGCTCCCCTGTCTTTCACTATCTCCCAGAGTTTGCTCAAATTCATGCTCATTGAGTCAGTGATGCTATCCAACCATCTCATTCTCTGTCGCCTCCTTCTCCTCCTGCCCTCAATCCTTCCCAGGATTGTGGTCTTTTGCAATAAGTCAGCTCTTCACATCAGGTGGCCAAAGTATTGGAGCTTCGGCTTCAGCATCAGTCCTTCCAGTGAGTATTCAGGATTGATTTCCTTTAGGATTGACTGGTTTGATCTCCTTGCAGTCCAAGGAACTTAAAGAGTCTTCTCCAGGACCACAGTTCAAAAGCATCAATCCTTTGGCCTTCAGCCTTCTTTATGATCTAACTCTCATATCCCTACTTGACTGCTGGAAAACCCATAGCTTTGACTATACAGACCTTTGTCGGCAAAGTCATGTCACTATACTGAGTTTAGGGCACAAACATCACTGTGAGAACACTGTTTCTAGAAAAGGACAACACAGTTCCTATGATAGTTTCCCTTGTTAGATTGTGGGAATTATCTTTCTGAACTGACTGGCCTAGTTTTATGCATCTGTTTGTGAGTTATACCAGTACAGAATTTCTGTTCAGTATATCATAACTTAATCTCCAAATTCAGTAAACGCACACTGGGTTCATGCAAAGCTATTAAGGAAAGGAGTGAAATTGGAACCCACTTTAGAATTTAGGTCTTAAGGAAGCAGTTGGAGGTCTCTGTCTATTTCCCCTGCAAATGATCCTCGGCCTCTAGCCCTCCTTACTTCTGGATGATCCTGATATGACCATCCAGATTGGACACATTTCTTTTTCACTGATTGTTTCCCAGTTATTCCCTTAAAGCAAAAAACAGAAACAGAAAACAAAGCTATTCAAATTATTTAAGAATTTATAAGCTGTTCCCCTGCAAGAAAAACCAAAGCTAATAAATGAACTCATAATTTTTTCTCCTAGAATTGCTCACTATTATTTCTTGACTGTATGAGTGGGTTACAGAATTCAATTTAATCATCATTTATTGGACATGTACAGGATGCTTAGGAGTTATGAATTTGAATGAGAAATAATCTCTCCCTAAAGCAAACTACTTGTTTTATAAAGAGATGGCTTTAACTTTTTAGATCCTAGGTAAGAGTCAACATAACTATATTATATCCAATATGTTTTTTACCTTATAGGAAAAACACATTTAGGGGAAAATCCATTAGTGAGGAATATAACTTTTTTTTAATTTCTGCTGCTTGAATCATCATGTCTCAAATGTCTACATTTATCTATTAATATTTTCTTCCAAAGTCTATTTGTCAGAGAGAGAAGGTGAGAGGGGGCAAGTGGAGTGTGTGTGTATGTGTGTCCTTAGATCTGACAATTAATGAAGAGAATACACTGAAAGGCAAAAAGTTGGATTGTAACTAGTGAGTTACAATGCCTTACTAAATCAATTTTCGACTGGGTATCTGGCTCCCAGCTTGATTTACCACCGGCTTTTTGAAAATGAAAATGTTAGACTAAACAGGAGCTGAGACTAATGTCTCAGTCTGACAAAGACCTTGGACGTCCAGAGCCAAGCAAAAGGCAGTAAACAACCGCCTTTTTGGGAAAATAACGGCATGCGATGAAGAAACCAACTGCACTTGTTTAATTGATAAATCCTAAATGAACAACAACATCTATCACAGTTTATATCATTTGTGCCAATAGAATTTACAAATAACTTAGCCTGGGATCTCTTATAGTAAATATAATGAATCCAATAGTGTTTATAATTATGGTAGGGAGTGCTGACTGGTAGTATGCTCCATCACCAACTCCTGGAGTGCACCCAAACCCATGTCCATTGAGTCACTGATGCCACCCAACCATCTCATCCTCTGTTGTCCCCTTCTCCTCCTGCCCTCAATCTTTCCCAGCATCAGGGTCTTTTCCAATGAGTCACCTCTTCGTATCAGGTGGTCAAAGTATTGGAGTTTCAGCTTCAACATCACTCCTTCCAATGAACACCCAGGACTGATTTCCTTTAGGATGGACTGGTTGTATCTCCTTGCATCCAAGGGACTCTCAAGAGTCTTCTCCAACACCACAGTTCAAAAGCATCAATTTTCCTGCAGTACCTAAGACATAGTAAGTGTTCACCAAGGGTTAGTTTTCTTCCTTCTTTACTAAAATTCTTGAAGGACCACCTGCAGTTCCAGCTCACCTCGAATTTCAAAGATAAAGAACTACCTTAGTTTGCTATCACCACTGTAATGAATGATCACAAACTTAATAGCTTAAAACAGTACAAGTTTACTATCTTATAGCTTTGGAGGTCAAAAGTCTGAAACAGGTTTCACAATCAAGATGCCTGCAAGATGTCTTTCTGGAGGCTGTAGGGGAGGATCTGTTATCTCCTTGCCTTTTTGAGCTTCTAGACGCTGTCTGGCCTACTTGGTTCATGGAGACCTCCTTTCCTCCATCTTCAAAGACAGCAGCATAACATCTTCATCTCTCTCTCTCTCTCTCTCTCCTCTCCTCCTCTCCATCATCACAGTTCCTTCTCTGATCCCAACTCTCCCCTGCTTCTTACCCTTATAAGGGCCCTGGTAATAACATTGAGCTTACCTGGATAATCCAGCCTAATCTTCCTACTTGAAAACCATCTTAATCACCCCTGTAAAATATTTTTTGCCATGTAAGGTGACATGACAGTCACTGGGAATTGGGACATGAACATCTTTGGGGGAGCCATTATTCTGCTTACCCCAACTATTATAGCACTAAAGTTTTGTTCATTTAATAGTTACTCTGGTACTTTTGACATTAAATTCAAGATATTGAGTGTAAAAGACAAATGTCAAGGGAGTTAATACATTTCTCCTGAGTTTAGATTTAAAATTCTTTTGCTTTTAGCACTTTTGTCAAAAATTCTCCTTCACATAACACAAGGTCTGTTTCCGTGGTTATTAAATCTTACAAAAGATAAAAGATTGAATTGAATGGGGTCATATGGAAACTCTGCAAATGCAGAACACTTTGTGGTATTATATGAACATATTTTTAAAGTTACAGCATACAAAATGAGAACAAATATGGAAAGATAGATAGATAGATAGATACATAGATACATAGATACATAGATACATAAATACATAGATAGATACAGATTCAATCAGTGGTTCTCAAAGGAAGCAATTTTGTCCCCTAGGGGACATTTGGCAATGTCTGAAGACATTTTTGATGGTCACAACTTGAAAGGTGCCACAGGTATCCAATGGGGAGGGGCCAAGGATGCTGCTACAATCTTATAATGCCCAGAATGGAGTTACCCAGCCCCAAATGTGAACAGTACAGAGGTCAGAAATCCTGAATTGGATAGATCTTTGTAACTCAGCACTTAAAATATTGTTTGGTACAGAATAAATCTTTAATGTCATAGTTCAGTTCAGTTGCTCAGTCATGTCCGACTCTTTGAGACCCTAAGGACTGCAGCATGCCAGGCCACCCTGTCCATCACCAACTCCTGGAGTTTACCCAAACTCATGTCCATTGAGTTGGTGATGCCATCCAACCATCTCATCCTCTGTTGTCCCCTCCTCCTCCTGCCTTCAATCTTTCCCATCATCAGGGTCTTTTCCAGTGAGTCAGTTCTTTGCATCAGGTGGCCAAAGTATTGGAGTTTCAGCTTCAGCATCAGTCCTTTCAATGAATATTCAGGACTGATTTCCTTTAGGATTGACTGGTTGGATCTCCTTGCAGTCCAAGGGACTCTCAAAAGTCTTCTGCATCAATTCTTCAGCGTTCAGCTTTCTGTATAGTCCAACTCTCACATCCATACATGACTACTGGAAAAACCATAGCTTTGACTAGACAGACCTTTGTTAGCAAAGTAATATCTCTGCATTTTAATATGCTGTCTAGGTTGGTCATAACTTTTCTTCCAAGGACCAAGCGTCTTTTAATTTCATGGCTGCAGTCACCATCTGCAGTGATTTTGGAGCCCAAAAAAGTAAAGTCTGTCACTGTTTCCATTGTTTCCCCATCTATTCGCCATGAAGTGCTGGGACCAGATGCCATGATCTTAGTTTTCTAAATGTTGAGCTTTAAGCCAACTTTTTCACTCTCCTCTTTCACTTTCATCAAGAGGCTCTTTAGTTCTTCTTCATTTTCTGCCATAAGGGTGGTGTCATCTGCACATCTGAGGTTATTGATATTTCTCCCGGCAATCTTGATTCCAGCTTGTGTTTCATCCAGCCCAGCATTTCTCATGATGTACTCTGCATGTAAGTTAAATAAGCAGAGTGACAATATACAGCCTTGACATACTCCTTTCCTGATTTGGAACCAGTCTGTTGTTCCATGTCCAGTTCTAACTGTTGCTTCCTGACCTGCATATAGGTTTCTCAAGAGGCAGGTCAGGTGGTCTGATATGCCCATCTCTTTCAGAATTTTCCACAGTTTGTTGTGATCCACACAGTCAAAGGCTTTGGCAGAGTCAATAAAGCAGAAATAGATATTTTTCTGGAACTCTCTTGCTTTTTTGATAATCCAATGGATGTTGGAAATTTCATCTCTGGTTCCTCTGCCTTGTCTAAATCCAGCTTGAACATCTGAAAGTTCATGGTTCATGTACTGTTGAAGCTTGGTTTGGAGATTTTTGAGCATTAGTTTACTAGCGTGTGAGATGAGTGCAATTGTGCGGTAGTTTGAGCATTCTTTGGCATTGCCTTTCTTTGAGATTGGAATGAAAAGTGACCTTTTCCAGTCCTGTGGCCACTGCTGAGTTCTCCAAATTTGCTGGCATATTGAGTTCAGCACTTCCACAGCATCATCTTTTAGGATTTTAAATAGCTCAACTGGAATTCCATTCATAGAATTGAATGCAAATATCCAGAGAAAATATATATGTTGTAGTTAACAGACTAGACTATGGTATCAGACTTCCTGGACTCAAATCCTTCTCCTGTTGGTTGTATGATGCTGAAGAGTCACTGAACTCTTACCTTACTTCAGTTTCCTCATCAGTTGAAGTGATAGGAAGATGGTCATAATGAGTAATAAATTATGTAATCTATGTAACGAGTTACAGCACATTACTTGGCCCATAGTATGGGCTTCATAAATGTTTGCTATTATTATTTTCCCAAATCCTAGATAGACCCTTGCCAAATGATTAATCAGATAAGAGAAAACTTAAAGATGAAATATTTTCCACTGTTATAAAAGTCAATCAAATTACTTATATAGAAGAATAAAATTTTTTCTGGTCATGATAAGAGGCAACATGGTATAATAGAAAAAGAATATGGGCCATGGAAGCAACCTGATCCTAGGTTTTGTCAGAGGAAGAGAGATTTTCTAGATTCTTTTAGAACCCACTTAACAGATCAAGAGATAAGCCTGGGGACTTCCTTGGTGGTCCAGTGGTTAAGAATCTGCCTTGCAATGCAGGGGACATGGGTTCAACCCCTGGTTGGAGAACTAAGACCCCACATGCCTCCAAGCAACTAAGCCCATAGAGGGTCCCTGCACTGCAAAGAAAGATCCCATGTGATACAACTAAGACCTGATACAGCCAAATAAATAAATATTTTTTGAAAAAGTGAGAGTAGCCAGGCCAATTTAATAGAACTTGTGAATCCCATTAATAAATGTAATTACCAAAAATTGTCAGTGCCAGGCTCTGAGCTACAGGCCATTTGTCATTCTTCCTCCTCGGTTATCATCTCAGTTTTTATTGTGGAAATTGACACTTCCTCCCACCAAAACTTAAGTTGTGGGGTATTCTTGAAATCCAACTAGTCAATCCTAAAGGATCTCAATCCTGAATATTCATTGAAAGGACTGATGCTGAAGTTGAAGCTTCAATACTTTGACCACCTGATATGAAGAGCTGACTCATTGGAAAAGACCCTGAATATGGGAAAGATTGAGGGCAGGAGAAGAGGGTGACAGAGGATGAGATGGTTGGATAGCATAACCCACTTATTGAACAATAGTTTGAGCAAACTCCAGGAGATAGTGAAGGACAGGGAAGGCTGGTGTGCTGCAGTCCATGGGGTCACAAAGAGTTGGACAAAACTTAGCAACTGAACAATAAATTCTTGAAACTGAGGGAGAGATTTTACATTCCTGGCTAGTAAACACATGAAAACTCACCCCTGTGCATATCAAAGGTCATTTCTACTTCCCTGAGACAGTGTATCTCAAGTCCAGAAAAGGAGGCAGTGGGAAGGAGTGGCAAGTTTGTGGGGAGAGGTGAAAACAGAGCAAGTTTTTGCCTTTTTCCCTTTGAGGCAATCATGGTGGGGGAGAAGCTCCTTTTAGCTCCTGGGCTTCTCCAGGGCAGGAAAAGGGTAGATGATCTCACTGATGGTACCTACTGGGGACAAAGCAATCCTATACCTAAGGTCACATTTGCCAAAGGCAATGGAGAAGTGACAGTCAGACATTAGGGGGTATGTGAGGCCAACGAGGCAGGCAGGGTGGGTATAATCACCTCAGACCCTCGAGAGCAGATCTGTGATTTCACTGGGGAGAACCATAGATGCCCCTGAGGAAAAGGATGGATGAGAGCTATTGTCTAGAAACCAATGGATCAGAGGCAGTACAGGACTGCCCTTGGCTCCAAAAGCCCCAGATTTCCCACTGATTTGGGCCATGTGGGTCTCTCCCCTTCATACGCTCAGACATCATCTTGAACTGAATCAGGAGCAAAGGGAGAAAGCAGAAGCTGGAAAGACTAGGATTTATTTAAAAGAGTTATCTAAAGAAACTGTATTATTGAATCAGGAGACTTTATTGGATTTCACTAAATTATTGACTGAATATTCAATCCAATATCGAGTTTCTAGTACTCAATGGGATTAGAGCTCGAGGGATAAGCTATTTAAAAAAAGAAAGAATAAGAAAGTTGCATCTTCCATGCACATCTGAGAGCCCTGTGAGAAAATATGTGACCCTGCACCTCAAGGCAAGGGCACTTCTATTTCAGTTGACTTTACTGTTTTTATTACTCCAGGCACATACTCAAGGTCTCCTCTGATTTTCTCCTGCACAGAGGCTTGAAACCATGCCACGTGCTCACGCTGGTTGCCAAGTCATTTTTCTCCCCTCGGTGATTCAGCCTTCTCCAAGAAGTCTTCCTAAACCATCAAAGAGTTAACATATGCCCTGACATCACCCTGTTCAACTCACAAGTTCCCTCTGTGTTGCTTTGTATGTTTCCCTTACCTTGTAGTTGTTGTTCAGTTGCTAAGTCATGTTCGACTCTTTGCCACTGCATAGACTGCAGCATGCCAGGCTTCTCTATCCTTCACTATGTCCTGGAGTTTGCTCAAACTCATATCCACTGAGGCGGTGATTATTTCTAACTAATAATTATTAACAGTACTAAAGTGTCTAATTTCTGCTTTTATTCCCTTTCTTTTATATATAGCAGTCAGTATTTCCAAGCCTAATTTGAAAATGTATATATCAAAGGTAGATAATAGATATTTTTTTATCCATTGCCTTATATAGCTCTTCAGGCCAGTGTTTTAAAATGGTCGTGGTTGACAGTTAAATTATATTTTAGTAGAACAGTGTTTCTGTGAAATGGAGCGTTTTCCATTCATTTTCCATCAGCTTCAGCAACAGGATGATACTCGAAATATGGCTGCATAAAATCTTGAAGCTTCTTCACCCTTAACAGATGACTTCTGTCTCAGCCCTTAAAATGTTTGAGGTACTCAAGGGACTACCTTTTCAACAAATCCAGTACAGGTTTGTTTTATTATTGAGGTTTAATTGGTTATTACATAAAGTATTTTATATCTAAGGTGATATAAACAAATCTGCTCTTTTCAACAAATTCAGTACAGGTTGGTTTTATTATTGAAGTTTAATTGGTTATTAAATAAAATATTTTATATCTAAGATGGTAACTTGAATCCTCTCTCGGATTGCTCAGATTAGATAATGTGCTTACTGTTTGGTTGTTGTTGTTGTTTATCACTAATTATGTCCAACTCTTCTTGTGACCCCCTGGACTGTAGCCCACCAGGCTCCTCTGTCCATGGGATTCTCCAGGCAAGAATCCTACAGTAGCTTGCCATTTCCTTCTCCAAGGGATCGTCCTGACCCAGGGATCTCCTGCATTGGCGGGCAGATTCTTTACCATTGAGCCATCTGGGAAACCCTAGTTGCTAATTTATCTGGCAACTTCAGGAACATATATTCTTGATACATAGAATTATCCTAAAATCAAGTGAGAAAGCAGGTGGAAGACACTAAGATTTATTGATTATCTTTCATGTTTCAGAAACTGTCATTGATTATTGATATTTTATCCAATTTTATCTTTATAAATTTCATTCTTTCTTTCTCTGTAATCATTCATTGTTGAAGATCTATAATGTGCCAATATGTCAAGTGCTGAGAATACAGAAATGAACCAGACAGGTTTGGTGTCTTTTTTCATGAAATTTGCAATCTAGTTGTTTGCTAACTGAAACATGAAAATAGCTGTGAAATTCTCAAAAAAAAAAAAAAAAAAGAAATCAAGAATGTGTTGACGGCTAACTAGGGAAGAAATTGGGAGACTCTAGCAGGAGAATATAACTTAGACTAGCCACTTAGGGGAGACTTCTCTGTGGAGACCAAGATTACAAAGACCTGATGTATGAATTGTTTAAGTTCATCTAATTGCAGAAAGGAAAACAGATGGAAAGGAAGCAAGACAAGCTGTGTGGGACAGCCTCATTGCAATAGACCAAGGAGCAGTGGTGGTGACTTGGACCAGGGTAGCCCAAGTAGGAATGGAGACAAAGTAGGTGGTGAGTGCCCCGGAGGAGGAAATGGCTCCCACTCCAGTATTCCTGCCTGGGAAATCCCATGGACAGAGGAGCCTGGCGAGTTATGGTCCATGCTGCTGCTGCTGCTGCTAAGTCACTTCAGTCCTGTCCAACTCCGTGCGACCCCATAGACGGCAGCCCACCAGCCTCCCCTGTCCCTGGGATTTTCCAGGCAAGAACACTGGAGTGGGTTGCCATTTCCTTCTCCAAGGCATGAAAGTGAAAAGTGAAAGTGAAGTCACTCAGTCGTATCCGACTCTTATCGACCCCATGGACTGCAGCCTACCAGGCTCCTCTGTCCATGGGATTTTCCAGGCAAGAGTACTGGAGTGGGGTGCCATTGCCTTCTCCGATGGGTCACAAAAGTCAGAACTTAGTGACTAAACCACCACCACCACAAGGTGGTGAGTCAAGATATAGGAAAGAGGTAGCATTGGCAGGAGTTAGCGGTCTAATGAATGTGGAGACAGAGACAGAAGGGGGATTTAGGAGGACTCTCTGGTGGTCCTTATGATTTTGATGTAAACGTGAAGTATTCAACAAGTGCATTTTGAAGGTGAAGAGGCTTGTGTCTGAATTCTGACTTCCCTACTGATCAACTAAATTAATTAGATTATTGTAGTAGTCATGCTGTTCATCTTTAAGACAAAACTCAAAATAATTAACTTTGCCAGGTAGTCCTCCTCTCCTTGTCCGTTAAATGTGGATATTCCTTAGGTCCTTGTCTTCCCTCATTTCACATGAAGTGAAGTGAAGTCACTCAGTCATGTCCAACTCTTTGCGACCCCATGGACTGCAGCCCTACCAGGCTCCATCCACCGTCCATGGGACTTTCCAGGCAAGAATACTGGAGTGGCTTGCCATTTCTTTCTCCAGGGGATCTTCCCAACCCAGGGATCAAACCTGGGTCTCCTGCATTGCAGACAGACGCTTTACCATCTGAGCTACCAGGGATGCCTTCTAAGTGAGATTATCCATCTATTTTCATAAATTGAACTATTATCTATGTCTTTAATGTCCAAATCTCTATATAACCCCAGAGCAGACATTTTCTTGAGATCCAGAGTTATGGATACAGCTAATTCCCAGGCAAGTATCTTGGACAGCTTACACTCAGTACTTCCCAACTGACTTAATCACCTCTCCAAACCATTCTTCTTTCTTTATTTAGTTTTGAGTTTTGTCTTAAAGATGAACAGCATGACTACTACAGTAATCTAATTAATTTAGTTCATCAGTAGGAAAGTCAGAATTCAGACACAAGCCTTTTCACCTTCAAAATCCACCTGTTGAATACTTCATATTTATGATGTAAGAGGACAGGAGGAAAAGGGGACAACAGAGGATAAAATGGTTGAATAGCATCAGTGACTCAATGGACATGAATCTGAGCAAACTCTGGGAAATAGTGAAGGACAGGGAAACCTGGCATGCTGCAGTTCATGGGGTCACAAAAGAGTTGGACACAACTTAGCAACTGAACAACTAAATGATGTAAGAATAATTTATTGAAGCATATCTCTGAGCTAGGCCTTCTGATAAACATTTTACATATATTGTTTTATTAATTTTCAGAGCAATCTACCTGTAAACTAAGTATCAGTATTATTCTTATGTAGATGAGAAAAACACCTGGAGAAATTAACTAAGTTCCCCAAAGTTATACAACTACCACATAGCATGGCTTATACCTATTGCTTTCCTTTGCCCAAGATCATGCGTGCTTTTAACATTAGTACTAGTGCTCAAACTTGAGCACTCATCAGAATTACTGGAGGGCTTCTTGAAACACAGACTGCTGAACGACACCCTTTGAGTTTCTGATTCTGGTGGCAGATGAGGTCTGAGATTTTGCATGGCTAACTAGTTCCAACAGCCCACCACAATAATATTGGGCGGCCAAAAAGTTCATTCTTAACATCTTCCCTGGTGGCTCAGATGGTAAAGCATCTGTCTACAACGCGGGAGACCTGGGTTCGACCCCTGGGTTGGGAGGATCCCCTGGAGAAGGAAATGGCAATCCACTCCAGGACTATTGCCTGGAAAATCCTATGGACAGAGGAGCCTGGTAGGCTAGAGTCCATGGGGTCGCAAAGGGTTGGACACAACTGAGCGACTTCATTTTACTTCAAAAAGTTCATTCTTAACATCTTATAGAAAAACACAAATGAAATTTTGTCCACCCAATATTCTGCCATCAGCATTTTAACTTGTAAAAATAAAATATCAGATATAAATTAGTTAACTCATACTAACCACTAACATCCAAATACAGCATTATTAAAATATGTTGATAATATTAAAAGATTTTTTACCTATCTAATCCTATGATCTCTAAAACAGAATCCACTCCTAATCCCTGTCATGGACTTTGAGAAATTACTTCCAGATGTAAACTCTAACAAGCTCTTCACAATTTTTACAACATTAAGTGTATTTATTAGCATTATGTATATGTGCCTTATGTCAAGATATGTATGTGTATACATATACATATTGAATTCAGTTAAGCTTCAATTTGTCCTAACTTGATTTGTAAATTTATTTTCCCAATTTAAAATATTATTCAGTCTGTTTAGCACAAAGGAGGTCTCTCCGCTGCAAACCCAGTTTCTACACTTCAATCCCAATCAGACATCTTTTAACCATGGCTGTTCTCTGATTCTTGTACATCTCACTTAGCACTCATTCCATCTCTTAAAGGGCTGCATTACTTTCTATGAGCATATTAGTCATAACCCAATTTTTTATTTTAGAAAAAAAAAATCACATAATTCCTTCCCCTGTTAAGGTACTTTCAGATGTGTCATGTAGGTATGCTTCTGTTTAAACTCTGCTTTCTTGTCTCAATGATGCTTAGAAAATTCAGTTTAGTTACTGACTTAGACAAGTGACTCAGAGACACATAGGTAATGGGGGGAAGGGAGCAGCATTAACTAGCTCCATAAGCCACTAAAAATCTGTACAATTAGTGTCACACCTTTGAATTGGAGTCAAAATCAAGTTGGGAGGTGGTGCATATAACAGGTAAAAAGATACTGGCACTGCTTTGGTGATGCCTGTCATGGGGTCATATCTGTAACACCAAATTCCTGCATTTACTTGTTAAGGTACTACACTTAAAAAAATAATGACAGAGCTTCCCTGGTGGTCTGGTGGTTAAGAATCCACCTGCCAATGCAGGGGACACCAGTTCGATCCCTGATCCAGGAAGATTCCTCATGCTGAGAGACAATGAAGCCCTCTTGCCACAACTACTGAAGTCTGAAGGCCAAGGGCCCGCGCTCCACAAGAGAAGCCTCTGCAATGAGAAGCCTGCGCACCGCAACTCGAAGGTAGCCCCCACTCACTGCAACTAGAAAACTAGCAGTGAAGACCCAGGGCAAACAGAAAGTTAAATAAATAAACAAAATTTTTTAAACTTTATTATTTTAAAAATAATGATGATGATAAGTCAACAGAAAAACAAGCAAAGACCAAGAGCTCCTCCTGAAACAAAATCCTCCAGGTTCAGTAGTAAAAATTCCAGAGAGCCCCAGATGAATTGTGACTTTCTGAGGAAAGTGGATAATTTTTACTTGATGGTGAATCGTTAAAAGTGAACCAGATGATTAAACTTAATGGAACAGCCACATTAAGCTGAAATTAGTAAAAAAAAAAAAAACATGCCTCAGGCAGCCTTCAACCTTTTATTTGTTGTTGTTTAACTTCTGCCTTTTACAGTGGCCATGATGAATGACATCACAAAAGAAAAAAATTCAATTAAATTCTAAGAGCTCAATAAACCCCTAATGTCTGCTTGTCACCACCACTTTCACTTGCACTGATGTCTTATGTTTCCTCTTCTCCCCAAGAAGAGAAAAAAAGAACTGACCCCAGGGGATGTTCAGCAGAGGGGGAGCTGAGTAGAGAAAGAGCACACTAAGGCTTCTGGAAGTTTCTATTCTGTGCATTTCATCAGATGCAGACACTGTGCTGGAAGGGGGGTGAGGTTAAATTGTTTTATTATCATACAATGCCTTTGTGAAGAGATACATTTTCCCACTAGTTTTCAAATATTGATAAATCAGAAGTGGAATCTGCCAAGCAATCCCTGTTCACACTCTTAGTTGGCATCTCCACTGCCCTTTTATATTGTCCGGTGTTTGTTCTATAAGTCATCAACATGGTGTCTCCTGACAGCTCAAAATAAGTTTCTGATTACTTTTGCCTGAATAAATCTTGTGACCAGATATGGTATTCACCTACTAAGTGTGCAGCGATTACATATTGAAAGTGATGAAAGAACCAGTCGAGGGGAGTCTAAAATCTAGCGGAATGCAGAATATAATAAATCACATGGAAAGATAACAGTTGCCACCTGGTAGAAGAATACTGGCTTTTGATAACAGATTTTACCTCAGCGATACCGTGTGTTTGTTAAATGGGGTTTTCAAAGTCCTCAGAAAAAGTTCTCAAAGTCAAAATAAAAGCAAAAACCTGTTTATTATGAACTAAGAGCTAATCATAATAACAGTGTTTTAAATTTGGAAGACACTTTATAAAACACATGCTTTTATCCCATGTTTATGTAGGAATACACATAGTCTTTGTATATAGTCTCTAAAGAGTGCTTCCTGACAGCCTTCTCCTGTAGCTCCATTATCTTCATTTTCTGGTAAGGATCCTGGTGCTGGGAGGTAAACTGACTCTCGTATGATCTCACACTTGGTGAGTGAGAGGTTGAGCAAGAGCCACACGTGGTTCTCCTGCTGTGCTCCCTGCACTGTGCCCGGCTGCTGACCATGGCTGCCCCGGAGCCAGATCCAACGGGCAGTGACATTGCTTTCGTTACTCGTGAGTTAATGAAATAGCTTTTTAAGAGCTCTCTTCAGTCATTAGAATTTGACAATGGAGAGTTAAAACTTTCCCCAGTGGCTCTTTCTGTGTAATCAGGGTTTCAACATTTTCTTAGCCTATCACATTACTCAAATCATGGTATGCACTTGTTTTACATTTCTTATTGCGTTTGTCTCACTTCTAAGCAATTTCCTCCCCGTCCGCATTTATCTTGCATTATTTCTGTCAAATTGCTTTCAAGACTACTAATTGCATGAATAATATTCTCTTCCTCAAATTCTGCTGTTAACTAGCAGTAGCTGTGTGGTGTTGGGCACAGTTTATCTCTCAAAATGAAGTGGTTGCACAGAATAATCTATAAGTCTCTTCTTGCACTCAAAGTCTAATCTGACTCTCACACGATCTGTGTGATTTGGGAAACTCTATGTACTCTAGATGGAGAAGGCAATGGCACCCCACTCCAGTACTCTTGCCTGGAAAATCCCATGCATGGAGGAGCCTGGTGGGCTGCAGTCCATGGGGTCGCTAAGAGTCGGACACGACTGAGCGACTTCACTTTCACTTTTCACTTTTATACATTGGAGAAGGAAATGGCAACCCACTCCAGTGTTCTTGCCTGGAGAATCCCAGGGACGGGGGAGCCTGGGGGGCTGCCATCTATGGGGTCGCACGGAGTCGGACATGACTGAAGCGACTTAGCAGCAGCAGCAGCATGTACTCTAGAGCCTCAGTTTCTTGATTCTGCAATGATGCATTCAGTCAGCTCATGTTTCCCAAAATGAGTTTCTTGGAAAACTGTTTTGGGGAACATCAGTATGGATCACACCCAAAAAGGATTCATAAGCAAAGAAAGTTCAGGAAAACCAGTTCAAAAACTGTAGGTACTCATAGCCTTTCTTAAGTTAATGGGCAGTGGGAGACTCCAAGAAAGAGGCAGAATATGAAGTATTTCCCAAAATTATTGGGCCATGGAACATTTTTTTCTCAGCATTTTGTATAAATTATATTCCATAGGACATAGTTATATAAAGTCTGGATTACATGTTTTTAAGTCCCCCTTTTGCCCTAAGATTCTGTTTTCAAATATGTTTGTAGAAGTTACTCTGAATATTCCATGCAGTGTTAATCAAGAGAACACAGAGTTGGTTTGCCTGTTGCTGGTGTTGCCATTACTATTGTAACATAGCTGATGCTCCACTTACACAGAGTTGAAATAAGGTAGAGATTGTTACCAAACAGAATTTGGGTCTGCTCAACTGCTAAACAGCAAAGCCAATCTACTGACTCCAGGTTGTAACAGAGGAAAATACAGCATATATTGTAGGCACCAAGCAAGGAGAATGGGCAGCTCATGCTCAAAAGACCCAGATTCCCTGATAGCTTTCAGGAAAGGGTTTTTAAAGGCAATATTTGGCATGAGAATTGCTGCTTACAGACCTTCTTCTGACTGGTTGATGGTAAGATAACAGGGTAATGTTTCAGGAATCATAATTATCAACCTTTTGGTTTCAAACAGTCTGGGGTCTACATGCTTGTGGTAGCATGTAAATCACCATCCTCCACCTTGTGTAGAGGTCTTAGTTTCTGCACAACTCAAAATATTTGTCAGATTGTTATGTATATCTCTTAGGACTGTGTATAACTAGGACTCTGTCTTATCACTGAATGATTTGCTTTTCCTTTTTTTGTGCATTCCCTCACTTCCCTAATTAGTAACTGCTTGAGTCTGCTCTTTGGAACTCAGGCAAGGCCCAGGAGACTAAAGCCTTTTTCTACAAACAACAAAGAAGAAACACAGAAGGGCTTTTATACCCAAGAGGACCTCACAGTGTCCTCACAGGTTTCAAGATTAGCAGCCTTCCTATGAACGCTAACCCTTCTGTATGTACACTTACACCTGAAGTCTGAAAAAAGTTCTTGATAAAAAGCACTTTTCGAAAAAATTTGTGAAGAGCCTTGGATTATCAGAAGACCTGTGAGACAGTGCCCAAAGTCTTGCTGAGGTGGGAAAAAGGGAATTAAAGAAACAGCAGGGAAGGCAACACAGTGGAAATGAAATTCAGAATAAGTAACATGGGCTACATTTTCAAGTTAAGATCATCCTCTTCACTTCAGTTGTGTCTTTATGTTCATTAGCTCAACCCTTTACCCAGACCCATTTCACTGGCTGTTTATCTTATCAGAGCCTCTGCTTGATTGCCTTCAGGGGCAGAGAACCAACTACTTCATAAGGCAGATTATTCAATTTTAGGCTGACTAAGTTTTAGAAGGTCCTTTCCCATATTAAACTAAAATATGTGTTAAATATTATTATTCCAAGTGACCGTATAAACTACCTAGCTGGTGGGGATTCAAGGCATTGTCCCTGGCAACACTTAAGATTTTTTTTTTTTTTCAAACACTCTGAGTTGAATATCATAAATAAATAAATTTCACACTTCTAGAAATTGACTATAATCTCCATCACATTAAAATTTAAAAAAAACAAATGACTAGCTTCCTTAAATTCATCAAGATAGCAAAGTGTAGATGCAGAATGTACTCTCTGATTAAAAAATCCAAAATCTTTTTCTTAACAGTGTATTGCTTCTATAGTGAGTATGTGTACATAAAAGTGAGGGGGTGGCTGTATTAATAGAATCTGAAAGCTGTAGTGAAAATAGAGAAATAGTGAAAATTGTTCTGTTCCAGCCAGGCTACAATGTGTCCTTGGGCATTTTTCTATTGTTCTGGCCTGTAGTTTTTGATTCTTCAAAATGAACATTACTAAATTTTACACAAGTTCCAGTTCTGGAAATTTCTGTGATTATAAGGAAACATGCTCATTAACAAATGGCATTTACTATTGAGGATTTCAGTAAACAGTAAAAGAAAAAAAATATGCAACCCTTAGAAAGACTTGAATGAAAATTAACAGCATTGCATCATAAAGACGAACGGTTTAGGATCACATGCTTGACTTTTACTTTCTTTAATTTTTTTTTTCTACACTAGTTACATTCAGACCAAGATAGAGGAGATGGATCACTTAAATATATCCTTTCAGGAGATGGAGCAGGAGATCTCTTCATTATCAATGAAAACACAGGGGACATACAGGCCACAAAGAGGCTGGACAGGGAAGAAAAACCTGTTTACATACTTCGAGCTCAGGCTATAAACAGAAAAACAGGGAGACCCGTGGAGCCCGAGTCTGAATTCATCATCAAGATCCATGACATCAATGACAATGAACCAATATTCACCAAGGAGGTTTACACGGCCACTGTTCCCGAAATGTCTGATGTCGGTAAGTGAGATGTGATTCAATTGTTTCCTCTAGTACATCAACTGAATCAGGAATCCTATGAGTGAAATTTGCTGAACTGAATGAACTTGGATGCTACATTCTAGATGCACTGTGTTTCAAAGAATCCATTTAGGTCCTTTTTATAAGTGGACTAGTGTCTCCTAAGATTAGTCTTATTATTTTTAAGAGAACATTTCCTTTAATGATTAGGGAATGAAAAGTGGCAGAGTGAGAAGGGCAGGGAGAAGGAGAGATCATTTCCTCTGTTTACTCTCCCACCCTAAATGCACACTTTATTGCTTGATATCCTCTCTATTTCTCTTAGCCCATAGTAGAATTGGGCATTAGGTAAGGATCTCCCCAGTGGAAAACCAAAGTCCTGAGTTTACAGTTCAGACTGAAGAGTAATTATATTTGAGAAAGAGACTCAAAGAAAACTTTTTTTAAAAATCCATCAATAATACACAGATGATGTCTATGGGATATATTCTTTATTAAGTGGTGAAAATTGAGACTTTCATGACATTAATATGGTAAGTTAATACTCTGTGCAAAATTCTACTACCAATTTTAATGTGTGCATTTAGTTTGCTTAGATTGGGAAAATGTGAATTTTTCTTAAATTAAGAAAAAAATCCTGCTGACATCACTGTTAACCACATTAAAACACTTCAGGAGAGACAGTGACAAATTTTCAACTACTTGTGTAAAGGGTTATTTTAAGTTTCACTCAGTGTCAAGTTCAAAAGGGCTAGATTACATAATAAAAACATTTCCATCATTCTGAGTCAGATATCAAGGATATTTCAGTTCACAGTTCCAAGACTTGAACAATAGCTAATCTACAGAAATGATTATAAAACATCCAAATGTTTCTCATGAAGAAGTGGCTCATCTCATTACTTGAAGTCACTTTGTTTTGTTAGAAAAATCACAAATCATCACCAAAGTGGAGGATTAGAATTCTTTTAAACAGAAGATTTGTTAGGAAAAAAATATTTTTCCTCTGGGTGGTAAAAGGCAAAAAGAAGTAATGAAAGACTGTCTGGTCATCAGCACCATGCAGAGCAGCTATAGCCAGATGTGAAAAATGTGGCTGTACAATATAAGGGGCACCATTTGCTTCTGAAGCCATTATAGAGTTAAATTTGTTTTATAAATATTTGGGTGGTAGCTGGCAATAATAGGTCTTGAGGAAAACAAGGCTTTTTCCAATTTGCACACAGGCACAGTTATGTTGATATTCATCATTATCATAAATTAACATGGCATTATTGTGATAATAAAGGCATCCTAAAGGAATCACACAAAGGTAGTGGGACAGCAACAAGGTGGTATAAATGGACTTTGGTATCAAATGGACCGGAGTTTGAAACTTACATAAGCAACTGTGTAGCCTTAGGTAAATAAATGACTTGATGTCTCTGACCCTCCAGTTTCATATTTATAAAAAAGAAATAATAAACATCAACTCCTAAATCCTTACCATAAGAATGAAAGGGAAAAACAAGTGCACAGCCCCAAGTACCACATCAACAACTAATAGGCAGTCAAAATATCCACATAATCATATTCTAAAAGCAATCAAATTGTGCATTGATGTCAAGTAAGAACATAGGTGTTTGTTGACTTATACTGTTAATTCTCACTCTAAAATCTTATGCTTTCATTCTCCCCTCATTCCTTGCTAAATTACAAGGATGGATGCTCTATCTCATGCATCAACATCCAAGAGTATGCCACCCTAAGACAGTATAGTGTATTAGTTCAATAAATAGAATTGGTTAGATATTATAAAAGTAGGGTGAAACTTCCAGTATTCCCTAACTGTGACTTCCCTACCCTGTTCATGGACAGGAGAATTCTATCAGTATGTTTACTCTGTCTAATATGAATACCAAAAGTCATCCACAAAATGATGTCACTCAGAGGGTCTTACCTTTTTAGGAAGTCACAGACCCCTTTCAGAATCAGATAAAATCTATGGCATTTCTCCACTGTGTCCTATCCATTTAGGCATACACATAAAAATTTGCATGGAATTTCATGGGGATTAGGGCTGCTGTCTATGGGGTCTCACAGAGTCGGACACGACTGAAGCGACTTAGCAGCAGCAGCAGGGGTACTTTGAAGGCTGGTCTCCAAAATAAGAATGCCAATCTGAAACAACATAGCTTTCTTTATACATTTAATTATAATCATCTTTGGGGATTATAAATTCCAGATGTGTATTCTCCACTATTCCAATTAATTCTTTACTTAATCCAAAAATACTTCTCTTAACGTTCAAGAGAAGGTCTTTCAACCTCTTAGATTCTATCAGATAGATTTATCACCTAGGATGCTTTTATTTATAAGTAACAGAAAACTTAGTTCAAATTACTTTAAACAATGAAAGTGTTTATTGGTCACATTAAGTCTAAAAGCAAAGTGGACTTTGAACATAGTTTGATTTGGATTCTAGCTATTTCTCTGTAATTTTGTCCTATTCAGCTTTGTCCTCGGACTGGCATTGCCAAGATCACAAAATAGCTGCTGCATTTTCAGGCTCCACATCAGCACGTTACATTCAGGGAGCAAAAGCACCTATGACGCAACAAATTTTCAGCAAAATCACAAATGGCCCTCCAACTGAACAATACCTAAACTAATCCTTGTAGAAAAAGTAGTACAAGACACCGATAGATTTAGGCCTAGACAACTTGAAAGAATCACTGTAGCAAAAACCCAATCAAATCTCACCCTTGGAGATGGATTGGAATCAGTTCCACCCAAAGTCATGATCATTCCCATGCTCCCCTTTAATTTAATTCTCGTTGTTTTTAGTCACTAATTGGGAAATGAATGTCGCTCAGTCATGTCTGACTCTTTGCGACCTCATGGACTGTAGCCCACCAGGCTCTTCTGTTCATGGGAATTCTCCAGGCAAGAATACAGCAGATGGGTAGCGATTCCCTTCTCCAGGGGATCGTCTCAACCCAGGGATCAAACCCAGGTCTCCTGCATTGCAAGCAGATTCTTTACCAGCTGAGTGACCATATCCAATTCTTTCACAGCCCCATGAACTGTAGCCTGCCAGTCTTCTCTGTCCATGGGATTTCCTGGGCAAGAATACTAGAGTGGGTTGCTATTTCCTTCTCTGAGGAATGATCCCAACCCAGATATCGAACCTATGTCTCCTGAATTGCAGGCGGATTCTTTACCACTGAGTCACCTGGGAAGCCCAATTTAATCCTTTCAATATTTATGAATGTTGCTCACATTCCTTCAGAATAAGAAATCCAAGGTTTTTTAGCCTAGCATCCTACCGTGGTTCTCCACTCCCTTACCATGATGGTTTTGTATAGACGTATGATTGTGCTTTTTCCTAATGTGTGGGTATCGAGGATCCATAATGAACCCTTAATTTATTTTCAATTCATGTTTCTTTCATTACAGGCACATTTGTTGTCCAAGTCACTGCAACTGATGCTGATGATCCAACCTACGGGAACAGTGCTAAAGTTGTCTATAGCATCCTACAGGGGCAGCCCTATTTTTCAGTTGAATCAGAAACAGGTTAGAATTCCTCTTACATCTTCTTTTTAATATATGTAATTTTAATTGACATGCTCAGCTGAGCTAGCAATTTTTAATAAAAACAATCAGTGTGATTGAATTTTCTTAGATTCATCTCCAAGCACCAGTGACATATTTGTAAACATGACATCCAGATCATTTTAATCAAGAAATCTGACAATGGATCTTTCATATACTGTGTTTATACAAGGGAGATTTGGAAAAATTACACATTACCTTATTATTTCCTCTAGTTTGAGATAAAACTAAAAGGCCAACCCCTTTTGATAGCCAAGATGGTTGTTTGCACATATTCTGGATTCTTCTTTTTCTAGTTACTTAGTAGGATTGCATCTCTCTACCTTACTGGAAAGCTAGATGTAGCCATGTGATTTATTTGGGGCAATAAAATGTGGTAGTCATGAGTCATTTCCAAGCAAAACTTTTAGACCTGGTGCATAATCCACCATTTTTCCTCCCACTTGCCACAGTGATCATGGATGGAAACCAGTATCAAGTGAGTCTTCAGCCTGAATGTCTAAAGGTTATCATGAGCAGATTTTCTTTCTGGCCTACCCAGAGCACTTTAGTTTTGTTAAGCCACTGAGATTTTACTTTGTTGGTTGTCACATTGTCTAGCTTATCTTAACTGATACTACCCTTTAAAAAAAAAGGATTGCCTTAACTCTTTTTTCCACATCTCAGTTTTCTGCACTTTCTCCACAAAGTAGCATACTATCTATGATGAATTGTGTTTCAATATATACCACTTGTACTGTATGGTAACATTGGCTTAAAACTCAACATTCAGAAAGCTAAGATCATGGCATCCAGTCCTGTCACTTCATGGCAAATAGATGGGAAAATAATAGAAACAGTGACAGACTTTATATTCTTGGGCTCCAAAATCACTGCAGATGGTGACTGCAGCCATGAAATTAAAAGATGCTTGCTCCTTGGAAGAAAAGCTATGACCAACTTAGACAGCATATTAAAAAGCAGAGACATTACTTTACCAAGAAAGGTCCATCTAGTCAAAGCTATGGTTTTTCCAGTAGTCATGTATGGATGTGAGAGTTGGACTATAACAAAAGCTGAGTGCCAAAGAATTGATGCTTTTGAACTGTGGTATTGGAGAAGACTGTTAAGAGTCTCTTGGTCTGCAAGGAGATCCAACCAGTCAATCCTAAGGGAAATCAGCCCTGAATATTCATTGGAAGGACTGATGCTGAAGCTGAAACTCCAATACTTTGGCCACTTGATGTGAAGAACTGACTCATTGGAAAAGACCTTGATGCTGGGAAAGATTGAAGGTGGGAGGAAAAGGGGATGACAGAGGATGAGATGGTTGGATGGCATCACTGACTCAATGGACATGAGTTTGAGTAAGCTCCCGGAGTTGGTGATGGACACAGGTGGCCTGGCGTGCTGCAGTCCGTGGGGTCACAAAGAGTCGGTCACGACCAAGCAACTGAACTGAACTGAACTTGTACTGTATAGTAAATTCCACAAGTATTTTTGCTATCATGTTGAGTCAAGTTCCTTTTACACAATTTTCAAGCTTCCATTATTGTTTGGATGTCAAAACCTTTCTAAGTTACTATATCTAGTTTGAAATCAATGTAAGAGGTACAATGAACTTGGAAAGAATCCCAAGGAGAAAGAAAATGTTGAGTTTAGAGACAATGAGGATGACGAATTAGAATTATTCAACTTAAAGGACAAAAGGCTAAGGTGATCTCCTGTATTTAAATAGAGAAGTACTATTATTTGGAGAATAGAAAGCAGTTTCACTTTTACTGGAGCCAGCACTATAGGAATAAAATTGACCTGTTGTCTGAGGTATTCTGTTAAAAATAAAGAAAGATAGTTTCAGTTTTATTAGTCATTAAGCACTGGAATGTGCCACCAGAGGTTATAAAGACTTCACCAGTGATTTTTGAAAGAATGTGGTTAATTTAAACCTAAGCCTTACACAGAAAGTAGACGAAATTTTAGAAGTTCTTTAAACTAATTATTTTATAACTACCTAACAATAGAGACAATTTTTATCTAGCTGAAGAGTGTTGGTCACTGCTAGGACCTGTTGAACTAAAGCTTACCTCAGCTTTAGGGAAAAGATTCTCTAGGATCATACAAGATGATTATTATGAGAGAACCAATACTGTTTTCACAAGACTATAGTTCTGTGGTTTAGAAGATCCTCAGAACACTCATTATGGTGGGTATATTTGATGAGGAATCAGTCAGTTCAGTAAAGTGAAACTCAAGAGTCAGTGCAAGTATACGCACATACATATACATGCTCAGTCATGTCCAGCTCTCTTGACCCCTTGGACTGCAGCCCGTCAGACTCCCCATCCTTGGAATTTCCCAGGCAAGAATACTAGAGTGAGTTGCTGCTTCCTCCTCCAGTGGGTCTACCCATCCAGGGAATGAACCCACATCTTATGCATCAGCAGGCAGATTCTTTACCCCCCTAGCCATTAGGGAAGTCTTTTCAAGTATACATGAATAACAATTTCCTCATAATACACCTAATTGTCTTTTATTCTGCTGTGGCATAGTAGTATACCACTGTGCCACATGCCAAGTTACATTTTGCTGTGTCATCTTATCACACTTAACAGTTATATGGCTTACAGTCTGCATTACTGAAGGATATAATTTACACTCATTTTCATTCTTCTTGCATTATAGGTGAATGAGTGTGTGTGTGTGCGTATGTTTTAATGTATCTACCTCCCCTATGTGGTTTTAATTTCCTTCAGTACAAAGGTCATCTATAATCAATCATCTTTATGGTCACCCATGACATCTGCACTGTGTTAGGCACATTGTGGGTGACAATCTATGTTTGTTTGCATAAATGAATAATTTTGGAAAGTATTTTTACTACATCCTTTTCCATTTCTGAATTTCATACCCACAGGTATCATCAAGACAGCCTTGCTCAACATGGATCGAGAAAACAGGGAGCAGTACCAAGTGGTGATTCAAGCCAAGGATATGGGCGGCCAGATGGGAGGATTATCTGGGACTACCACGGTGAACATCACGCTGACTGACGTCAATGACAACCCTCCTCGGTTTCCCCAGAGTAGGAACATTTGATTGAATGACTTTCTTCAGGGAACTTTTGTAAAACTGTAACTTTAAGAATGATATTTATTTTTCTTATTGTTATTAATTGCCAAAGATAGTGAACTTAGTAAGAACTGGCACATTTATTAAAAATGCGCTGACAGTACTGATGCTCAGTAGATGTAAACGTTTATCAGTAATTAGCTGAGGAGTTGTCTGATATGTCTGCTATTATAAAAGCAATATCATTGTTTTATTTTTCTTTATTAATAAGACTACCACAGGCATAAATATGCTTGTGCAGAACATATGTTTACAAGCATGCTGCTATTTGTTAGGAAAAAATCAACTGTATATTTTGTGAATTTAATCAGGCATATAATCTCCTTTAAGTCTTTGCAAGGGGAGGATTTATCATTTTACTGTTTCTAAAAATAAAACTGTAGAAATAACTATGTACTTAAACCATTTGTACTCATAAATAGTTTTCCACATTATGGTTAACTGAGATACCAAAAGTCATCTCTAAAATCTTTAACAATCATGATTAGATAAGAAGGAAGATGAAGGAAGATAAGTGCCCACTCTTAAAGCAATCACTTGACCTTTTCACTTATAGACCTCAGTAGGTACTGGTTTTCATGTCATTTTTCTTCCAACATCAAAATTCCTTTCTGACCATAAATGAAAGTCACTCAGTCATGTCCAACTCTTTGCAACCCCGTGAACTACACAGTCCATGGAATTCTCCAGGCCAGAATACTAGAGTGGGTACTTTCCCTTTCTCCAGGGGATCTTCCAAACCCAGGGATCGAATCCAGGTCTCCTGCATTGCAGGCAGATTCTTTACTGTCTGAGCCACTGGAGAAAACTATTTAATACCTAAATCCCTTCTTCTAGGAGAAAATAATTGCCCATCATTAAGTACAAAACCCACTTACTCAAATGTGGCCGTTTTTTTAAAGCCAGTCAACTGATTAAGAGCTTCTTTTATAATGGTGATACACACGGATCAACAAGAAATACTTGTATTTTCTTTACTTTTTAAAAAAAAATTAATTTATTTTTTATTGAAGGATAATTGCTTTACAGAATTTTGTTTTCTATCAAACCTCAACATGAACCAGTCATAGATATACATATATTCCCTCCCTTTTGAACCTCCCTCCCATCTTCCTCACCATCCCAGCCTTCTAGGTTGATACAGAGTCCCTGTTTGAGTTTCCTGAGTCATACAGCAAATTCCCATTGGCTATCTATTTTACATATGGTTATGTAAGTTTCCATGTTACTCTTTCCATACATCTCACCCTCTCCTCCCTTCTCCCCATGTCCATTAGTCTATTTTCTATGTCTGTTTCTCCATTGCTGCCCTGTAAATAAATTCTTCAGTACCATTTTTCCAGATTCCATATATATGTGTTAGAATATGATATTTATCTCTCTCTTTCTGACTTACTTCACTCTGTATAACAGGTTCTAGGTTGATCCACCTCATTAGAACTGACTCAAATGTGTTCCTTTTTATGGCTGAGTAATATTCCATTATGTTATGTATCACAGCTTGTTTATCCATTCAGCTGTGGATGGACATCTAGGTTGCTTCCATGTTCTAGCTATTGTAAATAGTGCTGCAATGAACAATGGGATACACGTGTCTTTTTCAATTTTGGTTTCCCCAGGGTATATGCCTACAAATGGGATTGCTGGGTCATATGGTGGTTTTATTCCTAGTTTTTTAAGGAATCTCCATACCATCTACTTTTTTCAAGTATTTAATCATAGTTACTAAATGTAAAAACAGAATAGCTAACTGATTTCTGATTTAATGGGCAGAAGAAAGTTTTTATGAACCCTAAAACATCCATGCAGGAGCCTGACATGAAAAAATCAGGATCACCAACACTTTCTCCCAAAACCTCTTTTCTATGTGGGGATGGCTTGCGGAAGGCTAGCAGGAGGATCTACCCATACCTTGTTACCAGGGGACTTGCCCCCTCTCCACTCTCTCTGAGAATAAACTGTGCTCATTTCTGCATAACATCCCAAGACGAGGGATAGGAGAATACAGGAAGGGATTGGAGGCACCCAAGTATACTTCCACTTCCCTCATGGTAAAACTGGCCTCTTTTATCATCTTATCAAGAATGAGCTCAATACTTAGTGAATTAAATATTATTAAAATATTATACTTTCATGGGCTTCCCTGATAGCTCAGTTGGTAAAGAATTTGCTTGCAATGTGGGAGACCTGGGTTTGATCCCTGGGTTGGGAAGATCCTCTGGAGAAGGGAAAGGCTACCCACTCCAGTATTCTGGCCTGGAGAATGCCATGGACTATATAGACCAAGGGGTCACAGAGAGTCGAAACGACTGAGCGACTTTCACACTTTAGTAGTGTCAGAGTGTAAATTTTCTTTCCAAGGCAATTTGTGTAAATGGTGGGTAAAATGTAATGTGTGAGTGTAAAATAACTTTTGTTTTTGCTATTGTGGGGCAGAGGGGTGGTGCTAAGGACAGGCTAGCCTGGCATACCTAAATTGAAATTCACAAGTAGTCTTCTTTGACTAATTTTCCAACGTGAAGACGTAAGAAAAATGTATGTCTATATAACAGAGTTTTTAATCAGTAGTATAAATACAAGAATGGGAGAGATCCATGTATAAAAAAGACACTAATATTTAAAGGAAAAAAAATCAGTCAAACCTAGAAAAATTTCAGAGCTTTATTCCTCAATGTATTTATTTATATCCTAACTGCAACTAAACCAGCTCCACATATGAGTGAAGGAATCTCATCTCTATTTGGATACATTCTCTGAAGTGCTGTAATTTGTTTTCACCTTCAGTTACTATTAGCAATGACAGAAAGAACTCTTAAAGAATTCCTAGTAACTGGCTTAAAGTCACAGCTCAGGTTAAATTCTTTTCTATTCTTTCTGCTAGATTACTGCACCCTCCTCTAACAGTTCAGGCTTTCTCACAATCACATGTAAACTTGGAAGCCTACTCACAGGACAAGAAAAGTGTTTTCCCTTTGCCAAGAGACAAGTCATGAAATAGAAGAAATATTCTTAACAACCATGAAAGTAGAAACATTAAAGAGACAAGGGCACCATTAATTATTTTAAGGAAAGCCCAAATCTGCCTGCATCCATGGTACTATCTGAACAAACTGCTAGAAAATGGGTTTTGTTTTTATTATGATGGGGTGTAAATTAGTCTGTGTTTGACTTATATCTGTCTGATAATTAATAGGTACATATCAGTTTAAAACCCCTGAATCTTCTCCACCGGGCACACCAATTGGCAGGATCAAAGCCAGCGATGCCGACGTGGGAGAAAATGCTGAAATCGAGTACAGCATTACAGAGGGAGAGGGGCTGGACATGTTTGATGTCATCACCGATCAGGAAACTCAGGAAGGGATTATAACTGTCAAAAAGGTAAAGCATTTTGTAAAAATACTATGCAAATGAAAGCATTTATTTTTCTCTGGTCGCCAAGTAACTGGGGGCAATTACCTCTCACATGAACATTTCTCTCAAGTCTTGTCTATTAATTTTTTCAAGAGTAAGAGTGCTGCAGGCATTGCACACATGCTAAGATGCTTCAGTCGTGTCCTACTCTGTGACCCCATGGACTGCAGCCCACCAGGCTCCTCTGTCCATGGGATTTTCCAGCAAGAATATTGGAGTGGGTTGCCATTCCCATCTCCAGGGGATCTTCCCAACCCAGTGACTGAACCCGTGTCTCTTACATCACCTGCGTTGACTGACGGGTTCTTTACCACTAGCATGACTGGGCTGCCCAAATTTTTTAAAGACCTTCTCTAATTACACTGAGAGTTCTTTGGTTGGCTTTCAGGGGTTCTCAATAATCTTATGCATTCAGTAATTCTATACTTTTTAATAAATTTGTATTTAAAAGTTCCTAAGTAAATAGCATAAACAAATGAAACACATAAAAATACATGAATAAATAGTATAACTGAAGAATAAATTTTAAAATTGTGCCAGACACCGTTTGAATGTTGGAGATGCAATAGTACATTCAACAAGATGGTCTCTGCTCTCATGGAACCACTCTTATGGACAAGAAAGCAAATGAACAAAGAAACATATATAACTACAAATTCCACTACATGCTTTGAAGGAAAGGAGTAATACAAGCAGTGACAAAAATGATTTGAATTAAAGAGAGAAGATATATAAAGACCACAAAAATAAAGTAACAAAATTTCCTGCAAGCTCTTTAGCTACTTTTTGAAATGCAATAATTAAGATTTTATATTCTGAATTCCTATTTTTCTCCTATGTAATCACTACTTTGGAACATGCACACAGAAACTTTATGTTCTGAATTCTTATTTGTCCCCTATGTACTTATTTACCCCCAAAACTGTCATGGAGCAGAATACGAAAATGTGGCAAAAATTAAAAATCAATAAACTGTGTGCTTCAAAGCTACAAATAGTATTAATTTTGGTTACTGTGTTTAATGAGTTCATGTTTGTCCGGTATTGTGTCATATTTTCTCTCTCCTTTGGTGTAATGTTTTATTTGCTGGTAAATATAAGCACAGGTGGATGTAAACAAGAAGAAAAATTTTCCTCTTAAGCTTTGGATTGTATGTCTTAATATCTGGAAACACAATAAAACATGTTTCAGTGACATTCAGATCAATGTTTTAAGCTATAATATAATTAGGAAGCCCATTAGTGTGCATTAACCTTTTTAATTTTCTTGGTGCCTTATCAGATTCATGCTGAAATTTTGCCTAGCCGACTAAATCACATTCACTAACATCTTGATTAATTGTGTTTCTAGTGAGCCTTGTCATATTATCATCTAAAACTAAAAGTCAGCAATAAGCATTTGGGTTCACTCTGTCTCCAGAAGCAGAGATACTTCTCCTACAGACCTCTGACAACAATGATCATTGCTTTCTTTGGCAAGTAATTAGCCAGATGCCCTTATCTGGATATCACTTGGAATATTTTAACACCTCATGCATGCCAAAAACAAAAAAACAAAAAACAAATTTTAATCTATTTTATCTGAACAAAGACTAGAAAATCAGGCTGCAAACCAGCAGCTCTCCATCCTAGCTACGATCTTAGTTCCTCCACCAGGGATCGAACACATGCCCCCTACACTAGAAGCACAGTCTTAACCACTGGACCACCAGGGAAGTTCTTTGACAACTTTTAAACACTCAGTGACTGTTCAATTAAAGCCAAATGTGACAACATCTGACGCAGAATGCTCCTCTACATATTTGCCAACCTGCCCCTGGTGTGGCTCCTGATAGTCAGATAGAAGGACTTTTATAAAAGGAGCCTCTTTGGGTTCTCTCTGCTTCTAGGTGCCCTCTCCTGCCCATCATAAACTTTCATTCCTGGTGAGTGATTTCTGCCCACAATTTCATCAGGATTGGTGGCATCTGAACTCCCATGTCCTTTCCCAACATTATGCTATGTAGTAATATCTCAAAGCAATATGATTTATCAATGGTTTGCATTAAAAATGGCTCGTGTCTTGACTTTCTGTGTCTTGACTGCTTTAAATATGTCATTTCTTCCTCCCCTCACTTCCCACAAGCTCTTGGACTTTGAAAAGAAGAAAGTGTACACCCTCAAAGTGGAAGCCTCCAATCCTCATGTTGAACCCCGCTTTCTCTACCTGGGTCCATTCAAAGATTCAGCCACGGTGAGAATTTTGGTGGAAGATGTAGATGAGCCCCCTGTCTTCAGCAAACTGGCCTACATCCTGCAAATAAGAGAAGACGCTCAGATAAATACGACAATAGGCTCGGTCACAGCCCAAGACCCAGATGCTGCCAGGAACCCTGTCAAGTAAGCACATTTCTGTGACATGTCTCTTCCATAAGTTTGTTGATTTAAATTCAAATATTCACTTGCAAATTGGAAAAGATGAATCCTTTTTTCCAATTAGCTGTATCTTCCTTTAAAAAATGCTTTAAAGTACTTTTACTACTTTCACACTTCTTGCATAATATAAAATATTATTTTAGCAACTAAATAAACCTTAAAAACTCAACATTTGGGGATTGCCCTGGTGGTCCAGTGGCTAAGATTCTGCCCTCCCACTGCAGAGGGAATGGGTTTGATCTCTGATTGGGGAACTAAGATCCCATATGCCTTCAGTCAGCCCCCAAAATTATATTTTTAATTTGGGAGGAAGGCATAAAATGAGCTATAAGGAGTTTATTGCTTATATGGCAGTGGTACAAGGTAATGCAGTTGAATGGGCTGGGATTTCTTCTCAGGTCTTAGATTTGTCAAAGTTGTTGGAGGAAGCACTTTTAACAAAAAAGGCACTGGGCTTGAAAGTCTGTTTTTCAAGTATGGAAGAACCTACCATATAACACTTACAGGCAGAATTATGCTCCATTTGGATGCATAATTTTTTTTCTTTTGCAGACATGGATAAAAACTAGCACAGTTTCATGATATATGTCTGGGAAATCATGGGGAAATTAATAGAGTTGAGTCCAAATATATACCAAGTAAGCAAGCTCTATTTTCCCTGTACACCTTCACTGTAAATTACATTGTAAGAAAGCCTCATGGCTCTTTGAGACCATCATTGCTTAAGTATGCTAGAATCTTATCAGGAAAGCACTGGAGTCCACAGCTTCAAGCCTTTACCCATAGCTTAGCTGACTCGCTGAGAAAAGAGCTAAACCAGAATATTATTGTGTCAATTATTCCCTGTGAAGAAAGTAAGCAGACTGAGAAGTTGTGCCAGTGAGTCCAGAACTTTCTGCTCAGGGCACTTGCCATGTGCCAGGCCTGTTCCAGGCACTAGGGATATGAGCGAGAATAGTGCCCAATCCTGATTGCAGGGAGCTTGCATTCTAACTGGGGATGACAGAAACAAGCAAACAATAAATACGTGAGAGTGTTAGTTGCCCGTCAGGCTCCTCTGTCTATGGAATTCTCCAGGCAAGAATATTGGAGTGGGTTGCCATCCCCTTCTCCGGGTATGTTCCCAACCCAGGGACTGAACCTGGGTCTCCTGAATTGCAGGCAAATTTTTTACTGTTTGAGCCACCAGGGAAGCCCTGTGATATATCAGGTGACACTAAAGTGTAAGCAGCAAAATAAGACAGAAAACAAAGGGTGGGACTTCCCTGGAGGTCCATTGGTTAAGACTCCACGCTTCCAGTGCAGTGGGCTTGGGTTCAATCCTTGCTCAGGGAACTAAGATCCCCCATGCTGTGTGAAATGGCCAAAAGAAAGAAAGAACACAAAGGGGTATCTGGATACTATCTTAGATAGTGTAGTCAGGCCTGGCCTTGTTGGAAATCATTTGAGTAAAGCTTTGAATGAAATGAAGGGATGAGCCACACTAATATCTGGAGGAAGAAGGTGCCAAAGAGGGAAAAACAAGGAGAGGATCTGATATCAGAGTTTGCCTGGCATATGGGAGGAGAGGCCGGCCAAGCTGAGAGCAGTCGCAGATGAAGAGAAATTACGGTATCAGGTATCAGGCAACAGAGGTTCAGTAGGTGGTGAGCGAGGCAGGTCCTACTGGGATTTGTGGGCCCTAGTAACCACTGTATTTTATTCTGATTGAGGTAAGAAGCCACTGGCAAGCTTTGAGTTGAGTCCAAATATATACCAAGTAAGCAAGCTTTATTTTCCCTGTACACCTTCACTGTAAATTACATTGTAAGAAAGCCTCATGGCTCTTTGAGACCATCATTGCTTAAGTATGCTAGAATCTTATCACGAGAGCACTGGAGTCCACAGCTTCAAGCCTTTACCCATAGCTTAGTTGACTCACTGAGAAAAGAGGTAAACCAGAATATTATTGTGTCAATTATTCCCTGTGAAGAAAGTTAGACTTAACTAATCCAAAACTACTCTCTAAAAGGATCACATTGGTTGTTGCATGAAGAATTTTTTTTTTTTTTCAGATGAAAGACTTTGAGATTCTAAGACACTTGTTTCCTAACTTTTCAGCCACTGAGCCCTTTGTTCAAATGAAATATCATGGCAAGTCCCACAACTAAAACACAGAAATGCCTGGCTTATTTTCAGAGAATAATTTTAAATCTTTGGGAAAAGAGACTTTGTTGTTTTATCATCCTACTGGAATATCTCCTTGAATTGCATGATGGGCAACCCAGAATAGCCACATGAGAGCTCCATGGGTCAAGGGCTCTTCCATATACATTTAAAATTATTAATAAGGAAAATGGGCTTCTTGGGGGGTGCTAGTGGTAAAGAACCCACCTGCCAATGCAGAAGACATACCACCCATGGGTTCAATTGCTGGGTCCAGAAGATCTCCTGGAGGAGGGCATGGCAATCCACTCCAGTATTCTTGCCTTGAGAATCCCATGAACAGAGGAGCCTGGAGGGCTACAGTCCATGGATCCTCAAAGAGTGGGACACAAGTGAAGCAGCCTAGTACGCAGCATGTAGCACATACGCCACAAGGAATTTAAACGATGGCCTTTGCTTATACAACATGAATAACCTTAAGTACTTTCACAATGTGCTTTTACTCAAAGTTTGTATACTGCATAAGAAAACAATCTTAGCAAGTCAATATCAAGGCCGATTTAAATGTGCTAATGCTGGAAGTTTATAAATACGAACTTTGATTACCTCTTTGATCAGTCAAAATATTTTTAATGAAAGAGATAATGTCTTCTGGGAATTTAGGCTGCATTTTTATATCTGTTTTACTTTTATACCACATACCACTTTTACCCATTGTATTTATTTTGTTTCACTATAGGAAGTTGTTAGCTTGTCAGAAGCTAGGTTGGCTGTCAACTAATTTTAAAATTTTTTCCACCAGTCTTTCTTTGGTACATATGGATTTCATGTATGGACATAGATTTAAAGATAAAAATATATATAGATACATTGGTACATAGATGTATGTTCCAGTGGTTTCTTTTATAGGAGAATTATAACTGATTCTTATATTCAGAAAGTACAACCATATATAGTTTTTGGTTATTCAAGACATAACTATGGAACAATTAAGTGTTAGATTCCATCTTAAGTGTATGATTAATACTAGAGAATTCATCCCCAAATGTTAATTTATCATTATTTTAGCACAAATCTTTACTTCTTTAGTCACATAAGATAATTTTTTTTCAAAAAAATTTTATATCACATTTACTTAAAATATATTTCTACTGAGTTAACATCTTAAAATCTCCTATCATGATGTACATTTTGAGAATGCAGCTGAAATGGGCAACCTTTTCATTCCTAATAGCCTTCACATATCAACTTTCTTGTGAATTTTCTCTTTAGGAATCCTCTATAAAACAGGGTGTATTACATATTTTCCTCTTACTTATGGCTATTCCAGAAACTAGAGATACACTTATAAAGAAGATAGCATTTCTCAAAGTCTACTCATCTTCCATGAATTTCAGTGTTGAAGACTTTGTCCTTTTTTTGTTTCTAAAACACCTCTTGGTTTTCCTTGAATTCTCCAAACCCTCCTTTTTAAATATGTATCAAATTCTTACTCTGCTCTAGGCTCTGTTCTAGTCCCTGTGGGTCTCTGTTCCTGTTTGTCCTTTAAGCATCTCAGTTCCTCACATTTTTCCTTCTTCTCTTCTTAGACAATTGACTAGAAAATCCAGATTGTCAGTCCAAATGTTCATCTTGAGCTTCCTGAACTTTCCTAAGGCACCTCAGTCTCAACATATCAAAACTGATCTTCCCCAAATCCTGTTCTTCACACCTATCATTTGTAATATCACCATCCAACCATTCTCCTAATTCAGCCAGTGATCTTTAGTAAACATGAGTTGGACAGTGACACTCCTCTGCATAAAATCAATTGGAAGATCTACATCAAGTTCAAATAAACTCCAACTCCTCCCCATGGCCAGCCCATCCCTCTACAGTCCCAACTGTGAATCTCTTTCCAAGCCTATCTCCTAAATCCCTCTCCAGCCTCACTAACCTCAGCCACATTTGCCATCTTTTGCTTTTTCAACAAAATGATTTTTAAAACAAAAATGAGTAATAGAAAAATAGCCAATAATCCTACTTATGCACACACACATGTTAAAGTTCTAAAGATCTAAAAAATCAAAACATAACAATTAGTATATAAACTTGATCCAAATTACATTTTTAAAAAATTTGGTGATGACACTCAAAAATCATACAACTTGTCTAGTGGGTTCTATTAATACCTCAACTGTAAAGCAATAATTTCTCAGAATATCTTCTTTAATGTTCAGTTCAGTTCAGTCACTCAGTTGTGTCCGACTCCTTGCAATCCCATGGACTGCAGCACCCCAGGCTTCCCTGTCCATCACCAACTCCCAGAGCTTGCTTAAATTCATGTCCAGTGAGTTGGTGATACCATCCAAACATCTCATCCTCTGTCATCCCCTTCTCCTACCTTCACTCTTTCCCAGCATCAGGGTCTTTTCCAATGAGTCAGTTCTTCGCATCAGGTGGCTAAAGTATTGGAGTTTCAGCTTCAGCATCAGTCCTTCCAGTGAATAGTCAGGATTGATTTCCTTTAGAATGGACTGGTTTGATCTCCTTGCATTCCAAGGGACTCTTCAAGAGCCTTCTCCAACACCATAGTTCAAGCATCAGTGTTAAGTTACAGATTTTCAAATATGCGCTAAAGGTAGAAAAAATTTCATGTAACCGATATTCTGGAATCGTTTTAGGATGTAAAAATAACAAATACAAAGAAAACCTTCCTAAATTCTACTCTGCATTTTCAGGTATTCTGTCGATCGACACACAGATATGGACAGAATATTCAACATCGATTCTGGAAATGGTTCAATCTTTACATCGAAACTTCTTGACCGAGAAACACTGCTGTGGCACAACATAACAGTGATAGCAACAGAGATCAGTAAGTCCACCCTTTTCCCAATACCATCCCCAGTTGGCAGAGAGCATCTCAGCAAGGGCTAGTGAAGCATGGCTGAAACTCGTCACTGTGTATTGATGATCCTGCTCAATACATATTGAAGGAGAGAGCTCTGTAATGATTTGTACTAAATGTTTCCTCTAAACACGTGTTGGTTCGATCATAAATGCAGAAGCAACTGTGGAAGTTCTGTAGTTTGGGAACAATAAAATGGGAATGCATCTCTCAGTCTAGGTACATGTTGGATTTGATCCCAAAATGCTTGTAAATCAGAGTGTCACACAAGCTGCTGAAAGAAATGGGCTCCCAGTTAGACACTGTATGTGTGTGTCAGTAGTGGGGGAGTGGGGATCAAGTATAACCTAAAATGTAGGCATTGCTTAGAAATAGTTCTTTTAATTTCAGCAACATAACCAGTATTGTTTTAGCAACATAATTATATGAGAAGAAAGAAACTGATGAATTTAGACAACAAATATTTGTCAACCTTCTGTCAGTTAGCTCTCACTATGTGCATTTTTAAAAAGAATTGGTATATATAAGCTTTCATTGCACTTTATCAATTAATATATATCCAACACAATATATATTTATTAATATTTGTTTATCAAGGAGGATTTACTGTAGAAATCTTTTGGCTATTCACCTTTTAGCTTTCTGTAGAATGTCTGTTTCAAAATTGTTACAGAATTTTTTTTTTTTGAGTCACTCAGTCGTGTCTGACTCTTTGTGACCCCATGGACTATATACTCCATGGAATTCTCCAGGCCAGGATACTGGAGTGGGTAACCTTTCCCTTCTCCAGGGGATCTTCCCAACCCAGGAATCGAACCGGGATCTCCTGAATAGCAGGCGGATTCTTTACCAGCTGAGCTATCAGGGAAGCCCTGTTACAGAATTAAAAGATATAAATTTTGACTTTTCCATGGAACACCAAAGTGAGCAATACTAACCACCAAGTAATCCATAGAGTATTTAAAATGAATTTTATCACAGTCTCCATTAAATGTAAGGCAAAGAAAAACACTGCCAAAGGGATACTTCAAATAATTATACACAGTGAAACCTGTGTAATATATACACAATGTGTAGACTTAAGTAAATGAAAGAAAGAGGATTTTTAAAATAGCATTTAAATGTTTAAAAATAGACATCTAAGTTATAGCTCATTTTTTAGCTTTTGTTTTTAGAACTTCAAATTATTTTAGCTCAGGTATCTAGTGTAAAATGGTCCATATCAAATGGTTTAATACAGTAATATTCTTTGTCAGTATAACTCATGAGATTTGAAGTGGCTGAAAGATATTGAGTAGAATAATAAGTAACCAATGTGGACAAAATGAAACACTGCTTTTGTGTAGGGTAAGAATTGTTCATTATACATTTGTTAGGTGAGAATTTGATCTTCAGAATGTATGTGCAGGGACTACTGTGCATACCAATGACAGAGCATACTTAGAGCGTTAAAATTACAAAACTATTTCCCACCTGAAAAGGATCATTTTTATAATATCATGAAATTTTATTTTTTACTGAAGTAGTCATCTTAAGTGTGTTTTAAGCTTTGCACCTAAAAATTTGCTTTTAATGTTTACTGTTTCTATGATATATTTGAAAATACTAGTGATAAAGACCTTTTAAAACTCGCTTTTGAAGCTCTGACTTTGGAAGAATAATGTGAGCAATATTTTAGATGCAAAGGAACCTAAGAATCTTATTGTCCAAACTTTTTCAGTACCTTTTATGCCAAGAGCCAAGAGCTTGTATTAAACCAGCTCTCTCTCACTCCAGGCCACTGTACTTGCCATTTCCTTGACCTCGAGAGCCAGAAACACTCACATGGCTTAATCCATCTCTTCATTCATGTCTCTATGCAAATGGCATCTCATCAGAGAAGCCAGTCCTCGTCATCCCACACAAAGCTGCATCTCCGTCTATCTCCAGTCCCTTTTACCTGTTTAATTTCTCTATAGCATTTGCCATCTGGCACATTATATATTTATGTGTTTACAGTTTGCCTTCCTCCTTTAGAACAAAGCTCCAGGAAGCAGGGTCTTTGTTATAGTCCCAATGTGTCCCAGCACCCCAAATAGTGGCTGGCACAAGTTAGTACAAGATGCTCACTAAATATTTATGATGAGAACAAACAAATAGACGTATGAGTGAATGAATGGAAAGACCTGAGGTGAGAGACTCCAGCCCCTGATTCTTAGAACAGGAATCTATCTTCCATACTTCCCAGGATATTATCAGAGATGACAGCAAAAACACTCCATTTACTGCAGGTCTGCAAACACTGATTGGGCTCTTTCATTATATGAGATGAACAGCCTCAGTTTTATGGTCAGACAGACCCAAGTTTGAATCTAGGATCCACTCTTTATTATTAATTTTTCTGTGAATGTGGACAAATTACCTAACTCCTCCATGCCTCATCTATAATATAATGAGTTTCCTCATCTATAATATGGGAGCAATAATTATATCTATCTCAGAAGTTTATAAGGATTAAATAAAATAATATAACAAAGTGCTTGACACAATATCTAGCTCTCAAACTGAAAAACTAAGACCATTCACAATCATTATTGTCCCAGTCTTTTTTCCTTCTGTCCACAGAAAAGCCTACTTCCCTGGCTTCCTTTAAACTCTGCCTCTAAAATTCCTTTTCTGGATAACTCTTCTTTATTTTGTGTTAATCTGGGATTTATTATGTGGTTGCACTGTATGGGCTTCCCTGGTAGCCCAACTGATAAAGAATCTGCCTGCAATGGAGGAGAATCCGGTTCGATTCCTGGGTCAGGAAGATCCTCTGAAGAAGGGATAGGCTACCCACTCCAGTATTTTGGGGCTTCCCTGAGGGCTCAGATGGTAAAGAATCCCCCTGCAATGTGGGAGATCTGGGTTCAATCCCTGGCTTGGGAAGATGCCCTCGAGGAAGGCATGGTAACCTGCTCCAATACTCTTGCCTGGAGAATCCCCATGGACAGAGAAGCCTGGTGGGCTCCAGTCCATGGGGTCACAGAGAGTGATATACAACTAAGTGACTAAGCACAGCACAGCACTGACTGTACATAAAGGTAGCTTTGTCCCCTATATATTTCCTTCAGGTGTGTCCTCATCCAGAAGTACCAAAGAATAGAATTCTACTTTTTTGTGACTATGCTGATATATAATGCCCTGTGGTACTCACAGGAGCCTTGGCGAAACTATGTCTGAATGAGAAAGGAGTGAGTAACCATCACCTAAATGGGATCACCCATCCACGTATAAATGCCTGTTCCTTTCTTTTGGGCATTTTGCAGATAATCCAAAGCAGAGCAGCCGAGTACCTCTATATATTAAAGTCCTAGATGTCAATGACAACCCCCCGGAATTTGCTGAATTCTATGAAACCTTTGTCTGTGAAAAAGCAAAAGCAGATCAGGTGAGTTTCATAAGAAAGCAAATTAATTAACTCAGACAAACTTAGATCTTCTAATAATTCAGATGATACACAGAGCTGAGGGCAAGTCTTAAATTACCTATGAAATAAATGCCAACAAAATTAATACTATAAATAAGAACCATGATGAATGTTTAACTTGCATAAGAGAACAAACAGTTTTTAAAAATAGAAAGTTCGTTAGTCTCACTGATGCTGATCCCAAATTAGTCTTAAGTTTTCAAGAAAATGTATCAGTCACTGCTTTATTGGAAAAATCTTTATTGGTGAGCAGATACTTTTAATTGCCATATATACTGAAAAGTACTAGCTAGAACATATTTTATAATTGCCTATAATTCATAGTTTCATTTATTTACATTGCCCATCTGTACAAGTAATACAAATTCATGAATGTTTTACTGTTTTACACATTTGTCCCCACCTGAAATCAGTCTTTTCTGCCAGTGATATAAAAATTATGTTAGTTTGTCAAAATAGAAGTGCACTGTTAAAATACATGTTAAAATGGGACTCTGAAGTTGTGGGTTTTATATTCAAACTAGCTCTTTAGCAAGTCAGTTGCTGATGTATATGCCAAGCTTGCATTTCTAAGCAAGCTGTCCAAAGAGTGCCTCCCTTTACTTAAGCTGCAATGTTGTCATATCGCTGGGATATTTTAAGCTTGTTATCACTCTAGGACTATGTTTCTCAACCCAGGTGATTTTGCCCCGCACCACCCCCTCCCACCACCTCCACCAGGGACATTTGGTAATATCTGGAGACAATTCTGGTTATCACAAAGAAGAGGGTACTACCGGTTTCAACAGATGAATTTAGATTTGCTGCAATAAATACTGTTGCAGGGCTGTCCCTTGCTCTATTTCCAGCCAATCAGTTCTCTGCCTAGGGTGGATTCATTGTAAGTTTTCTAGAGGCCATCATTGTAAAATTAAAATTAGATATCATTGAGTTAAGCAATTTACTGCAAAGCTGTAAGAAACTCTTCTAAGTTAGTAAAACTTGATGACAGCTTTATGGTTTTGATTTTAGTTGATTCAGACCCTACGCGCCATTGACAAGGATGACCCTTACAGCGGGCACCAATTCTCGTTCTCTTTGGCCCCCGAAGCAGCCAGTGGCTCAAACTTTACCATTCAAGACAACAAAGGTAAATGAGCCCCAGCTGCCTGTCTGTCTATATATGTATGTCTGTATCTATATCCATCTAGTCTCATCAGAACTGATCCCATATAGAACATGATTTCCACTTCCATTCACCACTTTGCTTTCCGGTTCCAGACAACACAGCGGGAATCTTTACTCGGAAAAATGGCTATAACAGACACGAGATGAGCACCTATCTCCTGCCTGTGGTCATATCAGACAACGACTACCCAGTCCAAAGCAGCACTGGGACAGTGACTGTCCGGGTCTGTGCATGTGACCACCAAGGGAACATGCAGTCCTGCCATGCGGAGGCCCTCGTCCACCCCACGGGACTGAGCACGGGGGCTCTGATTGCCATCCTTCTGTGCATCGTGACCCTACTAGGTAAACTGCTTCTCCCTGCATCCTATCTCCCCATGCTGAGGGGCACACACTGTTACTGTGGCTCTCTAGATTTATCCGCCTCCCCCATTAAGGCATACAGCCTGATCTAGGTGAGTAATGTGCTGGGAATCTTATGTGTGTTCACCCATGAACTAGTTTTTGCTTGAAAAATGGCTTTGGAGAATGAACAGTTGTGAAACTTGCCCATGTCTTTCCCCACTGAGGGAGTCATTCCGCCAAAAGAATCTCTTGTCTATCAGGCTGGGAATGAGTTGCAGGGGGATTTGAGGGCAATATAAATACACCCTTTCTATTTCATTGGTTGTTTAATATTTAACCTGGCAAACATTCAGTTTTCAAAGAACAAAAGTTGTTGGGTGTAGAGTATATATGATGAAGGCCATTTCCATCAAGGTAAAGTTTAAAGATCAGTAAGAAACTGGAAAGAGAAATGCAATGACTTTTTTTCTCTCATACAGGAAAATAAATAGTGGTGAATTTTCTTGAACTCAGCAAACTTGCTTGGATCCACCCACTTGAATAACTACCTTCTTAGCACTGGTCTCTGATTACCACATATACAATGTCTGTTATTTCTCAGACTCTCAATAAATAACTTCTGTGACTAAGGAAATAAATCTGGGATCTAAAAGAAATGAATCTAATCAAACGTCTAACAGTGATTTGAAGGAAAAATTTTTATCCCCAACCAACTAATTAAGCACACAAGTTGAGCTCGGAATGCTCAAAAGTCTGTTGATTGTTATGAAATAAGAGATCAAATATTAGCTAATGCACCCCTTCAAAAAATAAAAGTTAAAATTTGTAAAACTTGCCTACACCATGGAGGGGAAAGTAAGTCAGAGTTAACCTGGAGTTCTCAGAGGCAGACCAGGGAAGCATTTTTTTTTTTAATGGCAATGTAGTAACTTTGAGAAGAGGGAAGGAAGACTTCCATTTCTCCAAGAAGAGAAAGCCTAGGGATCCCTGCTCAAGAGTTTCATATCCCAGGTTGACTCCACTAAGTATCACAGAGCCTTGAAACCTGGCTACAGAACTGTGATTCTCTTTGTCAACTAAGAGTTGGAGGAAGTATTTTAAGATATGAGGATAAATAAAAACTGACAGTTTGCAAAGACAAAACAGTGTTCTAATGGTGTGAGTCTGTAAATGTTGTTTTCCGTGAGAAAGATACGAATATTCTTTTTTGGCTTTAAAAAAAAGAGGTTTTTAAAATTTATTTTTACTTTTTATTTTGTATTGGGGTATAACTGATTAACAATGTTGTGACAGTTTCAGGGGAACAGCAAAGGGACTCAGCTATACACATACCCATTCTCCCTCAAAATCCCCTCCCATTCAGGCTGCCGCATAACATTGAGCACAGTTCCCTGTGTTATACAGGTCCTTGCTGGTTATCCATTTTAAATGTACCAGTGTGTACATGTCGATCTCAAACTCCCTAACTATCCCTTCCCCCCACCATCCCCCCTGGTAAAAGAGGGCATTTTTAGAAGGGCTAAGTCTGGAGGCTGCATCAAATAGAATTCCATGGATCCCTGGTCTATGGAGAAAGAGCTGGTCTTCATCTCATAGAGGTCATACTTCCCTTCTCTCATCATCTACCCACTTTCTCCACCCTCTTATTTTCCTTCTAACCAGCTCCCTATGACCTCTTTTTTCATCTCTTTCCTCCTATGAATTTGCCGTCTCCTCATTACTCCTAATTTGCCTCCGTGTTTCCCACATCTTGTCTAGTCTCTTTGTAACTCTGTACCTAATTAAAAAGGAGAAAATGGGATCTAACCTTTATTAGACTCACATCATGGGCTAGACACTGGACAAGAGGCTTTACAAATGTTTTTCTCACTTAATCCTCAGAACCATCTGGTCTATATTTATCTGCATCTTACATATGAAAGCCGAGGTTCCAGGATGTGAAGCTAAGTCACACAGCTAACAGGTGATAGAACCAAGTTCCAAACCCAGGTTTTTGCCCCCCAGGCCCTGGTGCTTCCACATTGTACCCTACTTTCTTTACAAGCTTATAGAATGCAGTGCAACTTCCACACTGAAAGAGAGCTTGAACTAAAAATGAGACGATTGAACAAATCTGGGCGCCTGTAAGAGGAAGAAAGCGGCGTTGACATAGGAGGAAATCTGCTGTCAAGAAAGTGGATCATGTGGCATCTGTTGTTTTTGTCAATAAAGCAACAGTAAAAACAACCACATCTTGTGCCTCTTTGGTGCTTTTGAGTTGGCATAACTTTCGCGTTGGGCACCATGATATTGCCTCTCTTTTACAGAGAAGGAACCTGACTTAGAAAGGTCAGATTGTTTAATTGAATCTAAATCTGCTCATCGCAGATACCTTGCTCCCTTCTAGTTTTATGACGGGATTTGAACACAAATTGGTCCAAGCCCCAAAATTTCACTGTGGTCCTCTGGCCTCAAGGGGGTAGAGAAAAGGAAAGGGTCAGTTACTGGGAAGACAGCATATTACTTCCTCAGAGTGTTTTTATTCCAAGTGCTTAGAAGTCATACCTTCAGTTTATAAAAGTTAGCTCTGAAAAAAAGACCTTCCTTTTAGATGATTATGCTCTCAAGAATTTCTGTTAGATGTGCATTGGGCCAGTAAGAAAAGACAAGCAATTGTAGCAGTAGGAGAATTAGGCAGTGCACAAATGCCTTTGAATTACTGAACATGCCCTCTGTCTTCTAGACAACTGCACTTTCAGGTGTGCATAGGACTAAAAGACAAGATACAGGCAACTTAAGCTAGGGAAGAATTAGGAAGTGATAAATGCCTGCTATCTTGCCTTAAATGATGGAATGAACCTCTGTCTGTCAGAATGTCTTTCTCTGAGAGACAGTTAGCTTGATTCTATTCTCTATTCTAAAGACTGGCCTTACTTACAGCCCTCTGTTTTGCAAATCTGTGTCACACTGGAAACTAGCGTAAAAGGTAGATTAAGGGACTTCCCTTTAGCTCAGTTGGTAAAGAATCCACCTGCAATGCAGGACATCCCGATTCAATTCCTGCGTTGGGAAGATCGCTGGAGAAGGGATAGGCTACCCACTCCAGTATTCTTGGGCTTCCCTTGTAGCTCAGCTGGTAAAGAATCCACCTGCAATGCAGGAGACCTGGGTTCAGTCCCTGGGTTGGGAAGATCCCCTGGAGAAGGAAAAGGCTACCCACTCCAGTATTCTGGCCTGGAAGAATTCCATGGACTGTATGGTCCATGGGGTCGCAAAGAGTTGGACACGACTGAGTGACTTTTACAGATCTCCTTTGACACGAGGGACTTCTTTGGTGGTCCAGTAGCTAAGACTCCATGCTCCCAATACAGGGGACCCAGGTTCAATCCCTGGTCAGGGAACTAGACCCCCACATGCCACAACTAAGAGTTTGCAAGCCACAAGTAAACATACCGCAACTAAAGACACCACAAGCCACAGTGAAGACTGAAGATCCCGCGTGCTGCAACTAAGGCCTGGCACAACCAAATAAACATTTTTACAAAAAGGTAGATTAAGAGCATCTTTCCACCCAAAACCCTGCAATTTTCCAACCACTTGGACCCCCAGGGCAAAGCAAAGGCATATGGAGCATCCACAGCCCCACTTGACATGGCCCTTCCTACTCCTTTCTCCCCACCGACCCCACACCTCACACACTCCAAACACACCCCACTCCATGGCCTTGCTCCTAGCTCTGTCCTCTCCTCCAGATAGCGCCCTGGATAACTCCTCATCTATCTGTTCAAATGTTAGTTCCTTAATGATGCACTCAACCCCCATACACACACAAAAATATATGCAGCCCCTCAAACATATACAGAAGTCCTTCCCATCCTCCTTACTCTGCCTTACTTTTTCTTATTTATATTGCACTTATCATCTTCTAATAATTTCCTTATTTATTATATACATTGTTTTTTTCTCTTTCCATCCATCCATCCACCACCACCACCACCACCTCTGCCTACTTTATTCAGACAAGACTCTTGATCAATTTTTTTCATTAATACTGCCTAGAACTCTACCTGGCACAGAGTTGGCAATAAATAAATACTTGTTGAATAAACAAAAAATATGAAAGGGATACATGAGGCACCAGGATACTCTCCGGCAGCCAAAGAGAATGTTTATATTTATACAACCACATGCTTGAAAACAGCAGAACTGCATATCCCTGTGAAATAGGCTATAATCCAAACATGCTTCAAAGCATGGTAATTAAGTGTACAAGCTTTTTAGTCTGCCTGACCTGGATTTCAATTATCTGCACACATCACATCTCTTAACCACAATTTCCTTATGTAAAATGGAGTTATAATGATGGTACCTACTTTGTCAAGCCTATTATGATAATTCAACTAGATTCCACATGTAAAGCACTTAGCACAGTGCTTGGCACATAGAACCATCTCAACAGGTAACCAATTATTAATACCATTAACATCTGAAATGTTAAATATATAGATACCTGGGTGTGCATATATCCATTATTAATAGGTAGATATGCCCCTCTACCAAAGCCCATTATTCTATAATTGTTATTGTGATAATTCAATTTTCATGGCTCATAAAAACTGGACCATGTTATGGATGAAAGAGTAAAGAGGTATTACTGGTACTAATCTCCCCTGGACAAACCCAGGTTAACAATGCATTTTCTGCCCCAGATGACTGTTTTCTCTCTAAGCTGTCACTATGTTTTCACTTTCTCATCCATATGCTCATTCGTAGATGTGTCTCTTTACAGGTAGCCAGCTGTGAAGAAACATCAGGAGCTATTTAAATACAGTTCTTTCTTTGCCTCTAATTTGAATTAGGAAAAATCAAAAGAACAAACATTCCGGTCAACAAACTTACAGAATATGAAACTCTGAAAGATTCTCTGTTTTAAGTTCCCACAGAAATATGTTTGTTTTGTTTAGCCTAAGCACAAGTAATCTGGCATGCGTACTATTACCTGTTCCCTTCAAACTGGCTGATCTTGAAGTCCAAAATGGCTTTCTGAATTGTATCTGGGTCTCTCCAGGTGTTATCTGTACTTATATGTAAGAAAGGTATGCAAACATTCACATCTCTACTTTGGGCTTTAAGCTAACTTTACACTTTTCTCGGGGGGGAAAAAAAAAGAAGGCATCAGTGCAAAAGTTATTTTAGAAGAGTTATGCAAACCTTCAACACATCCCTGAAGGTGCCAGCCTTGTGCTTATAAGTAGTTTCAGAGCATTTCAGGTGTTCAGCATAATTTTCACTCTTTTTGCAGTAATCTCACTGTGGTTGAGCTTATTATTTTTTCCCCCTTATCTTGAAACTAGTCTGCCATTTCAAAGCAAAAAGGAACTACTGACAAAACATGAAGGTGTTTTATCCTCTAGTTAAATTCTTAAAAACTTTCTTTCAAATATATAGTTACTCCATTGCGGGGATGGGGGAGAGCCCTGATTTGATCAGGTGCTGAGGCAAGTACAACCTTAAACAAGAGTAGTTTCGTGGAGAACTTTGAAAACTTCACTTTGTATTTCTTCCTGATGTTAATTGGGCGGCAAATTAACTTTCCCTTCCCTTGCTGTTTTGTTTCTGCTTCCAGTGACAGTGGTGTTGTTCGCAGCTCTCAGGCGGCAGCGGAAAAAAGAACCTTTGATCATTTCCAAAGAGGACATCAGAGACAACATTGTCAGTTACAACGACGAAGGAGGCGGAGAGGAGGACACCCAGGCCTTTGATATTGGCACCCTGAGAAATCCCGAAGCCATAGAGGACAGCAAATTGCGCAGGGACATTGTTCCCGAAGCCCTTTTCCTACCCCGACGGACTCCAGCAGCCCGTGATAACACCGACGTCCGAGATTTCATTAACCAAAGGTTAAAGGAGAATGACACGGACCCCACCGCCCCGCCCTACGACTCCCTGGCCACCTACGCCTACGAGGGCGCCGGCTCGGTGGCCGATTCGCTCAGCTCGCTCGAGTCGGTGACCACGGATGGAGACCAAGATTACGACTACCTTAGTGACTGGGGGCCTCGGTTCAAAAAGCTCGCGGATATGTATGGAGGGGTGGACAGTGACAAGGACTCCTAATATGATATGTTGCCTTTTTTTTTTCATTTTTCAATACGACACTGAAAGATGTGAAGTGGCTATTTCTATTTATCCACTGCTTCGTGAAGGGTCCTCTGTTCTATCCGTTCCAAAAGTAAATGGCTGCAGTCCGTGTGGATCCAACGTTAGAGACTTTTTTCTAGTACACTTTTATGAGCTTCTGAGAGGCAAATGTTTATTTTTTAGTGCATCCTGTTAACCATGTCTGCCCAACAGGCGCTGGGCTGCAGGAGAGGATGGGTCATCATCTTTTCCCCTGTACTCTTAGGGCAAGTCTGAAACACAGCTCAATTTCACTGGCCTGGTCTCTTACTACATTGCATTGACTCAAGGTCAGCTGACTGCTCTGTACATTTCACTCGCTAATGGGATGAGGGATTGTGCTTTAATGATAAAAATACAGTTTTAGTAGAAGAAATGAGGGAGGAACCACTGTTCCTGGTGTATCAGCTCACAAAGAGATGATGAACTATATATGGGTGTGTATTTCTGTCACAAAGAATTTAAAATGATATTGCCCATCCTGTTTGTCCTTCGTGATCTTTTTCCAGCACCAATGACTATTCAAAACTTCAAATCCACCAGTGTTTTGAGGTTCTCCTTCCTCTTTAGGAAATGATGCCAATTAAATGGTAATGTTCAAAAAGAACAACCAAAAAAGAAAAAATCTTAATACGACCTCATTTCCTTGCCACTGGTTCATAAGACATGCAAAAGTTTGCTGTCACATCATATAAAGGGAAAGGAAAAATAGCTAATAGATGTTAACAAAGGAAATATTTAGCATATTTTAAAGTTTGGTTTACCAAATGTATCATGGATCACTTGGAATTATTTCAGCCATCAGTAGGCTAATTACAAATAAGTCTAATCATTTAAAAAGTTCTTGAAGGAACTTTTCTGAGACAAAGTTTAACTCCTTGTCTGTAGTTGTCAGTATTATTCTAATATACTTGAAAGTAGCAGTGTGAAGTACAATAACTCATATGCTTCAGATACTTCTTACACAATTAAGTTGCATTAGTAAAATTAGATTAAATGAAACTCAGATCCCTCTCTCAGAGTTAAATGGGGAGGTAAGAGCCAGTCACACTTGAACTTGACACCCTGTCCTTCACAGTCGAGAATATCCATATATTTATATAATGTGATATAGATGAATACTGAAATCATGGTGAAAACCTACATATTATATGTTTGGAAGACGCTATCAAAGGGAAAACTTGGATTCCCTACAACAAGGGTGTTTAAGATTGTAATTAAAATGATAGTTGACTTTCAAAAGCATTAAAATTTTTTCATTGTTTTTAGCTTTGTTTCCATGGCAACACTGCCATCCTTGTCTTTGAACTAATGATAAAGTAATGGTCTCAAACTACAAACAGAAAAGTAATGTACAATCCATCGAATCCATTATTTCTCTAATTATGCAATTAGCGTCATAGTTATTATCCAGAGGACCCAACTGAACTGAACTAATCCTTTTGGCAGGTTCAAATCATTTATTTCATATGCTGTTCTAATGATTTTTGTCATTAGAATCTTACATTGTGCAGTCATCAGAAATTTCCAAAGTACTGTAATGAAAACATCATTTTGAAAACTTAAAAAAAAAAACAAAAACAGGTTCTGTATGTATATAATATGTACTTAAGAATATGCTGACTTCAATTCGTAGTCTTAGGGATTTATTTTCAATTAATGTTAATTTTCTGCAGATAATCTTAGTGTCATTTCCATTTGGGGATAATGTCATATCAACACATATTTTCTGTTTGGAAACACACTGTTGTTTTGTTAAGTATTAAATAGATGTATTACCCAGGAAGTAAAGACAGCATCTTTAAAATAAGAGAAATATAGTATTTGGGGCTACCCAATTAGAATGAAAAATTGTTACAACCATATTATTCCTTGTGTTTCCTGAATGGATGGACTTCCCTGTATACTAACAAGTATTTTATGCTTGGACCATTTCTTGCTTACAAGTTTCTCTTTCCTAGTTCTTCATACACACACAGACACACACACACACAGATGGATGCAAATAAAGGACTACAGGAGGGCTTCACTGTAAAGAATCAGTATATATCATAGTCACAGGTAAGTGTTGAAAAAAGATAGCTTAGTAAAGTTAATTAATAAAAACCAGTTACTTATAGCAATAGAACAGCACCTTAATCACACAACTTACTGTAAAAAGAGCTCTCTATCCTCATGTTTCATGTTATGTAATAAATTATATCAAGAGAGATAGTCCTGTAAAAAGAAAAATATCATCAGAAGTCTTCCTTTTGAACTTTTGGCATTAATTGGAATGTCTGCGGGTTGATGCCAGCAACTTCAAAGTTTAGGGGTAAAATTTACATTCTCCTCATATAAGTGAAAGTAAGAAGTTCTGTAGTGGGATTTCTGAGGTGTGATTGGAAGGTATCTTATACAGTTATACCAAGAACGGGTTAATATGACTAACTATTTAAATAACTAGTAAATCTCTTACCACAAAACCTGATGATGAGGTGAACCTCTAAGAAAGAGAGTGAATTGAGACTGAAGCTGAATATTTTGCATTAGGGTCCTATAAATGTCAAGGTTGAATGATATTTTCCTAAAATGAATGCTGTCTGACATCATGGAAACAATAAGAACCATAGTCTCATCATTCTGTGCTGGTTGCACTTCCTTCCACTAAGCTATCAGGTCGAGGACCCAGGTCAGACATGAATGATTACTGGAGAAAGCATTAGTTTTCAGTTCAATTTTTACATTGTCTCTGTCCTAGTATTAGCTGTTTGCCATGAGAAAGAGGGAAGGAGATTGGAGAGAGGTAAAGTTTTAATATTTGCTTTAATCACAAAGAACCTAAAGTTCATTAACTATAGGGAGATTACTTTTGTGGGTTGTTTCAAGGACTTTGAGGCCCTTCTCACATTATTTTTCACCCTCTGATTCAAAAGGGAAAGTTTCTTCAAATCACTGAGATATTCCCTAGAATAAGCTGAAATTTTAAAAACATTAATCTATTGTGCATAAATTTAAAGCCCCTCCACTTCATGGCATGTTCTGAAAGACCTGGAAAATATTCATTCCCAAATAAAAAACTAAATTGAAAAATGAGAAGGAGAATTGAAAATGGTTCCGCAGAGCCTTGAGAAAGGGGATTCGGACCCAGAAAATGTATGTTTTTGTAAGAACTTTCTTAGGTTTACAGTCTAGATGCATAAAGGTTTGGATACAAATTTGGATACAAATTGACTCCTCAGATGGAATAAAATCTGCTGATTCAATTCTCAATATAAAAATTTTGGTTTGATATTCATTTTCAGCTCCCAAAAAGTTGTACAAGAGCTCTTATAAATTGAATCTCTCCCTTAGAAGGAGCCAAATTTTACAGATCCATATTAACTTAGAATGCTTTCATTACTTTCATTTGAGGTAATTTTTAAATTTAGATATTTAAGTAATACATAGATTTGAGATGTTTGATTTGCTGAGCAATACCTTATATCAAATGCTTTGCCTTGAAATGATTATTTCATTGGCGATAATCACATATAAACTACGAATTGGGCATTCCTCAATTTTATACACTTGAGGACCATTTTTTTAAAAGTATGCAGTTGAAAGGAAAGAGAAAGCTAATTCCTGAGCCCAAACTAAATATTTAAAGCAGGTACAACTAAACTCAATTTTCCTCAGGAACTGAACTAACCAACAAATTATTTTGTCATAGTCACTAGTGTTGAAGCAGTGTAATTACTTTGGAAAAACACTAGAAAGTCATGATCTCCACTATTTTGAAAGGTATCCTCTGAAAAGAATCATTTTAGTGTAATTTTATGCTTTTTTTGTTTTTATATAGATGAAATGCTTTTTAATTATGACAGGAGATTAAAACTCTAAGCTGTCTACTATGTTTACGTTAACACTACAACCAAGACTCCTTTATAAGATTATAAGAGTGGAAAGATTAAGAGTTAGTGTGTGGGTCTTCCAGAAAATAAACTATTTCCTAAGGTCTGACAAGTAGCTTTCTTTTGTAGAGGATACAAAATTACAGTATGGTCTCCCTAAAAGTTCAATGATTCTTACGGTTGCAGAATTTTTAATATCCCTTTGGCATCTTTATGGAACAATTTTCTAAAGGGATAATTCTCTACTAAAAAATATTAGACCCTGACCATATTTAACACAGAGAGAAATGCCTTGGACTCACACACTTGTTAAAAGTTAATAAAGAAATAGTTCATTTTTAAAGCCAGGAGTTTATGGTCTCTGCATCGTCAATTTAATTTAAGCATTGCTGAGACAATCTTTAATCTCCTCCCCATTTGGTAATACCTTATTTATGATGCATTTTCAGTTTTTAATTTGGGGGAAACATTTGCCCAACAGAGCCAGCAGATGAAAGTGCCGAAAGGAGGTCAAATGGAAACAAAGCCTATTACCCACTGTATTTCAGACAGGACCAGGCACTTAGCCGAAGAGCCACTGGGTTATTAGATTAATTTCGAAAGAGCTTTTACAAGTTGCTTAATTCCATTTTTTTAAAAACCCATGGACCACAAACTCAAATTTCTCCTCAAATGGGGTTAATTTGACAAATGAGGCATGGACCCAGCGTTGTGGAAAAAGCATTCCACTATAATGAGATCTTGGTCTTTCTTGCAAGACTACACTATTTATGTAAATATGTCTAGAGGCACCTACTATAAGCTTTTAGTTTTCTATGATCTATTAGTTTAGTGTTTATTAAGGAATCATATGTATAGAATTACTAGGCATTCAGGAGAAATGCTGTGTAGCAAATGTAAAAATGATCTGTTCGGGAGAAACATAGGAGCGCTTTCAAACCACTGTACTATTTTGTGATTATTTTCCTTGCTTTGAAAGTAAACTGCGTAAGAATAGGATTTATAATAAATGCTATGGGCGTCTTCAGTAGTACCAAGCTAAGGCAATTTGGCAGTCTCCTACTGTGATGTGTGATTTAAAATCCCCCAAATAAAAGCTTTTTGGTATTGATTGTTTTTAATTAAAAATACTCCCAAATATAAATTGAAGCTGATGCCACCCTCGAAGATTTACCGCCTGGAGTCCTCAGTTCATATGGTTTTTCTCGGTGTCGTTCATGTCTCTGGCAATGAGAACACCTGGTGGAAACAATCATTGCTCAGCTTTCATCCACATTTCCAGCTTGGGAGATTTTTCATAACTTCACAGATTACATGAGAAACTTTTCTGTATTAGAAGAATGGGGTTGAGACAATTACCTTTTTAGCTCAGTGTGGCGGGACCATTCGTTGTAGTCAAATGGCAAATACACGCTCCTTGAAATAGCTTCTTTTATTTTCCTTTGTTTTCTTGGAAGTATAAATTTAAAAAGAATGCAATTTAAAAAGTGATTTCTCACAAAGAGTAAATATGCCTTTTGCAAATCAATTTTTGTAACAAGTTATTTATATGATATTACTTAATAAACTGGTTTTTTTTTTCTAACTTGTTTTTTTTTCAATTCTCTCAAACTATTGTTTGTAATCAGAGATCTTTTAAATGTACATCCTGATACACACTTTATCCTTCCAAATCTGCTGTTTTAACCTCTGAGAGCTAACTAAAGCCAACTTACTCTATGATAATTAGCTTGTAAACAATAGTTTCTCCCAACCAGCAACCTGTATCATTGGCACAGTCCTGCAGACTTCTTACTGCTGGGACATCAAGAATTCTACTATTACTTATAAAATTACTGTATTACAAAGAAACTCGTTCATCTTCATGGAAATTGCTTTAGATAAAAAAGACAGTTCTATATTTTTGCCCATCCCATATCTCCATCCTTTATTTCACTCACATAAAAACAATTGCCTACAGGTTTCTGATTTAAAAAGAAACAGTAAGAGTCACACCAGAGGGGACTAAGAATAAAATCCTTCCAGCATTCTGATACCATGAGTAAATAAAATGTTTTTAGCATATTCAGATGTATAATATTTTATATGCTTGTTCTTTTTTAAGCCGCCTCCTATTTCTACAGAGGCAGTTTTGTAATTTTTTAATGGGGAGAATTGAATCCATAGCTTTGCAAAGGAAACTTCCATGTATTCATTCATTTGCTCAATATTCAGTAGGCATGCCACTGTGTGCTATGGAATATTCAACAATAAGTCAAATATATTTTTCCCGTCTCTCCAGAAGCTCATGGTCTAGGAGGAAGGGCTGATAAATTCATCATTAGGGTACCTATGAGAAGATGACATGAAGACATCTTCAGAGAGGTATATATGAAAATCTTCATAGGATGGAGAAACTCTTTCTGCCCAAGTGGAGAAGTCAGGGGGAGGTTTAGGAGTTAGTGGGATTGAATCACGGGAGACAAGAAATCAGAAAAAATAGCAGGAAAAAGAGAGAAAAAAGAGGGACGTTTAAGCAATGCCATTGATCTCAGTTGAGGTTTCCTGAAAGAAACTGCTGCTGCTGCTGCTAAGTCACTTCAGTCGTGTCTGACTCTGTGTGACCCCATAGATGGCAGCCCACCAGGCTCCCCCATCCCTGGGATTCTCCAGGCAAGAACACTGGAGTGGGTTGCCATTTCCTTCTCCAATGCATGCATGCATGCTAAGTTGCTGCAGTCGTGTCTGACTCTGTGTAACCCTGTGGACAGCAGCCCACCAGGCTCCTCCATCCTGGAGTGGGCTGCCATTTCCTTCTCCACCTGAAGGAAACTAGGTTTGGAAGATTCACATGTCACCAGAACACAGAGGATCACAAGTGTCACGGCAGCTGGCTTTTGTTTCTTTATGCTTTTGTTTATTGACATTTGACTTAAAGCTGACTTGGTGGGAAACAGAAAACCATGGAAAGGAATGATGCTATCAGAAATATACTTGTTGAAGAATATGCATGTTGTACAGTAGTATGCATGGTAGAATAAAGCCAAGCCACTCCCACCCCGCCCCAGCTCTGGGCCAGCCGAAGGCAAGCATAGTCTGCAGTATCTAGGAGAATCTCCTGACCTAACAGTAACATAGGCAGGAAGGGCAATGTGCTTTCTCAAGGAACCAGCTGAGGAAGCAGATTGCTACAAACATTCAGTGGGACTAAGCCATAACCCATCATCTTAGCAAACTACTTCCCATAATGATATTTATAGTAATTTATCCTAGCTGCCACAATAGACAAACTCCAGCACCTCTAGAAAATGTTTGCCTCACTCTTGTAGCTACACCGTCTGGACCATGCTGCCTCCAAGGTTTAATGTGGTGGGGAAGAGAGCAAGCTAGATGATCATATGAGCTGTTCCTTAGGGCGGGGTGTACTGTCTTAGACTACTTCTGCTCACATCTCAATCATATAGCCCCTGACTCACTGGACAGAGGCTGGGAGATGTACAAAGATGAGCACATGTGAATCTAGTCAGCACATTTACATGTATCTGCCACATTTAAAGTCAGTCTCTGTCAAGCTTGCAGTATCTTTCCCAATCTCTGCCCCAGTTATGTTGTTCAGTTCAGTTCAGTTCAGTCGCTCAGTCATGTCCGACTCTTTGCAACCCCATGAATCACAGCACACCAGGCCTCCCTGTCCAAAACCATCTCCCAGAGTTCACTCAGACTCACATCCATCCAGTCAGTGATGCCATCCAGCCATCTCATCCTCTGTCGTCCCCTTCTCCTCCTGCCCCCAATCCCTCCCAGCATCAGAGTCTTTCCCAATGAGTCAACTCTTCTCATGAGGTGGCCAAAGTACTGGAGTTTCAGCTTTAGCATCATTCCTTCCAAAGAAATCCCAGGGTTGATCTCCTTCAGAATGGACTGGTTGGATCTCCTTGCAGTCCAAGGGACTCTCAAGAGTCTTCTCCAACACCACAGTTCAAAAGCATCAATTCTTCGGCCCTCAGCTTTCTTCACAGTCCAACTCTCACATCCATACGTGACCACTGGAAAAACCATAGCCTTGACTAGATGGACCTTTGCTGCAAAGTAATGTTGTTATTCAGTTGCAAAGTCATGTCCAGCTCTTCCAGACCCCATGGACTGCAGCACACCAGGCTTCCTTGTCCCTCAGCATCTCCTGGAGTTTGCCCAAGTTCATATCCATCGCATCAGTGATGCCATCCAACCGTTTCATCCTCAGTCATATCCATAATAATCTTGAGTGTGTTATCAGAAGAGCAGGTAGGAAGTCATTTACAGGGAATTATTTGGCAGTCCAGTGGTTAGGACTCAATGCTTTCATTGTCATGTTTCAATCCCTAGTCAGAGAACTAAATCATTTTTAAATTCAACCTTCAAGTTGAAAAACCTTGTAGGAGGTGCTCGTCTGCCATCCTTGAGTCTAATGCCCATGGTAGGCATTGCTAATGAATTGACTCGGATTTCTAGCCTTATGCATCTCTAACAGAAATGCCCCAGCAGCTATCAACAATAGAACAACGTTGACTATTTGTTATCACAAACCTTAGAAATTAAGCTCTCTAGTAAAAGACTTGCTTTTGTTATAGTTTTAAGTTTTGTTGACTACTCACCACTGACATTTAAGAAGAGCTTTCTGGTCTTGAAGTTGTAAAAAATTCAGAAGAATTAAGGAAGCCAAAAGGGCTCAGCTTGTCATTATAATTAGCTCACATCTTTATTTCATAAATCTGAACAAACAAGCATGTATCTTTTTCAACAATTTAGATATTAATTTCAGCTTTGTTGATGCTTCTCCCTATAGTGATACTGTGTGTGCATGCTCAGTCATGTCCAACTCTTTTGCAACCCCATGGACTGTACCCTGCCAGGCTCCTCTGTCCATGGGATTTTCCAGGCAAGAATACTGGAGTGAGTAGCCATTTCCTTCTCCAGGGGATCTTCCTGACCCAGCAATCAAACCCACGTCTCCTGCATTGGCAGGTGGATTCTTTACCAACTGCACTACCTGGGAAGCCTATATAGTGATACTCATGAGCCTTTACATTCATTCTGCAAAAATTATTTGAGACTCTATAATGGGCCAGGCAGGCTTCTCTGGTGGGTTGGATGGTAAAGAATCTGCCTGCAATGCAGGAGACCTGGGTTTGATCCATGGGTTGGGGAGTTCCCCTGGAGAAGGAAGTGGCTACTCACTTCAGTATTCTTGTCTGGAGAATCCCAGGGACAGGGGGAGTCTGCAGGACTACAGCCCATGGGGTCACCAAGAGTAAGACACAACTGAGCAACTAAGACACAAACACTCACACACAGTGGGCTAGGCATTGATCAAGGTGATAGGAATACAGGAATAAAAAAAGACACACACCCTGCTCTGTGTACACCCTTCCCACAAGGACTGCCATGATTTAACCTCCCATTATTAATCTTGGTTTGCTTGACTAAACATTTCGTATGGAATGACACCCTGATTCTTTAGATCACTTTTCTGGGTCTAATATTCCTGAATTCAATACTTTTCTAAATATGCTATGAATAGATATGGTTCTTTAAAAGAAGTAGATTGTCTCCTACTTCTGTCTATAAAATACTTATTTCTTTTTCAAAATGACTCCCTTGACATATTAGATCATCTTTATTGCTTCCTGAACCATTTAGTCTCAAAAACTTAACTTTTAACGGTGAATGTCTTGTTTGCACATTGGTAAGAAAATGTCTTCTTATAGTCAGTAAAGGATAGGTTTTATTAAAGCTTTTAGGTTTGCCTAGCTGCCTGATAATACTGCCTTACTTTTATGTAGCACTTTAGAAATAACTACTATATATATGACTTAATATAATTCTCACAAAAGCCCTGTACACTAGGCTGTATCATCCCCATTTCACAACAAAGTGGGGCTATTTGTCCTTAGGTCGCATCACAGGATTAGAATTAAACTTAATTCTTTAAACTCAGGCTCTGCAATCACACCACTGAATCACCCATTTCCTCCTTTTTATGGATAGTCCAATCCCATCCATTTGAGAATAAATACTTATTGGCAGAAATGAAAAGGTTTCCTTTTTCCTTTATATAAATTCAGATGAGGTTGGAATCCACTGATGGCTTCAAACTTAGAAACATTCCTCTCTATAACATCAACCCAAATGCTTCATGAAGGAAAAAAGAACTTGAAAAGCAAAATCTGCCTGCTGGCCCAATTACTCGAGTGATTCCTACCATAAAACACCACTGGGTCAGTGTTTCCAAAGAACAATTGTCCCAACAAATATAAATTCCTCCCAAGGCCGCCAAAACTCTAGTTTTTTTTATAATAATCATCTTTACAGTAGTGATAATTCATACAATAAAATTGTGGTTACCTTCTGTAGGGTAGCCCTGTGCTTCAAGAGGTGGGAGAGAAGGAAAAGAATTAGGATTCCAAAGACTATACTTTCAGGGATCATTTCTATAGTTTGTTACTAGAGAAGTTTCTCTGATCGTGTAGAGCACCCGAAACCACGAGGAGGAGGTGCAGTGTTCTCTCCTGAGCGGGAAGCCGGTCCTTGGTGCTGCTTCTGCAGCTGCCATTGGCCATTGATGATCGTTCTTCTCTTCTTTTGGGAGAGTAAGAGGGAGAGGACACCATCTGAGTGGGAAAAAAAAAAAGAATTAGGATTCCCTGTTGCAATTTAGATTTAATGAGTTTAGAGGGACAAAGGAGACTTGCTGTATCCAGTTCAGTTCAGTTCAGTCGCTCAGTCGTATCCAACTCTTTGCGACCCCATGAATCGCAGCACGCCAGGCCTCCCTGTCCATCACCAACCCCAGAGTTCACTCAGACTCACGTCCATTGAGTCCATGATCCCATCCAGCCATCTCATCCTCTGTTGTCCCCTGCTCTTCCTGCCCCCAATCCCTCCCGGCATCAGAGTCTTTTCCAATGAGTCAACTTTTCGCATCAGGTGGCCCAAGTACTGGAGTTTCAGCTTTAGCATCAGTCCTTCCAAAGAAATCCCAGGGCTGATCTCCTTCAGAATGGACTGGGTGGATCTCCTTGCAGTTCAAGGGACTTTCAAGAGTCTTCTCCAACACCACAGTTCAAAAGCATCAATTCTTTGGCACTCAGCCTTCTTCACAGTCCAAATCTCACATCCATACATGACCACTGGAAAAACCATAGCCCTGACTAGACGGACCTTAGTCAGCAAAGTAAAGTCTCTGCTTTTGAATATGCTATCTAGGTTGGTCATAACTTTTCTTCCAAGGAGTAAGTGTCTTTTAATTTCATGGCTGCAGTCACCATCTGCAGTGATTTTGGAGCCCAAAAAAATAAAGTCTGACACTGTTTCTACTGTTTCCCCATCTATTTCCCATGAAGTGATGGGACCAGATGCCATGATCTTAGTTTGCTGAATGTTGAGCTTTAAGCCAACTTTTTCACTCTCCTCTTTCACTTTCACCAAGAGGCTTTTTAGCTCCTCTTCACTTTCTGCCAAAAGGGTGGTGTCATCTGCATATCTGAGGTTATTGATATTTCTCCTGGAAATCTTGATTCCAGCTGTTGCTTCTTCCAGCCCAGCGTTTCTCATGATGTACTCTGCATATAAGTTAAACAAGCAGGGTGACAAAATACAGCCTTGACGTACTCCTTTTCCTATTTGGAACCAGTCTGTTGTTCCATGTCCAGTTCTAACTGTTGCTTCCTGACCTGCCTATAGGTTTCTCAAGAGGCAGATCAGGTGGTCTGGTATTCCCATCTCTTTCAGAATTTTCCACAGTTTATTGTGATCCATGCAGTCAAAGACATTGGCATAGTCAATAAAGCAGAAATAGATGTTTTTCTGGAACTCTCTTGCTTTTTCCATGATCCAGCAGATGTTGGCAATTTGATCCCTGGTTCCTCTGCCTTTTCTAAAACCAGCTTGAACATCTGGAAGTTCACAGTTCACGTATTGCTGAAGCCTGGCTTGGAGAATTTTGAGCATTACTTTACTAGCATGTGAGATGAGTGCAGTTGTGCAGTATTTGTTTGGAGCATTCTTTGGCATTGCCTTTCTTTGGGATTGGAATGAAAACTGACCTTTTCCAGTCCTGTGGCCACTGCTGAGTTTTCCAAATTTGCTGGCATATTGAGTGCAGCACTTTCACAGCATCATCTTTCAGGCTTTGAAATAGCTCAATTGGAATTCCATCACCTCCACTAGCTTTGCTCGTAGTGATGCTTTCTAAGGCCCACTTGACTTCACATTCCAGGATGTCGGGCTCTAGATGAGTGATCACACCATCATGATTATCTGGGTCGTGAAGATCTTTTTTGTACAGTTCTTCTGTGTATTCTTGCCACCTCTTCTTAATATCTTCTGCTTCTGTTAGGTCCATACCATTTCTGTCCTTTACCAAGCCCATCTTTACATAAAATGTTCCCTTGGTATCTCTAATTTTCTTGAAGAGATCTCTAGTCTTTCCCATTCTGTTGTTTTCCTCTATTTCTTTGCATTGATTGCTGAAGAAGACTTTCTTATCTCTTCTTGCTATTCTTTGGAACTCTGCATTCAGATGCTTATATCTTTCCTTTTCTCCTTTGCTTTTCACCTCTCTTCTTTTCACAGCTATTTGTATGGCCTCCCTAGGCAGCCATTTTGCTTTTTTGCATCTTTTCCATGGGGATGGTCTTGATCCCTGTCTCCTGTACAATGTCACGAACCTCATTCCATAGTTCATCAGGCACTCTATCTATCAGATTTAGGCCCTTAAATCTATTTCTCACTTCCACTGTATAATCATAAGGGATTTGATTTAGGCCATACCTGAATGGTCTAGCCGTTTTCCCTACTTTCTTCAATTTAAGTCTGAATTTGGTAACAAGGAGTTCATGATCTGAGCCACAGTCAGCTCCTGGTCTTGTTTTTGTTGACTGTATACAGCTTCTCCATCTTTGACTGCAAAGAATATAATCAATCTGATTTCAGTGTTGACCATCTGGTGATATCCATGTGCAGAGTCTTCTCTTGTGTTGTTGGAAGAGGGTGTTTGCTATGACCAGTGCATTTTCTTGGCAAAACTCCATTAGTCTTTGCCCTGCTTCATTCCGCATTCCAAGGCCAAATTTGCCTGTTACTCCAGGAGTTTCTTGACTTTCTACTTTTGCATTCCAGTCCCCTATAATGAAAAGGACATCTTTTGGGGGTGTTAGTTCTAAAAGGTCTTGTAGGTCTTCATAGAACCGTTCAACTTCAGCTTCTTCAGCGTTACTGGTTGGGGCATAGACTTGGATAACTGTGATATTGAATGGTTTGCCTTGGAAATGAACAGAGATCATCTAGGAGCATCCATTAAATCCAAGTACGCACCCCAGTGGGCTCCCCAGAAGGTGCTAGTGGTAAAGAACCTGCCTGCCAATACAGGAGACATGAGACATGGGTTCGACCCTGGGTTAGGAAGATCTCTTGAAGGAGGGCATGACAAGGGAAGATCTCTTGAAGGAGGGCATGACAACCCACTCCAGTATTCTTGCCTGAAGAATCTCATGGACAGAGGAGCCTGATAGACTACAGCCCATTGGGTCCCAAAGAGTCGGACATTACTGAAGTGATTTAGCACACATATACACCCACCCCAGTAGCCTGGTGTTTGCTTTATCTCTGGAAAATCCACCTACTTAGTTAGGTGGTATCCATGTACCAGAGTAGTAGCTACAAATCTTTGTTTACAAACTAAAAGTAAAGTACTTTTCATACTTTTCTGTAACTGAACAAGCTTCAGACATGACTTAGAGACTAAACAATAACTGAACTTCATCTCTGTTATGAACCTTGATTCTTGTGAGCAACAGAAGCTCAACTTTTAGTCATTTAGGTTTCTTTCCATACTGTAATACTGATACTGCAATAACAGTAATTTTCCATACTGTAATACCGCAGCCAAGTTCTAAGGGGTCAAGGTAACCTTCAAGAGTGGGGGTCAGGAGAAAGATGAGGCATAGTCAAAGCTTAAAGCTCATCTTCTAAGGGAGTTAGGGGGAGTAGATGGATTCCAGAAAAAATATGATAATTCTCTTAACCCTCCCTGTCTGTTCGCCTACCTATCACAAAATGGGGAAGCTGAAGTTTATTGATCAGAACTGTTTTTTATGTTATTGTCATTTCTTATCCTCAGAAGGTCAGGATCAAAAGCTTAAGAAAGATACCTGATTCTTTCCTGACTTATGGCTTTGGCCAAGGTTCAGAAAGCACTGAAAGTTACCTCTGAATGTCACTGTGTCAAACTGAATGCTAATTTATAACAGTGTTTTTCCTATGCTTTACTATCACAAGCATTATAAAAAGTATTCATGATAGTGTTAAAATATAATAGTATATTAAAATTGAGCCAGTCTTCAATGATTTCTGAACATCTCTTATGTGATGAGAACTTTACTACCTGCTTTATTTATAAAATATATTTTTCCTTTATCATAAATCAAGATCATGACTCAGTATTTTCTGATTTGTGAAAACATTATACAAAAAAATCTTGCAAAGTTACAAAAAATCAGATCACAATCAAATATATATTTAACAAATAACTTGTACTGAATAAACAATAACATATGATTCAGACTGGTTTCCTTTGGATCCAAAGATCTGTATCTACCTTAAAAGAATTTGGCCAAATGACACCAAGATTCAAATGATATCTCAAGTGAGAAAAGGTTGAGGGGCAGATTGATTTGGGCATTAAGACCTGAGCTGGGCCCCAGTAGGAATGCTAGAATCACTGGAATTCAGTTGCTCTAAAGTGCAAGTTCACTGGTCCACTCCAGGAATAACCAGAGCTGTTTTATGTACTCCATAGGCTGTAGGCTTTCCAAAGTTTGCATTATATTAAACATTAAATTATACCCACACTAAAAAATTATATTGAGGTATAGTTGATTTACAATGTTATATTAGTTTCAGGTGGGTAGTGAAGTAAATCACTTAAATGAATTTGAATACTTATATCCACTGGGCTTCCCAGATGGCCCAGTGGTAAAGATTCTGCCTGCCAATGCAGGAGACTCTAGAGATGTAGGTTTGGTCCCTGGGTTGGGAAGATCACCTGGAGTAAAAATGGCAACTGCCAGGCTCCACTGTCCAAGGGGTTCTCCAGGCAAGAATACTGGAGTGGACTGCTGTGCCCTCCTCCAGGGGATCTTCTCAACCCAGGGATTGAACCCATGTCTCACGTCTCCTGTATTTCCAGTATTCTTGCCTGGAAAATTCCATGGACAGAGGAGCCTGGTGGGCTACAGTCCATGTGGTTGCAGAGTCAGACACAACTTAGTGCCCATGCGTGTGCACACACACACAATATTCTATTGTATATATTTACCACATCTTCTTTAGCCATTCCTCCTTTGATGGACATATAACTTCATCCCATGCCCTGGGTTTCTCTCATGCCCTAGATATTGCAAATAGACCTGCAATTCAATTCCCCTCCTGGGCTTATACCCAGAGAAAAACATGGTCCTAAAGGATACATGTACCCCAATGTTTGTTGCAGCTCTGTTTACAGTAGCAAAGACATGTAGTTTTGATTTTAATTTCTCTAATAATTAGTAATGTTGAGCATCTTTTCAGGTGTTTCTTGGCCATCTGTATATCTTTGTTGGAGAAATGTCTATTTAGGTTCCTTGCCCATTTTTTTTGATTGATTCATTTGTTTTTAAATTATACCCACACTTAACGTTGAAGATGTGACCACCAGGGAAGCCCTTGAAGATGTGAGTCAAGTTACAATTCACTAGTTTACATGACATTGTTATATATCAGACTTACATTGATTCCATTTTTCCAAATTCCTTCTCTATTTTAAAGCCCTTTTTAACAAAAATTTAGGCTTTTGGGGGCCGCAGCTCATCTGAGAGGATGAATAGGCACTGTGTGTACTATGGGTAATGTATTAAAAGATGTCATAGGGAAACTAAAGACAGGACTAGGAATCTGCATTTATAGCAAATTACCCGGTGATTTTTATGCACAGCAGAGTTTGAGACACAGCAACACTGTTGAAAGGCAAGGCATGCTCAAGGAACTTTGGGTAAATCTCTTTGACTAGCAAAGCAGGTTCTAAAAAGAGTGAGGAAGGATGGAAGTTGTAATAGTTTTGCACGTGCCTTCCAACTTTCCTTTGCTTATTGACTGCAATGAATGCACTTGTCCAACAAATGATAAAAGGATTAAAACAGGTGTCCTCCCTAGAAAAGTTTGCAAGTTTCCAATTAAAATACCAGAAGTCACTCATACACATTCATTTAAAACCTCAGGTGTAGCTCTTCACTCTTCCATTATTTTTTTTTTTTCAGAACTTTTCTGGCTACTTTCCCTGCATGTGTCAGTCAATAAGTAAATAATTGAAATCCCTATAGAGTCAGTTCTCCGGTCTTCCTAAGCATTAGCTTGTATTTCTCTTTTTAAAGTCAGCTGTTATTCTGTGAGCCTCAGCTGGGGAACTCCTCCTCTCCCAGGGCCCAATCCAAGTTCCACTTCAATTAGCTTAATTGGAAGAAGACACAACCAAATTTCCAATTAAAGTTCTAAATGAGCTATTAGAACAGACTATTTTTGTCTTTTCAGAGAAAGCTCTCCTAATAGTCATTTTTTAAAAGGTAGAAATCCTTAACAGAGAAAAGGTGAGCACAGTCAGATCAATTAATGCTGTTAATCATTCTTCCTTGTAAAATGGGATCTTTTCACTTAGAAAATTAGGAAGTAAGCCACTTATTCATCCCTTATTAATTTTAATTTTTATTAAGTTAATGTATGTATGTAATCTAGAATGCCTAATATTGATAGTTCTATAAACTTATGGCAAAAACTCCCTACTCAACCCTCACTCACTCACCCAGAGGTAACAGCCTTCAACTCTTTCAGATAGCTGTATTTACTTCCATATTTCTTTGTTGTTGTTCAGTCTCTCAGTTGAGTCTGACTCTTTGTGACCCCATGGACTGCAGCATGCCAGGCTTCCCTGTCCTTCACTATCTCCCAGAGTCTGCTAAAACTCATGTCCATTGAGTTGGTGATGCCATCCAACCATCTCATCCTCTGTCACCCTCTTCTCCTCCTGCTCTCAATCTTACCCAGCATCAGGGTACTTTCCAATGAGTCAGCTTTTGGCATCAGGTGGCCAAAGTATTGGAGCTTCACCTTCAGCATCAGTCCTTCCAATGAATATTCAGAGCTGACTTCCCTTAGGATGGACTGGTTTGATCTCATTGCTGTCCAAGGGACTCTCAAGAGTCTTCTCCAGCACCACAGTTTGAAAACATCAATTCTTGGGCACTTAGTCTTCTGTATGGTCCAACCCTCACATCCATACATGACTACTGGAAAAATCATAGCTTTGATTATACAGACCTTTGTTGGCAAAGTGATGTCTCTGCTTTTTAATATGCTGCTAGGTTTGTCATAGCCTTCTTCCAAGGAGCATTTTCTAAACAATGCTTACATTAGGTTGAATCATAACAACTTGCTATTTTTTAAGGTGAAAAGTGGTTAACATCATCAATTTCAGATAGTTCAACTTCATACTGCTATTTCTTGGGTTTAAGCTTCTGAACATTGTCAATTGGCTTCCCATTATGGAGAGAAAGGATTAGATTTACTACAACACCCTCACATGCACACACATGCAAACACACACACACACACGCTCACTTCTCTCACAACTTTCCCATATAGTTATAGCACTAGTGATGAAGAGTTTACCGTATTCCTCTATATAAATATTACTCACAGCTGAGCCTTACACTGTACTGTGATTTCACTTCCTTTCTTACTCAACTTTGTTTTTCCCTGAAGTTAGTAATTGCCTCTTTTCAAAATTTGCTTAGCTCTCTATATACCTGTCATAATTCAGTCACAATCTTCCTGATGTGAATTTTAAATTCCTCTCAATCCTGTAAAGTAATCTGTCAATTCTCTTTTGCTTAGAGTATCTGTCTAGAAACTGTCCATCTCTCTGATGTGATGAATGGATTTTTTTAAACGTTTTATTCTATTCCTGATTGTTTATCTCTATTTTTTTTTTATTTCTTTTCTGCTTGCTTTAGTCTTTGTCTTCCACATTAGACGTCTTCCTCAAATGTCTATCAATCCTTAGCCATCTGTTCCTAGTTAATAGCGAGGTGCTGAAAAGCTAGTTCAGTGGTAAAGTAGCTGCCTGCCAATGGACGAGATGTGGGTTTGATCCCTGGGTCAGGAAGATCCCCTGGAGAAGGAAATGGTGACCTACTCCAGTATTCTTGCCTGCGAAATCCCAGGGACAGAGGAGCCTGGTGGGCTACAGTCCATAGCCTTGCAAGAGTCGGACACATCTTAGTGACTAAACAACAACTTAAAAGCTGATTAGAAGGTCTAAGTGTCAATTGGTGGTCTTCCCTATTTCGTGCTTGAAGGAAACTAATGATTTCACTGGTACACTCAAACGACAGCATTCATGAATGTTTGGTCTTGAGTCTGTCAGTTTCCTTTGAGAAGTATCCTCCAGTTTCTTCCCTGGAAGTCCAGTGCTGGCTGTCAGTATTCAGAAACCTTTATACAAGGAAGGATCTGGAGGAATTTCAGTGTTGAGAATAGAGACTTTCATGTAATTTACCTCTAAGCTACAGCTCTTACCCCTGCCCTCAACTGTACCTCTTGTTCCTGAGCATAGGATCTCTCTGATTCAGCACTTCTAGAGAGTAAACCTCTTACCTTCTGCTGGGATTGAGAAAGAATAGTGAAAAAAAAAAAAAAAAAACAAACAGCTGGATGTGCAGAGTAGGAAAGATCTGGAGACTAACTGTTCCTGATGCAGATTTACAGTCAATCTTCTTCCAGCCACCCCCCACCCCTTGTAATCAAGTACCTGGCAGCTCCATGCCTTGACCTTGCCTGAGTGTTGTATTATGAATCAGCTTGCTTCTTATTGCATTCCCATCCCACGCTAGAAATTAGGCTTCAGTCTCTCCATTCTGCTAAGTAAGTTGCTACTCATTTATCCTCCTTTCACCTTCTAAATTCATCCATCAGTGAATATGAAAAAATATTTACAGTGATAGATGTTTGAGATTACAACTTCAAACATGACAGACACTTGGGGTTTATAGTCTAGCAGAAAAAAACACCAAATAATTAAATAAGCCCTTATAATAAAGTGCTATGATAAAAGTATGGAGGGAGGAGGAATGCAGATACAAATCATGTCTTCTGAGAGGAATAAATGGTTATGTTAAACAGTAAAAAATTGTCAGGCATGAGATGAGAGAAAGAACACCCAAACAAAATGAAGAGTCAATGAGAAAACTTAAAAGTGGCAGAGACCATCGTCCATTTAGAGAACACTAAAAGTCTGGTGTGATTGAAGCATAGTAAAGTGGGGTGGACAGGGGATATGTGTTATTTGTGTTCAGTTGCTAAGTCCTTTGAAACGTCATGGATGGCAGCATGCCACACTTCCCTGTCCTTCACTATCTCCCAGAGTTTGCTCAAACTCATGTCCATAGAGTCAGTAATACCGTCCAGCTATTTCATCCTCTGTCACCCCTTTCTCCTCCTGCCCTCTATCTTTCCCAGCATCAGGGTCTTTTTCAGTGAGTGGCTCTTGGCATCAAGTGGCCAAAGTATTGGAGCTTCAGCTTCAGCATCAGTCCTTCCAATGAATATTCAAGATTGATTTCCTTAGGATTGACTGGTTTGATCTCCTTGCAGTCCAAGGGACTCTCAAGAATCTTCTTCAGGACCACAATTCGAAATGATATGGTGAGATATAAAAGAGGAGAGGGTGGACAAGGCGGTGACAAGTTATGTAAGACATTTTAAAGGGTTGGGACTTTATTCTAAAATGGAAGCCAGGGACTTCCCTGGTGGTCCAGTGATTGAGTCTGCCTGCCAATGCAACATTCATGGTTCCATCTCTGGTCCAGGAAGATTCCACATGCCGAGGGGCAACTGAGCCCACAAGCCATAATGACTGAAGCCCATGCACCTAGAGCCCATTCTCTGCAGCAAGAGAAGCCGCTGCAATGAAGAACCTGTGCACTGCAACTAGAGAGTAGCCCCTGCTAACCCCAACTATAGAAACCCAAGAAGCAACAAAAACCCAGCACAGTCAAAAATAAATAAAATAAAATGGAAGCCACTGTAAGATTTAAAGATGGGGAATGACATGACAAGATTTTCTTTTGAAAGATAACTCTGACTCTAACATGGAAAAAGGCTTGGAACAAGATGGAATTACAAGCAAAGGAATACAACAGGAGGCTAATTTGGTTAATCAGGAGGGAAAAAAAAAGGTGAAAATAGCCAATACTATCGCAGTCTGAGCATTGATTTTATTTTTATGGCCACAGATTCATGAGAGATTTAGAACGATTTTCCCCCTTGACTGGGCTGTGGACCATTCCTACATGTTTCTGGACTGAAGCATTTATGTAGGTTGATGTGCTATCATAGACAGGGGACAGGAAAAGGAAAGGATTTGAAAGAAAGATAATCTGTTCAGTTTGAGCTTGCTAAATGGGAGGCATTTGTGTGTCACTGAAGAGAAGTCAGGCAGCAGTTGAAATATATGGGTCTGAAGGTGAAAAATTTGGCATGTAGATGTAGCTTTGAGAACCAGCAACATATAGATAGCAATTTCAGGTATAGGAATGGATGAGATTGTACAGCAAGAGTCTGTAGAGTGTGAAGAGGTCAAGACACAACCTACCTGAACACCAGTATTTAAGGAATAAACAAAAATAAAAGCATCTGTGAAGCAGACTGAGAAAGATTTTTCTCAAGAACTAGGAGAAAAGCAGAGGAGTTGTTTCCAATTTAGGGCAAGAGATATAATAAGAATGGAAGGGTTAACAGTACCAAACATTCCCCAGGGGTCAACTGAGGTAAGGATTGGAAAGTTTCCAGTGGACATAGAGAAGAGGAAGTAGTGGACCACCTCAACGATAGCAATTTCAGTAGAGATGGGACATCAGCCAAGGTGTAATGGGTAAGAAGGTGAAGTTAGTGAACTTTGCCAACTTTCTGTGGAAGCTAGGAAGTGGTGAGAGAGTATGATGACAAGGATGTGAGGCACTGATAAGATAATAGATTCGGGGTCAGGAGGTTTTGTAGTTTCTGTAGAGAAGCAGGCATAGCTACTTGTGTGAAGAGTAGGAGAGAGATGACTGAAAAGAGAAGGCTTTCCAGGTATTATAGCACAAAGCTCCAAGTTAATGCTCAGGACCATGAATTTATAGTAGCTCTAGTCTCTAGCTTGATGTGATTAAAGTTTGAATCATCTCCTTTTCCCCCAAAGCCAGAAAGATGTAATGTGATATAAAGTCACTCACCTTTCCGTCAAACTTTGTAAGATGTGTAGAAAACTTAGGGAAATCATTGTAGTGCATTTTATGGAACAGTTCAATGACATATTCAGCAATGTTAAAATTTCAGTCTTTTGACGATCTAGTTCATAGTTTGGAAGATCATGTTTCTTCGTAGAAAAAGCCTTTAAACGATCCTCTTAAACAACTTATTTGATTATTCTTCCTCCGTTAGTTTCAAAGGCTGTTCATCAGATCCTTAGAGAATGAGCAACTTCCTATTCATGCCAAAAAAATCCTTCTAATCATGGGATCCTAATGTTGCATCCCATTGACGCTTTTTGTTTTAAACTGTATGATTATCTCAGAAACGAGATGACCTCTATAATCAGGTCAGATTCATCTCACTTCACTTGAAATATGTTTTAAGCCTTGTGCTCTTATTATCTATTCTTAATCAAATTTTATTTAGGTCTACTTCCTCCATAGAAAAGTCATTTTAAATTCTTCTTGATTATTGATGAGTAATATATAATGGATCTTTGGAGAGACAAGGTTGTTAAAGGTATGCCTGGTCATGTTACTACTGGACATAAAGAAAACCTTTCAACACCATTTACAGTAATCAGTCCTCCTCATTTCTGCTTTGTCGGCAAAGCCCTCTAGGAAATGATATACACATGGTCAATATGGTGTTATACATCCTGGCTATCCATCAGTGTATCTGCCACTTATGTATACAGTAGGCTCCCAGTGAATATTTATTGACTACCTGAATAAGTGACTTTTTATATCACTGAAAAGGAGTTACTCTTTAACATCTATTCTTCAAGAATGTCAAGCTGTGTCTAAAAGCAGTCATGTGACAATTGTAATATTTTCCTAAGCTTCTACACCTTAATTTACATGCTTTCACATTCGCTTTCAGATGGCAAGTGCATAAAGCATTTTTTTCATATTTGCAATGATCCCACACAGTCAAGATTCTCAGTGGCGCTATGACACGTTGACCTTGAAATCCACGTGTTACAACACTGGATGGTGGCTCAGGAAAACACATCTGTGTGTGTGTGTGTGTGTGTTGTGTTGTGTTGTGTTGTTTTAGTGTTGAATATTGTAGCTGGGCTTCTTAATAAGGAGACAAGAGGTTGAATACCTGGGGGACAAATGTTATACATGCACTGAAAGGCTGTGCTCATCTCTTCTGAATACTTAATAATGGAGAGGAGACTGGTGCTGAGCAAGCAGGATATTCAGGATATTAGTGTGGATCATGGAAAACTGCTGCACAGTCAAAACTGATGGAAAAAGTCTCATCGAGCAGCTTTGAAAATATATTTTTTATTTCAAAAACTAGGTAATTTTTCTAAAGATTTGGGATTAAGATTACTTTCTGAGTTTTTGGCTCCCAGGTGGCTCAGTGGTAAAGAATCTGCCTACCATTGCAGGAGGCTCAGGATTTGATCCCTGGGTCAGGAAGATCCCCTGGAGTAGAAAGTGGCAGCCCACTCCAGTATTCTTGCAGGGAAATCCCATAGACAGAGGAGCCTGGCAGGCTACATGCCATGGGTTCACAAGGAATCGACAGGACTTAACAAAAAAACAACAACGAGAGAGGAAGCATTGTTTTCTAAATTTGGCTGCTTATGTCTATTGGTCTATTATTGGGGTGAAATGTGACAAAAAGTGATCACTGAAGGACAGCACCAGAAAGTTTGAGCCAGGGGAAAAAATTTTAATCACTGCTTTAATATAAAAATGATCATTTTCATGAAATGGATAACCGTTTACATGTAAAAACTATTTTGTTCTGTTTACTCTCAGTATCCCAAACATTGAAGACATTTAATATGGGTTTTGCTTTAAGCATACTCTTGTACTAGCTTCTTTTTGTTTCAGCATTCCATTTTTCCAATTGTTTCTGAAAGCATTTGTCATGCACCTAGTTCCATGCAAAGTTCTTTGCAAAGTCATTCCAGAGAGAAAAAGAGAGCAGGATTCTTGTTTATCCTGGAAAAGTTGTTAAATATTTTCATGCTGGGCATGGTTCAGCACTGTTCATTAAAAATGTTTGTATATACCTTCAGCAGTTAGAAGAAAACGTTACTTGATTCCTCTAGCTATTTTACCCATAATGGATGCTCCTCTAACTAGTCTGTTATATGGTTTGAGTTGATAAACTCCCAAGGAGAAATTAATAGGCTACCTTTCCATTTGCAGAACTGGATACATTAAATAATGATTCTAAGTATTTCAAACTCTTTTACTTTGCACTATCTTGCAAAGAGTGAGAAAAGAAAAGAAAGGATTACAATAAGCATTTTTCTATTTGTAGTAAAATTTAAAATAGTACAAATTCTGAATGTCCTTCATATAAATTAATTTCTTTCATGAAATTAGAGGGATAATTATTTTAAAATTAAGTATGTAAGCATTTTTATTGATGTAAAATAGTATTTGAGGTAGCTAAATGCTTCCCTCATAGCTCTGTCGGTAAAGAATCCATGCAATGCAGGAGACCCTGGTTCAATTTCTGGGTCAGGAAGATACACTGAGGAAGGGATAGGCTACCCACTACAGTATTCTTGGGCTTCCCTTGTGGCTCAGCTGGTAAAGAATCTGCCTGCAATGCTGGAGATCTGGGTTCAGCCCTGGATTGGGAAGATTCCCTGGAGAAGGCAAAGACTACCCACTCCAGTATTCTGGCCTGGAGAATTCCATGGACTGTATAGAGTTGGACACAACTGAGTGACTTTCACTTTCACTTCAAATGTGTATAATAATTTGATATGTATTTTTTATTATTTTCTTGTCTCTGTATTTTCCATGGAGGAAAGATTTGTATTTCTTTTGGATAATTTTCAAATTTGGAGGAAAAGAGTATACCTTATGTGTGTTGATAGACCAGTGCTTTTATTACAACTTTCACAGTATTCCATTTGATTAGGCAAAATTATGTTACGAATGAATCTGCATCAAATATTTTCCCAAGTACCAAAATAACCTGTAATTAAGGACCATACTTAATTATCAGAGTTCATCATTCTTTGAGAATTCATGTTATATCTACAAAAACCAAGTATGATAATAATTCATATGAACAAAAATACAGGATATAAAACCCTGCATTTAATAATAATGCTAAACCAATATTAGAATTGGTTTAACATCATTTAATTGCCTATTGGAAGTGAGATACCAGAAATAGACAAAAGATGAAGGACTTTCAAATGTTTATGAGCTGGTTGAGAAACAAATGGGTAAACCAATGAATACTTCAACCGACACCCGTAGAGGCCTGTGACCAGCCTTGAACATCTGAGGATGATAATCCCACCCCAGCGTGATTGGGTCTCCTGGCCACAGAAGATTAGCCAAATTCTTTAGGGCTCCCTGATAGCTCAGTTGGTAAAGAATCTGCCTGCAATGCAGGAGATGTGAGTTCAGTCCCTGCGTTGGGAATATCCCCTGGAGAAGGGAACAGCTACCCACTCCAGTATTCTGGCCTGGAGAATTCCAAACAGTCAGACAGGACTGAGCAACTTTCACTTCACTTTAGGTAGCTCAAGTTTTGTTTCTATTGCTTATAGACTTACTTAAATAGTTTGCTTGCATTATTTTGCAGAGAGCAATGAAAGAAATAATGTTACTTTTGCTTCTGTTAGTCACTCAAACAAAATGTTACTTAGAAAATGATGAAAGTGGTAGTTTGGGGTACAAACAATAGGCAGTGGTCAAACCCCAGAAGTCTCTGCTCAAACACCAAGATGCTGGTAGCCCAAGGAAGTCCATTCTTTCATCCCAGCTCCAACACGGAGGAGAAGCTCTGACTTCTGACGTGGAGCGGAAGCTGGCTGTGGCTGAGCATCTAAAGCACCGTTAAGTGCAACAAAGACTCTGTGCTGCTGCCGCCACAGCAAGAGTAGCTCCATGAGGTTGTTCAGTTCAGTCCAGTTCAGTTGCTCAGCCGTGTCTGACTCTGCGACCCCATGAATCGCAGCATGCCAGGCTTACCTCAGTACAAAGGAAACCAGCCAAGGCCTTTGCGCCAAATCTCTTTCCATTCTCTCCATCAGACACTCAGGGGCAGGTGGGAGAAATTCTGGTGTCTGTCACTTCACAGCCCATTGCTGTTGTTCAGTCACCTAGTCGTGTCCAACTCTTTGTGACCCCATGGAATGCAGCACGCCAGGCCTCCCCATCCTTCACCATCTCCCGGAGCTTGCCCAAGTTCTTGTTTCTTGCATCAGTGATGCCATCCAGCCATCTCATCCTCTGACGCTCTTCTCCTTCTGTCCTCAATCTTTCCCAGCATCATGGACTTTTTCAATGAGTCGTCGGTTCACATCAGATGACCAAAATACTGGAGCTTCAGCTTCAGGTTCAGCTTCAGCATCAGCATCAGTCCTTCCAGTGAATATTCAGGATTGATCTCTCTTAAGATTGACTGTTTTGCTCTCCTTGCTGTCCAAGGGACTTTCAGGAGTCTTCTTCAGCACCACAGACCAAAGGCATCAATTCTTTGGTGTTCTGCATTCTTTATGGTCCAACTCTCACAACCATACATGACCACTGGGAAGACCACAGCCTTGACTATATGGACTTCTGTTGGCAGAGTAATGTCTCTGCTTTTCAACACACTGTCTAGGTTTGTCATCACTTTCCTGCCAAGAAGCAATCATCTTCTGATTTCATGGCTGCAGTCACTGTCCACAGTGATTCTGGAGCCCATGAAGAGGAAATCTGTCACTACTTTCACCTTTTCCCCCTTCTATTTGCCATGCAATATGGGGCTGGATGCCATGTTCTTAGTTTTTTTTAATATTTAATCTTAAGCCAGCTCTTTCACTCTCCTCCTTCACCCTCATCAAGAGGCTCTTTAGTTCCTCTTCGCTTTCTGCCATTAGAGTGGTATCACAGTGTGCAGATGGCAGATATTTCAGCAGCTGCTGCTGCTGCTAAGTCGCTTCAGTCGTGTCCGACTCTGTGCGACCCCATAGATGGCAGCCCACCAGGCTCCCCCGTCCCTGGGATTCTCCAGTCAAGAACACTGGAGTGGGTTGCCATTTCCTTCTCCAATGCATGAAAGTGAAAAGTGAAAGTGAAGTCGCCTAGTCGTATCCAACTCTTAGTGACCCCATGGACTGCAGCCCACCAGGCTCCTCTGTCCATGGGATTTTCCAGGCAAGAGGACTGGAGTGGGGGGCCATTGCCCTCTCTGATTTCAGCAGCAGTGTCAAATAATTGCTTCAGGAAGAAGAACCACTGCTGAAGTGAAAATGCAAGGAATGGCTGTAGTAGCTGACTGTTTCGCCCCATGCTGAGTGCCAGGCTCCATGGTGCTTGTGAGGATGTCCTTCAAGGGAAGTTGGTCCATTCTATTCCACGAAGGTGGGCCATGCCTGGCTAAACTTGAGTTACCAACCCTTTCCATTCTCATGGAACCACTTCTCAGGGCAAAAGCAGGCCCCACGTGAACCTGTTCAAGGCCATTTCAGCAGCACCCAAAGTCCAGCCGGTCACAGCTCTCTCAGGACTCAAACTAACACTATGGGGAAAGTCTTGCTGTCCTCCCCTGTCATAGGACATTCATCAGGTCAAGACTGTAAACCCCAAGGTCTCTGCAAACTCAAATTTCAGTAAAAAGAGATAGAAGAGTGATTAGACAATCTCTCCCAGACAACTCTGAGTTGCCTACGCAGAATGCCTCATTCACTGCTCCTAAGCTAGCCATACCCTAGCTTAAAGATCAAATTACACCTCTGGACTTAAACCAGACCTTGTGTAATGCATACATATCTGCTTGAGCCTGGTCTAAATCCAGAGTCTCGTTACATATTGGGAGAGTGGTAGTCAGAATCTGTCAGTATGAAGGAAAGAAAGCCCCTATTAAGGTACCCCATTATCTAATGAACAGAAACCCACAAGAGAGGTGTCTATATCTAACTCACAAAACACCTCCTGGAAAGGGATGAGGAGTTTTAAGGATGAACAACAATTTTCCAGACAGAATTGGCAGTTGTCTTCAAGCACAAAGTAGTGCAAATATATGCTTCCCTGTAGCAAAGGCAAGCAATTTAGTATGACTAATGCTAATGTGGGAGAAATTTGAGCTGGAAATACTATGCTAGGGAGCCTGGATTTTTCTCCTGAAGGCTATAAGATGTCCTCAAAGGAGTTGAAGTAGAAGAGTGACATAATCAAATTAGGGATTCAGAAACCTCAAAGCAAGAGCAATGCAGATAATTGAGTAAAGCCCTAAATTAGGAGGTTGTTGTACTTATCATCAATAGGTAATGAAGGCTAAAAGAGTAGATCTTAAAAGTTCTCATTACATACATACACAAAAACCGATGTGTGAGAATGTGTGATGATGGATGTTAGCTAGACTTATTGTGATGGTCATTTTGCAAAATACATAAATATCAAATCACTATGTTGTACACTATATATAATGTTATATAGTTTATGCATCTATGTAACATTATATAGATATATCTCAATAAATAAATTGAGATGGGGAGGCATAGGTAAAAGAGTTAAGACTATATTTTGGTTTAGCCTCTCTTTGCAAAAGCATTGCAATATTGCTTCACTTCTTCCCATTCAGAATTTATCATCCGACTTTTCTCCAGAACATATGAAGTTAGTGATGATGTTAATATATTAGTTTTCCATTGTTGTGGAAAAATCATTACAGACTTAGTGACTTTAAACACCCAATTATTAACCAGAGTTCTATAGTTCAGAAATCTGGCATGGCACACCTACCTTCTCTGCTCAGGGTCTCATAAGGCTGTAATCAGGTGTCAGCTGGGCTGGACTTATATGGAAGCTCTGGGGAAGAACCCACTTCCAAGTTCACTTAGGTTATTGGCAGAATCTAGTTCCTTGTAGCCATAGGACTAAAGTCCCCAGTTACTTGCTAGCTGTCAGCCAGGGGCTACTGTCAGCTTCTTGAGAGAGACCACCTGCATTCCTTGCCATATGGCCCCTTCCAACTTCAAAGCTAGCAATGGTATGTTGTTCTTTGCTTAAGGCTTTTTTTTTTTTTCTTTTTTGGCCATGAGGCACGTATGATCTTAGTTCCCTGACCATGGATCCAACTCTTGCTTCCTACAGTGGAAGCAAGGCATCTAACCACTAGACCACCAGAGAGTTCCTGAGTCCTCATTCTTTGAATCTCTGTGACTTTCTCTCCTGCCACTAGCCAGAGAAAACTCATTTTTAGAGGGTTCATGTAATTAGATTAGGCACACTTAGATCCTCTCCCTTTTGCCATATAACATAATATCGTGGAAGTGATACAAGAGGACAGTGATCATGGGTACCATCTTAAAATCCTGCTTACAACATCTGAGGATGGAGCTAAAAGAAGTGATTCTCCTCCAAAACCAGGGTAGTATGAAGAGGGATATTAAGATCAGAGTAGAGAGTTGACTATTTGGGAACAGGCTAGGGTGGAATGATATGAAATAATAGCATTGAAACATGTATATTACCATATGTATAGTAGTTGTCCAGTGAAAGTTCGATGCATGAAGCAGGGCACTCAAAGCCAGTGCTCTGGGACAACCCAGAGGAATGAGATGGGGAAGGAGGTGGGAAGGGGGATTCAGGGTGGGGGGACAGATGTGCACCCATGGCTGATTCATGTGGATGTATGGCAAAAACCACCGCAATATTGTAAAGTAATTATCTTCCAATTAAAATAAATTAATTTTTTTAAAAAAGAGAGAGTTGAATAAAAAGCCAGGCTTAGCGAGCCAAAAGGAGAAGTCCATAGGTCTCTAAAGAGAATGTCCAAAAGCAGAAACTGAAACAATGATATGGACCCAGAGGAATAACAGCCAGGAATACAAGAGTCTTATGAGTCAAGACAAAATGGAAAAAAGAAACTTTATGTAAAATGGTGACTTGAGCAAAAGTATCTAACCTTCTTCCCAGGCCCTTGTTATAGTGACACAATGATTTTCAAAAGAGCAAACAAGCTGTCTCAACATTTGAACTAGGAAAAAATTTCCTCCACATGCCATGGCTTCAAAGAGAAAAGCTACAGATGGAACCAGATGAAAATAATTAGAGGAGGTCTTGGGAAATCCAGTGACATCGTTTGAGTTTGAAGACAGAAGAAAAGAACCAATCCTGGGGCAAGCAGGAAGTGTGTCACAAGAGAACCACAATCATTTAGAAGCAGGGTGAGATGACTTGGGAGAATGGTATTGAAACATGTATAATATCATGTAAGAATCGAATTGCCAGTCTATGTCCGATGCAGGATATGGCATGCTTGGGGCTGGTACGCGGGGATGACCCAGAGAGATGTTGTGGGGACGGGGGGGTGGGAGGGGGGTTCAGGTTTGGGAATGCATGTACACCCGTGGTGGATTCATGTCAATGTATGGCAAAACCAATACAGAATTGTAAAGTAAAATAAAAAATAAATAAATTTTAAAAAAAAAGAAGCAACTGTGCTGTGAGCCCATGAGTGTGCGCCAACCTACCTAGCAGAGAGTTGGATGGTGGTTGGGCTGCATGACAAGATGGGTAGTAAAAACTGGACAAGCACAACTCCATGGCTTGTGCCTGGAGTAAAGGTTGAACCACACAAAAACCAAAACACAGATATTTGGTGCCTGGAAGACAATTAGCAGAGATTCAACATATAGATAAGTGGAATTTCTGAAAAAAAAAAAAAACAGAATAAATGGGATAGAAGCAGGGCCCAAGTGGTAGCTAGCTTTTGTTGAGAACTTATGATCGTCTGTGTGCTGTGCTAGCAAAGAACACACATTGCCTCTGGTGGTACTCCTTCGGTTGTTCTTGGGAACAACCACAACCTTGTCGATAACTCATCCAACACTCTGCCTTCACAGTTCTTAACTAGTTCACGTCCCTGAGTTGTCATTACAACTTACCTTGGATGATACCAACTCGGCAACCCCTGCTTCCTTTTTGCTCGCATTGGCCTTGATTAGTTGTGTGGTGTTTGGGGCCAGGAAGGGAGAACAGGGGGGTTTGCCTCACACCTTTAATTTTCAAATGTACTGCGTTACTTTGTTGAGATGTGTCTCTTTTAGACTTCCTCTTGTGGAATTACACTTTTTAAGCAATGTGAGATACGAGGAGTTCTTTTTGTCTTTCTCTCAACAAATTGTTTACCTCATTTACACTTAATCTGATGCTATCTTTTGTCTTCTTTATTTTATGTATTAAATATTTCCATTGTTTTCTCTATTTTCCTTTGTGATCTGGGTTTCTCTTTTTTGTGTGTGTTTTGTATTTATAATGAATTTTTAGTTTTTAATTTTTGAATAATTTTGTATTTTTGAATAACATATCCAAATAACTTTAAAACTTATTCATCCACCTTAAACAGTATCTGCCAACTTCCCCTAAGGAAGATGAGGAAATTATCATACATACCTCTCCTCCCAAATTTACACACCCTCTGCATACATAACTTGGTTATATTGCCATTTTAATTTATTCTGGTGTTATCTTTATGCATTAAAATAACACACTTAAACCTTCATAATTTAAATTACCAGCATTTGTTAGAATTTCTTATGCTCCATAAGGAAATAAGCGGAAACAAACACTTCCTCCTATCTCTATTTTCTTCTGATCCCCTGATTATTGTACTGAGATCATTATTTCTATGTTGTTGCAATTTATAACCTTTGCATTCTCTTCTAATACCATAATTTCCAGGTGTTTAGTCCTGGTGCTATATCTAAATAGCATCAGTATTCTCATTTTTCTATAATTGAGCCCTTTATTTTTAACTCTTATCTTGATTGGCTGGACATCTTAATCAAATAGATTTTTTTCTCCCCCCGAAAAAACTAATGAGTACCATGTTGCCTGAGTTCTTCAGTGTGTCAAAATAACCTGTTTGTGTTCTATATATTTGAATGACATTCAACTAAGTAAGAAAACATCTTAGAATACACTTTCATTCCCTGAATACTTTATAATAATTGCCACTACAGTTTCTAGCATTTTTCCTAGGAAGCTTAATGTTGACTTGATTTTCCCTTGGTATAGGGAATTTCTTCATTTTCTGGCTCAGTTTTACTCATTAATTCTATGAGTATCAGTTGAGTGTCTATTATAATAGATACTTTTCTAAATGCCAGGTCCACATCAGGTTCTTTATCCTTGATGTCCAGCAACTTTACCACTATCAGTTGTCCTACTGCAGTGACTCTTTTCCTTTTACCCTTAAATTATTATGGGCTTCCCATGAATTCAATTCTCTTTTTGTTGAAAAGTGTTTGAAATCTTATTCACTTCATAATTTAATTCATTTTCTGGTGTGTTTTATCCATTTACCATTTTAAATGTTTTTTTTCTCCTTCTGGTCACTCTACTGGCTATTTTTTGTTTGTTTGTTTTTCTTGCTTTTTATATCTTTCAAATATCTATACATTAGTCTATGCTAGTTTCTTTCTAACTATGATGCATAATTAAATGAGGGCAGTTCTATCTTGGTCAACTCTATGCACGGAGTCTTATCGGCAAGGAATGGGGCAGAAGGAAGGAGAGCCAAAATCACAGAGCCTCGCAGAAGCAGTGTCTTCTCAGAAGACTTTCTCATCAGCTCTGCTGTGCCTTTGCTACAAGCACACATCTCCTCCCCATCACCTGCATTCCTTCTGGAAGGGAACAGAAAGCCTCGAGGCTTACGGGGAAACCCCACGAGGCTCAGGTTCTCTTGTGGCGACTTGGCATTTATTTTCATTCTCCTTTAGCTGCGCTTGAGCCACCGATCAAAGCTGATTCCATGCACACCATAAAATTCAGGGGTGTGGAGGTTAAGAGGACAGGCTCTCTAACTGACCACTAAAACCAGGATCGTGATCGTACCCTTAGCATAAGGTTACTGTGAGGATAACCCAACTTGGTGGATATAAACCATTTAAAGCAGTGTCTAGAACATTTCCTGTGTGCATGCTAAGTCACTTCACTCATGTCTGACTCTTTGTGACTTTATGTACCAAAGCCCGCCAGGCTCCTCTGTCCATGGGATTCTCCAGGCAAGAATACTGGAGTGGACTGCTATGCCCTCCTCCAAGGGATCTTCCCAACCCAGAGATCCAACTCCCATCTCTTCTGTCCCCTGCACTGGCAGGCAGGTTCTTTACCACTAGTACAACCTGGGAAGCCCATCTAGGACACAGTAAGTACTTGGTAACAGTCGGCCATTGCTATTACTGATATGGCTGCTAGTGGTATTGCTGTTTCCATTGTATGCCTCCAGGATGTTTCCTGCAAAGTTAATGGGTTTTTCTCTTTCAAGTCCCACAGGGTCTGCAGGTCCTCAGTGTAGGATGTGGAATGAATGTTTTCTAGTAAGGGGTAACTGGTGAAGTGGTTCCGAGCTTTGCCAAGTCGATTGGAAAACTGCAGTGTGCACGTAGAGTATCAAGTGTGAACCTACTTTTGGCATCCTTCTGGAAATGAGGCCAAATGTTCCTATATTTAGAAGCAATTATTCATAGTTTGGGGTTGTATCTGTCTCCTGGTTTCATTAAAGATGGACTCTTTTTAGAATTTGTGTTGCTTTCAGTTGATATTAGAGAGTAGAGCTTAGCACAATTATCTTTATGCTCCCATCTTCAAGCAGAAGCTCTTAATGTTTTTAAATCCAGGAATATTTTTAAATAAGTGACAGAATGGTTAGCTCCTCTTTTTCTCCACTGAAGCTTAAATATGAAGACATTATAAGAAGGATTTAAGAGTTAATGCAGTTTAAAAGGACAATTTAAACCTTAAAATCAGTTCCTAAGGGAGATTATTAAATCTTATTCCAATTTTATACTTGTGACTAAATATTTTTTATTTAGAAAATGGCTTTGCATTCCAAATGGAAGTATAGTTATAAAATCTTGGTAAATACATTTCAAGTCTTTATTTAAAGCTTCTGTGAAATTTCATCTGTGTATAAATAGATTTATTTTTACATTTCTGTATAAATATTAATATCTATGTATGTGTCTGTGCATATATATGTATGTGTGAATACAGATATTCAAAAGATACGTTTCAAATTACATCAATCCAGTTTCAATCCATTTTACCCAAGACAGAATTTGGATTTTATGGACTTTACTTTCCTGTGTCTTACTTCATATATTAAGGAAAATAAAATAAAGCAGTTGATGGTTCTTCATTATTTTCATGATGGGGATGATGATAATCTCACACTACATTTGTAAATTATCTCATTTCTTTTTCAAACAACCACACGAGAAAAAGTAATCCTTATGTCTACTTCACAGATGAGGAAAATTAGGCCTAGTAGACAAGTCACATGCTCCGAATCATGCAACCATCAAGTTGCAAGTTTATCAAGCCAAGCTGGCTCAAAACCTATACTCCTTAATAAATAATGTGCTAGACTACCTCCCTTCTTTCTCCAGTCCTACCTACTTATGTCACAATACTTACTTTACAAGGGAAAAAGGTAAATTTCAATTCAATAATCGTCCAAGGTCACCCAATGCAAAAGAGAAAGAGATAAGATGCTCCTTTCACTACAGCTCTCAAAAATTAGAAAATTGAGGCTATGTGTCTCAGAACAAAGAGCAAGTGAGAAGCTTTCAATCAATATTTTAGACCTTATTTATAACATTTTTAAGACCTATTTTCCTTTACTAAGGCAGGGCAGGGGGGAAATGCTCTCAAGAATGTTCTTTTCCATCTATGGCCAAATCTTAGAAAAGTATGAATGCATCTCCAAAACAAAGGACCACTAGGCTATTAGACACAGGGGAAAAGAAATTGCTCTGAACAGCGGTGCATATAAACTGAATTTTTGAGGTATAATAAATATGATTCTCCTTGAAGGTGATTTTTTAAAAATTCAGGTTGGTGAAGTAAGTCAAAAGAGACAAATACAGCTCTGCACTTCTATATGCCGAGGTTAATCATAAAATGCATCTTTGCTTTAAAATCCCATGAATGTCACAATAGGAAACCATCCAGAGTCACTTCATAAATGGACCATTCTGTTTGAAACTTTGACAAATGACTCCCTGGCTTTGCTTCTCTTTGCTGAGGAAGGAAGCAGTGGCCTTCCGGGGCAGCTCCTTAAAGATATTTCTATGAGATTTATGTGGCAAAAAGCACTCTCAAAGGCAAATCGATATATCCAGGTTGAGCATTCTGATATAATCACACTGATCAAGAAAAGTGTTTCATCGCCACAGATCTGTCATTTCTTCCCCTCATTGTGTGGAGAGGCCTAAAGATCGCATGTCCCTGAAACAAAGCTCTGAATGACCGTCCTCAGTCATGTAGGATATTAACAGAATTCCATAAAATCAGCCATCACTCTGGCTGCAGAATTTATTTCTCTTGGGAAAACCATTCAAACTCAAACATGATGGGAGAAGCACATATCAGAGAGCAGAACTAATGGGGAAAGATAGGCCCACGTTATGGCTGTGGACCTAAATATACACAAAACCGGTAACCTCGGATATTTTGCACGTGTCACTTCAGTCACTTCCGACTCTTTGCAACCCGTGGACTGTAGCCCACCAGGCTCCTCTCCATGGGATTCTCCAGGCACAAATACTGCAGTGGGTTGCCATGGCCTCCTCTCCAGGGGATTTTCCCCACCCAGAGATCAAACCCATGTCTCTTGCATCCCAAGCATTCACAGGCAGGTTCTTTACCACTAGCGTTACCTGTAAATTCCATAGGGTTGTGAAAATGCTGGTCTCATTGCTCCCATTCCTCCCCAGGGAAGAGGAAAGACCTCCTGGTGAATGAAAGAAATGGACCAGTATGTCCCTCTTCTCTCTGAGGGGAAGAAGTACAGTCGTCTTGATTACCAGGTGGTCAGGTTCTCACTAGGCTCTGTCTTAAACTCTCTCCAGTTCCCAGAGCTGCACAGTCCAGCAACCCTCCTAATGGGATCCAGTCTCTGAGTGTCACTGACCTACTTTTTCTTTAATGAAACTCAACAGTGCCCTGATTAAAATTTTCCTAGTTCTTGGCATCGAAACAAAAAGAGTGAAGGAGGAGAAAATTTGGTCTCAAAATTGTGTGTAAGAATGACTTTGGGACTTCCATGGCAGTCCAGTGATGAAGAATCCACCTGCCGATGGAGGGGTCAGGGGTTGATCCCTGGTTGGAGACAATTCCACATGCTGCAGGGCTACTGACTCTGTGTACAACTACTGAAGCTGGGGTCCTGGAGCCTGTGCTCCACAATGAGAGAGGCCAGTGTGATGAGAAACCCAAGCAGGGCAACTAGAGAAAGCCCTAGTGTAGCAACTAAGACCCAGAGCAGCCAAAAACAAATAAATAAATATAATTTAAAAAAAAAAAAGATGGAGAGTGAATTTAAGAAAAGAAACAAAAAAGGGAGAGAGAGAGAAGGAACAGGATAGGGTCTATGGATGAAGTTTTAGAGGATGAATAAACACCCTGTTCTTTCCCTGTTCTGGGCTGAATAGTGATACCTCTTCCTATTCATATGTTGAAGCCTTAACCCCAGGACTGAAGAATGTGACTGTATGTGGAGAGAGGGCCTTTAATGAGGGGATTAAGCAAAAACTGGGTCCTTGGAGAGGGCCCTAATCTATTATAACTGGGGTCCTCATAGGAAGGAAACTTGGACACAGGCAGCTCTAGAAGGACAATCATGTGAGGACATGGGAAAACAGCCATCTACAAGCCAAGGAGAGAAGCAGAAGAAATTAACCCTGCTGACAACCTGATCTTGGATTATTAGCCTCGAGAACTGTAAGAAAATAAAATTTTATTGGGCAAGCCACTTGATCGTTGATACTTTGTTATAGCAGCACTGCTGCTGCTGCTAGGTCACTTCAGTCGTGCCCAACTCTGTGCAACCCCATAGATGGCAGCCCACCAGGCTCCCCTGTCCCTGGGATTCTCCAGGCAAGAACACTGGAGTGGATTGCCAGTTCCTTTTCCAATTCATGAAAGTGGAAAGTGAAAATGAAGTCACTCAGTCGTGTCTGACCCTCAGCGACCCCATGGACTGCAGCCTTCCAGGCTCTTCCATCCATGGCATTTTCCAGGCAAGAATACTGGAGTGGGATGCCATTGCTAGCAAGCTCAAACACTCTCCTCTGGAGCTCTGAACCAACTGATAAATAAGAGATGAGAGACAGAGAGATGGAAGCAAAGGGTCAGTCATATTTTTGATTTGGAAAAGTGACTTTGCATCAGCAGTTAATATAAGATGTGCATTAAAGTCAAAACAGCAGGCCTGGGACTTCCCTGGCTATCCAGTGGTTAAGACTTCCCCTTCCAGTGAGAGAGAGAGGTATGCAAGTTCGATCTCTGGGCAGGGAGCTAAGACTCCACATGCCTCAATGCCAAAACAAACAAACAAAAAACATAAAACAGAAGAAATATTGTAATAAATTCAATAAAGGCTTTAAAAATGGTCCACATCAGAAAAAAAAAAAAACAGCAGGCCTTCTCTGGAAACTGTATATTGGAACCTAGGAGGCACTCTGAGTAGGAGGATAGATCTGAAAGAAAGAGGACCAGAGCCAGTCTGGAAGAAAGAGAATGTGAAGGAGTGAGTGAAGGGCAGAGAGAGGTTGGGAGTGTTCTTCCCTGACCTTTCTTCTCTGGGTGCATGCTCAGTCATGTCCCACTCTTTGTGACCCTACAGACTGTAGCCTCCAGGCTCCTCTGTCCATGGATTCTCCAGGCAAGAATACTGGAGTGGGTTGCCATGTCCTCCTACAGGGGATCTTCCCAAACCAGGGATTGAACCTGCATCTCTTGCATCTCCTGCATTGGCAGGTGGATTCTTTACCAGCTTGAGCCACCAGAGAAGCCCTGTTCTCTGGGTGAGGTCATGCAATTCCCTCCCTCAGTGGAAATGTGAGGAGTGAGAAATGAGCGTCTCCAAAACCTGACCCCAAGATGATCTCATGCTTTATTTTGCCCTGTGCTTCACAAAGCTCAGGGGATCTCTGCTCATCTTCACCTGGAAATGCCACACGCAACTGAAATGCCCCAAATGAAATCTCACTTCGCACCCTTCGACAATGCTCATCTTCCTATAATTCTTCCCTTAAGGAATGACTTCAATGCCTAACCAAGGGCCAGAGCCAGTCTCTGGGAATTATCCAGTTTTCTCTTCTGTCCACTTGCAGCCTCATGGATTCTTCCTCTTGGTGGTTCACAGACCTGTCTGTCCTGTTCCAGCCCATTGCCTATCTATGTGCCATTCTGCACACTGTCATCAGAGTGAATCTTCTAAAACTCCATCTAACCAGAGCACATAAATTCAAATCTTTCAAACTCCTTATGTAAGTGCTAGGAAATGTATCTGATCAGACTACCTCTAGTTTTCTGTCTAAAAGAGCCAGGGGAGCCAGAGTTCAGAGGCCACCAGGAGTCAGGGACCTTGAGCATTGACAAAGAAGAAAGGGAAGACAGTTCTGCAGGAACTCATGGGGAGCCCCAACTGTCAGTGAGGGACCAGACCCCAGGACTGTCCCCTGTGCCCCTCTCACCCATTCCTCCCCAGGGAAGAGGAAAGACCTACTGGTGAGTGAAAGAAACGGACCAGTATGTCCCTCTTCTCTCCGGGACCAGCCTGCCCACAGAGATTGTGCCATTCTCTTAGGACACAGTGTAGGTTTTCATTCAGAGTCTCCATCCCTGCAGGAGCAATCCTGCCTCCCCCAAACGGATACTAAACCAGTGAGTCTAAATTCTTACTTGCAGGCTATCTAAGGAAGTCAGTCTGAACCTCGCATTAAGTCACTTTCTCCAACAGCTTTTTCAGCACTAAAGATACTATTTTGTTTGCCATCCATGTGACTCTAGAGTTTCAATGCTGAAGCAGCTTCCATTCAGTTCAGTGCTCAGTCGTGTCTGACTCTTTGCAACCCCATGAATCGCAGCACGCCAGGTCTCCCTGTCCATCGCCAACTCCTGGAGTTCACTCAGACTCACGTCCATCGAGTCTATGATGCCATCCAACCATCTCATCCTCTCTCGTCCCCTTCTCCTCCTGCCCCCAATCCCTCCCAGCATCAGAGTCTTTTCCAATGAGTCAACTCTTCTCATGAGGTGGCCAAAGTACTGGAGTTTCAGCTTTGGCATCATTCCTTCCAAAGAAATCCCAGGGCTGATCTCCTTCAGAATGGATTGGTTGGATCTCTTTGCAGTTCAAGGGACTCTCAAGAGTCTTCTCCAACACCACAATTCAAAAGCATCAATTCTTCGGTGCTCAGCCTTCTTCACAGTCCAACTCTCACATCCATACATGACCACAGGAAAAACCATAGCCTAGACTAGACGGACCTTAGTCAGCAAAGTAATGTCTCTGCTTTTGAATATGCTATCTAGGTTGGTCATATCTTTTCTTCCAAGGAGTAAGCGTCTTTTAATTTCATGGAAGCAGCTTAGGGACCCCTATTGTTTGCTCTTTATCCTGCCCCTGGGTAATGGCTCTGCGATGTTAAGAGCCACTGAAATGACACAGTAAAAAAAAAAAAAAAAAAAAAGTCACAGTTTTAGCTCACAAAAGAGGTGAATAATAGCACAGGGGACCCTTTGCTTCTCAAGCACTTGAGGATCTGTTGCCACGGGGGCAGGCAGTCGTTACTGCCCCCTTGTGGAGCTTGCTGCTTTGCAGTACGCCTGAGCCTTCGAGGGCTCATCTTCATGAATGATAGTTCCCACTTTCTTGCTCATCGCAGTGACATCAGAGCTTCCAACATTATTGCTCCGTGTTTAACTCTTTACAATGAATTTATTAGTTAAGATTCTGGACTTCCCAGGTGGCTCAGTGGTAAATAATTTGCCTGTCAATGTAGGGGATAAAGGAGACTAAAATCCAATCCCTGGGTTGGGAAGATCCCCTGGAGGAGGACATGGCAACCCACTCCAGTATTCTTACCTGGAGAAACCCATGGACAGAGGAGTCTGGAGGGCTACAGTCCATAGGGTCACAAAGAGTCAGACATGACTGAGCAACTGAGCACGCACACACACAGCACACAAGCATGAAGATTCCACCATCTGACGTCTCTCGTGCCCATCGTCTCCTTCTACCTCTTAGCTACTAGCTGGCTTCGTGGCTTTTCTTCTGAACATGACAATAGCCTCCTTACCCATCTCCCTTAGTTGTGTCTGCTGCAATTCATCCAATTCATTGCTGACAGATTCATATTTCCAGCAGGCATATTTAGTTACATCTTTCCCCTATTCAAAACCTTTCAATGGCTCCCCACTGGTTTCTAAATTAAATAAGACTCCTCCTGCTGGAATTCAAGGAAAGCCCTTCACAATAAGGCTCCAGTTTTCCTTTTCAGCTCTGTCTCCCAGCATTTTGTGCTGGAGTCGTGCTCCATTCATTAGTGTCCCCATAATACAACTCACCAGTTTTCTGCTTCCTTGTTTTTACTGCCACGTTCCTACTTCCAAGGATGTCTTTTTGCCCCTCCGAGATCAGCCTTTAAGGATAATTAGAAATCAGTACAAATCTATTCAATGAAATCCTTTCCTATCTCACCAACTTTGACAAAAGGTTGACCCTTTCTCTTTTTGACACCACAGCATAAGTACTTTGTGCTTTTCTTACCGCATTTATTGTATTTTACTATTGTATTGACTCACCTCTTTCCTCCAACAGGGCTTCCCCAGCGGTGGCTCAGATGTAAAGAGTCTGCCTACAATGCGAGAGACCCAGGTTCCATCCCTGGGTCAGGAAGATCCCTTGGAGAAGGGAATGGGTTACCCACTTTAGTATTATTGCCTGGAGAATTCCATGGACAGAGAAGCCTGGTGAGCTACAGTCCATGGGGTCGCAAAGAGTTGGACACAACCGAGTGACTAACATTTTCACTTTTTCCTCCAACAGGACACAAATCTTTCTTTGGACGGATGCTCCTTTCCTATTTTCAGCCATGTGATTTGGGTGGAATTTACTCCTCCTTTGTTTTCATAGGAAGAACCTAATCCAATCCACTCACTCCATCTCTTCCCCTCCCCCATCCCTGAGTCCTGATATTTTGTTTAGGAATAAAGATATGATTCAATTAAGACCATGAGGGATAAGAGATACTTACTGGAGCTTTTACAATAGAAGCTTCCCTTGTCTTCCAAAGACAGTACATTCAAGAAGACATTCTCTCTCAGATGGCGGTTGATGATATGAGGTCTAGAATTACCAAAGCCTTTTTACTAACATGAGGGGAGCCAGCCTGAAGATAATTCTGGCACAAAGAGAGAGGGGACAACTAAAACAATCATGAAGGAAATGTGATATTTTAAACTTCTGTGTGAGACAGTACTTGGAACCAGGCCTAGTTTTAGACTTTTCAGTTTAAAAAGCCCTTTAGGTAATAATACCATAGTGCATATTTGGATTGAGTAGGTCTTAAAAGTTTTCATCACAAGAAAAAAAAATGTTCAATGGATGTTAACTAAACTTACTGTGGTGATCATTTTGCAGTATGTATACATATATCAAATCATTTTATTTAAAACTAATACAATGTTACATGTCAGTTATATCTCAGTTAAAAATAAAATAAAACATTCATTGAATCACAAAAAAATGATGACTGCTGATGTCAGCCATTAAGAAAATGTATATAAACATAAAAATATTAATCTTGACATGCTATTATGTGTCTATACCACATATATGAGAATTTTAAAATTCATAAATTTGTTTAAGCCAATCTAAGTTTGGTATTCTGACTCCAGCAACAACTTTTTCTTCTTCATACTAGACATATGGTATCTTCTTTAAAGTTTAAAGTTACTGGAGAGCTCGTAGTAACTTACATTGCAGGCTTATAATAGACGTCTTTTAACAAGATTGATTTTTGCAGTGGGGAAAAAAAACGTTCCCATGAATTCACTGAGACAAATTTTTTAAAAGAAAATAAAATAAATATTCATTAAATGCTTGCTGAATTGAACGGAATACACTGATACTGACTAAAGGCACATTTTACAAGCAGATTGATTATGGAAAATAGCTTTCAAAACCATTTTTTAAATGTCTGGTTGTTTAGGCAACTAATCAACAGTCTCTTTCTGTTATACCTAGTTTTCGCAAAACCCCAGTATATTAACAACAAAATTATAAGGACTCTGAGGACATATGCTTAACTTCAGAAAAGCCAGTCTTTCATAAAGTTCAAAGTCCCCAAGGGTAATTCCTAAGAGTTCCAAGATTTGTCTTATTCATAGCTCATCTCAGAGCCATGGGCATGGGCAGAGCTCTCATGCATATGTGGCTCCAAGTAAGAGTTTCACTGTTCAACTGAGTCTCATTCATAAAAGCTGGAGTTCCTGTGCCCAAAGTTGGCAAAACTGCAACAGCAGCTCAGGCTGCTGTATCAGTTACTGATTGCTGTGTAACGAATTACCATAAATGTGGTATCTTAAAGCAACAGCACTTTATTAGCCCATAGCTCTGTAGTGAGAGGTCTGGCATGGCATGTTTGTGTTCTGTGCTCAGGTTACCAAAGGCTGACAGCAAAGTGCTGTCTAGGTTCAGTTCTTATCTGGAAACTCTAAGGAAAAATGTGCTCCTAAATCAGGCATATTGTTGGCAGAATTCTGTTCCTTGTGGTTATACATCTTAGGTCCCTGTTTTCTGGTTGGCTGGGACCACTCTCAGCAGCTCAGGGCCACCCATATTCCTTGGCATGTGGTCTTCTCCACCCTCCAGCCAACGTTTGTGCTTCGAATCCCTCTTGTGCTTTGAATCACTGGCTTCCTCTGTCTCTGACCTCTAGACCCAGATTTGAAGGGCTCAGGTGATTAGATCAGGTCCACCCAGGTCACCCTATCTAGTGCCAACTGATTTGAGACCTTACTTACCTCTGCAAAAATCCCTCCCTAGCAGCATCTAGATGACTGTTTGACTGAATAACTTGAAGAAGGTGTGTGTGCACCAGGAACCAAGAATCTTGGGGTCGCCTTGAACTCTGCTTGCCACACCAGTAGAGATGACCAAATGCCAGCCCCTCTTACCAGGATCCATCAGGATCTCTTGGGCAGTAACAACTCCTGTGAACCTCGGGTGTTTCTGCTCATTCTTGACTGGCTTGATCTCTTACTGCCCTTAAACCAGGTTGATATGAAAAATCGAGCTTTACATTCCTTCTCTTTATTTCCTTTCAGTATCTTAGTCTGCTCAAGATGCCATAACAAAACACTGTTAAGTGGGTGGCTTGAACAACAGAAATTAATTTTCTCATAGTTCTTGAGACTGTCCAAGATCAGGGCGCCAGCATGGGGAGATTCTGCTGAAAGTCTCTTCTTGGCTCTCAGATAGCCACTTCTTGCTGTTTTCTCACATAGTTGAGAGGAAGAGAGAGAGGAAACTTGCTGGAGTGTCTTATAAAGGACAACAATCACATCATGGGGCTCCACCATCATGACCTCATCAAAACCTAATTAGCCATCCAGAAACCTCATCTCCAAATGCCACTGCATTGGGGGTTGAGGCTTCAACATGTGAATCTGGGGGCACAACAGTTCAGTTCACAGCAGTATCCAAAAAAAATGTCGGCAAAAATTCCACCCATCACTCAAGGATGATCAGCACTTTAGACACAATGCCATTCCGACTCATAGAGAGTAAAAACAGAAGTATCTTCCCACCACTACCTCTACACCATTCCACCACTTCGCACTGTTGCCTAGAAACACATTTCCATCTAGGCTGAAAGCAGGAAGGTCAGCTTCCCTGGTGGCTCAGTGGTTAAGAATCCACCTGCCAAGCAGGAGACCCAGGTTCAATCCCTGGGTCAGGAAGACCCCCTGGAGAAGGAAATGGCAACCCACTCCAGTATTCTTGCCTGGAGAAGTCCATGGACAGAAGAACCTGGTGGGCTGCAGCTCATGGGGTCACAAAAGAGTCGGGCATGACTGAGTGAGTGTGTGTGTATGTTAGTCACTCAGTTGTGTTCAACTCTACGTGATCTCATGGACTTTCCTGGTGTCTCAGAGGGTGAAGAATCTGCCTGCAATGCAGATTTGGGTTCAATCCTTGGGTTGGGAAGATCCCCTAGAAAAGGGCATGGCAGTGCACTCCAGCATTCTTGCTTGGAGAGTCCCCATGGACAGAGGAGCTTGGCTGGCTAAATCCATGAGATCACAAAGAGTCAGACATGACTGAGCAACTAAGCACTGTGCTCATTCTAGAGGCTCTAGGGGAGAATCCATTTCCCCATTCTCCAACCTTTTCCAGCTTCTAGAGGCCATCTGTGTGATGCTGGTCTAGTGGTCCTTTCCTTGAATCACTTTGACCTCTGCTTCCATCATCACATGGCTTCTTTGACCTCCTGGCTCCCTCTAAAGACCCTTGCCATTACCTTGGGCCTACCCAGATAATCCAGAATAATCTTCCCATCTCAAGATCCAATCACATCACATCTTCAAAGTCTCTTGTGTCATGTAAGGTAACATAGTCACACATTTGGAGGTATAGGACATGGACATCTTTGTGGGGACCATTGTTCTGCCAACCACACTCCAACCACACTCCATTTCCATTATACAAAAGTATGATGACTTTTGTATCACAAAGCAGACTAAATAAATGTGCTGTAAGGAGTGATATTCTGAAATTATCCTTTCAGGCAAAGACACATCAATTATCAGGCCAACAGTTTCTAGTTAGAGAATGTCATCTGGAACCAATTTGAATTATGTGCCTGTTTGGATGTTTTGCTTTGTGGACCTATACTGAGCAAGAGAAATGAAGAGGTGGTATCATCTACTAACCTTCAGTCTGTTGTACCTATACTATTTCTATGTTTTTGGAAGCTGTCTCACTTAGCCTTTATTTTTCCCTAAAGAATTTTATCTGTGCTTAAATTTATTTTTAAATACAGTCTGAGTGCCAGATCACCATGAGCCCTAAAATAGTTAAAAATTGGTGAAGAAAATAGTGCAGAGAGTGTAAATGTGTAATAAGCTTCCATTACATTTCATTTGCAAATTCTATTTATGTATTTTCTAATTGTTGTTTATTAAATGATTGTTTTCATTATCCAGTTGATACATTGCTCTCTCTGAGAACACTGAGAACCTTGACTGAGAACAGAATCCCTCACAACTAATGGAAATATTTTTCATGTGGCAGCTTTTCACTTAATGGCATGAATTTCAGGAAAGAATTCACAGTGATAGCAGAGGGTTAGGTGTATTTCTGTGTAGTTGACGAAACAGCCTAGGGTTGAATTTCAACAAAGGCACCCTCTTGTAGGTATAAAATATGTGTATGGAGTCTGATTTTTTTTTTTATTAAACCTCTTTCCATATTGTCAGCTGTGAATAAGGCCTCCCCTAGGTGGCCAGACCAGTAGCCAGAAAGCCATGGCCAGTTTTTAGGTATTGCATTCTAGGGAAAGCAATCTACCCCCAGTGCTTCCAGAATGCTGTTATTGAGAAAGCAAAATTGCACTGTTAGAGGTCAGAAGCTTCCATTTACCTCTCTGTGGCCACACAAATAGAAATGTTCTTTGATGGATCCATAATATAGTTGTGGAATAGCATGATTATAGCCTTGGTGTCGTGGGTCAAAATCAATTTTTTAAAATAAATCTAGTTCATGCTCTGATTTTCAAGAGTTGCTTCAAATAATTTGAGAAATTTTTTCAGGCAGAAAAGCTTGACTAATTTTACTAATTGCTGTTACCAATCAATAAACCAACTTGAATTGATTTGGAATCTAGAACATAGACTTGCCTTGAGAGTGAAGTTGGTAGCATGTTGAAAATGCTACTTGGCATGCACTGCCTAAAGAATGCTTGCACTATTTTTATGTCTTTCAAGGTGCTCTCATGGTTAGCCTCTATTTTTCTCTAAAGACATCTATCTGTACTTGCATTTATTTCTAAATGATCTCTGAGTACAAGATAACCATGAGTCCTAAAACAGTTGAAAAATGGTGAAGAACACAATGTAGGCAGATATTCCTTGGTGGTCCAGTGATTAGAACTCCACATTCTCACTGCAGGGGGCACAGGTTCCATCTCTGGTCAGGGAACTAAGATCCTTCATGCCATGTGGCCAAAAAAGGAACAGTGCAGAGGGAAAGTGTGATTAGCCTCCATTACATTACATTTTATTTGCAAATTCTGTGTTCTACAACTGTTGATTTGTTGTTCAGTTGCTCACTCATGTCCAATTCTTTGCAAGCCCGTGGACACCAGGCTTCCCTGTCCTTCAGTATCTCCCAGAGTCTGCTCAAACTCATGTCCATGGAGTCAGTGATGATATCCAACCATCTCATCCTCTGTCGTCCCCTTCTCCTCCTGCCCTCAATCCTTCCCAGCATCAGAGTCTTTTCCAGTGAGTCGGTTCTTTGTATCTGATGGCCAAAATATTGGAGCTTCAGCTTCAGTTATCAGTCCTTCTAATGAATATTCAGGATTGATTTCCTTTAGGATTGACTGGTTTCAAGCAATTGCTGTTTGTTAACTATTTAACTTTGTTTCCATTATCCAATTGGAATATTTCTCTCTCTGAGAAAATTGTTTGCGAATGTATTTCTACTCCAGGGTTTCATCAGCCCAAGAGATAATGAAGGTTGTTGGTCAGAGTTATTGATACAGAAATCATTCAGACTTAAAAACAAAAAGTGGTCTTAATGTTATTACACAGGGATGATGTGCTAGACAATACTACAAGGATTTGCAGGCTGTTTCCTAGATCCCTGTCAAGTCATAGCCTTTTGCTCCAGGGACCTTATGTTCTGGCATGGGTCAAATGACCACTGATTTCAGGCATAACCCCCTGTCAGCCCTCTGCCTCTAAGAGGACAAGGGCAAGGTTGGGGGATCAGAGTGTCACAGATTTGCTTGCTTCTGGGGGCTTTAATTGAGCTCTCAAGACCCAAGGGCTATGTGAGAAGAAGACAATGATTAGTGGGCAAGAGCACAAGCTAAACCCACTGTGTGTGTGTGTGTGTAAGCCTTAAAAGTCATGCCAGTGCATTTCACAAAAAACAATCCAACTGCTACATTCCAACGTTCCACAGCTCCAACTGCTTTGACACGATGTGATCTGTCTCCAAATCACTGTTCGTACTTCTCTTACTCTTTTGCCTCTTAACAGCCATCCTTTTGGTCTGGTGGTTGCTGTATTTGCCCATCATGCTTGCATGCTTAGTCATTCAGTCATGTCCAACTCTTTACAACCCCATGCACTATAGTCCACCAGACTCTTCTGTCCATGGGATTCTCCAGGCAAGAACACTAGAGTGGGTTACCATTTCTTCCTCCAGGAGATCTTCCCAACCAGGCATAGAACTTTTGTCTCCTTTGTCTCTTGCGTTGGCAGGATTATTTACCACTGAACCACTTGGGAAGCCCTGTATTTGTCTATTGTTTTTGTTTAGCACTAAGTTGTGGTCGATTCCTTTGAAACTCCATTGACTGTAGCCTGCAAAGCTCACCTGTCCGTGGGATTTCCCAGGCGAGAATATTGGAGTGAGTTGCCATTCACCCATAGAGTCTAGGAATTCCTCCAGAATTCTGGCAAAGCCACTTTGCAATGTATGGTAGTCCATATTCTCAGAACACTTGGTTATACTTTCATCTTTACTGTGAGTATTCTGTCAGCCTAACATATACTGTGAGTATCATAAAACACAAATGCACTCAGGCTCATAAATAATTCTTCTCTAGTTTATATCACAGTAACACAAGTATGTTGTAAGAAAAAAATCAAATAGCAAAGAACAATTTATGATGGAAAGAAAACAGTCTCCTACCTCCCCCTAGTCCCTTTCCCAAGAAAAACCTCTTAACTATTTTTTAATTCTTATATTTGTTACTTTCAAAATACTAAATAACCTGAATATGAGATTTGTGGATGTATCAAATTTATATTTAGCCTATTGTCTTCCAGGAATGAAAGATGAGGATTAATTAACTTTTATAATTATGCTCTTTCTTTTTATACTATGTGATATATTATCATCTTTATTTCTTTGCTTGTTTATCTTTAATTACCTTAAATAATATACTTATGCCTCAACTTCTTATGTAACAGGTTCAATTTTCTAAAGCCATGTTCTTGGTCGTAAAAAGGATTAACTTTATTTTCTCTAACTGAAAGACCCTATTGTGCTAGCTGGCAGAAACTTCAATCATTATTAACTCCATGCAAACTCAGTTATTTTACATTTAAACTCTGTAAGTTCAGATTTAATTCCTCCCTTCCCACTCACGCTTCCTGCGAGAGTAGGTCACTTCCAGAGGGTTGGTGTGGTGCTAAAACTCTGACAGTAGGTCAGTAGGTCGGCTTCCATTGGTGATTATAACCTCTGACCTCTTTGGAGAGTCTTTATCTTTGGTCACTGACATCTGTGCTGGCATCCACTGTACTGATCAAGGCACCACCATGATCTCTGGTTACTAGTCCACACGGTTTGTTTCACCCAAGTTCTGATAAAAGTTCCCATCAGATCTACTCACCATCTTTAAAATATATATATATATATATATATATATATATATATGTATTTTCCACTTTCTGCTTTAAGGAGAAAGAGGTGGCAGAGGATGAGATGGTTAGATAGCACCATTGACTCAGTGGATGTGAATCTGAGCAAACTCCAGGAAACAGTGAAGGACTGGGGAGCCTGGCTTGCTGCAGTCCATGGGGTCGCAAAGAATTGGACAAGACTCGGTGACTAAAGAACAACAATATATTTTTTCAGACATAATTTCTTTCTTTTTAAAAAATTATCTTTGGCTGCTCTGGGTCTTCATTGCTGTGTGCCAGCTTTCTCGGGTTGTGGCACACGGGCTTCTCTTGTTGTGGAGCACAGGCTCTAGAACGCATGAGCTCAGCAGTTGTGGTCCATAGGCTTAGTTGTCCCTCAATTGTGGGATCTTAGTTCCCTGACCAGGGATTGAACCCATGTCCCCTGCATTGGAAGGTGAATTCTTAACCACTGGACCACCAGGGAAATCTCTCCACTAGCAATCCTAACCCTGCTGTGGTCCCTTCTCACTCTTGAACAGTTTTCTGGTTCTCCTCTATTACTGTGGGTAAAAAGGAAACTCAGCAGTGCTGTCTCAGGCCCCCTCAGCCTTGACCAGCCACACTGTAACTCCCAATTTATGGCTAAGGGACCATTCTCCTGAGCATTGAGAGAACTTCTGTAAGGGTAGCTTGCTGCCTCCCAGGAATTGAATGCAGACAAGCATGCACTGCTCCCCTCCACTCTTACTTCCTCTTACTCAAACCTGTCTCCTCTCACGCAGGACTGGTGTGGAGGGTGGTGGGCAGAGTACAAGCAACTTCCCAAGTACTTGCTTACTCTCTAAATCTCTAGTCTCCTTCCTCACTTCAGGCAGACCCACTTTTAGTCCCTGATACCTTCAGAGATTTTTCCCTTTGTATATGCAAAGGCAATCTTTTAGAAGAATTCAATACTTAATCTTTCTCAAAAATCCTGGCTCTTGCAAGCTGGGTGAATTCTTCGGCTTTCTAGACAATGAATTTCAAATACGTACTCAGAATCTCAAAAGCCAATAATTTGATTTGTGCATGTGGCCATGTCAGCCATCCTCTGCTAATAAGTCCAGAATGTCTCAGCCTAATATATGATATTTAATACAGAGAAGAGCTTGGGATTAAAAGCAGAAAATAGTGAGGGTAGGCAGGTAATTACTGAATAGTACCATAGACTAGAGTTCCAAAGACAGCATCAGTCAATTTCACTGCAACTAAGGTGAGTCTCGGAGAAGACAATGGCACCCCACTCCCATACTCTTGCCTGGAAAATCCCATGGATGGAGGAGCCTTGTAGGCTGCAGTCCATGGGGTCGCTAAGAGTCGGCACAACTGAGCAGCTTCACTTTCACTTTTCACTTTTATGCATTGGAGAAGGAAATGGCAACCCACTCCAGTGTTCTTGCCTGGAGAATCCCAGGGACAGGGGAGCCTGGTGGGCTGCTGTCTATGAGGTCACACAGAGTTGGACACGACTGAAGCGACTTAGCAGCAGCAGCAGCAGCAGCAAGGTGAGACTATCTGCATCCCTGTCTTTCATTTCTGTCTTCCTCTTTCACTCTATTAATCCTTTGCTATTCAGTTTCAAGTGATAAAATACCTGACTTATAATGACTCAAATATACTTGACATAATAAGTTACTCGAGTACTGATAATCTAAGAGATAGCCAATTCAGAAGTGATAAAATTGGCTAATAGTGGTATAGAAGACCTAGACTCTGTTCACCCACTGTACCATCCTTAGCATTTTGGCTTGTTGTTTCAAGCCTTCAAGATAACTGGTTTCAGGAATCACCTTCATGAACCAGGAGGGAAGAAGTGGAGACAGGAAGAAAGGACTGAGACCAGTTGCATCTGTTTCCTTAATCCATAAAGCAAATGTTTCCCTAGAGTTGTTCTCTCCCTGAACTTCTGTTTATGTCTTATTGGTCAGAGCTGTGTCCTGTGGCTCCGACAAGCTATGTGGGTGACTGGGTAAGTGCGTACACTTACAGCCTCTACGGAAAGACAGAGGAGTGCAGGAGGTGGGAAATAGAAGTTGTGTAACCCAATTTGTAATGTCTGCCAAAGTCTTCCCTTTGGCTCCTCAATATCCACATACACTAGAGAACACACTCACTGTATCACCAAGGGAAACACCCACAGAATCTCATTCCACTGCTGCACAACCTTGAAGTTCAGAATTTCTGAGTGCTGGCTTATCCTCTGCCCAGTGTAGATGATTCCCCTTGAAGTCAGGTGGTCTATGCTAAGAAACAATGGAGAAGAAATAGAATAACTGAAAAACAAAAAACAAAGCCAGCAAGCTAAAAAAATAACACAGAACAAATACCCACCCATTTGGGAAATGGTAGACTAGGAAGTGTAGAGATGTTACTGTTCTACTACTTACATCAGACCCCACTATAGCAAGGTCAACCTTGGCTCTGCTTTCTATGTGAAGCTCTTGTGAGCTCTTCTGCCCTTGGTTTTGATCTCTATAAGACTTGCTGCTGACCATTATCTTCAACGGCCTGCTAGCGACTGGTCAAGAAGATGCCCCTCCAGAATGGTTTATGACTTTGCAAGGATGATGCTAAACAGTTTACAATACACAGAACAACTCCTCACAACAAAAACTTATCTGGTCCAAAATGTCAATAGTGTGAAAGGTGAGAAACCCTGGCCTTGGCCATTCACAATAGTCTCATTCCCACTTCTAATGATTTTATAGGCATAGGCATGAGACCCAATTCCTGAGATCCAATGTGACTGTAAGGAATAGCTCCTGGGACATTTATGGGAATGATATTCTCACTAATTATAGTGGCACATGATTAAAAAAAATTTTTTAAGCAATCTCCTTCATGTAATACCTACTGCCATCTGTAATCATGAGGAAAGAAATTACTAACATACTAAGGATAGTGGACCAGAGAGATGAAAATCCCAAGTCCTTGATGGCAGTGCTGAGCTACTCCATTTAGGAATGCTCCATCTCCAACCTTTTCTTTAGATGAGAAAATATATGTCCTCCTTGTTCAAGTCCATTTTAGCTGGACTTTCTGTTACTTGCAGCTGAATGCATCTCAGCTAATACAGACTATCTCTTGGTCCTTCTTTTCTGTATGGTTGGGTTTTGTCCTATGACTGATGAAGTTTATTCATATTCAAGGGCAGAAACCAGAAAAGCTGGTGTGACCTTCCTCCACTGTTGTGTGTGTGTGTGTGTGTGTCTACTTAGTTGCTCAGTATTGTCATTGTCATTGCTTTGCAACCCTATAGACTGTAGCCAACAAGACTCTTCTGTCCATGGAATTTTCCAGGCAAGAATACTGGAGTGGTTGCCATTTCCTACTCCAGTGGATCTTCCCGATTGACCCAGGGATTGAACCTGAATCTTCTGTGTCTCCAGTATTAGCAGGCAGATTCTTTCCCACTGAGTCACCTGGGAAGCCCCTACTGTTGCGTATGTAGATCTGTATCCCAAAGGCCCTCTCCTGTTTGGAGGGAACTCTGAATGGCAAACTTGCTGACATGGATGATGCATGCCCGCTGACTGTTTTAATCTGGAATCAGTGAAGGGCAATCTGTGTTAGGCTGCAGGTCTATGACAAGTAGAATAAAGAATGGCCTGCTTTAGGCACCAACGCAGAGCTGGGACCGTGACTTTTTCTCAAAGTTCATATTTGCTTTAGAAAGCATCCTTCTGTTTTTTTTGATTGGTTGATGATTGGTTGGTGGGTTGGTGGACTGGATGATTGGTTGGTTGGTTGATTGGTGGATTGGTTTGGCTTACAGATAAGTCCTAGGCCTCTTGCTGTTCTGCATACAGAGTCGGGAGACCCTGCTGTGCAGTTCTTCCATCAGCTTATCTTTTAGTGCCTTCATGCCTGTTTTATCCCACTGTTTGATGTAGAAAGTGTGAGTCAGTCATTTACAGCGCTTTGTGACCCCATGGACGGTAGCCCGCCAAGATCCTCTGTCCATGGAATTCTCTAGGCAAGAATACTGGAATGGATCCCTTCTCCACCCAGAGATCGAATCCAGGTCTCCCACACTGCAGGCAGATTCTCAGCTTCCCTGGTGGCTCAGATGGTAAAGAATCTGCCTGCAATGCAGGAGATCAGGGTGCAATCCCTGGGTCAAGAAGATCCCCTGGAGAAGGGAATGGCTACCCATTCCAGTGTTCTTGCCTGGAGAATTTCATGAACAGAGGAACCTGGTGGACTACAGTCCCTGGGATCACAAAGAGTCAGACACAACTGAGCAACTAACACTTTCACTTCATATAGAATCTAGAGTCTCTTCAAGGTTGTTGCCTCCCACTGGCACCTCTGCTTTCCACAGCATGTTGTAGCCTTTATTCCCTCGACACACTTTCATTCTTTTTCTGTCTCCCAGAAATTCATTGAACTTTCTTATCCATTGGTGACACACCTTTCCTTGCCCTTATCTTGGTCTTCTCACTATGGGTTAACTACTTCTATATATATTTTTCCACAATGGTTTTGGAGAAATGTCAAAAGGCAGATGTGTGCTCAATCTGCCTTCTTAAAACTGAAGCACATACGTGACAATATATCCTGATGCACCCTGCATTGTCTATGTCCAATAATGACAATGATCTTTTAATTTGTTTGAAGTAGTCAGCCTATCAATCCTAGTATTTTATTAATTTTTAATCCAGCTACATAGTTTGATGCCTGCCTGTGAAATAATATATGGATCTGCAGAGGAGGAATAGAGTTGAAGGAGTCTATGGAGCTTATAAATCCAGCCCTTATGACTGGAACAGAATTTGACAAATGGGTCTCATGGAAACTTTCTCTTTCATTAGCAATGTTACTACGGCAACATGAACATTGGGTCTGATCTTAGGAGAAGCTAATCTCTAAATTTGAATTCCCATGACACTCAGATGATACAGGAGATGTAAGAAATTTTCTGACTAATTATTTTTAAAGTCTCTAGAACTATAATCTTGTTCCAACTTCCAACCTCCATTTCACAAACTTACCTAAGAGTCTGAAGGTTGGACACTGACCATGGACCAGAGAGGTCAGAGAATGCCAGAGATAGTGTGGCAAAGCTCCATGAGAGATCTGAGCAGAGTAACAGAGGGGTGGGATCCGGAATCATGGTGAATTGTTTTATTTCCTGCTCTACTGAAGTACTCGGAGAAGGCAATGACACCCCACTCCAGTACTCTTGCCTGGAAAATCCCATGGACGCAGGAGCCTGGTAGGCTGCAGTCCATGGGGTCGCTAAGAGTTGGACATGACTGAGTGACTTCACTTTCACTCCTCACTTTCATGCATTGAAGAAGGAAATGGCAACCCACTCCAGTGTTCTTGCCTTGAGAATCCCAGGGATGGGGGAGCCTGGTGGGCTGCTGTCTATGGGTCGCACAGACAGACATGACTGAAGCTACTTAGCAGCAACTTAGCAGCAGCAGTGAAGTACTAGTTTGTGCTTCTTCCAGCCCAGCGTTTCTCATGATGTACTCTGCATAGAAGTTAAATAAGCAGGGTGACAATATACAGCCTTGACGGACTCCTTTTCCTATTTGGAACTAGTCTGTTGTTCCATGTCCAGTTCTAACTGTTGCTTCCTGACCTGCATATAAGTTTCTCAAGAGGCAGGTCGGGAGGTCTGGTATGCCCATCTCTTTCAGAATTTTCCACAGTTTATTGTGATCCATGCAGTCAAAGACATTGGCATAGTCAATAAAGCAGAAATAGATGTTTTTCTGGAACTCTCTTGCTTTTTCCATGATCCAACGGATGTTGGCAATTTGATCTCTGGTTCCTCTGCCTTTTCTAAAACCAGCTTGAACATCTGGAAGTTCACGGTTCACGTATTGCTGAAGCCTGGCTTGGAGAATTTGGAGCATTACTTTACTAGCGTATGAGATGAGTGCAATTGTGCAGTAGTTTGAGCATTCTTTGGCATTGCCTTTCTTTGGGATTGGAATGAAAACTGACTTTTTCCAGTCCCGTGGCCACTGCTGAGTTTTCCAAATTTGCTGGCATACTGAGTGCAGCACTTTCACAGCATCATCTTTCGGGATTTGAAAGAGCTCAACTTGAATTCCATCACCTCCACTAGCTTTGTTTGTAGTGATGCTTTCTAAGGCCCACTTGACTTCACATTCCAGGATGTCTGGCTCTAGGTGAGTGATTGCACCATCGTGATTATCTGGATCGTGAAGATCTTTTTTGTATAGTTCTTCTGTGTATTTTTGCCACCTCTTCTTAATATCTTCTGCTTCTGTTAGGTCTATATCATTTCTGTCTTTTATCAAGCCCATCTTTGCATGAATTTTTCCCTTGGTATCTCTAATTTTCTTGAAGAGATGTCTAGTCTTTCCCATTCTATTGTTTTCCTCTATTTCTTTGCATTGATCGATGAGGAAGGCTTTCTTATCTCTCCTTGCTATTCTTTGGAACTCTGCATGAGAAACGCTGGCTGGAGGAAGCACAAGCTGGAATCAGATTGCCAGGAGAAATATCAATAACCTCACATATGCAGATGACACTACCCTTATGGCAGAAGGTGAAGAGGAACTAAAAAGCCTCTTAATGAAAGTAAAAGAGGAGAGTGAAAAAGTTGGCTTAAAGCTCAACATTCAGAAAACGAAGATCATGGCATCTGGTCCCATCACTTCATGGGAAATAGATGGGGAAACAGTGGAAACAGTGTCAGACTTTATTTTGGGGGGCTCCAAAATCACTGCAGATGGTGACTGCAGCCCTGAAATTAAAAGACGCTTACTCCTTGGAAGGAAAGTTATGACCAACCTAGACAGCATATCGAAAAGCAGAGACATTACTTTGCCAACAAAGGTCCGTCTAGTCAAGGCTATGGTTTTTCCAGTGGTCATGTATGGATGTGAGAGTTGGACTGTGAAGAAAGCTGAGGGCCAAAGAATTGATGCTTTTGAACTGTGGTGTTGGAGAAGACTCTTGAGAGTCCCTTGGACTGCAAGGAGATCCAACCAGTCCATCCTAAGGGATATCAGTCCTGGGTGTTCATTGGAAGGACTGATGCTAAAGCTGAAACTCCAATACTTTGGCCACCTGATGCAAAGAGCTGACTGGTTCAAAAAGACCCTGATGCTGGGAAAGATTGAGGGCAGGAGGAGAAGGGGACAACAGAGGATGGGTGGTTGGATGTCATCACCGACTCGATGGACATGACTTTGGGTAAACTCCGGGAGTTGGTGATGGACAGGGAGGCCTGGTGTGCTGCGATTCATGAGGTTGCAGAGTCGGATATGACTGAGCAACTGAACTGAACTTAGTGAAGTACCAAGCAGCAACATGGGACGTGGACTGCCCAACCGGCAACCTGCCTTTTTGCTCACACTAAACACTGCTCAATGAGCCGCAGATTCATTCCTCCTACCCTAAGGCACAAGGACCCCAGTGGGCACTTGAGTTTTTTCTTCCTGCAATGAAAGCCCAGGAAGTGACCGTTGCCCCTGGTGACAGCAGCAGGCAGCTGTCCGTCATAGCACCTGTGCCTTTAACTACTGTTTCCCCAAAGCTCTGAGCTGAGCTGCTGGCCTCCCCACAGAAATCTAGCATTTATAGTCACTTTGTGCTTCATGTAGTCACTTTAGGGCTTCCCTCGTAGCTCAGTCGGTAAAGAATCTGCCTGCAGTGCAGGAGACCCGGGTCAATCCCTGGGTCAGGAAGATCCCCTGGAGAAGAAAATGGCAACACACTCCAGTATCCTTACCTGAAAAATCTCATGGACAGAGGAGCCTGGTAGGCTGCAATCCATGGGGTTGCAAAGAGTCAGGCATGATTGAGTGACTAACACTTGTGCTTCATATTCTGCATGAAATATGCACAATGGGAAAACCATTTCATGTTCACCTTCTAACTTCTATAAACACCCACATGTATTCATGGTAAGAAGAGTTTTAATAAAACTCCTATGAGAACTGTATAGATGCAAGACTAAGTGAAGATCTTTTTAAAAAATATTTCCAGTGTGGACATATTTTAAAGCTCTCCCAGGGGAGAAAGCAACTACTTATTTACAATGTTGTGCTGGGCACTTATTCCCCTATAGTCACTGGATGGCTCCTATTATCTCATTACTCTTTAATGGATAATAAGGCATATTTAGAAGAGAAGAGACCACATAGGAGGGAATTCTGCATGAGACTGTCACAGGGCAACCTAGGTGGAAAATAACAGACTATTAGTGAAATGCCAAACTGGAAAACAAGTACCTGAACACAACATCTGCAAGGTAACAAAGATAGAGAACAACACTGAACTGTTTAAGCTCTAATCAATCTAAAAAGAATGCCAAAAATAGCTAAAACAAGGCTGGGGACCTGTTAGAGTTTAAAAAGTGTTTGCTTTCAGTTAGTTGGAATATTTTCCACTAAGGCTTAAAATTCTTTTTTTTACCCCCACATTCTCACTCTAAAGCTGTTTTTACAATAATCACTAATTATTCTTTCCTTCTTATATAAATATCAGGTGTCGCTTAGTCTCTTAGTTGTGTCCAACTCTTGGCAACCCCAAGGACTGTAGCCCACCAGGCTCCTCTATCCATGGGGATTCTCCAGGCAAGTATACTGCTGTACATTGCCATTTCCTTCTCCAGGGGATCTTCTGACCCAGGGATTGAACCTGCATCTCCAGCATTGGGAGACGGATTCTTTACCACTGAGCCACCAGGGAAGCCCTCAAGCTCTCAGGCACGCTTAGTTACTTAGTCATGTCCAGCGCTTTGTGACCCCATGAACTGTAGCCCACTAGGCTCCTCTGTCCACAGGGATTCTCCAGGCAAGTATACTGGAGTGGGTTGCCAGTCCCTTTTCCAGAGGATCTTCCCAACACAGGGATCGAACCCAGGTCTGCCACACTGCAGGCAGATTCTTTACCAGCTGAGCTACTAGGGAATGTACAGCACTATAATTTGACATCTGTATGCACTACAAAGTAATCACCACCACAAGTCTAGTTGCCATCCATCACAATGCAGTTGACTCACTTCACAGTGTCAGACTTTATTTTTTGGGCTCCAAAATCACTGCAGATGGTGATTGCAGCCATAAAATTAAAAGACGCTTACTCCTTGGAAGAAAAGTATGACCAACCTAGATAGCATATTGAAAAGCAGAGACATTACTTTGCCAACAAAGGTCCGTCTAGTCAGGGCTATGGTTTTTCCAGTGGTCATACATGGATGTGAGAGTTGTACTGTGAAGAAAGCTGAGCGCCAAAGAATTGATTCTTTTCAACTGTGGTGTTGGAGAAGACTCTTGAGAGTCCCTTGGACTGCAAGGAGATCCAACCAGTCCATTCTAAAGGAGATCACTCCTGGGATTTCTTTGGAAGGAATGATGCTCAAGCTGAAACTCCAGTACTTTGGCCACCTCATGCGAAGAGTTGGCTCATTGGAAAAGACTCTGATGCTAGGAGGGATTGGGGGCAGGAGGAGAAGGGGATGACAGAGGATGAGATGGTTGGATGGCATCACGGACTCGATGGACATGAGTTTGAGTGAACTTTGGGAGTTGGTGATGGACAGGGAGGCCTGGCAGGCTGCAATTCATGGGATCACAGAGAGTCAGACATGACTGAATGACTGAACTAAACTGAACCTACTTTATTCACCTCCCAAGTACCTTCCTTTCTGGTAACAGGTAATCTCTATATCTACAAGTTTGGCTTTTGCTGCTGTTATTGTTTGTTTTGTTTTTAAATTCCACACAGAAATGAAATCAGGTGGCACCTGTCTTTCTCCATCTGACATTTCAATTAGCATAATACAGTTAAGGTCCATCCATGCTGTTGCAAATGGCAGGATGTAATTCTTTTTTATGGCTGAGTAGTATTTCATTATGTATATACACCACATATTCTTTATCCAGTCATCCATTGATGGACACTTAGGTTATTTCCATATCTTGGCTATTATAAAGAATGCAACAATGAACATAGGGATGCATGTATCTTTTGAAATCATTGTTTTCCTGGTCTTCAGATATAGTTCCAGAAGTGGAATTGCTGGATCACATGGTAGTTCTATTCTTAATTTTTTGAGGAATATTCATACTCTTTTCCATAGTAGCTACACCAATTTACATTCCCACCAACAGTGTACAAGTGTTCCCTTTTCTCCACACCCTCTCCAACATTTGTTATTTCTTGTCTTTTCTACAATAACCATTCTAACATGTGTGAGGTGATGTGGTTTGATTTGCACTGTGGTTTTGATTTGCATTCCCTAATAATTAGTGATTTGAGCATCTTTTCCTGTGCTTGTTGACCATCTGTATGTCTTCTCTGGAAAAATGTCTACTCAGAGACATTTTAAAATTCAAATGCTTAAATTGAATTCAGATTATTTGATTTTGCTTATTGAACCACTAGTATTCTTAAACAAATTGTGCATGTGTGTATGTTCTGCAAAGAAAAAGTTTGCTGTAGTTCATGGCCCGCTTGCGCATGACCAGGACGGCAACAGCACATTCTTGGAAGGTATCTGCTACCTGTGGCATCAGTTGCTTTTCACACCCATGATTCAAACTGTTCAGTCAGCTAAAATGGATAACAAGTGACCTGGTCTAAATTACAGGAATTTGCAGGACAAGCTCCAGAAAGCACTCAGCCAAATGTCTGTGCAGTTCTATGAGACAACCCACAATTTCTTCTGGTAACGATCCAGAGGCCCCCTTGACAAGGAGCAATTCTGATTCAGGGCCTCTTTAAGCCCATCTTGAAGTAAACAGCATTCCTTGAGCAGTGAGTCCCTTCCGGAGCTGAGGAGTGGCTGGGTTTTTAATTTATCTATTGAACTTCAGTCATGATGAGTAATAATCCTATAGGAAATATCTCTTCTTCACAGGAATGTCAATACTTGAAGCAGAGTGAGTGATCTGTGCACTTCCTCACAGGACTCAGGAACACCAGGTTTCAAATGGCCAAAGAAAAATGCCTTTTACCGTTATGATGATATAAGAGAACCCCAAGATTTTGTGCCTGGTTTTTGTGTTTTGTTGTTTTCGTTTCTTCCACACACCAAAATATAGCTCATAAATATGTTCTTGATTTATAAAAGCTGGGAAAATTGAGTGTTCCTTAATCACCTTTCTTCTCCCATAATTGCATTTTTACTTGTGTTGATGCTCACAGGAAAGGGAGGGAGCAATCTGAAGTCCTCTAAACACTTAACATTGTCAGGCCATATTCCAGGCCTTCACATATTTTATCTCACTTAACTCATACACCACCCTAGAAGATATGAGGTCTTATTGCTTCATTTTTGCAAAGAATATGAGATTCAGAGAAGCTATTTAGCTCTCCAAGGTCACAACATCAGTAGGTTTTATATAATCTGTCTGACTTTAAAGACCACACTCTTCCTATGACCTTGTTTCCTTGAACCAGCTCAAAGTATTAACTAAAAATAGTGAAACGGTGATTTTTCTTCTTGACCTACCATAAAGATGAAACCCACATTGGTTGTACTCTTGTAGATTACATTATTATGCTAAGCCGTGACAAAAATCAGAGAAACTCATTGTCTTGTTCTTTTTTTTTTATCATAGGTGCAGCTTGCTTCTTTGTTTTGTAGATTGAATTCAAGATTCATTCTCTGTCTACTTCCAAGATAACCCAAAGTAATTTATAAGCTGAAGCACAATGTAAAATATGACATTTACATCAGAAATAGAACTGAGTTGGTCAAAAGGAGCTAATCCATTCATTCAGTCGTTCAGAAAGTATATATTAACCAGGTACTTTTCTAGAAGTCATCTTACTAGGAGCCTATTATTATAATTAAGTATAGAGTAACGCTCTGTAATAAGGGGGAAAGGGAAGTGTGCTATATTACAAGTCTGCATTTTCTAATATGTTAAAACTATAAATTTCACATTTGAGATAAAATATTCCTAGAACAAAAATCAAATAGATGGGTCATCTGGATCTGTATAGACAGGGCACAAGTAACCTAGTGGAGAAAATCAACACTACCATTTTGCAAAAGACAAGATATGCTGATCAAATGGACAAGTCTTGAATCAATTTTCCATATGCTTACTCTCTACAGGAATTGCAGTCTTAGTCATCAAATAACATGGATCAATACCTGGCTCTGAGGGACTTCCCTGGAGGTTTAGTGGTTAAGAATTTGCCTTTCAGTGCAGGGGACAGGGGTTCAATACCTGATTGGAGAACTGAGTTCCCACTCGTTGCAGGGCAGCTAAGCCCACTTGCCACAACTAGAGAAGACTGTATGCCGCAACTAAGGCCTAAAGCAGCCAAATAATAAATAAATAAATATTTAAAAATAACTGGCACTGAGAAGCATCTCTGAACAATCAGACAATAGTGCAAATTTCCAGTTCTCACACTACACAGGGGAAAATATCCTCATCCTAGAAAACTTGTTTTTCCACAATGAATTCAGTACGAGATGATACTTATCATCTATATATGCTATGGTAAGCTTTCAAAATAAATATGCAATAGGCCTAAAATATTTACCATAACAAGTGTTAGGTATTGTTTAGTTTTTGTGTTGTGAGATTTGGATGACAGCTTCTCAAGATACAGAAAGAGGAAAAGAATGTCTAAGACCTGTCTGAAGGAGCACCATTTGTTTCTTTGTGATTGACCCCGATCCTTTCAGCTTCCTTCCTACCCTCACCCCATACATTTCCTGATTTGAAATTAAGAAAAAATTGAACAGAGTGAAGAGTACTTCATGAAAATGCAGGGAGACTGCAAACACAGAGGTAATACAGTGGTAAGACGAGGTCTCCGCTCTGTGATTCTTTGATTCTTAAAATATTGCCATCTTTCCTGGACCTCTCCCTACTTGCTATTCTGCAAGCCTTTGGCATTTCTGACAACCCCGAGGTTTTTTAGATCCTGTCCTCACTGCTTTTAGGATATAAGTGCTCTGGTTATGATCTTCCCATTTGGATTGCTTCCCACCCTTACCCTCTCTTCTCTCAGCAACATACTGGGTCTGCCATGTCCCACTGCCTCCTCGCAGACAGATGCTTGCCCCTCTGCTCAGCTCAATCTACCTTTTCCTGAGGGAAACTTACTCATGTCTGCTGTTTCCACTGACCCCTCAGTTTCTCCATGAATACTCTCTTCCACAGCGCTGCAGCTTTAACTGTGCCATCTAACTCCCGCTTGCTTGGCAGTTATTTAATGGGTTCTCTCACCAGCACCTCAAACCCAATATGGCAGAATCAAAGCACATTTTCTTACACTCTGTCTCATTCCACACACCGTGTGGTAGGAAAAGGCACCCTCATTCGCCTAGATACACAGAAAATTATTTGCCTGTGTTGGTCAATTCAGTTCAGTTGCTCAGTCGTGTCCGACTCTTAGTGACTCCCTGTCCATCACCAACTCCCAAAATTCATCCAGACCCACGTCCATCGAGTCAGTGATGCCATCCAGCCATCTCATCCTCTGCCGTCCCCTTCTCCTCCTGCCCCCAATCCCTCCCGGCATCAGAGTCTTTTCCAATGAGTCAACTCTTCACATGAGGTGGCCAAAGTACTGGAGTTTCATCTTTAGCTTCATTCCCTCCAAAGAAATCCCAGGAGTGATCTCCTTTAGAATGGACTGGTTGGATCTCCTTGCAGTCCAAGGGACTCTCAAGGGTCTTCTCCAACACCGCAGTTCAAAAGTGTCAATTCTGCAGCACTCAGCTTTCTTCACAGTCCAACTCTCACATCCATGTATGACCACTGGAAAATCCATAGCCCTGACTAGATGGACCTTTGTTGGCAAAGTAATGTCTCTGCTTTTCAATATGCTGTCTAGGTTGGTCATAACTTTTGTTCCAAGCAGTAAGCGTCTTTAATTCCATGGCTGCAGTCACCATCTGCAGTGATTTTGGAACCCAAAAAAATAAAGTCTGACACTGTTTCCACTGTTTCCCCATCTATTTCCCATGAAGTGATGGGACCAGATGCCATGATCTTTGTTTTCTGAATGTTGAGCTTTAAGCCAACTTTTTTCACTCTCTTCTTTCACTTTCATCAAGAGGCTTTTTAGTTCCTCTTCACTTTCTGCCATAAGGGTAGTGTCATCTGCATATCTGAGGTTATTGATATTTCTCCCAGCAATCTTGATTCCAGCTTGTGTTTCTTCCAGTCCAGCATTTCTCATGATGTACTCTGCATAAAAGTTAAATAATCAGGGTGACAATATACAGCCTTGACATACTCCTTTTCCTATTTGGAACCAGTCTGTTGTTCCATGTCCAGTTCTAATTGTTGCTTCCTGACCTGAGGTTTTCTCAAGAGGCAGATCAGGTGGTCTGGTATTCCCATCTCTTGAAGAATTTTCCACAGTTTATTATGATCCACACAGTCAAAGGCTTTGGCATAGTCAATAAAGCAGAAATAGATGTTTTTCTGGAACTCTCTTGCTTTTTCCATGATCCAGCAGATGTTGACAATTTGATCTCTGGTTCCTCTGCCTTTTCTAAAACCAGCCTGAATATCTGGACGTTCATGGTTCACGTATTGTTGAAGTCTGGCTTGGAGAATTTCGAGCATTACTTTACTAGCAATAGTTTCTAGAAAGGTGATGTTTTAACCGCATATTGGTCATGAGCCACTTTGGGCATCCGATAAAGGTCGTGTGCCCCTGTGGTGGTCATGAGACCAGGCCTCTCAGACCTCCAGTTGCAAGGAGCATCATTGACTGGGCACTCTGATTGCTGTGCTTAAAAACATAGCTGCTGCCTCTGCGTCCCAGCTATGCCTCTGACTGGTTGTTCCCAGACAATTACTAAACACAGCAGGAATACTAAGGCACAGTCATTCCTGAGAGACAACCGACTCCTCTGAGTAATTTGGCTGGAAGATTCCTCTACGGCCTCTTTTGAACCTTCCATAGATGGAATAGCATTCTAAAAGGATTCTACCAGAACTTCCTTCCTTCCCTCTCTGAAGGTTTTCCCAGCCTCTCCCAACTCCCTCCCCATTTTCTCCCACAGGAATTTTGCCTAAAAAAATTCTTAAATGTTTAAAAAGATCTTGACATCTGCTTGTTGGGGGATGCAGTCTAAAAGAATCCTCTCCCCAGTTAAATTAACACTTGCATTTCCACAAAATCTGACACACAAATTTGAGATTTGTGCATCCCCTTAGTTCACTCATGGGACTTATAGGAGGAGCCCCTTGGCCACCATGATTGACAAGAGGCATATTAATATATCTTTTTAAAAATATTTATTTATTTATTTATTTATTTTTACTTTACAATACTGTATTGGTTTTGCCATACATCAACATGAATCCACCACAGGTGTCCAAACTTCATTGACCAGAGATGTATCAATACATTGTTAGAGAATGATACAATTGACATTACTGTGTGAAGTTGTTAGAGCTTAAAACTGACAAAGGGTTCATTATACAACTTAGAGTTGTCATTACCATTCACATTTTGTTCCATTAGGCTTTTGTTTCAACCTTCTGTATATTATAAACATAATATTTTCAAAAGTGATACATCACAAGATTTTGAGTGAAGATTTTTTTGGTGAAAATTATGTAGATACTTTCTCTGATTTTCCAAGAGACATATTTACTAATGTCTCAGACGATGATAGTTCTTCAGAATATAGTTCTGATTCAAATGATGTGAATATTAGACCAACAAAAAGACAAAAAAACCTGGGACTTCCCTGGTGGTCCAGTGGTTAGGATGCTGTGCTGTCAATGCAGGGATGCAGGGGACACGGGTTTGATCCCTGGTTGGGGAACTAAGATCCCACAGGCCTTACTGTACAAGGTGTCCAAACATAAATAAATAAATAGACAAAAAACCCGAGTGATTGATTTTAATACAGAGTGAAAATTAACTCGCAGGGCTGGAGAACGCTCTACAAAAGAGTGGATTGGAGACATCTCACAAAAAATTAGAAGACTTTCCAGGTGTGTCAAGCATGTAGGTCTTCCCGGGTGGTGCTAGTGGTAAAGAACCCGCCTGCCGATGCAGGAAACTAGAGACAGGGTTGGATCCCTGGGTCCAGAAGATTCCCCTGGAGAAGGGCACGGCAATCCACTCTAATATTCTTGCCTAGAGAGTCCCATAGAGAGAGGAGCCTGAAGGGCTATGGTCCATAGGGTCGCAAAGACTCAGACACAACTGAAGTGACTTAGCACACCACACAAGTATAACGATAGAATGCAGTAACCCACAAAGTGTTAGTAAAATAGCACAATTAAGTTTTGGCCAGCCAAAATAAAAATCACTGGCCATAGTTGTTAGTTTCTGCAAGAATCCCCCAGTAAATAATGAGTTAAGAACTCTGCTGAGAACCTGCCCTTTTCTTTCACCCCTGCTACCTTCCCTTTACTTCCGACTCATCTTTCACCTGATACATAAGACAGTCTTATAATTTATACCTCTTCTTCCAAATATCTTTTTGAAATTCATTATTCATGATCCTTTAACTTTTTTCTAAAGAGAAAATCTACTTGCATCATTCACCTGTCCATAAACTTCCATTACTTGGAGGATAGCCCATTGATCAAGGTTATGTCTGCTCCACTCAACCTTCCATATTCATCATTTTGCCTCAGGCACAAGGAAGGTTTAGTCATCCCTTACGTGGCTCCCAGATTCTAAAATGGCCTTTCTCTTAGCTTTGCAGGTTAAAAATGATCCTCCACCTTTAAGGACCAGTGTGACTGCCAATTTCCTCCTGAATATCACTTTATACCTCCATCTCAATGCCCATTGTAAGTGGTTTAATGAGGAGCTGCCTTCCCCCCTACAGCGTAGATTCCACACAGACTGCTTATGGATGCTTTCTTCCCCACAGAGCAATGCCTTTCCCATAGCGAGTGGTGAGTATTTGTTGACCTGAACCACACCCAAGTACCTACAGAATAAACTCCATACTTGTCACACGGGCATTTAAGATCTTCCATAATCATGCTCCTTACAGCACTTTCTCCACCATGACAAGGTTGTCCTCAAGAAAACTTATACAAGGATGACTTTTGTGCCAGCAAATTGACCGTCTAGGGTCTGGTAGTCAGCTCTCAGAAACCAAAAGCGTGTCTTTCTCATTAGCCAGAGTCATGATGCAGAAAACCAGAATGCCAGTTTCTTATTTTACAGCAAGAAATTCTTATTATGGAGATTGTGCATGCTTAGTCATTCAGTCATGTCCAGCTCTTTGCGACCCCATGGGCTATAGCCCTCCAGGCACCACTGTCCATGGAATTTTCCAGGCAAGAATACTGAGTGGTTTGCCGTTTCCTACTCCAGGGGATCTTCCTGATGCAGGGATCAAACACACATCTCCTGAGTCACCTGCATTGGTAGGCAGATTCTTTACCACTGCACCACCTGGGAAGACTAGAATACCTAAAATGTCTACAATCAGTAATTACCTCTCTGCAGGCAAATCTAAAACGAATGTTAAGTTACAATCAAAAGACTGATTGGTGAGTCAGAAAGAGAAGAAGAATCAGATTAGTTGAATATTTAATAAGATCATTTGTCCATTTATTTCTTCATCTAATTGAATATCTACTCAAGCCCTTTGATGCTGGCATTTCCCCATACTATATTCTTACCTATGAAGCCAAAAGACTATAAATCATTTGGGTAAAACTCCTTTCTTCTTGACAAGAGTTTTATAGGGATGGCCAAATATCCCTATAAAACTAGGGATTGCTAGGTTTTAAAGACTGACTAACCCTCCTTTTTCTGATGGTTTTCTTTATGTGTGTTAATTTTACATATTGTATCTTGCTGCAGTGTAATCCCCTAGGTCAGTAATACCACTAATATTTAAGGTGATTTGGCATAGCTGAACTCTGGCCCATTTGTATTGACAGCCTTCTCTCCTCTTCCTCTGTGTCCTTGGGAGAGTACATTGCCGTGGCCTCCTTGCTGTCCTTCAGGCATCTTCCACTTGTCCCCTTTACAGAGGGGCCAGCCCTGGCCTTTCTTCCATATTTTTCCTGATAACACAGCTCACTCAACTGAAAGCTGCCTCTTACTACTGCTGACCTGGTACATTCTTCCTATCTGACACACCCATCCCCTGACCTCTTTCTCTCCAAAGCCTGCCCTCTCCTTCAAGATTCAAATCAGATTCCAGTTTTCCCTTGTTCTCCCCTCCAATCTGAACTCTCCCTGATTAGAACTCTCAAACATTCTGGATACCACTTATTGGTCACTTTACCCTATGCTACTTGAGTTTTTACTTAACCTTCTGTTGAAGGAATATGATGCATCATCAACTAAATTGTAAACTCCTTGAAAACAAAAATTTTGCTTATAATGTGACAGTTTAGATAACTATAATGCGTTTACAGAGACAGGGAAGACTTTCCTCAATACCGCTCTCTCCAGGACCTTCTGTCATGATATTGCACCCTTTAGTACTCTCCTCCTTGTCAATTCTCCCCTCTGGCTTTGATGTTCCTCTCACTTACTATGGACCCTTCTGCTATCAGTTCAGTTCAGTTCAGTCACTCAGTCGTGTTGGACTCTTTGTGACCCCATGAATAGCAGCACGCCAGCCTCCCTGTCCATCACCAACTCCCGGAGTTCTCTCAGACTCAAGTCCATCGAGTCAGTGATGCCATCCAGCCATCTCATCCTCTGTTTTCCACTTCTTCTCCTGCCCCCAATCCCTCCCAGCATCAGAGTCTTTTCCAATGAGTCAACTCTTCACATGAGGTGGCCAAAGTACTGGAGTTTCAGCTTTAGCATCATTCCTTCCAAAGAAATCCCAGGGCTGATCCCCTTTAGAATGGACTGGTTGGATCTACTTGCAGTCCAAGGGACTCTCAAATGTGGTGTCTTCTCCAACACCACAGTTCAAAAGCATCAATTCTTTGGTGCTCAGCTTTCTTCACAGTCCAACTCTCACATCCATACATGACCACTGGAAAAACCATAGCCTTGACCAGACAGACCTTTGTTGGCAAAGTAATGTCTCTGCTTTTCAATATGCTGTCTAGGTTGGTCATAACTTTTCTTCCAAGGAGTAAGCGTCTTTTAATTTCATGGCTGCAGTCACCATCTGCAGTGATTTTGGAGCCCCAAAAAATAAAGTCTGACACTCTTTCCCCGTCTATTTCCCATGAAGTGATGGGACCAGATGCCATGATCTTCGTTTTCTGAACGTTGAGCTTTAAGCCAACTTTTTCACTCTCCACTTTCACTTTCTGCTATAGTCCAGGCTTAAACCCTACTGGCTCCATCCTTGCATCCTGTTTCCCATCTCTGCCTTCCTCTCATCCCCTATCCTTTCCTGCTGCCTTGGCAGAGCCTATGGACTTCCCAGCCATCTCTCTCCTTCCTCAAACTAGCTCCAGAGGCGCACCCTGGCCTCCAGACTAGGAACCTTAACTCCAAGCTTCTTATCCTCCATCCCATCTGTGACTCTATTCAAAATAAAACTGCATGTTCTTGCTGAGTGTGCTGCCCTTAGAGCACCTATGCCCCACTCTCCATCCCCAACCCCAGCTGGGGGGTCAGCAGAGGATATGTGGAAGCATAGTGATGATGGCCCCTCCTAAGTAGCAAGTTACTGAGTCATTCAGTCAAAACAAGATGTTCTACCCCATTCTCTTGCATTTGCAGGAAGACTGTGTTGTGTCTCCACACAATCAGCACCTTGGCCAGCACCAAAGGAGTCTGGCTTCACACTGTAGCAGCATGGATTCTTCCCAGGCCAAGGCCATGGGGTTAACACCAAGGATGACCAGGTCAACAGATATGGGCTCTAGGACTGAACAGAGTCATGATGACCACCAGGCACTCTCCACCATGCAAGGAAAAGAAAGGATCTGGGCAGTATTGATTCTCACATGTGTATTCATGGTAGGAGCTGGAGACTGGGCGTGACTAGGTCTGAAAGCCTGCCTCTTCTGCTGACTCTGGCAGCAGCATTCAAGACTGCGTACAAGCAGAGGACAGAGAACTCAAATACGGGAAAGTGGCGGCTCTCTAGGTCCCGTCATAGAAGAAAAGAAACAAAGTGGGAGGTTGTCCACTTCAGCCTTACCCAGGAAGCACTCTCAGCCAAGTCTACTCCCTAAAGAGCTCTACTCTGAGAACCCAGGTGTGGCTGAACCAATAGGACATCAGTAGGAAATGGATTGGGCCAGTCCCTTGGAGTGAAACTGGTATACTTCCTGGTCTTTTCTTCAGTAAAACTGAGACTGAAAAAGTGTAAGACTCTGAGACAACAGCCAGAAAGAGAAATGCCCTTTGGAGGGGTTGTTCTCCCATAGGTGAAGAGCTGCTTTGGCAGCCTCTGTAAATTTCAGCAGGCCAGGTGGGGCCCCTACTGTACTCTTTCATGGTGGTTTACCCTCTACCCTTCCTCCCCACTAGTCAGCTAGATATCCCGACATCCACCAAACATGAGACTCCAGAATGAGGGGAGTTGGCAGGCAATGGGGTCCCCAGTGGTGCCCCTCAGATGCAACACTGATATTCTCCACCACAATGGTATTCATGGTTTTAAAATGGCCTGTTTTTCTATTAAAAAAAAGAAAAGAAAGTATTAACAACTTGCTTGGAGTCACACAGCTAGTAAGAAGCAAAGCCAGGACTTGAACTTGCTTTGTCAGACACATAACCCCTCCACAGAGGTTAACTAAGTAAAGGTCAAAAATATTTTTTCTATTATTTTAAATATAGTTTAACAAAAATCTTTCAGAAATAGAGTGTACATTTCCATAGATTCAAAAATAGAGAAAAGGAAACATTTCTGCTCCCTAGTCACTGAACAAACACAGAGACTGTCATGGTGCGATCCCGATTTAACTCGCACATCTTCAAAAGAATTCCCCTAGGCCTTGCCTATGGGTGAACAAGAGGAGAAGACAGAGGAATCCTACTCAACCTGCACTGCTTTCTTTACATGACTTTGTTCCCCTCTCATTCCCCAAACATATGCAAATGCACATTTCAGGGCTTGTCTCTGTGTACAACTGGTTTCCCCTCCCACCCCACCCCCACCCCCACCCCCCCCACCCCCACCCCCCGCCCAAGTACACCCTCGGGCAGTGGCTCCGTGCTGCCGCTTCTGTGCACAAGTTTCCTTGTGCAGGCTCCTCCTTGCATGAACACACATTTCCAGGAGTGGCATGTGTCTCCGAAGCTTCCAGTCTTGTTGCCTGGTGGTTTCTCCTTGATGGAAACCCTAATGTCGGTGGTTTTTCTCTAAGTCGTGTGTAAAAAAACCACATTGAGCTCCTGTGACCCAGATTTTGTGAGAAGCCAGAGGTTTATTCTCTGTTATGTCCTATGGAAAGCGATTGCTGTCAAATCAATGTTTTTCTTTTTTTTTTTCTTCCATTAGTCTCTTATTTTGGGTCTACTTTTGGTGCAAACCTGCTTTCCTTCATATGGTAAAATTGACTTCCTATCAATAACCTCAGATATACAGATGACACCACCCTTATGGCACAAAGTGAAGAGGAACTAAAAAGCCTCTTGATGAAAGTGAAAGAGGAGAGTGAAAAGGTTGGCTTAAACTCAACACTCAGAAAATGAAGATCATGGCATCTGGTCCCATCACTTCCTGGGAAATGGATGGGGAAACAGTGGAAACAGTGTCAGACTTTATTTTTGGGGGCTCCAAAATCACTGCAGATGGTGACTGCAGCCATGAAATTAAAAGACGCTTACTCCTTCGAAGAAAAGTTATGACCAACCTAGATAGCATATTCAAAAGCAGAGACATTACTTTGCCAACTAAGGTCCGTCTAATCAAGGCTATGGTTTTTCCAGTAGTCATGTATGGATGTGAGAGTTGGACTGTGAAGAAAGCTGAGCACCAAAGAATTGCTTTTGAACTGTGGTGTTGGAGAAGACTCTTGAGAGTCCCTTGGACTGCAAAGAGATCCAACCAGTCCATTCTGAAGGAGATCAGTCCTGGGATTTCTTTGGAAGGAATGATGCTAAAGCTGAAACTCCAGTACTTTGGCCACCTCATGCAAAGAGTTGACTCATTGGAAAAGACTCTGATGCTGGGAGGGATTGGGGGAAGGAGAAGGGGATGACAGAGGATGAGGTGGCTGGATGGCATCACTGACTCGATGGACGTGAGTCTGAGTGAACTCCGGGGGTTGGTGATGGACAGGGAGGCCTGGCGTGCTGCGATTCATGGGTTCGCAAAGAGTTGGACACGACTGAGCGACTGAACTGAATTGAACTGAACTAGAGTGTTATCTGACTGTGAGTTCACCAATATGTTTTATGGTCAATTTTAGCACATTATTTAATGCTCTGGAAGAGCATTGTAGCCAGTTCTTGATTCAGAATTGTTATCATGAATATACAGTATTTGATTCTTCTTTTAAAAATAGGGGTATAGTTGTTTGACAATATTGCATTAGTTTCTGCTGTATGGTGAAGTGAATCAGCTTTATGTATACATCAGTTCAGTTCAGTTCAGTCACTCAGTCATGTCCAGCTCTTTGCAATCCCATGAATCACAGCACACCAGGCCTCCCTGTCCATCACCAACTCCCGGAGTTCACCCAAACTCATGTCCATAGAGTCGGTGATGCCTTCCAGCCATCTCATCCTCTGTCGTCCCCTTCTCCTCCTGACCCCAATCCCTCCCAGCATAAGAGTCTTTTCCAATGAGTCAACTCTTCGCATGAGGTGGCCAAAGTATTGGAGTTTCAGCTTCACCATCAGTTCTTCCAAAGAACACCCAGGACTGATCTCCTTTAGGATGGACTGGTTGGATCTCCTTGCAGTCCAAGGGACTCTCAAGAGTCTTCTCCAACACCACAGTTCAAAAGCATCAATTCTTTGGAGAATTGCCCAGTAGTGGGATTGCTGGGTTGTATGATAGCTTTATTCCTAGCTTTTTAAGAAATCTCCATACAGTTCTCCATATTGACTGTATCAATTTGCATTCCCAGTGTAAGAATGTAACATTCATACAGTGTAAGAGGGTTCCCTTTTCTTCACTCCCTCTCCAGCATTTATTGTTTGTAGACTTTTTGATGATGGCCATTCTGTTGGTCACCTCTTTATTTATTTATTTATTTGGCTGCACCAGGTCTTAATTGCAGCATGTGGGAGCTAGTGCCCTGACCAGGGATTGAACCTGGGCCCCCTGCATTGGGAGTGTGGAGTCTTAACTACTGGACCACTAGGGACGTCCCTGTCTTGGTCACCTTTTAACTCTGTCTTTCTTCCTTGGTCCTGTCTGTGAAAGCTTGTCTTTCCAACCACAGGCAGAGGCCCTGTCCTAAACCCTGCAACACCCACTCTTAAGCACCATGATTAAAGTTGAATAGTCCTCAAAGCCAGGGATTTATGGTCCAAATTCTCCCAAATTACATTCAATAATAAGCAAACCCTTCTGATTCAGAGGACCTCCAGTTAATTAATTACAGGACCCAAATAAAATCATTTTTGGCAGATGTCATCCAAAACCTAATTGATTCTTATCCAATTATCTCATAAAACAGGTATAGATATTTAGAAACTAAAACAAGTACATCTTTCAATTAATGCATCCTGGCAGTTTCATCAGAACACTGCTTTAATCAAAACTATGTTATCTGTGGGCACATTATCCAGGTTTTATACAGTCATTGAGGGGAACTAGTAACAACTGCTTGAACACTTTACAGGCCCCAAACTTCTTTTCATGCTCTACAGTGTAAAATTTTCAGGACTTAATTAATCATTTTCTGAAGTACCAGAAAAGCCCCCAAACTATTTCTGAATGCAATTCTAGTTTTCTGCATCTGGCCTTCATGCAGTGGTAGGATGGCTGTCAATCCAAGTAGAGAGCATATTTTTCCTACTCATATTTCATAAAATAGTATCAAATTTCCACCCATTTTTTTATTTCCAAAGGACCCTACTCCATCCCTGATTGACATATTGCTTGCCTTTAATATAAGACAGTGCCGAAAAATACAATGCCGAACTGTCAACTGTCCAGTTCTTATCAAAACCTCAGGTTGAGATTGTTGGACAGTCATTTGAAATATATGACATGTATATGACCCAACTCCACATAAAGTCTATCCTTTGATCAAAATTGACATCAGAAGGCGCAGAACTGAAACAAGTGGTCTTGGCCTCTGCAGAATTGTCTTTCCTGAGCTGTACTTCAGTCATGCCCTTGAATTTGATCTGGAGACACTAGAGGAAAAGTCTTATAAGACTACATGCCACATGTGCTGTAGGAATATGACTTGAAGACATTTACTCTCAGTCACAGCCCCTTTTATGAACCTACTGTGAAATGCATTTTAGAATCCAAGCTAACATAATCTATAGCCACCCGAGGAGAGATAAACCTTGTTAAAAGCATGAGTGTCCCTTACTCTGGGCTGCAATAATGGGTAGGTTCCTCTAGTCTGGATATCAATATGATGGTGCCTGGAGGAGCCCCTTAACTCAGGACCTTATGGATCTGTTAAAAACTCCAGTGGGAACTATATACTTTATACTTTCTTGTAAACTTGAACCTTGCTTAGTTACAATGACAGGGGTTTCCGGACCATGAGGCTGTGGTATCAGCTCCCAGACCTGAATGAAAGGTTTGGCTGTTTGGGACTTTGAGAATCATTTTGTTTTCCTTCTCTTGCCTTGCTCCATTCCTGCTGGTGAATATGCTCTACCCTGTTCTTGCCCCACCCTCCGCTGAGTTGGAATCTTTTTCTTGTTTCAGAGCATTTTCTGTGACAGTCTGTTGTGCCCTTACTCATGTTTACGTCACAAGAGCCTTTGGCAACTGTGGGCTGACACCTCTGCAAGTGCCCCATGCCAAGTTCATTTCCCAGCCCAAGCAAACTCTCTTCAATACCTCCACGAAATCTGATACAGCTTGGCCAGCATCAAGGCAACGAGAGGGTTTATGTCTGCTTCTATGTCCTTGGAAAGTAATTTTCTGTCGAATTGCACATTGAGCAGAAAGTTAGAGCACCAAGACAATCTCTGTCTGACTCTTCTAAGCAGCAGCTTCCCCAGCTGCTGCAGCTCAGAAAAACACTGAAGAATTTTACTGCTAGCATGGTGGGAGGAACAGGGCTGTGGTACCTTTGGACTTGAATTTGGAGCCTGGCCTTGCCTCCTATTCATAGGAAGTGTGATCCCAGGCAAGCTAGATAATCTCTCTGAGGCAGCTTTATTTACAAATAGTACTTACCTTGGCAAGATTGTATGAAGCATTGCAAACTCTTACTTCTCTTGAAGAAAGGACAGGGGAGAGGGAGGTGGGGAGAGGAGATAGCAAGATAGATCTGTACATATTTTTTTCAATGAGAATGAAAATCTACATCTCCCTTTTTTTTTCCCTTGGACTCTGAGAAAGCTTAAAAGATAAATTGGATATTCAATTTGAACAGTGAAGTAGATAAAATCTTCTGACCTATAATTTCGAATGTTTATTTCTCCTGGATCTTTTTGTTCCTACTTTCACCTATTTCTGGGTCCTCCTTTAAAAATCATATTTATGGTTCATTATTTCATGTGGATTTTTTTATTCGTGTGGGTTTTGAGCTCTGCTTGAGATTTGAAGAATGTCTCAAATCTTTTATGGAACGAGAGATGGGTACACGTAAATATGCATATATTGCTTGTTCAGAGACGCTGTGAACATTTTTGCGACTCTCTGTAATAATACACTGGAGAAAGCCATCTCGCACCCTGTCTTTCTTTCTCTTCCCAGTGACCTTGTGAAATAGATATTATTAACTCCCATTTCTGAGAGGAGCAGCTCGGGCTCCAGGAGTGACTTTCCTCAGATTATTTAACCTCTCCCAAGGGTCAGAATTTCACGGGCAACCCAAGCCTTTTGGACCCCAGCCTAATGCTCTTTCTTTCACCATGAAGCTGCCTCTCCAGAGAATTATTAGCTGTTTCAGATTTACTGTTGGGCTTAATAAATAATACCCATGGCAATAGCCCAGGCTAAGTTCTGGGAGTTTTATATGCACTATCTCACTTAGCGCTTCCCACAGGCCAACTATGTAGCCGCTGTGTTAGCCTCTCTTATAAACCATGAACTACATGAAGGTGGAGGCTTCCCAGGTGGCTCAGTCAATAAAGAATCTGTCTGCAATGCAGCGGAGACAGCCTGCAAAGCAAGAGACCCGGGTTCGATCCCTGGGTCAGAAAGATCCCCTGGCAAAGGAAATGGCAACCCATTCCAGTTGGACGATCCCATGAACAGAGAAGCCTGGTGGTCCACGGTCCATAGGGTCGCAAGTAGTCAGACACAACTTAGCTACTAAACCACCACCACATGAAGGCAGGCTTCCCAAGGTGAAGGTCAGTAAGGGGAGAGCTTGGGATTTGAACCCAGGTTCGTGCAACTTGAGAGTTCTTGCTCTTAACTACTACCCTCCAAGAGCACCAGCTCTGTCACTGAGTGACAGTTCCTGGGAGCCGTGTTCAAAGGACTCTGGGCTTGTGTGATGTCGCTGTGCAGCTGTGATAGAAGCAGACAGCAGCAGCAGGCTGGCCCTGCTCCCCTGACCTCTCCCTGGAAGGAAGCTGGCTCTAGGCAGGCTGCGGATGGCTGGGCCACTAACCCACTGCCGCCCATCAAAGTCCCAGGCCTCTGTGATCTCATTCGGGTCTGTGAGGGCCACTATCACCGCCTTTGAGTCCCAATTCACGCTCTCCTTGAGGGTCAACCTGTGAGCTGTGATTTTCTTAGCATTCTCTTTGCTGCCTGCTCTAAGATCTTCACATATACGATAATAACAAAATACGCATTCCAGGTACTGGCCCTTAGAAGTATCCGGGGACTGTTTTTGGAAGTATAATTATTACCTTGATGTCTCTTCTTTTTATCTTTGGGATTTATTCAGCTTTTGGAGGCTTTTACCTTAAGATATGCTTTTGGGTTACAATAAACAAGGCTAAATATTTCTGGAAATATTCAAAGAGGGAGTTCTTTTTCATCTTTTTAGGTGTACCAATTCTTTTCATGTGAGTAGGATTATTTTATTTTCTCTGTGGGCGGTTGCCCCTCTTGACCAAAGCTCCAGGTTTGCCTTTTTTGCTCTATCCCCAGCTCCTAGCCACACCTGAGGTCCAGCCTCCATCCACCAGTGCATAACTGATTGCAGACAGCTGCACAATTACTTGAAGCCCTGGTTTTGTTTAGGTTCTTTCCAGTCATAAAAGGGTTATAATACCACCCCTTCTACCTCTTGGGGGGGGTGTTAAGAAGATCTAATGAGATATTGTACGTTAAAGTGCTTTGAAAACCATATGCTGCCATAAAAATGTAAGATCACCAGTGTGGTCCCTGGTGCAGACTTCTGATAAAAGGGCACATGCTTAATGGATCGGCCAGCGTTAATTACCAAAGCACTTGGGCCTGCAGCCTAATTATCTGAAAGAAGAGTTGAAAATTCTACAACTCTGTCATTTTGCCTACCTGTTATGAATCGCAGGCATTGATTTGGGAACGGACGCTTTGATGACCAGCATTTTTATCCAGATCATAACAATCAAGTCTGCAGTGAATATGAGAAGAACAGGGTGTTGTGAGTGCTGCTTCCGTTACAGTGACACGTTTCACTCTTCCTGGAATGGGGGTTGGCAAATTACAGCCAATGGGCCAAATGCAGCCCACACCTGTTATTTAGACACCCCACACGCTAAGAATGGCTTTTACCCCTTTAAATAACTGAAAAAAGATCAAAAGAAGAATCATATTTTGTGGCATGTGAAAATTATATGGAATTCAATTTCAGTGTCTATGATGCTTTGACTTTTACCGGTAAAATCTGTGAAAATGTGTTTTCTCTCCCGTTCTATAAATACCTACATAATATTCTCAATTTCGCCTGTCTGCCAGCAAAGTCTCAAATACGTACTATCTGGCCCTTTACACAGAAAGCTTGTTGACCCCTGTCTGGAAGCATTCATTCTGCACTTGAATCCAAGGCATTCAGAGGTTCTCAACAATCTGAGTGCTGCCATGCCACCCAGGGACTTAATTTGCGCAGAGATTCTACGGGAGAGATGTTCTATATACAGAAAAGGCTGAGGCTTGGGCACCGAAAGGGCAGAAGGATCTGTCTGGGCCTCAGCCAGGATGGGAACGACCCAAACAGAAGAGAGATGTATCGACATAAAGCTAACAGTGGAAGGAAGCAGCTCCCCAGTCCCCCTGGTGATGTGATGTGACCCAGATATGATGAGGCCCTGCGTGTGGTCCCAGTTCTCTCCCCACTCGCCTCAACACTGTTTATTCCATTGCCGTCTTCCTTTCATTACTGAGCAATAGGTGTTTTACTAAGGCTCTCTTGGGAGACACGGAAGGAGGGAGTTTGCAAGGCTGAAAGCACAGCACTTAGTGTCCCCTAACAGCCCCTGGGCTTTTCTCCATGCCTCATTCCCAGCCCCCCAGCTGTCTGTTCAGCAGCCCATCGTCCTCTCCCACCACCTGAGTTGCTCCCAGCCCCTGAGAACCTGCAGGCCCCACCAGTCTCTGCCTCTCGCCTTCTCTCTGGGCCTTTGACTCCCACTAGCCACCCCCACTCCCAAGTCTGGGCCAGCCTTGCATCTCCACATTGACCAGTTAACTCTGCCTTGAGGTTTTGCAGCAAGTTCCCTCCTTACTGGGGGAGGAGGCAATAAACAACATATGAGCTTTCCCGACCCACAGAACACTGCGGAGTGCGGCCCTGCCATGAGCGCCTCCGTTGGTCTGGAAGTCTCGGCCAGGGGCGCCATCTTGGCGGATGTCTCACACACGGGAGGGCGGAGACGGGGCTGAGGTCTACGGAACCGGGCCTGCAACAGAGATGGAGATCAAAGCCTGAGGAATATTTTTCCCGCGCCTGCCAACACCCGGTGCGTGGAGCTGAGACCTGGAGAAACTGGAAAGGCCTGCTCAGAAGTGACTGGAACTGTGCCAGGCTGGACAAAAACATCTGGAACCGCCTGTGTTCTGGGGGCTGTCTGCCCACCAATGTCCAGTCACGTCAGGCTTTATTTAGTCGGCAGTTCACAAGCGCTCGGTGCGCTGTGTGATGTTGCAACGTCAATTAAGCTACTTCACATAGCTTAGCTGATGAGGGATGGACCCAGGAGAACCGAAGAAGGGGAGGACAGTGCACAAACCGCCCAAGCTCCACGCAGTTAATGACCTGGGTACATTCACTGAGCAGCCCTTTGATTAAGGAGGGGCGCAGTCCCGGGGGATCTGGGGAGACAGTTGAGCCACCTGTGAAACCAAGGACAGAATGTCGCCGAGGACTTCAGGACAAGTGCCCTTTCCTGGGAATGTGCTGTTGAGAGAAAATGAACGCTTATTTTGCCACCAACTCCTGGAAGCAGAAATGAAGTCTCAGGGAGTAAAATAACCCTGATTAGCATGGCACTACAGAGAAGCCTCCAGGGTCTGATTTCACAGCCCCTCTGGACTCTCTCTTCAGGCAGTTAAGCGCTCACAAGAAAATCCCTTCTCTTTATGTGGCTTCTTCAGCCGCATCATTTTGTGAAACAATTTTTGAAAGACGAAACACAATAAACCCCCACGCTTGTGTTTCTCTTATCTGTGATGCTTCTTGAAATTTTCAACTAATCTTTAATATGCTTAATTTCTGCCCCCCAAACTTCAACCATTAAATTAAAAAAAAAAAAAGGTGGGGGGTGGAAAGCAGACGTCCCTTGTGTTACTCAGCAAGTGTGTGATTTGTAAGATTCTAAAAATCCTTCCAGCCCTGCTTATTTTGACAAAACTACTTAACACTTCAAGCAATGAACTACGGGGCATAAAAGTATAATCTGCAGAGAAAACCTTAATCCTCCATAGTAACCTATTTGAATCTCCTCAAACACATTTCGGTGTGTAGGCCTAGAGAATTAAGTCAATTGTTTGATCTGAGAAGAAAGGCAATTAGGGCACTCTCTTGATCTTTCTGGTTGAATTCTAGTCAGGGGCAGCCACTGTTCTCAACAGCTCCATTTGAGACCCCTATTATTATAATAATAGAGGTGAGCATTAGAATTGCTACATTTAAGGGTCTTGCTGCATTTTCATTATGAGTTGTTTTATCTGAGAGTTTCCAGTGGTGATGGGCTAATATTCAGCATACAAATATTAAGCTGGGCTTTTTGTGTTTTTGTCTTTAAACTTCATTTAAAGCTTTTTCTTTAGTCAGACACATATTTCAGCAGAAATCAAAGAAAACTTTCAGAAGCAGCTATGGGGAGGCAGGACAGATGTGTTCATTCATGGCTGGGTTGTGGACAGAGATCTGATGGGGTCTTCAAGGGGACGTCTCTGGGGCCACTGACAATGCAAGACAGAGATGGAGAAGCTGGTTGGGGTAGTCATGAGGGAAAATGGGAGTTCCACCCTTATTTGCTTACAGCAGTTCCTGAATTTCACACAGGAGCAACAATGTAATTGGAAGTGCCAACTGCAGCTGTGCTTCGATATACAGTTGTGTGTGTGTGTTGGTCACGTCCAATTTTTTCTGACCCCATAGACTCTAGCCCACCAGGCTCTTCTGTCCATGGAATTCTCCAGGCAAGAATACTGGAGCGGGTTGCCATTCCCTTCTCCAGGGTATCTTCCCGAGCCAGGGATAGAACCCAGGTCTCCTGTGTTGCAGACAGATTCTTTACCATCTGAGCCACCAAGGAAACCCTAGATATAGTTATCTGGGACTGAATAAAGATCTTTTGTATTTGTCCATAGCAAGGGAGCTGCTGCTGGAGATGATGGGATCAGGTGACTAAAGCCTGTCCCAAGACACCCATTGGTGGCATCACTGATGACTGAGCCTTTCCTCGGGTTTCTGTGGCTTATCTCATCACCTAGAACAAAGCTTCTGGAGCTATTCTTTGTCCATTTATGTGAACTCCAGGCCTCAGAGAGGTCTGAGAGCAGCAGGTTCAGCAAGATGAAGGAGGTCAAGCTCCCCTGCTTCCTGCCGGATCCCACTGGGCTCAGGCTCTCCTCCTCCAGCTCCGAGCTCCCAGCCAAGTCCAGGACAAGAGGGCCAGAGAGGGTGCAGATGCTGTGCTCTCCAATGGCACGTTCTCTTCACCTCACACTCAGAGTTCCTGCAGGAGGGTGGCTCAGAGGAAGCTGGAGTTCTGCTCTAGGGTAGTTGAGGCTTGTGAAAGCAGGCAAGGAGCAGTCTGGCTATTTTTATTCAGCCCAGTGACAGCACGCCCACAGAGAGCCCATGGTTCAAAGGTGGATTAGTGACGGTCCAGTCTGCCAGGACCTTGTGTTCTAACAGGCAAAGATGGGTGAGTCAAGAGATGGTAACAACACAGTGTGATAAATGTGGTGTGGGGGGAGCCCAAGGACATACACTTAACCTACATTTAAGGTCCAAGGGAAGGTCTGCAAGACATTGTTTCTGAGCTGAGGCTCAGAAGACGAGTAAGGAGGTGGCCTGTTTGGGGCAGTGCAAGACCTGGGAGGGGAGAGAAAGGAGCAGGTCTTGATGTATCTGCAACTTGTTCTCTGAGGCCGGAGTGCAGTGTGAGGGGGTGGGGCCAATAGGAGAAGCTGATGTCTGGGTGGGAGGGGATTGAATGCCAAGATAAGAAATTTGGGCTTTACCCTACAGGGAAAGGGGAAACCATGACATATTTTTAAACAGGATAGTAACATGAAATGATTAACCATTTAGAAAGACAAAGGGAATGTGTTCACTTTCCAACACTGCAAAACAAATGACCACAAACTCAGTTGCCTAAAACACCATCCCTCACTTAGCCAAGGTGACACATGAATTAATCATCATGGTCATCTAGTCCCCCAAAGAATTAGAGAACAGGCACTGCTGAATTTATTATTTCAGGGATGAGGGGGAAACTCTGAAATACACATGTGCCATAGAATTTGAACCTAAATAAACTCGAGCCTGCAGATATAATAGAATAAAGGATAAATGTGAATGACACCATGAGAAAGCAATGTATCACATGCAGAATGTGGGAAATTCCATGGAACAAGGGGACTGGAGGAAAGTTCCAGATTAAATATCAGCTCAGTTGTGTCCGACTCTTTGCAACCCAAATAACTGCAGCACACCAGGCTTCCCTGTCTATCACCAGTTCCCGGAGCTTGCTCAAACTCACGTCCATTGAGTTGGTGATGCCATCCAACCATCTCGTCCTCTTTTGTCCCCTTCTCCTCCTGCCTTCAATCTTGCTCAGCATCAGGGTCTTTTCCAATAAGTTACCTCTTCACATCAGGTGGTCAAAGTATTGGAGTTTCAGCTTCAGTGTCAGTTCTCAGTACTGAGAATAAGACCCAGATTCCCCCACAGCCAATCCCTTCCATCAGGAAGCTATCACAAGCCTCTTATCCTTATTCATCAGAGGGCAGACAGAATGAAAACTACAATCACAGAAAACTAATCAAACCGATTATATGGACCACAGCCTTGTCTAACTCAATGAAACTATGAGCCATGCCGTGTAAGGCCACCCAAGACAGACAGGTCATAGTGGAGAGTTCTGACAAAATGTTGTCACTGGAGAAGGGAATGGTAAACCTCTTCAGTATTCTTCCCTTAAGAACCTCATGAACAGTATGAAAAGGCCAAAAGGTATGACAAATGAAAGATGAATTCCCCAGATTGGTAGGTGCTCAATATGCTACTGGAAGAGAAGGGAGAAATAACTCCAGAAAGATTAAATATAAGAGACATAAAAATGAAGGCAACACATGGGTCCTGTTTGAATCATTACTTGGACACACCAGCTATATGTTTGAGTATGGGCTGGTTATTCGAAGTTATTAAGGAGTTCTTGATAATTTTTAGGTGTCATAATGACACTGTGGTTAAAAATAAAATATGTTTGACCTGAGAAAAGATGTATTGTCATGGGGAGTATGGGATGGTGGAGTCAATAGCTGGATGGATTTGATGCTGTCAAAATCAAACTAAAGGTGGGTGTCCTCAGACCCACCCTCCCTCTCTCTGATTCCCTACATAATGCCTTATGTGCACAAGTATACAAGCTTCCCCTTCTCAACAGTGAGATTCCTGAGAACAAGGATGCTGCTTTCAGTCTTCCAGGCCCAGGATTATAGTGGGTGCTACAAATACCAATAAATCTTAGAATGAGCGTTCTCCAAACGCCTAACCCATATGTAAGAATTTACTTCATTTGTGACTGTTATATTTTATCATTTCTTTCCATATAAAGGAATATTTCTGAACCATACATAAGCATGTTACAATTAAATCATGAGTGTGACAGCCTTGGTACAATATAGTATCAGTAACAGGTGGGTGATGGAATTCCAGTTGAGCTATTCCAAATCCTAAAAGATGATGCTGTTAAAGTGCTGCTCAACAGTGGCCACAGGACTAGAAAAGTTCTGTTTCCATTGCAATCCCAAAGAAAAGCAATGCCAAAGAATGCTCAAACTACTGCACAATTGCACTCATCTCACATGCTAGCAAAGTAAAGCTCAAAATTATCCAAGCCAGGCTTCAACAGTATGTGAACAGATGTTCAAGCTGGTTTTAGAAAAGGTAGAGAAACCAGAGAAAAGGCAGAGGAACCAGAGATCAAATTGCCGACATCCGCTGGATCATGGAAAAAGCAAGAGAGTTCTGGAAAAACATCTATTTCTGCTTTATTGACTATGCCAAAGCCTTTGACTGTGTGGATCACAACTAACTGTGGAAAATTCTTCAAGAGATGGGAATACCAGACCACCTGACCTGCCTCTTGAGAAATCTGTATGCAGGTCAGGAAGCAACAGTTAGAACTGGACATGGAACAACAGACTGGTTCCAAATCGGGAAAGGAGTACATCAAGACTGTATATTGTCACCCTGCTTATTTAACTTATATGCAGAGTACATCATGAGAAACGCTGGGCTGGAAGAAGCACAAGCTGGAATCAAGATTGCTGGGAGAAACATCAATAACCCCAGATATGCAGATGACAGCACTCTTATGGCAGAATGTGAAGAACTAAAGAGCCTCTTGATGAAAGTGAAAAAAGAGAGTGAAAAAGTTAGCTTAAACTCAACATTCAGAAAATGAAGATCATGGTATCTGGTCCCATCACTTCATGGGAAATAGATGGGAAATAATGGAAACAGTGAGATATTTTATTTTCTTGGGCTCCAAAATCACTGCAGATGGTGACTGCAGCCATGAAATCAAAAGATGCTTGCTCCCTGGAAGAAAAGCTATGACCAACCTAGACAGCATATTAAAAAGCAGAGACATTACTTGTCAACAAATGTCCATCTAGTCAAAGTTACTGTTTCTCCAGCAGTCATGTATGGATGTGAGAGTTGGATTATAAAGAAAACTGAGCACTGAAGAATTGATGCTTTTGAACTGTGTTGTTGGAGAAGACTCTTGAGAGTCCCTTGGACTGCAAGGAGATCCAACCAGTCCATACTAAAGGAGATCAGTCCTAGGTGTTCACTGGAAGGACTGATGTTGAAGCTGAAACTCCAATACTTTGGCCACCTGATGTGAAGAGCTGATTCACTGGAAAAGACTCTGATGCTGAGCAAGATTGAAGGCAGGAGGAGGACAATAGAGGAGGAGATGGTTGGATGGCATCACTGACTCTATGGACATGAGTTTGAGTAAGCTCCAAGAGTTGGTGATGGACAGGGAAGCCTGGTGTCCTGCAGTCCTCAGGGTTGCAGAGTCAGACACGAGTGAGTGACCGAAGTGACTGACTGACTGAACAGGTGGGTGAATTTTTTAAAAAAATCTGGTTGGGCTGGAAAACATTAAGAATTGTCCATCGGCTGCCTCAGACACTCTTGTGTTAGCGAAGGTACCACAAGTGGCTATAACAAATAAATCCCCAAGTAGTGGTTTAACACTTAGATGTTTGTTTCTCACTTTAGAGAAGTCCAAGCAGGATTCTCCTATCCTTGTAGGGGAGGTGGGGGTGAGGTGGGGTCTCTGTTCCCTGGTGCCATTCATGTTCTTACTGAGGGTGCTTTTCAAGGTCACCCTCCCTGGATGTCAACATCCAGCCAGCGAACATGAGTAAGGGGAAGGAGAGATGGCAAACATATTTCTGGCGCCACAGTCCAGAAGTTCTTCACATTCAACCACTGGGACTCTGTCACTTGGCCTCATTTCAACAAAGGTGGAACGTGGTCCCCAGTTGGGCATGCTCTTCCTGACAATTTTACAAGAATAAACTTGTTTCGTGGCCAATTAAGTGTCTCTTCCACAGGTTGTTCTCTTAAATGTCCTGATATTTATACGAAAGAAATTATAATGCCTCATTATGCTTTATTTCATCCTTTATAAAATAAATGAGGATCTAGAAAAGATTTGAGGACCAGAAGTTAGTGTGAATGGGATTCCCAGGTGGTGCTAGTGGTAAAGAATCCGCCTGCCAGTTCAAGAGATTTAAAAGATGCAGGTTTGATCCCTGGGTCAGGAAGATCCCCTGGAGGAGGATGTGGCAACCCACTCCAATATTCTTGCCTGGAGAATCCCTTGGACAAAGGAGCCTGGTGGGCAACAGTCTATGGGGCTGCAAAGAGTCAGACATGACTGAGCAACTAACACTCCCAGCTACGAAGAACATACCTGCAAGACTTTAGTGTGTTGTTACTCTGTGTTCAGAACAAGTCATTCATAAAGAGTCCTCTTTACTTTGTACAAGTTGATCAGAGGGAAATTTCACAAAGACTTCACAAACAAGGATGATGACAGAAATAATTCTGAAATAGTCATTTGGTTTAAGACAGCTCATCTAAAGCTGAAATAGTTCAGATGGCAGCCAAGTTTCCTCTCTGGCGTAAATTCATCTCATGTATGAAGCCTATAGTTTCAAAGCTATAATACATCCCTGGAATGGTTTCCTGTCTCCATCCTGGGAAAATCAAGGTTGTCCTTTGTAGATGTACAAATACCACTGAGGTTTGTGGTGGTGTTCAGTCACTCAGTCGTTTTGGAGTCTGTGATCCCCTGGACTGCAGCACACCAGCTTCCCTGTCCATTACCAACTCCCAGAGCTTGCTCAAACTCATGTCCATTGAGTCAATGGACATCCAATCATCTCATCCTCTGTTGTCCCCTCCTCCTCCTGCCTTCAATCTTTCCCAGCATCAGGGTCTTTTCCAATGAGTCACCTCTTCACATCAGGTGGCCAAAGTATTGGAGTTTCAGCTTCAGCACCAGTCCTTCCAATGAATATTCAGGCCTGATTTCCTTTAGGATGGACTGGTTGGATCTCCTCGCAGTCCAAGGGACTCTTTAAGAGTCTTCTCCAACACCACAGTTCAAAAGCATCAATTCTTAAGCACTCAGTCTTCTTTATGGTCCAGCCCTCACATCCATACATGATTACTGGAAAAACTATAGCTTTGACTATATGGACATTTGTTGGCAAAGTAATGTCTCTGCTTTTTAATATGCTGTCTGCTGCTGCTGCTGCTAAGTCGTGTCAGTCGTGTCCAACTCTGTGTGACCCCATAGATGGCAGCCCACCAGGCTCCCCCGTCCCTGGGATTCTCCAGGCAAGAACACTGGAGTGGGTTGCCATTTCCTTCTCCAATGCATGAAAGTGAAAAGTGAAAGTGAAGTCGCTCAGTCGTGTCCGACTCTTCGGAACCCCATGGACTGTAGCCTACCAGGCTCCTGTCTAGGTTTGTCACAGCTTTTCTTCCAAGGAGACTCGTGAGTCCATTTCTAATCTTGAGCTCAGTTATCTGTGTTTGGGTATAAAACCATGTATGCACCTGTTTATTCATCAGCTTCACAGAGACATCCTATAGGCTCTAAAGTTCAGTAAAGCCAACTCAAGACCCAATTCTGCTTTAGTTTGGATATTAACAGTACAAAAACTAGCCTGGTGTTCTTTGTTTCATTTCTTCTATCTGGTTCCGAGTTAGGGATGATTTTGTCCCCAGGGGACACTTGGTTATGTCTGCAGACATTTCTGGATGTCAGAAGTGGGCCAAGAAATGCTACTGACATCTAACGAGGAAAGGCTAGGGATGTTGTTAAACATGCTAAAATGCAGAGGACAGTCCCCATCTAGCCCAGAATGTCTCTGGCGCTGAGGCTGAGAGCCATGCCCTACTCCATGGCCTGTAGGTCCTAGCTCCCACGTATCTTTCAAATCAGTTCTATCCCAGCAGCTCCATTCCCAGTGCCTCAGTGCAGGCCTTCAGCACGTCTCTTGTGGAATACAAGATCCAAACGCACTTTCTTCCCACCGAGTCCTGTTGCTTCCTTGGAAGGAAATGTCCTTGTTTCTCACAAGCTCCCTCTCACCTTCATGGTTCAGTTAACTCCTCAAGTATTAACTCCTCTGAGATGCCTTCCTTGTCTGGCCTATTCTCCCCCTTCTCCTCCAGTCTAAGAGGCCCTCTGTAGGTAGCTGCACCATCACACCATCGTCTGACTAGAACCTAAACGACTTAAAGAAGGAGTTTAATAATCAGCCTCCATAAATAATAACACAGCACATTGAATTAATGCATGATATGCATTCTCGCTGGTGCTTCTCATGATCATGGCTGGAAGGTGAGGAGACTGGATTGGATTGGATCAAAGACAACGTGGAACCTGAGGTCACAGCAGCCTGCTGAGTTGCTCTGTGTGGCTACTGAGAGTCTGGCCACCGGCCTCATTTTTGCTCAGGAGAGCCACTGAAGCTAACCTGCCCTGATGCGTCTTTGATGTATTCGACTGCAAGAGGTTTTCTACTGCGTTATGGACTTCACTTCTTCAGGCTTCAAGAGCCATCAATATGGAGAGAAAATCTGAAAAAGGTCAAAAAACTACAGAGAGGAAAAGTGCAGGTACAATGGAAAGTCCTGAGCATTACTTTGAGCCCAAGCAAGACTAGTCAAAGTGCTTGTTTAAAAAAGTTCAAATATTTTCCCTTGCTTTTTTGCTCTAACATTTTCAAGGCTACTGATGAATTCAGCATTCTTTCCCTCCTAGTCCTCCTCTGGTGGAGAGGAGCCCCGGGACAACCTTTTCTTACAGGCACCATCTTACATTTTTACGATTAACAAGTTAACAAATTCTAGAGAGGTCTTCTCTCTCACTCCTCTCTCATGTGTGTATGCACACATGTGTGTGGGTGTGTTTATGTATGTATGTGAAAGTAGTTTGGTAGCAACAAATTACCCATGACCTACACATTTTTTCAATAGATTAGCCAATAAATGTATAACCTGGCACACAATATCCACATTAATACACAGCCATGAATACACATGTGGATTCAACACTGAGAGATGATTTATCAGTTAATAAGAAAGGAAGGATATGGAAATCACATACAGGGTATTCTATTGTGAAGGTGCACTTGAGCACATTGCATACATGTGTGTATACATAGAAGATCTGACAATATCAAAATCTCTGGGTGACAGATGCATACATCACTTATGTTTTCAGCTTATGATTTCTACCTTCTCCACAATATTTCCAAAGCAACCTTTGTTTCTTTCTCCTGCTAGTAAAAGAAACACATAACACATTCTCCAAATTTTCAATGAATGTGTAACATTTAATAGTTACATATTAACACAAGAGAAGACTCTACACATGGACATCACCAGACGGTCAACACCAAAATCAGACTGATTATATTCTTTGCAGCCAAAGATGGAAAAGCTCTATACAGTCAGCAGAAACAAGACCAGGAGCTGACTGTGGCTCAGATCATGAACTCCTTATTGCCAAATTCAGACTTAAATTGAAGAAAGTAGGGAAAACGGCTAGACCATTCAGGTATGACATAAATCAAATCCCTTACAATTATAGTGGAAGTGAGAAATAGATTTAAGGGAATGGATCTGATAGATAGAGTGCCTGATGAACTATGGAATGAGGTTCATGACATTGTACAGGAGACAGGGATCAAGACCATCCCCATGGAAAAGAAATGCAAAAAAAGCAATATGGCTGTCTGGGGAGGCCTTACAAATAGCTGTGAAAAGAACAGAAGTGAAAAGCAAAGGAGAAAAGGAAAGATATAAGCATCTGAATGCAGAGTTCCAAAGAATAGCAAGAAGAGATAAGAAAGCCTTCCTCAGTGATCAATGCAAAGAAATAGAGGAAAGCAACAGAATGGGAGAGACTAAAGATCTCTTCAAGAAAATTAGAGATACCAAGGGAACAATTCATGCAAAGATGTGCTCGATAAAGGACAGAAATATTATGGACCCAACAGAAGAAGATATTAAGAGGTGGCAAGAATACATAGGAGAGCTGTACAAAAAAGATCTTCACGACCAAGATAATCACGATGGTATGATCACTCACCTAGAGCCAGACATCCTGGAATGTGAAGTCAAGAGGGCCTTAGAAAGCATCACTACAAACTCAAATCCTGAAAGATGATGCTGTGTAAGTGCTGCACTCAATATGCCAGCAAATTTGGAAAACTCAGCAGTGGCCACAGGACCGGAAAAGGTCAGTTTTCATTCCAATCCCAAAGAAAGGGATTGCCAAAGAATGCTCAAACTACCACACAATTGAACTCATCTCACATGCTAGTAAAGTAATACTCAAAATTCTCCAAGCCAGGCTTCAGCAATACATGAACCATGAACTTCCAGATGTTCAAGCTGGTTTTAGAAAAGGCAGAGGATCCAGAGATCAAATTGCCAACATCTGCTAGATCATGGAAAAAGCAAGAGAGTTCCAGAAAAACATCTACTTCTGCTTTATTGACTATGCCAATGCCTTTGACGGCATGGATCACAATAAACTGTGGAAAATTCTGAAAGAGATGGGCATACCAGACCACCTGACCTGCCTCTTGAGAAACCTATATGCAGGTCAGGAAGCAACAGTTAGAACTGGACATGGAACAACAGACTAGTTCCAAATAGGAAAAGGAGTATGTCAAGGCTGTATATTGTCACCCTGTTTATTTAATTTATATGCAGAGTACATTGGAGAAGGCACTGGCAACCCACTCCAGTACTCTTGCCTGGAGAATCCCATGGCCGGAGGAGCCTGGTAGGCTGCAGTCCATGGGGTTGCTAAGAGTCAGACATGACTGAACAACTTCACTTTCACTTTCCACTTTCATGCATTGGAGAAGAAAATGGCAACCCACTCCAGTATTCTTGCCTGGAGAATCCCAGGGACAGGGGAGCCTGGTGGGCTGCCATCTATGGGGTCGCACAGAATTGGACACGATTGAAGCAACTTAGCAGCAGCAGCAGCAGCAGCAGCAGAGTACATCATGAGAAACGCTGGGCTGGAAGAAGCACAAGCTGGAATCAAGACTGCTGGGAGAAATATCAATCACCTCAGATATGCAGATGATAGCACCCTTTTGGCAGAAAGTGAAGAGGAACTAAAAAGCCTCTTGGTGAAAGTGAAAGAGGACAGTGAAAAAGTTGGCTTAGTGCTCAACATTCAGAAAACTAAGATCATGGAATCTGGCCCTATCACTTCATGGGAAATAGATGGGGAAACAGTGGAAACAGTGTCAGAATGTTTTTGGGCTCCAAAATCACTGCAGATGGTGATTGCAGCCATGAAATTAAAAGATGCTTACTCCTTGGAAGGAAAGTTACGAGCAACCTAGAAAGCAGAGACAGTACTTTGCCAACAAAGGTCTGTCTAGTCAAGGCTATGGTTTTTCCAGTAGTCATGTACGGATGTGAGTTGGACTGTGAAGAAAGCTGAGCGCCAAAGAATTGATGCTTTTGAACTGTGGTGTTGGAGAAGACTCCTGAGAGTCCCTTGGACTGCAAGGAGACCAACCAGTCTATTCTAAAGGAGATCAGTCCTGGATGTTCATTGGAAGGACTGTTGCTAAAGCTGAAACTCCAATACTTTGGCCACCTCATGCAAAGAGTTGACTCATTGGAAAAGACTCTGATGCTGGGAGGGATTGGGGGCAGGAGGAGAAGGGGATGACAGAGGATGAGATGGCTGGATGGCATCACTGACTCCATGACATGAGTTTGAGTGAACTCCAGGAGTTGGTGATGGACAGGGAGGTCTGGCATGGTGCAACTTATGGGGTTGCAAAGAGTTGGACACGACTAAGCGACTGAACTGAACTGAACTGAATAGTTACATAAAAAAGAAACCCTCCATCCCTTCTCAGCCTTTTGGCTAAGATCAAGTGTAAAAAGAAACCCTCCAGATAGTTAATGGATCACTCTCCTTCCCATCTTAATTCATATGATGCCCTTCTGGGGAGCTTCCCCAACCACCTGATTGAAAACTGCACCGTGTTACTCCCTACTTTATTCTGGCCATCATCTACGTCACCTTTTGACGTAACACATTTTATTTCCTGTCATTGTGTGTCTTCCTTCACTAGCATGCTCCCCCAAGGGCAGGCAATTTTATTTTTTTCACTGTTATAGCCCCAGGACCTACAACAATGCCGGACACACAGCAGACACTCACTAGATATCCGTTAGAGTAATGAATAAAAACATATTTGTTTTAAAAAAGAAGCTTTGTAAGCTTTAATAAGAAGCCAGTGAGGTTCAGTTTAAAATTAACATTAAAAAGATGTTACATCTTTTAATGCAATGTTAGCCCTTTATTACAGGGACCTAATAAAGGAGCTGCTTGGAGCTGTGAAAAGCTATGAACCCTCCTCTTCCTTCTGCCCACTCCCTCCCCAAATCCAACATAATTTCAAGATATTCTGAGACATCCCTGAAGTCTGTCTATAAATTTCTAAAAGGGTCCACTGACCCCAGGGCAAGAGCACCTGATTTAAAGTGTCATCTGGCTTGGAATCATGATTTCTCCTGATTCTAGTGATTCAAGGAACATATGTGACTCAAATATCAGTCTTTCCCCCTTCCATTAGCCAGTTAAATGTTAAAGGGATTCCTTCTACAGAGGACTCACTGGTTAGTGAGGGTAAGCATCATGTTTGCAGCTGAGGACCTGATAAACACCAAGATGAAAGCTGAAAATGGAGATTAATCCAGAGATTTCAAACAGTACAGGTGTTTATAGAGCATAACCCAAATATCTGGTAAAGTGATTTTTTTGCTTATCCACTGAAAGTCTGGAATCACAGTCTCAGAAAGATAGAAAGAATAGGATCTATTCCACACAGAATATACATTTTTAATTTTATTGTTTAAAAAGCAAAATAACTGGGAATACACACATTTACCCAAGTGAAGTTTTACATTAAATAGAAATCAAACACTTTGTAATAAAGGCCATCCAGCTAAAAACCAAATATGAGATCAGTAAAACGAGAATGATGTGACTTTGTGTTTTATTTCAATGGGCAGCCTTCATTCAGCGTCTCCACAAAAACTAGGCTAGGTCTCAATGGGCAGCAGTCACAGTTATTAGGCAAGTAAATACACCACCACTTCCGTCCGTGCCTTCCTTTATTTCTTTATGTCTTCAGTCTCATCTGGCTCCTTCTCTTGATGCTCTCTTTCCCACCTCATTTCTTTTAACTCTTGTCTGTATTTCCGTTCAATGAACCGCTTCTGATGGGCCATCTGGGGAAAGTTATCTGACACAAGGAGATATATTTTACACTTAATAAAGGAGAGCTACCAGTGCACAGGATGATGCAAACTAAACACAACACACACACAAACAAACATGTATTTCACAGGAATATAGAGTTGCACTTTGTAAGGCAAGAGAAAAAAAAAATTGCTCATTTTCTTCTCTTTTTCTTTTATCATTCAGGAACACAATGGAAGTCTAAATCAGCACCTGGTTCTGGATTTCAATGTCTGATATGAACTCAACCATAAAAGGCACCGGAATACACAGTTGTTAAAACATAGCATGTGACTGCAGCATGTTTCCAGCTAGGTATTTTAACACAGTTCTCCCCGCAACAAGTGATTTTTAGGGAGAGATTAAAGGCTATAGCAAAAATGAGTTGTATATTTTTACAAAGCTTAAACTCAAAACTTCAAACAAATAACAATATTATCACATCATTATTTGCCAACAATTTTCCTCTTTCTGAACAGAGGAAAAAGATCAGATGGACAAAAGGACGAGGCCACAAGTTAAGTCACCGTTTCTGATAATTCAACCTGTGAAGTTTACTCAAGAGACCCAAAGCTTATGAGCAATAGCAACCCAAGTACTGCACTTTCATTTGGTGAAAGGACATGTCACTCAGTAGCACAGTTGAGGCTATATTTAGTTTGATATTTGACCCTGTTCAAGGGTGTTGACAGGGTGGAAATCTTGATTAAGATGTAAAAATTTTACAATTCAGTTGTTATTTGTGATATGTAATGAGTACAGCAATGGAGTAAGAAACCAAATATGGAACACAAAAGAGTCATCTTATACACTTATTCGACACACACTTCAACAGCACACATCACAAAGGGATGCATGAACAAATGAGAGTGACACGAGCTGTCTGGGAACTGGGTGCAGGTCTGTTAAACACAAGAGGGACTACTTCATATTTAAAAATTAACATATGTATTCCTAGGGCTTCTCTGGTGGCTCAGAGGTTAAAGCGTCTGCCTGCAACACGGGAGACCAGAGTTCAGTCCCTGGGTCGGGAAGATCTCCTGGAGAAGGAAATGGCAACTCACTCCAGTACTCTTGCCTGGAGAATCCCATGGACGGAGGAGTCTGGTGGGCTACAGTCCACGGGGTCGCAAAGAGTCGGACACGACTGAGCGATTTCACATTCATATATATTCCTACGGCTGATTCATCTTGAGTATGGCAGAAACCAACACAATATTGCAAAGCAATTGTCCTCCAATTAAAAACAGATAAATTTTTAAGAAAAGTAAATTTTTAAAAAGTAAAAGAGAATCAGAGAGGATGGCATATTTGAGAGAGTGCTTGATTTTGTTATGGATGAAGCATAATAAATGTATACAGTATATTCCCAAACCCTCCTTCCTTTTAACACTGTGTCCCATCTTCGCTCCCGACAGGTGGAAGACAGGGAGCCACAGGGTGGTGGGAAAAGAATATGAAAGGCAAGTAAGGGCCTAAGAGTCAGTGATTGATTTTAAGCAAAAGAGAAACATAATGGCATCTGAATTTTAGAAATAAAATAGCAGTAAGGTCCTATTCTCTAAGTATATTAAATTGATTCCTTATGTACTGTATGAAACACAGGTTTCAAATATTAAGAGCATAATCCCACCACTCAGATATAACCACAGATAAGCTTTTAGAATATATCCTTATAATAAGCCCTTTCCTATGAAGTAAATTTATACCTGACACACATATACACAATGTAAATGTGCACATATATGAATTAGACACACAACCACTTAAAATCATTCCCTGCCCAACTTACACTGGCAGAGTAGAGCTATAAGCACACTTTGATGGATACACTTTTTTCACTTATTCTAGTAGTATAAGCATTTTCCCATATTATTACTCTTCAAAAATATTTTGATATTACAACATTTGGACAAAGCTAAGGTTGGCAGACTCCTGTCTATAGGACAAATCTAATCCTCTACCTGTTTTGGTAAATACAGTTTTACTGGAACACAGACACTAGCCATCTGTATTCTACCTGAGTCTATGGGCCACAACATCAGAGCTGTGTAATTGAGATAAGAGTATTTACTATCCGGTCCTTTACAGAAAATGTTCGTCAACCTCTGGGATAATTTATCTAAACATTTCTCTATGTTCAAACACACAGTTTGAAGGACTGATTGATTTTTTCCACTATTATAAATCAACCTGTCACAATCATCATGGTTATGGAAACTTTCACTCATAATGCCAACTGTTTTCTTAGGTTTGACTTCTAGAAAGGAAATCTCTAGGTCAAAGGGTACGGACATCATTCAGGACCCGACGCATACCATCAAACTGCTTTCCTGCACTTTAAACTTTTACCTCCCACCAGTTCAGACATATAGGCCAGTCTTAGAATCAGCCATCTCTCCAAGTACTGTTTTATGGCTGAAAGCAAACAAATGAAAACTCCAAAGATTACCTTTAATAATCTTATAGGTGGAAAAATGGAGTCTCATTTTTATTACCATATGTGACTGTAATAAAATAAATAATAAAATCTATATATATATAATGGATTTTAAAAGCTCCTCAACAGAGTCAACAAAGCTCTTAGTGAAGATTCCATGGACTTGGGAGCCGGAGAACACCAACTTCTATCCCCAGGACTCCCCTCCCCTTGGCCCCCAAGCTCTCATCTGCAGATTTCCGCGTGGCTACTTGGCCCTCCTGCCTTTCTTGGAATTTGTCCCAGGCTGAGCATCCAGAGCCTGCTCCCTTCCAGCTTCCCACACGCTGCTCTCGCCCACGCTGAGCTGGCCGCTGAAGCCTGATGGAACTGCACTGTCGGGTTCTGCCCACAGGTTTTGCTGGGCGGCACGATATACCTCAGCAGACAACTTCCTTGCACTTAAGCCTTCAATTTGCAGAAGACTCTGCAGTTCCCTACAGGGTCAATTATGTAATTTAAGTGTCTTCAACCCAGCTATCCTACCCTTGGGAATCCATCCCCCGGAACTAAAAGCACCAATATAGAGACTTTTAGTATCAACAGTGATAAAAAGAGAGAAACAGTATCCGCCAAAAATTTTAAAAGCTGAATAAAATATGGCATATCCACAGCGTGAAATATGATGCAGCCCTTAAGAAAGAATGAATTGGAGCCACTATGACCTGGAGGGCTGCCCGTGATGTATTATCTAGCAAGAAAAGATGGATGCAGAGAAGTACGTAAATATCCCACTTTAATTAAACAGTGGCCAAACGCCAAAAAGAAAAAAACCTTCACAGGTTTAAGATTTTAGAACTATAGAGAAACATATAGAATGAAATATCCTAAGTCACTCACATGGGTTACCTGTGCTGAGAGTGGGACTCTATGCAAAATAGGAAAATGAAAATCAAAAAGCATTTGGGAATACTTTTTTTTAAAATTATAAGCCTATTTTATACGTATCTTACATTATACTACACTCTGTGCGGAGAATAATTATGAAGAAAAGAAGATCACATTTTATCAGTACTTACCGTTTTTCTACTTTCCCATTTTCTATCCATAAAACACTCATTACATTATGAACATATAATTATAGAAAAAGAGACAGGCTTACATTTTTCAAGTGCATCCATTGCTGCTCCCATTTCTGCTTGCTGAATACTATTAAAGAAAATGAAGACAAGGTACACTTTAAAGATTTTTTCCCCCAAAACACAAAATATGGCTCCAATTTATGCAGGCTAGTTTTCATGTTTGGTGCATACAATTTTATCTGATTATTTCTACTGTCACATACTGAATTGCACAGATAGGAATATACACAAGGGCATGCAGAAATGTCATCTATCTGTACAAAGCCTGTTTAAGTTATTCGTTCCACACTTTCAACACTGGAATAAAACGCCTTCCACTTATATTAGGTCTGAAGTACTTCTTACTTAAATTTGAACATCCTCAGTGTAAAGTTTAAGAGGCAAAGAGTAAAAAAATACACATACAGACAGACTTCAAATCACTTCTCAGTTTAAGATATAAATTGGAAGGTTCAAAGAAAGGTGATAACATATGAGATTCTTTTTACCTGAAGATGTGAGCATTTCCACAAAGCTCAAGTGAATAGTAATAAGAGATCAAGTGTCTAACGGCTGTGTCATGCACGGCATGTTTCATAAAATGCTTGCAGCAGTGAACAGACCTTACCTGTGTGCGCTCCTGCTAATGTGGTTTTCTCTAGGCAGCCAAAGACCTTTATGCAATGGCATTCCCACTGCTCAAGGCCAATTCTCAAGTCTGCGGCTGAGTTTGGTGGGGATATTAAGCCTTGAGAGTCACTTTGCTACTACCCTTGAACACTCTATACTCTTAAGTTCAAAAAGACAGGCTGCAGAGTTTGGAAATACCAAGCAGATATTAATACTTCTCAGACACACAGGATGTTCATTTGAAGAAACTTGAAGTATCATCCTCTCATACCTTGGTCCTTTCCCACAGCCAATTCTTTCTCCCTTGAAGTAGACAGCCACAGTGTAGGTCCTCGCATGGGATGGCCCCACTGTCTGCAGAGTCCTGAAAGGAAAAGGAAAGAGCAGTAATTATGTAAAGTGCTACTTAACTGTTACTGCTCATACATAACTCCACGAAAAATCATGTGACTTACTGCTGAGAGAGAGGAAGGCAAAAATAACAAGAAAATTAAAGGAGTACAGTTTTGATTTGCTAATATGACAAATACAGACAGTTTTGAAGTAGGAAATTTTTCAAATTCTATAGTGAATTTTTTTTTTGTGTGTGTATATATATCTTCAAACCATTATGAACAGTATCTGAAGGCAAACAGTAAAGTATAAAATATTTTTAAATAATTTCAAAGTGTTATTCCAAGTATTATAAAATTAAAGTTAGCCACTTCAGTCTGTTCATTGTATTTCAGTGCTAATCACACAGCTAAAAATCACAAATATTTGGGTAATACACTGCAAGCCCGTCGGAATAGCATCACATCCTTTATGGATTCTTTCTAATGAAAAATCAGAGATCATTTCAAAGGTATGTTATAATCGGAGTACACAACACAATTGCCAAAAAACAAAACACCAGGCACTCTGGATATTAATGACAGGGTGCAGATTTCAAGTGTGGTAAAACTGATAACTTCATGGAAAAGGGAAATTAAAAGTAGCCAGCAAAGATAATGGGATGAACACAGTAATCCTGAAAAAAAAAAACTATGTAAAACAACCCTATCATCTTGATAAAAAAGAACAAGCTCGTCGCATGCTTTCATGGGGGGATTTATGAGAAGGGGGCAGTCATTTCCTTTGTCTGTACTCACTGGGATGAAAGTACACAGACGGCTTCTTAAAGGTAGCGCTTATTATAGTAATCATGCCTGCACTATGAGAAGTTTATCACCCTCATTTTATTTATTGAACTTTAATTATCACTTTGATGAGGAGATACTTTGAGCCTTTCACATAGTACAGTCTGGATGTTCATTATGCTTATTAGACACATATTAAAGTGCTATTTCTAAACATTTGGGGTTTTTTCCCAATAAATAAAGGAAACATTGTTCAGCAGTGACAGCTTCTTGGGACAATTTATAGCAGCCTGCTGTGGGGTGACTCAACCTTTTCTTGGCCTCAGTTTTTCTTTTAGTGAAAAAGCCTATAACGTGTTGTGACTATTAAATAAAAACATAAAAAAGGATTTAAAATTCCCGGCTGCCACTCTGGTGTTTTCCCTTGAGTACTGTGAAGTCTGAGAAAGTCCACAGGAAGCGGGGGTGGGGGTGGTGAGGCTTTTATTTCATATGAAACACACAAATGTGTACACTTGTACACATGTGTGAACAGAGACAGGGGTAACCCAGTACTAAAGGTAGATATTTAAACATCCTTAAAAACATATATCCAGACCATACCTTGGGAGGCCACCCACTTATTTTGATAATCCCTCCCTTTTATAATTCCTCTTTGAAACCAGCTTCTGAAACCACCTTCTGAGTGTCTCAAGCTAATTACTCAACTTCAGAGTCAAACCTCCCGTTCTCATCAAAACCGGCGTTATGTGTGTAGCAACCTACATTTCCTTTGAATGACTTTTGGCTGCTCCTCAAAGGATAAAGATGTGTCACTAAAGATATTCAAATGTACACAGCAGCTTTTGGTACACATCCTGGAAAGAAAAGTTCCAAATATTTGAATAGCACAGCCGTGGTGAAGAACTGCCCGGCTTCCTACAGTGACTGCCTGTCAGGCGATTGGGACAGATGCCAGCAGGGCTTCAGAAAGAGCAACACCCAAGTACAGTTACAAATAAACAAGCACAGGCTGCCTAGTCTAGGTGTGCGGGCAGCATGGGTTATAAGAAATAAGAAGACAAACATAAGAACGTATATAAAACCAACTTAACCCAAATTTCTCTTATCTTGATCTCATCTTTCTCCCAGGGAGCAGTTCACCGTATTTTAGAGATGGAGAAAGCACAGACAATCAAATGTGACCCACTTACTTAGAGCACAAAGACTGAGAGGCCCAGAGGGTTTCAGTGCTGGGCCTAGTCAGAGTCACGAAGTCTCCCCCCAGGGCTCTCATCACCACTGCCGCTCAGCAGTTAGCTCTTCCTCCTGGCACACGGGGGTTATTCTAGGCTTCCTGGGTCTGACAGCCTGCGGGCAGCACGTACTCACTTGTACAGCGGAATGTCCGGTTCTTTTCCTTCTGTCCTAAGAGTCAGGCAGCACTGCTGAAGCTGGGATTTGGGGTCGTTCCAATCCTGATTCAAAATGAATTCCTGTAGCAAATCCCCCAAACAGTACTTAGTAAAGGATTCTGGAATCACCAAGCATAGAGCAAACAACTAATTTAAATTTTATATGAGCTTACTTTTAATCGTGGAAAGAAACAAACATTCATGAAAGTATGAACGTATTCCAAGTCTTTATCAATGTATAGCGCTGCAATAAATGCTGAAAAAGAGAAAGGGTAACATAAGCCCCGATGCACTGCCATTTACTAGAAAGAGTATGAGAGCGAGCCTTTTAAGAAACATTTTAATAAGGTTTTCACCTTCTAAGCCCTCTTTATTTTTTAGCATTACCATTTCATCTTGCTTCAGACAAGAACTACTCTTTATCACTAATATTAGAAACAGCAATAGAGATGTGTGATTAAGATGCAAAAACCACAAAGACCAAATTACATTTGTCTGAGGGCTAAATGAACAATTAGTTAGAACGATACACAATTCTGCTGTATATAGCAGGGGAAGAATGACATCAGGGAACGCAACCATGTTAAGATCAAACAAATCAAAATAAAACTTGAAGATCATACAAGGCCAGAACAAGCACATCCGAAGGCCTGCTATTCCTAACACCAATCTTGAGACCACCCATTGACAGGGGCTGTGTCACATTTCATGAACAGAAATGGGACCATCTATGGATTCGATCTGCCAAAATGGAGGAAAAATAAATACTAGGCTTAATGACAATATAACCAAATTTGTATTAATAAATGGTGACCCCAAAGACAACTTCATTATAAAGGTGATCTCAAACATGTAAGCAAATGGTGAGTTTTTTAAAGAAGGAGTTAAAAATAGCTTCTGTTGAGCAAAAACAAAGGCTACTGAGACTGATCACTCAACTTAATTTTTTTGTACTTTTAATGTTGTTACTTTTCTTTAATTGAAAAAGAGATTCTTTTAAGTTCCTTAGTCAGACTGCCTTTACACTTTGTAAATCAGCTGATTTGCATGGTAGACTTTAATATTTGTGTATAACTGCAGTTGTCAAAAATACCATAATATTAAATTTTAAAAAAAGGTTCCAAGGCCCAGTGAATGGCCCACTTACTTTAAAGTAGTATTAGAAACAATAAAATTGCGCTTATAATCCTTTAATTAGCTTAACAGGATTACTTATAATGCTACTAGACCATATCAGAAACTGTAAAAGATGACAATGTTGTCCATAGAGCTTTGAGTTCATTCACAATAGATAATAATTCTAGTATTCAGTGAACAAATTACCTTCTTTCCTCTATGCCCATATCTAAAGGTTGCTGGTGGCAAAAAAAACAGCTATGATTCACTATTACCGGTCTTCACATTCTGCTACTGTTTCACACAAAGAGATTTGATGGCTAAGCTTTAGGATGGAGGGGTGTGGGGGCGGGGGCATCAGTGAACACAGATGGTACATAAATCCATTATTCACATGTTTTAATTCCAAATTATTCTCTTTCAAACAAGCTTTGGAGAGAAGCATAAATCAAAATTAAAACAGAAGAGAAGTTTCTTTAGTCAGAATGTCATAACAATGAGAAGCGGCAGACTTTGAATCTGCAGGTTAAGAGAACAGCTTTCTCTGTAGGACTCACATTCCAAAAGGTCAGCCAAGGTCTTGGTTCTCAGGGCGACAGGTCTTTTGGTCTTGTCGTTGGTGATGGCGTATTCCTGCATGCCCAGTTCCTCCGCCACCTTGGCCTGAGTTCTGTTATTCACCAAAGAGCTTCGCAACAGCTGGCCAAACAGAATTGAGATACATTTAGAAACCGTTTCACTTCTGGTCTCTCTCTTGTTCCTGTGTTGGGTCCAATCAGCCTAGACCATCTCACTGACAGGGACAGCTAGGCAAGCAATGACTTATGTTTTCAACCACCACCCTCGGGGGGCAGTGACAAACTCGACGTGCTTCCAGCTTCTTAATAACTTCCTCTGCTCCTGAATTTTACCTAACTGACCTTTAAATAGTTCATTTAGTTGTTTAGTAGCAGGGAGCAGTCTTGAGGGAGAGGCCAGTACTATAGTAAAGGTCAAAGATTCCATTAAGTTTAATGTTACTAAAAGAAGGAACATTAAAACTAGTAAAAATCAACTTATTGAAGTATAATTTACATCCAACAAAATACACCCATTTTAAGTACAGTTAAATGAGTTCTGACAAGCTTCTACATTTCCATCACCCAAACAAGTGCCCTGGCCCCTTGGTGATCAATCAATCCAATCCATCTACCACCAGGCAAACTTGACTGCTTTCTGTCACTGTACACTAGTTTTAAAGGAGCACTCTTTAAAAGTCAAAAATAAACTTCATGTTGTACGGCACTGATGCTAATTTTGATAATACAGGATTTGTGGAAGTGATGCTTTGGTATTAATTAAAATATTTAAATTATTAATTTACATTGTTACTTTTGTTCTTTTAAAAAGATTTATACTATATATCCTGACTCACAGTTGTTCAAGCTGAGATCCTTTATTTTTAATCAAATTAATACATAATTTTCATATTTCAACTTCAGGAATGCCAAACAAAAATTTCTACTAGGAATTTCAGCCAGCTAGGAATCCTCTAAGGACTATCTAAGCAGTAGCATTAAACAGTGCGTGAAAACTGTACAATCAGTCCATAGTAGAGGTGCCCATAAAACAAGCGTGCCGTAGGAATTTAACAGTCACTGATCATTCACTAGGGGAAGGTGGGGAGGGAGGCAGGGGAAAGTGGATAGACACAGAGATGAGAACTCACCAAACAAAAGCTGAAAGTTATCATCCCCAATCTGTAAGATCTGGGGAAATAATGTACCTAAAACTTGAAGTTTTTCTTACAAAGATGAAACAAACCTGTGATCTAGTATAATTCCTGCTAAGGAATCCCTGATGCCAGGGCCAAGGCAGGAAGCAGCTGCGAGTGATGCTGGTATTATAGCCCCTGCCGTTCCACATCACACTTTGCTTATTAGATGCAAGTTTTATGCTCTGTGGCTCCATAGTGTCAACTGAGCTTATGAAAATCAAGATTTATTCTCAATGCCTGAGATTGCATCCTTGACAACAGATAAATAAGAAACAATATGTTCTTAATTTGTCTGACAATGATTCATGAAGCAGAAACACAACTTGATCTTCATAAGCCATGCTTGCTGTTGAGTTACAGACTCTTATTCTTTGCTTGTTTCTGTTCCTTTCCTCCGATCTCCCCCTAACTCTATCTTTTCTTCAACACAGTGTTTCATTAAAATTAATATCCACAGAGAAGTTCAAAATTAAAAAGGCCTAGCAAAATAACATTCCAAGAAGACAGGATCAGGGAATTCCCTGGTGGTCCAGCAGTTAAGACTCCGTGCGTTCACTGCAGTTGCCCCAAGTTCAATCCCTGGTCAGGGAACTAAGAAATCGCAATTTGCACGGCACGGCCAAAAACAATGCAACCAATAGGGTTGTGTGCCCACTAGTCTAAAACCTGAGCTGGAAAGGAGACATCTTTTTTAGTTTGGATTTATAGTGGGGGAGGTTCACACAGTAGAGGCTGCTGGAGAACAGGAGGGTTATTTTGAGAATATAGCTATGCTCAGCGAGCTGGGTTCTCAGTATATGCTTTTGGTGAAAGGAGAAAACTCTAATATGGGCTGTGTGTATGGAGATTTCATGCCTTAGAATCAACAAGCCTGATGTACACACATATGAGCACACAAATCATAACACATCGCTGATTACTGGGCCCAGCTGCTGCCTTCCGGCGTCAGGGCTCCTCATTCAGTGCCGCGCAGTGATGCTGTCAGTGAGGATGGAAACAGAAATGCTACCAGTCAGAAACACTACCAGTTTTATTTAAGATACACCCTGACGGGTCTTAAAGCACCAACCGGTGGCCAGCAGGAAGTGAGATCTTTCAGTTCTTGCCAAAATGTAGAGCCGGAACCAAAAGTCAGGGGTGGGGAGAAGGAAGATATAAATCATCCACACTTTTAGAGTCAGTTTACATTTAGAAGAAGAGATGAAAAGAGGTAAGGTCTTGCTCTTTACTCAAACAAGAAAGTCTGAAGAAGGCAGTTCTTTAAATGACATCCTCCATCCCTGGCCTTTGCTGAACTGTATTTCAGAATAAATCACGCTGTTTGCCAATGAGTGAGATCAGGAGGGGATCACAAGGCAAAAAGCTACCGAAATATGGCCGTTCAGAGCAATAGTTGTGGAGGCGGATGCTAGGCTAGGCCCCGCACTGCCAGCTGAAGATCCTGAGATGACCAACATCCCGTGGCTGCCCTCCGAGAGCTGCTCGTCTCCAAGGGAAGCTGCACACAAGGTGCCCAAGGTGAGAGCACGGGCCACAGCACACGCACACACTCCGCTCCAACCAGGTCTTCCAAAGAGGGGAACCTGACCCCAGAGCAGCAACATTTCAGAGGCTTGTTGATCTGGCTGTTGCATCAGAATCATTAGGTAGTTCTGACACACTGGTACTTAGGCCTCTTTCCAAGAGGCAAGGAATTAGAATTTCAGGACGTGTACATTTAAAAACATTTCAGGTAGGTGGACTCTGATGAATATTATAGAGTCAGAACTGAAAAGAATGAATCTGCCAGTGGCAGAAGAATGGGTGCTATGGTCTGAATGTTTGAGTTGCCCCCAAATTCAAATGCTGAAATCCTAAAGATGATGGTATCGGGAGGTGACTGAGTCATGAGGGTGGACCCCTCATGAATGGGATCTGCGCCCTTATAAAAGAAGCCCCATACTGATCTCTAGCCCCTTCCACCCTGTGAGGAGGGTACAGTGAGAAGTCTGTGAGCCAGAAGAGAGCCCTCACCTGACCATGCTGGCACCCTGACCTCAGACTCTAGATCTCCAGAACTGCGAGCAATAAATTTCCGCTGTTCATACGCCATCCTGTCTGTGGTACTTTGCTATAGCAGCTGGAATAGACTAAGACAGTATGAAAGGGTTTTCTAGCAAGAGGAAACAGCTCATTCAAGAGCAAGGAGCCATGATACAGAAAGATGACTACTGGGTGGAACTGGAAGAGAAATCTCAGCCTGGTGTGGAGGAGCTGATGCAGGTGAGTGAGGCTGCCTAGCCTCTAGGCAGCGAGAGCTGGCTGACCTCTGGGCAGAGAGAGTCTGGTAGGTGAGGTAAAGAAGTCTGTCTTTCCTGTAAGGGAAGAGGAATCCCAAAAGGTGTCAAATGGGAGCGGTGGCAAGGTAGTCTTCTGATTGTAGAAAGACTATTTTGGTAGGTGGGTTTGGATGGGGTAAGACACAAGGTTTGCAGATCCTGATGCTATAAACTACTATTTTACAAAGAAGGAAAATTTTAGTAGAAATCTAGAAATCAAACAGTAAGCATCCAAGTGAGCATGAGATACTTATTAGAATGTTTTGCAAACAGTGCCTTGAGTTAGATGTACTGGGTTGGCCAAAAAATTTGTTCAGGTTTTTCTGTAACAGCTTACAGAAAAACACGAATGAACTTTCTGGCCAACCCAATACTTGTAAAAAAGCTAATGATTTGGCGCCAAGCTGCCTAGGTGCAAACTGTGGCTCTACCACTTCCTCGCTAAGTGATCCTGTATAAGTTACTAAATCTCTCTGAGGCTCAGTTTCCACATCCATTAAACAGAGAAAACAGTACCTACCTCACAGGGATATAAGGAGAATTACAGTGAATGTGTATACAATCTAAGTACAATGACTGACACATAACAAACACACTGAAACACTAGCTGCTATTGTTTGGCACTGTCATTATCAGCCAAGACATGCTTAACTCTGGTTATGGGGAAAAGGTTATAGAAAGTTCTAGGAACTCTTTGGATTTGTTTTCAATGCAAATATTCTGGATACCTGTTCACTGTCTTCAAAGCTCTCCATTTTATTAAGTCTTATCTGTCCTTAACAACTTTTTTAAAAAACACTGCCTTATCCCCACCCACCAAAAAAAAAAAAAAAAAGATAAAATTTAATTTGCAATTACTGGGAAAAAAAAGGAAAACTGTACTAAGGGCTCACTATAAAGCTGAGAGGAAGACTGCTGAGTTCCTGAAGCAGTGGCAAGGATCAACAAATTGCAAATGCTGATTTTGAAGATCCAGGATGTTTCCTATTATCTCAACACAGCAGTCTTTCCAAATTCAAATTTTACTAAGAAAAAGGTTTACTGGTTTAAAATAAGCAAAGAAACACTCTGGCACTCTTCCTTCAACGTCTACTCACTCTTGATTCTAAAGAGAAAAACCACAGCTGTGGGACATGAGCTACCAAAGAGGGCCCCCTAGTGTAAACAGGAGAGTCTGACTAATTATCCTGAAGACTTTAATGTAAGGGCATGGGGTGAAAGACAAACGTGTTATTAAAAACGACAGTGATGTGCCTCACGGGTCTCTCATACCAAGAGTGGTGGCCAGATGGCCTCCGTTTCCCGTGAGAACTAAAGAAAAGGTAGGCAAATGCTTGCAGCCAGAGTGCAAGTCAGGGCCACACAGCCAGTTTACAACAGTGATGGAGAAGTTCTCAAATAGGAGCTGTGGAATCTGCCCCCTCAGAGATCCGTCGGCTCAGACACCTGTTCTCCTGATTCATGCCTTGTGCTGTCTGGAGGCAGCAGGGAAGGATTAGATCAAGGCTTCCCAAAGTTTATCTGTAACCCTCGCTTTCTCATTGTCCCGATCATTCCTCTGTTTCGTTTTGTTTTTCTTCTTTTTCTTTCTTTAATCTTTTGGCCACACCACAAGGCACAGGGGAGAATCTTACTTCCCCGACCAGGGATCGAACCTGTGCTGCCCTGCACTGGAAGCATGGAGTCTTAACCACTGGACCACCAGGGAAGTCCCCTCCAAATCATTCCTCTAAAAATAAAAATTTCAAGATACAAATGAACTTACCTACAAAACAGAAAACGACTCACAGACTTAGAGAACGAAATTATGAGTGCTGGGGAGCAGAATGGGAGAAGGAATAGTTAGGGAGTTTGGGATGGACATGTACACACTGCTGTATTTAAAATGGGTAATGGAAAGACCTATGGAAAGACCTACAGTAAGTCCTACTGTGCAGCACAGGGAACTCTGCTCAATGTTACGTGGCAGCCTGGATGGGAGGGGAGTTTGGGGAAGAATGGATACACATATATGTATGCCTGAGTCCCCTCAGTGTTCACCTGAAATTATCACAACATTGTTAATCAGCTATACTCCAATACAAAATAAAAAGTTAAAAAAAAAACTTAAAAAAATAAATAAAAACAAACATTTCTGCAAGTTCATCTTCTTGTGGATACTGACACTGGGCACAGTGCACACTGTAGCCATGAGGCTGACGAGTATCTTCAGCTCTGTCGTTTGTAGTAAAGGCTAAGACAGAGGAAGGAAATAGACACAAAAACTCGCATGCAAATGTTAAAAAGTTGCCCATGTGACAAGAAAGGCATTCTTGTCTGAGTAACTGCTCTTTGAGACCCCCTCACTATTTACCCTGACTCTACTGAGTAGGTTCTACCCTCAAAAGCCAAAAGTTCTATGAAATAGAACCTCCTTCCTCTAAATCCCCATTCGAACTCTGTCATCCCCGGACAACTGCATAAGCCTGACATTCCTTCCCAAACAGGCCTGTTTGAACACCCAACTTACAGAACACTGTTTTCTCCCATCAGCATTCAAAACTTGAAAACTGCAATTTCATTTGCTCAACTGTCCTTAGTCTCTATGAAACAAGTGTGTAAGGCAATAGCTCCGGGCTAACTAACGCCTCCTTGCAGTTGTGTGCTCTTTAATCACAATAATGATTTTTAGCCATCCTTTCCCTGCCTCCCACCCAGCCAAATGCAACTGCAATAAGCAATCCTTCACAAATTTTAAATTACTTTTAACCCTTAGACATTCATAAATTAAGTTTTCGGCTTCTTTCCTTACACATAAAACACGCTATTTCTCTCCAATGCCACTTCCACTTCCCTCTCTATATGAGTTATCCATCCACAAATCTCTCATTCTTCTACTTATCAAATATGTATCAAGAGCTCACATATGCCAGACACTGCCAGGCATACAGTGATAAATAAAAATATGCTCTCACATAACTTTCAGGCTTGTGGGACAGGCAAACTCAAAAAATAAGTGTCAAGAAGGAGAAGAACATGGAGAGTTGACTAGAGGGTTCCCCTTGCATGCAGCAGTCACGCCGGAACTGACATCTCAGGCAGAGGAGGAGCTAGCAGGCAGCTAAGAGGAAGGGCTCGAAGTAGAATGGTCTCCAGGTAGAACAAACCCCATGGCAGGAGGTGGCCTAGAGGAATACGAAGCAGGCCAGGTGAAAAGGTGCAGAGTGAGAAGACAAAAATGTGACATGAGGTCAGGCAGGCGGAGCAGCTTGTTCTTTAGTCACTCTCCAAAGAGCAAATGAAGAGTGTTAGAGTGGACTGTGGTGATCATTCACTCAGCCTATTTGCTGAGCACAGACACGCCAGGACTGTTCAAACACCTAGGGAATCAGGGATGAAGGCAAGAGACAAAATACCTACCCTCCTGGAGTTTACACTCATGAGAGAGCACAGACGGTGAACAACTAAAACATATAGTCTGTACTAAGGAGGAGAAGGAAGGAGAAAATGGGAGGTGAGATTCTAGACAGGAGGAGGGGAGCCAGGGATGAGGAAAAGAGGTCAGTATTCAAGCAGAGTGAGTGAAAGAAGGCCTCACTGGTGATGACATGTGAACAGAGGGAAAGGATCTGGCATAGCATGTGCAAAGGCTGGCTTAGTGTCCTGCAGGAATCTCACAGAGGCTAGAGTGAAGTGTCTAGGAGAAAAAGTTAGAGACGGTAGCAGGAAGGCCGGTCATACAGGGTCTTGTAGGTAACAACACTATCTTTTACCCTTGAGATGAGGTATTTTCAAAAAGTTTTGCCCAGAGGAGATTTTAATCTGATGTCTCTTTAAAAACGATCCCTTGAGATGATGTGCTGAACACAGACAGAGGGTTGGGGAAAGATGGACCAGTTGGGACGCTATGGTTGTAATTTAAGGTAAAGATAATCATGGTCCAGACCAAGGTGGTTTAACAGTGAAGCTGGTGAAAAGTAGTCATGTTTGAGACAAACTTTTAAGGTAAAATCAACAAGCTATGCTAATGGGTAGGAGGTGTTAGCATGAGACAGAGAAGAGTTAAGACAACTCCAAGGTTTCTAACCTGAGCAACTAGAACAGAATGGTCCTTACTGATATGGAAAACACCAAGGTTTGGGGGTAGAAATCAGTTTTGTTTTGGCCATGATAGGTTTGAGCTGCCTGATAGAAATCTATCTAGAGATTGCTGTGGATCTATAACCAAGTACATCTACAGATATGTAGACATATGAGTTTGGAGTTAGGGGGACAAGGGCTCAAGACATGAAACAGGAAGTAATGTACAGACATACTCAGACTCATGGAGAGGAAGTCAACAGAAAAGAGACGAGGCCCGAGACCGGGGGCACTCCAATACTGAGAGGTCAGGGAAGCGAAGAGGAACAACCACAATGGACTAAAGATGAATGGCCACTGTGGACACGGCAGACGTATTGTGAAGATGCCACAGGCCGCAGCAGGCAACCTGGCCTGTGTGGAGAGATTCAGGAAAGTCAGTGTAGGAAGCCATAACCCGTAATGCAGTCCAGCAGGCCTGAAACCTGAGACAACGTCCCCCATGGGAGAGTACAAAAATGCCCACAGGAATGGCAAGGCCAGCTTTTTCAACAGTAACACACATCTCAGGGAGAAATCTGAACCAGCTGCCTTGCCTACTGCTTTGGATAAGCACAACCCTAAGATTCCTGTCCTCTGCAATGTACAGTAAATGCCACCCCCACTCACTGGATCTCTCTGTCAGTCATATCCCTGTAACACTGCGGCATCTGTGCAGAAACTACTGCCATGGTCCAGTGATAGTAGAAGATCTGGGTAATGAAGACGAGGTGGCTACTCCAGCAGCAATGTGGGCAAAACTTGCGAATGGTCTATGCTGGAGGGAAGCAAGGAAGAGAAGATGACTCCTAGGCTTCTGACTTGCCACACTGGATGGGTGAGGGTGCCCTTCAATTACTCAAGAAATAACTGGAAGAGGACCCAAATTTCAAGTTCAGCCTTGGATACACGGAGATGATGAGCATGCAGCTGACCCTGAAGCTCAGAAATGAGATGGGATTGAAGAAATCCATTCAGAAGTCTGCCTACAGCAGGAAACGAATGTTATAAAGAATGCCTATAAGAGACTCGAGTAAGAAGAGGAAATGCCTAGGAGCGAGCTTTGTGCATCCTGGAATATTCACCAGCTCTACAGAATAGGATGAGCCTGCAAAGGAGAATGAGAAAGAGTAGCTCAAGAGCGAGAGGGAAACCAGGAATGTGAAGCATCACAGAAGCCCATGGGAGACAGTGGTTCAAGAAGGAGGGAGGAAGCACCTATGTCAGTGAGACATTTATGAGACACAGTATCTTTTAAAATATGTATTTCACTGATTTTAGATCATCTTTGTTTTGCCAGCAGATCTGTTGGTCCTGCTGATTTCTACCAAAGCCTTCTGTGAATACAGTTCAAAAAACCCTCCATATCAGAATTTTGTCATTTGTTAACATCTTTCTAATAAAGTATCCCAAAATTCTCTAATCAAGAGAGCAAGGCTGATGATAAACATATTTCGGATCAAATTAGTTATAGCACTGAAGTCACTTTGGAAAGAACACAAAACTGGAGTCTCCAGCATAGCTGTGCTTTCACCTTTATCCAGACCTGGGCAGGGCTCATGCCTTTCTGAGTCCTGGTTTCAATATCTGTTCAGTGTTGGGGGAGGGGTTGGGACATGTATGCAGTGCCAAGAAGGGAAGCAATACATCTGTCGATCCATACCTTCCTCCTCCACAAAATTCTGGAGAATTTGTGGGAATACAGGGGTAAATGTGTATATTGAAGTCACATATTTTCAGCAGTGGCCTCTATATGCCCATAAAATGAATGACTGCTTCAAGCCATTTGCTTTAATCTGGCCATTTCTCAGACCAACCAGATACTCTGACAGCTATGAAGTCTATTCCCTAATGGCAGATACAGAACCGAGCCTTTATTGATTCCTGGATGCAGAGAAAGACACTAGATACTAGTTTATTTCTGGTAAATGCTCATATGCGCTTAAGAATTTAATATTAATTCAAAAGGAATTTCTTGTCAATCCAAAAGCAGTTAATTGTAAATGGTCATTAAACTGCTAATTTTAAACTAATTTAAAAAGTAAGAGTACTTCTGATTTCCCACAAAGTGATACATGGGGCTTAGTAGAAACATAATAAATATTCATTCAATGAATGAATGAAAGGGCCATATTTTGTTGGGTTTAGAAATTCTGCTGAAAAATTACATCTAAACATAGTCAAATAATCATATTCTCCCTAAATTCAATATCTGTATCTCTCCCATAAACTATTTCCACAGTTCAGAGTTGCAAAGATAATATCAAATTCTATTCAAAGCAAAACATGCACAGAGCTTGTAGAGATGCAAGTATGAAAGACTTATTATTTACCTCAAGCATAATGAAGAATGTCTATACTCACAAGATGTCTTATAGTGTCTATTATTTTCTTTGCCCAGTAAGGTATTTGCTTTCTCAATGCCCAGTCCTAGAGGGACTTCTCAAAGGTTATTCCTTGTGCCAGGAGATCATCATCACTGACTTCCAGATAGGTTTTGTTCTCCATTCCAGTTTTATTATTGATTGGTTTCACAGAGTAAAAACCGTACGCAGCAAATAAAAAAACTCAATAAAGTTTTATAAAATGAAACAAAAGTGAGAGGAATGGGAACCATTTCACTTTGTTCATAAATCAAACGTTTTCTCTCAATGTCCCTTTCAACTCCACACGGTCCAGCCAAACTAGGCTTCTGATCTTTCATGCTGTGCCCTTGTTTCAGCAGTCCTGATGCGTGTAATGTCTTTGCATAGAAATTTCTTCCCATTAATTCCCAATTGCCAGATCCTACTCATCCTTAAAGGCTCAAACATCATAATAACCATGAAGCCTTCTAGAAACTCCACAGCTAAAAGAAATCTTACTTTACCTAAACAGCACACTTTCCTTGTATAATATTTAACGTAGTTCTCCCTTGTATTTATAGCTACTTATTTATACTTTTTATAGTGTACACGTATGTGTATACACACACACCTTAAACTATACATATATATATACACACACACACATATACATATGTGTATATATATAGAAAGAGAGAGAATTTGTAATTGTTAACTTGCATTTTTAATTTCTTCTAGTAGTTTTTACACTTCTTATGGACAGACTAGGCATCAAGTAATATTTGCTCCCCCCATGAAGCCTAACTCAGTGTCTTGCATCAAGTAGGCAATCACTAAATAAAGGAGTATAAAAAGAGCTCTCATCATATATTGTTTTTGCATACAATTTACTTAATAAAACAAAACCATATGATATGCTAAAGTCACCAAGAACTAAGTCATCAATTACATAAGTATATATCTAGTTCTTCGAATCTTCAGTTTCTACTACACAGCAAACTTGTTGGAGGAAATGGTTTTACACAAACTTACAGTTAAGTGTCCTTCATGATGATCTGGAAAATGAATGAATAAGTACTCCGTGGCTACCAGCTGCATTATGGAGTCACCAAGGAATTCCATCCTCTGATTGTGGCCTCTAGGGGAAAAAAAAACATCAATGTAAAGAGATCAATAAGCATTTGTAGATTCAAAAAAATAAAAAAATTAAGGTATGGTTTTAAAAAGCAATGTGTTCATCTTGCTTAAAGCACAAAACTAAATACAACTCCCCAAAGCCCCTCAACTGAGATCTGAGTCAATATAGGTTCAGTTTCAAAGGAGAGTAAAGTGAGTACTATCTAAGGATTAAACAACTGCTGAAAGAAAGACTGGTATATAGTGCCTGGACAGAAGCTGGGGAGAATCAATAGAAAAATAAAATACAGTTGAATCCTTGAACCACCTGGGGGTTAGGGGCAGCGCCCCCCCAGGCAGTCAAAACTCCAGTTTAACTTTACAGTCAGTCCCCTGTACCATGGTTTGCACCTGCAGATTCAACCAAATGACTTCACGCAGCATTGTAGCATGTACTTACTGAAAAATATCCACGTGTAAGTGGACCCATGTGGTTCAGACCTACGTGATTTAACGGTCAACTGTATAGTACAGACAACAAACGTGCACAATCTTTACACACACAAAATACAGCAAAAAGATGCAAGAATTTTCTATGCTAAATCTTTACCTTTCCATTGAAAAACAGACTCCAGTTTTCAAATCTGAATTCCAGGATAAGGACTAAAAAAATCTATGACAAGATTCTTTGTTTTTTTCAGTGTAAAGACAACTGTGAATATCTAATTTGGGGGAAGAAAACCTGATGAGTGTGAGTTAGTTGCTCAGTCGTGTCCTACTCTCTCTGACCCTATGGACTGTAGCCCACCAGGTTCCTCTGTCTACAGGATTCTCTAGGCAAGAATACTGGAGTGGACTGTCAAAGAAGAAACCCAAAAACTGAATTAAAAAACATGTAAAAAAAAAAAACCGTTTTGGTTATATTATCAGTTATTTCACTAGGTCATATTCAAATCACTCACTTACAGCAGGGACTGGAGGGCCAAATTCACCCTATGGCCTGCTTCAGTAAATCAGGTTTAATTGGGACACAGCATGTTCATTCATTTATACTTTTCCTATGGCTACTCTTATGTTACTTTTGTGTTACTTATGTTGCTTTTATGACAGAGTTGAATCATCATGACTGTGACCACCTGGCCTGTCTCTTCATTGGAAAAATTTTTACTTCCTTCACACTTATAATTTATAAAGAAATAAGATTCATGACAATGAAACCAAAAATACCGGATTAGAGCATACGCCCTGGTCTACACCAGTGTCTGACTGCTCATTCATCTGACAATGTGACTTCCTTGGAAATATGTTTGAAATCCCAATTCCTTGAAAGGGCACACAGCAAAGGTTTGGGACTGTGTGTCCAAATGGTCATGTTAGAACTACAAGAGTATTTCTAACTCACAGGGTCAGATGGTTAAATCCCACAGTTCTCAATGTGAATGCTCTTGCCAAAAGTCGAACATGTGTAAAAATTACTCCAATTGCATCTTCAAATTCAGTAAGTTTCTGTAGAACTGGAGAAGTCTCAATAAGTTGTCGATCAGTATTTGGCTCTTGAAGCTACAAGAAGGAACAAACAAATATCACAGGCAGTGTTTGGTTACAACTGTAATTATCAATTCTAAGTGTTTTGTAAACTTCTTGTTCCCACAGGCAGAAATTTCTGAAATGCCAATAAAACATGAAAGCTTCTTTCTCCTCCCTTAGAATGGCAAACAAACCTAACATTTAAAGAAGGCTCAAATAATATTTTCCAACCTTCTATCAGATTTCAAGGCCAAATACTATACACAGATAGTTCAAAATCCTAAGTATTATACTAGCTCTCCAAGGAAGAGGCAAGCTGAAGAACCTATCAGCTTAGGGAATCTATCTATCTATCTGGTAACCTAGCAGTTCTCAAACTTTAGTACTCATCAAACTCTTGCAGTACTTGTTAAAAGCAGATGGCAACGCCCTGCACCCAGAGTTTCTTACTCAGTATGACTGGAATAAGGACCAGGAATCTGCCTTTCTGGTAAGTTCCCAGGTAACACAGATGCTGCAGGTATGGGGATCAGCTTTTGAGAATCACTGCGTTGAATAACTTGACCACTGTGTATCTTCAAGGGGCGAACCTATTTTGGCTAATGATCATCATTAAACTGGATTCAGCTTACATTGGAAATTATTATATTAATAACACTAGGCAAGTGCTCCACGTTAACAATGAGCCTTTAACCACTAGCAGAGAGCAAGTATAAAACATCTGAAATGAATATTTTCAGGAACTTTGGGCTAGTTCATATTCATAAAATACTTCTAAAATACTCTGAATTAATGTCACTTGTTACTGTGAAGCCTCTCATAAGAGAGTTCAGCCACTAGTGATGATTATATATACATAATATATATATACAAAAATGTATATGTATGAGTATACATTTACATGTATATATTTATATATGTCTCCAAGGTAAAATGGTAATAAAAGCAAAGAAGAGTGAGAATTTTTAAAACAATTGGGGGAAAGAGTGTCACCATATATAGATCTTTTAAATTCCAAAATCTTGAATAAAGTCATTATACTCTACTAAAATTTTAATTTACAATGTTTTATGCAATTGAAGTCAAATCTCTGAATTTCAAAGAAACAAATTAGGTTACAATTTAGCAATGTTAATTTAGTATTTGTTCTACTTTGTAATAAGCCCAGACCTGCTTCCATATTATTTTCCCTATAACAGCAGGCATGTAGACACACTGGAGACAACACCGTCTTGAGTATCACTATTCTGGGGAAGAGAGGGGACCAAACCACAGCTACACAAGTAGCTCTTCCTGCCTTTCGAGCGATGGCAACTCCCAGTGCTTCGCCCACCTCACCCCAGACCACAAAAACACAATGCATGGCCTCGTTTTAGTTATCTGTTCCAAAGTTCTCCAGTCTGATACCCCAGCTTAAAGTCATAATGCCACTGAAGGGAATCAAAGGATAAAAGCAGAAGGGGACAAAAGGCAAAGTGAAGCATCGTGAGTACCTGGAGTTACAAAGCTCACTGCAGACAGGAAGGTCACACTTACCTGGAGTGGGTGGAGAGGATAATTGAGCCAGACTTCGCGCAGGTCCTGGAAAATGGAGTGATGCCTTTAATGCTCGAGGGAGTCATTTAACACACTCTAGAGTACTAAATAAAATGCCATTATGTGAAATACTGAACTGTTTCAGATGCTGACTCCACTTATTGCAAATTCGATAGTGCTGGCAAATGAATTTTTTAAAAGTGTTTTCACCATTCCACCTGCCTGTAGTGACTCTAATTAGCCTATTAGAAGCTGGGGAGGAAAAGAGCCACCCCCGCCCCCAGGAGTCAACGACACCTTTTAAAACTAAGTTACACATTCGCTTAACCTAATACAGTGATTTAAGCTGCTGTTTTAATTATATTTTTTAGTTTACCATTCCCTAGAAATGTTCATCGGCTGTGCCTTTTGGAATTAAAACTCATCTCAAATGGTCCTTTACTTGGGCACTAATTCATTATCATTGAGTAACTTTAATATGGGAGTGGAAAACACCCATATCTAGTTCCTAAACTCTTAGATTTGTGAGACCACACTTTTACTGTGGGTCACTACAAATGTATACTTGAAATAAGAGAATAAATAAAAGCATTAATTTTGTAGAAAATCCTAATATGCTATTTTATCCTCTGAGTTAAATCCAGAGGCATTTATAATAGACCTTCCTCAGGATTAAAGTGTTTTTCCTTCAGTTTTAGACTCTAGGGAGCCTCTAACTGAAACTCCTTTTGGGCCTCAACAACCGGTTTTTGAGATAAATGACAAAATTTTTTAAAGAAAAAAAATTTTTTTAATTTTTGGAGAGGAAAAGTATAGTAAAATGTATTATGATGTGATACAGATGATGACAAAGGGAAATAAAAATATCTGATAATTTTGTACATCTTGCATATTAAAATATGTCTAGGTTTTGTTTTTGGTATATTATTTTTGTGATTTTTTTTTTAAGTTTAAATATCAAACTGTTCTTTTAAAGCTTTTAAAGAACTTCTCTTAACCAATTCAATAACCTTTCCCTGGAATTCTCTGTAGCATAAATTACACTGAATGTCACTCCCTTCCTGTGACTTTCTCAAGTTCTCTCACTGCTTTTTCTCCCCCTGCTATACCTGAAACGGACATGCACTCAACTTCCACCAAGAGCCTGACCTACCCACTACCTGTTCCTCTGGAGTGCCCGCCGCCCCCACTGCTTTAGCTGCTGCCTGTTTAAATCATCTGCTCACCTCTGCTGCAGTTCTCATCCAAGCTACACATCCGTAACTCTAAGCGCCTTAATTGGCATCTTTTACCTCATATTCAAATGACCAAATCATCACTTTTTACCTTCAACTAGGGATAATGGTGTTCAGAGAAGGCAATGGCACCCCACTCCAGTACTCTTGCCTGGAAAATCCTATGGATGAAGGAGCCTGGTAGGCTGCAGTCCACGGGGTCGCTATGAGTCGGATACAACTGAGTGACTTCGCTTTCACTTTTCACTTTCATGCACTAGAGAAGGAAATGGCAACCCACTCCAGTGTTCTTGCCTGGAGAATCCCAGGGATGGGGGAGCCTGGTGGGCTGCCATCTATGGGGTCGCACAGAGTCGGACACGACTGAAGTGACTTAGCAGCAGCAACGATGATGGTGTTAGGAAAAGCTATAGGCTGAGGAGACAGGCTGCCTGATTCAACTCCGATTCCCTGTTGGCCAGTTTCTTCACATCCCTTAAGCCGACCTTTCCTCAAGTGGTCGACAAAGATAATCACAGTACCTACTTCAGAGTGTTCTCTGATGCCTCGATGAGCAATGTACTCAAAGCACTGAATCCAGTGGGGCTCGCAGGAAATGCCAACATTAACAGCAAGGACATCAACAATGATGATAAACAAGTATCTCTTCGGATCAACTCCAGTCTCCAAAGCAGAAGATTCTCAAGGACTTCGAGATTCATCTTTCTCCTTTCTCCTATGTCTTTTTCACTCAAAAACACTGATTTCTCCTTTGATGTCTGCTGCCACCCATCTTGTTGTCATAGCTTTAAAACCTCACAACTAGCCGGTTTCAATGGCATCCATTTCCCTGATTGCACCCTGCCCTGAGATACACTCTGCCGCACCCTGGTGTCAGAGAAATGGAACAGACCTTGCTGGGTTCCCAGCTCTGCTTTCTGTTAGCCCAGGGACCTCGGAGAAAGCCTCTACCTTTAGTTTGCTCTTCTGGAAAATGTTCATCGACTGTTGGGACATTAGTTCATGCAGCATGTTTTTATTGAACATCTGTTAGGTATCAGCTAAGTAAGACATTGAATAAGATACTAGCTCTGTCCTCAAAGGAGCCTACTGGGGAAGAATAAGGGTAAATGAGTTCAATTTAATAAACTATGACAAGTTCTATAATGGTGATGTATATGTTCCAAGTGCTGAGAAGACTCTGCCTGGGGTGTCAGGTCAAGTTTCCAAGAGGAGGGGACTCTTCAGCTAAATTTTGAAGAACACGAGGAATTCCGTACAGCAGAGGGAAATGATCAAAAGCAGGGCATGGTACATACTCAAAGTGCACACACACAAAAGCGTAGTTCTTAATAAGCAGAACACCAAGAATTTTAGGGGAGCAAAAAACATGACACCGTAATAATGGCTATCTGTCATTATACATATATATGTGTGTGAGCCTGCAGCATGTACAAAACCAAGAGTAAACCCTCACGTAAACTATGGACTTGGGGTGATGATGATGTGTCAATGTAGATTCATCTATTGTACCAAATGTATCACTCTGGTTGGGACTATTGATAGTGGAAGAGGCTGGGCATGTGTCGGGCGAGGGAATGTATGGGAAATTTCAGAACCTTCCTCTCAATTTTTCCTAAGTCTAAAAAATACTCTGGGAGTTAGCGATGGACAGGGAGGCCTGGCGTGCTGCGATTCATGGGGTCGCAAAGAGTCAGACACGTCTCAGCGACTGAACTGAACTGAAAAAAACTTTTTAATTTAAAAAAATTTTTTAAGTGATTTCTAGAATGGCACAAAGAGGGAGTGGAAAGAAAGGAGACTGAAAAAGTAGGTGGGAGTCAGATTATGGGAACTATGAAATGCTCTGTTGTGTAATACAGGCTTTGGCAGGCAATAAAGAATCCAAAGATTTTAAGCTGCAAAGACCATAATCGAATCTGTGCATGAAAAAGAAGACAACACTGCAAGAATGATGGACTAGAGCAGTGGGGAACGACAACAGCTTAATTCTATCAGGTGAGAGACAAGGAGGACAAATGTTAAAGCAACAGGATGGCCGAGGCTAGGGGCCAAACTGCCAGGGGTCTGTGACTGAATGAAGACGGGGAGAAAAAGCTTAAGGACAAAAGAAGACCCTGAGGTTTCCGGTTTACATCATAAACTAAGAGAAGGAGGAGTGTATTTGGGGCTTAGGTGACGAATTCAAACACTAAACCTGTTGTGATGCGGTGTCTGCAGAACACCCACATGAAGCTGCCCGAAGCCAATCTGAAAAGACACTTTTTCCAGTTTCAGGAGCTCTGAAGAAAGACCAGGGTCAGAGAAACCGGGACCCACGTGCAAAGACCAAAGTGGGTGTGCGAGGGGCAGTGGAAGACTAGCAAAGTTTATACAGGAATCACTGGCTTTCTAAGAGGGTCACTGGATAGCTGAATGGAAACATCAGCTCTGAATGTACCAAGTAAGCTGGGTCACACAGACCTGAAAACACAGAACTGGCAGAATCCACCTGGGGCTGAAAGAGTAAGAAGCAGTCCAGGCTGATAAAGAAAGACAACACAGAGAAAGCCAGCTTCCAAATCAACAGGACACAGTGCTTCCTCAAGGTCTTACAGAATCGGCATAGATGACCCTCTCTCGGAGGGGAACCGCTTTCCCACCAGAGCTGCCCTCTGACCTGCTTTGCTTTGCTGCGTCTGAGCCCTGTTCAATTTCACAAAAGAAAAGACACACTAAAACTAAGCTGAATGTCAGCTGCCCCACTGGTAAAATAATGTTCAGACTCTGCTTTTTCATTTGGTCATTTATTCAGTTCATTCCTTTAACAAATATTTACTAAACACTGCACATGCCAGCAGTGAACCTGGTACTAGAATGTAAGATAAGCCTGCTATGTAGACAAGGGGGAGAGGAGCGATTCAAAGAGAGAAAAGAATCTAAACGAAACTGAGGTTGTTAAGACCAGATGAAAGCTGCCTTTACTTCAGGAAGGAACAGAGTGGATGGGGGAGAGGGGCAGGAGGAGCTGGAGATGGGACAGGCTGAAGGCAGGAGGGGCTCACAGAGGCAAGATTGGAAGAGGAAATAAGCTGAGGTTGCTGAAATCGCCCACAAAAGACCAGAGCAAAGTTATTTTAAGATTTGAGAAAAAGACTTAAAATGTATCTGTTACAGGTATAAATCAACATGCAGACTTGTTTATAGGTTGTAAGACAAAAATGGGGGACATGGAACACCTGTGGATAATCTTCCCATCAGGAGGAAATTCACACATATAAAATCATCACCTATCTCTATAAAAACAGGTAAAAGAAAATCAAATCCTCAGATATGAACATCATCCAGTCCCATTTTTCAAAACTAGTCTTTTTTTTTTTTTAACTATCCTAAGGAATACAGTAATAACATCTGACAGCCACTTAAGTTGAAGGTTTCACAAAGGCTTAAAACACGGGCTTGCCATGTTCTTTATTGCTCCGTGAGGGCCATTTCATTCAATTAAAATGACATTTCAATTTGGAATACAGAGTTGCCTCTCCCTTTAAATGTTTAATTGACTTGTTTTGGTACAAAAAGAATCTAGTATGCTCTATTACATGCAGGATTAAAAAGGTAGCCCTGGCAATATTAATAGCTTAATACTTTAGTAACAACAGAAACTGTTTTAGAATCTATCATTTTTTCTTAAACTATAATTTGCTTTTAAAAAAAGTACTTTCATACTCTTATTCATAGCTCTATCAGAAACTCCCTATGAACTGACTTTCTAAAATAAATATACATTTATCTAGTCTACATAATTTACATAAAAACAAATCATAAACAGAAAAGTCAAAAGACTATAGCTTCAACTAAGCCTGCATGGGGTAGGTACCCAATGACTGTAAAATATAAAATCATAATTAATTTTAAGATACTTTAAAATAAAGCAAGGTCCTACCATATTTGTATTCATATTTAACTTACAAGTGACCATGAGGAAAGATGGGGTTTTGGGTAGAGGATAAAGTCCTAGGGTAAATGTCCACAGATCTTAACCATCTGTGACAGAGTTGAATAAGCTATTTTTGAAGTGCTTGAAATCTTACTATCTAGGGTAGATTTGGGGTTTTTGTTTCTCTTACATGCTCTTTAAAATACAAAGACTAATTGATATAAAATCCTCTATAATGATATATAACTGAGGAAAATCAAATGAGTCGAAATAAATACCGGATCATTAAAGAGTAAGCGTCCAAATAACTGCTTGGCTTCCTCCAGGCTTCCCTCCAAGTAAACAGCTCCTAGATAAAGGAAGAGAATGCCGAAAGGAAGGCTGCATTAATATTCAGAGAAAATTACATATCTCTATAAAAAGCAAAAAGGCAAGCCAAAACCAACTCATGGAAAAAACCAACCAGATCAGAAGCAATTGTTTTAAAGGTAGCATTTTCCCTCTTTTAACTATGCTTTGTGTTATAAGTTAGACTGAAATACAAAATTCAATTTACCAAAATATAAACCTAATTTTGTAAGAAAAACATGCCAACTATGATCTATCATAAAGGATATGGGTATGAACCATTACTGAGGGAACTATACACAAATACTTGACTTTATGAAAATGTTTCATTTTCTATATTTATAGTTTATATTTCAGGCCACAGACAATATATGAGCACAGATAAATTAAGGCTTCTGCCAATAAAATAGTAGGATAATCTTTACCTTTAATTAAAAATAATTCTTAAAAATTTTTTGAAATAATTAAGCACTGTACACATATTTACCACTAATCATAACCAGTACTATAATAGCCTTTTAACTAGGAATCAAATAACTCTGGAGTAGGGTGGCTCTTAAAATCATATTTTTTATATCTGTCTTCAGAAAGGTATTTTCCATGTAAAATAGAAACTTAGTCACCTGGGCTTTTGATGACTAAATACATTTATTATTTATCAATAGAGGTAGTATTAATGATAATTATAACCGTGATGATGATGATGATATTAGTAAAAGCAGGGGTTTGAGGGACCACTTATGCCCTAGGCCCTATGCAAAGAATTTTCACATTCTTACCTTCACCTTTAAGGCCACCTCAGTAAGAGGATATTGGAAAAGATTTATAGGTTTGGGGTCCACAGTAGGTGATCTGGGGAAGGGGTAAAAGAAATGGAACTTTGCCCTGGATTTGCTGCAGTTAGGATCAGATATTAAGGTTGGTGCAACTCTGTGAGCTAAGTGATACTATCTCCATGTCATAGATGGGGAAACTAGGGTTCAAAGAGATTCAATAACCTGGCAAAGACACAGAACTGATAAATGATGTGAGAGGGAACTGAACCATGTGCGCCTGGCTATGGAGCTGACTGTAACATTAACTGTCAAAAATACGATGGGAAAAAAATTACAGCACAGTCATTCCACATGACAAACCCTCTGAAAATAGACATATTTGTACAAAACAGACATAGCTGTGAAAAGACTGTGGATAATTATTAAACATTCTCTTGCTATCATCATCAGCATAAAACTATAATGGGAAGCTTTTATATTCATTTTCAAAGGAAGAGGGCAAAACTGGTAAGGAAGTATAGAGGCCTTTGAAAAATAAAATGTACTAAATCATCCACCTAAAAAAAATCAAGGAATTGTCAATCTAACATTTCATTGTAAAGCATCCTTGCAATCACCAGCTAATTAACTCTTCATAACTTTCCTGTACAAGCAGCTAATTATATTCTGGTTATAGTTAAAAAGAAAACTGAAGAAGTAAAGAGCCTGAGTGTCTGCATTAGCCATGCTTTAAGTGAATAAACAATAGTTGTAGAGACTCAAGCCCTGGGATTTTAAAATATGCAGTGTCTTCAAGATGTTTAAAGCAGAAAATCCTGTAAAATAGCTTCAAATTTTATTTTTTAAAAAAGTATTAGGGCCTAACCAGCAACTTATTTATGTATGTGATCCTGAATCAAATCTGGCAAGTAATCCATCCTCCGTCTAGTCAAGGCTATGGTTTTTCCAGTGGTCATGTATGGATGTGAGAGCTGGACTGTGAAGAAAGCTGAGCGCCAAAGAATTGATGCTTTTGAACTGTGGTGTTGGAGAAGACTCTTGAGAGTCCCTTGGACTGCAAGGAGATCCAACCAGTCCATTCTAAAGGAGATCAGCCCTGGGTGTTCTTTGGAAGGAATGGTGCTGAAGCTGAAACTCTAGTACTTTGGCCACCTCATGTGAAAAGTTGACTCATTGGAAAAGACTCTGATGCTGGGAGGGATAGGGGGCAGGAGGAAAAGGGGACGACAGTGGATGAGATAGCTGGATGGCATCACCGACTCGATGGACATGAGTTTGAGTGAACTCTAGGAGATGGTGATGGACAGGGAGGCCTGGAGTGCTGCAAGTCATGGGGTCGCAAAGAGTCGGACACAACTGAGCGACTAAACTGAACTGAACTGAATTCATCCTCATATTAACTCACTTCAATTCAGTTCAGTATATACTAAGCATGTACATGACATGATACAAGAAATTCAAGAAAAGAAAGCATGACTGCTGCTCTGGAAGAACCACAATAACTACAATACAAGGAGGCGGGTATCATACTGGGGACCTCACATACTTTGGGAACAAGTAATTTTGTCCCAAGGCGTCACACTGAATTTTATGTGCTCTCCAGACATTTCAGACATGCAAAAAACTAGACTATAAAAGAGAAATTACCTATTAATGCTTCAAAACAATTAGCCATTGCATGCCGAAGGTCTGATTCTCTACAAAGGTCAGGTCCATGAGCATAAAGCATAAACCGATCCAGTTCAAGTTTCTACAAAATCCAGAATGACAAAAGTAAGAGAATATCGGCAAAATCATAACTGTTATAACTCAGCATCTCCTAGGGGGGCACAGTTACATATTAACTGGCCTTAGGTGAAAGCTTAATTTACCATTCTTTAAGAGTCCATGCATACGGTTCAGCGCTGACCAACCTCACCTTTTCCCCAAGCAAGCTTCTATGAACTCTGATGATTCAAGTAGGTTCAGAATGGACCAAATCTGATCTGTCCAACTCCAAGTTCAGAAAAAGCACTAGCCTAAGTTTGGAATAAGATTCTATTACAAGGCCATGCCTTTGAGTTTACCCAATATGTCTAGAGATACAAACTCAACCCGAAGTTAACCTTTTGGATTCCAAAGTTATATGGTATTGATGGTCTTTGTACTGTATGAAAAATCAAGAGATTTTTATGTGGTGGAGTAGATGGGGACTCTCAGAAGACTTAAACATGCCTTATTTCTCTAAATCTTTTTTTTCATATTTAATAAGGGTTTGGATTTGGGGAGCCATATATTTTTGTACTTGTGTCCCTTTGCGAGGTTTCCACACTCATCCTTCTGAAGGCTCAGTAAGAATCTGAGCAATGGGTTGGAACTACCTTAAGGGCTCTGGGAATATTGTTTGTAATGGATTATATTTTCTTTTTCTATTTGGCCTCAGACAAGTGTAGAGACAGATTAATGGTCCAATTCTGGAAACTGTGTAGGAGTGATGAACATATCTGGGCACAATAACTTTACCTCTGGCTTTATTTTACTGTCTTACCCATATTTTCTCTTTGAGTTCAGTCCCTACTTATTTCTTTTCCTATTGTATCATAAAGGACAAATCAAGTCCTTTTAGAACTAGACACAGTATAAATGGTTTTTACAATACTCTTGAGATTGAACAAATGGAAACCATAATTCGTTCCATAAAAGGAAAAGGATATAAACATTGCATAAGCACACAATAAATCAGTTTCTATTACCATATAATCTGATTCAATAAATACCTACTAAGCAATAACATGCCACATAATACAGAAAAGGTCACAAGTCAATGAACAACCTAGGACAACATGAATCCCATCAGCTCTCAGATAAAAGAGACTCAGATATTGGGTGTCTTGGTATGTATGTTAAAAATACCCATATTCATTTACATTGAAAAAGAGACAATAAAAGAAAAACAGGGCATACATGCTATCAGTATTTTGGATTGCTGGGAATTCATGAGTATATTATAAACTCAAATGAGAGTTTTGACTACCACAAATACAAGAGCAGAAAGCACCTTTTTTCAAAAACTGATCCCCAAGTGCAAGAGTTTATGCTAGAATATGTAAATTTTGCTTGTTTCACAACTTCACTGGGAAAATCCAATTGCTTGCTATCTCTGGAGCCCTGCTTTGAGAGTAGACTGCAAGCCATTTTTATATTATAAACAACTATTCTGGAATGTTATGAATTTTCTAACTTCTCATAATCCTAGCTCTATATCCTTATTTTTTCATGAAGGCATTAGTGAAACTTTTAGAAAGGAGAGTGATGTTCCACTGTGCATGTGTTAAAATGGTCACTGTCTAGAGTGCTGACCTAGAGCTTTTATTACCTTCTCAGAGTCAGCATGCCTCCTCCATCAAGTCTCTCCTCTCAAATGGTTAAGAACCACTGGTCTAGAGAGAAGGGCAAGGTTTACCACTGCCTTCTGCCGGAGCAGATGGGTGTTGAGTGCTATGGGTACGTCAGGGTGTGGGGTGGAGGAGGATTACACAGACATAGAAGGGAAGAAATGGCCAATGGCCACCCCCACTGTAACTCATGGCTCTATACAGCACCCACTGTGCTGTATTTTCATTTTCATTTCCCACATTTTGAAAATATCCTCCCTACAATTGTTTGAAAAATAATCATGCAATTCCATTATACCTGAAACTCTAAAGAAAACAACGGCAGGGAGAGGTGGGGGACAGTGTGCCGACAATCTACTTATTAAAGGTATTTCCAACAGACATTTACATGAGCTATCAGGAAGCATCTTGACAATTAAGTCAACTAAACATTGAAGCACTTGTGGAATTTCATTCATTGTGAGCCTAAAAACCAAGTTGGTTTTTCCTGAAGGCATCACTATTTATATTCTCAAATGCCACTGAAGCTGGGTCAAAGCCTACCACCACAGTTACAATGAGGATGTTATATAAAATACAGCAGTACACTCTTACTAACACAAAAACCATGGGATAAAATTAATCGCATATTAAATGTAATTAATGCCTTGGCAAGATCAAATTAAGAAGTCAGTTGTAAAACTGGAATGAGTTTTATCTAGTCTTTTCTACCAAATTCCAACATTTATATCAAAAATGAAGAAAAAAAGTAGAAATTACTTAAAAATCAAGGAAAATTCACAAAAGCTTTTACAACAGATCACTAATGTGCAGTAATTTAACAGCCACCGTTGCCCCTATAACTGAATAAACCCACAGGCCTATAAAATGCAATTGATTGATAAATGTAATTTATAAGTGGCAGCAGCAATAAAAACAACTAACTCCTACTAATTTATTCATATGTTTATGTAATTACTATGAACAGGCATTGCACCAAGCACTTCATAAATGAATCATTAAAACTCAAATGGTAATCTCCTTAAATTCTCACAACCACCCTATGTGGTAGATACTAACAGATCTCCATTCTACAGATGAGAAAGCTATGGCTTGGCAAAGAGAATATCAATTTGTCCATGGTCCCCCTGCTGGTATCCTGAATTCCCAAACAAGCGCCAGGGTCCTATCCGTTAGGATTTATGATAACAAGACACTGCAGAGAGACAGGAAGATCAAATGAGACAACATAAGCAACATGCCTACCACGAATCTAAATCAAGGAAAGTTTCTGTCAGTCACTCGGCAAAGTCAATGTGGCTGGCTAAACAGCCTAAAACCAAAATCTTAATTAATAGGACTTGTGATTTGGGGGGATTCTCAAAGATCTGTAGAGTATCCCCCATGGATACAAATGGCCTGGAGTATTCTATTCCAAGCTATAATTCTGTCTGTTAAAATAAATTAAAAACAAATGTAATTCAGAAATATTACACAGAGGGAAAATATGAAATCTTTCATTTCTTTTGCTCTGTTCTCATGTTCCTTTTCCCCAAATGTTTAACTCTGTTCGTGCACGTCTGTCAATTTTTTCCTCTTCTGTTACCAAGACACCTCGCTGCAGAGTTCATTAGCTGCTGGTGAAACTCACTAAGGTAACAGGACTGATAAGGCTGAGTCCTTAAAACCCAAACAAACAAAAAATCCTTCCTCGTCAATAAAATATTAAATGCTTAATACACCCTAAAGAGTTACTGATTCAAATGCAAAGTCATGCACGGACTGAAGAAGAGAATGTAGACTTCACTGCAAATAAAGTGCAGACACTTGACGTACCTTTGCTAGCATGGCAAGGTGCTGGTTCTGAACGATGGCGGTCCTATAGGTTGCTAATCCCCCCTCTTCCAGACTGGGAAACAAATAGTACAAATGGACACTACCAAAAAAAGCACATAGATAAGTATGTATCACAATATTCTGTATGTGGTTCTGAGTCTAAAACAACAGCCCTGACACATATCTGCACAGTGCATACCAGCTGGGTTGAACTAAGCTGAAAGGTCTCTTAAGAGTTAAACAGTAAATAAACAGTTGGCTAAAACCCAAACACCATCCACTCATCTGTTCACACTGACTTCTGTAAAAAGAGCTCTCTGAAATACGATGACAATGAAGACCTGAACAATCATTCATCCTGCTGAGAGCAATCCTATCTAACACTTGAAAAGCGAGCCTGGAGACAAGAGAGTTTTGCTTGGGTTGGGTTATAAGGGCCCCTGAAGAGAGCTCTGAGCAGGGCAGCCAGGTGGCACATTCGTCACAAGTACAGATGGGGACAGGAACAGAACCAGGAGCAGCAAACAGAGCCAGGGCTGTTGATCAGGGAAGTACAGGAATTAGGAAGAAGGCTGATGGGAAACCAGGCCGGACCACAAGGGTAACTGCACTCTCCTAACTCTCAAACTAGTTCTGAAGACCCACTGTTGATTAGGGCAGCTAAGCTAGTTTGGTCCTATTGTGTCCAGTGAGAACACACTGAGAAATATGTTCTTTTGCCTCACTTCATCCTTCGTGGGAAAAGAAATGATTGAAAGAGAATAAAAATAGCTTGAGACAGTTCCAAGAGCAACATGTGCTATCTCCCTTTAAGAGAAATTTTACAAGTATTGAAAAACCAAAATGTACTTTCCTACCTCTACCTCCAAATTAAGGATCCAAAAACATTTCTGGGGAGAAAACACACAAACATACAGACACACATACACTAGACACACCCCCCAAAAATCTAGTTATTAAAATTCTCGTAAGCTTTCCTTCCCTTGAGTTCAGAAAGAGTGAGAAAGGGATCAAAGACAAATCCCAGAAAATGAAATGACATTTTAAAATATCATCCCTTTCTTTACAAATTGAATATAAGCTCTGAAGCATCTAGACCAAGACAAGCTGATCTCTCGCGGCTGTAGCAACTTGAACATAAACTTGACAGGACAGAGACGCTAGCCTTTCATCTTGTAATCCTGCTCATTACAACATCAGTGAGTGCAAGTTATCAGGGCAAGAGCCACAGACATGGAGCTTTTAAGCTCTCCAGAAGAGACCAAAACCACTGTGTTTCAAGGCTTTATTGGGCTAATTACAAAGAAGGGAATGTATTAAGCATGTTGCCTGTAAAATGCAATTATTGGGGAACAGCAGAAAAGCCTACTTACCTGGTCAGAAATTCAACGACAGCATCACCCAGGAACTCCAGCCGTTCGTTGTGATTAATCCTACAGAAGAATTAAAAAGTTCTCTTAAAATAGCGCACATTTACATTTCCTCCCTCTCTTCTCAAAGGAAAGGAAGCTGAGGGTTGGCTCCTTTAGTAATCAAAGGACCCTAACTTACTCCTCATAATCAAGGGCTCTGATGGCCATCCTGCCAGGGGGGTGCCTAGTAGGGAAGGGAGGAGGGAGCACTGCCTCCTACCATGGGGTTCAGGCTTTCTACCCTGGTACCTCCGTCCCCTGGGAATCAGACTTAAGGCAATGAGACATCAGCCTAACAACTGTGAATCTTTCTACACTGCTATCAGGTGGACGAGAGAAGGGAGAATGCATTCTTAGAGCAAGAATAGTGGAAAATCAGCACTGGCACCATGCTCTATCTTCCCAAGGTCCAAACTCTGAATTTGACCTCATGTCTGAAGTCTCTTAAAATGGGCCTAACCTACCTTTTCAGTCTCTTCCACCGATGCATTGGGGCCTTTTCCAAAACTGCCTGGTCCTCTCTGAAAACTGCATGTGTGCTGGTCCTCTCTGAAAAGTTGCTTCAGTTGTGCCCAACTCTTTGCAACCCTATGGACTGTAGCCTGCCAGGCCCCTCTGTCCATGGGCATCTCCAGGCAAGAATACTGGAGTGGATTGCTGTGTCCTCCTCCAGGGAATCTTCCCGACCCAGGGATGAACTAGCATCTCTTAGGTCTCCTGCATTGGCAGGTGGGTTCTCTACCACTGCTATCCTCTCCCACCAACGCACTGGATCCTTTTCCAGAATGGGTCGTCTCTGAAGAGGGCATCCCCTAGAATACTCAGTGCCTCTGTGCAGGCCAAGCTCTGTGCTGCCCTGGAGCTTTCAGGTCTCCTCTGTACAGCAAGATTCCCTGCAAACCGACTCATCCCTCGAGGTCTAGCAGAATGTGAGCTCCAGATGAACCCCCACCTGAGTGTCTTATGAAAATGAGTACACTCCCTCGGTGCAGAGACTGCATTTTATTTATCTCAATTATTTTGAGGAAAGTGCATCTTACAAGCTGAGTTTCTCATGTTGGAGAACGAGGCTGAAACGGGCAGGAAGGTGGCTCACGGAAGCCTCCTTCCACCTGCGAGTCTCTCACTGCAAGTAGGTCACCATGTCTCTGTTTAGCAGAGATGTGACCTGATCTAACTGAGGCTTTTAAAGGCCAATCTGGCTGCCTTTAGCAGAGATTGAGAGCAGTAAAGACAAGCACTGGGGCGGATACTGCTGTGGTCCTGATGTGACATGATGGAGGCACAGACTGAAGAGGTGACAGAGGAGGGGCAGAGATGCCATCAGATTTGGGAGACATTTGAAAGATGGAGCAGAAAAGAGGTGCTGATAGTTGGGACTAGGAAGCTAACCAATAAGAAAAGGATGAAGGGCAGTGCCAGACTCTGGCTCACGTGGCTGGGTGAAAAATGCTGCCATTTACTGCAACGGGAAGACCAAGAGCGAGAACAGGTTTGGGAAGAAGCAAAGAGTTGCCTTGTAGATACGCTAACTTTGAAATGTGCATAAAATATCCAAATGGAGAGATCCAGCAAAATGCTAGATATATTAACCTATATCCTCCGTCCGTGGGATTTTCAAGGCAACAGTACTGGAGTGGGTTGCCATTTCCTTCTCCAGGGGATCTTCCCGACCCAGGGATGGAACCTGGGTCTCCCGCATTGTAGACAGACGCTTAACCGTTTGAGCCACCAGCTCAGAGTGCCTATTATTCACAGACAAGAACAAAGTTAGAAGTAAATCTATGTGTGTGTGTTAGTCAGTCATTTCCAACTCTTTGCGACCCCGTGGACTGTAGCCTGCCAGGTCCTCTGTCCATGAAATTCTCCAGGCAAGCATACTATAGCAGTTGTGTATACATCGACAGGATTTCAGATGCTGAAGCTGGATGGCACTAGTGAGGCAGAGAATGGAGCTAGGCAAGGGGTCCCAGGACTGAGCCTAGGAAAGGATCATGGCTGTGGTCCAGCAGAAAGGAAGCCAGCATAGGGGAACTGGCAAGGTAGTGGGAGGAAGAGGAGGCCAGTGTTATCCTGTAGCCAAAGAGAAGAGCATGCTTCAATAAAGAAACAGACTCAGCTAGATGAGAAGAGAGCATTGACTCATACCAGGGAGATGGCTGAAGCCACGGAAGGGCAAGCTCTGTGAAGTGGTGGAGACAAGTCAGACTGTGACCCAAGTAGGCTGGGAACTCGAGTGTTGTCTGAAGCCATGCAAAAGAAGATCCTAAAATAAGTTACTGCCTGAGAGTTGATAGGAACTAAGAAAGAGTAAATTTTTTAAAAAGAGAGAAATTAACATTACCCTATTCTTTCCCACAAGCCAGTAAAATAAACATGCATTTTCTGTGGTAAAGACTATCATCTCCCCAACAGTTCAAAGTACAATACAGGAAAATCTAGTTAAGGTGGAAAGCAAGAAGCCCTGGCCGGAGTCCAGAGTAAAGACAAACCATACTTTGGACTGTCTTGTGCTTAACTGAAGAATAACAAGACAACCAGTCAAAGAATAATAGCTGCTTTGAGTCATATACTATTTTGAATTAAGTCATATTGGTACAAATTTTATTTAATTTCATTTATAAACTTTTAGGGAGACAGGAACTACATCGAGAATTTTAATAACCTTGAAGGTAGACCCTTATTCAGTGTGTTAAAATACAAGGTCACAGTGCTAAACAAGTTTATTCAATAGTAAGTCTGCCATCCATTAAATAATTTGTCCCCTAGCCAGCATATGTTTTTTTGTATCCTCACTGTGACTAAACTCTGGCAGTAGGCCACAAATGAAAATGGGGGTTAAATACCACTTTAGTTTATTATTATATCAGACAATTCCTAACCCAGTGGTTTATCTGGAAAAATGGACAGAGTGAGTTGCTGGTCCTCGCTGTCTACAGTGGCAAGTCTTTTGTTCCTTCTTCCGTTGTTTATACTTCCTTTAATCACCCCTGTTTAAATACTAGCAAGCTCCAAGATGAGATGTTTACAGAGCAGTAAACATTCCATTTGCTTTTGAGAACTGAATCAACAGAGGCATTATGAAATTTAGATTAACTGTAGCAGTTAGATAGCACATTTGGTCTGTGGAAATCAAAACACTTCATAAAACAGAACAGTCTCCCTGTAATAGTAATTACTGTAAGGTGTCATCTACTCCATAGAAAACCATCTTGGGATGGGCCAAGTCCAAGGGTAACTGCTAGAGGGAGGGAACAAATGACGTTTTCTTACCTTTGCATTCCAAGCCTCAAGGGGCAACTGACAGGGCACAGCTAGAATGGGCCTTGCAGGTAGACTGAAACTTCCACCCAACCCAGGAATTCCCTCTGTCCATTACATCTATTTGTAGCTCAGCTGGTAAAGAATCTGCCTGCAGTGCAGGAGTCCTGGGTTCCTGGGTAGGCAAGATCCCCTGGAGAAGGGAAAGGCTACCCACTCTAGTATTCTGGCCTGCAGAATCCCATGGTCACAAAGAGTCGGACATAACAGAGAGTCGGACATGACTGAGCAATTTTCACACTATGGTAATTATAAAAAAAAATTATAATAGAGACTATAGGCATACCTCATCTGGGGCTTCCCTGATAGCTCAGTTGGTAAAAAATCCACCTGCAATGCAGGAGACCCCAGTTCGATTCCTGGGTTGAGAAGATCTGCTAGAGAAGGGAAAGGCTGCAAAATCCAGTATTCTGGCCTGGAGAATTCCACGGACTGTACATGGGGTTGCAGAGAGTCGGACACGACTGAGTGATTTTCACTATTACATCTAACTGAACACTTGGGGGAAGAAGCCCTACTGGATCTCAGATCCAACTGGACCCATGAATCCCAGATTAAGCATCTATTCACATATATTCAATGCACTGTTAGTGTTTTTAATGATAAATACTAAATGTATAACTGGAGAAGAAAATGGCAACCCACTCCAGTATTCTTGCCTGGAGAATCCCATGGACAGAAATAGTCTGGCAGCTATAGTCCAAAGGGTTGCAAGGAGTCGAACACGACTGAAGCAACTTAGCATGATTGAAAGGGTACTCTGCAACTACCGTTTCCTTAAACAGACCTTAATAAACAGTCTATACGTGTTTCTCCATTGATCCCCTAGATCCTTACACATTATGTCCAGCAATGACTCTACCAAGCAAAACAAAACACAACAAAGGAAGGCTGCTTGAGTTTCTTATTTCTCCATTACAGTCTTCTGGCCCCTCATTCCCAAAGGTCCTGCTAATAACATGGATCCCCTGAATGCGACCAAATGCCTAATCCTTCAGAGACCTTCGCTGTGGTAACATTTCACTGTGATTTGCATTAGTTAAATATAACTCTACAGCTGAGATTTATGTGGTTCAACAGTGACACTTCAAAAAATGACAGGTTAACTTGTAACCATAAAAGTTAATTATTTTGTAGTTTTGATAGGCAGGCAGATTTTTATCTATTAATTTTAAGTCTTTGTGTCTTTTGTAAATGCTAGCTGATCCCAAATCAGATTATGAGACTCACCAGCCGTTAAACTTCTGAAGGCTCTGACCATGACCTTTCCTAACGCTCCCATTTCCCTGTTTCTAGTCAACAAGTAAAAAACCTGGAATAAAAGTAATATCATGAATGGCCTTCTTTCGTTTAAGACTTATTTACTGAGCCCTGGCTTTTTGAAAGGCACTAATTGGAAAAGAAAAAGAATTTGAAAAAAAGAAAAGAGACAGTACGATCAAAGACCTTCCAAATGCTCACAGTATTAAAAAAAAAAAAAACTATGACACAAAATATTAATAATACCTGGGAGAACAGAAACTTGCAACATGAAAGAAATGCTGGCAGAACGTGAGCACGGCGACAATGGCTGCCGGCATTCAGGGAAGGGAGAGGGCGTGCTCGAGTGCACAGGAAGTATTTCAGTCTTACTGGTGTGCAAAAGGCCATGGGGAAGACAGCAATGTGCCTGGAAGGGTGGCCTGGGTCACCAGGTGCTGGGATTGTCAGGCGAGGAGGTTCAGACGTATTCAGCAGGTGACGCGATATCATAAAAAGCCTTCAAGCAGTTTCCAGCTACAAACTAGAATGGAGGCTCTAGAAATAGCAAGATGACGCCTGGAGAGGCTGTCTGGAGGGAGACCCGACAGAAGGCGGCACTAACTGCATGGCAGGACAGGCAGCGTTGGGAGGAGTGGCTTTCAGTGGGGCTGGGGAAGAACTCCACCCAGCTCCCCAACCTGCCCTGTTCCTCCACCTGCATTGCTGGACACGGACGCCCAAACAACCTACTAGCCTACTGGCTATCTTGTTCCTTTCTCAAGTCTAAAATTCTGAGCAGGCTTGCTTGGGAGGAAATATACCCACTGATGCTTGAAACTGCATAGTGTTTGTTTCAAACATGTACAAATACTGCCAAGGAGCAGACTACCGTATCCCACTTTATAACAGCAAACTAAGAAACAAACAGGGAAGAGGGCACGTTGTTTCAAGTGAACTCAATTATTCAAGTGCATGGTATATAACTGACCCATAACCCCTGAACCACCACCAGAGCTCTCTTTGGCCCCACAGCAGTCTGGCATGGCTGTTGTGTTTTTGACCTTCACTAAAGTGCTTAGCAGAGTCTTCCTTATATTATGCATGTTTATGGAACGCTTACCCCACCCCAGGTAGTCACACCTCCTGGTGAGCAGGGGCTATGTCTTACTTGCCTTTGAAAGAAGTGAAAACGTCAGTTGCACAGTCGTGTCCAACTCTTTGAGACCCCATGGACTGTAGCACGCTAGACTCTTCCGTCCATGGAATTCTCTAGGCAAGAATACTGGAGTGGGTTGCCATTTCCTTCTCTGGGAGATCTTCCTGGCCCAGGGATTGAACCCAGGTCTCCTGCACTACAGGCAGATTCTTTACCATCTGAGCCATGATCACTAACGGTATGGTCATGCTGAGGAGGTTGGTAGGTGGCAGGCAGAGAGGACAAAGAAAGGCTTTCCTGACTGAGAACTGAACCTGGGCCCGGCAGTGACAGCGCCAAATCCTAACCAAAATACCTGTGAACTGCCTCAAACTCAAAAGGCACTGGAAAAATGTCTGTTGAATTAAATCTGTCTGCATTTCTTCAGTACAGCTTCCAGGGCCGTGCACAGCTGGGGCTACTACACAGCCACAGCCAAGCAGCCGCCAGACTGGCTGCCGAGGCAAGGAGGCTCTTTCTGAATAGAAAGCTGGGGTCAATTCTGCATCAGCAAAAAGATCGGACAGAAGGCAGGAAACTCTCAGCACAAGAGGCACAAAGGCCAGAACAGAAGTCAAAGGACAAGAGAAAGCATGTCTATCCTCTATCAGTCGTATCATTTTCAAAATGTAAATTCACAAAGAACACAGCTGGAAAACATAAACCATGAGGTTTAAACAGTGCTATCAAAAAGACATAATTTATATGCCAACAGCTGTGGGTGGGGTGGATGAGACAAAGATCACTTAAACCTGTGCTTTCATCGCTGAAAAAGAATGGGTCGATGGCATGTATAGCCCTGCTGAAGGGGGCTGCAGGGGACCCAGGGTGCTACTTATTAAAATATAGAACTGGCCATCTGAAGACTTCACAGTATAGCAGGGTATAGGGAAACCAGGGCCACGCTATCCCTGAGGGTGTGATTAAGGCTCTTCTAATTAGACAGTTCTTTTCTGATCTTAGACTCGCAAGGAACACAGTAGTGAGACGTGTGATCATCTTCAAACTGGAATTTTAAAGTTTCGGCCTGCCTTTCTTTTTACCTCTTGATTGAAGAGGAAAAGACGGTTTGGTTCATGATAACCTTAAAAGAGAGCAACCTCAAGGCAAGCCTATTTGAAAAGAAAAGGGATACATGAAGAAAAAGGTAGGGGAGGAAGCTGTGCCAGCTCGATTGGGCACTCACCTGGCTGAAGAGGCCATTACCAGCCGCAGCAGTGTCTCACGTCTAACCCTGCTCTCCCTACCTCTCATCCATCTAACTCTGCTTCCTAAGAGGGACAGGCCTGACTATTCAACTTTTCAGTGCCCCAGGGTTAAAAAGCAAGTCTCTCTCGGTCTCCTGTACTGGCTTTCAAAATAGAAACTGCTGTGCTTCACACACAAAGATAAGCCTCCTGAGAGCAACATTAGAGCCTCAGCAGCCATCAGGCATTTGCTTCCATTTCATTTTCTAGGATGTTAATGAGTTTATTTGGACCCTGCCTACTTCCTTCCCAGCTTCTTCAGGGGCTCAAGGCCACACAAAAGTGAAAATATTAATGTATGAAGGTAGCTTTTAAAATCAAGAAATAAGATAGGGAAAGTTAACACATAAAACTTTCCAACCCATTATATGAGGCTAGTATTATCCTAATAATGAAATCAGACAAAAACATCAAAGGAAAGGAAAACTACAGGCCCGAAATCCTCAGCACAAAACCAGCAGACTAAATTCTACCTAAACACACCGTATAAGGACTATACACCATGATCAAGTGTAATGTATCCCAGGAAGGCAAGGTTGGTTTAACACCCCCAAATCAATTAATATAACACAATGTGAATAAAATAAAATTTTAAAAAGCATGGTTATCTTAATAGATACAGAAAAAGCATTTGACAAAATTCAACACACTCTCATGACAAAAATATTACACCAAGTAGGAACAGAAGGGAACTTCCTCAATATGATAAAAGGCACCTATGAAAAACCCATACACAATGGTAAAAGAATGTCTTCCTCTTAAGATTAAGAAGAAGGCAAGGAGCCTCGCTCACTACTTCTACAGGATATTGTACTAAAGATGCTAGCTAGGGCAACCAGATTAAGAAAATGAAATAAAAGGCATCCAGTCTGAAAGGATGGATGTGAGAGTTGGCTGAATGGATGTGAAAAGGATGTGAGAAGGATGGATGTAAGGCCATAAAAAAAGCTGAGTGCCAAAGAATTTATACTTTTGAACTGTGGTGCTGGAGAAGATTCTTGAGAGTCCCTTGGACTGCAAGGAGATCAAACCAGTCAATCCTAAACGAAATCAGTCCTGAATATTCATTGGAAGGACTGATGCTGAAGCTACAACACTTTGGCCACCTGATGCAAAGAACTGACTCACTGGAAAAGACCCTGATGCTGGGAAAGATTGAAAGCAAAAGGAGAAGGGGACAACAGAGGATGAGATGGTTGGATAGTGTCACCAACTCAATGGACATGAGTTTGAACAAGCTTTGGGAGTTAGTGATGGACAGGGAAACCTGATGTATTGCAGTCCATGGGGTTGCAAAGAGTTGGACATGACTGAGTGACTGAACTGAACGGAAATGAGTCTGAAAAGGAAAAAGTAAAACTATCTCTATTTACAGGTGAAACGATCATCTACATAGAAAATCTTAAAGTGAAGTGAAAGTCGCCCAGTCGTTCTGACTCTTTGCGACCCCATGGACTGTACAGTCCATGGAATTCTCCAGGCCAGAATACTGGAGTGGGCAGCCTTTCCCTTCTCCAGGGGATCCTCCCAACCCAGGGATCAAACCCATCTCTTGCATGGCAGACAGATTCTTTACCAACTGAGCTATCAAGGAATCCCAGAAAATCTTAAGGAATCAACTAAAAAACTATTGGAGCTAACAAATGAGCTCATCAAGATACAAGATCAAAATAAAAAATCAACTGTATTCCTATATGCTTGCAATGAACAATCCCAAAATAAAAATTATAAAAATAATTTCATTTAGAATAGCACTGTAAAGAATAAAATGCTTGGGAATAAATTCAACAAAAGACATACAAAATGTGTACTCTGGAACCTAAAAAACATTACTGAGAAATTAAAGACAACAAATGAGAAACAAAGACATTTAATGTTCAGGGAACAAAAGAAGTATTAAGCAGGAGACTTAATATTAAGATGGTAATCATTCACAAACTCACCCATACATTTACCACAATCCCTATCAAAATTCCAGCGAGCTTCTTTGCAAAAGTTTAGCTAATTAAAAAATTCATGTGGAAAGGTAATAGGCCTAGAATAGCCAAAACAATCTTAAAAGAAAAAGAAAGCTAGAAAAGGCAACTTGCATTTCTAGGTTGCAAAACTTATTACAAAGCCACAGTAATCAAAACAATGCGGTAGTGGCTTAAGGTCAGGCACACAGGTCAATGGAATGAACTAAGAGTCAAAAATATACCCTCATATATACCATCCGGTGATTTTCAACAAGGGTGATATCAACCAAGGTGACTCAGTGGGGAAAGATTAGCCTTTTCAAGAGTTGTGGTGCTGGGATAAGTGGATATCTGAAAGCCAAAGGAAGCAGCTGGACCTCTATGTCATACCAGTTCTAACTCAGAACAGACCAAAGATCTAAATGTGAGAGAAAAAGCCATAAAGCTCTTAGAAGAAACAGATGTAAATCTCTGTGACTTTAGATTAGGCAATGGTTTCTTAGACATGACACCAAAAGCAAAAGGAATGAAAGTAACACAATTTGTCTATTATTTGGAATTAATCCAAACTTCTGTGCTTCATTAAAACATTAAAAAGATAATCTACAGAATGAGAAAAAAATGTTTTACAAATCATGTACCTGATAAGGGATTTGTATCTGAATACATTAAAAAAAAATGATTGTAACTCAATAACAAAAAGTAACTTGATTAAAAAATGGAGAAAGATGGCAATGATGACCCTGTATGCAGGACAGCAAAAAAGACACAGATGTGTATAGCGGACTTTTGGACTCAGAGGGAGAGGGAGAGGGTGAGATGATTTGGGAGAATGGCATTAAAACATGTATAATATCATGTAAGAATCGAATTGCCAGTCTATGTCCGATGCAGGATATGGCACGCTTGGGGCTGGTACACGGGGATGACCCAGAGAGATGTTGTGGGGAGGGGGGTGGGAGGGGGGTTCATGTTTGGGAACGCATGTACACCCATGGTGGATTCATGTCAATGTATGGCAAAACCAATACAGAATTGTAAAGTAAAATAAAAAATAAATTCCAAAAAAAAAATGGAAAAAGGATCCAAATAGATATTTCTCCAGCAGAGATATATGAATGTCCCAAAAGCACATGAAAAGATGCTCAACATCATTAGTTATCAGAGAAATACAACAAAACCACAATGAGATAATATTTCATAGCCACTAGGAAGCCCCGGAGAAGGCAATGGCACCCCATTCCAGTACTCTTGCCTGGAAAATCCCATGGACAGAGGAGCCTAGAAGGCTGCAGTCCATGGGATCGCGAAGAGTCGGACAAGACTGAGCGACTTCACTTTCACTTTTCACTTTCATGTATTGGAAAAGGCAATGGCAACCCACTCCAGTGTTCTTGCCTGGAGAATCCCAAGGGACGGCAGAGCCTGGTAGGCTGCCATCTATGGGGTCGCACAGAGTCGGACACGACTGAAGCGACTTAGCAGCAGCAGGAAGCCCAGGTTCAAAAAGACAGATAATAACAAGAGTTGGGAAAGATGCAAAGAAACCAGAACCTTCATATATTGCTACTAGGAATATAAAATGGTACAGACTCTTTGGAAACAGTCTAGCAATTCCTTAAGGGAAAGGTGAAACAGAGTTACTATATCATCCAGAAATTCCACTTCAGTTATATACCCAAGAAAAATCAAAACATGTCCATACAAAAACCTGCACACAAATATTCATAGCAATATCATTCAAAATAACCAAAAAGGAAAAAGAACAAATGACCATCAATCTGATGACCAGATAAACAAAATGTGGTCCACCTATACCATGGAATATTATTTGGCAATAAAAAGAAATGAAGAACTAATATATACTACAACATGGATAAACCTTCTAAGTATTACCTAAAGTAAAATAAACCAGTCACAAAAGACTACATATTGTTTGATACCATTTATACAAAATGTTCCGAATAGGCAAATTCACAAAAATTAAAAGTGGATTAAAAGAAGATTGCTGGTTGCCTAGGGCTGGGCAACCTGAGGGAAATATGGAGTATGGGGTTTCCTTTGGGCATGACGCAAATGCTCTAAAATTAGACAGTGATCACAGGTACACCATTTTGTGAAGATACCAAAAACCACTGAATTGTATGCACTTTAAATGGATGAACTGTATGCACTTTAAATGGATGAATTGTATGCACTTTAAATGGATGAATTGTATGCACTTTAAATGGATGAATTGTATGGTATATGAATTCTATCTCAACAAAACTAATATAAAAAAAATCTACTTTACCTTGAGGGAGTTGGGTCATCTTGGCCAAGGCGTGACATAATATTTATTAAGGTGTTAATTCCTTTAAAAAAAAAAAAATCACAAGTCAATATTGTTAGAAGCATTCGAGAACCATCATATGACATCCAGAAAGAAAATTATTCATCTCACTCCAATTTGACTTGCATGTGGACAAGTTTGATCAACTTAGTTACTTTAAACACTATTTGATAGGAGAAATTGAATCTTCTCAAAAATGCATTCACTCTTATTATAATGCTGTGCTCAAAGTAAATATCATTACATATGAGTCAAGAAGCAGTAAACAATGGCAGAATGAAACAGTTACCAGGGAACCATTCCTGGTGGGGATTTAATTTACAACAGGGGACACAGAACAAAAGAGGAGAGTGCAATCCAAACGGACCTTTTTTTCGCATGTGCATGTGATGAACTTTTCTATCTCCATATTTGGGCTGCCGAATTCCACAGTTAGACAAAGAATTCCTGGCATGATCAGGATTCATTCCAAAATTTAAGTGATGACTTGGGTGGGTCATGGCCAGCTAAAATTCCAAAGACATAAGTTCAGTTTTAAAAACTCAGCATAAAAAAAATTTAATAAAAACCAAAAAAAAAAAAAAAAGCATAGAAGCACCATCACAAATGAAACAGGAACGAGACTTGTTTATCCAATTAAATTTTAAGCCCCAAACTTTCCATTTTCTCCAGTGTCAAATTTCCAGAGCTTTGGTCCAAGTCCTCTTCCCCAAACAAACCTAAAAACCCACATCTTTCAGAGAAGAATTAGAATACACAGCACCTGGAAAGAAGAGTCACAAAAGAGGAAAACATGAAAGAAGAGCTCAGGTTTGACAGCCAAATCTGGAAGCTTTGGTCTATTTCTTTAGGGACAGTCTAAAAAAAAAAGTGAGAAAAGGGGTTTGAAAGTAGCAATCAGAGTAGAGTAATGGAGAAGGCTATGTTTCTAGACACCCTCATCCTCTCCAGAATAGAGATTCTCCATACTCTACTTGTAACCTGCAAGATGAATTACTCCTATCTTGTTATTATATAAATGTACAGGAGAGTAACTCTCACCTGTAACAGACAACGATCTTGGAAAGTATATCCTATCAACTTGTCCAGATGCATTAGGCACTGGTGGTAGCGAATGTGATGGGTCAGAACTGGCAGCATCATGGCATGCTAGGAAAAAGCACATTTCAACTATGTTTAATTCTCTAAAAATGTATTAAAAACATTTCATTCATTTTACAGCAAACAAAAAAGATTTTTTACATCCCAAATCCCATCTCCCAAAGTCTTAAAACAGTGTACTGGGCAGCATGGCACCCTGGCATACCCTCTGTGAGGGGCAGTGGACTAAGTTGTTAGAGATACAGTCGCTGGAACCAGAGCGCCTGGGTCCAAATTCTGCTCTGTCATTCACCCATCCTGGGACTTAGGGTAAGTTACTTAACCTCTATGTTTCTGTTTCCTCGCCTGTCAACTGAGGACAACTGGTGTAGTTACCTTCAAGTACAGTTAAAAGGATCAAATGAGTAAATACAAAAGGCTGCTTAGAAGAGGGCATGTGCGGCCCTCACTAAAGTAGAAAGAGCCCTGGTTCATCAGCAGCCGGCAGTGTAGCCTTGAGGAAGCCATGAGAATTTCTGTACCTCCTTGTTTCTTTAATTCAAAGGGAATGGATTAGGACTCACAAATTCTGAAACTTTGTCAGGGTCAAGGCACTTCTGAGATCTAAGGAAAATGAGTCTTTCCCCAGAAAAAGGCCTGTGTGCACAAACACGCAAAAATTTTATGGAATTTTAATGAGTTCACAGATCTCTAAAGCCCATCATTAGCCTCTGGGTAAGAACTTCTCAGCCAGATGATCTCGAAGGGCCATTCCGGGTTTAACACTCAATCTAACATTATGAGGATAACTTTTATAAAAACCATCAATACAGTTAAATCACCTGAGGACACAGAACTTTTATTTCAATCACTTTTCATTTGGCTATAGATTCCTTATTGGGAGACAATTTCATGGAGAGCGTATCTTTTTCCTTTTTTTAATAATGTTTCCCTAGAAATCAAGAGAATGAAGAAGTCATTCTTATTCATCAGAACCAGGAGGATGGGCACAGCCCACAGAATGACTGACATGTGCTTTCTATCATTTTAGTCTTTGAATTATTTTAAGCTGACATTATTTAAAAATACATGGTAATGGATTTGCTTGAAATTACAGAAATCAGTTCCCTGTATTAACTTATAAAGAAAGATTAGTTCTCCCAAAAAGGATCTTTAATCAACAGAAAGTCTTTCTTTCCAGTTTAATTCAGTAAATATGTATTGAGCACCTCCACATGCAAGGCTTATAATAGCTGTGGAAAAGAAAAAAGATGGAGACACTCTTTTCGCCCCCAGGGGCTTCCCAGAGATATGCTATTCTGATTCGAATTACTGGCATTTTGTCCACTATGTTTTGATCCATGCTGTATTAAAAAACACAATAATAAGGAAACAAAGTATGTGGCCAAAGTATAATGCAGTTTCCCAGGCATTTCAACTGCATGGGACTCATGGCAATTGAGGCTAAGCACTCAAGGAGGAGGGGTCATGAAGACTACGCAGTGTAACTATCTTTCTAAAGTATGAATTCAAACTGGTGAGTTGTTTTCATACCTCCAGCGAGAGAAGAATCATTACCTGTTAAGAAAATAACTATCTTCTGAGTATGCTGATTATTAGAAAATAGTCTATCCCTCTGATCTACCCCAGAAAAGAACAAAATACATTTAATGGCAAAGTTCCCACATCTTCTCTTCACCAAACTAAGTCTTATTTTCTTTATCCTTTATTAACATGAAACAGCTGTGAGTCCCTTCATCACTTCCTCTAAACTTGCTCCAAACAGAGCCAGAGTCTCTTTCCAATTAAGTATGGTTCTTGTGAACACCACGGAAAGGTAGGTATGACCAATGTCCATTTTGTATCCCTGACAAATAAGTCTCGAGGTTCTCTATAAGACTCTAGCTCAGTTTGTTAAATGATCAATCTTTGCAATGTTGAGACCACACACGATCACTAAGCATCTCCCCTCATTCATTTCTAGAAACTGCTTTCACTTTATTTACTTGTTTGATTTATTTTTATTTGGCTGTGCTAGGTCTCAGCTGTGGCACGTGGGATCTTTGATCTTCAATGTGGCATGTGGGATCATTTTTTTTAGTTGCAGCAGGTAGGATCTAGTTTTCTGACCAGGGATCAAGCCTGGAGCTCCCTGCTGATCCTGCATCCACATACTGTGAAGTTCCTCCATCTCCTCCATCACTTGTCCAGGCTCATTCAATATTACCATCGACAGCATTGGCAGCAGCAGAACATCATCACATGTTCCATCGCCTTGTCCTTGTACTTGAGAATCGTGCTGCTGTCTGAACAATTCATGTTGTGAGAACGAGTGACGTCTACTACCTTTTCACCTCGCTCCACTCTCTCAGTTATTTTCACTTTTGTTTCCATCATTATTGCATGGCGCTTCTTAGCAGTACCAGCTACATCGCTGCTACTTTTATGTTGCTCCCAGATATCCTGGGCTTGAAATAAAGATACTATATACCACTGTACTCTATACAGTGCTATACAGTACACAAAAGCACAACTACCCACAGAGGATGCATACATGTGACAATGTACATCAGACACATGAATTACCTTACCTGGCTGAACATTCAAACACGTTTGCATCTTTCAAAGTCCACAACTTGAAGGTTCGTATGAAATGGACTCACTGTAGCCCAAACACAACTCTCTGTCTACTCAGCACTCACCGCCACTCTGTTCTTTTCAATATTCTTCAGGCACCCTGCCTTCTAGTTTTTTCCAGTTTCACATGGGCCTCAGACTGGTTATATGTTAAACTGATATAGTTTCTTTGCTCCTTTTTTGACGTCTCTGTGTGTCACATTTTTTCATCCTCCATCCTCAGGATTCAGTTTATTGATTTCCATGGACCTCCTGCTTGGTAGCACAGGGCACAGGTACCTACTCTTCTAAGTCACCAAGTCAACTTTGGTGTGCAAAACCTTGTTCTTAAAGTACAGACACCATAGAGAGATGATACTTTTCCCCTTCTGAGTCATAATGCTGAATTTCTCAGCCTCAGTATCAGGTTTTGACTACTGCTTTTTCTTCTGTATTACCCAGAATTCATTCTAACAACCGGTTACACTGAGAAATCTTTCAACAGTTTCCCTCTAAACATGGTTCAAGTCTGCGATTAGTTGACATGTAATTCCAGGTTACAGGACCACCTCTACGTTTTCATTCCTCCTAACACTGGTTGGGGCCTATCAGGTAGAATTTTCTAATCTCGTAACAACCCTTGGTAACTGCTCTGGTTGGGAAATTACGCTTCCAGAATGAGAAGCGGGGACTCAGGTTGCTCTGCCTTAGATTTAACACAATAGTTTTATTGCCAGTGGCAGCCAGACAGCATCACAAGGCTTTTGCCAGCAACTCACCAGCAATTATTATTACCCCACCTGGGCCCCACCCCAGGATTTCAGAGATGCACTCAGCCATTTTCTCTTAAAACTAAGTATGAGTTCATTTTTCCACGGGCTTCAGGGTTACTCAGAGTATTCCATGTATAAATTTCACTTAACTGTTATTTCTCAGTCAGATTCTTATTCTTCATTACCAAAAATACTAACCACTTTTACTTCGTATTACATGCCACGTGAGCAAACTCCAGGAGATGGTGAAGGACAGGAAAGCATGGTGTGCTGCAATCCACAGGGACACAAAAAGAGTCGGACACAACTGAGCGACTAAACAACAACACGTCTCCTGCCATCTTATTTGATGAACACACATGAAAACAAAAACATCTATTCTGAGATAAGAAACTATAGTTAAGAGGCAATCAACTTGTAAACAAATAGGGCTGGAGGATGGAAGCCTGGCTTCCACCAGTTGGTTGTCTTCAGAACATCAGGAATTCTCCACGTGGAGGAACCATCATTACACAAGCAGTATTCACCTTTGCCAAAGTCCTACTCAGGAACCTTGTCTCCAACCAGTCAAACACAGGAACTGATTGCTTTTGGCTACGCACATACTCAGTCACTCAGTCATGTCCAATTCTTTGAGACCCCATGGACTGCAGCCCGCCAGGCTCTTCTGTCCATGGGATTTTCCTATCAACCTCAAAATAGAATGTAAAAATGTAATATATACAGAGAGTGAGAGAAGATAACCTAGTCATCCAGCTGCTTCCAATCCAGCTGGGAAGCCAGAGTTAGGTTCTTGTGACACAGCTAAAGGACATAAAACTACAGGGTTCATTCAGGACCCCTATTTGTTTTACCAAAAGAAAGGGGAGAAAGAGCTCAATATTTTTTTTTAAAAAATTGTGTTCAGATCCTAAACTGATCTAGGAACTGCTCCACAGACAATGGGACACTCGCTCCATACCCACTAGTCACCAATCAATCAGTTGGTTTTTCTTTTTTTATCTTTTTAAAAATTAGGGTTTCACAGGGTTTTGTTTAATTAAAAAAAAACAAAAACAAAAACTTACAGTTAAACCAAAAACATAAGCTTAAAAACCACTGAACTAGAAGAACTCTAATATCCTTTCCAGTTCTCAAAGTTCCAAAGTTTCAGGATCTCTTAAACAATCAACTTTGACATCACTGAGATCAGCAGATGGCTGGATATTCCATTCACTGTTACTACAATGTCTTAAGCAGCTATGTTGGGGTTACGGTGCTATGTTGGTTTTGGAGAAACACTAGCAAGCTGAAAAAATGGGTGATATTATAGCTCCAAGTGGCCCTAAGAAACAATCAATGGAAGTAAGATATCTACTTCTGAAAGCAATATAACTGAGGACTTTTTAGACAGACTGGCATCCACTACAGATGATTATTTTCAAACTACTTAGCAATATTGCATCAATAGCAGTTCATCTCAGCAAAAAAACATTTAGCTTCACATGGTAAATGAATTACATAGCAATTCCTTTAATGATAGGATTAAATTCCACTGTTCAATACAATAATTAAATGCCAGCATTGATTTAAAAAAAAAAAAAAAAAACTCATTACAATGAAATGAATACCTAAGAGTATCTGGACTCATTACAATACGTGCTACCATCACAAGAGATAAGTGGCAGCTTGGAATATTCTTCCAAAAGGCTAAACACAGCAAACTGCACTGACCCCAGTCTGTGTAATCATTTCCTTTACTTAATTCCCATGGAGTGCAACCAATATCAATTGTAACAAAAGAATCAAGTGAACAGTCAAAGAATATGCTGGATTTGAGGGATGTCTCATTTGGTAAAAATTCACATTTAAGGAAAAAAATGCCTCTTAGTGAGCCAGTTATATACTGCTGAAATGTTCCTCTATTAAGTCTACCCCCCATCCCCGCAAAAATGGGCTGGGCTTCCTTGGGTGGCACAGTTGGTAAAGAATCCGCTTGCAGTGCAGGAGACTCAGGTTCAATCCCTGGGTTGGGAAGATCCCCTGGAGAAGGGAATGGCAACTCACTCCAGCATTTTTGCCTGGAGAATTCCATGGACAGAGGAATCACTGAGATACAGCAGACTGTAGACTGGCGGGCTACAGTCCATGAGATCACAGAGTCAGACACAACTGAGCGACTAACATGTCACAAAGAAAAAATACTATCCTTTGGCTCAAATATGTATACTGTTTCTGCTCATTTAATACTTGCAGCTCTCTGCAGTATAAGTCTGGGTTCTCAGTCTGGAATGTTTGTACACACCACCTTCAGGAATCTGCCTGTAGAGCTGCCGGAGTATCTCTTTTGACAGGCACTTACCCACATGCTCAAACAGGCAGACGCATTTGAAGAACAGACCTGCCTTCCCTCGATGTGCGGAGACAGAATTGAGCATTACTAAGTGAGCGCCTCCCACAGCCCCGCCAGGCACACGCATGTGCACCACACACAACTACACAAGACAACATGAAAACTGACACAAAAACAACCCAAACGATAGAAAACAGTGTACTGTTGATGTTCCATTTAGCTACAAGGTAATACATCCTGCAGAAACTTCTCAGAATTAGGAAGACTTCAGTGCCAGATGCCTTTTAAAGGAAGAGATGTTTGGGTATAATTGTGTTCTCAGAAGCGTCATCACCTGACAGACATCAGAACGGATGCCAGTTTTCCAGAAGCCTTGGCTACTCAGCTCCACTGTTACTTCTCGCCTCATGGTATTCTTCTGTCGTATTTTTTGGAGTGCTTCCTAGAAAAGAACTCATTATGATGAGTAACCTGACAGTTCTAAAGCAATATTAAGCCAAACATCAAGCATTAGTAAATTAGCCGGATTCATTCACCCTTGCATTCAGGTAGTCAAAATTCTTCATGCCAAATTAGATTTTAAAAAAATAATGAAAGGCCTTGGGAATAAGCCAGCTTTTCCTGGTAAATGGAGAAGGAAAAAACCAAACTAAAGAAGCTACTCTGGCAAGTTCAAATGAAAAATGTCCTTTTGGGGACTTTGTGGTGGTCCAGTAGCCTCCTAATGTGAGGGGTTCAGGTTCAATCCCTGGTTGGGGAGCTAGGACTCCACATGCCTCATGGCCAAAAGCCCAAAGCATAAAACAGAAGAAAAATTGTAACAAATTCAATAAAGACTTTAAAAATGATCCTTGTCAAAAAAAAGAAAAATCATGAAAAAAAATGCCCTTTAACTGAAAAAGAAACAAAATGTGGTGTTTGGAATCCGAAATCTGCATGTAAAAATTATATTTAAATCAAGCCTTATGTTAAGCATTTACATATAAGAAAGACAATCAGTAAATTAACCAGAAACCCATGTAATTCTTAAAGACGCCTTCTAATTTGCAAACCCTGCAGCAAGGGTATATTTTATTAAAACAAGACAATGATTTAAACTGCTGCAAGACGTAAAACAGGAATTTACTCTTCCCTTTTACAGCCACCCTTCAAATAATTAATGATAAAAAATAATTTTATACTTGTATGTTTATTCAATTAGAAAAAATCTCATAGGAATTCATAACAACAACAGGAACCACCACCACCTCCATCACTGATTAAGCTACTAATACAGGCCGGGTAGCTCAGACAGTAAAGAATCTGCCTGCAATGCAGGAGACCAGGGTCCTATCCCTGGGTTGGGAAGATCCCCTGGAGAAGAGAATGACAACCCACTCCAGGATTCTTGCCTGGAGAATTCCATGAACAAAGGAGCCTGGCAGGTTACAGTCCATGGGGTCACAAAGAGTCTGATATGACTGAATGACTAACACTTTAATAGGCCAAACACCACTGGAGGAAAGTTAAATAGAATGTCTCCAAGGCCACACCATCACCCTTTTCCCGAGTGCACTGACAGTCTCTTTCGGCCTTGGTTCCATCTTTCATAATGAAGCTGACTGGCTCAAGTCACAAAAAGCGACAATGTCAGAATTCAAACACTTTTCTCAGCTTCAAAACCTTGCTTTTACACTATGGCAGCAGAATAAACCCTCAATGAGACAAAATCTATGTTGATACTAAACCCATTTATTTTTTATTCTTAAATATAAAACACAAGTGACCCTGGAATATAGATAATAATACCCATTAGTAAAGAAATATGGAATTTGGGATATAAAGTCTCACAAAATTAGTTCACCATACTAAACTAACAGATATATAGAAGATAATCTTTTACAACCTAAGACCAAGAAACTTGAATATATGGTCCTATGTACAGTCTAATTAATGATAAAAGGCTAATCTGGAAAGTTTTAAAATTAACTTCTTAGAGAAGCTATATTCATTCCCAATATCTATTTAAAAACTGGCCTTTTTAAGGAGAAAATATGGTCCCTTAGCTACTAAAAGATGAAAAAAATCAGCATACTAACATAAGGAGGGGAGTGAAGTGTGATTTTTTTTTTTTAAGTATCTTTCCATCTTATTCTAAAAGTGTGGTATAACAACAATCTCAGATAAACCGGAAGTACATCATCATTATTCATAGGTGAAGAGGGTCCGATACCAACCTCCCTCTGTGCCAGCTTCTGCTTGTCAGTCTGTTTGACTTTTGGACTATTTGCTAGGAGGTGGCGAAGCTTAACATAACTCTTCCACAGTTTCTGGTACCTGAGGAAAAGGACATACGGACATCTCAGACGAAAAGAAGGCAAATCTAAAATGCCATAAAGCCAGGTGTTCTCACAGGCCTGCTCGATCATAAATGCATTCCTGTGAACATCCTTAATGGCTGCAGACCTTCATTCTAAGGAAGGATGTGGTCTGGACGAACAGAGCAGCTGGATGACCAAGAGTCATCCGGAATACATGAATAAGCTGATCATTGCCTACGTGGGTTGAGAATGAGGTGTCACTATACAGATGAATCTCTCTGGAGGCAATTCCAAGAGAGACACACAAAAACCGATAGAAACATGTATGGTTTCTCATTGTTACCTCTTTGAAAGTAACACATTTAAATACATGCTTTCTAATGTTTGTTGAAAGAAAGACCCCTTACTCAGCAGATATTGTCAGTGTCTGAAATGCTTTCACTGAAAGTAAAAGCTGGAGAATATGAGAAAAGAGAACCCTCCTCATGATAATACTCAAGATACACAGATACTCACATTCATTTTTCCACTGGGAAGGGAAAGACAAATGGTGTATAGCAATTTGTATATACCATGACAAAAATAACCATCTTTGAAGTCAAACATGTTATAACCTGGATCAGCCTAATGAATAAGTTAAAGTATCCTGAGAAGGAAGAGAATATACAGTTTTTTATCAGTTCACACTCCTGCCAGCTGAGAGTTCACATGAGCCTAATCACATTCTACTCACACTTTTCTGGCAAGAAGGGACTTTCCAAAGATTTTCTGTTATATTGAAACTGCTCCTTTCTTGGCCTTTGCTGGGTCTCTCCTTTCTGATAACATTTTTTTTTAGACAATGGAGGAAAGAAAGAAGTACTTACACAGTGCCTGGCTCATTGCTTCATACTTTTATCCAAAGGGAGGGAAAAAAAAGAACAAAACCCTTTAGCCTCTTCTAATATATCAGCCAGAACTGGATTTATGAATTGAAAATCTCCCATGCCCCTTTCTCCCATTATGAATCCTTTAAAAAAATTAAGTCAGGAAATAGTTTGTTTGACAAAGTAGGGAATCTGAACACTCCTGAAGACTCTAATGGTGCTATTTCCCTTCCCACACACCCTCATTTTCTCCCAGCAAAACACTAATGTGCCAGTTGGAAAAGAAAGTGAAAGTGAAGTCGCTCAGTCGTGTCCGACTCTTTGCAACCCCGTGGACTCTAGGCTTCTCTGTCCATGGGATTCTCCAGGCAAGAATACTGGAGTGGGTTACCATTTCCTTCTCCAGGGGATCTTCCTGACCCAGGGATCGAACCCAGGTCTCCTGCATTGAGGCAGACGCTTTAACCTCTGAGCCACAGGGAAGCCAGTTGGAAAGTAACATCAATTCTAAGAGCCAGAAGTCACGGCTTCTCCTTCCAATACAACCCTTGACTTTGCATGGGATGTTGAGCTCTTATTCAGATGCCTCCCCCAAATCAGAACTCTATATCAATGCAGCAGTGCTAGGAACCAACATGGTGCTACTTTCCTCTAGAGAGCACTGAAAAAAATAAATAAAAATAGTAAGTTCTATAATGATGGATAAAGGAAAATTCCTTAAAGGTTAAAAACATACAGGACTCATATTGACCAAGACTGCTAAGGATAATCTATCGAATAATATTGTAGAGAAAATAATTCTTCAGGAGCCACCATAACTTGTTTCATTTGGTAACCTAAACTTGGAAACATGGCTCATTTCAGATCTTAATTTTTAAAAAGAAAAAAATCCACTAAAGAGGATTCTCTGCTAGTTTCAGCTGTTAGTAGAAGGTGAAATTGGCTAAGACAAACACCGAGAAATATCTTACTGTGGGTCTCCAGCATAACTCAACTGTGCAGGGCGTATCCCAAAGTGAACGATAATCGGAAAAGTAATCACATCAGGGTTGAATTGTTCACGATCCAGTTGATCGATGCGGACAGAGCTTGGTTTCTAGAGAAAGAGAAATCAAAGCCATTTATTCCCTTAAGAAGCCTTTAAGTATTAACTTTAATCTAAGTAGGGAAGAAATTAATCGGATTTTTCCCTAGGAAAGCCTCATCCCCAAAGGGAAAAAAATGTCATTAAAAACCTTTAATCATAGCAACTACACTATATAAAAACTATAATGTCATCCCTGTAAATGAGTCTGTGCCATTCGGCATAATGAACGACGATTCTGTCCTTTTCTGCCATCCACATAGAAACCTTTAAAAATTAAACTTTTGAAAGGACACCTAGTCACATATAACTTTTCCTTAACCTCTCCAGAGGCACAGAGGGAGTATTCCACATGAGCAAAAGAGACACGCTGGCTTATTCTGCTTTAACTGCACATTTCAAATGGAAAGCTTATTTCTATTCAGCAGGCACAGACAGACGCCTCTATATCATTTTTCCCCATTAGTTCTCTGTGTACGTTGTGTATTCCTTTAATTCTGTACCTTTAAATGAAAAGGTATGGTGGTACAAAGACCAAATAGTTAAGCTTCTCTTATTATGTCCATGGAGGCCATTCTTAAATTTTAATAAGAGAAGACTCAATTTTCATAAGTTTCTTTTCCAAGTCTAATTTAAAAAAAAAAAAGAAGAAGTGAACAGCTTGGTTCCTTAAGTTACTAAAGTATGAGGATCCATTTGTAAAACAGCTTTCATCCTGAATACTTAAGTTTGTGAAAAGATGGTAAAATCATGGAGAGTATGTTTTAGCAACTCCTTGCTTATACTGAACACTCAGGGCAGTCCCTAATTAGAAGCTAAATTCTGACTAGAAGATTGTAGGGGTGTGTGGCCCAGTTGCTTCAGAGCTAGAGGCTATAGAATTGATCCCCATGGAGGCTAATAAGCTTCACTGTATTGCCCAGTAATGCCCAACAACTATGACTTAACAGTCTGGCCTGGTTTGTCCAAGACACAGGGGTTTCAATGCTAAAACTGGGAAAGCCCTCAGCAACTGGGACAAGCTGGTCGCCCTATCCATAACTATAGTCCAAGTAGGTGACCAACTATTCAATAAAAAGATTTGTGCAAATTCATCCCATTAGTGGAAAAAAAAAAAAACCAAAACCTTAGACTTCAAAGAATATTTAAATGTCATTTAACAATCAAAATTTTACTAGTATCTTGAAAAATTGACCTTTGCTCTCAAAATTAATAACTAGGTCAAAAAGACTCCTCTGAGTCAAAACACTCTGATGTTCTTTCATGCTCTTCTGCCTACCAGGACCACAATTAAAGTCCCTTCCTGCCTCTGCAGTCGCCACCGACCAGATTATGCTGGGCTTCTCTTTGGCTCCATGCTACAGTCTCAGGGTTTCCCAGGTGGCACTAGTAGTAAAGAACTCGCCTGTTAATGCAGGAGATGTAAGAGACACAGGTTTGATCCCTGTGTCGGGAAAATCCCCTGAAGGAAAGCAGAGCAATCCACGCCAGTACTCTTGCCTGGAGAATCTCATGGACAAAGGAGACTGGTGGGCTGCAGTTCAGAGGGTCACAAAGAGTTGGACACAACTGAAGTAACTTAGCACGCATAGTATCAACAGAGGAAATAGTGATTTAAAATATTTGTGTGTATGTGAGTGTGTGCATGCGCACACACACTCAGTCACTCAGTCATGTCCAATTCTTTCCAACCTCATGGGCTGTAGCCCGCTAGGCTCCTCTGTCCATGGCATTCTCCAGGAAAGAATACTGGAGAGGGTAGCCATTCCCTTCTCCAGGGGATCCTCCTGACCCCGGGATCTGCATTGCAGGAAGATTCTTAACCACCTGAGTCACCAGGGAAGCCCTTTAAAATATCTGTACTATTTCTTATTTATAGGGGGACGGGATGAAGTAAGATCTAGACTTGGCCACACCCTACAGTATCCATCATACCATTTTTATATTAGAATAAAATACATTCTCACCAATGACTAAAGTGTTCCCTAGCAGAGGCAAAGTACCTGGGGAGGGAAATTAATTTTAAATTCTGCAGCAATAAAGTACTTAATGGGACCATGATGATTTGAAATTTTTAATAAATTCCCCAATATCCTTATCACTGGGCAATGTTTTAAAGCAAGCACTTCATAGGACAAAATATAGCGCCATGTCTATTCTGTCCTATTCTCAACAGGATATAATGAAAGAATGTTTCATGATACTGAGTTTTCAGGACACTTTTCTCCTCTGCACTAAGACTAAATAGCAAATACTAAAAACAAAACAAAAAAAAAAAAAAAAAAAAAAACTACCTTAAACATGTCCCAAAGCTTGGCACCCAAACCTAACTTTCTTATTTCCAGTTACTTTCCAGCATAAACCTTTCACCCTGACTAACCTGTGGTTTCCTCATTATCTTCAAAACTGGCCATATGCCAACTCAAGAATGTTCATTCAAATGTGCCAATGATTTATACAATTCCTTGATTCTTTAAAGACCACAGTAGTGTTTATGAAGCATCCCTGGGAGCCTGGCCCAGTGATCTCACCAAATGCTACAAGCTTTTCCTGACTGGCTTTTTCAGAGATTGGTCCACTGATTCAATAATTCATCACAGACTCCTTTCATATGGATATGCTGTAAGTCTGCAGCTGGACAAGCATCATATATAATCTATATACTTCAGTAGCACCTAGCTCACGTAGTGGTTCCTCAACAACTGAGCTGAATGATGATCATGGCAATGGAGTAAATATTCTCTATGCCACTGGCTCAAAAATGAGCAAGGAGCAAACCAGAAGCAACTGGGGAGTTTTTCTGACTACAGGTCATTGAGCCCTGTTACCTGGAGTACATGGGATGGGGTCCATCAGGGCATTCTTGTATTTTCAAAAGCTCTCCAACTGATCCTAGGAGTTCAGGAAATTTTAACCATGCCATAGAAGGGAGTCTCAGGGTAAAAGTATCATGAGATTCTTCAAGCTGACCCACCAAGGTAAAAAGGATGTCTCCCACCACCATCAACCCTACTTAATCCTCTGACCCAACTATAAAACTAACAGAAAAATGTAAATTCACTCAACTGTTTAAAAGAAGAAAGAGTAAATCCACAGTCACACTCTCATAGTGCTATGATTTTGTATATTTCTTTTACTCGAGCTATCTGCGTGGCTTAGCAATATAATAGTACAAATTGTATAACTTTTTTAGTGTTAAACAAGTTTCATGTTTAAAGACATTTTTATTAAACACTTTCACTTTCTAGATTTGTTTAAAATAATCAGCATTAGCTGGAATGTCTGATTTGCAAATAGCAACATTTTGTTTGTGCAGATGTTACTGTCATGCTACAAAAAGTTGATTTAGAGTTTTTATTTTTATGAATCAAGGCTATTAAGCAATTTGGCAGCCTTTCTAAAACAACAGCTTTGTTTAAATAGATTACTGTTTCCTTACATAGTAGTATTTTAATTCTCCACTTTTGCAAAACTTTATACAGATAAGATGCCAATATATAACTATTTTATGAAACGATAACATATTTTAGAGGAAAAAAAAAACAGCATGCTCTTTATCAGAAAAAAAACAAGCTATTTATTAATTATCTGCTTTTGATTTTTACGTTTTAACTTTAAAAATGGACATTAGAAGCAAAATTTAAAGCAATAAATTTAAAAAACAATAAAAATTAGACAAAGGATGTCAATAAACCATTATCAGAAGAAAAACTTTAAAGATCAACATTTAAAATATCAAGTTTTGCTAGAAATCAAAATAAAAAGAAAACTGAGCTAAATAGTATCTATTTTTTCCCTACCAAACTGACAAAGTTTTTTGTTAAACTAGTATAAACAGTATGAAGAAATGGTCAGAGTGTGAATTTTACAACCCTCTTGAAGGTAATCAAAAGCCTTAAAAATGTACATACTTCAAGGAATTAAATGGACACATTCAAACAGAAATACATACATACGGAAAACATGTTTAGTCACACATATACAAATTCAATACAGCATTATTTGCTATAGCCAAAATCTGGAAGCAACTTAGGTGCCTGATAATATGGTGTTAATTAAGTAACAGTAGCTTTTTTTTTAATTACATGCCTAAAGAAATGTAAAACGAAGGAAAAATAATAACTTTGTGCTTGTTGTTCCTGGAGAAAGATAAGAAGGAAAAAGTCGGAATATTAATATTTAATAGTATAATGCCAATTTTGTTTCAAAACAATATGAAATATGTCTTACTAGAAAAGTGAATAGTATTATCTCTGAAGAATGGAATTATGGGCAATTTTTCTCTTCTTTGGGCTGTTTTTCTCTTTTTCTAATTATCTATAGAGAGGATCTATTACTTTTATACTCAGAATAAAATTAAAGCTGAATATAATCTAAAAACTTCAAAATTCTCCATAATAAGCAGAATAAATCTACTAAGCAGATAAATGGGGCTTCCTTGGTGGCTCAGAGGTTAAAGCGTCTACCTGCAATGCGGGAGACCTGGGTTCAATCTCTGGGTCGGGAAGATCCCCTGAAGAAGGAAATGGCAACCAACTCCAGTATTCTTGCCTGGAGAACCCCATGCATGGAGAAGCCTGGTGGGCTACAGTCCACGGGGTCGCAAAGAGTTGGACACGAATGAGCGACTTCACTTTCACTTTCACGCCTTCAGTTCAGTTCAGTTGCTCAGTCATATCTGACTCTTTGAGACCCAATGGACTGCAGCACGCCAGGCTTCCCTGTCCATCAGCAACTCTTATGGCTACATATATGCCTACAAATATGCCTTTATTATAATATTTTTCTTATGTACTAAACATTTAAAGGAAAAAAATTACTCAAAGGACAAGAAGCAATGAGTACTTATATCTTTAAAAACATTCTGTTAGCATTTTTTACAAAACACTCAAACCTGAAAGGAAGGTGACTCAGTCTCTGACCGTCTACACCAGCACATACCGCTCCAGGGTTGGTGACGATCATGCCTTTGCATTCTTCTGCGTATTTCTGCCACTCAAGTTCTTCCCACTGAAGCATATTGGCAATCTCCTCTTCGGGAACAAGGGCTTTGCTACACCGCAGTAAGTAAAGGAGGATCTGGTGCATAGACAGCACTTCTTTTCCTCCATCTCAGGTGACAGTGGAGAGAGAGGGAAAAATAAGAGTGCTCAGTGAACAGCCAGTCCTCTACCCAATCAGGAAGAACAAGACAACGAGAGAAGAGCACTTGTAAAAAGGTAACTTAGAATTTACATCGTTAAACCATTGTTTAACCGGGTACCAAATAACAGGCAAGCCATTTGTTTCACTGATGAACAGGGCTCATAAACCATCTCTTTACGAAAATGGCAACAACAACATTACAAAGATAAAAGGCTCTATTTCTGAGGTAGGAATATAAAAAAAGGTGCCTACCTGAATAAATTTAAAACCACCTAGTGTAAAGAATCACAGTTTATAACATACAGAACCATCTTATATTTTAAATATTTTATCAGTCTTTATAGGGTAACAGATGACAGTTGACGTTACTGATTTAAGGAAATTCTAAGCTTTTATGAGATTATGGATGTTTTCAATAAACTATTGTTGCATTATGGTCTAATTTTTTGGTGTTAATGTGCTGTACCTGCCATGAGAAACAGAACTAAAGAGCTTATACCAACATCATGAAGATCATTATGGAGTTAGTACATGGAAAAAATACCAAGTATTCTGAGACTTAAAGAAGCATATATTACCAAGTACAGAGGCTAAAAACAACAAAGAACATAAATAAAATACCTTGGAAAAACTCAATTAATCTGGTACTTCGTGAAGCAAAGCCATTCATCTAATATGCACATTAATTTCAGGTTCACAGGCTTCTGCCTTCTCTTTAGGTTTAGCTTTTGTTTTTTTTTTTTTGGCCACAATGTATAACACACAGGTTCTTAGTTCCCCAACCAGGGATTGAACTCACGCCCTCCTCATTGGAATCACAGAATTTTAACTACTGGACTGCCAAGGAAGTCCCTGGGTTTATTAGCTTCTTGACCAGTATGTACAACCAACTTTTCTCTGCCTAGTCCCACCCAAAGGAAGGACAAGAGCCCTGATGGTGTAGAGAACAATAACTGCTCTTCCCAAGGTCATAAGATGCACTAGAAACAGTAGTATAGGGCCAATCACTTCATGGAGAAACAAGGGGACCAAGATGCTGGAGACAGGCAGGCATAAATGAGGGGGTCCTATTTGTGCTAGAAGAGTTTATGACACCCAAGGAATCTATGATACTAGAAAATGGAAGAAGATAAAAGTTTTTAATTTGAGTTGCTCTGGGCTAAGATCTTAGGCCTACACTTCTAAGACAGAAGACAGTAAGGATCAAAATTTATTTTTGATTTGTGTTTTTCTATCTCAGATGCTGCTCTGGAATTAAATGGCATTGCTGCTATATGGCTACTATATATGTAGGAATGCATTCATTTATTAAATACACATTCATTCATTCAATAATTACCAGCACCTATTATGTAGCTGGCCCAGGAAACACAGTGCTAAACAGCCGAAACTCTTACATTCCAGAGGAGAGAAAGAAACAATAAAAAACAACTACTTAATAATAGATCAGAGATGAGGGCTCTGAAAACGGATCAAACTGGGCAACTATACATAAAAGGGTGATCACGAAAGATGTCTTTGAAAAGCTGCCATCTGACAGACTTGAAAGAAGCAGAGGAGCTCTATGTGGCTACCTGGGAGAGGAGTGTCTCTGGTAGAAAAAATAGCCAAAGCCCGAAGGTGAGACTGATGTGTTCCAGGAACTGCAAAGAGGCCAGGAGCAGAATGTAAGAGAGGCAGCAGGGAAATCAGATCTTGCAAAGCTTTACAGAGCACAGTAAGCTCTCTGGAAGTGACTCTCAGATGGGAGCATGTTTTTCACCATTATGTGCCTGGCACTATGAATGGTCCCATGTAACAATTATGGAAAAAAACAAACAAACAAAAACATAAGCTCCAGGACTTTAAGAAGCAAGCTGGCTAACGATGATTAATCACAACAGTTCCTAGAGGTATCTCTGCAGGTAACATTTTGAAAAGAGTTCTCTTAACTAAAGACACTGAGTCTCTTTGAAAAAAAAAAAAAAGTAACTAAAGTAGAAAATACAATCAACCTACATGAGGACATGTTCTGTCTACTGTTACTATTATTCACAGCAGTAGAAAAAAATGGCCTGCCTCATTACTAAACATCTGCCTTAAAACTACAAGTCACCTTTGATTAACAAACTTCCATGGTTAAGGACATATTTCTCAGACTCTGTCTCAACAGACATTTTAATCTGCCTGCATGTGACATGACTTTCTCAATCAATGATGCTTTCCCCTTTGCTAAGGAGCCCAGCAAATCATAATGTCCCTCGGTCAGTCTGAGTCCATGGTAATCTCTGCTTCTGGAGGGAGCCTGAAGTAAGCAGGTGGCCAAGAGACCTCTAAAGCCAGAGCAAGTTGACTTATGCTTGCATGTGTTAACGTAAGGAGCAGCAGGGATAAAGGAAACCTAGCCCTCAGAAGAACTGCCATACTGAGGAGATTCTAGGAACCAAGGAAAGGGTAAAACACAGTAAGATTACTAAAGAGGACTGTGAGCTTATAAGGATACATCAGTGGAGGAGAGTGTTGTTTTGCTATAAGGATTAGAGAAGAACATTCAGATTTTATTTGGGAAGGTTGGAAGGAGAAAAGATATGCAATTCTAGCTATACACATTGGTGCTGGAAGCCACCCCACGGTTACAAGTGGCCAACTTCAGGACACTTCAAATAAATGGGAAAAGGATTAAGGGCACTGAATTTAAAGGGAAAAGAATAAAAAAAGAATCAAAGAGCTACTGAGGGGGAGGAACACTTAAGCCTGCAAACCAAGGGCACTGCCTGATTTAGGAGAAGAGTACCTGCGAGATAAAGAAGGCAGGCCACCAAGTGCTCTGAGAACACGTCTGCCTAGTTTGGGTGCAAAGGTGCTGATGAGGGAGGAGAGATTTATAGCTGCATGGAACCAGAAAGAATTTTTTTAAAACATACACACATCAGGCGCGAGGTAATGCTAAAGGAGAAACTATAAACCCATGCTGAAAACTGGTAAATATTTTAAAAAACAGCTAAAATCTAAAAAGATAGATATTTATTGTTGTGAAAAAGTAGAAACTCAGGACAGATAACATGAGGTGAAACCCTTACAGGAATATAAGGAAAGGCAGACAGAACTAGAGAGTCCCACGGAGCCCATGGGGCAAGAGCTCCATCCCTCACACCCAGCCTGGCAAAAAAGACATTGCAGAAATATTTGTGGGATGACTTTCTGAAGCAGATAAATAATGTGGCCACTTGCTCGCAGACTGCCACGAATGTACTAATGTTAATGAATTGGCTCTTTTGGTTTGTCTGCTTTGCTACATGTTTATGTTGGGGATTTATGGAACTATGTCACTGAGGGCTAGGAAGTAATCTTTATCTCATTGGCTGAGATAAATAGGACCCGATATAAATGAGAAATTAGAGCGGGTAAGCTAAGGTTAGCAGGAATTCTGCCAGCGCTAGGACTGGAACCGTGACAACGGCTCATTATTTGGGAAGAACTGGAGTTTGTGTTTCAGGGAATGAATCTGGACAGTCATTAATGAACTGACAGACTTTATAAACTGTTTCTTAGAGACTTAATTCTCTCAGTTTATATTGCTTGATGATTTATATGGTTATTGGGAGGAGGGGCAGTTTGCTAGGGAATTTGTGTTAAGAATATACTGGTTAAATGAGTAGTTCTCAAGAGTATAATACTCAGTTTTAAGAAACATACAATACTGTCTTTCCCTACACTGAGAATAACTATATAACTGCATTACCTATATGCAGACATATAATTATGCCTCCCAAATATTCCTACAGAACACCTTTATATAATCTTAACTTTTGAAAACTTTTATTAATAGCACAGAATTTTCTCAACCCTCCAAAAACAAAGCTACATTAAGACACTGTATCAATTTATGTCTTTTTCCAAACTACACCTCCCTCCTGGGAATTCTGATATACTTTCTTCCTCTCTGGCCCTCTGTGAGCCATAGCCAAAGAACTGCTTCTCCAAAATGAGACAATTTCCAAAAATCAATCTGCTTGACAGTTGATTTGCAAAATTGATTTGGGATTCTCAAAGCTTTACTACAGCAGTGATATAAGCAATCAACAGGCTTTCCCGTAAGTGTAGCCTTTCTATCTTGAATTATGCCCTGCCCTAGCCCTGGCTACAGTCAAGATAAAACTCTAAACTGGCTCTAGGAGAGCCCATATCAACTAACTACTAAAGGTGGAGGCAGGGATAAGGAAAGGAACAAAAATTTGAGAAAACTCTTCAGTTCAGTTCAGTTCAGTTCAGTCGCTCAGTCGTGTCCGACTCTGCTACCCCATGAACTGCAGCACGCAAAACTCTTGTGATATCAATAAACTGGTTGTTCTGTGATTTGACTTCTCGTAAACTGACCTGCACTGAAGAATCCTTGGTTTAATCTATTTGCTAAACTTTGGATAAATTTGTATAAAGCAACTGAGACAGCTGACTTCAAAGCAGGCCCTAGAGGAACTAGAGAAAAACTGTAATGACTCATAAACTTTCAATGTATGTATTATAATAACCTGTTACGAACAAAAAGCTGATGAGAGTAAGAGGACCACGAAATACCTAAAACACTATAAAAAGCTGTTCATTCTCACAGGAGTTCAAGTAAGAGGCAAATATTAATAATAACAATGAGATAACTATTTACGTATCAGATGCTAGTAAAACCCAGTGTGGGCAGATGTATCGGAAAAGGGTGGTGTCAAAAATGCTGGTTAGAACTACAAACTATGTCCTTTCTAGAGAAAATTTGGCCAACTCTTTCCAAATTTAAAATGTGCATACTGTCTTAACAAATAATTACTTCTAGAACGCCACCTTATAAAAACACACAAATGCAAAAGAATAGATGCATAAGACTATACCTGAAGTATTTACATGTAACGGGGCAGAGAGGTGGGCAGGTGGGAGCGGGGGAGGGGGTTAAGGAATAGAGACTTCCAAAATACTCCTGACTACAGGAACTGTGAAAAAAGAAACCCAATGTCTATTCATCTATAGAATGCCACACAGGTGTTAAAAATTAAGGCTGTGTGTGTGTGTCTGTGTGTGTGTGTCTGTGTGCGTCTGTGTGTGTGTGTCTGTGTGTGTGTGTCCGACTCTCTGTGACCCCATGGACTGCAGCCTGCCGGGCTCCTCTGTCCATGGGATTCTCCAGACAAGAACACTGGAGTGGGCTACCACTCCCTTCTCCAATGCGAATTTCAGTAGTAGTAGTTTAGCCGCTCAGTCGTGTCCAACTCTTGTGACCCCACGGACTGTAGCCTGTCAGGGTCTTCTGTCCATGGGGTTCTACAGGCAAGTATACTGGAGCGGGTGGGTTGCCATTTCCTTCTCCAGCGTATCTATATAGAGGATGTCTGAAACAGCTGGGTAAAAAGGTCAAGTTGTGTAACGCGTTTAGTGTTATCTCACTTAAAGAAAAAAGTATAATTCTCTCTATATAGGTTAAAATAAATACAAATCAAACCACTTATAGCACCTACTGATTCCCACGTCTAGAAGCTGGTGTTCACTTTTTTACTTCATATACTTTTGTACTGTTTATATGTGTGCACGCACACACACACACACACACACACACAGAGTGGACACAGTTAAGGGCAAAGGTAACACTTCAATTTTGTGAAGAAAGAATGGTGTTTTCAATAAATGGTGCTAGTCAACTGGATGTCATATTGAAAATAATGAATCTTGACCCATATCTTACGTTATTTACAAAAACAAATTTGAGCCATATTATAGGACTAAATTTGTAGAAAACATAGGAGAGTATCTTGATGACCTAGAGGCAGGCAAAGTTTTCACAAACAAAAGACAAAAAGCTCTAAGCAAAAAGGAAAAATAAGAATTAAAATTAAGAATTTCTGTTCATCAAAAAAAAAATCACCATTAAGATGGTGAAAAAGCAATTACAGAGAAGGTATTGGCAATACATATATTGGCCGAAAGACTCATATAATAAGTATATATAAAAAATACCTACAAATAAACAAGAAAAAGGAAAATAAAGCAACAGAAAAATGAACTGGAGGCTTGAATAGGCACTTCAAAAGTCAACAAGGAGAAAACAAAAGTCACCAAGGAAATGGTCTATATATGAAATGGTGTTCCATTTCATTAATCATTAGGGAAATGAAAATTAAAACCATACTGTGATACCTCTGATGCTCATCAGACTAGCTAACCTGAAAAAGAAAGAAAAACGCCAAGTGTTGGTACAAATGTGGAATAACCTGAACTCTTATCTATACTGCACATGGGACAGTGAAAAGGTACCATCATTTTGGAAAACTGTTTGAAAGTATCTACAAAGCAAAATTTAAAAACATCCAGAATTTCCACTCCTAGGTATATATCCACTACAGGAAAGCATAAATATGCACATCAAAAGGCATGTACAAGAGTTTGGTGAACATGCACGCTATCTGAAAGAGTCAAAAACTAAAAATATACAAATGTCCATTAATCACAGACAGGTTAAATACATTTTAATTTAGTCACACTGTGTAATACGATACAGCAATGAGAATGTGCCAACTACAGTTAACTATAACAGGTATTTCAAAAACAAAATAAAGAAGATAGAAACAAAAAATATATACAATTCTAATTTTTATAATTCAAAAACAGGTAAAACTAATACATGCTATTTTCAAGACAGAATAGAGGTTGCCTTAGGGGGTCGAGTGTTGACTAGAAAGGGGCTCTTCAACGCTGGTAATCTTGAGTGAGGGGCTGGGTACACAGTCATATTCACTTGGTGAAAATTCACTGAATCTTATGACAAGAGCACTTTTCAGTATTTGTGTTCTACTTCAAAGGTTTATTTTTCAAAAATGAGAGATAATACCAAAGCATGAGTGAAAACCACATTCACTCTCATTAATAACAAAATATATGAATATTTAACTAAGGCACTCTTATGACCAATTAAATAAAGTCTGTAAACAAGTATTTACTGAGCCCCTGCTATGTGCCAAGGAATATGTTAGTACTTATACAAGACAGACGGTTAAGGCCTCAGCCTCATGGAGCTACAGTTGGAAGGAAGAAAGCAAAGAAACAAAGTCCAAAATGTGAAGGAAACTAATAATTCATTTTTACAGTGGCATAAACTGATGGGATTCTTTTGATAAGAAATTTGGTACTATGTATCATGGTCTTTAAAAAATATCCATCTACTGGATGAATTACTAAAAATTAGGATGCAAAACATGTATCAGTATGATGACTAGCATGTAAAAAAGTTATGAAGGGAAAAAAATGAAAATATACATCAAAATGGACACGCCATTTTGAACTCACCATTTTCTAAAGATTTTTAGTGAAGTCATATTGTGAAAAACGAATCAACCATAATTTGCCATCCAATAACAAACTGCATTTTATACAGAAAAAGGCATTTTTCTGTATCCATCTGAGTTTTTTTTTTTTTAAGTAAGTATAGTTTCAAAGAAAGTCTAATGAAAAAGTCAATTCTGTTTAAAAGTAAGCCAAGAAATCTTTTTCTTTACAACAACCTGAGTGTCATCCCTGCATAGTTACAAGAAACATTTTGTGAGAGTTTAAATCCCACAAAGTAAATACCTGACATAGGATTTTTCTTTAAGATGATTTTAAAATAAATGTCCACATTCTCTTAGAGATTCGTTTGGTCATAAAATTCCTAGAGGCAGATAGACACAGAAAGGAAAGGCTTTTCAACAAACTCATTCTAATACCATTCTCTCATAAGTTTACCATTAAAGCTCCATTACAAAATCATAGATTCATTCACTTGAAAAGAAAAAAAAAAAAAAAGGACCCAGGGGACTTCCCTGGCGGTCCAGTAGTTAAGACTCCATACTTCCACTGCAAGGGGTTGGGGGAGTGGTGATGGTAAGAGGGCCACAGGTTCCATTCCTGGTCAGGGAACTAGGATGCTATGTGGTACGGCCAAAAAACAAAGACAAAAAGAAATAAAATACGCAGATATACAAAAGAAAATGTTTTGAATGCATTTTCCAAACAAAATAAACATTAACAATAATACTAAAAATATGATTAATGCTATGTTAAAATAAGCCACCTTGACTGAATAGACTGAGGAGAGGATAGCAAGGACGAAAGCTGGAGGAAAATCTACACTAGAACGACTAGATGAGATAAAAGCCACAAAGGACGAATAAGAGAGCCAGAAGGCGAGTAAGGAGCGCGCAGCAGGCAGAACACACTAAAAGCCCAGGTATCGTATCAGGGAGGGGATGCAACTGAAGCGTGTCCACTGGATTCGGCCTGACATCAGCAGCTACAGCGGGGTGACGGCAAGTAAGGGGATGCCACAGCAAAGCCAGCCTGTGAACAGCCCAGAATCCAACAGGCTCCTGGACGGCTTCTGAGGCACGGGGGAGGCAAATGCTCCCCGACGTTCATGAGGAGGGGAGCACGAGCGTGACGCTGAACTCGTGAACTGCTTGCTGATATGTAAATATGGGCAGAAAGCTGACATGCTGGGAAGCTCCCCAGCTGAAATTATAAACCACAGATTTATTGCAGCAGTCATTTTTTTTCCCCTCCTGTATCACCGAGAGGCCCAAATTATCAGAGAAGAAAAGGCAAATGGTTGAACTGACATTTCCACAGAAGGTGGTAGTTACTAGCACAAGGAGCTGAGGCCACCAGAGCTGAGAAACAAGTCAGAGAATAGGACTGAAGCAGGAAAGCAAAGAAAGGTGGCTGCACACATTGAGAAAAAAGAAGATTCAAGCAGAAGCAAAGGGAACAAGGAAATGAGGAACTGGAAGTATAAGTGGATGGCTCCAGAAAGTGAGACACGAGAATAAGAGTCCAGGGAAGAATTCACTTAGGATGGTGAAGATTTTACAAACAAAAAGGCATCCAAAGCCCAACCATTTAAAAAAAAATTCTAGATACAATGCCATGTTTCACAGTTAGACTCTTGACAAAAATTTTAAAAAGTTAAAATATTGCTTTAAAAAACATAGCAGTCATATATTTACTTATATATATGTAATATAAGTATTATATGTAATTAAATATATATTTAATTTCATGAGAATAAATTGTTCTTCACTATAAAATGAATAAAAGTATATGTCAAAAAAGAAAAAACTCCCATAATACCACTATCTTACAACTGTTACTGCAGTTATTTTTAGCATAGTTATAATCATATTGTTTATAAAATTTCATAAATTGTTTTCTAATTAACTATATGCATTTTTTAAAGCCACATACATTTTTCCACTTTAATTTTAATACTTGCATGATATTTTATCAAGTAGACTCTCAAAATTTTGAAATCAATTCTCCAACTGCTTATCTAATTTGGGGCTATCATAAATTATACAGGGGTATAAATCAGCATGTATAATATTACATTTTCATGCCTCATGTGAGAAGTAGATAATTAAGTGTCTGAGGTGGGAAACTTGTCCATAAAGATTGAAAGGAGAATGGCTTGTTTTCAGATGTACAATCTCACCAGGTCACTGACAAGCCAAAAGATTTACCTGGAAGAAATCTTACAAAACGTGGCATGAAATGAAATCTTGGACAGCAGGGAGGACTGTCTTCAAACAAAGGACCTAAAGCAAACAAGTGAGAAGGAAAGAAAAAAATAAATAAAACTGCCTTGAGAAACAAACACTGAAACTTAATTCCTAAGATTTATGATAACTACAAAAAAAACACCTACACCAACAGAAGCAGGGACATAACAAACACTGCCCCCACTCCTACTCAATAGCTAAATCAATCAGGTGGTAACTGCCACAAACATCCCATGAAGACTGCAGTGAGGAGACCCCCCCAAAGAAAGGGAAGAATGAAAGCCCCAAGGATATACACAGTATATAGCATATACAGTAAAACTAGTTTTAGAAATTCAACGATATAAAGATTTTTGTTATAACTGAACTACCGCATGATAAATATGCTTGTGTTTTTGCTGAGTCCCATTTCAATCAATACAACTGGGGGATAAAACAGAAATACTATTCAAAATTTGGTTTGAAAAGCTGTTCATCAACACACTGTTTTAAAAATAAATAAATAAATGTCTGATGGAATAGAGGCATTTCCAAGAGTGAATTATTATCCAAGAACCAAGTCTCAAGTTTTGAACTGATGTAGCATACAGTGTCAGAGAAGGCAATGGCACCCGACTCTAGTTCTCTTGCCTGGAAAATCCCATGGACGGCGGAGCCTGGTGGGCTGCAGTCCACGGGGTTGCTAAGAGTCGGACACGACTGAGTGACTTCCCTTTCACTTTTCACTTTCACGCACTGGAGAAGGAAATAGCAACCCACTCCAGTGTTCTTGCCTGGAGAATCCCAGGGACAGGGGAGCCTGGCAGGCTGCCGTCTATGGGGTCGCACAGAGTCGAACACGACTAAAGCGACTTAGCAGCAGCATACAGTGTGTGTGTGTTTTAAGAGTTAACTAAAGTTCTGTTTTAATGAACTGTCATTTTGGAAGAAGTTTATTACAGTAAGTCCAACAGACTTAAGATATTAACTAATGAGATTTCCCCAATGCAGATAAATCAAGGTAGTTATTCAACATAACTGATACCATCTTCCTAGGTACCAGTTACTTAACAATTAATGGTAATCCTCCATAATGGACATGGTCCATCTGTAGTTAAATGAGACCCATAACAACTCATTTATGTCAAATGATAAGAAGCATGCCTATGAATAATAAACTTTTCCCTGCAGTTCAAAACTGAGAGGAATTTCAACTATGTACCCCCACTTTTTTATAAGAGTTTTCACATAAACCACAACATTCTCCCACAAGCACTACACTTTTCTTTAAATCCTATTTACCTTTGAGATTCCAGTCATACAATTCCAAAATATCTCTGAATAGGAATAATGAAAAGAGTTCAAGTCCTTTCACACAAAAATTCTGAAAAATAAACCAGAAACTCAAATTACTGTAGTACTGCAACTATATATTAACTGATGCTTCAGCTTGTTTTAGTCAAGTGTTTTAAAAAGTGTCTAATGCAACTGTACTAAAACAGTTTAATTTCCTAAAAAACTTGGCCACTATCCTATAGTAGCTCAGTGTCTTAAAACATTAATGAACTAAGCAATAATGTCATTAGAATTCCTAAGAAAATGTGGGCTTGGCCCTTCTCAATGTACAAATAAAGTGATGTGAAATTTAAAAATCAAAGTCTCAATGACACTGAAGTATAATTTATGATAAATTATAACTAAATAAACTTATACTAGAGTAAAAAAAATAAATAAATAAAAATAAAAAATAAAAATCAAAGTCTCTTTTATGTCATATTTTTCTAACCCAATTATAAAACATACCAGAATCTCTTAGGGACTTTCTGTTAATTCAAATTGCACACTGAGCAGCCAGCTCTGATAGATGTGTACCCAGCACCGCCCCCCGCCACCTCTGCTCACCTCCACCCCTCAAACACACCCACAATCACTACTGCCAAGTTACCATAAATTAGAGGTCTCTGTGCCAAAAAAGTTCCAGCTCTTAATGAAGGCAAATAAAGGGCTACGAGAAACGACAAGACTTTGTACCAAAATTTCTGCTGTAAACAAGCTTAACAGATGATATATCTGCAAGTGAGACTTGTCTCATAATTCTTCCTCCTACTTGTTTTGCTTGGGGTTCATAAATCACCCTGCGTGAGATCACGCCAGAAGTCATCAACTTTTACAATAGCAAATGAAGGCTTATGACCTTAAAAATCAAAAGGAAGCAAAAAAGCCCTTCCAAGCTGAAGAATGAAGGGGCGGCCCTTTCTCCTTAATTCTTTTTGAAAGACAGGTAGAATTAACAGGACTTGCCCAGAATGAAATAGGTGCAAACTAAGCATGCGTGTCATGCTCATCAATCCCCATGGGTGCTCTGCTGCCCTCGACAGAGCCACACTGTTAAACAAGGTTTGCAAGAGGAGCCAGGGGCTCAGGAAATCGACCCCGACTCCAACACAATGTTAAGTGCACAAGCTTGTTTGCTGTCTAGTTGTTATTTCTTAGTGTGATTTGTTGACACCACTAAAGTCAAGATCAGGCAATGAATCATTCTGAGATTCACATTAATCTTGCTTTGGAATTTTAAACCTCTTGCATATATTTAGATAAATCTGCTGCTCAGCATCCGCAGTGAAAAACAATTAGGAAAAATATGTAAATATATGGGAAGAAAAATGAACCAAGCATTGATCTTGTCACTGGAGATAATGAATAAGATTATTCCAACAGTTATCAGATTCAGTTTCACTTTTCTAATTTCCTCTCTGATAACGACCAGTAACCAAAAGCTGTCCCTTGTCCAAAACAAACTAGAAGCAGATGTAATGTTACCATCACGTAACTTTCAGTAGCTGCAACACAGAGGAGAAATGGGTTCAAAAATAGGTCAAAATTTGGAAAATGACCTGAATTTTAACCTCATTCCTAAAGCTACATCTGACTACAGTTACATCTGACTGGTCTTTTTCAACAGTGAACACACTTTCAGAGTATCCTTATGGCAAAAAGCCAGCGCTGGTCAAGTTCAGTGCTTTAAAGATATATAACTATGGAATAAACAAAAGAGCAAACTGCATCAAGCTGTTAAATAATCTTCTCTCTTACCTCAGGCATCATCTCTTCGATGAAATGAATCGTGTAGTCTATGTTGAATCTAATTACTTTACACAGTGGAATCTGTAATAATAAGAAGGAGAGGGTCCATTTCAAAATGCCTTCCTGTGCTCATCACTGTACACATGTTGGCTACCTGACCCAGAAGGCCATGAACCAAATGAGAAAGTTTCACCTTAATCTAAGCTGCTAACAATACTGCACATGAAGCTTGACCACAACTGCTGGATTTTAATGCAAGAACCCAGCTGACCTGGTCTCTACAGGAAACCTGCATATTGCTGGTGTTTAATTAACTGTATTAGCAGCAGCAACACAAACATGACAAGAACTCATTAAATCCAAATATATTGCCTCTAAAGAATTAATAAAACCACGAATACTTCTTTCTCTCAGGTTTTTAAAACCTTTCAGAATCTTCTGCTCTTCAGGCAGATCCGGGATAGCAGGCGGACAATTCATCAGTTACAGACTCATAAGTCACTGAAGTACACACAACTCATGCTGCCTTTCTGGCTCTGGAGCAAAAGCAATCACAGCAATAAAGATAATAATAGCTAACACTTACTAGCTAGGTAGGCCCTGTTCTACTATTTCATATACTGTCACTCATGTAGGATCCTGTGAGATAGGTACAATTATTCTCCCTAGTGTACAGTGGAAGAAACAAAAAACAGAGAATCAGATACTTTGCCTAAGGTAGTATGTATGTGTGTATGTGTTAGTCTCTCAGTCGTGTCCGACTCTTTGCGACCCTTTGGACCACAGCCCACCAGGCTCCTCTGTCCATGGAATTCTCCAGGCAAGAGTACTGGAGTGGGTTGCCATGCCCTCCTCCAGGGGATCTTCCTAACCCAGGGATTGAACATGTGTCTCTTACATCTCCTGCACTGGCAGGTCGGTTCTTTACCACTAGTGCCACCTGATAACAGGCATCTGGTGAATTAGAAACCCTTGCTCCTCACCCCACTTCTAAGCCACTAGGGTATCCATCTCTCATTATCTGTCCTAATACTGTCCTAATAATATCTGTCCTAACACTCAGGGTATGTGTGAAGATGAAGGAAAGCTCAGATAAAATAAATCCACATCTGTCTTGCTTTACAAATGTATCATCAGATACCAGCCTAGTGCCCAAATTTAAGAGGTTTTCTCTAGGCCTATATCTGAATGAACGGAGGACTGAGAAAGGGAAGGGTGTGAGGTTAGAGCAGTGGTTTGGCTGAGTAGCTGGGGAAAATAATAGACTCAGAAGCCCTAGAGATGTGTTAAGTAGGCTTTTCTGGCCACTCAGTCGGTCCATAAGACGATTTTATATAAATGTCATCGTTTTTACAAACCACAGCAATTAGAAAGAAGCAAATTTTAATTCCACCAGCAAAAGGAATGGTAAGAAAAACAAACAGTCTTACAATGCCATCTACTGGAAATCTTTTTCTCAGAAATGAAGTTTAGCTCTTAGGTGCTTTTTTTTTTTTGAAGGACAGTGGCTAATTTAAGTGAAATTCATAATTAACTTTAATAAGAGATCCATTTTCAACTTTCTTGTGGTAATGGGTTCTAAACCAGCTGAAGCAACATGCTAAGGCCACTATCATTTTTAAGTTCTTCTTTCTTCCTACAAGCATCTAAAAATATTTGAGCATAGTTTATGAATAATTTGTGCAGTTATTCAGTTTTAAAAGACATTACTAACAACCTATAGAGCCATAGATGCTCTCAAATAGGCCACACCCTCTATCTTTTAAAAAGGAGGGGATCTAAGAGAAAAGCATGTAAGCAAGCATAGAGTATGATACAGTGTAACCTGTCAATGCCATTAAAAAAACAAACAAAATATTAAATAGTATAAAGTACAAAAGGATCAAAGAGGAGGTAACATTTGAGTTGAGTCTTTAAAGATGAGAAGGAATTTTCCAGATCATTCAGAAAATTAATTGGGAAAGAAAAAGGTGTTTGTTTATTCTTTTAAATTAATTTTTATTGGAGTATAGTTGCTTTATAATGTGTTAGTTTCTACTGTACAGCAAAGTCAATCAGTCACAGATATACATGTATCTCCTCCCTTTTTGATTTCCTTCCCATTCAGGTCACCACAGTACATTAAAGAATAGGAATTTAGTTTCTAGCAAGACAGAGAAAAAGGAGCTGGGGCCAAAACAGGTCATTAAGCTCTTCAGGAGTGAAATGAATGGAGACAGAGACACAAGGAAATTCTAGAAAGTATGAACTATATTCTGCAGAGCTAATAAACCAGGTTAAGGATTCAGAGCTATCCTTATGGCAACAAGAAGTCATTCAAGTAAGAGACCAACACAGTTTCACATGGTTGCTGTGTAAACAGGGTGAGAAAGGTGTACAGAGGAGCAAGGCAAGAGACCAGAAGTCTAATGAACAGCCCAGGAGCCGAATGAACAGAAGTCCAAAAGAGGAAGGGGAAGAATTTTAGACACAGGAGATGGGATGGAAACCCACACAGCAACCATTCTGACCTGGAAATGAGAGAGGAGAGAGAACAGAGGATAATTTCCAGGTTTCTAGCCTAAGGGAATAGATAGGCCAGGATGACATCAAAACAAGGAAATTCACAGGGTGTAACCCTAAGTCCCTTAAACTCAGTATGTAGAGATGACCAGTTCAGTTTCCCACAAGTTGAGGGTGAGGTACCCGAGGGGACATCAAGGTGGGTGTGTCCAATGCGCAATCTGAAATGTGAGTGTGAAGTACAGAGCTCTGTGTCACAGATATAAATATTAATGTCAGAACATGCATGAGAGAAAAAACATGGGTGACATTGCATTACGTGGGGAGTGCATTCAGGAGAGAAAAGGACTAGAGCCCTTGGGAAGAGTCAAGAGGCAGAGAAAGAGCAGAAGTGTAAACTTTACTCCTTCCGCTCTGTGCAACAGCAGCTCTACTGATGATTAATGCAGCTACAGTCCCTTCCTCAATGACTTCAACTAAAATCACTTTGAGGGACTCCTTCTTTAACCTCTCCTCTTACACATGCTCTATTTCCCTTGGGGCAGTCACCCATACCACTAGAGCCCTTCTCAGACACACAAATTTGGGAAGGCAGAGTCTCCCTTTCTATTCAAACGTTCATCTCTAAGACTCAAAGAGATCTTGTCCTTTTCCTGTATATTGGGAACTCAGTTGATCGAGAGCTTAGTCGGCCAATAGAACAATATAAACGCCCTTGATCTTTTCTTAAAACATGTTTGAGTAGTGACTAACACTAACTCCCATCTCATCCTACCAGAAACAAACCAAAAAAACATTCCTAAACTTCTATATTCTAACTCTACTATTTCCAGGCACTAAATGACTACAATCCAGGACAGTGAGGCCATTGGAAATGGAAAGCCAATTAAGGCATCGGGGAAAGGATCATGGCATTTCTTTGTGCTTTTGAGGGCAGGATAAAATATTATGTATGTACTACACAAATCTAGGTAACCATAGTTATGTTATCGAAGTCCTTAAAAACTCCAGGTATTATAAGTAAAAACAAATGTACTACATAAATAGATAAAATTCTCCTGGAATGCTCTATGCTTAGCCAACAAAGCTTTCAATCCACTTTAATTCAAGAAGACCTTAAGAGAACCTGTCAAAACTAAACTGGGTTGAGATTCTAACATTACCATCATTTACATGCTCTTCATGCTGATGTGTTCTCTCTGGCAAGAAAATGAATCAGAACAGTAAAGCGATTTAATAATTCTTTTTCTTGGGAGGCTATTTCAAATTCAAGAAGCTTTTGATGGATCTAATTCCTATGAACTGTACAACACTTAGCTTAAAACTCGATTTATTTTATCAACATCTCTAACATAAATGATGGGGCTTATCTTCTCATTACAGAGTTAAGTTCTCAAGTTCTGAGAGCTTGAATATTTACATATATATATATATATGCTGAAGCCAGGAATTTTTCAGTCCTATCTTGTATTTTATAGCAACAGTAATAACTCCAATTAATTTCACACTAGCAGCCTCTCAGTGCCAAAACCTTGTGTTGAGAAACTTTAATAAAGCTCAAAGAATCACTTCCAGGTCACATAAGTACCAAGAATCAGTTTAAAAAAAAAAAAAAAGAATTAGAAGAAAAACTTAAATGTCTATCTGACATCTTATCCAAAATAATAAGTGCCAAATGTACTGTATATTAAACATCATGATAAACACTTTTCATGTGTCATCTCATTTATTTTTTATAAACGCCAGTAAGAGTACCATAACTAATAACCTCTACTTTACAGATGAGAAAAGTCAAGGTTTAGAAAAATTGAAATGTCAAATCATACAGCTAGTAAATAGAATCACTAAGGTTTAAACCCTCTCTGAAGCCATACAGCTTCCTTCTTTAAAGTGACCCTAGAAGTTAAAATGAGATCTATATTACTCAAAGGGAATTAACAGATAAGACAGATAATTTTCAAGTATTTTCACGGTAACTAACTTTATTGTATTTGCAAGTCCTCATGTGAAGAGTTAACTCATTGGAAAAGACTCTGATGCCGGGAGGGATTGGGGGCAGGAGGAAGAGGGGACGACAGAGGATGAGATGGCTGGATGGCATCACAGACTCGATGGACGTGAGTCTGAATGAACTCTGGGAAATGGTGATGGACAGGGAGGCCTGGCGTGCTGCGATTCACGGGGTCGCAAAGAGTCAGACACGACTGGGCGACTGAACTGAACTGAACTGAACTGAGGGAAAAAAGAGAGAAATGTATAATGTAGGGGCAAGTTGGACTAAATGACTTCTAAAAGCCTTTGCAACTCTAAGACTGAGATTTAGTGTAACAAAGGGTTTGAGGGCCTAATTGAGACATTTAAAAAGTAATAAAATAAGAAACCTCCAGATTTAAAAACATCCTAGTGCCTTTTCATAAAAATTGTTTAAAAGTTGTCTAAACAACCTAAAGAACCACTGACAGATGAATGGATAAGGACGCTGTGGTACATCTATACAATGGAAATAACTACTCAGCTGTAAGAAAGAACAAAATGGGGAGAGAGGTTTAGGAGGGAGGGCACATATGTATACCTATGGCTGACTCATGTTGATATTTGACAGAAAACAACAAAAAAGCAATTCTTCTTCAATTAAAAAAGACCGAAACGTCATCTGAAGCAACAAGGATGCAATTAGAGATTATCATACTAAGTGAAGTAAGTTTAAAAGAGAAAGACAAATGCCACACCGTGTCACTTACAAGTAGAATCTAAAATATAGCACAAATTAATCTATCTACAAAACAGAAACAAATACACAAACAGAGAGAGTAGATTTGTGGTTGCCAAGGGAGAGGGGAAGAAGAGGGATATGCTAAGAGATTGCAAACTATTACACTCAGAATGGATAAACAACAAGATCCTACTGTGTAGCACAGGGAACTGTATCCTGGGATAAACCATAATGGAAAAGAATATAAAAAAGAATGTATATGTGTGTATAACTGATCACTTTGCTGTACAGCAGAGATTAGCACACCATGTAAATCAACTTTACTTCAATTAAAAAAAAAATAGTACAATTTAAAATTTTGTAAGTATGGATGGTGATGGATATTAATTACTTATCATGGTGATCACTTCACAATATATACAAATACCAAATCATTATGCTGTATATCTGAAACTAGTAACATTATATGTCAATTATACCTCAATAAAAAATATAGTTCAATATTACATGATGTTCAATATTATGGTTCACCCTAGAGATATGTGATATGTATTATCAAGTGATTTTATTTTTACACTTACAATGTAATCATCTTCTCAAAAAAAAAATTCCCTGAGATAAAATATACTGTGGCATAAAGAAAATCTCATTAAGAAACAATTTGTTTTAAATTAGTATCACTACTATGGAATCATGTCTACTAGAAAAAAAAAAATAGAAAGTGGAAAGATTAGACAAAGGTTTTATTCTTTACTCTCCAATGGAACAGAATTTCACATTTCAAATAAACTAAAATAACTTTTCAAACTGCAGATATAATTTCTTTTAACTAAACAGGAAAGAACTAAAAACATTCTACTTCAATGTACATATACCGTAGCTATAAATTCAGTGAGTTCTATAGCAGTGTCTTGACTGACTCATGGATACCTCTACATTCCCTTCCTGTGTCACCAGTGAATTTCACTCTACATCCAACTAGAATACACAATAAGTAAGACAACCCCTAAGACAGCCAGCTTTGAAACAGAAAGATTTTGACTTATAGGACTTCCATCTGAACCGATTACCAACAGATCGGCCTTAGTACCTGAGAATATCATGATCTGTATGCCAAAGTCTCTTAAAGAGGACGTCTTCCTGGGATGCAAAAGCAGAAAACTATGAAGTTAACTTAGGCTCCAGATGTCCTGAACAAGCTCCATTTCTTTACCTATGACTCACAGACTAAGTAATAGTTTCTCCTTAAAACTTTTCAACTCTCTTTTGAAGGACACCCACCCCAAAATAGTTTTGACACATTACTCCACAGTTTATCCTTCTTTTTCAATCTTTCACACTCTCAAAATGTTATTCTGATACATGTTTACTTACACCATCTAATGTGGACCAAACCTGTGACTCATTAGCACAGATGTCACACTCCCGCCTGACACACAGTGCCGCTGACTTCCTGTGGCTTAGGCAAAGGGATGTAAAGTAGTTGTTACTTAGAAGTCAGATGAAAAGAAATTTCCTTTGACTTTTAGAAAGAAAGGGGGCACAGGGAAGGAGAAAGTTGGCCAATTAGCACATACTTACATTGGTCAGGGGGGCGTGTGCAAACATAGAAAATCCTTCAAAGATATACTCGTGATCATCATATTCGATAACAGTTGGCCTGTCAGTCTAAAAGCAAACAGAAAAATGGAGCATGAACAAATGATATGACCTGCATGCACAGTACCTATCAGGACAAAAGCAACCAACCAAAGCAAGCAAGTACGGACTCCTGCTCACCTTCTCCCAGACACCAGGGAGAAACTTTATAGAGAACTTTAGCTTGGTAGGATTCTCTGACTTCAGTTATATACTAGACAATCAAGGAGGTTTATTATGGCTGCCATAAAGGAAAAATGGCTACATGACTTCATTTTCTAGGAACTTGTTTTATTTAATCTCATAATACGACCAGTCCTGTTCTTACTAAACTATATTGCTGTACTAACAGAAGTCCTAGCAAGAAAAAGATAATATAACACAGCCAAATCAAAGCTCAAAGTAGAGAAGACTAAGCATCACATCAGTCAAGACAAGCAGCAGCCTGGAAGGCTCTGAAAGGCCCCAGGGTGCCAGTGGCTCCTTCCCTCACAGCTCCGTCCCCAGACCCTCCAAGGAAAAGCCCAGCCAACAAACGCTGTAACAAGCCAATTCTTGCATAATGTCAAAGATCTTAATTGCCTGAAAATAGAATCTAATTAAAATATACCAATGCTGATATAAGCATAAGAGATTCTCTTCATTATGCCATTCTTATGGTCTGCTATTTTTAACCCTAAATGCTAAACATGGAGCAAATGATCAAGATTAGAAACCTAAAAGCCATGTTTTTTCTACATAGATATTGAACACTATTCTTTTAAACATTTACATATATATAAACATTTATGCACACACCCACACACACACACACATATATATGAAAAGCTTAGGTGGTTAGGGGGAGTTCCCTAATGCACATTATTTGTTTTTCTAATATTACTGTTATTTCCCATCTGAATAACTCAACAAACCTGTCCTAAATTAAATATAATGAGAGAACTGCAAACGAAATAATAATGGTACAGCCATTTTGGAAAATAGTTTGGTAGTTCCTCAAAATACTAAACACAGATTTACCACCCAATCCAGCAACTCTAGTCCTAGAGTTATACTCAGAGGAAAGAAAAACATATATCTGCACAAAAACTTGTAAATAAACGTTCATAGCAGCATTATTCATAATAACCCAAGGGTGGATACCACCCAAATGTTCTCTGACTGATGAATGGATAAATCAAATATAGTATATCCATACAGCAGAATATTATTTGGCAGTAAAAAGGAATGAAGTTATATATTATACCATGGATGAATCTTGAAAACATTTTGCTAAGCAAAAGAAACCAAAATGATCACACATTGTATAATTCTAGTCATATGATATATCTAGACTAGGCAAATGATAAAGACAAAATATGTTAGTAGTGCTGAAGGCTGGGCAGCAGGAAAGAACTAACTGCTAATAAGTACAGGGTTTCTTTGGGAAATAACGAAAATGTTCTAAAATTAGACTGTAGTGTTAGTTTCACAATTCTTAGTATCATAAAATATATATTTTAGATGGGTGAGTTATTGTACATTAATCATATTCAATGAAGTTGTTAAAATAAATAATTATTAATAATCTAATTCTGAAGGCCTTCCCTGTGGTCCAATGACTAAGACTCTGAGCTCCCAATGCATGGGACCAGGGTTCAATCCCTGGTTGGGGAACTGGATCCCTCATGCCGCAACTAAGAGTTGGTATCCTGCAGTGAAGATCTCGAGCGCCCCAATAAGTCCTGGAACAACCAAACAGTGTGTCCAGTCATGTCCAGCTCTTTGCAACCCCATGGACTGTAGACAGCCATGTTCTGCTGTCCATAGGATTTCCCAGGCAGGAATACTGGAGCAGGTTCCATTTCCTTCTCCAAGGGATCTTTCCAACCCACAGACAGAATCTGGGCCTCTTCTATTTCATGTACTGGCAGAAGGAGTCTTTACCACTGTGCCACCTGGGAAGCCCCTAAACTGCACCTGATCTTAGCCAAAAAGCTGAGAAGCGATCAAAATAAATAAATAATAAATAAACATTTAATATTCCTTCAAAGAGGAAAGTAACTTTTATGTAGAAAAACATCTTAAAAACCTAATTTTGAAATTGAAATCTCTTAATAAAAAATGTAACCAGAATTAATTAACTATACTGCTCAACAGCAGTATAGCGCAGTAAAATAGCATACAGCCATGTACTACAAGAGTCAGTCTGCCCAGGTTCAAGTCCCCACTGTGCCACATGTTGCCTGAATCATCTTCAGCAAGTTACTTAACCTTATTTGGAAAACATGGACAACTGTCCCATCTGCATACTGGGGAAAATAATACCTACTTCATCAACTTTCTGTGAGAAATAAGTTAATACATTTCAAACACAGAATGGTGCCTGGTATCAGAGTCAACAAATATTAAGCATTTACTGTCATAAATGCAACAGTTATGGGTCACTAGATAATATATAAGTTATTTGCCAATTTTTAAGAGATGCACAAGTGTTCTGTGCAGTCTTCCAACTTCATAGCTCCAACAAACCTATCCATAATTCACGGCTATAATGAGGTACCAACAATATAAAAGAAAAATGACACAGAAATTAGTATAATGAGAGGAAGCCAAATTAAAGTCATTATGATAAAGGCCAGTTTTATCAGCATAAAAATAAAATATTTTTTTAAGAACTGAGTCCACACAGCCTATTCACATTGCAACCTATTAACACACATAGATCTTATTTATATTTTTTAACAAATGAAATAGATTTTGGTAGGAACTTACTAAAAAGTTTGTGGGAGGTGAGACTGTAATTCGATAGTGGAAAAGCCTGCCCGCATTGTTGGTCATAGGACGACAGGGCTTGATGGCCTGAGGGGAAAAACAAAAGTAAGTTCAAGAGTAAAGTGGCAAAATACTGTTACTCAAAACTAGACTGTATTTTCTACATTCGCATCTGACAAAAGAGGTTTTACCTGTGTTCCTTCACAAACTGGTAGGAAAAGAACAGTATTCATTTTACCACTAACTGAATGGATAAACATGGGCTAGCTGCTCACTGGTATTCAACCTACCTATTCACAAACAATACAAGGCGTTTGAACAACAGAGAGATCTTTCTAGAACTAAATTTCCATGACGATCTTCCTTTTCATTTGTAAAATAACACAATACTTGACCTTGCTAACCTCCCAATAAACCAAAAAGCAAAAAGAACAATCTCAGAAGTATAGCAGTAGGCTGTAACAGGAAGGGGAACAAAGTGATATGGTTAAATATGCTGAGTGAAAATAGAAGGAAACAGAAATGCAGGAAGCACAAGAATTGGTAGAACAGAACATGCATGGAGCTTAGGACAAGAAAAGGAAAGCAGCATCAGCAGAATCACTGGGTACTCTTGACAGACACAGCGATGTGTGACGCAGACCTCCTTCAGGGAAGGACTTGCTGCCCTTTAACAGTGCTGACAGCAGTCTCCAGCTGCCGGCTCCCTCAGGATCTGCGTCATGAGCAGAGCCCTCTCACTTGATGTCAGGTGTATACTGAGCGAGACAGAGGTAAGAAGGCCCAGCCACCGCGGCCCACCTTGAATGGGCAATACTCATCCCTTGGGTCATCACCAGGTTGACCGGGGCTTCGTTGGGACTGACTCACAGTTCAGCAAATCACTCTGTCCAATCCTGCTCATACCCTCTTCCGCTCACAGGTGAAGATCCCTGAGAAACATCATGTGCCCCAGACTTCATCTTAGCATCTGCTTCTAGAGAATCCAGGGTGTGAAAGTAGGTACCAGAGGTGATCCAAGAAAGCAGGAGGTAAGATGAGGTTTTGGAGCTGAATCACCTGCCATCCGACTGTCAATGAGGAACCCATCACAGTGCCTGGTGGCACACACAGCCCCTGGCACCAGATAACACGCCAGCTGAAACTTTCAAAGATGCTCAGTGGGAGACTGTACCAGTGGAAGCGGGTGCAATGCGCCAGGTGTTGAAGACTTGGAGTGACCGTAAGCTGTACGGAAAATGGGATGGATGACTACTGTCGAGCACCACTGATGCTCTACCTCACTCCTCACACCTGATCTCAGACTGCTTGCTCCTCACGTCCTGAAGTTTCTGATTGAGGCAGCCTTGAGAATCTGCATGTCTAATAAGGTCTGAGGTGCTGCTGATATGAGTCAGAAGGCCTAAGAGAAGCACTGCTCTGCAGAAATGCAGCAGGAGAGGAGGAGGAGGAAAGGCAGCTGGAAGCCAGACATGAAAGCAGAGGACCTGCTGACGGCCCACTAAGAGGCTCCCATCAGCAGCAGCGCAAGGCCAGGCAGCGCGCCAGGACCACGCCTGCGGCTCACGGGTAGAGTCGGTGGGCCTTAAAGACTAATTAACAACCATCCACCGTAGGTCTGTTATTCCAAGGTCAGGGCTATGGAACCTGGGATGAGGACCTACAGGTTTTGACGCCTTGTTGTTTAGTCACTCAGTCATGTCCGACTCTTTGTGACCCCATGGACTGTAGTCCACCAGGCTCCTCTGTCTATTGAATTTTGCAGGGAAGATTTCCCACTGAATGGGTTACCATTTCCTTCTCCAGTTTGACTCCTTAGACTCCTCTAAACCTTCTGAATCTTCGGAGACAACCTAGCCTTGTCTATGAAGAGCAAGCACTCCCCTGTCTGAAGACAAGGAAAGCCCCTGAAGGTGACATTGTCCTCACTTCCCCCACCCCATCAAATCTCCCTACCTGACAAGAGACCTATAATTAGGGTCATTCCACAGCATACCTTTCAGGTTGGATGAAGCGCAAGCTGGAATCAATACTGCTGGGGAGAAATATCAATAACCTCAGATATGCAGATGACACCATCCTTATGGCAGAAAGTGAAGAGGAATTTAAAAGCCCCTTGATGAAAGTGAAAAAGGAGAGTGAAAAAGCTGGCTTAAAACTCAACATTCACAAAATGAAGATCATAGGGCATCCAGTCCCATCACTTCACAGCAAACAAATGAGGAAACAATGGAAACAGTGACAGATTTTATCTTCTTGGGCTCCAAAATCACTGCAGATGGTGACTGCAGCCATGAAATTAAAAGACACTTGGCTCCTTGGAAGAAAAGCTATGAAAATCCTAGAGAGCATATTAAAAAGCAGAGACATTACGTTGCTGACAAACGTCTGTCTAGTCAAAACTATGGTTTTTCCAGTAGTCATGTATGGATGTGAGAATTGGACTATAAAGAAAGCTGAGTGCCAAAGAATTGATGCTTTTGAACTGTGGTGTTGGAAATGACTCTTGAAAGTCCCATGAACTTCAAGGAGATCAAACCAGTCAAACCTAAAGGGAATCAGTCCTGAATATTCATTGGAAGGACTGATGCTGGAACTGAAATTTCAATACTCTGGCTACCCGATGGGAAGAACTGACTCATTGGAAATGACCCTGATGCTGGGAAAGACTGAAGACAGGAGAAGGCGATGACAGTGGATGAAATGGTTGGATGGCATCACCAACTCAATGGACATGAGTTTGAGCAGGCTCTCGGGGTTAATGATGGACAGGGAAGGCTGGCGTGCTGCAGTCCATGGGGTCGCAAAGAGTTGGACATGACTGAGCAACTGAACTGAACAGCATAACTGGTTTCACATTTCACAGCTGGAAAGTACTGAGAGGAAGCATAATATCCCACAGGAACTATAAGAACTAGCCAGCGCCAGCACATGCCAGCAGCAGGAATTCACACAGGACTGGCAGTGCATGATCAAGAGGACCAGGAAACAGAGTTGGTTAGGGAAGAGCTGACTGAGTGGGAGCATTCAGGATCCAAGGCCATCAAGAGATGCTAGGAACTCCCTACCAAGATGTCTCACAGTCGTGTCTGAGTCTTTGTGACCCCATGGACTGTAGCCCACCAAGCTCCTCAGTCCATGGGATTCTCCAGGCAAGAATACTGGAGTGGGTTGCCATTCTTTTCTACAGGGGATCTTCCTGACCCAGGGATTGAATCAGGGTCTCCTGTATTGAAGGTAGGTTCTTCACCGTCTGAGCCACCAAGGAAGTTCCACTCAGATGTCTTGCTGCTGCTGCTGCTAAGTCACTTCAGTTATCTCCGACTTTGTACAACCCCACAGACAGCAGCCCACCAGGCTCCCCCATCCCTGGGATTCTCCAGGCAAGAAGACTGGAGTGGGTTGCTATTTCCTTCTCCAATGCATGAAAGTGAAAAGTGAAAGTGAAGTCGCTCAGTCGTGTCCGACTTTTAGCGACCCCATGGACTGCAGCCTACCAGGCTCCTCCATCCATGGGATTTTCCAGGCAAGAGTACTGGAGTGGGGTGCCATTGCCTTCTCCATCAGATGTCTTAGTAGTGTGAAAAAGCAATGGCCCATGCTGACTAAAGTGAAAATACCAAAACTGTAGGACAGACAGAAGAAGAAGGAATTCAAAGATTCAAAGAAATGGGCACATTGGGATGGATATAATATCTATGCCTGAAAAATATACCAGATAATCATCTTTCATGGCCCAGAGGACATGCCACTGACCAAGGCCAATAGGAACATGCTGGCAAAGGGGCACCAGCACCAGTAGGATGGTCAGTGGTGGCATCCTCTGCAGGCCAGGACTGAGCATAAGAGCGGATGACACAGTACACAGCTTGCTGACCACATCAGGGATGACAAGACTCTGAAACCAGAGGCAAGACGATGGAGCTCATCACAAGAAGCCAGGTTACACAATTATCATCATGACCAGTAGGACCGAAGTGGCAGCCAAGGGGATCTGACCCAAAAGAGTCACAGAAGAGGCTGTCACAGCCTGGTGTCCTTGGGTACAAAATAAATGGGTAGCTGACAAGCATACCACCTTAGTTTGTGCCAACGGAAGAAATCAAGACTGGGCAAACGAGAGGCTTAAGGTAGGTTGCTCCAGTACACAGTCATAATCCCTTGCCCAGTTCCAGACCTGATCAAGTTACTGGACTGAAATCCACTGATTGAAAAGGTTGCCCAAGAGGCCAGAGGCCAGGCCCTGTGACCCAATCACAAGAAAAATGGTCACAACAGCCCTGTCCTTCCCCAAAGGGGCCTATGGCCATTGTGCTCAGGGAACTGTACACTGGGGAAGGAAGAAGCCAGACAGTTCAAGGAGTGCTGGACACAGCATCTGAATCAACTGATACTCAAAGACTGGACATATCATCCTGGTATCCCCGTCAGAGTCGGGGAGATGAGGCCAAGGTAGTACAGATCTTGGTCAAGGTATGGCTTATAGGAGGTCCACTGAGTCTACAGATCCACCCAGTGGTCATTTCCTTGGTCCCTAGATGTGCCACTGGAATTGACAAAATGGGCAGACGGTGCCACCTCCCCCTGGGTCCTTGATCTGTGGAGTAAGAGCCACCATAATGGGAAAGGTCAAGCAGAACCCAATCTGGACATCAAAAACAGCGTGACTCCAGGGGAATGGTGGAGATTAGTGCCACCCTTAAGGATCCAAATGACACAAGGATGACTGCCCCATCACAGTCTGTGTAATTCACCAGTCTGGGCCCTAAAGAAATCAAATGGATCCTGGCAGGCGACTATAGACCACAAGGAGCTCAACCAAGTAGCTCCGACTGCACCTGCCTTGCCAGGTGTTATAGCGCAGTTTCGGCAGATGATCGTGATCTCAGGTACAAAGTGTGTGGCAACTGACCTGCTGAATGTATTCTTTCCTTCCCTACCAGAATGAGGACCAGCTCTGATGAGAACAGGTTCACGTTCACATGGAATAGACAACATTAACGGTTTTGCCACCAGCCTGTGTGAATTCTTCTACTCACTGTCATAATACAGTCCAAGGTGCTCCTGACCTAGAATACTGCAGCATGTTACACTGCTCCATTATATCTTTGACATTATGTCGATTGAGCGAAAAGTCTCGGTAAACTGTACATGCTCCAAAGGGTGGGAGAAAACCCTACCAAGATTCAGGGCCTCCCACAGCCACACCATTTTTAGGAGTCAGTGGTTCCAAGACAGCCATCCAAAGTAAAACGCAAAACTACTGCCTCTTCCCTTCCCACAGTGAAGAAGGAAGCAGAATACCAGGTGGGCCTCTTCAAGTTCAGGAGGCAGCGCCATCCTCAGAGAGGAATATTACTACAGCCCATTTATAAAATGGCACAAAAGGCCACCAGCTATGAGAGCGACTCAAGTGAGAAAGGCCTCAGCAGTTTCAAACCACAGCTTAAGTTGCCCTGCAATGGGGGCCACATGATTCAGCAAATCCCAGACTGCTGGTAGGAAAAGATGCTGAGAGGGGCTTATGGACACACTGGGAGAATCACCATGCTGGTCTCTGAGGTTCTGAAGCCAAGCTGTGCTGTCTATCATGAAAAATTATGTGCCTTTGCAAAGCAATTTTGAGTATGCTGCTGGGCCCTGGCAGACATGGAATGCACGGCCAAGGGACAGCGAACAGACGGGGGGCTGGAACTGCCCAACAAGAGCTGGGTTCTGCCAGTCCCCTCTGGGCACAAGTTTGGGTGGGGCCATAGTAAGAGAAGGGTGCCTATAACCAGAACCAGGCACACCCAGAGTAGAGGGCATGAACAAACTGGGCACCCACCACTATTGCATCAGCACATGCCCTCAGCTGATGACTAAAGACGGAGGGATGAAAGCAGAAGGAAAAGCCCAAGCTCAGTTTGCAAATGGGTCAGCCAGAAAGGAAGTAAGGGACTTCCCTGGTGGCCCTGGGGTGAGGACTCTAAGCTTCCAAAGCAGGGAGCCTGGGTTCGATCCCTGGTCAGGGAATTAGACCCTGCATGCCATAACTAAGATTCCCACATGCCACAACTAAGGATCCTGCATGTTGTAACCAAAACTCGGTACAGCCAAATAAATAAAACAGCATTCTTTAAAAAACAAAGAAAAGAAAGGAGGTGCAAGCCAAAAACAGACTGCGCTGCAGCCTTCTTCATGGAGGGCTCTGAAGACAAGGATGACGGAAACCACCCAGTGGGCGGGGTTTCAGGTGGTGTACCTGGTCATCTACTTTGTGTGGAAAGAGAAGTAGCCTGAGGTTAGAATAAAGATGGACTCATGGCAGAAACGGAGAAGGCAATGGCACCCCACCCCAGTACTCTTGCCTGGAAAATCCCATGGACGGAGGAGCCTGGTAGGCTGCAGTCCATGGGGTCACTAAGAGTTGGACACGACTGAGCAACTTCACTTTCACTTTTCGCTTTCATGCATTGGAGAAGGAGACGGCAACCCACTCCAGTCTTCTTGCCTGGAGAATCCCAGGGACGGCAGAGCCTGATGGGCTGCTGTCTATGGGATCGCACAGAGTCGGACACGACTGAAGTGACTTAGTAGCAGCAGCAGCAGCAGCATGGCAGAAAGCAAGTGGCCAGGCAGCTGGTCAGAGGCCTAGAAGGAAAAACCTGGGAAGATCAGAGATAAGACAGTCTTGGGGTATCCCCAGGGCAGAGGACACCCGCTGTGGAAGAGGTTCTAAAGCATCGAGCTGACAAAATGCTCCGGCCAGCATCGGTCAGCAGTCAGTCCCCCAGAGCCGACAGGATAGGCAAGCGAATGAAATGGACACAGGAGCAGACAGAGCTCAACGGCATCCAAAGCTAAGCTGCTAAGCTGACTGCCATGCCAGCCACCTACAATGACCACCGCTGGGACCCCAATATGGCACCAACCCTTGAGGGCCAACTGGCCCCTTGACGGAATGTGGACCAGGTAGGCCCCACCGATGGTGAAAGGGCCACGCATACTCTAAGGATGGGTTGACTGCCTCAGCCTGCACCACTGCCCACCCAAATCTCCCTTCACAGAAGGCCCTGCTGCCCAGCTGTGCAAAAAGCAGTCAGCACACAGCCTGCAGCTGTCAGCTCCTTCCAGTCACTCTCCACTACAAGAACCCCCTCCGCCAAGGGCATGCCCTTTCTAGGGCGGCTTGCTTGGGACAGACGGAGATGCGCGTATGAAAACCATCCCGGCCCTACGTGAGACAACTTCGACAAGCCCAGCTCTAAAGGTCCACCCCAGGTGGACTTCCCCCTCTGCTCAGTCCTGAGCCCACACTCCTCTTGCCCCTGAAAAGTCTCCACAGCAGCCCCGCCTGCAGAGACCCCAGCCTGAGGCACGCACACAGACATTCACAGGGCGCAGGCCTTGTCCCACACAGCCTCACTATACTTTGTTGTTACTGTTGTTGTTCAGTCCAAGCGGTGTCCAACTCTTTGCGACCCCATGGGCTATAGCCTACCAGGCTCCTCTGTCCATGGGATTTCCCAGGCAAAAACGCTGGAGCAGGTTGCCATCTCCTTCTCCAGGGGATCTTCCCAACCCAGGGATCAAACCAACATCTGCTGCGCCTCCCGCAATGGCTGCTGCTGCTGCTGCTGCTGCTGCTGCTGCTCAGTCGCTTCAGTCGTGACCAACTCTGTGCGACCCCATAGACAGCAACCCACCAGGCTCCCCCGTCCCTGGGATTCTCCAGGCAAGAATAGTGAAGTGGGTTGCCATTTCCTTCTCCAATGGATGAAAGTGAAAAGTAAAAGTGAAGTTGCTCAGTCGTGTCCAACTCCTAGTGACCCCATGGACTGAGGCCTACCAGGTTCCTCTGTCCATGGGATTTTCCAGGCAAGAGTACAGGAGTGGGGTGCCATTGCCTTCTCCGCCTGCGACAGCAGGCAGATTCTTTACCACTAAGTCACCAGGGAAGCCCTAAATACAATGTGCTGAAGCATAAAGTGACAATCCTGGGATTAATGAGAATAGCTTGCAGAAGTTAAACGTAATGGGGAAAAAAATGAAGGAAAATTATTGATCGGGAGTAGTTACATATAACTGTTCAATGTGAAAGTGTTCAACTCATCATGCAAACACCTTTGGAGTGTTCCTGACAACCCAGGGGTGGGGTGTGACACAGATCAAACAAGTCCGTGTGACGCTCACAGCTGAGTGGGGACAACAGACAAAGACCAACAAAGGCAACGGGTGTACACACACATCCCCAAGGAAAGAGGACATGTGCCGTACAGCACCTCGATAAGAACAATTCTCCAGGGAGACTCACCACCGTTTACAACAAAAACGTGAAAAACAATTACAATTACGGACCATTTTAGGATACTGAAAATGATTAAAAGAAAAAAAAAGGGCAACTCAAATTCACTTTGCCTACTTTAAATAAAGAACCTCCGAAGTGTCCTTGATAACATTCCCATTCCACCCCCAAAATCCAAGTATGTCTCTTCTTCAATGAGTAGTAACAGAGACTATCAGGGAAACTGAGAAGACTATTTCCAGGGTATTATTTCATTTATGGGGAGAAGAATAGCAGCAGCATCTGTCTACTTCTGGCTGTTCAGCGCTGACAAATATAATAACCCAAACCAGTTACCTCTTCTCCGGGATAAATGCTGTGCCTGATGCCCGTGCGTCTTGCTTTTGCACTGCATTTGCAGAGTGGGCCGTCATTCATCTGTCAGAAACAGAATGTAATTCGTTTTTATTGGGGAAAAATCCACTCCATGCACGACGATGTCACGGAAACTGTGTGGGTTTTAATGTCATGAGTACCGAAGCTCTGAAAAGGCTGTCAAGGTTTGAAGATTAAACGGATGTTCCAAAACCAATAAAGCTGCAAACTGTCTATATTGTCTGATAAAGGGAAACGCTATGACAACGCTGGCTTCCCGACTTATTTGTGCAGCCGAGCAGAAAATATCAATGTCAGCGCCCTGTTTGCCCCCATCTTCTCCTACTGCTTTCCAGTATGTTCCTGCTATTTCTTCTTTCAGGAAAAATGACTCTTTCACAAAAGAAAAGCCTAGTTTATATTCTGAAGGAACATGTAGAATGCTTTGAAGGTGACCTGCAGATTAAATGTTTTCAAAGAAGAGACCAAAAGGTATCTCAAGCACAAGGAAGAAAATGACTCCTAGAACCAGAAAAACTTCTAGCACTAATCAGGTGACTCTGTGTCTATTTTTTCACCTGAATTCATTTTCCGGCCATGAACTCCACTCACATGATTCAATAAGTGAATAATCCTGGGTGCTTCTTGGATCGAAAGCTGCTGGTTAAGCACTACAGGCGGGGAGGTGGGTGATACCTAGCTCAGGGTCCACATGATCAAGGAACCCGTATTCTAATTTTAGTGTATGTACTGCTGAAGCAAGCAGTAGGAATATTTACGTGGGAGAAATAACACACACACGATATGCTTAGTAATTTCAAAATAAAGGAAAAAACAGGCTTCAAGAAGCCAAAATGTGAAAAGAAGATGGCTATTCTACACGAGGAACCAGGACAAGAGAAAGAAGAGAAAGAAGGAATCCAACGTTATGCTCCAAGAACACGAAAGTGAAAAACTTTAAGTGTTAGCTGCTCAGGCGTGTCTGACTCTCTGTGACCCCATGGACTGTAGCCCACCAGGCTCCTCTGTCCATGGAATTCTCCAGGTAGGAATACTGAAGTGGGTAGCCATTCCCTTCTCCAGGAGATCTTCACCACCCAGAGATTAAACCCAAGTCTCTCATGTTGCAGGCAGATTCTTCACTGTCTGAACCCAGGAACAAGACCCATCTAAACGGAATGGATCACATAAGTGAGTGAGAAGACCAAAAAGGCAGAAATGAGGTCAAAACCTTAAAGGGCCTTAAAAACCAGTTTGTGAGTTTATTCAATATAAATGGTTAATACGAAAGCAAAAAGGAGATCAGAGCATCAGTCTGGAGAATGGAGAAGTGGAGTTCCATTTCTCACTTTTTTGGTATTAATTAAAATATATATATACTGTATATATAAATACCTATATTTTAATTATATTATGAGACATATATATTCTATATACATACACATACACATATTTCTTTAGAGTTCTAGGGATTTATAACTCATTTTGTCAAAAATATCTCAATAAAACTTTGAAAAGAAATATTAAAAAAAACTATAAGTCTCTTTATCCCTTTGAGAAATCTAAAGCTCCAGGTGGTACAAGACAGGAATAATATGGCTACCTAAAAAAAAAAAAAAAAAAAATCACATTAAGATATTATCCAAAATAACAGCTGGCAAGCAGAGATGTGATTGAATTCCCACCAAAGTCACAATAAATTCCTAATGCAGGGCACAATTTGTGATGAAAAAAATGGAAAAATCATTTAGTGCTCACTTATTTCCAGGGAAGCAAATAGACATCTTATATGCCTGTCTTTTACCAGGGTCTGGTCTCCAATACAGATCAGCCCTTTATAAGGCTCAACTGTACAGAGGATACAAAACCAAATACAGTCAACCCAACACTGAGACTATTTGTTTTCTGATACGAGAGCAACAGTCCATTAAAAGACCACACACAAGGTGAGGGGAGTGACTAATGGAGAAAGGATTTTTCTCAGGGGACACATAAATGTTCTAAAATTAAATTGTGATGACTGTACAATTCTGTGAATATACAAAAAAAAAACTGAACTGTACACTTTAATTGTGTAAACTGTATGGTATGTGAATTATAACTTGCTAAAGCTGTTTAAAAAGATCGTATACATGATTAATGTACCAAAGTGAAGATTCCAAAATGTATTAACAATTTGTAAACATTTCTGCTCAATTCTCAGAGACCAAAAAGGGCCACACGGTACATTTCTGTCAGGCATTCTAACTATATTAATTCTATTTTAAAAAAATAGATAGCTGTAATCTAATATGAACCAGGAGAACAATATCAAAATAATGTAGAATGGTATGAATTTATTTACAAAATATAAATTTTAAATGATCTTTTTCTAGGGATATGTTTTATTATGCTTGATAAGTTGACATGTATTAAAGATACTATTTTTGTATGCATTATACATTTGTAAAAATACAATTCTCTTATAAAGATACTATTTTGCATTATGTATTGTGTGTGCATGCTCAGTTGCTCAATAGTGTCTTACTCTTTGCGACCCATGGACTAGAGCCTCCCAGCCTCCTCTGTTCATGGAATTTTCCAGGCAAGAATACTGGAGTGGGTTGCCACTTCCTACTCCAGCAGTATCCCTCCAACCCTGGGATTGAACTCACGTCTCTTGCATCTCCTGCATTGGCAGGCAGATTCTTTACCACTGTTCCACCAGTGTAACTTCATAATAAAACAGTAAGTGAAAATAAAAAATAACTACGTCCAACTATGATGTCACTGGCTTCACAGGTGGTGCAATGGCAAAGAATCCGCCTGCCAATACAGGGACACAACAGATGGGGGTTCAATCCCTGGGTTGAGAAGATCCCCTGGAGGAGGGCATGACAACCCACTCCAGTATTCTTCCCTGGAGAATCCTATGGACAAAGGAGCCTGGTGAGCTACAGTCCACGGGGTCGAAAACAGTCAGACACAACTGAGCACAAACACACATGATATCATTAGCTCAAACATGCTTAATAACAAGGAGAAGTTACAAGGAATTGTGACTTCTACCAACTGTCAAATACAAAGTCTTATAGGGCCTGGGATGTTGTTTACTGTACGGCTACAAGATAACTTCCAGATGAACTGCTTTTAAAAAGAGCTACAAGTGCTCTCTCCCTCATCCTGCCATCCGTCTCCTTCCGTTTACTGCAAGTTTAATGAGGCAGCACCATCATCCTGCTCCCTCACACAGGATTTACAAACATCGTCAAATAGGATTCAAGGAGCACTTGCTCTGGTGCTTACGCTTTGGAGCTGAACGTTGAAGCTGAAAAGAAATAAGCTGTGAAGGATGACGCCTAGCCCTGAGAGTAAAATTCAGTTTCAATACCAGCTACCATGCATCTTCTGAGCCAGCAGTCATAAATGTGATGTGTGGGTGTGCAACCTTCACAGCAAGAGCATAAAAGCCTGCGCACCTGGCCTGGGTCGTTGTACCAAAGTTCATCATGAAGTCGGTCAGGATGGGCCTTTTTACGTTTGATTTCTGCAATGACGTCGAAAACTTCAGAGTCTGAGCTGCTAGAGCAGGTGCTGTCCTCATCGGACTCACATTCGGATTCACTGGAACTCTCTATAGAGGTGAGGGGAAAAAGATGGAGAGAAGCTGAAGCAGTCTCCAAGCTGATTTTACATGAAGATTTTACATGAAGGTTTTACATGAAGATTTACATTTTACATGAAGGTTTTACATGAAGATTTACTTCCAAATGACCAAAACATAAGGACATACGTTTAGAAACCTAAGGACAGCTGTTTATCTTCCAGCAAACACTCCAGTGCCTACTTCACACTAGAACTCTGCCAAGCAACCCCATGAAATCTCATAGAGCCCATGATGCTAAGTCACAGTCTAGAGGGGGAAACAAAGGATCAAAGATTTTTAGAGAAAGACTTGCTGAACAAGACCAGAGAAAATGCAAACCGCCAAAGCTGTCTGAGGTTTCACCTCCTAAAAGGTGCAGTGAATCCACCTTGATCCACTGGGGTTTCCTAGAAGGGGTGCACGTGACCCAGGCACAGGGATGGGAGCAGGGTTAAGCTGATGAGAAGGAAAGGACCATAGAAGGGGCGCTGCAGGCAAAACCATGGAGCAAGACTATGGGTTGACTCTGGTTGGAGCAAAGGCCTCACAGGAAGAAATCCAGAAGTGAGGGGATAAAAGGTCATGAATGCCAGGCTCTGAAGATCAGACTGAATCAGATTCTAAATTTTTTTCTCTTAATAGTAATAATAAGAGACTCTAGTCCTTCAAAGTGACTAGATAAAAACAGACCAAGAATTACTGTAACGAAACGATCCAGTCACAAAAGACAAATATGGTGTGCCTCTACTTATATGAGGTACCTAGAGTAGTCAGATTCATAGAGACAGAAAGTAGAAGGGTGGCTGCCAGAGGCAAAGGGAGACAGGAATGGGGAGCTGGTCTTTAATCTGGATAGAGTTTCCAGTTTAGCAAGATGAACAGAGTTCCAAAGGTTGTTTACACAATATGAATGCACGTAACACATTACAGAGCCATACATTCAAAAATGGCTAAGTGGTATATCTTATGTGTATTATGCACATGTTATTTGTATTTTACTACAATCAAAAAAGAAAAAACAAAAAGACCTCGAACTTGGAGTGATCCTATAAGAGATTAATGCAGAACAGCGTAGTAAGAAGGAGCCCTTACACTGTTGTATTTTCAAGTGTACTAGGTGAGATGGGTACTGTCATTCCTCTTTTAAGGCAAGAAAATTGAGATACAGAGAAATCACATCACTTGCCTGAGATCACATTTCCAGTGGTGGAACAAGGATTCAAACCCACGCCAGCTGGTTCTGTCATGCTTTTCCCCACCATGGACACTGCCTCTCAGCGAGGGAGACATAACAAAGGTGGGCAGATCAGAGGCAGATAACACGCAGGAAAAGGCACACTGAACATCTCCTCTGCATACAGCGTTGTGTTAGGGGCTAAGGACACAACGTGATGAGAAGCACTGATCTCAGCATCTCCTTGGAGTCTCAGAATATGTATGTGAAAAGATGTAAGAAATTGATGGAAACTTTGTGAATAGAGAGAGAGCTTCAAACAGAGCTGGACTCTGGCTGGAGTTTCCACACCCTGGCAGTGGAGAGAGCCACAGGAGATGCCTGCCCATTAGATCACAAGGCACGGGAACAGGCTCCTGCTTTTGACAGGAGGCTGGACTGTGGTCCCTTCTGATTTTAAGACAGAAGGAGTCTACGGGGACACAGTGGCCAGCATGCCTTGAAAATGAGATCTCTTATGTATTCTACTGAATATAACTAAGGGAAAAGAAAATCGAAAAGAAGAAAGTTACATTGCTATGTATTTGCTGACTGGAATTAAGGAAAATAAAATGGACATTAGGAAATTTTACTATGGGACTCTCAAGGACACATCCCAAAAGTCTGGTATTAAACAATAAAAAAAGAGCACAGGATCTTGGTCTAGTAACTTCTGACTCACCTAAATCTTCATCTAGCTTCGTCTTGGGAGGCTCCCATGGGGGTCTAGCAGCTTTGGCCTTCTCTTGCCTGCTCCCCAACTCTTCCTCAAATTTGTCATATAAGTCACGGAGCCTACTTGTTCCAACTACAGTAGAATCTCCCTTTGAAAAATAAAGGATCAATATTAGGAACTATATTAATAATAGTCATACCAAAGAGACTTAAGAACTCACTGATAACCAAAGATTTTAACAGCAAGATATCATTTTTCAACCCTCAATTTAACAAATATTTTAAACACAAAATGCCCGGAGTGCTGGCAATGATGCTCTGAATTGCACACACATTTATGGCTGACACAGTCCTCAGGTAAATGCACTTTGCCAACCCTTAGAAACGTTAGAAATCTTCATCTATGCCCTTTTGATACAACAACCAAAAAATCATAAATCCCTCAGAATTCATGACACCTGATATCCTCCTAGAGAACATATACCCCTCCCCTATTGAAATTCACTAATGGTGTGTATTCCACATTAACCCAGTGACCCACAAACCACACACGCACCCCATAAACACAGGGACACACACACTCTTTACAAACACAGGGTTCTGCAATACATTCCTGGAGGAAGTTCCTCACTTTCCCTTACTCTCCTCCCAGGTTGAAAATCACTTTAAATGTACATTTGACATTTTCAAAATGCACCTTTCCAACATAAAATGAATATTCAATCATGAAATCTGCAGTTATTCCCAAAAGAGGGTGCCTGCTTTCCTCTGCCCCACCTCATTACTGATACTGGTGATGCCGGGGTGGCTCTGACAGTTAGGCCCTCTCTGCACCAGCGGTGCACAAACAGAAGCCAATGTTGGCCTTCTGGTTTATCTGCCTTCCTTCGACACTGGAGTTTTAACACACCCACAAGAAAGGTGAGGAAAAGCAAATGCTCTGCTGTTTAAATGCTCTGAGCCTCAGTGCCTTCAACATTATTTCAAGAATAATGATACCCTCGGGGAGCCATTCTCCCCTTCCCCCGTGCTCACAGAACTGGGATTCCCTTCAGGTTTGGGGCAGAGAACTCGGCCACAGGTGTCTCTGTCCTATGCCACAGATGTCTCTGTCCTAATCCCTGGAAAATGAACATGCCACCTTTCAGTGCAGAAAGAACTCTGCAGACGCGATTAAGGCTACAGAATTTGAGGTGGGATTATCTGGGCAGACCCAACTGAATATGAGTCTTTAAAAGTGGAGAGGCTCTCACAACAGCAGTCTGAGGTGCAATAGAAGAAGAGGCAAGAGATCTTTAAAGCACAAGAGGGACTCAACCCACGCTGCTGGCTCTGAAGATGAAGGAAGGGGTCCATGGGCCAAGGAATGCACATGGGCTCCAGAAGCTGGGAACAGCCTGCCAGACAGCAAGCAGACAAGGGCCTCCAACCCACAGCCATAAGGAACTGAACTCAGCCAACAACCTGAATGAGCAAGAAAACAGGTTGTCTCCAGAAAGGAGAGCAGTCCTGCAGTACCTCGATTTAGCCAGTGAGACCCAAGTTTGACTTCCGATCTACAGAACTGTGAGCTAATAAATGTGCGGTATTTTAAGCCATGAATGAAGTCTGTGGAGATGGATTATGGCAGAGATGGAAAATTAATCCATTAAACACAATTCTGGATGAAGGGATGGAAGAAGAGATCCCCGGGCACCCTGGGCTCCACCCAGTACTGCCCTCTGCATCTGTGTCTGGGCAGAGGTGTGTACGGACACGATGCCTGGGGCTCCCATGGGCATCCTACAACCGTGGTGGATCCTCCAGAAGACAGCGATACCCACCTACGGCCCTGCCATCACTAAGGCACTAAATACACACCAGCTACCACCTCCCTCCAGATGGTTTGTCGAGGAAAACAAACCCAGCAAGCTTAAACCACGATCAGTTAAGTATTCTCATTTACAACAACATTCTGCAGTAACAGATGCCTTCTTTCCAGGGATGTTTTAAGAATTCAGGGAGGTAATCTGAGACACATAGAGCTGTTTCACCAACACAGCTCCATGTATGAGCTTCTCCCTGCCTATGTCACCTGAACTATGACTTAAAACCCTGCTTTTCTTTATCAAGTAAAATATCATGCCAACAAGAGAGACCTCTCAAACCTTTTTGCCAGAGACGACAGTCTCCTCTCAAGCTCACCATAGGTAAGGGCCCAGTCCAAGTTGAAGCTGTTTTTACAAAATTCCAAACAACAGAATGTTCTCTTATCTACCCCACCCAGTAAATCTAACATCTCCAGGCTCTTCTGTCCTAAATCTGTATGTATCCCTTCCTTCACTCATTCATTTCATCAGTGAACATGACTGTATGTCCATCCTATGGCAAATACACTTAACTTAATGGGGATGGAGGCATAGTGCCTGTTAGGGGAGAGAGAGAGAAAAAAAAAAAAAGGCAGGGGGAGAGTGATGGAAAATAAAATGGAGATGGAAGAAAGAGGAGAAGAGCACAGAGAGGTTGTGGGGCCCCCAAGGCAATGAGGCACAGCTGCTGAGCCCCAGGAGCCCCATTGTGAGCAGCACACGTGCTGACTCTCCTGAGAACCCATCCAAGGTGACGACACCACGATTCCACAAAACCAGCAACCAGCACGGGAAATCTGCTATGGGTACCTTTGGTCACGGGCAGACTTGCAAAGAGACAAACTCAATTTTCCCTTGTTTCTCATTTTGAGGGAAACACACACACACATACAGATGTATACCACAGAAGGCATAACATAGCTATGAGTGAGAGCTTACAAGACCACCAGCATCAAGACTAGCAGTGGCATCAAAAATCAGAATGAAGAGATCCTTTCATACACCTACGGCACTCTTGTCTTTTGGAAAGCAGCTTTTGTCTACAGCAGTGGTTCTCAACCAGGGGGAGGGGCATTCTCTCACTCCCCACGGGACACTGGGCAACGTCAGAAGACAGCCTCGGTTATCACAGCCACGAGGATGCTACTGGCATCCAGTGCACAGAACCCAGAGATGCTGCTCAACATCGACCATGCACCAGGCAGGCCCCGCCACAGGGAACTATCCAGCCCAAGACGCCAACAGCGCCAAGCTTGAGGAGCTCTGCTGCTGCTGCTGCTGCTAAGGCGCTTCAGTCGTGTCCGCCTCTGTGCGACCCCACAGACGGCAGCCCACCAGGCTCCGCCATCCCTGGGATTCTCCAGGCAAGAACACTGGAGTGGGCTGCCACTGCCTTCTCCATGAGGAGCTCTGGTCCATAGCTTCTCTCCAACCACAGACCTACCACCTGATCCATGGGGTCACTGGAGTAGTAGTTTTCTGAGTGGGTGCAGCGAATCCAGACGGGCTTAAGGAGTTCTTCCTCCTCCTCCTCGTTTTTGTCAGGCAGCGCCTCCTCTGGCTCCTTTTCCTTGATTGAAGTATAACTCTTCTCTTTGCCAGAGCCCTGGATGTCACTCCATCTGTCTTTTTCTTCCTCCCAGCGAGCTCTCTTCTTCTCCCTGCTTGGGGAGCGACTTCAAAAGGGGGCAAAGGGAGGCTATTAAAAATGTTCTTTCCTTGTAAAACTTTTCTATTTCACCTGTTTAGTTCATTTGTCACCTAAAAGAAAAATGTCATGCCAAACCACCATATTCATGTGTATGAAAAACCAGTGACCCCCTGACACCGGTCTGCTGACATCAGAATCACCTGAAGTTGTTTGTTTAAAAATACAAATTCCCAGGCCCTACCCCAGATCTACTTACTGATTCACAGTCTCCGGGGCTGGGGCCCAAGATTCTATATTTTTAATAATCTCCCCAGGTGATTCTGGTGTGCATACGGCAGGTTCAGGAGCAACCGGCAAACCATAACTCCTAGAATAGAAAGATCTCTGGGCAATATGTGGACATCTCCATCTACAGACAATCTGGCATTGAGCACACTAATTATGAATTCTCCACATCTTGCTTTGCCAAGAGAAAAAAAAAAGTCTTCATGAAACATGATCTCCACTTAGCCATAAATTTAGCCTGAGGACCAAAATCCAAGAGTGAACCAGTTATACCATCCCTCACCATTTCTCTGGAAGCCCCTACTTGGGTATTACTGCTTAATGAACCACCAATTCGCCTAATTCTGATCCCCACAATTACTAATAGTAACTCAATTAAAAAGGAAAAAAGCAATTCTATCTCCTTGAATCGCTGGAGCATGAAATTTGCAAAGGCTCAGCGTATTGATGTGCTTGGAGGGAAAAACCCATAGGATAGATTTTTAAATTAAGCCCAGGACATTTCAGTGGAACCCTACAGACTTGGAGAATCCAGCAAAGGAGAGAGACTGCGATGTGGTGCCAGCTCGGCAGCACTACTAACAAAGTCACTCTTACCCAAGAAAGTTTACATCTGGGTCAAAGTCACAAGTAAGTTTCTCCATCAACTCTATCACTCATTTCTAATTTTACAGCAGGGAAAATCTAAGTGTAGGGTGTGTATACAACAGGGGGAAAACAGTGAGTGATTAGGATTATATATATTACTTATTGATGCAACTTCTAAATATTACAGTGTACATCAAGAGGTTTGTTACCAGAAAAAAATATTTACTGTGAAGTAAAATGTATATATGTTCACTGAAGAAAAATAAAACAAAAATCACCTGTAACACCACTCAGAGATAACAATTATATTTCACAAATATGTTAGAAGATATAGATATATAAACATCCAAGTTTCTAAAAACAGGAACTCCGTAGCCCATTTTCCTCAACAAAGTGGTAAACCAGGAACATCATTCTACTTCAATACATCTACATCTGAACCATTTTTAATAACGCATATCATTCTTTTATATGTATATACCATAATCTGACAAATCTGATCACTGTCGTTTAGGATATTGCCTTTCTTCCCCCACTGTAAACAATGCTACTGTAGATACACTTGTGTTCTTTGCAGACTTATCATATTATTTCACACACAGAGTGTGCACTTTTTTAAAGGCTTTTCTACAGTTAAGAATTACCAGTTTAGATTACCATCAAAACCGTATGTGATTTCCCATTTCCACACATCCTGTCAACAGGATTGTTTTTAATCTTTTCTATCCTTACAAAGACAGCATCTCACTTAATTTGTCACTACTGAAATAACATGTTTCACATTCACTTCTTTTATTAATATGAACATGAGTCAATACATCATGGCAATATTTTTAAAATTAGGATTACAGTCTTTTGACGGTTTTTTATTTAAATTATCACCCATCTTCTGTCATATCTAATGTAACCTTTTTCAATTTATTTTCCTTTTAATTCTATTTATAGCTACACTGGAGAAGGCAATGGCAACCCACTCCAGTACTCTTGCCTGGAAAATCCCATGGACGGAGAAGCCTGGTAGGCTGCAGTCCATGGGGTCACGAAGAGTGGGATATGACTGAGCGACGTCACTTTCACTTCTCACTTTCATGCATTGGAAAAGAAAATGGCAACCCACTCCAGTGTTCTTGCCTGGAGAATCCCAGGGACGGGGCGCCTGTTGGGCTGCTGTCTCTGGGGTCACACAGAGTCGGACATGACTGAGGCAACTTAGCAGCAGCAGCAGCAGAGCTGCATACAATCTTTATATGGCCAAAGGCAAAGATTGTTTTTGTTTCTATTTCCAGTCTTAGTGTTATGGCTAATGTTATGGCTAGTGTTATGGGTAATCCTTTCCCATAGCAAGGTTAAATAAATATTTTATATTTTTCAGCTACATTTAACATTAATTTTTTTTTTTTACTCTATCTGTCCAAGATCTAAGGCAGAAATCTGAACTCAATTTCTTTTCCATACAGTTTGCACTGTTTCCATATCAGTTTCTCCTCTGATTTGAAAAAACAACTTTATCATAGATGTAAACCTTTATATATACTTGAATGTTGTTCCAAATTGGTCTCATTGACCTATTTATACCCATACCAAACTATGCATTATTTTTCTTCATTATACTCACTTCTATTCCCAAGAAAAATTTGAGTCCCAGTAAAATTCTAAAAACAGTACCTCAACTGAACTTACATTAAAATTATAGATTTTTTGGAAGGCAGATATACTCACCACTATACCACCGCTAAAAACTACAAATATTTTGGAAGAACACTGGTATGTTTTTAACTCTATCTTCCACTCCCACTACAGGAATTTAACATGCCCTCCATTCATTTACATCACCTTCCTTGTCATCTACTACACTTAATAGCTTCCTATTGATCAATACATTTTTAAGTTTATTAAGAAATTTAACTTTTATTCATTTAAATTTTCTATTTATACTTTCTATTAGTAAGTAGGTATTCCTGGTATTGAGGGAAGGCTCTTAATTATGATATGTTTATTGTGTAACTGTCAACTTCAGTGAGTTAATTCTAACATTTTTAACTGATTCTCTTGAACTGTCCTGGTAATATCATTAGCTAATAATGGCAAATCCTGGCTCCCTGTGGAGTGGTTTTATTTGTTTTTGTTTGTGGTCCTTCCTGAGAGCCTGACACTCTTATAAGCACTCTGATACACTTAGTCCTGACAAGAATCCTGAAGCAGATATAAACATCCCCTAGACAGGAAACAGAATTAGAAATTATATCACTTGCCCACTCTCACAGCTAGTAAGTAATAGTTAAATGCTAACATGATTATTTGACACAGACATTTTGACATGTACTAAAAATCCCACCAAATGTTTTATTATTATTACCATCGAGAAACACAGGCAGAAGACATCCTTACTCCTTCCACTTTAGGCAGGTGTCGTAAATAATGGATGATCAGGGTTGTCTATTGTGAACAACAGTTAGTATTCTTTTTCTCTTCTCTTCTTTTTTTTTTTAACACTTTGAGAGGGACATTTCAAAATAGGAGTAAAACATCATTTTAGGTAGATGTCTCAGGCATTTCAAATTTCAAAATCCGAACTCAAAATTGTTGTTTAATTACAAACTATGATAACTTTTCCTGCTTTACAGTATTTACATCTATAACTTTTATTTTCTTATCTACTGCATGAGTTAGAACTCAAAGAATCCAAGTCTCTGCCTTCTCCACAAATTACTGGGTATTGGAGAAAAAACAACTAAACCAAGAGATTCCCAGCACACCACATTAAAATCCAACCTCAGGTGGGCCCTCAACGAGTTCCACAGACGCAGTTATCTTAGCTTTATTCCTATCCTTATCTCCTCCTCTTCCTCAGGCCCTTTCTCACTGAACAGACTCTTCCTAGCTGACCTCATCTAATTCATGGCATTTAGCATTTCTAGCTAAGATCTCTTTTCTGATCCTTATACTTTCTTTTTTTTTTTTTTTACTTTTGTGTCCCACTAGGTACCACACAATTCCACCGAGCTGTCTCACAGACACAAATTCCACTTGCCCAAAATTGAACTCATTCTTTAGTGTTTCTTAAGTGTTTCCAGCCCTCCAACGGGAGCATCAGCTCTCAAGTGATGACCAAGTCCTACTGACTCTCCCACATCGATCTCCCTCAATTACCTCCAACTTCCCCCATCGTCATTGCCACAATGGGTCGGTCTAGCCACAGTCGTTTCTTTCCTGGATTACTAACAAAAGCCTAAACTCATTTCCCAACCTCCAGGTTTGACCCTCTGAGACCACTTCTCCAATGCAGGCTTCACACCTGCTCTTTCTCTCCCCCTACCATTTGCCTTCCCTTAGGCATTCCTATCCATACTCCAGGGAATCAGTACATTGCCAACTTCTCTATGACTACCCGAGGCTGAGTTACTAACTACTGTGTTCCGGAAGCAGTATGTATCTGCTCTATCAAAAGCACTGCTCACAGCACGTAACTTTCTTATTCCTGGAAAGCAGGGACTCTTGTTAAAGACTATCATCGTACCGTACAATACCTGGGACACACAAGAATACAATGTTTGTCATTTGCTTGTTAAGATATACATCAGGTGACAGTGGTAGGAAACAGGGTGTCCTTGTCTTTTTTTCTAACATGTATGGGAAGGCCTATAACGTTTCAACATTAAATTTGGCTCTTCTCAGATGGTATCAATCATGTTCATCACAAGATAATGTTCTCTATCAAGTTACAGAAATCTGCTTATACTTCTACTTTACCAGTTCCTACTCATAATTGAATGCAACTTTAAATAGCCAATAGGCAAGTACTGAGATAACTCTAGAGATTCTGACACAAAGAATTACAGTTATAGATCTCCTAATACTAACCTATCTAACCATGCAAACTTGGAATAAACCCTCAACTATTATAATACACACCTAAAAACAACCTGCTCATTTACTAATCACTATTTTCATATCCATATTCATAAAAGAAATTGTTTTGTGGTTTTCTTTTCATTGATAGTTTTGCCATTTGGATTTTCCTGATACCACAGCATGAGCTGAGCTTTCCTTCCATCTTCTTCAGTGTTCTAAAAACAGTTTCAAACTTTTTTGGAAGTGACACAAAGTCAACTTTTTCCCATAGTTATTGGCCTATTAAAATTTTCTGCTGTAAGTGTAAGGTTTATAATTTTTGTTTTCATAGAAACAACCAATCACATCCAAGTTTTTTAATTTCTCAAATAAAACATCAGTACTTATACCAACACACTATAATTTTTAAGTCCCCTTCATTCCTATAATAATATATTCTTTCTTATACCTAATGGATATGTGCTTTTCTTTTCTTGATTTGCCACTTTTTAAATTGTACGGCCTTTGAAAGAAATCTTACATTTATTGACAAATATCATTATGGCATTATAGTTCTGTTTTCTATTTTATTAATTTATTTTACCTTCAATACCTTTTTCTGCTTCTTTAGAGTCAAGTGATTAGATGAAAATTATATATATATAGTTACCATGTGTTTGGCACTACTGGGCCAAGTGCTAAGAGTTTCATGTGCGTTATCTCAATGATCCCTCATCACCCAATAAGGCAAATCTAACTGTCCTTATTTTAGACAAAGAAACTGAGGCTTAAAAAAGTTCCTTTGCCCAATAACAAAGTTGGGAAAATGAATAATTGACCCAAAATCTGTCAGATTATCGAGAATACTATTCTTAATTACCATTTATTTAAGGCATAAATTTTTAGCTCTTGATACAGAATTGGTTACATCCTATAAATTTTTATTTGCAACAATTTCAATGTCATATTTCCAAATAAGGTATTAATGTAGTTTTTCTTTTTTTTTTTCTGAAACAAGTAAACTTAAGAGCGTAATTATGAATTTTCAAGGTCTTTAAAAAAAAAACAAACCTTGAACTACTATATATAGAGTTTTACAGCAACTGAGGACACAAAGTGGCTAATTTGGGAGACTTATCAAGATTTTCCTTGTGCATCCTATATACATCTTGAAATAAAAGGTTTTTCAGTAACTGGCTACTTTAGCTTTTCATAGTGTTCTTTGGACAGACACTCAGGCTATTCTGAAGACCTGGATGATACCCTGCAAAAGCACAAAATCTGAATTTCAGGAGATGATCCTATGACTTCTTCCAGTGTCAACTCCTTGCTTACCTTCCAGATCTCTTATACTCTTTTTTGTAGGACCTTTCCAGAGATGGTGATCTTCGGCTGTCCCGGTGCCTGTGTCTCTCCCGTTCCCGCTCTCTTAAAGGAATTAATACACAGAGCTGTTTTCAACAGAAAGACTCAAAAACACCATCTCTTTCACTGAATTCATCTAAATAAATGGACCTCACCTCACCTAAGTATTTTGCAGCACTATTCACTATGGGACATTTTTATTCACCCTTCATTTATTAGAGGTTAAAGGAGCATTTCACTTTACGCAAGTTAACTACCTTAGACATTTTTTGCTGTTTTCTTTTTAAAAAAAAAAGAAGTCATACTTAATAGTAAGCAACAAAGGGAATTTTATCATAATCTTCTCTTGAGACTTTCCAACCAGCCAAACGTTCTATAGGGAAAACTTCAAAGGATTCAACTGCCTATTGATTTCTGGAACACTCATAATTTCATCCAACAAATAATTTTTATAAAGCTGGAATTTAGTAATAATGAGAGTAATAACTTATGAGCCTAATCAATAAGTACAATGAGATCTGAAACAAAAACTGGAATCCCAGTGTGTTTACATCAGAAATAAATCTAAAGGAAATAAATACTAGGTCTTAGAGTGGGGCAAAAAAATGCTATATTAGCCTGAGTCCAGCAAGAAGATTACAAAAATGTCTAAACTCAAAAATAGCCACACACCCCCTTCCCGCCACCACTTCTACTGCAGGGGCACAGATTAGATCCCTGGTAGGGGAACTAAAATCCCATATGCCTGTCACATGGCATGGACAAAAAAGAAATAATAATCCCCCACTTATAGCCAAATAGAAGAAATGTAAAGAAATGTAAACTGAAATCAAAACTTACAAAATTAATAAGAGATCTTAGATATTAACACAAAAATTGTCTTTCCACTTAAAAATCACCCCTTCATCAAGAAACACTTCTTTAAATAACACTTTTAACATATACTTAAGGTTCAGGTACACACCAGCTGTCCAAAGTAAAGTAGCCAGTGCTTGGGATTCCACATTCTTTATCTGACACACTTCTAAAATGCCTAAGATCCCCCACAGCTTACTTTTAGACAGCAAACCCCACGTAGTGAGTGGTATCACATGACAATATAATGTAATTTGTGATGGCATGGCAAAAAAAAAAAACATGCCTCTATTTCCAAATAAAAACTCTATTTAAAGGATATTCCTAATTTTTCATTTGTTTTTGTAACACCTAGGGGATAGGATTTTGCATTCAAGAGTGGCACCTCTCATGATGACCGCTACCTCTAGTGGCTATGAACTGAAAAGACCAGTATAAATCACTGTAATACTATATGATGAACCCATTTAAAGCAAGAAAAACAATGCTTCAGTTATTTTTCCAAAAATTCTTCCCAGTTCGGGACCATGAAGATATTCCTTAGATACATAATACTAGCTCTCCAATGGCTCAACACGATACCCAACAGGACAGGTATGGGGTTACTGTGCTGTAACACTGCTCAAGTGTGGGAAGCCACTGCCCTGCTCCTTACAGGCCGCCCCTGCAGCTCTTCCTTTTCCCATTCACTGGAGGAACTTGCATCTTTCACAACAGCAAATGCATGCATCTACTTCTTCACAAACCTTCTCTGGAAATAGTCTGCCCTGAAACAATCTTGTAATCACTATTCACCCAGATTTCGGAGGAGGAGAAGAAGAAAAGGAAAAATGAAATTTGAAAAAGCATGGATGCACTTACCCCAAGAAGCCAGGGCAGAAGCAGCAAGAGGACAGACTAAAGAATTTGCATAAACTTCATCTAATCTAACGCACAACTTTGTGAACGTCTGGTTTTCTCCAGGGTACTTTCGGAAGTTATATACCAGCACTTCACAGGCTCCATGTTTGGTTCACAGAAGCATTCTATATAAGACAAAGGACTGACATTCTACTAAGACCCCCAGAGGGAACTGATTTTACTGCGGCTGTGACATTAAGGCCGCTCCAGAGCAAACACCCCAAGTACAACATCATAAAACAACTCCAGGGTAAATAAAGGCCATGTAGAAAGATGAGCTAATTGCCTAAGATCCCCCACAGTAAAGGGGTTGTGATTTAGGCTAATGGGGATGAAGGGTCATTTTTTCAGCATTTGATTTCACTTAGTGACAGGGATCCTCAGTTTACAGGACATCTGTGTTTCTTCAAGCTTAAGCCTGGATGGGCGAACTCAGGAATTTACAGCAGAACCCTAAAAACCACAGTACTCTCAAACAGAAAAAAAAAAAAGTCATCTAGAATGTTGAAGTTTGCAGCAAAATGTTTCCCCAAAGACAGATTTATTAACAATCACTTTAAGTCTGAAGAAAACTATCAAACTCTTTTGAGTTTAGATTTTCACAATAAAGTTGTAAAATAAAACCCTCACAGGCCTCTGCCAACTAATCCATCACCAAGTTAAGAACAAAACTGACAAGGAACAGTAAGTCATACTGAAATGGCTTTTCAAAGTCTACCAACTCTAGTCAGCTTTAACCCATCAGAATCAGTCACCTCTGCAGGAAACATGTCACTTCTGCCTTCGACTAGGCATCAGGGAGAAGCAATGGTGCATTTTCTTTCCAAACCTTCCAAGGCCTGGAGGGCTTCCTTCCAAACCTTTAGGACTGAGAACGACTGTTACCATTTACTGGCAAAATGTTCGGTCAGAATCAAACACACAGCCATGAGAACAACAAGGAAACCAAGAAGCACATTAATTCCATAGGAGTCAAGACTCACTCTCTGCAAATCCAAGTAACACGGTTACCTGGTTTGGGGACCTCAAACTTTTCAGCACAGAAGTTCCACAAGACAATGAAAGTGAGTGAACACACCACAGCAGCCAGAAAGAGAAGCACCATTACCAGCCTGACAAGTGGAAAACCAAAAATCTTCATTGATACAAATAGTTCACTGAAGGTACAAATAAATATTAGTAGAATGGATATGTGCACATTTTAATTTTTCCATCTAAACCAATGGTTCTTAGGTTTAGGGTAACAGACTCATACAATCTCTTAAGAATCTGCTGTAAGCCACTGATTTACTTATAGAAAAAAATATATAGACATAAAATTTTACATATAACTTCAGAGAATTTCTAGACACCCATCAATGAATGTCTGCTGGAAACCTTATTTCCTTGTAAATATAGATTTTTGGCCTTTTGGGTGGGGAAAAAAAGAAATTTAATCTGGAGTGGATTAGTATGTTCTAAATGCAATTTTATTTAGTATGCATACATTTCAAGGCAACAAAATCAAATTAGAAGCTATTTTGAAAACTGTAACTTTGATAATGTATATCTAATATTATTTCATTTTATAAAGAAACAGAACAAGAAAGCAAAAACAGAAGAGAAACTTCCATTTATCCTAAAAATCAGGAAGCACGTTCAGCTTGTTAACTAGTTGGATTCCTGACTGATAACAGCGGCCTGCAGACCACCAATTCCAAAAGAACCCACAGTGCAATAACCTGACAAGATGGTCATACTGAACATAATTAAATACAACATCCACACAAACAACTACAAGATCTTTTATTGATCATCATTAAAATGCCAGCTGTACTCTGTATAGTAATTGGCTTACATTCATTGAAATGAACCCGTGTTGCTAATTTGGGGATGCTTTTCAAAGTGGCTTTCTCCTGAGGTCAACTTCTTTCCTCATCAGTTGTCTCTCCCTCTTTAGTAAAACAGCCCTTTCCTTTTATAAGCCGAAATGCACGGCTGGACCTTTTTGGTCTGGTTTGCTGAGCCGCAGAAATGACCTGTGTCAGGATCTCCACAACTCTCTAAAAAACCACAGGTGTGCTTTACCTGCTCCGCTCGTAGCTCCGGTGGCGGGAGGGCGTGCGCCCTCGCTCGTGATCGGACCTGTAGCGACTGTCCTGCCTTCTCCGGTCGGGGCTCCTGCCTCGCTCCCGCCGCTCCAGGGACCGATGCCGCTCGCCCCTCCCGTGACTGTGGTCCCGGTGCCTGTGGTCGTCGTAGTGCTTTAGCCTTTCTGGGGACCGCCTCTCACTGGGAGCCTTGGGGAGCGGGTACGGAGGGAGGTGCCTGAAGTGAGGGCTACTGCTGTTACTTGCACTGGGCGGGAAGGAACTGGGGCTGTTCTGGAAGCTACTGAAGTTGGGAGGTGGGAAGCTGTGGTGCGAGTACCCCGGCGGGTACTGGTAATTGACCTGCTGCGGAACGACGGGAGGCGGCGGCGGATGCGGCAGGGAAGGCGGCGGCATCATGAAGGGGAAGGCGCCTTGGCCCGGGGGCGCTCCAGGGACTGGGGGGTTATTGGGGCAGGGTAGCGGAGGCGGCATGGGAGGGAAACAGGGGGGCACGGGGAAGGGGGGTCTCATCTGGTGGCTGGGGAAAGGGGGCCGGATCGGGCAGGGAGGTAGGGGGCCTTGCGCGGAAGGAGGCATGGGTGGAGGGAAGGGTACAAAGTCTGGTCTTGGAGGCAGAAAATTGGGCGCCGGAGAGTTGGAGAAGGTGGTGGAAGGGGCGCTGGGGGGTTCGTATTGGTATTGCACAGGAGGCTGCTGAGGGTGAAGCAGTCTCAGATTTTGGGGCCTGAAGGCTGGTGCGGAGGGTCTGGCTCCATGTCCCCCTCGCCCTCGGGGACACCTGGGTCCTCCTGGGTGGAACGACATTCTGTGACTTTGGTGGAGGAAAGAAAAAGAGAAGAGAAAAACTCACTATGTAAACAGCTTTCACCAATACCTGACCACCCCTTAGGCTGCTGGAATATTCCACCCATCTAATACTGAGTTCTCTGTACTATCTGAAACTCCTCAGGGCCAATAAACTCTTCCCAGGTCTCAGCCACTCAGCCAAAGCCATGGTCAGTCCCTGGACCCTGTCGCTTCCTAAAGAGGCTTCACTTCCAGCATGACGAGGTCACATCCCAGTGTTCAACCATCTGCTGTGGTGTACTTCTTCAAGTTCCCCCCAACCTTGACCTCACTATGTCATCCTGTCCACACACAGCATGTCTCTACACATACACTGGGCATCATCCTGCCACACCTTTCTCCCTACTCAGCACAGACTCACTAATTCAACTCAACACGTCCTAAAAGGAATCAATAACCTTGCCCTCCAAGAGAATCCCACCTGCTCCTTTTTCAGTGTTTCCTATCTCAATGCATGCATGAATGCTAAGTCCCTTGAGTCGTGTCAAACCCTTTGTGACCCTCTGGAATGTGGCCACCAGGCTCCTCTGTCCGTGGGATTTTTCCAGGCAACAATACTGTGGTGGGTTTCCATGCCCTCCTTCAGGGGATCATCCCAACCCGTGTTTCTCGTGTCTCCTGCACTGGCAGGCAGGTTCCTTACCACTTGCGCCACCTGAGAAGCCCCTTCCTGTCTCAATAGATGAGACCATTCATTGGTCTTCAAGTCATACGGCAGGGAATTACCTGACAACTTCTCCTCCCTTAACCCTTCTAGTTAAAAATTTATGCTCAAACGCCTGTATCATTTCAGCCTCATAGATACTGGAGTCCATCCATTCCACACCATGCTCTCCTGCCTCGCTACTACAGCAATACCCTTGCAGGCCTTTCTACAACCAATGTCACCAGCCCCAGGGTACCCTGCTCTCACACGCTCTGTGGTTCTTTTTGGCAGGTCCTATAATGATTACAGGTCACCAGCTCATTACCTCATTTCACCTTTGATGTCTGCCTGACCTCAGAACTGCTAGTTCCATCAGGGCAGGGCTCCAGGATGGCTCCTTAACCGCTCTGGTCTGGGTCCCAGCCATGGATACGGCCTATGTTAACACACACCCTCCTCCTCACAGATCTAAACCCTCCCCACCCCAGATGGCCAGTGTTTGCTCCTCCCTGGTCACCCAAAACGATTGCCATTACTATCAGACCACTCACCATGCACTGCCTTGCATCGTGACGTACTATTTGAATATGTCACATTTTCCACAGAGAATATAAACTCTAGAGAACAGAGAGAACAAATAGATATAAAAATGTTTCCCAAACTGCTCATGCTGGAAAATATTTCTGTGATTATCTTAACACTGATTTTGCATGCTCCAATGCAGATAGCATATTAATAAAAAGAAGAGCATGCTGAACTGAATTAATGTTCACAACTAATTTTTAAGATGTCCTAAGTACTTTGCCAACAAGGGTCCATCTAGTCAAAGCTGTGGTTTTTCCAGTAGTCATGCAGGGATGTGAGAGCTGGACTACAAAGAAAGCTGAGTGCTGAAGAACTGATTATTTTGAACTGCGGTGTTGGAGAAGACTCGAGAATCCCTTGGACTGCAAGGAGATCCAACCAGTCCTAAAGGAAATCAGTCCTGAATATTCACTGGAAGTACTGATGCTGAAGCCAAAACTCCAATACTTTAGACACCTGATGCGAAGAACTAACTCATGGGAAAATGCCCTGATGCTGGGAAAGATTGAAGACGGGAGGAGAAGGGATGACAGAGGATGAGATGGTTGGATGGCATCATCGACTCGATGGACATGAGTTTGAGCAAGCTCTAGGAGTTGGCGATGGACAAAGAAGCCTGGTCCATGGGGTCGCAAAGAGTCGGGAACGACTGAGCAACTGAACTGAACTGAAGTACTTATCTCTCTGATTCAAACAACCAGTACCTTAAAAGACTGGAAACTTAGGCATGCTGCTGCTGCTGCTGCTAAGTAGCTTCAGTCATGTTCAACTCTGTGCAACCCCAGAGACGGCAGCCCACCAGGCTCCTCCGTCCATGGGATTTGCCAGGCAAGAGTACTGGAGTGGGTTGCCATTGCCTTCTCCGAAACTTAGGCATATTCCATCTCTAATCAGCTAAAAGACCAGGGAGGGAAAAATCATTTCTGCTCTCCCACTCCACATTCGTTCGCCCTCAGTGAGACTAGCATTTAGATTCAAACTTAACTATAATCTGGTCAACATAACAGTTTTCTTTGATTCTCATTCTCAGTCCTCCCGATTGAAGAATGTTATGAAGAGGAACAGCATTCCAAATATTGCGCTTCAGCAAAATGTTTTAAAAACCCAAACAAACATTAACTGCAGAAAGTTTCCATTTAGAAGCATCTTCCTAAAGTCTTTCTAAACAAAAGTTTTACCAACAGGCTTAAGGCAGATTTTCAAATAGCTCATGAAAATAGTTTCAGATTATTTAGCCTTATCAATCACTGTACACACCAAATAATATCTCATTAATGATTACCAAGGGAACATTTCATGCAAAGATGGGCACAATAAAGGACAGAAATGGTATGGACCTAACAGAAGCAGAAGAGATTAAGAAGAGGTGGCAAGAATACACAGAAGAACTATACAAGAAAGATCTTCATGACCCATATAACCATGATGGTGTGACACTCACCTAGAGCCAGACATCCTGGAATATGAAGTCAAATGGGCCTTAGGAAGCATCACTATGAACAAAGCTAGTGGAGGTGATGGAATTCCAGCTGAGCTATTTCAAATCCTGAAAGATGATGTTGTGAAAGTGCTGCACTGAATATGCCAGCAAATTTGGAAAACTCACCAATGGCCATAAGGCTGGAAAAGGTCAGTTTTCATCCCAATCCCAAAGAAAGGCAATGCCTAAGAACGTTCAAACTACCACACAATTGCACTCATCTCACACACTAGCAAAGAATGCTCAAACTTCTCCAAGGCAGGCTTCAACAGTATGTGAACTGAGAACTTCCAAATGTTCAAACTGGATTTAGAAAAGGCAGAGGAACCAGAGATCAAATTTCCAGCATCTGTTGGATCACAGAAAAAGCAAGAAAATTCCAGAAAAACATCTACTTCTGCTTTATTGACTACACCAAAGCCTTTGACTGTGTGAATCACAACAAACTATGGAAAATTCTTCAAGAGGGGAATATCAGACCACCTGACCTGCCTCCTGAGAAATCTGTAGGCAGGTCAAGAAACAACAGTCAGAATCAGACATTGAACAACAGACTGGTTCCAAATTGTGAAAGGAATACATTAAGGCTGTATATTGTCACCCTGCTTATTTAACATCTATGCAGAGTACATTATGCGAAATGCCAGGCTGGATGAAGCACAAGGTGGAACCAAGACTGCCGGGAGAAATATCAATAACCTCAGATATGCAGACACCACCCTTAAGGGCAGAAAGCAGAGAGGAACTAAAGAGCCTCCTGATGAAAGTGAAAGAGAAGAGTGAAAAAGCTGGCTTAAAACTCAACATTCAAAAAACTAAGATCATGGCATCCAGTCCCATCACTTCATGGCAAATAGATGGGTAAACAGTGGAAACAGTGACAGACTTTACTTTTTTGGGCTCCAAAATCACTGCAGATGCTGACTGCAGCTATGAAATCAAAACACACTTGCTCCCTGGAAGAAAAGCTATGATCAACCTAGACAACATATTAAAAAGCAGAGACATTACTTTGTCAACAAAGGTCTATCTAGTCAAAGCTACAGTTTTTCCAGTAGTCATATATGGATGTGACAGTTGGACTATAAAGAAAGCTGAGCACTGAAGAACTGATGCTTTTGAACTGTGGTTTTGGAGAAGACTCTTGAGAGTTCCTTGGACTGCAAGGAGATCCAACCAATCCATCCTAAAGGAAATACGTCCCAAATATTCATTGGAAGGACTGATGCTGAAGCTGAAACTCCAATACTTTTGCCACCTGATGGGAAGAACTGACGCACTGGAAAAGACCCTGATGCTGGGAAAGATTGAAGGTGGGAGAAGAAGGGGATGATAGAGGATGAGATGGTTGGATGGCATCACACACTCAATGGACATGAGATTTTGAGCAAGCTCTGGGAATTGGTGATGGACAGAGAAGCTTGGCATGTTGCAGTCTGTGGAGTCACAAAGAGTTGTACACAACTGAGTAACTGAACTGAATGATTATCATTCAGTTCAAGACCCTCATGATAAACCTGGGGCCTAGACAGCCCATCCTGTCACCACAAGCTACTCAGGGCCCAAAGAATCAAGCTCAAACTCCATGCTTGGCATTTAAGGCCCTCTGCAATCTGGACCCAACTTCTTCCAGGACCCAACTTCCCCATGAAGTGCCTATCATCCTGCGTGCATGCTAAGTCATTTCAGTCATATCCACTCTTTGCAACCCTATGGATTGTGGCCCAACAGGCTCCCCTGCCCATGGGATTCTCCAGGCAAGAACACTGGAGTGGGTTGCCAGGCCCTCTTCCAAGGGACCTTCCCAACCCAGAAATCAAACCCTCCTCTCATTATGTCTCCTGCACTGGCAGGCAAGTTGTTTACCTCTGGGGCCACCTGGGAAGCTCTCCCATCATCCTAGGTGTTTCCAGTTCCTAATATATGAAGTACTATCATCCAGCTTATTCTTTACTCCTGGTCTTCTAAAACCCCTCCCTGTGACCTTGCCCATTAAGTTTTTAACCCATCTACCCATGTCAAACACCACATCTTCTGTGCTGCCTATCTTGGTTCCCTTTAGGAAGTAATCCCATTCCCTCAAGACTTCCATTGCTCTTAGTCTGTACTTACTTCTTTTACAGCACTTACCAGAGATTGCCTCATATAATAATCATGTGTGTACATGTCTTAACTCCTCCACTAGGTTATTAGCTCCTTGATGAATTGGGTTGACTCATAATCATTTTTGTATCCTTCACAGCCCCTGGCAGAACATTCTGCACACAGTAGGTGATCAGTAAGTGTTTACTGGCTCACCAGTGATATATGTTTCTATGTTGCTACTGGACATTTCCCTACTGAATATATCCACAACAGGTCTGCATTACCAAAACCAGACAAAAAGCAGACCTTTTCACTGATTCATGCAACATTTAATGAGCCTAGACAAGTGGGGCATGGTCACAGGCCCTGATCAAAGATGAGTAAGGCACATAGTAAGCAGGGCTCCTGAAGCCCAGAATCCATATGCAGATACAGATTTTTTTTTTTTAATTACATAATGTGATAAACGCAAGAAAAGAGGTATGCAGAGTCCAAGGGAAACACAAAGGAGTGTACTGAATCTAGAGGTGGACAAGAGTCAGGATCACCAATATTCCTGTATCGTGTATTCACTGTTGTTGAACATTCACTATTAGATCCTCATGGATATTTCTAGAAATAGAATATCTGAAAACATTGATTATGAAACTGACCTATTAAAGGCACAGTCAGGCTGTGTTGTGGATGTGAACTTCAATTCAAAAGTCAAGGAACTCAGTGCAACTGGAAAAGTAATTATTTTCGGCGTCTGCCTCCTCTTAAGCTGCTGTTTGGAAGCAGGGAAAGTGAGGGAGTCGTTTTGCACAGTTAACATGTGCAGGAACATCACTCTTTGTAGAAAGTGTTGCAATGTGGGACTACATTTCTATTAACGCGCTCTTCCACCACCTGAATTCCCAGCCCGGTCACTTACGTCTGGATGATTCGTAATTGCGTGCTTCCCTGTTCACATCTCCCGCCAGATAGTGAGCCCCACGATGTAAACTTAGTCTCACTTCCTGCCCGAGATCCCGACGGCCCCAGGCCTGGACCACCACATGCGCGCCACAATGAATGAAAGGTCTCATTTTTCACTACTATTTATTTACAAGGTCCGGGCCTAGGGTCCCTTTTCTTTGCCTTTCGCTGCAGATCTGAAGAGGAGCTGCCGGATCCTAACTCCCAGGAACCTCTCACCCCAGCCCCAGACGCCAGCCCCGTTGAAATTCGGATACTTGGAAACACTCCCTCTTCCAACACCCACAAGATGACCCTTTTACCTAGAAAAGCTCTCGGGCTGCGAGGTCGCCGTTAGAGTAAAGCCAGACTTATAGTGTAGCCTCCAAGACCGTAGCACCGCCCGCGGCTCCGGAACAGGAAAGCAAGAGAATTAAAAAGCAAACCTGAGAAAGCCGGACTGCCAGAGGGAAAGCGCTCGGGAATCGCCGCAGCGCCTTGTGCACGGTGATTGGTGCTTCAATAAGAACGATGGACATCTAAGCCAATCGGTCTCCTCAAGTCTCTGGCGCCCGCCTCCTGCCCCTTACCTCCTCCAATCCGAAACCACAACCGGGTGAGCGCGCGTTTACTCCCGGGAGAGGAGGCAGGCCGCAGCTCAGGCTCTTGAGGGAACCTTGGCTCCGGATTTTTGGGACTCTGACGCGCGCGAAAACATGAGTGAATCCGGGGGACAGCGCGCCCGGCTCCGGCGCTATCCTGAGCTCCCGGTGTGGGTGGTGGAGGATCATCAGGAGGTGAGCGGGCAGCTGACGGGTGCTGGGCAGGGTCGCGCGAGGACTGAGGCGGCGGCGGAGCCTGGAGGCCAGAGAGAGAACCAGAATCCGAGCGAGTTGCAGTGCTGTGGGGAAAACAGCAGGACGGCGAGCTTGGAAGAATAGGCGCCGACGTTAATGCGGCGCTTACTACGAGTCCGGCAACTCACTGAACCCTCGCGGTTTGCCCCAAATCCCACGGCCAACAACTAGTGGCTTCGGGATTCGGACGCGGGCAGTCGTAACTGCAGTAACTCGAGTCCTTATCCTGCTCATAACTAAGGCTTCCTGCTGTCTCCCGGCATCCCCTTCACAATTCTGTGGTGTCGGTGCGAGGCTTCTGTTGAGAATGTGCACTGTCATCTGTGAAATGGGTACAGAGTAGCTCTCAGAGCCGTTAGTATTATAGTGTGAGTAGTGTGTGTATGAATCTTAACACGGCGCTATAAAGATATTTTTCTGTTTTTGTAGTAGTGCTACTTTAGAATAGCTAAAATGGTGCCCACATCTAGATTTCTGGAAGCCTGCGAGAGTCCTGTGATCGAAGACTTTTTGTTTTTGATAGCTTTAATAATCCTTAGGAATTCTGTGGATGTTAAAGAGGAAGAGGCCGATTCCAGATGTGCGGATGAATAAAGATAATAGGAAGGAAATTTGGTTTCTCAGGACCTAGAGATAATGTGCATAGGGTAGGTGGTGCTTTCACATTCAATCTTAACTTAGAACTCCAGAGACTGTAACGGAACAAAGAGCCTTAGAGAGGACCTAGCCCAGCAACCATCATCCAAAAGGTGTGAGAAAGACGCAGAGACCCAGGGTAGCTTGAACACATCTTTTACACCAGAGTGTGTTTTAACAAGCAGTTGTTTCTGCTTTTCTTTCCTTGAGTACCAGAGCTTGTCTGTTTCCTCACATTGTTCTTGAGTTTATGATGGGGGCAACATGCCAACAAGAGATGCCCATTGGAAGTTTTGAGGAAAAAAATAAAGCTTGAGCTGATTGTCTAAATCATCTGCAGTAACAAATGTCATATTTTCCTACTTCTTCACAACTTCAGCTCAGTTCAGTGACTCAGTCCTGTTCGACTCTTTGCAACCCCATGGACTGAAGCACACCAGCCTTCCCTGTCCATCACCAACTCCCGGAGCTTACCCAAACTCATGTCCATCCAGTCGGTGATGCCATCCAGCCATTTCATCCTCTGTTGTCCCCTTCTCCTCCTGCCCCCAATCCCTCCCAGCATCAGGGTCTTTTCCAATGAGTCGATTCTTCCCATGAGATGGCCAAAGTATTGGAGTTTCAGCTTCAGCATCAATCCTTCCAGTGAACACCCGGGACTGATCTCCTTTAGGATGGACTGGCTGGATCTCCTTGCAGTCCAAAGGAGTGCAAGAGTCTTCTCCAACACCACAGTTCAAAAGCATCAATTCTTTGGCCCTCAGCTTTCTTCACAGTCCAACTCTCACATCCATACATGACCACTGGAAAAACCATAGCCTTGACTAGACGGACCTTTGTTGGCAAAGTAATGTCTCTACTTTTTAAAATGCTATCTAGGTTCGTCATAACTTTCCTTCCAAGGAGTATGCATCTTAATTTCATGGCTGCAGTCACCATCTGCCGTGATTTTGGAGTCCCCAAAAAATAAAGTCTGACACTGTTTCCACTGTTTCCCCATCTATTTCCCATGAAGTGATGGGACCAGATGCCATGATCTTCGTTTTCTGAATGTTGAGCTTTAAGCCAACTTTTTCACTCTTCTCTGTCACTTTCATCAGGAGGCTCTTTAGTTCCTCTCTGCTTTCTGCCATAAGGGTGGTGTCATCTGCATATCTGACGTTATTGATATTTCTCCCGGCAATCTTGATTCCAGCTTGTGCTTCTTCCAGCCCAGCGTTTCTCATGATGTACTGTGCATATAAGTTAAATAAGCAGGGTGACAATATACAGCCTTGACGCACTCCTTGTCCTATTTGGAACTAGTCTGTTGTTCCATGTCCAGTTCTAACTGTTGCTTCCTGACCTGCATATAGGTTTCTCAAGAGGCAGGTCAGGTGGTCTGGTATTCCCATCTCTTTCAGAATTTCCCACAGTTTATTGTGATCCACACAGTCAAAGGCTTTGGCATAGTCAATAAAGCAGAAATAGATGTTTTTCTAGAACTCTTGCTTTTTCGATGATCCAGTGGATGTTGGAAATTTGATCTCTGGTTCCTCTGCCTTTTCTAAAACCAGCTTGAACATCTGGAAGTTCATGGTTCACGTATTGCTGAAGCCTGGCTTGGAGAATTTTGAGCATTACTTTAGTAGTGTGTGAGATGAGTGCAATTGTGTGGTAGTTTCAGCATTCTTTGGCATTGCCTTTCTTTGGGATTAGCTTCTTGACCTGCCTACAGATTTCTCAGGAGGCAGGTAAGGTGGTCTGGTATTCCCATCTCTTGAAGAATTTTCCACAGTTTGTTGTGATCCACACAGTCAAAGGCTTTGGCGTAGTCAATAAAGCAGAAGTTATTTTTCTGGAGCTCTCTTGCTTTTTTTATTCACAACTTGATGTGCTTCAAATTTTTTGTAGTTATGTTTAGCATTGTTTTTCAGCCTGCAGTTGAGTATATACTCATGATTTCAGTGCTAATTCTGAATGTGTACATGTTATCTTTTACAGGTTCTGCCCTTTATATATCGGGCGATTGGCTCAAAGCATCTTCCTGCAAGTAATATAAGTTTTGTGCATTTCGATTCACATCCAGACCTCCTTATTCCTGTGGATATGCCAGCTGACACTGTATTTGATAAGGAAACACTTTTCGGGTAATATGTGATTTTGTTAATGACCTTTTTATGTGTCTGAAATACACTTTGCAATAGATGATAAGCAGTTAATAGAAATAGTTTTTGCTAAGCTTGTGAGTTTTGCTTTGGTTTGTTTGCCTTTTTTATTTTATTTAGAGCAAGTATGGACAAACTTTCTCAACAATCCAGATAGTAAATATTTTTTAATTTATTTTTTAATCAAAGGATAATTGCTTTACAGAATTTTGTTGGCTTCTGCCAAACATCAGCATCAATCAGCCATAGGTATGCATATGTCCCCTCCCTCTTAAACCTCTGTCCCATCTCCCTCCCCATCCCACCCTTCTAGATTATCACAGAGCTACTGTTTGAGTTCTGTGAATCATACAGCAAATTCCTATTGGCTCTCCATTTTACATATGGTAATCTAAGTTTCCATGCTACTGTCTCTATACATTTCACCCTCTCCTTGCTCCCCAGATAGTAAATATTTTAGGCTTGCTGACCATATGGTCTCTGCTGCAGCTACGTATTTTTGCCCTTGTAGTATGAACACAACTGTAAATACTATGTAAACAAGTGTCAGTGGCTGTGTTCCAATAAAACTTTATTTGGAAAAACAGGTGCCCCAACCACTGTTTGCCAATCTTTGCTTTAGAATATAGAATTTTAGAAGTAGAAGACTTTAGAAATTATCTGGGGCAATTCTCTCTTCTCCCCTTTAAAAGTCTGATATGGAGGCCTAGGAGAATGTGTCTTGAACTCATAGTTCAATAATCGTATATGCAACCCATCTTTAATTTGGGTATCCTTTCTTCCAGTATTGAATCCCTCCAACCTCCCAATTTATTTTCAGGTCACAAATCCTATTGACTTTCAGTTATATAAAACCATAGTCACTGAATGGTGACTTACTAAGCACTCTTCAATGATAAAGTTCCCTGAAATCCTGTCATTGTCTTTTTACTGATATGTTTATTACAGTGTAGCCTACTCCTACAAAATAAAAAATTACATAGCAGTTATTCTCTTGTTATATATAAAACTAAAATATAGATGCTTGTGTGAATTAATTTTAACCTACCACATTTCTTTTAGTTGACTCTAAAACTGGCTCAGAACATTAATCTCTAAAGAAATGTGGTAGCCCTACCATTGTCCTTGCTGCTGCTACTGCTAAATCGCTTCAGTCGTGACCGACTCTGTGCAACCCCATAGACGGCAGCCCACCAGGCTCTGCCGTCCCTGGGATTCTCCAGGCAAGAACACTGGAGTGGGTTGCCATTTCCTTCTCCAATGCATGAAAGTGAAAAGTGAAAGTGAGGTCGCTCAGTCGTGTCCGACTCTTCGAGACTCCATGGACTGCAGCCCACCAGGCTCCTCTGTCCATGGTATTTTCCAGGCAAGAGTACTGGAGTGGGGTGCCATTGCCTTCTCCAACCATTGTCCTTACTCTCTTTTATATTTAGAGGTTTTATATTTTATAAATTGAAAAAAATTATGAAGCAGTTATGATGACTATACAGTTAGTCATAGAATAATAGTTTTAAAACCTTTAATGTCAGGATTTCTGTATACCCTTAAAAATTCTTGAGTTTTTTTTAATGTGGGTTATATTTAGTGATATTTACCATATTTGAAATTAAAACTGAGACATCTAAAATATTCATTCATGGGACTTCCCTGGTGATCTAGTGGCTAAGACTCTGAACTCCCAATGCAGGAGGCCAAGTTTGATCCTTAGTCAGGGAACTAGATCCTACATGCTGCAACTAAATAAATTATAAATAAATAAATAAATTTTTTAATGTTAATTCATTTTAAAATAATAGACCTTTATATGTTAGCATAAATATTTTTATGAAAGACAAATATATTTTCTAAAGCAAAAAAGATCAGGGTAACTAAATTTTTGCAAATCTTTTTTTTTATAATTTTTTAAATTTATTTATTTTTAAATTGAAGGATAATTGCTTTACAGAATTTTTTTTTCTGTCACTCTTCAACATTAATCAGCTATAGTTTGCAGATCTTTTTAATAATTGCCTTTATAGAAAACAGCTAAATACTCAAGATTCTGCATTCAATCTTTTACCATATATTGTTTTGGTGGAAGTGTATGAAGAAAATTCACAAGTATTTTGATAGCCTTTCCAGCTCTTGTGTGTGTTTAGTTGCTCAGGCATGTCCGTAGACCGTAGCCTGCCGAGCCCTCTGTCCATGGGGATTCTCCAGGCAAGAATACTGGAGTGGGCTGCCATGCCGTCCTCCAGGGGATCTTCCCAACCCAGGGATCAAACCCAGGTCTCCTGAATTGCAGGCAGATTCTTTACCATCTGAGCCACCAGGGAAGCCCAGCTAATTGTGAATATTCTTTAATACTGTACCAAAACTTCACAAATGTTCATTCCTTAAAGCTTAGTTGAAGTATGCTGCTGCTGCTGCTAAGTCGCTACAGTCGTGTCCGACTCTGTGCGACCCCACAGATGGCAGCCCACCAGGATCCGCCGCCCCTGGGATCTTCCAGGCAAGAACACTGGAGTGGGTTGCCATTTCCTTCTCCAAGGCCTGAAAGTGAAACGTGAAAGTGAAGTCGCTCAGTCGTGTCTGACCCTTCAAGACCCCATGGACGGCAGCCCACCAGGCTCCTCCGTCCATGGGATTTGCCAGGCAAGAGTCCTGGAGTGGGGTGCCATTGCCTTCTCTGAGTTGAAGTGTAGAATCCAGCAATTCACATTCAAGCCTGATCAAGTGTTTTATCAATCAGTCTTCCTTGCAAGAAAAATCATGTTCAGCTTGCAATTCATTTTCAAGTGCTTTCCCTTGAGACAACCATGGCACTTCAAAGTATATTGCAGAAGTGCTTTCAGTGTTCTTCCTGTTTTGCCACACAGATTATTTTAAAATGTATGCTCAGGATCAAGATTTAATAAAATCATGAAAGACATTCTCATGCAAAACTGGATGGGAATGTGGGGCACTGGTGCTTGGTATTGATGAGTACAGTGACAGCTAGTAGAGTTTGGTGCCTTTGCCTTGATTAATCTTAGAACATCAACCATCATTGTTTTGTACTGTCAGCATATATGTCAATACAGTGAAAAAGGGAAATAATGCCCTGGTGTTATTAGGAAAACAGTTTGGTCTAGTGGTCACACTGGAAAGGTCCAGGAAACCCTGCAAGGGCCTTTAGTCCACGCTTTGAAACCTGCTATCTTAAAATATTCTTATGAATGAAATCACATTTGGAAAAACCCACTCACTAATAGTTTTTATGCTTCCTCTCTGTTTCTTTTCCAGAGAATTAAGTATTGAGAATTGGATTATGCCTGCAGTTTATGCTGGCCATTTTTCTCACGTAGTATGGCTTCATCCCACATGGGCTCAGCAAATCAGAGAGGGCAGGCATCACTTTTTAGTAGGCAAAGACACTTCTACCACAACAATCAGGTAATTTCCTCATATTTATGTGTATGAAAGGGAATGGATACTTCTATCTCATTTTGGAATCCCTGTAATAACTTACAAGTATCTCTCACACAATTGGGGTCAGATTAGCCCTCAACTTTTCCAAAAAGAGTTCTCGAGGCACCAGGAACAAGTTTTCCAGTCTCTTGATCTTTTTCACACACCGTTTGTATTTTGTTGCTGGTCAAGTTGATTTTTGAATAAAGTGATCTTCATCCTCTAGAACCCTGGCTCTGTTGATAACTAACTCCATTAAATCATTGGGGTACCTTATACAAATGTGTTTAATAATACATTTTATTATTTCCTTCCAATATAAGTGTTTTTGGCTGAATTTAACAATTAGCATTGAAAAAGCAAAATTATCTCACTTTGATTTCTTAAATTCAATGGCTTAAAAATCGATTCAGCATTTTAATTTTATCAATATGATTAGCTTTTGATAATTATTTAAATAACAGCATCCTTTGACTTGAGTTATATGCGCAACTATTTCTGTTGTGTAAGCTGTTTAACCAATGTTTTGTGTTTCTTGTGATACTGTAATATCTTTAGAAATACCAGAATGTTCTTGGCTTTCTAAATTCTCTTGTTATGGAGTGACTGTTTTAAGCAGTGGAATCATAACCTAGAACTTGGAGGATAGTAGGACGAAATGGTGATACACTGAAAATGAAATGCAGTCTTTCTCAATGAAAATGATACTTGTTATTTGATTTATTTATCTGATTTATTCTTAATGATATTGATAATAAAAGTTATACATAATACTGGCTTATATGAAATAGTGTTAGGGTTTTTATTGAGTACTTCAGTGAGTAGGCCTTATTTAACCTGTAACAGGTTTCTGCAAAGTCAAATCTCAGCAATTTGAAACAGACATTTGAAACTCAATGTGTAACAATATTAGGATGATGTTGATTATCATGATTTTAGTTAATCCTGAAAGTAAAAATTTATGGAAGAGACACACATATAGATATGCAGCCTGAGATATATATGTGTGTGTATACAGATATGAGCAAAGTAAGATATTCCTTATTAAAGAAAAATACCCATTTAGGTTGGTGGATACAGCATTGGTCTTTTAAGGGTCTTTTTAGGGTGGTGCATGTGTGCTAAATCACCTTGGTTGTGTCTAGCTCTTTGCAGCCCTAGGGACTGTAGCCCACCAGGCTCTTCTGTCCAGGGGATTCTCCAGATAAGAATATTGGAGTGGGTTGCCATGCCCTCCTCTAGGGGATCCTTCCAACTCAGGGATCGAACCCATGTGTCTTATGGCTCCTGCTTTGGCAGGCATGTTCTTTTACTACTAGCACCACCTGGGAATCTTAGGGTGGTACAGTTATTAATAAGCTTGGATATTGGTTTTATTATGTCATTAATTTTTTTTTAGAAAGTTATATCTTTTTAAATATAAGGCAGTGTATGCTGAAGAGAGGTGGATGAGAAATAAATATTAATACCATCATTCTAAATTGGATAGGTCCTACCCCTGGAAGAACCATTTGGTGTCACTGTTCAAAGTACTTACCAAGGCATAGTACAGTTGAAAAGCTAAGAACATGCTGTTATGTCTAAAATCAAAAATCTGTAACTTGTGAAATGCTGCACAAGATTTTTTTAAGTTGCTTAACGTATTAAAATATTACAGTTAGAAATTTAATAAAGCTCTGAAATATGTTAGAGGGAGTTTCTATGAAGAGATATTATTTCCAGGTATAATTTTTCTCTCAATTGATTTTTTTGGATGCAGTTCCAGCTGGTATAACAGAGATCTAAAGCACTGGCTAAACAGGATCTTTCATTTCTTTTCTCTAGTTAGAGTTTACCATGTGCAGTCCAGGGCCACTACGGCAGCCCTTCAGTTAAACCCCAAATAATTTCTGTCTTTTTACTCCACCTTCTCTAGAGTGTGGCCTCTGAACTCAGAGTCCAGGTGGGGTTTGCTGCTACCATGTTCATATGCAAGTCAGTGGGGAGCGGCGAGCAAGGCTCTCTGCACTTCTCTTCCACTTACAACTTTTAAGCAGAACTGAGTCAACTGCCCACACCTAGCTGAACAATGTGTGAGTGTGTGCTCAGTCGCTTCACTTGTGCCCAACTCTTTGCATCCCCATGGACTATACTGTCCGTGGAATTTTCCAAGCAAGAATACTGGAGTGGGTTGCCATTTCCTAACCCAGGGGATCAAACCCTGACCCAGGGATCAAACCCGGGTCTCCCACATTGCAGGCAGATTCTTTACCATCTGAGCCACCTAGCTGCACAATAGGCTACAAAATATGGTCTTTGGGCAGTTGTGTGCCTAGGGAGAAATTTGAGAACTCTGTTTCCAGAAATTACAAATATTAGAGACAGCTCTCAGTTTTTGTCAAATATGTCCTTTTTTGTATTTCTGAAATTCTATATGTTGCTGGCTAATTTGTCCACTTGTCTTGAAAGTAATTGTTTTCCTCTAATCCAGGGTTACAAGTACAGATCATTACTTCCTAAGTGATGGTCTTTATGTAACTGAAGATCTGCTGGAGAACCCAAAACCTTTACAATTGGATGTAATTATGGTAAAACCTTATAAAGTCTGTCACAGTCAAGGAGAAAATGATGCAGTGTCTTCTGCTAAGAAGCCAAAGCTAGCGCTGGAGGACTCAGAGAACACTGCCTCTGCTAATGGTGACTCTTGTGCAGAAGGACTGGGAAAGGATGCAGTGACCCAGAGAAGGGACCACACTTGTCTACAACCATCATGTTCATGTTCTTCTGAAAGCCACGAATGCCAGACTGCAGTTAGCACCAGAGAGATTCTGGAAATTTTAGAGAAAAGGGACGCATTTGTTTTAGATATTGACTTAGATTTTTTTTCAGTCAAGAATCCCTTCAAAGAAATGTTCACTCAGGTAAATGTGGCGTTTTAAAAATGTGCAATCAAAATCCAGATATAACTTTTGACTTCCCCCAAATATAACTGATAGCTTGCTGATGATCAGAGCCTTATTGATGATGTAAACAATAAATTAACACATATTTTGTGTATTATATGTATCATGAGATTCATGGGGTCGCAAAGAGTCGGACACAACTGAGCAACTGAACTTAACTCCCTTAAAATACTGTATTATAATAAAGTAAGGTTGAGAAAATCATAAGGAAAATTCATTTACAGTACTGTACTGTATTTATCAATACTTTACATCTATGTCGTGTTTAAAGATGAACCAATATCAATATGTCTTATATGATATAAAACACTGCTACATATATTACTAACAGCAGATGTCAAAGATGAAAAGATGTTATGAAGTCATTTATTTACAGTTATAGTGATTCATACATTAATAACAAGGAAGCAGCAATGTGATTGTTTTAGGTAGCCTAATATAATCGATACCATTACTTCGTGGTAGCCTAGCCTGTACACTAATGAATGAATCATTATAAAAATTTTACAGCATATTATAGTCATATTCATAATACAGTATCAGAAATGTTGTTATATATTTTTCAATACCACTTACCTGTGATAAGTTGTATGTAGTTTCTCCAGTTAGAGAGGCATGTATTCTTTAAGATGTAATTCTTTGAAAGCCAAGTTATAAAGCAATAGGAAAATAACATATTATTAATTTTATATTAAATATCATTCATCTTATGCCTATGTAAGGATAGGTTAGTATCTACATACATTTTATTCATTCATACATACCTAACTTTTTCTTAATTTTTTTAGTATTTCTAGGCTGTACAGTTGGTCTGCAGATTTTTTTTCAAATTGTTGCAAAGCTCCAAAATCTTTTCCTTCATACTGAAAAATATCCATGTATAAATGGTCCTGTGTAGTTCAACCCATGTTGTTCAGAGGGCAACTGTAGTGTAATCTGGAGCAAGAGTAGGGGGACCTTGAGTGCCCTCCCAACTTGCAAATAAGAGAGAAAAATTGCCCTCTGTTTCTTTCCTGCTGTTGTGAATGTACCAGTAACTATAACTTCCAGTGTTCAGAATTATAAAATGACTTTAGAGATGTTTAGAAAACATGAGAATGGGCATACCTGGAAGCTAAAAAACCTGACTTTATGAATTTATCCTAACAAGTATACTCACCAAATATTTGTAATGGGAATTTCTGAAAGGTTACATAAGTGACTTAATGGCAGTTACTTCTTTTCCAGGGCTATCAGGAAACCTGGGAAAGTGGGAATTTTGTGTCCTTTATACCCTTTGGTGCTCTTGAACTTTTTGAAGAGCATGTATTATACTTTATAATGAAATAGCTATTTTTTTTAAAGAACGTGTTTGGTAGTCAGAAAGATCTAAGTTCTGTTTGTTACTTGTACTGCTTATTAGCTGCATGATCTTGGAAAAGTTCCTTAACCTTTCAGATCCATGGTTTCTTCAAGTATAAAATCAAAATAATAATCATACCCAATCACAGACTTGTTATATGAGGATAGTGCACAGCGCTGTGCTTAAGGAATTTTAGATCTTGCCTGTAGACCCTTCTTGACAATGCTCCTAAGTGGGGCCAGGTAGACCTACCTTTGATGTGGCTGCCTGGATGTGCTTAATGAGGACAGACATTCTCCTGCGAAATCCTCCCATTGTATCTGTTTGTACTCTAGTATTCTCTCCTGTGGCTAGGGAATGGACCACAAAGTGAATATGGAAAGTTTTGTTTTGTTGTTACAAAGATACATATATTTCCTGTACACTCGATCTTAGCCAAAAGGCTGAGAAGTGATTGTATTTCCTATACATAGCTAAAATCTGTTTAGATGCTAGGATGTGTCCATTTATAGAGTAGAACAGTATTAGAAACATTTTCATTCATTACCTATTAGCCATTAAGTCTTCTTCCATAATTAATATTTATACATTGTTATCATGCCCAGATGAATAGTTACCCTAAAGAAGGGATAATATTTACAATGAAATAACGAATTACATTATTTCCTGATTTCCCAGACTTACCTTTAAATGTTTATCTAAGATATTCTTGTATCAATGTCATTTTTTACTTAAAGTATATCATTGAAAAATTAATCTTTTTTCTACTATATAGATTCTTTGTTTTGTTTTCCAGGAGGAGTACAAAATCTTACAAGAGCTGTACCAATTTAAAAAGCCTGGAAGCAACTTGACAGAGGTATCCTTCGTTTCTCTTGGGCTTGTCTAAAGGGCTTCCCTTTGGAGAAGACAGTGGCAACCCACTCCAGTGTTCTTGCCTGGAGAATCCCAGGGACGGGGGAGCCTGGTGGGCTGCCGTCTATGGGGTTGCACAGAGTCGGAAACGACTGAAGCAACTTAGCAGCAGCAAAGGGCTTCCCTTTAGCAGTAAAGAATCTGCCTGCCAATGCGGGAGATACAGGTTCGATCCCTGGGTCCACAAGATGCCCTGGAGAAGGAAACGGCAACCCACTCCAGTATTCTTGCCTGGGAAATCCCATGGACAGAGGAACCTGGATGGCTACAATCCAGAGCATGGCAAAAGAGCTGGATGCAACTTGGTGACTAAACAACAACAATCTATCACATAGCTAATAATATCTTACATGATATTAGAGTACTCTCAAACAACGGCCCCAAATCTGGATATGTGTTTCTTGGGGAAACCCATGGTTAATACTTGAAAATCATGTGTTAACTGAGTGAATTGAAATTTTCACTGTAATAGGATTTCACTTATTTTTTGAAAGAGTAACTATATAATCTCAGCTTTTCAATGTGCTTAAAGGAAGATTTGGTAGATTGTGTTGATAATCGAATTCATCAATTAGAAGATTTAGAAGCTGCTTTTGCTGATTTGTGTGATGGTGATGATGAAGAAACTGTACAGAAATGGGCTTCAAACACTGGGTAAGACTCTCAAATATTTTTTTTCTTCAACTCTACTGTATTTTAGTCCTAGATATATTGCTAAATTTGCCAGATAAATTGCTTTTTAAAAATCAGTATCTTCTGCTATGTGTATTACCTATTCAAAATATTCAGTGCAATTTTCACTTTAAAATAAAATGTTCAGAAACATCCCTGAAATATGAATGTCATAGAACTTTATTGTCATTAAGGAAAGCAGTGGTATAGAAGAATAAACCATCATAATAGTAGTCATATCAGTAACGACTAATTAGGCACTTTAACATAAGTTAGTTTTTTCTCTTTAGTAGAAGGAACTGGATCTAAAAATGATTCCCCTTCTTTGAAATTATGTTGGAAGAGGGAGAGTTAGAAATAAGTCTCAGAACATGATTCTCCCCAAAAATATTTTGTGTACCTACTATTTTGTGATTTTGTGAAGTTTCAAGCCAAACTTAAGCTTAAATCAAACAAAACAGACAACTTTAGAATCCTGAATCTAGCCCACAGATGGAGCCACCTTCCACTGAAACCCACCCATCTGCTGAGCACGCCTAGCTCTTTACCACCTGCAGGCAGTTCTGTCACAGACCTGAAGAAAAAACAAAGGAAAAGTAAGACAGCAAGAAAAGTCTCCCCAAATTTAGCATGCCCCCAAAAGGGTCACACCCTCAGCATGAACAAGTCTTCACTGTTCCTGAGGAAGTAGAAGAGGTGGGTGACTAGGTTCCAGAACCCCAGAAAGTGTCGTTAATAAGAAGGAAGAAGTAACAGGATCAGTGAGTAGACAGGCCTCCATACCTCCATTTTTGTTTACTTTTCGCCTCCTAGCAGATGAGTGGGTATTGGTAGAGGAGGCATTAAAATACTCAAAACAGTAATTAATCAAGGCTTCCAAAGAGTTCCACCTATATTAAATAACTTAAAAGCACCATTGTTATTATATCAAATGGTATAGAACTTTACCAGTTATAATTGTATATGTCAATAAATATGTCCTGAATTTTTTTCTCAACTTTTGGGAAACTATCTTTTTATCACGGCATACTAAAGGCTTACTGCTGATCAAAGTAATTTTTAAAGTCATAGTGGAATTTTCATTCTTAAAGAGGAAAAATCTCAGTTTTTTGAGTGTTAATTTTCAATCTTTAATATAATCTGTAACCTTTTAAGTAAGAAAACAGCAGGGAACATTTATTTCTTAATATTTTAAGATGATATTTGAACAACTCTTATCTTTCATTTCCAAAACATCATATAAAACATATTGTTAATGGTAAATTTTAAGGGTAATGTATCATTTGCTACTGTCATTTTAGTTGAGGTGGTGTAATGTTTAATTGAGCGGTTCTTTTTTCCAGAATGGAATTACTAGTTCCACTGGTACAGAGTTTGAAAAAACGGATGGAAGCACCGGACTATGAAATGGTAAATTTTTATATTGAAATATAAAATTGACCCTTTAAGAAAGGCATTTTTGTGCCTGAAAAATGTGCCCTCTGTTAAAGTGATTCACTTTTATTTGTATTCCTGGAAAGTATGAATGGCATTTTTTTGTGGAAAAAATATATACTTATTAGAAGCCAGAATACTGGAAAAGCTTTCCAGGAAAAACACGCTTTTGCTAATATTATGTATGAAGTAAAAGTGCTGTTGACTTTTTACACTTGATCTTAGCCAAAAGGCTGAGAAGTGATGCTGTGGACTTTTTAATTTTGTCTATGATCAGATATCCCCTTGCCAGAGAAAAGAAAGTATACAGTTTCTAAATTTGCTCATTCTTTATTCGTTCATTTTTATACTCCTTTCACACTTCTTTCTTTCCTCTCTGAAATCTTTTCTGGTTAAAAAAACCAAACAGACAAAAGAAGGCATTGTGGCCATCACATCTTAACTATATTAGCTATATACCTTTGTTTGCCCAGCAAATCTGAATACTATTTTAAAAGAAGATGCCCTTAATGGTAACTTCTTTATTTTTATATAATTTTGCAATATCTGAGAATAAATTTTCCCATTTGAATTCAGGTCCCCTTTTCTCAAATTTTGTGCCAACGCTGAGACCACCAGTTCTGCTTCTTTTACTTGTAGTGTTTATTTAATAAATTGTGGTTTTACTTTAGTGTTTTATTTAGTAGTGGTATATAATCAAACCACCTTATTTGAACTGAAGTTTATGTATTGATTTAATGCTAGTTTTGTAAGAATAGAAAATACCAGCAAAAGACTATTTGGTTAAATCAGAGCTAACTCAAAGCTCACCCTTTTTTTTTTAATGGCAAATTTTAAAAATGATAGAAGACTCTTAGGGTTTAAAAGTGCTTTGAGCTCATATGATATTATTGAAAGTATCTTCATGCAGATCTAGTTTTAGTCATTACTTTGCTTCTGAATTTTCTGGTGAGGGGGCAAGAGTTTTGTACATTGTTGAGAAAAAGGATGGCATAGGCCTGGTAGCAGATTATGTAGCCAGATGTGAGGTACCCATAGCTGCAGGATTACAACACTAAGTGTTTTGATCATTTTAGTAGAAAAGAACATGCAGAGTCTCTCTTTTTAGTGTATTGACCAATCATTGCCAGTTAAATCTGTGATGTGTATCCAGAGCGTCCAGTAATATAGTAAATTAGTGGGTTTTTTCCATGCTTTGCACTTATGTACCCTAGGAAAAACTATAATATATTTGAATTCCAGTTTTTACAACTTTAAAGCAGGGGCTGCAAAATGTCAGCCTGTGGGCCCTTTCTTGCTCTCAGGCATATTTAGTTTAGTGCTAAGATTGAAACACCAGTCATTTACATTTAAAACACATGTATATCAGTATATATGGTTATACATGAAGCATACACAAGAAACTCGAAACAGTAGGTTCAGTGAGGTATCCTCTTGAAGCTTTAAATGTAGTACTTCTTGCATGTATTTAAAAAGTAAAATAATTTCTTGAAAGAAAGGAAATGTGAGAATACTATGTATAGACTTTTTAAAATCTAAGTAAAATGAATAACTTGATAGAAAATGTAAATTGTCAAAATGGACTCAAGCAAAGACAGAAACAGAGTGAATCTACAATCATAAAATAAATTTTAAAATTGTTCCTAGAAAAGGCATCAGGCCCAAACAGGTGTACAGGCCAGTTCTTCTAAAATATCAGAGAATAGGTAACTTCTGTGGCATGGAAATTGTTAAGGAAAAAGCAATCCTAATCCACAAAAATATTAAAATTTTAGTCATCAAGGCCATTAATGGTTAATGAGTCTTCTAAAGACAACAACATTACCATGTAATTTTTAATTATCTTATTTTCAGGTTCACCAGGCTGGTCTAACCTGTGATTATTCAGAACTCCCTCACCATATCAGCACAGAACAAGAAATTGAACATCTTATTCAGTCTTTGCATACTGTTCTAAAAAATTTCCCAAAACCTACTCTAGTGACAATTGCAAGGTAAGTGTTCAGTTCAGTCGCTCAGTCGTGTCCAACTCTTTGCGACCCCATGAATTGCAGCACTCCAGGCCTCCCTGTCCATCACCACCTCCTGGAATTCACTCAGACTCAACGTCCATCGAGTCAGTGATGCCATCCAACCATCTCATCCTCTGTCATCCCCTTCTCCTTCCCCCAATCCCTCCCAGCATCAGAGTCTTTTCCAATGGGTCAACTCTTCGCATGAGGTAGCCAAAGTACTGGAGTTTCAGCTTTAGCATCCTTCCTTCCAAAGAAATCCCAGTGTAGTAGCTTGAATAATGGCCTACCAAGTATGTTCATGTCCTAATCTCCAGCACTTATGAATATGATGCCTTATATGGCAAAAGGGACTTTGCAAATATGATTAAGGATCTTGAAAATGAAGATTATCCTGGATTATCTGGGTGAGCCCAGTGTAATCACAAAGATCTGAATAGTAGGAAGACAGGAAGGTCAGAATGAGAGAATAGAGGATGCTAGACTGTGGACTTTGAAGATGGGATTTGAACTGAAGAGTGCAGGAAGCCTCTGGAGGCTGTAGAGGCAGGGAAGCAGATTCTTTCCCTAGAGCCTAGAGAAGAAATACAGCCTTGCCAGCACCTTTGTTTTAGGACTTCTGACCTCCAACAGAACTATAAGATGATGAATTTGTTTTACTTTAAGTCACTAAGTTTGTAGTGATTTGTTACAGTGGCAGTAGGAAATTTAAGTCTCCATAGATGAATCTAATGATTACTAATACAATAGTTCTTACCAACTTTTTAACCTACTCAGCTCAAAATTCAGGTGTTATATTTTCTCTTTCCTATTGGTGGTGGCTGGCAAACAGCATACAATTCCTGTTATCTTGTCTTTGAAGTTGGTGATGTTATTCAGTTGAACATAAGAAATTCCAGTATCTGTGTCCTACAGATAAATATTTAGCTGCTGCCGTGTTTTACATTTGAATGTGTAAATGTGCTGAATAGTTATAGCAGTTTAATAAAAATTTCTGTGTTAATCTTTGGACTCATTCTGCATGGAACTGTTCCTAAAATAATACTTTAAATGTTCAGGCAAGTTATATTTACTTATTTTATGACAAGTTTTTTGTGACTCTCTTTACCATTCTGAATGAACTCATAAATAATCTAATCTACATACACATAGGGCTTCCCTGATAGCTCAGTTGGTAAAGGATCTGCCTGCAATGCAGGAGACCCCAGTTTGATTGCTGGGTCAGGAAGATCTGCTGGAGAAGGGATAGGCTACCCACTCCAGTATTCTTGGGCTTCCCTTGTGGCTCAGCTGGTAAAGAATCTGCCTACAATGCCAGAGACCTGGGTACAATCCCTAGATTGGGAAGATCCCCTGGAGAAGGGAAAGGCCACTCTGGTATTCTGGCCTAGAGAATTCCATGTACCATACAGTCCATGGGGTTGCAAAGAGTCAGACACAACTGAGCAACTTTACTTTCTTTCTTTCACATACACATGTAATTTAAATATATTTAGATAGCATATACAATGTGTAGCTGATGTAACTGTCTTAGTCCGTTCCAGCTGCAATAACAAAAACACCTTAGACCAAGTAGCTTATAAACAACGGATATTTCTCACAGTCCTGTAGACTAGGAAGTCCAAGATGAGAATACCAGCAGAATCACTGTCTGGTGAGGACCTGCTTCCTGATTCATAGACAGCCATCTTCTCTCTGTAACCTCACATAGAAGGAAGGGGTGAAGATGCTTCCTGGAGTCTCTTTAATAAAGGTATTATTCTCATTCATGAGGACTCCACCCTCTGACCTGATCACCTTCCAAAGAGCCCCCACTTCCAAATATCATCACGTTGGAATTAGATTTCAACACAGGAATTTTGGGAGCACATAAACATTTAGCTTATAGCAATAACCTATCTACACATATAATTTAAATACACATTAAATATATATACACACTAAAAAAATAATAGCATAAAGGAGAAAGGAGAGTAATTGATGATAAAATAGTACATATTAAAATGCCACACCAAACTGGAATCTTTACAAAGAATCACTAAATGTAACAGTTAAAAATGCAGACAGATCCAGCCAGTCGTGTTGCCCAAATACCGTGAATAGCACTGCTATAGTAACATGGTTATTCTAGTAACAGCAAGCTCTTGATAAAGTTCTGAACTTAAAGTCTAATCTTCCCTCAGTTCACAGAGTATCTGCATTCCTGGAAAATTGAGTTTAATCCATTTCAAAAAATACAGAAGACTATTTGTAGAAGACTTAAAAATAGGCTCAAAAAATTAAAACCAAATTTTTCACTTATTTAAGTGCTCCATGGACTTTGAAAACTGCAGGACACAGGAAAATTCATATTCATATTGCAGTAGTATCCCACATATTGCAAACACAACATGCAGACCCTCTCTCCTAATTGTTATTGTGACAAAAATGTACCTGCAGATTTCCAAAACCCCTTCCTGGGGTTGCTCCCATCAAGAGCTACTCTAATACTGTTTTCAAGAAACCAGAAGTCTGTGTGAAAGCATCAAAGTGTCCCTGTTTGTTAAGGCTAATAAATTAAGCTTTTACATACCATGCTTTCTTCAAGGTCTTTATCCATATGTATGTGTTAGACAGTATTTAAAAATTTAAAATTGCTCTGTGTCATTTATCATGTGTAACATGTTTATATCAAGCCTCAGATATAGCCTAATCACCATAAAATGAAAGGAGCTCATCAGAAGTCTTACAGATTATTTCTTTAGGTCTAAAATACTTGAATAAGGAGTAGGCTAGATAACTAATTTCATTTCCTTCTATAAACATTTCCATGCCATTTTCCAATCTAGTGGGATTTCCAATGGCTTACCCTCACCCTAGTCTAGAACCAGGAGGCACTGATGAAATCATTTTAGATACTAACCCAGCTAAAATTGTCAGCAACATTGTTACTAGCTGGTGCCACCCAAATTATAGTCAGTGATTCTAGAAAGACTCAAAATACAGATTCCTGCCCCATACCTCTTTGCTCTTTCCTCCTTAATACTACCTAGGAGACTAATCCCAACACCAGCACATCCACACATTTCGTTTTGGATAATCTTGTACACTTGTGTGGTGAGTAGATGATTTATAGAGGCAGAACCCTTTTATCAGTCGGAAAGCCTCTACCCTCATAATTTCTATCCTGTTTGTACACATAATAAAAGAATGTAAAACATGAAGCCCAGTCACTAATATAATTAGCACCAGTGTTCCCAAGCAACATCTCCCTCTCATGGAAACAAGGGCCAAGTATTAAGCACTGGGGCTTTGGAAACGTGCTTTATGGTGTTGAATCCCATCACCAGCACATACCAGTATGTGACCCGTGCAGGTTAATCCTTCTCTATTTGACTCCTTTAAAGGGATGGTAAAGGTATCTATTTCACAGAGTTGCTGAGAAGGTTAAAGAACATAAAACATGTAACGCACCTGACATGTAGTAAAGGTTTAGTAGCTTTCAACTATTATTATTCCAGAAGTCAGTACAGCTTCATTTTTACTTTACATTGAATTCAACACACACAGGCTTTTCCTCACTGCCCAATATGATCTCATTCTACTTATGTATGTTTTTCTTGTCTTTCTCTTTCTTTTCTGGGTTCCAGGTCAAGTCTGGATGATTACTGTCCTTCTGAGCAAGTTGAAACCATTCAAGAAAAAGTCCTCGGTATGCTACGCTCCCTCTACGGGACTCTAGACGTTCACCTGGTGTATTCGTCTACTGCATCTTGAAGCATCACAGCATGAGGCTCCTGTTACAGCTTGATGTAGTAATAGTGTTTTCATTAACTTATTTTCAAATGAGTCTTCCAGAGAATACCTTAATATTATTGAATAGCTTTCCATTTAAATTTTTTCAGGTATTTTGAATCTCCAAACAGATATCACCAGTTGTTGAATGATGGCAAATTTTTTTGGCATCAAGCTTACCCCCAAGTGATGGATGTGATGCTCATTTTTCTTCCTATCCATCACTGTCATCTTCACTTTTGTGATGGGTTTTTCCTCTTTTCCCCTCTTTTCCTTAGGTCAGTTGGACTATATGAGATTCATTCATTCATTTATTCATTCAGCCAACTGACATTTTTTGAACTCATACATGTGCTGGTCATAATTTATTGCTGATTATACGGTTACAAACACAATAGACAAGGCCCCTGCCCTCCTGGTGGACAGCTAAGAAACATATTAAGGATTGTGAGACACGTTATGAAGGAAAGGAGAACCACAAACATGTTTAAGTGTACTGTTAGTACTCAGGGCATCTGGGCCTTACAGGAAGGTAACATTCTCAAAAGCTACTACCAAAAAAAAAGTAAATAAATAAATAAATTTGCCAGTCCATGAATATTTCCAGGATTTAGGATTCTGGCCCAGCTTTTACAGAATGCTTTCAACATTGTTGGTATTAAGGAGGTTTATTTGAGTAAATTCAATCAAGCAAAAAGTAACTTTTCTTTACTAATCAATAAAATCCCCTAGGGTTATTCCTCCAGATGGTGAGTATGGGAGTCAAATATCCTTATAGTTCCTAAGTGCCACTTTATTGGAAGTCTTGGTTGATAATTTTATCAAATAAACCAGCTTTTTATGTAAATAATAGGGTAAGTCCTTGATTCTGATATCATAAATACCCAAGGAGGTAACTGCCTTCCACCAGCCTCTCCATGAGTAAGAGAGCCTACCGAAGCTACTCCTGATCATGAAACTTTTCGTTTACATAATTTGCCAACGTCTTCCTCTCTTCCGTATTCTTCATGTTCAGTAATCATTTTTTAACTGTCTACTTGGTTTCCTTTAAAAAGTAGATGTCACTTAAAGAAAAAAACCCATCCAGTCCTCACTTTTAGCACAGCAGTCGTTTTCATTTTTGCACGTATCTTTTAGGACTTGCAGAGGTGTTTCTTTTGAGTTGCATGTAGCTGAAATTAGTGTTTCCTAACTTAATACCCAAGATCATGTTGCCATTGCCACTCAGTAGATGGCACCAGATCCCCTTTTTCCAGTGATTGTATTTTACAGCAAACCTTTCTTGTCCCCAAGTTGATTTCCCAAGACTGATAAGTATAAGTGCTTATTTCTGTTGTGAAAAGCAAAGCAAAGTGATTTAACCTTCCATTTTGATAGAACATTGTATGCCAGAAAGTGTAATTTCCCTGTAAAATCAGAATTGCAAAAAGTGCTATTTATTTTTCAGTGTTGAAAAAGTTTTATTACAGTTCTGTAAGTGAGATTGCTTTTATAAGTAAATTATTTTGCCTGCTAAAATAAAATTAAAATGTGTTAAGATTTTAAAGATTTAAAACCAAACTATAGAACTAATTAATCGTATTTGGTCTTGGGGTGTTCCTAGCATTGATCTTGTAAGTCTGGTTTAATAGTCATTTATCATGGGTCCCATGAACTCAGATGACGTTCATCATTGTTTTTAACTCAGGTAGAATGAAAGGGCATCAGTTTCTTTTTTAAGAACATTCACATTGTTCTCATGCTCTGTAATTCTCTTTGAAGAATAAAATTCAGTTCCTACTTGTTAAGTGGAACCAACTTAGTAAATTAATGTCTCTGCACATTTCAGATAGGAAGGTACTTAGTTTATCAAGACATCCATCATTTCTATTCTAAGTACCAGTGAGGAACACCACAGTACAGTGCTTTGAATTATGTACGAATATCGCTCAAGCATGGGATTTTGAGCAGCTTTTTGAAAAATGTGACTTAAATGTTAGATTAGGCCATAACTTTGGTAACTGACAAGTATATATTTCCCAGTATCTAGGGGGAAATTTTTTTGTGGACGTCTTATCTTTGTCTTCTAGGTACCCAGGAAACTCTTAGTCAAAGGCCTTCACTCTTTATATGATGTTCTCTCCAAATCTTCATTTTAGTAGTAGTGGCCCCAGATTGCTGACAGTATACGCATCACACTGAAAATAGTTTATAGTATTTTGAGTATAAGATTTCTCATTTACCAAACTTAATAGAAAGCACTTTCATAAAACTTAGGAAATTTTTGTTAGACATCTTTCAGAAATGCTCAAGATACCTGAGGATCATGTGTGAAAATACTCACTATGGGACTGTACTGTACCACCTGGTCGTCCTGTGTTGCAGCACTCTCTTGAAATGCTTGTTTGTGAACTAACTGGTCCTGGACCACCTCCGTGGTTTTGTAGATCTAGCTGCCCTCATGGAATTCCAGACATCAGTGCCTTCTTTTCCTTATTCTCATTTGAGTTCAACAAATGAAGTTAGAGTGACTGCAAAGGCTTCTATGGACTGTAATTCTTAGGAGAGAGTTCTCTGAACAGTGAATACTCTGGGCACTCACCGGAAGGGTATAGCTTATCATTAGAGTAGTAAGCTGGCATTCTGTACATTAGTATCTTGTGAGTTCAGTTCCTGTGATTCAGAAGCAAGAGCACTTTTCAAAGGCTGAGGCTGTACAGTTTCACTTCTGTCAAAGACCTTCCTTTTTGACTAAGCAGCCAGCCTCCAGCTCCAGCATTCCTACCATGTCTGTAACTTCAGACGGCCTTCACCAGCAAGCAGATCTCTGAAGCTTACTGATCAGGCATCAGCGCTGTTTAGAAGCCTTACCACCCTAGTTGATGTGAATCATGCCAAGGTCAAGACAAGAGGTGTCATGACTGAAACAGCATCATGGTTAGAGTGTAAGCTTCCAAGGGTGTCTGCCTGGCTCCAGTGCCCCCTTCTTCTTCCAGCTGTGTGACCTCAGCCTCAGCTTCCCCTTTACAGTGATATTGTGAGAAATAACATGTATAAAGCCCTTAGCAAAAGAGCCATTCAGCAAACATTGGCTTTTATTTGCAAATCCAGTCCTACTTAGAGTATTCTGTGAGGGCTATTCCAGGTCTCAACCACTCTTCTCATGCCTCCTAAACCCTGGTCTATTTAAACCCCACGTCAGCTTCAACTGTATTCCTCTGAATAGTGGAATTTCACTTTCTTTATTCAAAGAAGGCAGGTCCTTGCCCATAAGGGAAAAAGTAACAGAGGGCTTTAAGCAGAGATACTTAGAACTCTTGTGTTGAATTGATACAAGCATCTAGTTATTCACAATTATAAAACTTGTTCACTTAAGAGGGTCTGGGATATAAAAGCCTGCTGCAGTCTCCTCTCTACCCTAACCCCTCCTGCTGCTGGTGGGTAAAGCTAGAATCTGTGCGGAGAAAACTGTGATGGAGACAATGTTTGGAAGTTGCTACCCCCAGCCACTTATAAGTTACCTTCATAGAGCCACTTTTGACATTGCTCGTTTATTTATAAGGGGCTTCCCTGCTGGCTCAGACGGTAAAGAATCTGCCTGCAATGCGGGAGACCTGGGTTTGATCCTTAGGTCGGGAAGATCCCCTGGAGAAGGAAATGGCAACCCACTCCAGTATTCTTGCCTGGAGAGTTCCACAAACAGGAACATCCAGCAACAAAACGCCTCATAAACCAAACAAAACGCCTCATAAACCAACCAGGGCATGACAGGGAGGTGGGAGTAGAGTATCTCCAAGCAGTTCACTGTTGTTTCTAAACCATCCACAAGCATTCCCTTCCTCTGTGCCTCAGCCTTTTGACAGAGCAGCCTCCACTTGGGAAGGTTAAGGGAAGTGGAATCATTAGAGAAAGGGGGAATGCCTCTGATCAGCTTGTAAGCATGCTGTCTTTGAGAGCAAATTGAACGAATACAGGTATTGATATAGGAACAAACATTTACCAAGGATTGGGTGTGTTAAAAACACCTGAGCCCAAAAGAACTATAAGATAATACCTGTAGTCTATAATGATTGTGTCCGTAGAATAACTTAGCTATAAACAAAGGAAAGGCAGTCATGTCAGTTTTCCAGCTTCTTTGTGATCTGTTCTCTTATAGATAAACCTGAAAACTATGTTCCACAATGCTGGTGTCAAGATGACATAAAAATCCATGTAGTTTGTTACAGGTCAATATCAGTCAATATCACTGATGAACATAGATGCAAAAATCCTCAACAAAATTCTAGCAAACAGAATGAACAACACATTAAAAACCATATTCAAGTCAGCATGATATATGATGTTAATAAATTGAAAGATAAAAACCATGTGATCATTTCAATAGATGCAGAAAAAGCCTTCAACAAAGTTCAACATCCATTTATGATAAAAACGCTTCAAAATGGGCATAGAAGGAATCTACCTCAACTAGTAAAGGCCATATATGAAAAGCCCACAGCAAACATTATTCTCAATGGTGAAAAAACTGAAAGAATTCCCTCGAAAATCAGGAACAAGACAAGGGTGTCTGCTCTCACCACTATTATTTAACATAGTTTTGGAAGTCCTAGCTACAGCCATTAGAGAAGAAAAATAAAAGGAATCCAGATTGGAAAAAATGTAAAGCTCTCACTGTTTACAGATGACATGATACTATATATAGAAAGCCCAAAAGAAACTAACAAAATTACTAGAGCTAATCAGTGAATTCAGTCACAGGATACATGGTCAATACACAGAAATCACTTGCATTCCTATATATTAACAATGAAAAATCAGAAAAATTAAGGAATCAATCCCATTCACCATTGCAACAAAAAGAATAAAATAGGAATAAGCCTACCTAAAGAGACAAAAGACCTGTATACAGAAAATTACAAGACACTGATGATAAGAAATCAAAGATGACATAAACAGATGGAGAGAGATTCCATGTTCCTGGGTAGGAAGAATCAGTAATGTGAAAATGATTATACTACCAGATTCAATGTGATCCCTATCAAATTAGCAATGGCATTTTTCACAGAACTAGAACAAAAAATTTCATAATTTATATGCAAATATAAAAGACCCTGAATAGCCAAAGCATTCTTTGAAAAAGAATGGAACTGAAAAAATCAATCTTCCTAACTTCAGACTACACAGCAAAGCTACAGTCATCAAGACAGTATAGTACTGGCACAAAAACAGAAATACAGACCAGTGGAACAAGGTAGAGAAACCAGAGATGAACCCATGCACCTATGGGTACCTTATTTTTGACAAAAAGAGGCAAGAATATACAGTGAGGCAAAGATGGCCCCTTCAATAAGTGGTGTTGGGAAAACTGGACAGCTACATGCAAAAGAATGAAATTAGAACAGTACCTAATGTCATACACAAAGATTAACTCAAAATGGATTAAAGACCTAAATGTAAGACCAGAAGCTATAAAACTCTTAGAAGAAAACATAGGCAGAACACTCAACATAAAGCAAGATCTTTTATGACCCACCTTTTAGAGTAATGGAAATCAAAAATAAACAAGTGGGACCTAATTAAAAGCTTTTGCACAGCAGAGGAAACTACAAAAAGAAGAAAAGACAACTCTCAGAATGGGAGAAAATAGCAAAGGGGAAAACTGACAATTATTTTCCAAAATATACAAGCAGCTCATACAACTCAATACCAAAAAAGCAAATAATCCAATCAAAAAGTGGGAAAGGGACCTGAAGATACATTTCTTCAAAGAAGACACACAGATGGCTAACAAGCATGTGAAAAGATGCTGAACATCACTCATTACTAGAGAAATACAAATCAAAACTACAATGAGATACCACCTCATACCAATCAGAATGGTCATCATCAAAAAGTCTACAAACAAAAAATGCTGGAAAGGGTGTGGAGAAAAGGGAACCTTCTTGCATTGCTGCTGGGAATGTAAACTGATACAGCCACTATGGAAGATGGTATGGAGATTCCTTAAAAAGCTAGGAATAAAACCACCATGTGACCCAGCAATCCCACTCCTAGGCATATACCCTGAGGAAACCAAAATTGAAAAAGACACATGTCCCCCAATGTTCATTGCAGCGCTACTTAAAATAGAACACGGAAGCAACCTAGATGTCCATCGACAGATGAATGGATAAGGAAGCTGTGGTACATATATACAATGGAATACTACTCAACCATAAAAAGGAACACATTTGAGTCAGTTCTAATGAGGTGGATGAACCTAGAGCCTATTATACAGTGAAGTAAGTCAGAGAAAGAAATATAAGTATCATATACTGATGCATATTTATGGAATCTAAAAAGATGGCACTGATTATTTTGAGGTCAGCAATGGATAAACAGAATAGACCTATGGATATATGGGGAGGGGAGGAGGGAGAAGGATAGATGTATGGAGAGAGTAACATGGAAATTTACAATACCGTATGTAAAATAGATAGCCAATGAGAATTTTCTGTATGACTCAGGGAACTCAAACAGGGGCTCTGTGACAGGCTGAAGAGTGGAATGGGAAGGGAGATGGGAAGGAGGGGACATGGTATACCTATGCCTGATTCTTGTTGATGTATGACAGAAAACCACAAAGTTTCTGTAAAGCAATTATCCTTCAATTAAAAATTGTTTTTAAATATCCATGTAGTTTGATTTTCTGCCTAAAATTGAAATCTAACATTTGACACTACTCTTCAGAAGCTGTGGATATGAACTTTTGGTCTCTAAAAAGAATATTACTCTCAGAGTATATCTTTGCTGACTCTTGGAGTAGCAGCACTGTCCTTTACTTCTGATTTTCTTTCTACATGGAGTCACCATCCAATACAGCTCTGGCCTTGCTCTGCCCTTTCGTTCACTCCTTCCCAGGTTAGGAAGAGTGAAAGGAGGGAATCACAGGATGCCTTTTTACAGGTTGTTGTGCCCTGCCCTTCCATGCCAGGCATTTGCAAGAACAGGCACAGTGGTCCAGTTGTGCCAGTTAATGGCAGTCTCTGTATTTCTGGGGTGTGGTGTAGGAGACAAGTTGTTACTACAGATTTAAGCCATGTTCTCCTATATCAGTTTTATCAGTAATGATGACATTTTTATCTCCAATCTGCCTGAATGTCTACCTGTTTCCAAGTTGTTTAGGAGCTTAGTGGAGAATGGTGATGATATTGACCTTCCTCAAACCCCAGCTTGACAATGCTTACTTGTTACATACCGTGGAACATTAATAAATGCAGGTAGCTCTTGGAATTCCAATCCAAAAGAAGGGACATTCTCTGACCATTCTGAATAAACCCACAACATACCTTCCCTTTAAACAGTCTGTTTATCTGCTATGCAGTATAGACATTTGAAATTTCTTTTAAGATGTATTTTACGTAAAAACTTTTAAAGGCTTATTTTGCTTTTAAGTGCTTTTCTTAGATGGCAGACTGGTGTTTTATTTTTATTTGACATCATGCTAAGACCAACAGCAGAGCATCCTAGTAGACTTCCTACATAAGCAATGACCAATTATAAAATAGAAGAAAAAATCTTACTTATAATAACATAACTTCACCAGAAGAAGATCCCTATGAATAAACTACATGAAAAATTACCAAGTAAACAAAAATTTTACAAAAGTGTTGAAGACTATAAATGAAGGCCTGAATATTTATGGAAAGATATGTTTATCTGCTTCCCTGGTGGCTCAAAGGTTAAAGCGTCTGCCTCCAATGTGGGAGACCTGGGTTCGATCCCTGGGTTGGTGAAGATCCCCTGGAGAAGGAAATGGCAATCCACTCCAGTATTCTTGCCTGGAGAATCCCATGGACAGAGAAGCCTAGTAGGTTATGGTCCACGGGGTCGCAAAGAGTCAGACACGACTGAGCGACTTCACCTTCACCTTCATGTTTATCTGAAATGTTTAGCCATGTTTATCTATAATGTGTTTAGCCATGAAATTAAAAGATGCTTGCTCCTTGGAAGGAAGCTATGACCAACCTAGACAGCATATTAAAAAGCAAAGACATTACTTTGCCAACAAAGGTCCGTCTAGTCAAGGCTATGGCTTTTCCAGTAGTCATGTATGGATGTGAGAGTTGGACTATAAAGAAAGATTAGCACCAAAGAACTGATGTTTTTGAAATCTGGTGTTGGAGAAGACTCTTGAGAGTCCCTTGGACTGCAAGGAGATCCAACCAGTCCATTCTAAAGAAAATAAGTCTTGAATATTCATTGGAGGGACTGATGGTGAAGCTGAAACTCCAATACTTTGACCACCTGATGCAAAGAACTGACTCATTTGAAAAGACCCTGATGCTGGGAAAGATTGAAGGCAGGAGGAGAAAGGGACAACAGGATGAGATGGTTGGATGGCATCACCAATGCGATGGACATAAGTTTGAGTAAACTCTGGGTGTTGGTGATGGACAGGGAAGCCTGGCATGCTGCAGTCCATGGGGTTGCAAAGAGTCAGACATGACGGAGCAACTGAACTGAACTGAATGTTTATCTAAGAAGAGTCAACATTATAAAGATGTCAATGCTTCCCATATCAAACTCTACCTATAATGCAATTTCAATAAGCATACCAAGGAGATTTAACTAGTAGCATTAGTTCTAAAGTTCATATAGAAAAATGAGGGAAACCAGGGCAAAAAATGTAAAGTAAAACTTAATGAAGGGATTGGCTCAGGAATTTGCCTGCAATGCAGGAAATACAGGAGACTTAAGTTTGATCCCTTGATCGGGAAGATCCCCTGGAGGAGGAAATGGCAACCCATGCCAGTATTCTTGCCTAGAGAATCCCGTGGACAGAGGAACCTGGGGAGCTACAGTCCAAACAGTCAGACATGATGGAGTGACTAAGCACAGTGTACCAAAGCACATTATAAAATTACATGAATGAAAACAGTGCATTACTTGCATGTGAGCAGGCAGACAGGTAAATGGGATAGAATAGAATCCAGAAGTAGACCTATACTAGATAAAGTATATGAATGACTCATATAAAATGAAATATTATCTCTCATTTTCATAACCTCCAAAAACAGGTGCTCCTACTTGGCAGGTGCTCCTACTTGGCAGGCTCTCCTCCAGACAAGGACTTTGGAGCTCACACTCCTTCCATGTTTAGTTCTGCCACCCTCAACATGTGGCTTCCCAGGTTTTTCTAGAGGATATCTTTACTCCACCTGGCAGAAGGTAAAGAGGATGGAGGACAGTGTATGGGAGGCTGTAACAGGCCAGACCCGTCACTTCCTACCTGCAACTGAAACTGGGAAATTACCGTTTGCACCCAGAGAGATGAAGGAAGAGCTTTAATGACTACGTAGCATTCTCTCCACGTGACCCCAATACACATGAAATTTATCACCAGGGTGGTGTTCAGTATCAATGGTGAAATATGAATTATGCAATTGATAATGCTGAAGAACTGGATAGCTATCTCAAAAATGTTGGATTCCCAATTCACTCCTTATAACAAATTACAGTTAAATCAAATTTGAGGGAAAAAAAGGAAGGAGACTATTAGAAAACACAGGAGAAAGGGGAAGGCTTTTTTTTTAATAAAAGAAACATGCTGTGTGGACTGATGCTGAAGCTGAAGCTCCAATAATTTGGCCACTTGATGCCAAGAGCCAACTCATAGGAAAAGACCCTGATGCTGGGAAAGACTGAGGGCAAAAGAAGAGGGGAGCGGAGGATGAGATGGTTATAGCATCACCGACTTAATGGACATGAATCAGCAAACTCTGGGAGACAGTGGAGGACAGAGGAGCCTGGCGTGCTGCAGTCCATGGGATCACAAAAAGAGTCAGACACAACTCAGCAACTGAACAACAAAATGCCTGTGTAGAAGACTCAGGAAGTGTGGGGTTAAGACTGTAGTGCATTCACCCAAACATGACTATCCCAAGTTTCACAATCATATTTCTTGCTTTTCAGGGCTTCCCTGGTGGCTTAGAGGTTAAAGCGCCTGCCTCCAATGTGAGAGACCCGGCTTCGATCCCTGGGTCGGGAAGATCCCCTGGAGAAGGAAATGGTAACCCACTCCAGTATTCTTGCCTGGAAAATCCCATGGATGGAGAAACCTCGTAGGCTACAGTCCATGGGGTCGCAAAGAGTTGGACATGACTGAGTGAGTTCACTTTCACTTTCACTTTGTATTAACAAGGAACATCTGCTTTGGCTAGCATTCAGCATTGTAGCTCTGGGATTTTTATTATCAAACTCTGAGACTAATATTCAGCAAAGCCTGCCCTCCTGCTGCAAGAGGTAAGCATCTAATTAAAATCCACCATGAAAGCCTTCTGGCTCTCATGACATGCCCTGAGTTGAGAGCTGGCTGCCCTGGTATGTCAAGGTCTTTCTTCAGAGCTTCCAAGAGAGTTAACGACAGTCAGCCAACTCTACAATCCTTATAAAACCATTGCCCCATACCTTTCAAGAGCTACTCAGTACTCCCAAGCCTGGTCCCTTCTAACCGTTTCCTCCTTCCTAAACAATCAGAGGTGTTAGCATGTTCCATGGCTCCAGCATGGTGTGGGTTATCACTGCCCCTCCTCAGGCCTGGAAGGAAAGTTATGACCAACCTAGACAGCATATTAAAAAGCAGAAACATTACTTTGTCAACAAAGGTCCACCAAGGCTATCTATGCTTTTTCCAGTAGTTAAGTATGGATGTGAGAGTTGGACTATAAAGAAAGCTGAGCACCGAAGAATTGATGCTTTTGAACTGTGGTGCTGGAGGAGACTTGAGAGTCCCTTGGACTGCAAGGAGATCCAACCAGTCCATCCTAAAGGAAATCAGTCCTGAATATTCACTGGAAGGACTGATGCTGAAGCTGAAACTCCAATACTTTGGCCACCTGATGCGAAAGGCTGAGGCATTTTAAAAGACCCTGATGCTGGGAAAGATTGAGGGCAGGAGGAGAAGGAAATGACAGAGGATGAGATGGTTGGATGGCATCACCGACTCAATGGACATGGGTTTGGGTAGACTCCAGCAGTTGGTGATGGACAAGGAGGCCTGGAGTGCTGCGGCTCATGGGGTTGCAAAGAGTTGAACACAACTGAGCAACTGAACTGAACTGAACTGAGATGAACTCAGGCCAGCAGTGAGGCTCTCGAGGCCTCCTGGCATCGAGAGGGAGCTAATTCTCTAGTCCTATTCTCGAGGGTCAACATTCCATAGCCATCTCTTTCAGTTCAGGTTCCCCCAAAAGCAGACCTGGAAGCAAGGATTACAGGGCATGTAGTTTATTGGGGAGGTGATGTCAGGAAGAAAGGGCATGGGGAAAATGAGATAGAGAAAGAAGAAAAGTCAGTAAAAAATACATCAAAGAGAGGATTACTGCTACAATCAACAAGAGCTGAATTCACTCTGAGGTGCTGCCAAGAATTGCCCACTGAGAGATGGAGAAGCTTACATATTTCTCCACTGATTTCCTCTTCTTTATTGGCTGGAGGTTGCCTCTGAGAGCCTGACATGCTGCTTCTTCCCAGCCACCCTTGGAAGCCCACCCTTGCAGAGTGGAGCATGTGCCATGGATGACCACTGGATGACTCAGGAGGAGAAGCAGAAAGATCTAGACGTAGTTGGATGCTGTCAGAATGCACAGGAAGTGTTTCTTATGATTGCAGGCAAAGTTACTGGTTAGACACCAACAGCATCTGCTATAGCAAGAATAAGGTACCGATTCTGTCTATATTCCTTTCAAGCAATTTTAAACAGCATCTGTTGTATTGCTGAAGGTGTGGGGAAACAGCACATTGATGTACAGTTGTTCAGAATGTGTGTTGATACAGCTTCTATGAAGGGCAATTGGATGGTAGCTATCCATATTGAAGATATGTATAATTTTTCTTTCTTTTTTTTTTTTTGAAGATATGTATAATTTTTCATCCAGGTTTAGAACTTTCACTGCTAAGAACTGATCCTGCAGATATTGGTGCAAAGTCTTTCATACAAGTATTTTCATTGTACTTGTAGAGGATTGGGCAGAGGGGTCCTCCACAGGACACTGGGTTAATTATTGTACATTCATATATTAAGTTTAAGTGGCACCCTTAAACAAAATGGGATCCCCTCTGTGGACTGACATTGAATACTTACTGGGAGGTAGCAAAAAATATAAAATGATTAACAGTGTATTCAATATACTATGGTATGAATAAGTGCTAAAAGAAAGTGTTTGTATATCTACAAACTATCTCTAGGAGATTTCTACATGCTATGTATCTTATTCTTCTGTAACTTATCTGTTATACCTAGGGATTCGGGATAAGAGGTGGTGGCTCCTGGGTAATATTAGTCTACCTAATGATAGACTGTGAAGACATGTATGATAAAAACTGACAAATAATAACAGAGTACAGCAAAGTGACTAGATAGCAAGTAGTCATTCACAATTGGTAGTTTTCCTATTCACTAGTAATAGATAAAAAATGTAATTGAAAGAGATTTCCAACAGAAATCTAAGTATAAAACACCTGAGGATAAACATAACAATAAATATCTAAGATCTTTACAAGGGAAAAAGTAAACTATAGGACTTAGACGAAGACCTAAAAAAATAGAGAATATTAATGGTCTCAATATTTTATGATGCCAGTGCTCTCCAAATTGTTCCATAAAGACAATGTAATCCCCTAAAACCCTAATACCATTTAGTATATGGTTTAATAAGCTTATTCAAGAATTCATAAGGAAGGCTATAAGTAGCTTAGACAATTATGGAGGAGGGGAAATTAAATGATCAGTAAACATAAAAATCAATATTATTCTTCCTAGTTATTACAGATATGTAAATTAAATAAGGTGTAACTTTTCACCACTTAATTGGCAAAAAAAAAAAAAAATCAAAAATGTTGACACTACCAATCAAGAGAGTGAGGAAATGGTATTCTCTCACTTGGCTGATAGAAATCATTTATTTCTATTTAAGTTTCTCTGAAAAGCAACTTTGAAGTAACTATGAAAATGGTAATTATTCATTCCCAATGGCCCAGCAATTCCATTTCTCAATATCTATCCTATATGCATCAATCATACATTGTAAGTGGCATGCACAAAGATATTCTTATCTATAGTTCACAGTTGAAAGAAAGGACAACAACCTAAATACCCATGAATACATTCATGAATGGCTACACAAGCCATGGTAAATCCCTACTGTGAAATATTATGTAGTAATTTAAAAGAATGATGTAAATCAATATCTACTGACATGAAAAGAATAAAAAGGTTTAGAATACTGAATTCAATAGCATCCCCCCACTTATGAAAAATATGAACCACAAAACAATGTTAAACACTTGTACAGGTACAAACATGTGGTTATACATTAATTTTTAAAAGATATTCACTGCCCAGGAGAGTCATCACAAGCCACATGGGACTATGTAAAGTTACATTTAAGTTAATGTAAAATTAATTTTAAAATTCAGTTTTTCAGTCTCTCCAACCACAATTCAAATGCTCAGTAGCCATGCGTAGCCTGTGGCTACTGAACTGTGGGTGCAGGTATAGAGCACCTCCGTTATTGCAGAGGACTCTACCAAACGCTGCCAAGAGTCTTAATATCTGTTATACAACAGTCCTTTTCAAGGAGGGGTCCCTAAACCAGCATCTGCAGCTAGGAGCTTGTAAGAAAGGCAGAATCCTGGGTTTTCGCCCCCCGCCCATGACTTACCAAACCAAAACCTACATTTCAACAAAGTCCTTGGATAATTGTATGATCAGTAAGATTTAAAAGCTCTGCTCCAGTCTGCAGTAATATTAGCACCATCATCACCAACATGGAGAAGTCACTTCAGCTCTTCTTCCCTCAGTGCCTGGTAAAAGACTTTCCATTCATAAAAGCTGGGCCATTACCCACTGGTTATCAAGCAGTAGCATTTTGGTTTGAATTTCCTTAATTAAATGAGTTTTTAAATTTTGGGGTGCTTATAGGATGGAACCTATTTTTTTAAGGAGGCAAAGAAATATACGCATTTACTGCTGCTACTGCTAAATCACTTCAGTCGTGTCCAACTCTGTGTGACCCCATAGACAGCAGCCCATCAGGCTCCCCCATCCCTGGGATTCTCTAGGCAAGAACACTGGAATGGGTTGCCATTTCCTTCTCCAATGCATGAAAGTGAAAAGTGAAAGGGAAGTCACTCAGTCATGTCTGACTCTTCGCAACCCCATGGACTGCAGCCTACCAGGCTCCTCCGTCCATGGGATTTTCCAGGCAAGAGTACTGGAGTGGGGTGCCATTGCCTTCTCCAACACATTTACTAACTATTCCTAAAGGATGCTTCACAGTTGCAAGATATCATTATCAACAAGATATTTGAAAAGAAATATGGTAAGTGGTTCTGCAGATAACAAACAGTATTTGGGTGCTTGGTTCAGAATAAAATTTGCTGTAACAGCATCACTTACAAAATCAAAATTGCACTTTCTTGAGAATATAGATAGAATTGAAGATGATGTCCTCTTGAAATGTGTTAGAAGACTCAAAAAGCAATGATGAATCCATTGATACAGGCATTTCTGCTACTGAACAATTTTTTGAAAAAGCCATATTTTATTCTGAAAACTCGCACACTAAAAATAACAGCACTTACAGACCAGGAGATTGGTTTGGAGGGGAGTGTTGAAGCAGACCACTCAAAGCAAATGCATTATGTAACAAGAGAACTTTAAAAATCCTTTGTTTTTATTGAAGTCTAATTGATTTATGATGTTTCAGGAGTACAGCAAAGTGTTTCATATATATGAATGCACAGATAGATTCTTTTTCAGATTCTTTTCCATTATAGGTTATTTTAAGATATTGAATATAGTTCCTTGTGCTATAGAGTAGTTTGTTATTGTTGTTTATTTTATATACAGTAGCCTGTAACTCCAATACTTTGGCCACCTGATGCAAAGAACTGGTTCATTGGAAAAGACCCTGATACTGGGAAAGATTGAAGGCGGGAGGAGAAGGGGACAACAGAGGATGAGATGGTTGGATGGCATCACTGACTCTATGAACATGAGTTTGAGTAAGCTCCAGGAGATAGTGAAGGACAGGGAAGCCTGGCATGCTGCAGTCCATGGGGTTGCAAAGAGCAGGACACAACTGAGCAACTGAACTGACTGACTGATCTGTTAATCCCAAATTCCAAATTTATCCCTCCCCCTACTTTCCCCTTTAGTAACTATAAGTTCATTATCAATGTCTGTGAGCCTATTTCTGTCTTGCATATAAGTTCATTTGTATCACTTTTTAAATTCCAAATATAAGTGATATCATATGATATTTGTCTTTCTCTGTCTGACATGCTTTACTTACATGATTATCTCTAGGTCCATCCATGTTGCTGCAAATGGCATTATTTCATTCTTTTTACAGCTGAGTAATATTCCATTGTGTGTGTGTGTGTGTATATATATATATATATATACACATATATATATATACCACATCTTCTTTACCCCTTCATCTGTTGATGGACTTTTAGGTTGCTTCCATATCTTGGCTATTGTAAATACCACGGCTATGAACACTGTGGTGCATGTATCTTTTCCAGGTGGAGTTTTCTCTGGGTATATGCCCAAGAGTGGGATTGCTGGATCATAAGGTACTCTATTTTTAGTTTTTTAAGGAACCTCAATACTGTTCTCCATAGTGACTGTGTACCACCAACTGTGTAAGAGGGTTCACTTTTCTCCATACCTTCTCCAGCATTTATTATTTCTAGACTTCTTGATGATAGCCATTCTGACTAGTGTGAGGATACCTCACTGTAATTTTGATTTGCATTTCTCTAATAATTAGTGATGCTGAGGCTGTCTTCATGTGCCTGTTGGCCACCTGTATGTCTTCTTTGGAGAAAGGCCTATTTAGGTCTTCTGCCATTTTTTTCATTGGTGCTTTGGTGCTTTGTTTTGTTTTTTAATTGAGCTGTATGAGCTGTTTGTATACTTCGGAAATTAATCCCTTGTGATTCACATCATTTGCAAATATTTTATTTATCTATTAAGATGATCATATGGTTTTTATCCTTCAATTTGCTAATTGGCTTATCACCTTGATTGATTTGCAGATAATGAAAAATCCTTTCATCCCAGGGATAAATCCCACTTGATCATCATGCATGATCCTTTTAATATATTGTTAGAGTTGGTTGTCTAGTATTTTGTTGAGGGTTTTTGCATGAATGTTCATCAGTGATACTGGCCAGTAATTTTCTTTTTGTGTGTGATATCTTTGTCTGTTTTTTGCATCAGGATTATAGTGGCTAGAATGAGTTTAGAAGTGTTCCCTTCTCTGCAGTGTTTTGGAATAGTTTCAGAAGGATGAACATTAACCCTTTAAATGTTTGATAGAATTCACCAATAAAGCCATCTTGTTCTGGACTTTGTTGGGAGTTTTTAGGTTATTGATTTCATCAGTACTGGAAATTGATGTGTTCCTATTTTCTATTTCTTCCAGGTTCAGTTTTGGGTGATTCTCCATTTGTTCTGGCTCACCCATTTTAGTGGTTCCTATGATCCTTTGTATTTCTGTGGCATAGTTTATAACTTCTTTTTCATTTCTGACTTTATTGATTTGGGTCATTTCCCTTTTCATCTTGATGAGTGTGGTTAAAGGTTTATCAGTTTTGTTTATCTTTTCAAAGAACCAGCTTTTGGTTTCATTGATCCTTTCTATTGTTTATTTCAATCTCTGTTTCACTTGTTTCTGCTCTGATCTTTATGATTTCTTTCCTTCCACTAACTGAGTTTTGTTTATTTTTCTTTCTCTAGTTGAATTAGGTATAACCAGTCCATTCTGAAGGAGATCAGCCCTGGGATTTCTTTGGAAGGAATGATGCTAAAGCTGAAACTCCAGTACTTTGGCCACCTCATGCGAAGAGTTGACTCATTGGAAAAGACTGATGCTGGGAGGGATTGGGGGCAGGAGGAGAAGGGGATGACAGAGGATGAGATGGCTGGATGGCATCACTGACTCGATGGACGTGAGTCTGAGTGAACTCCGGGAGTTGGTGATGGACAGGAAGGCCTGGCGTGCTGTGATTCATGGGGTCGCAGAGAGTCGGACACGACTGAGCGACTGAACTGAACTGAACTTAGGTTATTTATTTGCAGTTTTTCTTGTTTCCTAAGGTAAACTTTTATCGCTATAAACTTGCTGCTGTCCTCTGTTCAGTGGGCTTTGCATTGTCATGTTCTCATTTTCTTTTGTCTCTAGGTATTTTTTGATTTCCTCTTTGATTTCTTCAGTGATCTACTGCTTGTTTAATAGCATATTGTTTAGCCTCTACATGTGTGTGGGTTTTGCAGTTTATTTTCTTGTCATTGATTTCTAGTCTCATAGCATTGTGGTCAGAGAAATTTTCTTAAAAGAAGTATCCAGTGAGAAATGCTGGTATAGTAACAAGTGACTAATTAAGTTAAACTCTTAATAAAAAAATACTACAGTAAGATTAGAGTCTTACCCTTTAAGAAAAAAAAAAGCTGAAAGTAGATTGATGAAAGGAGGTACAAAAAATATTTGGGGCTTTTGGGGTATGGCAACAATCAAAATGCACAAAGATGGGGAAAACCAAGTACTCTGCCCTTCCAAGACAAAACATGTAACCAAACTGAGCCAAAAGGAGTAGGAAGTAGGGGAGATGGGGATGGGTGGAGGCAAAACAAAGTACAAAAGAGTATCTAAAGAGTCTATGGTATGTACTCTTCACATAGCAAGAAGGAGATACAAGAAAATACATATGTATCTTCTTTATGAAAGATATACAGATTTCCTGTGATTTATAATGCGCTGCTGCTAAGTCGCTTTTGTGTCTGACTCTGTGTGACCCCATAGACAGCAGCCCACTGGGCTCCCCCATCCCTGGGATTCTCCAGGCAAGAACACATCCCAGTAAACCTATCTTAAAGTTGAAACTGCATTTAATACACCTAAATTACTGAATATCATAGCTTAGCCTAGCCTACCTTAATGTATTCAGAATACTAACATTAGCCTACAGCTGAACAAAATCATCTAACACAAAACCAACTTTATAAGACAGTGTTGAGTATCTCACGGAGTATTGAATTCTATTCTATACTAAAAGTGAAAGACTGGGTACAGAATAGTTGTGAGTCTATTGGTTATTTATGCTTGGGATCACGTGCCTGATGGAGTGGCAGCTTGCTGTTCCCACCAGCATCACAAGAGTATCTACCGCATACTGCTAGCCTGAAAAAGATCAAAACTTGAAGTACGAATGTGTATAACTTTTATACCATCATAATGTCAGGAAGTCTTAAGTCAAAAAAATCTTAAAGCGGGGATCATCTATACAGGAAAGATAAACGAGAAACTAAAGAGGTGGGTTACCTACAGGATATGGATAACAAAGGGGTGAAAAGATAGGGAAACTAGAAGTGAGTGGCAAGGGTGAGGAGGGAGAATGATGCTTTTCTAAGTACAGCTTGTGTACTTTGAAAACCTTACTAATGTCTCATATAACCAAAAAATGAATTATTAAAATCAACCAGGATGGGAGAAGAACTGGCAAACAGAATATAAATAGTTACAAGTTAGCAAGTTAAATATATTGCAAATGACTAACATAACCATCCTGAAGGAGATGAGGAAGAAAAAAACTAACCAAACTAACTTTGGAAAACAGTTTATTAACTGGATACTGAAAACCTAGAGAAAAAGAGCAGTTTATAGTTACTATACCCTAGCTAGTAAGTTTGTTTCTCATAGGAGTGTAGATTGGCAATTCAGTATCTACGTTGTGTGTATACTAGTACTGAACAAGTAAGTGAATACACTGTATATGAGGGCCTGGATTCTTAGTCTCAGAGAAATGTTACAAGTAAGAATGGAGGAGGGCATGGCTGGAAGGAACCCTGGTGATTAACTGGAATCAGAGGTATCAGCATTGAAATCATTGTTTTTAATACATATCTAATATGCACGTCATGTTCGACTCTTTGCGACCCCATGGACTGTAGCCTACCAGGCTCCATCCATGGGATTTTCCAGGCAAAAATGCTGGAGTGGTTGTCATTTCCTTCTCCAGAGGATCTTCCCAACCCTGGGATCGAAGCCGGGTCTCCCACATTGCAGGCAGATGCTTTACCATCTGAGCCACCAGGGAAGCCCTTACACAAACAACACACACCCATCCATACATTTAGATGAGTGTGTATCATGTGTGGGTTCGATCCTTGGGTCAGGAATATGCCCTGGAGAAGGAAATGGAAACCCACTCCAATGTTCTTTACTGCAGAATTTCATGGACAGAGGAGCCTGGAGGGCTACAGTCCATGGGTTCTCAAAGACTTGGACACGACTTAGCAACTAAAACACAACAATGTGTGGGTTAGTACACATACATATATCTCCTAGCTCCATCTGCTAAGAAGGCCAAGAAGCAATGGTACTCTCATGACAATAAGCATACCTACTACCTAGATCTTGGATTCAAAACACCATTCCTCAATGAAAGGAACAAGACCTTTGGAAAATACAAGATAAGCATGGAATGGCCTGTTGTACCAGAAAATAAGGAGGTACTTAAGGTACTTGAAAAAAAGATGGGAACATGTCAAAAAGACACAGGAACCAATGTGAAGAAGTTCCCAATGGACAAAGGTGGAGCAGTTTGAGCAACAAAATTTAAAATAATAGTGTTGGATTTGAGCTCAGAATAAAACAAATTTTTATGAATCCATACCAATATAAAAAAAGGAATTGAACAAATACATGAATGGGGGAAACTATATCTCTTCTTACAAAAATGTTCTAATAAACATAGAAGAAATGAGAGAAATTAAAAAATTACCACCAGGCAGATACCATCATAATAAGTATTGCAGGCCTGGTCAACCTGATGGATGTTAAAATCAGCTATGAGTGTTTGGGAAGAAATAAGATATTTCATAGTCTCAAATTATTTCTCTAAGATATTTGTCAATTACATAGGGAAAACACTAATGTTACTGTGGAGAAGCTCTGTAGACACCTTAGCTAAGTGATCACCAGCAATAAATCACATAGAAATGAATGTCTTATTATGAATGAGAGGGACACAATATCACTTCTGGAAGTTCAGTTCAGTTCAGTCACTCAGTCATGTCCGACTATTTGTGACCCCATGGACTGCACCACACCAGGCCTCCCTGTCCATCACCAACTCCCGGAGCTTACTCAAATTCATGTCCATTGAGTTGGTGATGCCATCCAAACATCTCGTCCTCTGTCATCCCCTTCTCCCCCTGCCCTCAATCTTTCCCAGCATCCCAATGAGTCAGTTCTTCGCATCAAGTGGCCAAAGTACTGGAGTTTCAGCTTCAGCATCAGTCCTTCCAGTGAATATTCAGGACTGATTTCCTTTAGGATGGACTAGTTGGATCTCCTTGCAGTCCAAGGGACTCTCAAGAGTCTTCTCCAATGCCACAGTTCAAAAGCATCAATTCTTCAGCACTCAGCTTTCTTTATAGTCCAACTCTCACATCCATACATGACTACTGGAAAAACCATAGCTTTGGCTAGACAGACCTTTGTTGGCAAAGTAATGTCTCTGCTTTTTAATATGCTGTCTAGGTTGGTCATAGCTTTTCTTCGAAGGAGCAAGCGTCTTTTGATTTCATAGCTGCAGTCACCATCTGCAGTGATTTTGGAGCCCCCCAAAATAAAGTTTCTCACTGTTTCCATTGTTTCCCCATCTATTTCCCATGAAGTGATGGGACCAGATGCCATGATGTTAGTTTCCTGAATGTTGAGTTTTAAGCCAGCTTTTTCACTCTCCTCTTTCACTTTCATCAAGGGGCTCTTTAGTTCTTCTTCGCTTTCTGCCATAAGTGGAGTGTCATCTGCGTTATTGATATTTCTCCCAGCAATCTTGAAAATACAACACCTAATCTAATCACAAGAAAACATCAGACAAACCCAAGTTAAAAGACATTCTGCAAATTATCAAGGTCATGAAAGACAAGGAAAGGCTGAGAAACCATCACAGATTGCAGGAAACCAAAGGGAGTGCAATTTAGATCCTGGAATGGATCCTGAAGCAGAAAAAGAACATTAGTGGGAAAATGAGTGAAACTTAAATAAAATCTGTGTTTGGTTAGCAGTATTTACCAGCGCTATTTTTCTGGTTTGGTATTAATAATTGTGTAATGGTTATGGAATTGTAAAAATTATGGGAAGCTGGGAGAAAGCATATGTAAACTATTTGTGCTATTTTTACAACTTTCCTCCAAGTGGAAAATTATTTCAAAAGAATAAGAGGATATAAAGAGCACTGTGCTCAATACTCTACTCCTTTGTAGTTGCTGTATTCAGCCCTGCCAATGCTCTTGCATCTTCCTGCTCTACTTGATGGCATAAAATATTACATGCTGGAAAGTTTTGCAGATTAACCAGTATAGTTTCCACGGCATACTGCCCTCATTTCCCTACTCTCCAATCTCATATGAGTGAATTCACTTTAAAGAATTATAGCAGAATAGACTGTATTGACTCTGCTATTCCTTGAACTGTGTAGCTCACCAGACTCCTCAGTCCATGGAATTCTCCAGGCAAGAATACTGGAGTGGGTTGCCATCTCCTTCTCCAGGGGATCTTCCTGACCCAGCGAACGAACCCAGGTCTCCTGCATTGCAGACAGATTCTTTACCATCTGAGCTACTAGGGAAGTCCAAGACTATACTGAAGTTGCATGTGAAATCTTTGATTACAGTGGAATCATGAAGTATCAGAGGGGGTGAAAATCAGTATTTAAAAATCAATACAAGCTTACAATAGCCAAAAAAATGTTTCTGATTTCAAAACTTATTATACACCTTCAGTTATCTAAACAGTGTGATACTGGCATAAGGAAGGCATATAGATCAAAGGAATAGATTAGAGAATCCCCAAATAAACGCAGTCAGACACGACTGAGCGACTTCACTTTCATTTTCAAATAAACCCAAGCATATCTAGTCAACTGATTTTCAATAGGAGTGCCAAGACCATGGGAAAAGAACAAACTTTTAACAAGTGATACTGAGAAAACTGAATGCTGCTGCTGCTGCTGCTGCTGCTGCTGCTGCTGCTGCGTCGCTTCAGCCGTGTTTGACTCTGCGACCCTATAGACACCAGCCCCATCCCTGGGATTCTCCAGGCAAGAACACCGGAGTGGGTCATTTCCTTCTCCAATGCATGAAAGTGAAAAGTGAAAGTGAAGTCACTCAGTTGTATCCAACTCCTAGCGACCCCATGGACTGTAGCCCACCAGGCTTCTCTGTCCATGGGATTTTCCAGGCAAGAGTCCTGGAGTGGGGTGCCATTGCCTTCTCCAGAGAAAACTGAATATTCATATGCAAAAGAGTGAAGCAGGATCTTTACCTTATACCATACACAAAAACTAGCCCAAAATAGGTCAAAGGCATAAGCTTAAGAGCTGAAACCATAGCACTCTGAAATGAAAACATAGAGGAAAATCTCTTTTGGCTATGACACCAAAAGCATAGGCAACAAAGGGAAAGCAGAAGAACTGGACTTCATTAAAATCAGAGACATTTGGGACTTCCCTGGTGGTCTAGTGGTTAAGACTTCAGGCTTCCAGTGCAGGGGCATGGGTTCAATCCCTGGTCAGGGAACTAAGATCCCACAAGCTGTGAGGCACAGGGAAAAAACAAACCAAAAACCCCAAATCAAAGGCATCTGTACACTAAAGAATATTAGCAAGAAAGTACAAAGACAGTTACAGAATAGGAGAAAATATTTGCAAACCATCTATCTTATAAAAGATGTTAATCCAGAATATATAAATAACTCCAACAATGCAACAGAAAAAAAAAATAGCCAACACTCAATTCGAAAATAGGAAAAGGTCTTGATAAACATTTCTCCAAAGAAGGTATATAACTAGAAAATAAGCACATGAAAAGATGCTCAACATCATTAATCATTAGGAAAATGCAAATGAAAACCACAACGAGATACCACTCGATGCCCATTAGGATGGCTATGATTCAAAAGATAAACAAACAAAAAAGGAAAATAACAAGTGTTGGCAAGGCTTTGGAGAAACTGGAATTTCCATGTATTGCTGTAAAAATGTAAAATGGTTCAGCTGCTGTAGAAAATAGTTTAGTAGTTCCTCAGAAAGTTAAATATAGACTTACCATATGACCCACAATTTCACTCCTATCTATATACCCGAAAAAACAGAAAGCAGGGACTCAGACACTTGTACACGAATATTCATGCCAGCATTATTTACAGTAGTCAAAATGTGGATACAACCCAAATGTCCATCAACAGGCGAATGCATAAACAAGATGTGGTATATACATACAGTGGGATATTAGTCAACCATAAAAAGGAATGAAATTCTGCTGCATGCTATGACACGGATGAACCTTGAAAACACTCTGCTAAGAGAAGTAAGCCAAACACAAAAGGACAACTATTGTGTGATTCTACTTACATGAGATACTTAGGACTGAACCTGGGTCTCCTGCACTGCAGGCAGATTCTTTACTATCTCAGCCACCAGGGAAGCCCTTGGGGTACCTAGAAAAGTCAAATTCAGAGACAGCAAGTGGAATAGAGATTACCAGGGCCTGGGAGGAGGGGGCAATGTGGAGCTGTGGTTTGATGGGCATAGAGTTACTGTTTAGGATGATTTTAAAAGTTCTGGAAATGGATAGTAGTGTTGGTCGTACAACAGTGTGAATGCACTTAATGCATTCACAAAATGGTTAAAATGGAAAATTTTATGATACATATGTATTTTTTCTTTAAGTTTTATTGAGATATAATGCACATATAATAAATGGCACATATTTAAATTTTCAGTTTTTATATGATACATATATTTTAACACAAAAGCTCAATACTGTACATGAAATTCATATGCTATTGTATGGCAAATATACTCAATTAAAAAAAAAATTAAATTACATCCCAAAAAACTCAATAAAGCATTCGAATTGAAATACGGACATATAATCATAGTAATTAACCATCAGAGACATTTAAAAATTTTGTTTACATCCCCTAGAGTTTATATATTCTAGTTAACCAAAGAACATTTTGAGGAACTTATTAGGATAAAGAGGATCTCATAGATATAGTCTGCCTTATCAATAAGTATATATGTTCGTGTATGTATGTTGTGTTGTATGATGAGTAATAGAAAAAGAAGAGGGTGCTACCTCTTCATTTTGAGGAAGGATCATCCCTTTTGCTTGTCCTGGGGAAAAAGGAAATTGATATGACATACTTTTGGGGATGCTGCAGATGATCAAGAAGAAAAGAAGGGAAATCACGTGTTACCAACATTAAAAATGAAGGAAGGGATATCACCACAGAGTCTATATACATTGAAAGGCAAATAAAGGAATGAAGTGAATAACTTTATGCCAATAAACTTGACAAAGTTGGTTAAAAGAAAGAGTTCTTTGAAAAAGACAACTTACCAAAGTAATACAAAAAGAAACAGAAATTTTGTATAACTATTTTTAAAGTTGAATTGATGATCTTTGCCTTCCTGCAAAGAAAACTACAGGTCCAGATGGTTTTCTTCGGGAATTCTATCAAACATTTAAGGAAGAAATTATACTAATCTTACACAAACTCCTTTAGAAAATAGAAAGTGTTCCCAACTCATTTTATGAAGCCAAGATAACACTGCCAAAAACTTGACAGAAATGCTATAAGAAAATTGGAGACCAATCTCTTAAGTTGCAAAAATCTTTCAGGAAGATATTAGCAAGTCAAAGCAGCAACGATTAAGTAGGTGTATTCTAGGAATGCAAGGTGGCCTTAATATTTGAAAATCAATTGGTGTTATCTGACAACTTAATAGAAATAAGGAGAAAAACTGTAAGATCATACCAATAAATGCAAAGCTGCCTCATAAAATTCAGTAGTCATCATGATTTTAAGATAAAAACCTCTTTGCAAGTAGGACATAAAAGAGAAATTTTTGTTGAATTTAAAAGGCATCTAGGAAAAGTCTAAAGATGAAATCATACTTAAAGGTGACACATTAAATATTCTTCCCTCAAGATTATGACCAAAGTTAAGATGTTTACTCTCACCACTTTTTTATCAGTATTATACTGGAGGCCCTAGTCAACGTAAAAAGGTAAGAAAAAGATATAAAAGTCATACATATTACAAAGGAAGAAATAAAATCATTACCATTGAAACAAGCATTATAATTCACAAAATACTTAGAAACAAATTGAACAAAAGATACGTAAAACCTCTGCAGTGAAAACTATAACACATTACTGCCAAGACTTGAGCTGCAATTTAATGACTGCTATCTATTAAAATGCTTTGTAAGGAGATTCTGTTCCAGGCATTTTAATGTGTTGAGGAAGTCTTCCTCAAGCTGGACAAAAAGCAATATCCCTGGAAAGATCTGCGTTACTATTACTCAGTCCAACTAATTGTTGGTTAAAATTTTTATAATAGAATAAAAAAGTCTGCAATTAATAACGTTTTTTCCTCTTCCCGCCTGAATAATATTTATGTGCCCTTCTCACAGCACACTATACAAGGCATTCCAGGTGAAGCACTACTGGAAACCCAAACATTGTATCTTGTTGCTTTTCCTTCAGTGTTTCATTAGTATACCCTGCCTACATCATCCTCAACTCTCCATCAACCAGCAACTCTGAAAGCCACTCCAGGAGCAGCTCATTGAAATCTGGTGGATGCAGAGCAGTCTCTCTAGCCCTTGCTGGAAAGTGACCCATAAAAAGTAGGGTGCTCACCTGATCCTGTAACAGAGGTGAGTACATGCAAAGAACCACAATCTACCTCTGGTTTCCATTTTTGAGTTTCCGTGAGCTTAATTCTGACCAGTCTTCAAACAAAACCATTTACCCTGTTAACAAACAAAAGAAACTGTACTTGAATACTTTGTGTAGTATTAAGCAATATTTGGACTTGTCTTTGTCAACTCAAAATTATTTAAAGTTAATTTAAGAACTTTTCATATTTAGTTTGGGTTTTCCTAGCTTTAGATTAGTAAAGCTAATTAGTAAAAAATTCACTGGGGGTGGGGCAGGGTGGTTTCTAAACGCTTGGTTTATATTATAGAAGTTAGCAAAAAGTTTTTTTCTATTCATCAATTCCAAGTTATAAATAAGGGGAAAAGAACAGTTTAATTTAATGTCTTTACCATTCAATTGAAACATAAAAAGAAGCATATTTGCCCACAGAAACAAACAGACTCTGTGGTAGGTGGAATAATACCCCCCTCCCAAAGAGGTGCTCATCATAATCCCCAAAACTTGTGAATATATGTGGCAAGGGAGAAGTAAGTTAGCAGATGGAATTAAGTTTGCTAATTAACTGGTTTTGAGATGGGGCGATTAGCCTGGATTATTCAAAGAGGCCTGTGTAGTAACAAAGGTTCCTATAAGTGAAAGAGGAGAGGCAGTGTCAGAGTGATTTACCAAGAGAAGGCTCAGCTAGACATTACTGACTGTGAGGACATCAGCAGCTAAGGAATTCAGACAGCCTCTGGGAGGTGAAAAGGTAAGAAAACAGATTCTTCTCTAGGATGTTAAAGAAATGCAGCACTGCTGACCCCCTGATGTTAGCCATTGAGATCCATACACTTATGACCTATAGGATTATAAAATGATAAATTTGTGTTGCTTTAAAGCCCCTAAATTTGTGGCAATTTGTTAGAGCTGCAATAGGAAGAAATAGGAAATGAATACACTCTTCACTATTAAATCACATTGTAATTGAGTAGTTTGAACACAAGGTGGCACTAGAGTACCAGATTTATCAAAGAGGTCCTCTCATTTTTGTGGTACTAAGGGCAATGATGCGAAGAGTTGACTCATTGGAAGACTCTGATTCTGGGAGGGATTGGGGGCAGGAGAAGAAGGGGACGACAGAGGATGAGGTGGCTGGATGGCATCACCGACTCGACAGACGTGTTTGAGTGAACTCTGGGAGATGGTAATGGACAGGGAGGCCTGGCATGCTGCAATTCATGGGGTCGCAGAGAGTCGGACACGACTGAGCAACTGAAGTGAACTGAACTGAAGTGCAATGATGACTTTCCTGGTGGCTTGAACAATAAAGAATCTGCCTGAAATACAGGAGACCCGGGTTTGATCCCTGAGTCAGGAAGATCTCCTGGAGAAGGACATGGCAACCCACTCCAGTATTCTCGCCTGAAGAATTCCAAGTCCATGGGGTCGCAATGAGTTGGACATAACTGAGAAATTAACACCCACAAAGGCAGTGACACAATTTTATTCTGATACAGGTTTTTAAATCATCTCGTCATATTTGCACCTAAGTCTTCTTCAGTATTGTTGGCAAGTCCCTTAAATTGGCCTTCATGATTTTTTTTTTTTACTTAATGTGCAGGTGATTTACAACATTGTATTAGTTTCAGGTGTACTGCAAAGTGATTTGGTCATATGTATGTATATATGTCGGAGAAGGCAATGGCATCTCACTCCAGGACTCTTGCCTGGAAAATCCCATGGACGGAGGAGCCTGGTAGGCTGCAGTCCATGGGGTCGCAAAGAGTCGGACACGACTGAGCAACTTCACTTTCACTTTTCACTTTCATGCATTGGAGGAGGAAATGGCAACCCACTCCAGTGTTCTTGCCTGGAGAATCCCAGGGATGGGGGAGCCTGGTGGGCTTCCGTCTATGGGGTCGCACAGAGTCAGATACGACTGAAGCGACTTAGCAGCAGCAGCAGCAGCATGTATGTATGTGGACTTCCCAGATGGCTCAGTGGTAAAGAATCCACCTGCCAAGCAAGAGACATGGGTTTGATCCCTGGATTGGAAAGATCCCCTGGAGAAAGGCATGGCAACCCACTCCAGTGTTCTTGCCTGGAAATCCCATGGACAGAGGAGCCTGGTGGGCTACAGTCCATGGGGTCAAAAAGTTGCTAACTTGTGTTAGCAACTAAACAGCAGCTGCTACTAAGTCACATCAGTCGTGTCCGACTCTGTGTGACCCCATAGACGGCGGCCCACCAGGCTCCAGTCCCTGGGATTCTCCAGGCAAGCATACTGGAGTGGGTTGCCATTTCCTTCTCCAGTGCAGGAAAGTGAAAAGTGAAAGTAAAGTTGCTCAGTCGTGTCCAACTCTTCGCGACACCATGGACTTCAGCCTACCAGGCTCCTCCATCCATGGGATTTCCCAGGCAAGAGTACTGGAGTGGGGTACCATTGCCTTCTCCGTAAACAGCAGCATATATATATATACATATACACATACATATATATATTCTTTTTTATTCTTTTCCATTATAGGTTTTTACAAGATACTGAATATAGTTCCCTGTGCTATAAAATTAATCCCTGCTGTTTTTGATTAATTTTTAATTTGATTTCTGGTAATGATTTTTTTTAATCCAGAAGTATAAACTATAAATGAATTTAAGTGACTATAGTGTGTCACAAGTATGAGGACTTTTTTGTTCTTGGTGCCTTGAACACTGACAGCAGCCCATAGCAGGCGCCCAATAGATATTTGTTAAAAGAAAGAATATCTCATGTCCAATTTGCATATATAAACTGTTTGTCAAGTCTTTTCTCACATTAACCTGAATCATCTGGAACTTGAAGAAAAGCGTTTTGTCCAAGGATTTTAAATTTAGCACCATTCATAGAGTCCCCATTTATTCAAATACACTGACCAGGCATCTTCGTGTGAGAAATGGAACAGCCACGGCTTGTTCTATGGAGCCTGCCCTGCCCTCCACCCAGGTGGATCCAGTTCTAATGAAACACTCCAGGTGCCTCGCCTCCTTCCAGGGTGTGTGGGTGACTTTAGGGGAGTGCATGGTCTGGGTACAGGCTTCCCGGATGGCTCAGCAGCACAGAATCTGCCTGCAATGCAGGAGATGCAAGAGATGTGGGTTCAAGCCCTGGGTAGAAAAGATCCCCTGGAGAAGGAAATGCAAGCCACTCCAGTATTCTTGCCTGGAGAATCCCATGGACAGAAGAGCCTGGCGGGTTACAGTCCAAGGATAGCAAAGAGTCAGACACGACTGAAGCGCCTGAGTATGCACGTGGGTAACTGCGGACCACAGGCAGACCGCTTTGGGAGGCAGGGTTTCCAGGGAGTCTGTTTCTCTGCACTTGGTGGCCCTGAATGCTTTGTGTTGGCTGCTCCTTCTGCCTCAGGGCATTGGGTCTCTCCCTTGGCTTGTCCAGTTCTCCAAGTCAAAGAGAGAAAGTGTCCTTTTTTGGAGAGTTTCTTTCAGTACACTCTGTCCCCAGACACCCTGTAAATTCTGATTCCTCTCTATGCTTGTAGAACTTTGTTCCTCTCGCCCTTTTCATCTTGTTTTATGGTCAGTTGTATAAAAAGGCACTGGCTTGTAACTTCCCTGTGGAAAGAGCATATTTTATTCTTTTTTTGTATCCTTAACCCCCAGCCAATACTAGGAACAAAGTAAATGTTTCCAAAAGGTGGGGAGGCGGAAGACTGTCTCATCACTGGACTCACACTGCAGATGAGCAAAATAACTGCTGCTGATTTCTTAATATTTTTATTAATTAATATGTTAAAATTAATTTTATTGGCCTCTAGTTGATTTACAATGTTGTGTTAGCTTCTGCTTCATAGCAAAGTGAACCAGTTATATATATACATATATCCACTATGTTTTAGATTCTTTTCCCATATAGTCCATTACAGAGTACTGAGTAGAGTTTCCTGTGCTATACAATAGGTCCTTATTAGTTACCTATTTTAGGATTCCTTAATATTTAAGTATGGGTATGTGAACTTATGTTTAACCCAGAAGAAAGAAACAGTCAGGATTACATTCATCATTTGAGTATAATTTCCATTTACAAAATCTTAAGATAATAAATATCGTGAGGCCCAAAATAAATGCTGGTTTTCCTCTTTTAAAAAGATAAGGAATTTGAATGCAGATTGTAATGTTTTTCTTCAAAGAGGAATGATTTGCCATTCTTTAATCTGATAAAGCTCTTTATACTTCAAATACAGGCTCAGGCTTTAAATATTAATAACTTCAGAAAGCAGGAATCAAATCCTCAACTTTTCATGAATTAATTATCACAATTTTAAAACTCTAATTTTATAAAGCAAATCAGAAAGTGCAAAATGGCTTTTCCAAGTAGGGTATTCTTTTTGGTATAATTCATATGATCAAATAAAATTTTATGTATATTAAATTGAGTATTAACACCATAACTGAAAGTTTCCTGTTTCTTGTTATTGAATAATTTTAACTATACATAGTCAGTAAAATGACTATAACTATCATTTTTAATCAACTTTCATTTTTATCAAAGTGCTGTTTGCATAGTATAAAAGCTCAAATATTGCTAAAAGTAACTTTTATAAAACAGCAGTCTCTTTTCTTTACCTTTCTATCCCAATCATCTGCCAAGTAATCAATTTCAACTTTTTAAGCTATTTTCTCTAATTTTACTTTCTTATTTCATTTTTTAAAATTATTTATTTATTTTTGGCTGCGCGGGGGGTTCATGGTTCACGGCTTCTCACTGCGGTGGCTTCTCTTGTTGCAGAGCACAGGCTGCAGGCATGCGGGCTTCAGCGGCTGCAGCTAACGGGCTCAGTAGTTGTGACTCCTGGGTTTAAGAATGTGGGCTCAGTAGTTGCGGTGCATGCACTTAGTTGCTCCTTGGCATGTGGAATATTCTCAGAGCAGAGATTGAACCCGTGTCCCCTACTTTAGCAGGCAGATTCTTATCTACTGCGCCACCAGGGAAGTTCTCTTATTTCTAAATAATATGTATATACTATTACATATATACATATAATATATATGTATACATATAATATACATATATACATGTAATAATATGTAAATCCTTGATTCACCTGAATAGACTCACCTATTGATCTTCCCTGATGGCTCAGACGGTAAAGCATCTGCCTACAAAGCGGGAGACCTGGGTTCAGTCCCTGGGTTGGGAAGATCTCCTGGAGAAGGAAATGGCAACCCACTCCAGTACCCTTGCCTGGAAAATCCAATGGACAGAGAAGCCTGGTAGGCTACAATCCATGGGGTCGCAAAGAGTCAGACACGACTGAGCGACTTCACTCACTCACTCATTGCTTTCCTATTACAGATGACAAGGCTTTCAGCTTATTTATAGCCCCTCTTTCTTATCAACCATCTTCTCAATAAAATTATGTCTTAAATATCTGTTAAGTTGATGTTCAGTGTTTTCATAATTTTGACTACATATATATAGCATGTAGTGTATTTTTGCATCAAGTAGCATGATAATATATCCTTTCTTATATTACTTGTTTTTTTCCTGTAATTAGTAATTGCCTCATTTAAAGACATTTTCTTAATTTTCTTTGAATACCTGACTAAATATTCCCACATCCTCAATAGCCCTGTAAAATGTCTGTCATTGGATTTTAAATAACTATTAAACATTTTAAATAACTATTTAAACATGTTAAATAACTGAAGAACTACATCCCAGGCCCTCAGCCCCTTTCAGTCCAAGATAGTCCTTGTGTCTCCGCCCTCCTGTTACAATCCGGATGCCTCCACCATGGGCCTGTTGCTCTTCCATTTTGTTGGAATTTCCATTCACCATCACCCTGCGGATTCCGTCTGCCTCTCTTAGATCTTGTTTCCTCAATCTCTTGTGTGCCGGTGTCCTCCTTCTAAAGTGAGTCCGTTCATGTGTGTTGTGTGTATAATGTATGAGCTTAGTCGCTCAGTCATGTCTGAAGCTTTACAACCTTATAGACATAGCCTGCCAGCCTCCTCTGTCCATGGGGATTCTCTAGGCAAAAATACAGGAATGGGTTGCCATGCCCTCCTCCAGGTGATTTTCCCAACCCAGGGATCAAACCCAGGTCTCTGGCATTGCAGGCAGATTCTTTATGGTCTGAAACATCCACAAACAGCTTCCTAAGAAAGCTGGTTGGAAAGGACATGTCTGGAGGTCCTCCCTGTCTAAACTGTCTCTTTGCTACCCTCTCACTTGATGGAGAGTCAAATTTTCCCTTGGAAATGTGAAGGTCTAGCTTCATTATCTTCTTCCTTCCATTTGAGAAATATGATGCCATTCTTGGTTTTTGTTTGTTTAAGTTTTGGCTGCAACACAGAACATGGAGGACCTTAGTTCTCTGACCACAGATGAAACCCTCACCCCCTGCAGTGGAAGCACAGAGTCTTAACTGCTGGACCACCAGGGAAGTCCCAGTTTGATGGCATTCTTACTCACACTTTTCTGCTCATTACCACCTCCCCCAACGTCCACCTCCACCCCCAACAGGACTTTTAGAATCTTCTGGTTTTCACTAGTGTTTGAAATTTTTATGATGATGAGTCTTTTGGGTTTTTCTAAAATTGTTCAATGGTTTTTAATTTGTTTTTTGTTCTTTATTCAGTGGGCTCAAATATTCAAAGGACCTTTTATGGAAAAAAAAGGGCTCATATTCTTCAGCTTTGGAAAATTCTCTTATTTTATTAACACTTTTCTTCATCATTCTTTTCTGTTCTCTCTTTCCGGAGCTCCTATTATCTAGTTGTGGTGCCTCCTGGATTGGTCAACTAATTTCTTAAGTTTTTCTCTCTTACTGTCCAATTATTTGCCACTTTGCCCTAAGTTTTGGATTCCCTAGCTACATCCTCTGCTTTTCTAATAGATTTTACATTTCTGCCATCTAATTTTTATTTTCCTAGTATTTTTGTTGTTGTCATTCTCTAAATATTATTCTTGTCAAAACTACCATTTTGTTCCTGTCTTATGAATACAATATTTTCCCTTATTTCTCTGAGAACTGTTAATGCCTCCCCGCCCGCCCCCCCGCCATTTTTGTTCTTCCTCCATAGTTTCAGTGTCCTTTTTCTTTTTTTACTATGCAGGTTTATCAGAGGTGTAATTTGTATGCCATAAAATTCACCCACTGTGTCTAATTCACTGATGTTTAGCATATTTCTTGAGTCAGTCAACCATCACTTCAATCTAATTTCAGAACATTTCCATCACCCTGCAAAGGTCTCTGGTGCCTGCTTGCATCTCCATTCCTAACCCTAACTCAGTCAACCAGTACTCTGGCTTCTGTCTCCATACATTTCCCTTTTCTAGGCCTTCCATACAAATAGAACCACAGTGTATGCCCTTCTGTGTCTGCTTTTTCATGTTACGTGCTGTTTTTGAAGGCCATCTTGTCGCAGCAACAGGAGTTCATTCCTCTTTCTTGTTGCAGACGGATCACATTTTGTTTGGACAATCAGCAGTTGACTAGACATTTGGGTTGTTTCCACTTTGGAGGAATTAGAAACATCTTTTTGTCATTTTAATATTTGATTTTGAACTCTGCATTTCACATTAGAGGATTTTTTTCCCCCAAATGTATGACATTCTCTAGCAGGCTGCTCATACTTAGAAAGGAAGGCCAAAAAAGTTACTTGGAAGCTGTATGTGTACATGGTGTGAGGTGGTAAAGGGCTTTGTTGTAATTCTTTGGGGAAATCCTCATATCAGTGGTTTTCATCCTTTTCTCTTGGGCTGGTGGAATTTTCCAGAAAAGGCTCTGCCAATGTCTTGGCTGGAGGGTATAATTCTAGCTTCCAGTATTCTGAGAGTTGAAAGGAGGGAGAAGGCTGAGATGTCCCAAATTCTAGGACATAACTCTTACTTGATCCCTCTATTATCAGTGGGAGATTCCTGCCTCTTTCCAATTGTGCCTTGTGTCCCTGAGTCCAGAGACCCTCTGTTTTAGTATCTTTTACTGGGGTAACTCCCAGAGTAAAGGAGGAGATCTGGAGATGCTTTTTAAATAGACTTTCAAATAGTTTCTCTATTTTTAGCCTACCATTATCTGCGCCCCCCCCCCCCATTCCCACAGCTATCTGGTGCCAATTTCTGAGCCTCCAGGGTTCTGCTGTATAAAGCAGGCTACCTCCCAGCTTCACCCACTGCAAGTTTAGGATTAACTTTCTTGGACCCGCTAATCCATCTACCACTTTTCCATCTTCTTTGCAGTATCCAGCATTTTACTGCTATTGTGTTCTTTCCTGCTTTCATTATGGGTTTGTGCTTCTATAAAAATCCTTTTACTCTCATTTTCATAGCATTTTCATTGGGAAGAGAGTATTTATTCAACCAGCCATCTTTAATGAGAATCACAATTTAATTCTTTAATGAAAAATGCAACTTCCAATTCCAAATAATTTATGAAAATACCTCACCCTCTAGGAAGTGCTGCACAAGCTTCCACTCCTTAACTGTGCACTGCACATAGCAACTTCTGTCCAAGAGCACAGAGCAGGAAGCAGTGGTGAGGGAGGAAGGGCTTTATAGTGGAGACACCTGATGAACCCTCCCACAGCAAGGTGATCAGGTCTACATCCACAGTGATGAGCCATGCAGATAGTATGTACCCTTCGTGGTCCCACTCCCCTAAACCTGTAACCTCAGTCTAATCATGAGAACACCAGATAAATCCCAACTAAGGGACAATCTGCAAAGTATCTGACCACTGCTTCTCAAGGGGCCTCCCCAGTGGCTCAGCGGTAAAGAATCAGCCTGCAATGCAGGAGCCGCAGGAGCCGAAGGTGTGATCCCTGGATCGAGAAGATCCCCTGGGGGAGGGCATGGCAGCCCACTCCAGTGCTCTTGCCTGGAGAATCGCATGGACAGAGAAGCCTGGTGGGCTATGGTCTGTGGGGTCGTAAAGAGTTGGACTGACACGACTGAGCATGCACGCACTACTTTTCAAAACTGTCAAAGTCATCAAAAGCAAGGGAAGACTGGAGGACTGTCAGTACTAGGTGGAACCTAAGAAACTATGACAAATAAAGGTGATATAGTAACTTGGGTAGGATCCTGGAACACCACCACCACAAAAAGAGCATCAGGCAAAATCCAAGGAAATCTGAATAGTGTATGGACTTTGTGTGTGTTAGTCAATCCGTCGTGTCTGACTCTTTGAGACTCCACTCAAAGGAATCATATTTTATTAATCACCCAAAATATGATTTGGGACTGTAGCCCACCAGGCTCTTCTGTCCATAGAATTCTCCAAGCAGAAATACTGGAGTGGGTTGCCATTTCTTTCTCCAGAGGATCTTCCTGAACCAGGGATCAAAGCTGGGGGTCCTGCATTGCAGGTGGATTCTTTACCATCTGAGCCACCAGAGAACCCACTTTAGGTAATATAGAAAAAAGTAGAAAGTGTTAGCTGCTCAATATTTATGTAGCAATGTTCATTAATTGTGACAAATGTACTAACTATATCAATGGGGACATGTGGAAATTCTTTACTATCTTTGCAACTTTTCTATAGATGTTAAAAGTATTCCTTTAAAAAATTTATTAAATTTATTAGGGGACTTCCCTGGTGGTCCATTGGTTAAGAATCTGCCTTCCAATGCAGGGGACATGGGTTTGATCCCTGGTTGGGGAACTAAGATCCCACACACTATGAGGCAACTAAGCCTTCATGCTACAACTACTGAGCCTGCATGGCACAACTATAGAGAAGCCGGAGCACTGCACTGGAGAAGCCCATGGGCCACAGTGAAGACGCACAACAGCCAAAATTCTTTTAAATTAAAAATTAATGAATCTCTCATTTATACTTTGGGTATTTGTTGACGCCTTTATGCTGACAGAACGGTACCAGAAATTATCATTTTACAATTTGACTCATATCGACCAAAAGTACTAGCAATCTGTTCCAATTCATGTATTCGAATACTTCATTCTCTTTTTCAAATATTTCTTGAGCAAGTACTGTGTTCCAGGAAATAAACCTGGTGCCAAGCCACAGAGATTAATAAAATATGATTCCCATCTCACAAGAAATTTGCTTTCTGGAAACACAGACTGTCCTAGAACACTTCTTATCTTCTTCTCTGCAAGAAACCAGCTACAATGAACACATTTTGCTATCCCTATGGCAACCCACTCTAGCATTCTTGCTGGGATAATCCCATAGACAGAGGAGCCTGGTGGGCTACAGTCCATGGGCACGCGAAGAGTCGGACAAGACTGAGCACACGCACGCCTTACAAGTACAAAGAGAGAATAATAGCTGAAATTCTCCTCTAGCTTTCGAACTCTTTTGTTTAGGCGAGACATGGAATCCATTAAAATTGCATTATCAGTTAAGAAACGTGCGGGAACGATTAGCTAAAAACCTGGTGGAAAAGGGCGTACTGACAACGGAGAAACAGAACTTCCTTCTCTTTGACATGACGACGCACCCCCTCACCAACAACAGCATCAAGCAGCGCCTCATCAAGAAGGTGCAGGAAGCTGTTCTCGACAAGTGGGTGAACGACCCTCACCGCATGGACAAGCGCCTGCTGGCCCTCCTCTACCTGGCCCACGCCTCGGACGTCCTGGAGAACGCGTTCGCGCCCCTGCTGGACGAGCAGTATGACGTAGCCACCAAGCGAGTGCGGCAGCTCCTGGACGTGGACCGGGAGGTGGAGTGTCTGAAGGCCGGGACCAACGAGGTGCTGTGGGCGGTGGTGGCCGCCTTCACCAAGTGACCCTGCCCCAAACCACGCGTCCCCCTGCTCTCACGGGAACCAGTCATTTTTCTTCTATGGACTTCTGGGTTTCTGCAGTTTGTACTTCCCACACTGTAACTGGCTTTTGTTTCCTGAAATGGGGAGGTGGCTTTTCCTGTTGTGGGTGTGTGCATGCAAGAAGCTGCCGGTATGAGAGACCTTTGCGTTAGGTTTAGAAAACAGAAAGTTTGACTGCCTTTTGGCATTTCATTCCTTCTTGAGTTCAAGAGAGTTGCCGTTCTTACTGTTAACAAGTTTTGGATTTTTGTTGTGTTTACTTTCAAACTACCTCCAATTTTTTGTTGTTGCTTTTTGGATTTTGGCTCTTTTTTTCTTTTGCAAATTTTAAAAAATTAAAGTATAGTTGATTTACAGTGTTGTGTTAGTTTCAGGTGTATAGCAAAGTGATTCAGTTGTACATATACATCTATTATTTTCAGATTCTTTTTCCTTATACATTATTACAAAATGTTAAGTATAGTTCCCAGTGCTATACAGTAGGTCCTGGTTGATTGTTGTGTATATAGTAACATTGGAAATAGATGGGGAAACAGTGTCAGACTTTATTTTGGGGGGCTCCAAAATCACTGCAGATGGTGACTGCAGCCATGAAATTAAAAGACGCTTACTCCTTGGAAGAAAAGTTATGAGCGACCTAGATAGCATATTCAAAAGCAGAGACATTGCTTTGTGACTAAGGTCTGTCTAGTCAAGGCTATGGTTTTTCCAGTAGTCATGTATGGATGTGAGAGTTGGTCTGTGAAGAAGGCTGAGCGCTGAAGAATTGATGCTTTTGAACTGTGGTGTTCAAGAAGACTCTTGAGAGTCCCTTGGACTGCAAGGAGATCCAACCAGTCCATTCTGAAGGAGATCAACCCTGGGATTTCTTTGGAAGGAATGATGCTAAAGCTGAAACTCCAGTACTTTGGCCACCTCATGCGAAGAGTTGACTCACTGGAAAAGACTTTGATGCTGGGAGGGATTGGGGGCAGGAGAAGAAGGGGACGACAGAGGATGAGATGGCTGGATGGCATCACTGACTCGATGGCCGTGAGTCTGAGTGAACTCCGGGAGTTGGTGATGGACAGGGAGGCCTGGTGTGCTGCAATTCATGGGGTCGCAGAGTCGGACACGACTGAGCAACTGAACTGATATGTTAATAAAGTGAAACTGAAAGTGAAAGTCGCTCAGTAGTGTCCAACTTTTTGTGACCTCCATGGACTGTACAGTCCATGGAATTCTCCAGGCCAGAATACTGGAGTGGGTAGCCTATCTCTTCCCAGGGATTGAACCCCAGTCTCCTACATTGGAGGCAGATTATTTACCAGCTGAGCCACCAGGGAAGCCCAAGAATACAGGAGTGGCTAGCCTATCCTTTCTCCAGCGGATCTTCCCGACCCAGGAACCAAACCAGGGTCTCTTGCATTGCAGGTGGATTCTTCACCAACTGAGCTACCAGAGAAGTCCCCATATGTTAATAGCAACCTCCTAATTTACCTCTCACTACCCCTTTGGTAACCATAAGTTTGTCTTCTGTGGTTGTGGGTCTGTTTTGTAAAGTAAGTTCATTTGGATGATTTTTTTTCAGATTCCACAAATAAGCAATATGATATTTGTCTTTGTCTGACTTAATCCACTTAGTATGATAATCTCTAGGTCCACCCACGTTGTTGCAATGGTTTTTTTCATTCTTTTTTATGACTGAGTAATATTCCATTGTGTATATGTACCACATCTTCTTTACCCACTCCTCTGTCAGTGGACCTTTAAGGTTGCTTCCATGTCTTGGCTATTGTAAACAGCACTGATATGAACACTGGGGTGCATATATCTTTTCTTTAAACTACCTCCAGCTTCAAAAGCACATCATTAGCATCTCTTGAGTTTGTTTGTCCACAACTACAAGTTCTTCTATATTCTCAACTCACCAAACGTAAAAAGCTGTATGTATGGGGGTATATTTTGGTAAAGTTCAGTCAAGATACATACCTTAACAATTTTTTTGTTGGTATTAAGCTGAGTGAAATGAGTCAGAGGAAGACACATATTGTATGATATCACTTATATATAGAATCTAAAAAAGCCAAACTCATGGGAACAGTGAATAGGTTACCAGGGGCTGAGAGTAGGGGAGATGGGGAGATGTTGGTCAAAGATTGCAAACTACCAGCTATAAGATGAATGAGTTCTGGAGATCTAGTGTACAGCTTGGTGATTATAGTTAATAATATTGTATTATTTACTTGAAAGTTTCTAAGAGAGGAGATCTTAAATGTTCTCACCACGAAACAGAAATGGGGTAACCATGTGATGGAGGTATTATCTATGGCTGTGGTGGTTATCAGGGCTTCCCAGGTGGTGCTAGTGGTAAAGAACCTGCCAATGCAGGAGATGTTAGAGACCCAGGTTCGATCCCTGGCTCAGGAAGATCCCCTGGAGAAGGGGATGGCAACACACTCCAGTATTCTTGCCTGGAGAAACCCCATGGATAGAGGAGCCTGGTGGGCTACAGTCCACAGGGTCACAAAGAGTCAGACAAGACTGAGGCAACGTAGCACACATGCATGGTGGTCATCACTTTGCAGTACTTAAGTGTATCAGATCAATAGGTTGCACACCTTAAACCTCCATACTGTTGTATGTCGATCATGTTTCAAAGAAGTGAGAAAATTTTTGCTTTCTATAATCTTATCTTATATTTGTATATTTTCACTATTAAATCATAAAATTGAATTGCTCCATAAAGTTAACTGGATTATGTACATCTATTGATGCTGTATATAGCGTGGACTTCACCTGAATCACTCCTAGAATTGCTGTATCAATACACAGCTGTTACCATAGCTTTATAATAAATCCCAATATCTGGGAGGACCTGTCCTTCCACAAAATTGCATTGGTGATTCTGAGTCCTTTGCTCTTCCATATAATTTTAGGAACATCTTATCAAGTTTCTCGAGCCATCCTATTGGGATTTTGATTGGTATGACATTGACTGTACAGATTTATTAGAAGGAACTGACATCTTTATGACATTGAGTCTGTCTAGGGACATAGCATAACTTTCTGTGGTAAATTAAATATGACTCCACATTATTTGCAGCTCCTTCTATTAAGAGGTAGAGTCTATTCTGCCACCTCTTGAAACTGGGCTGAATTTGCTCTCTACTCTTATCCAATAGAATGTAGAAGTGACATCTTGCAAGTTTCAGAGCTGGGGACAAATAAAGTGATATGGTGTCTGCCTTCATCTTCTTGGAATGCTGCCTTGAGACCACCATACCATAAAGAAGCCTGGGACAAAAGGGCCTATGGAAGAGAACCTCAGTGTCCCAGCTAAGTTCAGCAGCCCACCAGCTGACCTGCCAGCTGAAAGCAACTGTGCATATGAGCCTCAATGAATGCAGCAGAGAACTGCTCAGCCAACCGAGAGAACTACGTGAGATGGCATTGATTTAAGCTGTTAAGTTTTGGGGTGTTTTATTCAACAACAAAGACAAGTCAGGGCTTCCCAGGTGGCACTAGTGGTAAACAACCCACCTGCCAATCCAGGAGACATAAGAGACGCAGGTTCAATCCCTGAGTCGTGAAGATCCCCTAGAGGAGGGCGTGGCAACTCACTCCAGTATTCTTATCTGGAGAATCCCATGGACAGAGGAGCCTTACAGTCTACGGTCCATAGGGTTGCAAAGAGTTGGACACGACTGAAGCAACTTGGCACACACACATGCAAAGGCTAGTTGAAAGAGAAACTGGTACCTAAAAATGAGGTGCAGTTATAATAAAAACCTAACACGTGTCATGGTCTTAACACTGTGTAGTAGATAAAAACTGGAAAGGTAGTAAGGAGACTATTAGTAGAAGCTGGAAAATCAGTGAGGAAGCTAGTATTTTTTCTTTTATGTTATTTTATTTATGTACTGGCTGTGCTGAATCTTGGTGGCTGCACTCAGGCTTTCTCAAGTTGCGGCGAGTGGGGTCTGCCCTCTAGTCGCAGTGCAGGGGCTTCTTGCTGCCCCGGCTTCTCTTGCTGTGGAGCACGGGCTCTAGCTGCACGCAGGCTTCAGTAGTTGCGGCACTTGGGCTTAGCTGCCCTGTGGTCTGTGGGATCTTCCTGGACCAGGGATCGAACTCGTATCCCCTGTGTTGCCAGGCGGATTCTTAACCACTGGGCCACCAGGGAAGTCCAGGAAACTACTATTGAAGTCTGGAAGGATGGTAAACCATGTCTTGTGCTAGTGGAAAATTGGCAAGACTATTATCAACAAACACCACATAAAGCAGAAGAACCACCTGGTCAACCTGTAGAATCATGAGAAATATTGAATTATTGTTTCGTTAAGACAATAAATTTGGGGGTAGTTTATGCAATAAATAGTTGAATGATAAACTCATGAATCTGGTTGTCTTGAACTGAATTGTGTCCCCTCAGAAATTATATATTTTTGAATGGGACACAGAAAGGCTTCATTTGTGAACAAGTTTGTCAACTTGGCTGTAGAGTGATCAGGTGGGAATAATAAGATCACATCAGGGAAGCCACGAAGGCCAAAATGTGATCTTTTCTCTAGGACTGTTCAATTTCTCCGGGAGAGACTTCTAGTTTCTTGGCCAGGTGGTAGCTATCTTGCTGCAGGTATTCTCAGAGAGGATGACTGGTGGTGGAGACAGAAGGAATAATGATCATCCTTCTTCTGGCTCATCCTGCACAAAGAAGACAAAATGATAAATCCTGATAACAGACTCCGATTTCCCAATTATCTTTTCAGTGCTTTACTGGAAAATATAAACACAGCAAGGATCCCCAGACATCTGTTTTTCCATCAATTCTGTTTTTCAATCCTACATCTCATTTTTGCCTACCAACATACGTCTGATCTTTGGTCTCAAAGTTCTCAAGGGTTCTAGCAGTCAAATCTTCCTTCTTGCCCCAGTCTTTCCTTTCAGTCAGTTCAGTCACTCAGCCATGTCTGACTCTTTGCAACCCCATGGACTGCAGCACACCAGGCTTCCTTGCCCAACACCAACTCCTAGAGCTTGCTCAAACTCATGTCCATCAAGTCGGTGATGCCATCCAACCATCTCATCCTCTGTCATCCCCTTCTCCTCCCACCTTCAATCTTTCCCAGCATCAGGGCCTTTTCCAATGAGTCAGTTCTTCACATCAAGTGGGCAAAGTATTGGAGTTTCAGCTTCAGCATTAGTCCTTTCAATGAATATTCAGTACTGATTTCCTTCAGGATTGACTGGTTGGATCTCCTTGCAGTCCAAGGGAGTCTCAAGAGTCTTCTCCAACACCACAGTTAAAAAGCATCAATTCTTAGGCGCTCAGCTTTCTTTATAGTCCAATTCTCACATCCATACATAACTACCGGAAAAACCATCTTCCTTTGGAGCCCTTTAAAGATATGCCTTTCTGTGCCTTTTGAAATTGCATCTATCTTGTTTTCATCAACTGATGGACTATTTACTTTTTATTTCATTATTTGGGTTTATATATTTTTTCATTCATTAATTGTAACTGTAGATATGTCACAAGAGATTAAAAATAAACAAGTGTGATCAACTCTTTAATGAAAATATGTAAGCACAATTAGATCTTTTTGCAGAGAGTCAAAAGCATCTTAAGATTATGATCAAATTAAAGAGAAATACTTTGCAATAATATAAGAAAGCAAGATTCTCTATCAAATCATATATGCTCAGTTATTAATGCTGGCTTTACCACCTGCTAGTCATATTATCTGGGGCAAATTATTGGATCTCTCAGAATCTCAATTTCCTCTTCTCTAAATGGGATTAATAATACCTTAATTATTTTTAAGCATTATAAGCACACACAATGTGCTTAATAAATCTGTTTCATTTTTGCTTTGAAATGAATAAATAAAATCGGAAATTAGTGAAATGCACATCAAGACTGGTCAAGCAAATTTGAAGAGTAAGTTAGTGATCCTTTTGCTATTTACTATTGTAAACAAAAGAACATTTTCATTTTGAGGGGTTTTAGTCTATTATCCAGTTAAGTCTTATCTTTAAAAACCATACTGCTTGATCTCTTCCTCAAGAATTTTCCCCATCTCTTCTTTCTGTCTCGTAAGTCTTACCTGTTTGAAAAGAAGATGGATGAAATGTGTCACCCATGATCCCAGCAGGAAGCTGACCACCTCAAATAGTTCCAAAGAAGGGACTTTAACAAGGGGACCCTTTCAGGACACAAGCACAGGATATTGAGGCACCCAGAGGCTGGCTTCACACTGGAAAGCCATTACCACATCAAGGACAAGAGGGCCAAAGGGGAGGAATAGAAGGACTGGACCCCCAGGGGAGTCCCAGCAAATGGAGGAACGCAGCAAATGTCTGAGGCTTAGCAAAACAGGAAGGAAGAGACGAAGGAATAACCTGGCACGCCTTTCTTTTCCCATCTTCAGTCCCCCTTGGCTGCTGGAAGCCAGTTGTCAAGGGAGCCGGAGCCATGCCATCTACACGGTTCGGCTTCCTGGGCCCCAGAGCAAGGTGGAGAGTGCAGCTCCAGAGAGCTAAAGGAGAATGATCAGCATGTGAAGATTTTAAGAAATACTTGTTGTATTTATTGTTGTTCAGTCACTGTCATGCCCAATGCTTTGCAACCCATTGCCAGGCCTCCCTGTCCCTCATTATTTCCCAGAGTTTGCCCAAGTTCATGTCCATTGAGTTGGTGATGCTATCCAACCGACTCATCCTCTGCCGCCCTCTTCTCCTTTTGCCTTCAGTCTTTCCCAGGGTCTTTTCCAATGAGTTGGCTTGTTGTATTACTTTGGTGAAAATCAATATGTGTGAAAAGTCTAAACATTCTCAATGATAAGTGGCTAAAACAGGAAACTGCAAGCCATCTTGTAAAAAAATTTTTTTCTTTACATTTGATGCCTGTCATATGTAGAAATAGATGAGGATAGAAATGCAGGCCTTCCCAGTTAGAAAGCAGGATTGTTTCATATTGCATGTTTTGTGCCTTATTAAGGTGTCTCCTAGTTTATCACTTTGATGATGGAACCAACTGCCACTCAGAGGAAAGAGGTGGCAAAATAGCTCTGAACTAGTGGAACCCACCAGGCTAAAGTAACAAGGACAGTTTTCAATGTGTGCAAGAGTGCAATTTCAGAAAATGTCTCAGTCTTGTCACGGATGTCTCTAAGGATTTGTTTAAAAAATTCAAATGCTTCAGGTTTATTTATTTTATGCTGGAAAATCCACTGTGCCTTCAGTTATAAGCTCTAGATGACACTTAGTTTAATATGATCCTCAGAGTGAGAGTATATATTCCTTGCCTTTTACTTAAACCTAATGGTATGCCAGGCAGCTTTCCCTTTTATTAATAATAAAGACTGATCTTAGTATATGATTCAAAATTATGTCCCACTCAGCAAAGCTGTGCCTGACATTTTGGTGCTCTGTGTCCATATAAATACTTATCGAGTCATGTGTATTATTTCAGGTTGATGACTTTTTCTACTAGGAATCAGTGGATAGGATTCAGGGGCCTGTGAAACCCTTCAAATTGATTGCAAAGTGTTTGGCACACATACATTTTTCCAGGAAGAAAAATCTATGGTTTCACAGATTCTCCAAAGCTATGCCTCCCTTTGCCTTCTTAAATTAATTAGCATTCCTCGTCTAGTTTTCATTAACTAATGGCCCATCTACCGCTTATCTCCTCGTTTGGGTTTACAAATGTTCATTTATTAACTATCATGATAGAGGATTCTCAAGAGAGAGAAAAGATACACATGTGTGATCAGCTGCTTTTAAGAACCATGGCTGAACACAAATCTACTAAAAGAGAGACTGAGTGAAAGATGAGACAGCTCTAAAAAAATTTTTTTTCAAAAAGATAGGATTTACAACAAAGACACCCTCTCTGACAGTATTGTTGGCTGGTTTTACGGTGCTTTAGGTGAAGAGTTTGGGATGTAAAAAATAAAAAGTAAGATAGTCTTTCCCTGATTCTAATGATGGGTCCCTGAACAGAATTGGTCTAATGATCCTGGATCCCTTCTCTTTTTGAGACTTTCATCCTATTTATTTCCAAATAAATACAAGATGGTAGGACAATGTTTGTGAGCCTGCCAAAATGACTACAGGCATGGATAAAATAACAGGTAGTCCATGCTAGGAATGGTACGTTGGTATAAAGGAATTATTGTCTGTTTGGGCAAGTGTTACACAGATACGGGGTAAGGAAAGGGTCTCAAACTCAAATGCCTGTTGGGACCTGGGCTTTTATGAGATGGGCAAATAATGCTGAACCAAAGAAGTTATGCTCTCTATCCAAAGGGGGCAGTCTTTAGTCAACTCCACTTTTTTTGGATGAAAAAAAAAAATAGGATTTGTAGAAGTTGGCAACTAATTCAAAACATTTTAAAACACTGTGTGGGATGAACATATGTTTCGAGGGTGTATTTGGCCCAAGGGGTACCGGTTTGGGATCTCTGGTGTAAAATCGTCGTTCCCAAGCCTGGCTGCAGATCAGAATCATCTGTGGAGCTTAAAAAACACAGATGCCCGGTCCCCTCCCCAAACTGGCTGAATCACATCTCTAGGGGTGACGCTGATGTCCAGCCAAGTTTAAGAACCACCAGAGCAAAGAATGGTTTACCATGTTTAAAACTACGAAATTAAAAATCGATCACAATAAAGGGAGTCAGAAGAGAAATGAACAAACTGTCCCCATGGAGAGCAAACATAGTGAAGACTTACAGGAATATAAACGAGTCTCCCATGTTTCAAATATTTTGTCTTCCTGATCTTTTTAGAGAGCTCTGCATTCTAATATAGTAACCACTAGCCATGTGCAGCTGCTTAAATTCAAAGTAAAATCTTGAAAAATGTAAAACTCAGGTCATCCTTAGATGCACTAACCACATTTCAAGTGCTAAGTAGCCACATGTGGCTTGTGACTCCTCGGACAGTACAGATAGAGGAAATTCTCAACGTTGCAGGAACTTCTATTGGACAGCCCAAGTAGAGAGAGTATATATGCAAATTAAGAGAGCTTTGTAGACTTTTTAAGCCATTCATGTGGAATTCTGATATTTCTGCTGCTGCTAAGTCACTTCAGTCGTATCCGACTCTGTGCGACCCCATAGACAGCAGCCCACCAGGCTCCCCCGTCCCTGGGATTCTCCAGGCAAGAATACTGGAGTGGGTTGCCATTTCCTCCTCCAATGCATGAAAGTGAAAAGTGAAAGTGAAGCTGCTCAGTCGTGTCCGACTCTTAGCAACCCCATGGACTGCAGCCTACCAGTCTCCTCTGTCCATGGGATTTTCCAGGCAAGAGTACTGGAGTGGGGTGCCATTGCCTTCTCCTAGGGGGTAGTAATTGTTAGCACAGAAAAAATTTTCTAAATTGTCCACATAGATCTATGCCCTGAAAAAGAGTGATGCGTAACCTAATGCAAATTAATTAGTAGATATTGGAGATATTTTTAAGTGCAGAAGTATTCAATGCAATCATTGGACAAATATTTATTCAGTGCCTTCTATCTGCCAAGCACTCTTTGTGTTTTTAAATTATTCACGGAATGGAGTAAGGTTAAAAAATTGGCTTGGGCAGCTTCCAAGAGCTCGATTCTCAGGTATAAATATCACCTTTAGTTTTCAGTCTATTTTCCCCTTTTAATTCTTGGGTGCTCCCCGTTTGAATGCAATATCTTTCATTAGGTTGAGACATGGTTTTTGGAATATGTAATGGAGCTTAATGATTTAAAAAGAAGAAGATAAAGACAGCGATGGCTAACAGCAGAGCAGTTCCTCTTTGCTGGAAATTGTAGATGTCTGGTGATGGATTTTGATCTGACTGTACTAGGTGGAGATGTGACACTCTGCCCAGTGGTGTGACATCAGAACAACATTCTACACAGTCACTCCACCACAGTCAGTGCATGCTTCTCACTCCTCTTCAAATGGCATACAGTAGGATAAAAATCCAGAGGGACAGACAAGAGAGAAAGAACCCTAAAGTCAAGGGCTTTCAGGCCTTGGAGTTAAATACAAACTTTTAAATTTGTACAGAAACTGGAACTCTTGAGAAACAGAACATCCTAAATAAAGAAGCATATGTTTATGTACAAAAATCATAAAATAACCTAGAGAAAGCATTGTTGGATAATGTTAAGGTAAGACCAGCCTTGAAAGTGAAAAGTAAAAGTGTTGGTTGCTCAGTCATGTCTAACTCTTTGCGACTCCATGGACTGTAGCTTGCCAGGATCCTCTGTCTGCAGAATTCTCCAGGTAAGAATACTGGAATGGATTGCCATTCCCTTCTCCAGGGGATCTTCCTGACCCAGGGATCGAGCCCAGGTCCCCTGTATTGCAGGCAGACTCTTTACCATCTAAGCCACCAGGGAAGCCTTAGCTTAGTGATAAATAATTACTGGATGCAAGATGGGAGTAAATGCGGTCATTCAGAGGGTGGAATGGCTTGGTGCCTAGAAGTCTCTAATCATGAACAGTTAATGAATTCCTCAGGGACATATGTTGGCTTTTAAAATGGTCCAACATGTTAACTTATTTTTTGTCTGTAGCATAAATCTGATTGGGTATTTTATAGTCTCCGTGTGGCTCTTAGGATAATGATAATAAAGGCTGGAGCTGCTTCTGGAATGCAGTAAATACTTGAGTCCTTATCTTGGTAATGGTTACATATCTCTGATAGTGTTAAGGAGTCATGACTAAGGGACTTAATTCTGGGAATTTTGCTGCTGGTCCTCCTTTCAGGACTGCAAACCCTGGTTATCTAATCTTACCTCATAGCATGAACCATCTCCTTTATGAAAATGGCAGCCAGGCCTATTGGTTCAGCATCAGTGAGTGGCTTGAGTCACGTACTCCCCCTCTCTCACACACACGTCTATATTTATAATCCATATGAAAGACAGGCCAGGCTGGGCTAGGTGGTAGGGACAAAATATCGATAAAACACAGAACTTACCCTTGAGGAACTCATATTCTAGAAGGGAAATTCTATGAGTAAACAAATAATCATGGGATGTTGTTGTGTTCAGTCACTCACTGTTGTCCAACTCTTTGCGACCCCATGGACTGCAGCACGCCAGGCTTCCGTATCCTTTACCATCTCCCAGAGATTGCTCAAATTCACATCCATTGAGTCAGTGATGCCATCCAACCATCTTGTCCCCTTCTCCCCCCGCCTTCAATCTTTCCCAGCATCAGGATCTTTTCTATTGAGTCAGCTCTTCTCATCAGGTGGCCCAAGTATTGGAGCTTCAGCTTCAACATCAGTCCTTCCAGTGAAAATTCAGGATTGATTTCCTTTAGGATTGACTGGTTTGATCTCCTTGCAGTCCAGAGTCTTCTCCAACACCATAGTTTAAAAGCATGAATTCTTGGGCACTAAGCCTTCTTTGTGGTCCAACTCTCACATCTATACATAATTACTGGAAAAACCATAGCTTTGACTATACAGACCTTTGTTGGCAAATTAAAGTCTCTGCTTTTTAATACACTGTCTAGGTATGCCATAACTTTTCTTCCAAGGAGCAAGCATTGTTTAATTTCATGGCTGCAGTTACCATCTGAAGTGATTTTGGAGCCCAAGAAAATAAAGTCTGTCACAGTTTCCATTGTTTCCCCATCTATTTGCAATGAAGCAATGGGATCAGATGCCATGATCTTAGTTTTTTGAATGTTGATTTTTAAGCCAGCTTTTTCACTCTCCTTTTTCAATTTCATCAAGTGGCTTTTTAGTTCCTCTTCACTTTCTGCCATAAGGATGGTATCATCTGTATATCTGAGGTGATTGACATTTCTCCTGACAATCTTGATTCCAGCTTGTGCTTCATCCAGCCTGGAATTTTGCATGATATACTCTGCATATAAGTTAAATAAACAAGGTGACAGTATACATCCTTGATGTACTCCTTTCCCAATTTGGAATCAGTCTGTTGTTCCATGTCAAGTTCTAATGGTTGCTTCTTAACCTGCATACCGGTTTCTCAGGAGGCAGGTAAGGTGGTATGGTATTCTCATCTCTTGAAGAATTTTTCACAGTTTGTTGTGATCCACACAGTCAAAGGCTTTAACATAGTCAATGAAGCAGAAGTAGATGTTTTTCTGGAATTCTCTTCATCTTTCTATGATCCAATGGATGTTGGAAATTTGATCTCTGGTTCCTCTGCCTTTTCTAAACCCAGCTTGAACATCTGGAGGTTCTCGGTTCACGTATGTTGAAGCCTAGCTTGGAGAATTCTGAGCATTACTTTGCTAGCATGTGAAATGAATGCAATTATGTGGTAGTTTGAACATTCTCTGGCATTGCCCTCCTTTAGAGTTGGAATGAAAACTCACCTTTTCCAGTCCTGTGGCTACTGCTGACTTTTCCAAATTTGTTGGCATATTGAGTGCAGCACTTTAACAGCATCATCTTTTAGGATTTGAAATAGCTCAACTGGAATTCCATCACCTCCACTAGCTTTGTTCGTAGTGATGCTTCCTAAGGCCCACTTGACTTTGCACTCCAGGATATCTGGCTCTAGGTAAGCGATCACACCAGCATGGTTATCTGGGTCACGAAGATCTTTTTTGTATCTTTCTTCTGTGTATTCTTGCCACCTCTTCTTAATGTCTTCTGCTTCTGTTAGGTCCATACCATTTCTTTCCTTTATTGTGCCCATCTTTGCATGAAATTTTGCCTTGGTATCTCTAATTTTCTTGAAGAGATCTCTAGTCTTTTCCATTCTATTATTTTCCTCTATTTCTTTCCAATGATCACTGAGGAAGGCTTTCTTATCTCTTCTTACTATTCTTTGGAACTCTGCATTCAAATGGGTATATCTTTCCTTTTCTCCTTTGCCTTTAGTTTCTCTTCTTTTCTCAGCTATTTGTAAGGCCTCCTCAGACAACCATTTTGCCTTTTTGCATTTCATTTTCTTGGGGATGGTCTTGATCACTGAGTCCTGTACAATGTCACAAACCTCCATCCATAGTTCTTCAGACACTCTATGTATCAGATCTAATCCCTTGAATCTGTTTGTCACTTTCACTATATAATCATAAGGGATTTGATGTAGGTCGTACCATTCAGGTATGAATGAAAACCACTAGGCTTTCCTACTTTCCCTACTTTCTTCAACTTAGCAGTTTTGCCTACTTTCTTCAAGTTAAGTCTAAATTTGGCAATAAGGAGTTCATGATCTGAGCCACAGCCAGCTCCCGGTCTTGTTTTTGCTGACTATAGAGCTTCTCCATCTTTGGCTGCAAAGAATATAATAGATCTGATTTCAGTGTTGATCATCTGGTGATGTCCATGTGTAGAGTCTTCTCTTGTGTTGTTAGAAGAGGGTGTTTGCTAACCAGTGCATTCTCTTGGCAAAACTCTATTAGTCTTTGCCCTATTTCATTCTGTACTCCAAGGCCAAATTTGCCTTTTATTCCAGGTGTTTCTTGACTTCCTACTTTTGCATTCCAGTCCCCTATAATGAAAAGGACATCTTTGGGGGTTTTAGTTCTGAAAGGTCTTGTATGTCTTCATAGAACTGTTCAGCTTCAGCTTCTTTGGCATTAGTGGTTAGGACATAGATTTAGATTACTGTGATATTGAATGGTTGACCTTGAAAATGAACAGAGATCATTCTGTCATTTTGAGATTGCACCCAAGTGCTGCATTATTGACTATGAGGGCTACTGCATTTCTTCTAAGGAATTCTGGCCCACAGTAGAAGATATAATGGTCATCTGAATTAAATTTGCCCATTCTGTTCCATTTTAGTTCACTGATTCCTAGAATGCAATAACAGAAATATAAAATTGGGGGAATGACATATATACATATAAGAGGAGGTTGTTTAGGGACTGTGGATAATAAGTCCTTTCTTACTTGGTGTTGACTTTATAAAAAAGATGAAGAACAATAAGGATAAAGAAAATGTTGGCGTGTTGCTAGATCCAAGGCTGTGATATTATTGTTTTAATCTTGGTCATCATCCTGTGTTGAAATAGGCCCCTAAACTTCCTACTCCCAGACTGAAACCACCTGAGGAAAAGACCTGAAATGAGGCTGAGAAAGAACTAAGTAGTGGATGGGAAATGAATCTTAATACCTAGATATGTCTGAATATGAAACACTAAGGAGGTGGGTCTATTATTTAGACTGGTTGCAGTAGGCTGCGTGGAGTAGCACATGGCAAAGAAGCACCTCAGCTCAGTGTTGGGAATAGTTCATAGACTAGCCTTTCAACATAGCAAAAGTGGAGCTGACTGGTTAATCATGAGAAGCTGTGATCTAGAAGAGCACAAAGTGCAATAGATCCATCAAATGAAGTTTACACAAATACGTCAAGAAATAGAAGCAAAACCTCGGCTTTGGCTACGTTGCTTTGTGACCTTTTGTATGTTAGGTAGACCTGGTCATAAATGAACAGACATCTCTGTATTGACATTACGAAAAGTGGGGCCATCAGCCCTAACCGCAAAGTATAACTATCAGTTCAGTTCAGTTCAGTCACTCAGTCATGTCCGACTCTTTGCGACCCCATAAATGACAGCACGCCAGGCCTCCCTGTCCATCATCAACTCCCAGAGTTCACTCAGACTCACGTCCATCGAGTCCATGATGCTATCCAGCCATCTCATCCTCAGTCATCCCCTTCTCCTCCTGCCCCCAATCCCTCCCAGCATCAGAGTCTTTTCCAATGAGTCAACTCTTCGCATGAGGTGGCCAAAGTACTGGAGCGTCAGCTTTAGCATCATTCCTTCCAAAGAAATCCCAGGGCTGATCTCCTTCAGAATGGACTGGTTGGATCTCCTTGCAGTCCAAGGGACTCTCAAGAGTCTTCTCCAACACCACAGTTCAAAAGCATCAATTCTTCGGTGCTCAGCCCTCTTCACAGTCCAACTCTCACATCCATACATGACTGCTGGAAAAACCATAGCCTTGACTAGACGGACCTTAGTTGGCAAAGTAATGTCTCTGCTTTTGAATATACTATCTAGGTTGGTCATAACTTTTCTTCCAAAGAGTAAGCATCTTTTAATTTCATGGCTGGAATCACCATCTGCAGTGATTTTGGAGCCCCCAAAAATAAAGTCTGACACTGTTTCCACTGTTTCCGCATCTATTTCCCATGAAGTGATGGGACCAGATGCCATGATCTTCCTTTTTGAATGTTGAGCTTTAAGCCAACTTTTTCACTATCCTCTTTCACTTTCATCAAGAGGCTTTTTAGCTCCTCTTCACTTTCTGCCATAAGGGTGGTGTCATCTGCATATCTGAGGTTATTGATATTTCTCCTGGCAATCTTGATTCCAGCTTGTGTTTCTTCCAGTCCAGCATTTCTCATGATGTACTCTGCACTATAGGGGGGGTAATAAGCTTACACAAATCTTTAATATTTGAAAAGACCGTAAGTCGTTGGATTAATTTTTCTCTGGATGGAAGGCAAGAAGTCTTGCTGGAACTGTTTGTGATCTTGTCCCTGCTCCCATTTCATCTGAATTTACACCCTGCCTAAGATCAAGAGTTCTCAGGTAGAACTGTCCTCCACCTGTAGTACTAGGGTATTAATATCCCAAACTACTCAAGGTGTATGAGTCTTTTGATCTATTTCACTGCTTAGTAGTCAGCCAGCATGCTCTGGCACTGCCTTTAGGCTCGGTTTGTTCTGATTGGCTGGTGCAGTAACTATACCAATTGGAATATTTGGGGTATTTACCTTGCTGCATTACCAAAAGATAGAGCTGTGCCTGAGGTAGAAGTATAAAATAAGGCAGTGGATTTGAATATGCACACTCAAATTTATACTTTCAAACTGGCCAACTCAAACTTGAAAATAGTCTTCTTGGATGATTCCTTTTCAGAACATAATAAAAACAGCATTAAATTTTTCCCTTCAGATATTTGTAGAATATTCATTCAATATGCATACACTCGTTTGGGTGTATAAATGATGGCCTGATTGCTGAGAAATCACTCATGGTGTCTGCAGTTGTGCTTGCATGTTAGATCTCATAGAAGATAGTGGTAAGTTTGTTTTATTAAATAATAAATTACCTTTCTTTTGAGCTATGCCCCTCCCCGCCTTGTCCCATTATGTAACACTGTTGAGTTGCACCTAAATACAAGCAGTAAAACCAAACGAGATGAAATACTGGAAGAGCTGAAAACATGTGATATGGCTTTGGGCTGGGACCCCCATATTTGTGGCTAATAAAAAGAAATGTAAGAAGCTATACTAATTCATTCCATAATGTCAGATCTCTGCTAGTCAGGCAAAAGTGAACACGAAGATCTGCACTCACCTTGCTATCTGTGACAGACAGGGTGACCCCATTTAGGTTAATAGAGGGGCAAGTAAAAGAATATTCAAAATCTTTGTAACTACCCTGAGAAAACCATACTTCAAAAAGACACATGCACCCCAATATTCATTGCAGCACTATTTACAAATAGCCAGGACATGAAGCAATCTGGATGTCTATCAACAGATGAATAGAGAAAGAAGATGTGGTATATATATATATATATATACAAAGGATGATTACGCCACCATAGGAAAGAACAAAATTGGGCCATTTTTATAGATGTGGATGGACTTAGAGATTGTCATACTGAGTAAAGTAAGTCAGAAAGAGTAAAACAAATACTGTATATTAACACATATATATGGAATCAAGAAAAATGGTACCTATTTGCAGGACAGAAATAGAGACGCAGATGCAGAGAACAGGCTTGGGGAAGGAGCAGGTGGGATGAACCGACAGAATAGCATTGACATAAATACACCACCATGTGTAAACCAGACAGCTAGTGGGAAGCTGCTGTATAGCATAAAGAGCTCAGCTCAGGGCTCTGTGATGACCTAGAGGGGCGGGAGGGAGTGGGTGGGAGGGAGACTGAAGGGGAGGGGATGTATGTATATCTATAGCTGATTCACATTGTTGTACAGCAGAAACCAATAACACATTGGAAAGCCATTATCCTCCAATTTAAAAACAGAAACAAGCAAATAAATTAAAAAACCCTTTATAACGAGGCTCCCTCTCTCCGTGGTATTTCTCTTTTTGGAAATATAATGAAAAGCCCTTGTCAGGGACCAGATATGTATTAAAGGACAGGATCTATTCAAGTGATGAATCCAGATTTATTTTATCTGTATAGTCGTACGTGCTTGCTCAGTTGCTTCAGTCATGTCCAACTATTTGTGACCCCATGAACTGTAGCCTGCTGGGCTCCTCTGTCCATGGGATTCTCCAGGCTGAGTACTGGGGTGGGTTGCCATTTCTTCCTCAGGGGATCTTCCTGACCCACAGAGCTTACAATTTTAAAAATATTTTTCCACACACTATCCCAGTATGGGACTCAGAATAGCTTTTACCCTCTTTTTATAGTGAAGAACCCATGACTTAGGGAGGTTGAGGGGTTTGCTCATGACCACACAGTCAGTGAGGGGCTGAGGAAACACCCAGATCCCTCAGCTCTCAGGAGTTCTACCTTGTTCTACAGTTGTGAGCAAAGACTTTGTGGTGGGCACGTCAGGTGGCATAACTGGCTCTGGCTTGGTCTGTGGCCACCTTGGCAACCAACAGGGCCACCCTTTGGTAAGGAAGAGTCCCACTTGTGCAGATGAGGCTATTCCTTATCCTGCTGCAGAATCAGAACTGAGGGTCTTCTTAGTATGCCCCCTAGTTAGAGCCTGGCACATATGAGGCACCCCACAGATATTTGGCTGAAGACCCTGAAATGTCACCAGGGGAAAAAAGAGAGAATTGGCCCAGGTACTCGGCTCATCTACTGGCGCAGGTGACAACTTCCATCTTCAGCTGGTAACACTCTGTTGATTGGCCTGCTTTTGCCAGCTCAGGAGGCTCATTTCTCGAAAAAATGGGCAGGAAAGAGAGTTGTTTTCCGATTTTACTGGAGAGTAATTTCAACTTCTCTAATCACAGCCCAAGCACTGCCAGCCGTGTGGAAAATGAAGGCCATCCACTGAGTAAGTTTTTATTCATTCAGAAGTTTGGCTTTGTTTAGTCAGTCCCAAGGGTCTCATTGCAAATATGAGATGTGAGAGCTCAGCCTCGCCAAGAAGTTACTTGATTTACAGTGACTGTATGTGTGTGTGTGTGAGAGAGAGAGAGAGAGAGAGGGCCTGGGAGAGACAGAGTCAGGGCCTGGGAGTTAGACCTCACTCTGTCTTATGGGAGAACTCGCCCCTGGGGCTGGGACAGTGTCTATAGGACCTACTTAAGCCAGTCTGGCCCATCAGGGAATGTCTCCTTCAGAAAAAGAACCATGGCAGCAGAAAGACTCTCATCCTCCATCACACCAGATTTCTATTTCATTTTCGGCTGTGCCACATGACATGCAGAATCTTAGTTCCCTGACCAGGGTTCGAACCAGTGCCCCCTGCAGTGAAGTGCAGAGTCTTAACCACTGGACCCCCCAAGGAAGTCCCCGGACTTCACTCGTTGACTCGCTGCTCTGCATGTTACCTAGTCTTAGATCAGTAACTGTCATGTCAACTTGATACAACATGCCTGTACCGATGCCCAGCTTCCCCCTGTGTAAGTAGGAAATTACCGTGGAAGAAAAGTTGAAACACAGACCACATTCCAAGTTGCCGGGAGAGCACTGACAAGTCTTTCTCTAGCTTCAAGACAATATTCCCTCCCCACTATTATGCAGCATAGAGGCTCCTTTTTAAATATTATTTTAGGGGACTTTCCTGCAATCCAGTGGTTAGAACTTTACTTTCCAGTGAAGGGGTTTGATCCCTGGTCAGGGAGCTAAGATCTCACACACACAGAATATAAAACAGAAGCTATACTGTGATTAATTCAATAAAGATTTTAAAAATTATTTTAGTTATTGAGGCATCCCAACTTGTATCTTCAGGTTGCAACAAGTCTTAGCAGTTACTACTGGCATAATTGACTTGGGCATTTCCACACTGGTTCCCTTCCTTTTTAAAATGTTTTTTTTGTTTTTACTCCTCAACAGAACTCTTGCATGGAAAGCTCTTGGAAGGACTGCAAGGAAATGGACAAGTGGAGAGAGAAATTATGCTTTTTAAAAAAATTTTCTCACTGTGCTCATTGTAATTTCTGTGTCAGCAGTTTTCCTGTAGGGAGCCTTGATTTTTAATTACTAGAAAAAGCGTAAGCCTCAGCCCACACCTTTGGCCCATGTATGATGCACCGTGGGAATAGCTCATGAAAAGCAGTGTCACTGCACATTGCAAAGCCCACAGCTCCAAGAACAGACAGACCGCCCAGGGCGTCGTGACGTCGCCAAGTGAGACACGGCTTTAGCACGTGGCCACTACAACGTTAGCCCCAGCAGTTGTTCTTGCCTACTTGTGTAACTGCTCTAGGAGGCCACGAGCCTAGGGATGACCAACATCTCTCTCTTTCTCTAGGAAGCTCTCCCAAAACTCGGGCGCATGGAAGCTCAAAGGTTATCTCTTGAGGAGACGGAGAGTAAACTGCCATAGTGCTGCACACCTGAGTCTTGACAGGAGTTGCTGTGGGGAAGGTTCCCATGGCATAGTCGGCCATGCTCTGTGGAGGCATGCGGACACCCCAGGTGCTAGAATCGTCCTTGGAAATCTTTTTTTTTAAATTTAATTATTTACTTATTTAGCTGAACCAGGTTCTAGTTGCAGCATGTGGGATCTTTAGCCATGGTATGAGAACTCTCAGCTTCAGCGTGAAGGACCCAGCTCCCTGACCTGGGATCGAACCCGGGCCCCTTGCATTGGGAGTGCAGAGTCCTAGCTACTGGCCTGCCAGTTAAGTCCCTCGTCCTTGTGTGTCTACCTCACAGGAAAGATACACTGCTCCCCAGTGCCCTGAGCAGTCTGAGAGGCCCCTGTTTCCAGCAGTGAGACTCAAGTGTCAGCGCAAGGGCCTCATGTTTGGGACGGTCAAAACCTCCCACAGTCGGGTGCCACGCTGGCTGGCACCTTGGCCAAGCGTGTTCATAACAAGCCCTTGTTCTGAGCTTGGAAGGTCTGTGGAGTTCTTTGTTTTGAGGGGGCCTCTGAGGAGTTGCCCACACCTAGCAGAATTCCTCAGAGGCTCCGACAAAGAAGAAGAAACTCTGTTGTGTGCCCAGGGTTTGTGGTTTTGGTTTGCTGAACCACCTGGCCTGGCCCAGGTCTTATCTTGCTCCCACCTTCTAGTGCCTGCTCCTCTGGGCCATTCACCTCAGGCACTCTCTTCCCTGCTTCTCTGCCCTTGCCTGCCCTCTCTGCCCAGAGGCGGTCCAGCCTCTCCTGGTTTTGAACTCAGCTCTCCTCCCACCAAGCTCCCTCTGACCCTCTGACTGCAAAGCTTTCACACCTGAAGAGTCTCTGAACACACCTCCCTCCCTGGGCCCGCTTGCTCTAGTATTCCCATCAGAGTCGATCCTCACGAAGGCAGCCCCTCAATTCTACTCTGATGCCTCCCCAGGTGCTGGCAGCTGCCACTTGCTGGCCAGAAAAGGGGACTCAGGGCTCTTGGTTTGCTGTGCCCACCTGTCACTGCCGCCCAGGTAGGCAGGAAAGCATCTTGGCCCAAGATGGACAATGGAAGCTTCCTAAGAATGCCTGTCACCTTTGGCCCAGGGAAGACTGACGTCAGGAAGGCCTGCCTTCCAGTAGCTGGGAGTCCCGGGCTGGGCTGAACCACTAGAGGGATGGAGGCTCACACTGGCGCTACCCCTTCCCACCCCCACCTGGTTCTGGCAGTCCCCGGGTTGGGTGGAGGAGGGATGGATATGTGTGGTGACAGCAGGCCAGATCTTCCTTCCTTTTGGCAGAAGGAGGTGGCTAATTGTGCACAGAGGCATGGGGGACTGCTCCCTGGAAATTGGGGACCGAGGTGACCAAGGACCCAGGCTCAGCAAGGCTGGGAAGTCAATGTCAAGAACAGATTCCAAGAGGGACGGGGATCGGCTGACGAGGGATGACAGCTGAGTGCTGTCGTGGGAGGGGGCGGCTATAGCAAGCAGGGCATGCGAGTGTCCCCTGCACTGGGCAGTCTGAGGAATCACAAGTAGGACACGCAGGAAAAGGAAGCCTCTGAAAGGTCAGTAAACTAGCAGGAGCTACAAGGATGGAGGGGCTAGCCCAAGAAAAGTCCATCGTCACCCCTCCCCCATCCGTCCCACCTTCCCTTCTTGTTCTCGTGGCAGGATCCCTGTGGTTGGGAGGAGAGTGGCCCAACCTGGATTTTAGCCCACTTGAGGCCAACAGGAAGTGACACAACTCTTCTTGCAGAAAAAAAGAAGAGATTGGACCACAAAGAAGTGTTTGACTCCCCTCTGCCCAGTTTTCTGACTTTGGCTTGGCCCCATTGTGCCATCTTTCCCACTGCTGGCACAATAGGTTTCTAGAAGACTGTCCAATTTTCAATTGTTTTAAAGATTATTTCAGGATAAAGATGAATCCGGGGAGTTTCAGGGTGTCCAGTAGCAAAGGCTCCACACTGCCAATGCAGGGAGCCCGAGTTCAATCCCTGGTCAGGGAACTAGATCTCACCTGCAGCAACTAAGAGTTCACATGCCTCAGCTGAAGACCCCTCATGCTGCAACTAAGACCCCTGAGCAGCCAAATAAGAAAACTGAAATTAAAAAGATGAATCTGAATGAACCTGTGTACCCACAGGTGCACCTAGAGAAAGCAAGCATGCCCTGTTTAATGCCCCTGTTTTAAGCTTCTCTCTTAAGCAAACCTTCCAACCTCAGCTGTCATCAGGGCCAGGGTTGGACTGGTAACTTAGCATATTGCATTTTAATAATGACTCCATCAATATCATCAGAGTTTCAGTCGTGTGTGTGTGTCTGTGTGTATCACTCTAAAGCAATACTGTGCTCCAGGATATGAGGAGCCCTTCCGAGAATGTTTTCTTACTCAATCTCTTCCACCCACTCTGCTCTTGCATCTGCTCACTGTAATGTATTAGTCTTAGGTCCATATCTTTTGTTACTGACAGTTTCGAATGTTGGAAGCTCCTTTCTGATGGTCATATCTCCTTTCTTCAGTTTTCATTTTTAAACATCACAGTTCATCATTTTGAACACTAAGCATTTTGAATGACCTTATTACCTATAGGTTTGATTTCTGAGTTAGGGTGCAGTAAACATATTTAAAAGTGAGTGTCATCTTTAACAGGTTTGATGAGTCTTGGAGATTAAGGGTGGCCTGATGCCACACAGACGACACAACCTTTATGGCAGAAAGTGAAGAGGAATTAAAAAGCCTCTTGATGACAGTGAAAGTGGAGAGTGAAAAAGTTGGCTTAAAGCTCAACATTCAAAAAATGAAGATCATGGCATCTGGCCCCATCAATTCATGGGAAATAGATGGGGAAACAGTGGAAACAGTGTCAGACTTTATTTGGGGGGGCTCCAAAATCACTGCAGATGGTGACTGCAGCCATGAAATTAAAAGATGCTTACTCCTTGGAAGAAAAGTTATGACCAACTTAGATAGCATGTTGAAAAGCAGAGACATTACTTGGCCAGCAAAGGTCCAACTAGTCAAGGCTATAGTTTTTCCAGCAGTCATGTATGGATGTGACAGTTGGACTGTGAAGAAAACTGAGCACCAAAGAATTGATGCTTTTGAACTGTGGTGTTGGAGAAGACTCTTGAGAGTCCCTTGGACTGCAAGGAGATCCAACCAGTCCATTCTGAAGGAGATCAACCCTGGGATTTCTTTGGAAGGAATGATGCTGAAGTTGAAACTCCAGTACTTTGGCCACCTCATGCGAAGAGTTGATTCATTGGAAAAGACTCTGATGCTGGGAGGGATTGGTGGCAGGAGGAGAAGAGGATGACAGAGGATAAGATGGCTGGATGGCATCACTGACTCGATGGACGTGAGTCTGAGTGAACTCCGGGAGTTGGTGATGGACAGGGAGGCCTGGAGTGCTGAGATTCATGGGGTCGCAGAGTCGGACACGATTGAGCGACTGAACTGAACTGATGCCACACAGACATGGCTGATGAAGTTCATGTGTTCATTCATGTCCATTTCTTCCTCATCTCCTATTGATTTACAGAGTTGTTCATCCTCAACAAATTCATAGAGAGTGGTAGAAAACATTCTAGAGTGACTTATCCTCACAAAGAGCATGGAACTGGTTTTGAATGACTTAGAGGAAATTTGATCAGGTCATGGGGTGGCTTAGATGGTAAAGAATCTACCTGCAGTGCAGAAGACCTGGGTTTGATCCCTGGGTCAGGAAGATATCCTGGAGAAGGGAAAGGTAACCCACTCCAGTACTCTTTCTTGCCTGGAGAATTCCATGGACAGTGGAGCCTGGCAGGCTCTAGTCCATGGGATTACAAAGAGTCGGACACCACTGAGCAACTAACCCTTTAAACACTTTCAGTGGAAACAAAGATAAGCCCTTCTCCTTGGGATTTGGGCACAGTGCAGCGTGCATGTGCTCCCTGCATGAGACTGGAGCACGGACCATGGAGCATGGCCACAGGGCCAATGACTTGGGTTCAAGGCCTGGATCTCTCACCAATAGGAAGTGTGCATGATCCAAGGATAATTGAGACTGGAATAGACCAAAGTCAAGCCATTTAAAATTAATTAAAGTTTTAAGCAAGGCTTCTTTTTAATATAAAATATGACGATACAAGTTATAAAAGTTTTATCATATCCAATAGAACATAGATTATCGTTGCAGCTATATGTTCATTCTTAGGATGAATGCAAATAAATCTCATGTGGACATTTTGGCATAATTTTAAACTAAAATGATATGTGGCATGATACAACAGCCTTCATTTCATGTGTAATTTAATAGCATTTTTTTTTTGGCAAACATGTTAAGAAAGTTTCACTCATTTTTCCAAGGCTCTCTCATAATTTCTTGACATTTAAATTATTGTTTTTTGAACCCCGCATCCTGTTACAATCCCTGCTGATTTTTCTTCTCCAAATGTTAACTGGTTTACCTAGTTCATCAGTGATTCTTCATGCATTTTCAGCAATACTTCAGTTCTTCCAACAACTTTATAGACTCTTGTATCTTTTGAAATATTTGCAATTGTTTTCAATTGGCATTCTTACTTGCATTGCACTGCATCCTTTCTTTTTTTTTTTATTTTGAATTTTAGGCTTACAGAAAAATTGCAGACACAGTACAGAGTTCCTGGGTACCCATTACGCAGTTTCCCCCTAATGTTAGCAACTTACAAAGCTAGGGTGAATAATCAAAGGCAGAACATCACATTGGCACATGATTGTTAACTAAACTGTAACCCTTATTCAAACTACACCAGTTTTTCCACGCATATTCTGTTTTCTGTGTCAGCATCCAGTTCAGGAGCTCCCACTGCATTTAATGGTTATGCCTACTCAGTACCCCCAGTCTGTGAGCTTCCTCAGCCTTGCCTTGTCATTCATGACCTTGATGTTTTAGAATAGTACTAGCCCGTTATTTTGTATACAGTCTCTCCATTTGGTGTGTTTCTGATGTTTTCTCAGGATTCAGTTGAGGTTATAGATTTTTGGTGAGATCTCAGGAGTCTATGAATCCTGCCTGGGGCTACGTGATATTGATGTGTTCTCTTACTGACGATGTTAACTCTGTTTATTCGTTAAGATGGTGCTACAGGGTTTCTCCACTGTAGAGTCACTGTTACTCCTTAATTAACCAAAATCTTGAGAGACAGAGAGATGTGCAGAACCTGGACTTTTCCTATTTTTCTTCAAATGTTCATTCTCTAATTTTAACATCCATAGATGTATCTTGGATTATTACTTGGCAAGTGGTAATTTTCCTATTTCCCTCATTCCTTCTCCATTTATTAATTGGAATTTGGATTTTGAAGACTTAGTACAAAAAAGGAATATAAAATATCTCATTAACTTTTATATGATTACATGTTGAAATGTCAATTTTAAGATATATTGAGTTAAACAAAACATATTATTAAAATTAGCTTCCCTTGTTTCTTTTTATCTTTTTTTTTTTTTTTGACCACATGATGCAGCTTGCAGGGTCTTAGTTCTAACCAGGGATTGAAGTTGAACCCCCAGAAATGGAAGCTCAGAGTCCTAATTACCTCTTTTTACTTTTTATGATGTGACTACTATTAATAGAAAAACTCAAAATGATATATGTGGATACACCTGTGGCTCATATTACTTTTTTTTATAGGACAGCTCTGCCCTCAGGACTCAGATGGCAAACGCTATGCCTATCTCCTAGGATGACTGCGAGAATTAAATGTGAACGTTAGTTATACAAACTGTTTGGCATAGTGCCGAGCATAAAGTAAGAACTCAATAAAAATTGGCTATTATTACTGAGTTAGGAAAGAACGGTCACTCTTGTGAACTCTTGACTTCTCAGGGGAACACAGACATTTTCCTTAAGAACTTCATTCACTCAGGACTTCCCTAAGAGGAGGATAGCCTGCTGTAGGCATTGAGCTCTCCTCAGACCTGGAGGGTATGTGTTTTAGTTGAGAGCCAGTAGAGAAAACCAAGGCTTGCTTTTAGAAAACTGGGCTGGTCTCTGATTTCTAATAGGAAATCAAAGAAGGTAAGAGAGAGGGAAGAAACCATACTAAGTCAGCCTCTGATATGTATCTGCCTCGTGGGACTGATGCCTAAATGAAAAGACTTTGGTGAATGACGGACTCATATTAGGACTTTAGTCATCAGTGATTGATAATCTGTTTACAAGGCATCTCTTCATTCTCCACTCTCCATCAGTCCTGCAGGTAAGGCCACTTGGTGCTCCCCCTTATTCTTGGGGCATAACTGACAAAGGTGCCAGGCTGACTCTGTGCACCAAAATATGCTTTTCCATTTATTAGCCTCCCAGGTATAGTCTCTTCCTGATGGCAGTTAGGACACAAGCCAAATTCCCTTAATCTAATGACTGGCAGTGCTGGCAAAGATTCTCTGGATCTGTTATTTCAGCCTAGAAGTTATTTGGCCTACAGGCAAAAAAAAATATGAAAAATCATGAGATGATGAGTATTCCACATATGTCTCTGTAAAGATACGTGGATAATTATTGAAACCACTTTATTCAACCACCTTATGTAAGTAGTCTTTACCACATCTTAGGGATGATTCAAAGTCTTTCCTTATAATAAGTTAATCTTCAACCCTGTGAGGTAGATACTGTCATTATCCCTACTTTACAGATAAGGAAATAGAGGCTCAGAGAGGTTAAGTTACTTTCCCAAGATCACACAGCTGGTTAGTGGCTAGAACTGGGATTTTAACCTAGGTAGTCTGGCTCCAGAGTCTGTGCTTTCAACTATGACTCATATTGCCTCCTGCCCCAAAAAGGAAAAAAATCAATAGTAGCTTTGTATTTGAGGTTTTAAAATTAAGGCCTATGGAGATGTTTGCTCACCTTAATGGGTAATTGCTCCCCTTTTCACAAACTGGCAGGACTCCATTTTCCAGAGGAGGAAATTGAGAGGATAGGATGAAGGGTTGTCTGTGCTTTTCCCAAGGCCGGGGCAGTTGTTTTAAAGGACAATTATACACAAAGATGAGAGAAAGCCTTCTAACTGGTTGTCCCTTAAAGAGTGAATTAGTTCAGCTGGGTGGATATGTCTGTGTCTAGTCCTCTGGCTTTCTATATTTTGTGTGCTATCATTTGCTAAAGATATGACAGCGTGCTCTTTGCTTGGGTTTGCAGCTAGGAGATCTATATGTGTTTTCCCACCTCCCCCAGGAATGCAGCCAGAAAAAGTCATGGCATCCAGGAGCCATCTGGGAACGCTTCCCAGCCCTGCTCCACACTGGGGCCCCGAGCCAGCTGCACACACCCACCAGCTCCAGCCTTCACCTGGATTAGACTCACCCCAAAGAGCTCTGTCGCCAAGGATGATTCATCTGGGATCCCGGCTATCCAGATCCCGGCAGGTGGTCCTCTGGGAGGGGAGAGACAGAGATAAAGCTCCGCATTCAGTGTGTAGGGTTCAGAGTTGACCTGCAGCTTTGATTCAGCCACCACCAGGCTCTGGAAGTGTGAATGCATTCCTAACCTTGATTGCTTTCAAACTCCTTTGTCTTACCTGAGAAATGAGGGTAATGGCACCTTAGCTCATATCAGCCAAGCTGGCAGACCTGCTTAGAGGTAGGTGAGAGATCTAGAGAGGCACAGAAGAGCCTTTTGACGTGTTTTCATTACATTTACTTAGATGGTGGAATCATAGGAGTTGAGGTCTTATCAGAAAACAGGCAGCACACTCAAACAAGAATAACCGGGATTTTAATGGATAAAGGCACGGACAAGTTAAGGGAATCCAGAAGGCATAATGAAACATGCCAAGGCCATCAACAGCAGGGAGCTGTAACTATCCCAGGGCAGAGTAAGCATAAGGAAGCTATATCTACAGAGAGAGGGCATGGGATTATATGATAGACTAGAGAAATCCTCTGGTAGGAAGTAAGACTTTAGATAGAGCAGCAGAGTCCTTGTCAGCCTAGAGCCCAAAGGAGAAGCTAGAGGGATTAAAGGTTCCTCGACGTTGTCCTGCCTCCGGTCTCTGGCTGGTAGTACCCACTGTCAAACCCAACCGGAAGGCAGGAGGCAAGGAGCACAATAGGAGGTCAGCCTCCTGAGGCAAGAAGGAAGGGAATGAAAGCGGATCTGGAAAGCAGGCAGGGCTACCCGGTCTGGACAACACACATTAGTATCGCTTTTGGCTTCCAGGATTGGATGTGTTTGTTTTTTAGAGGTCTTGCACTATGAAAAGTCAGATATGCTTGTTATAGACAGCCAAACAGAAGAATGATTGAAGAATGGTTCATGCTACATGTTACAAAAACAATATGCTTTTTAGGTACCTTTCTTGGCCAAATCAAGAAATCCAGCAGCGATTCAAAGTTAGAACGTAATAATACTAAAATATGATCTAACGTTGCCCAGTATCAGGCAATTCTCTAAATGGTCTGTGTATATTACCTCCCAATATTATCAGTGCCACCTTTCTGTGTTATTGCTACCTGTTCATTTATTCAACAAATATTTTCTGAGTACCTGTCTTGTGCCAGGCACTGTGTCAGTAACTGAAGATTACATTTCCAAACAAGATAGATGGATTTTCCACCATGACGCTTGCAGTCTATCTTAAAAAGTAGACATTAAACAATTTCAGAAAGAATTAAAAGCAGCTGAGATAAGTACTTTTAAAAGTATATAGTACCATGACAGATGAAAGTATTTGCAGGGCAGGAATAGACACGCAGATGCAGGGAATGGTTGTGTGGACACGGAGGGTGGCAGAGGGTGGGTGGGGCAAACGTGGAGACTGGGATGGATGGATGTGCACTGCCGTGTATAAAACAGATACCTGGTGGGAAGCTGCTTTAGAGCACAGGAAGCTCAGCTTGGTACTCTATTGTCACCTAGATGAGTGGGAAGTGGGGGAGGTGGTGGGAGGGACGTCCAAGAAGGAGGGGATATATGTATACACCTAGCTGATTCCCTCTGTTGTACAGCAGAAACTAACACATTGCAAAGCAGCTATACCCCAATTTTAAACAAGGTAAGTATTATTGTGAAATGATACCTAACCCAATCTGAGAGAAAGGAAAGGCTTCCTGGAGGAGGCGAGGTCTAAGCAGAGTTATGAAGAATAAGTAGGAATTGGATGAGGGACAAATTGAGGTAGAAAAAGAGCCTCCAAAGCAAAGAAAGCAAAATTTTCTGAATTCCATGGAATGAAAGAGCACGGGTGGAAAGGCACAAGGTGAGGGGAAGGAGCAGACAGGGGCCAAGTAGGCAGGCCAAGGATGCGGCTTGTTATCCCAAGCATGGTCTTCATGCTCTGAAGGGTGGTGGTATAAGCATGGTGGTATAAGCTTTCAGAAAAATGATCAGCTTTCCTGTGGAGCACGATCCTGAGAATAGAGAGCCAGTCTTGGTGCTGGGTTCATTTAGGCGGTTTTCCAATAGAGAGCCTTCTAAACCGAGGGTTGAATTGACAAACTTTCTCTGTAAAGGACCAGAAAGTAAATATTTTCTGCTTTGTGGGCCATATGATTTTTGTGGCAACTACTCAACTCTACTCTTACAATACAATACAAATATGGATAGGTAATCCATAAAAGCTGAGTGTGGTTGTGTTCCAGTAAAACTTAACTGCCAACCCCTGGTAGCTGGGGTTGATGATGAAGATGAAGGTAGATCCTACAGGTACTTGAAAAAGATTGGTAGGATGTACTTTTTGGAGATGAGGGATGAGACTTTTGGTTTGGGCAAGTGGACAGGCTCTGATACTAGAGCCTTGTTTACTGGGATAGCTAAAGAACACATGAGAAATCTGGAGGAAAAGAACTTATATTCACTTGTGCTTACATTGTTTGAGGTATCTCATTGTATGAGACACACAAGTGGAGAGATGCTAATGCCGAGAAGGAAGAAGGGGGTGTTGATTTTAGGAAAGATCTATTAATCTGGAGGTAGGAAGTTAAAGGAGCTCCTGTCTCATAACTTTTATGTTATCTGAGAATTAGAAAGCAAGATCACCTCGAATAAAAAGAGAGTAGGACAAGGATAAGACAAGAGGAATCCGAAATTTGAACATAGTGGAGAAGGTTTGAAATACTGTGTAGGTGAGAGAGTCAGTTGACTAGTGAAATGGTTAAGGAACACTGTTTATAACCAGTTGAGATGGGCCACCAGGAACTTACCATCTACTTGGGTACATTTTTTTCCCATCAGTGATTTAACTGGGTATATTAAGGTATAGGCTCAGGGAGTCCCTTGGACAGCAAGATCAAACCAGTCAATCCTAAAGGAAACCAGTCCTGAATATTCATGCAAAGGACTGATGCTAAAGCCGAAGCTCCAATACTTTGGCCACCTGATGAAAAGAGCCAACTCATTGGAAAAGACCCTGATGCTGGGAAAGATTGAAGGCAGGAGGAGAAGGGGTCAGCTGAGGATGAGATGGTTGGATAGCATCGCCAACTCCATGGACATAAGCAAGCTCCTGGAGATGGTGAAGGACAGGCAAGTCTGGTGTATGTAGTCCATGGCGTCGCCAAGAGTCAGACACGACTGAGTGACTAAACATATAGGCTTAGGAAAGGGCCAGTTTCATCCTGGATTGGGGCTTTCCAGATAGGTGCAACCAAGGCATAAGACAGTTTGGTTAGAAAGTAATGGAAATGGGGACTTCCTTGGTGGTCCAATGGCTAAGACTCCAAGCTCCCAATCCAGGGGGCCGGTGTTCCATCCCTGGTCAGGGAACTAGATCCCACATGCCACAGAGAAGGTTAAAGATCCTGCGGGCTGCTACTAAGATCCAGCACAACCAAATAAATAAATATTAAAAAAAAGGGGATGATGGAAATGATAGGCTGTAAAATAAAAGCATGGGGGTCCCTCACCTTGTTCCTGATCTTGGGTTATAGGTGATGCTTGTTATGACCAAATCAACAGACTTTTCTAGAGAGAGTTGTGAGGGGAAGTTGCATCTTCAGCAAAAGTGAGAGTCTAGGGTTGGGAAAAGCATCTAAGAAGAAATGGGGTAGTGTTGAGGAAATGGGGATACTTGTTGACGAGGGAGTGGGGGTGCTGATTGGCAGTGCAGGGGACAGGCTGGGAAAGGAAACTGCATTGAGCCTGCAGCAGAATATCATGGGGATGAGAGCGTGGCAAACCGCAGAAAACCAAAGACAGCTTCGTGCAGAAGGCACGGCGCTTGCCAGGTCTCCAGCGTCTCTTACAGGCTGTGGAGCACTCAAGCCGCCCAGGACTCAGCTGAGATGTAGAAAATAGAAAGGGGCCGTGGTAGTGCCAAGCTTGCTTCCACTAATCGCCTGTGAAGTGCTGACAGTTGTGCTTGGCAGCATGTGTGTGGTCATCTAGGGGGCGGAGGGCAAGCAGCATTGCATCACAGGGCACGGCGTCTGGGCCAGCTTGCCCAAGGTCACCCTGCGGGCATTGGCAAAGACTAACTGGTCATCAGCACTTGGGCTATTAATTAGGATTGCTCTACTTCTTCTGGCTGAATCAGGGTCCAGATTTTTCTGGTGTTCTCTGCATTGTGTGTGCTGTCAGAGAACCAGGGCCAGGGCTAGGATGAGGCAAGAGAGGTGCTTCGGGCACAGATTAGGAAACCTTTCTTCACTCTCAGTGTCAGGCACCACGCTGCGTGTGCACACCTTCTACAATTCTGAACCTCACCCTGGTTCCTAGCCCAGTAGAAAACTCATATAAAATGCGATCTATGGAAACATTCATTTTGATTTTAGATAAAGGTTTGCCATTGGCGATTCTAAGGAGAAAACTTCGTTTTGGAATGAACTCTGAGTCCTTGTTAGAAAAAAAAAAGCTTGTGCAAAGAAGCAGACTTTGGACAACTTGGCTATGTGACGCTCTGCATTACTATACTTTCTGTGAACTTTTTGATCTCAAGAAAAGCCCTTTCTTGCAGATTCATGCTGCAGATACAATATTGATAAGCCCCCTGACATTCTGACTGATGGTAGATGCCTCAAAAGACTTTAATAAGAAAAACATCATTCTTTAAGGAGCATTTGGAATTTATCATAAGGAATTAATTTATAAGTCTGCTGCCTTCATTGGAGTATATTTCCTCTTCTCTGGCCTGAGACAAAGATATGTTTGCTCTCTTCAATGACAAAGAAACATGGATACTCAAGTCCTAAAGTCAGTTTTCCTATCCTCAGAGCCCATAGTCCTGTGACACAGTGTCTTGATTGCGAAAAACATGTGTTCTATATTATGCAATAGATAGAATTAGCATTTCTGAAATAATGGGCAGAAAAACAGCCACGCCACCAAACCTACAGGATCTTTTTCCACTGCCTTTCCAAAGCACACTGTGCATCCCCATCGGAAGCACTTCTAGGAGAGTCAAGTGGGCAAGTTGATGCCTACGAGTCTCCTTTGGGCTCTAGAATTCTGAGATCTTGTCATCTTGTGTTTGGCCTTCATTCATTCGTGGATTTCTTTTTTCTTTTCCTCTCTTTATTTCCAGATGGTCTGATTGTCTATGTTACCAAAGCAAATTATTTAACCGAAATTTAGGTTGTTTGCTTTGTTGATAAGTATACAGTGAAGTGGAAAAGATGATTCACTTCTCCCTGGATTCATGAGAAATTTTAACAAATTGAGAAAATCGGCATTTAATGTTATTTTAAACAATGTTCTATTAATCAGACATGAGAAGGCACCATGACTTAAATAGAAGCTAACCAAGACTGTGATCCCTGGGGCTCTTTTCAAGCAACAGCCCTCTGAGGAACCTGCTCAGATGGGCCATTCGAAGGAAAGAGTCGCTCAACATTTGCTAAAACCAAGCAAAATGAAGATATTTTTCATATTTTCCAATATGGCGCTAGTGGTAAAGGACCCCCCTGCCGATGCAAGAGACTTAAGAGACACGGGTTCAATCCCTGGGTCGGGAAGATTCCCTAGAGAAGGGCGTGGCATCCCCCTCTAGTATTCTTGCCTGGGGAATTCCATGGACAGAGGAACCTGGTGGGTGATGGTCCATGGCGTTGCAAAGAGTGGATCATGACTCAAGTGACTTAGCACAAGGTCATGTTTGGAATATGTGGTTTTTTCACTGGATCTGGCTTTCTCAAGTTCATTATATCCTATCTTCAAAGGCTCTGCTATTGGGGAACTTCACTGACTGGTTCATTGCTCTTGAACACAGCAGACACACCAAGTGTATTTCTTAGGTCTGGCCCACTAATTCGTACATCAAGAAAATAAGTCATTAATGACGATTTATTGACAGCCTTATCAACCACCCTTGGTGATCCTTGCTGTACAATGAGATGAAATGTAAAGCATCTTATTCATGGACATTCAACTACAGACTGAAATCACCATCCAAAGAGCTGTTGCTCTCACCTTCTCCTATTTGAAAAGATCTTTAAATTTTTTGAAAGTACTTTTGCATCTATGATCTCACTGGGAACTCAAAATCCTAATGAGACCTTCAAAGGCAAGTGTTATTATTCCCATCTTAGAGAAGCTTGTGGGAGGTTACTCCACCCCTCATTGTTAACGTTACTGTGATTGGTCACAGAACATGGGGCTGGCTCTGTTGCTTTCTTAGGCTGGGTATCATTGTGTGTGTGTGCTTAGTCACTCAGTTGTGTCCAACTCTTTGCGACCTCATGAACCGGAGCCCGCCAGGCTCCTCAGTCCATGGGGATTTGCCAGGCAAGGATACTGGAGTGAGTCGCCATGCCACCTGCCTTTTATTTCCGTGTCCATTTTAGCTGTTCCAGTCAAGACAGGTGCTAAGATTAGCAAAAGAGACAGTGAGGCCTAAAGACGTAAAATCAGAAAAATAAAACAAGAAAACAGAAGAGATAGACCAGCAATATATTTATTTTTATAATTGCTTTTTTTTGGCGATTATTAAGTGAAGATATCTGGAAGCAGAAGTATCTGAGGAAGGAGTAAAAATAGCATTTGATTGACTTAGAACGATGCCTTTTCATAAGTAAGCAGAGCAGAACAGAACAAGGAAGGCAATCAGCAGGGGAGTTAGGAGTTCGGAATGAGAATGTGTTGTGTACAAAATGAGAAGCAGGGAAGTATCTTACCTAAATAGTCTACAAATTTAGATACAGAGTGACTTGACTGAATTGCAACAAGGTGGGAACAGGGAAGGGGGAACACAAGCTCCCAACTTCTGGGGGAAAAGTATCTTTTACATCTGTGCCAAGGTGGTAGACACCCTATGCCCAAGAAGAACTTCACATCTTGTCTCTTGTGTTAATCAAAATAAAGTCATTATAAAACAAAACCTATGTATATATGAAACTAAAATAGCTTCTCCTTAGATATGCTGATTGCAAAATACTGGTAACGTTCATCCAAACTTTACCTCTCTCCCTTCCTCTCTTTCTTTTAGTAGCCTTGTTTCCCTGGTGCCCTAAACACGTGATAGAATTCAGCACTGGACAGAATTATTGAATCATCTGTATAAATTGTGAAAGTAACAAGGATATCTGGTCTATACTTGCTAGTGTATAAATTATTTTTTTCCTGCCAAAAACTGTAAAAAATTACCTTGGTAACCAACAGTTACTTAGTATAAATGGAAGCCTGAATCAAAGATATAAAATAACAGATCATTTAACCACCTAAATAAATAGAAGGAGAGATATAACATATTCTGTATTTTCTCCTCCAGGAGAAAATAATAAATTCACCCATGTGGTATGATTATTACAACACTGAAACAACAAAACACAATTGCACAAGTTCTAATGCCGTGTTCATGGGTGCAGGTAAACACCTGATTTTTAATATGCATGGCCTGGGATGAGAGATACTTAAACCTTTCCCCCAAACAAGTATTTTAAAATAGGACGCATCAAACGACAGGCCCATGCTGTGTATTGACTAACCAAAGACTTGGCCTGAGACAGAATAAACATTGCAAATTTTTTCATCTAGGTTTAAAATAAAATCTATCACCACTATGACCAAATACTAGAATGTGATCTAACTTGGCCTCCTTTCCATTTTTAAAGTCTCTCTATATCAGTGTTTCTACAAGTGTCTTCTGGAAGCCACCCGAGTCACAGACACTGGCGAACTGGTTAAAATGCAGTACCCAGCGTACACGGTCTTGGGGGGCGGGGCGGTATCCGGGGTGGGGGGTCGAGGACGAGTCCAGATGCAAATTTTCAAATCTCTTGAGGTGCCTTAAACACATTCCAGATTAAGATCTGCTGAATTAATGTTTTACTATCATGGTTCTTTAAATTTAAGCCCTTCCTTGGCCTTGAGATGGCTCATTCCAAGGTAAGTTCAGAAATGAAAGATTTAGTAGCCAGGAATTTGCAGAAGAAAGGTAAACAGGAAGCTAGACTCTGTTCTGGAGATCAAATGAACCCACAGAGGCTGGGAGGAAACAGGGAATTAAGCTAGTTGTTAACTAAGCCTCCTCCTCCTTCCCCCTGGAAACGTACTACGAAGAACAACGGAAGAGGAGAGATGGAAAGCAATCTTCAAGATTTCATATGAGTTGGTGATGAAACATCCAATTTTATTCTAGCTGCCTGGTGAGGGTAGATTCTTCTTCATAGAGGGGAAAGCTCAGAGGTAAACCAAAGCCGTGATAGCCCATAGGAATCCACTCAGACTCACCCAGAGAATGCTGTATTCTTTTACCTGATCACTGACACGACTGTAGCCCAGGATCATACATTTCCCCCCTTAGGTTATTATTTTAATCTTCGTTTGTCCCTAAACCTTAGCTTTTCTAGATCCAACCTCCTCCTGCCCATCACGTATATTATGAGCAATAAATTAAAATGGCAACTTGGTTAGACGTGCTAATCTGTGACTAAATATTTAACAAGGGCACAGAAAAATTTACATTTTGATCTTCAAACACTGGAAAATAAATGCCCTCAATTGTGAGCTTTCCAAATTGGCAAGACTGCAAGGGCAAAACAAAATTTCCATCCATTTGACTGACCCCTTGAGAGGTGAGCTATTATTAGCAAGCAAGAACTTGCCAGAATCTATCTGGAAAATATCGGACGAAAAGTGATTGAAACGAAAAGCATGTACTTTCAGCTGGTCAGTGGAGCCATGTCTGAATGAGACAGATGATAAAATATTACATATGTATATATAATGTTTATGCCTACACATCATGCATATAATATATCATATAGGTCTATATATCGAATAATTCATTTTAATTCAGCAATATTTGTTGAATGGCTGTTGAGTTGGACACTAAGCAGTGCTAGGTTTGGGGAACACAAACAATGAGATCTACATTCTCTTACCTCCAGGGACTCACAAGTTGGAGAATGTGTGAGAAGGATCACTGATTTCTACAACTTCATGCAACCTGACAAAGGTGATATTAGCCACTTGCAGAAAAGAAGCCTTCCTTGAGAAGATGTTTACCTCTTCAGGAGTTCAGCAGACATAGGAGGTGGGGAGTGTCCTGGCAGAAGAAACAGAATTTACAGGTGAGGAGTACATGGCTGGGATACAGGGGTTGGGAATGAGTTGGGTAAGGGACAGTAGTGCTTATGGTTTGAATGATAAGTTCATGTACATATTGACTTATTCAGCAAACTCTCAATGGTGTTGAAGGAGATAGGCGCTGGGTTCAGAGGCAGAGGAGACATGGCTTGCCCCGTCATGGCTCATGAGATAGGAAGAGAGTGGTGGAATACAGGATGGTGACTTCGAACCAAACAGAAACCTGTTTAATTCTGGATGGATTTTTTTTTTTTTTTGATACCTTTCTAGGTAATAGCTGCCATTTCATCGAGCACATCCCAAATGCTATGCTGAGTTGCTAGCTATCAATATGTTACTGCTGATCCTTTCTAGGTAATAGCTGCCATTTCATCGAGCACCTCCCAAATGCTATGCTGAGTTGCTAGCTATCAATATGTTACTGCTGATCCTTTCAAAACCCCTGCATGAAGGGTAGTTTTTTAATGTACAGACAGAGAAACTCTGGATGCCTAAGACTGCATTGCTTGTAATCCATGAAGCTTGGATTTGTACAGACATTGATCTCACTGACCTGGTAATTATAAATGCTGAAGAACAGCTGAATTCAAGTACTTCCGCCACCCTACACCCTGCCAAATATACCATCTCAAAATGACTTGGGACCACTCTGGCCTCTGAGGCTGCGGGACAGCTCTGCAGAATCCTTGCAGGTGATTTATGTCTGTCTGCTCTTCCAAGAGACCAGAGCTTATTGCCTTGCTGGGCAAAGCGGCAGCGACTCCCTGCCCCACCCATCTGTATCCCCCCAAAGCAAAGATTTCCAATTACTGCTCTGCAGAAAATGTCAAAAGCATTACTCAACTATTCATTATCCCAGGTTTTGTAATTTTTCATATGTTTTTACTCTTATCTGCTAGCACTTGAAAAAGACCAGCGTTTTCCTCTTAAGGGAGCTTAATTTGCAGAGCTATGCAGTCTCCCTATTATGTTCTTATCACCCTCTCCCTGTGGTAGGCAGAATGACAAGGATGACAAAAAAAGAACCAAAAAATATTTGAAGGCCTTCCTGAAAATCCACGAGAATGAGGAATCCAAAAAGGCAGAGGCTTCTGTTCCTGGAGTGACCTGGAACAAGGCCGAGGGCGGCGGGCATTAACCGGCACAATTCACTCAGCAGGGGCTCTTGGCCCTCAACAAGACTACCACCCCGGGGCCACGGGGCTTTGAGGATTTCTTTGAGTGGTTTAACTGGGGGATTAAGCAGCTCTGAGGTGCCAAGAGGTTCCTCTGAAATTCTTGAAATTCTTATTACGAGTGTTAAATTAACTTTGGTATCCCAAAGACCAGAGGCCAAGGGTGGCTTAGTCCTCTCCGCCCCGCCCCCCCCCCCCCCCGTCTCCTTTGGCCTCTCTGCCCCATTTTTATATTATACAGCACTTGGCATTTTTCTCAGTGCCGTGTAAAGTGCTGTGCAAAGGCCACTTCCAGTCCCCTAGCTCCCGCTCTTCCACCTAGATGGCGCCCCAAGCCCCGCCATCTGGAAATTCTGAGCTGCCATCTCGCTCCATCCTTTCCTCCCCAGGATACCCAGATTTCCGAAGCCAGCGCCCGGGGGGGGCTCCGAATTCACCCGCAAGGACTCTGCCCGCGGGAGTGCAGGGCTCGGGGGAATCCCCGCCCACCTGGTCATTCCTGCAGGGGAATCCCCGCCCCCCGTCCCTGTCACTCCAGGAAGGGAGTTCCCGCCCCTCGCATCTACCAGAGGGAGGGAATCCCCGCCCACATCCAGGAGGCTCGGCAGAGCCCCAGCGCCGCGCAGCTGGGAGAGCCGGGCTAGGAGCGGGCTCTCGGCGCCGGTGCGTGCGGCCCGGGGCAGCGGCGCGCGGGAGGTGGCTGCGGCTGGGACTCGCCGGGCCGAGGACTCCCGGGATTGCGCCTCCCGTGGTTGCGGGCGAGCCGCGGCGCGGCGGCTCTCGGCAGGCGCGGCGGTAGCACCGGCGGTGGCAGCGGCGGCGGCAGCGGCGTGGGGACCCATCGGGCGGCGCCTGGGTCCGGACGCGCGAGGAGCAGCCTCCGCCGAGCCGCGTGCAGGTGAGGCGACCGTCCCTCTGCGGCCGGGACGTGAGGCTTCGGGTGGGTGGGGCCGGGGGGGTGAGGCTTGGCACCCCCGAAACCTCGTGCGCCCAGGAAAGTTTAGTGACAATTCCAGGTGCCGGAATCCCAGCCCCAGGGAGGCGGTGAGTAGGGGCGCGGAACCCCGGTCCCACGCTGGGCGGTGCAAACTCCGGGTTCATCCGGCCAGGGGCAGGGAGGACGCGGCTGCGGGAAGAGGGCCCGACGGAACGGTCGGACAGCGGGGACAACCCGAGACGCACTGCCGGCCACATTCAGGACAGGGCCTGAAGCCCCTGCCCCGGCGCGCGCCCAGGATTCCCATCCCCCGGCCATCGCCAGGTTCCCTCCTCTCGGGCGGAGGTATTCAGGTGCTCTGGCCTCAGGTGCTGCCTTGGGGATCAAGGCAGCACCTGAGCACCTCCCGCACCTGAGTACCTCCCGCGCCTACTCATCTCTTGCCCCGTTCCTGCCTGGAGAAGAGACACGCGGCGCCAGGGCAGGGCGCGCGAAGAGCAAGGGCATCTTTGGGAGGTACTGGCGTCTGCCAGAGAGATGGGGAACTGCTGTTGGGAAAATCCTGCTGGGCCTTCTCTCCCCCTGAAGTCCAGGTCTTCCGCAAACCTGGCCTTCTTTCTCTTTTCTCTCTCCCTCCGTCTCTGATGTGCTTTTAGATCTTTGGGCTGGTTGTCTTCCTGCAGTGCTGAATTGGGTGCGGGAGGGTCTAGTGTCCCTGGCTAGAGTTTCCAGAAGCTTGTCCTCAGCAGCCCTGATCTGTGCCAAGACCTTGATAAGGGGACACTGGAGTGTGAAGAGGCCAAGGTCTGGCCCAGGCTGGAATGGCAGGCACGAGGGCATTCCCCAGCTGCAGACGTGCCCTGGGACTGCAGGTGGAGGAGTGCTGGGGAAAGGAGTAGCCTCTTGCAGCTTGCGCAGCCTCTTGCCTATTACCATCTGAGCCACCATGGGATTCCCTGGTGGCTCAGATGGTTAAAAAAAAAAAAAAAATCTGCCTGCAATGCGGAAGACCTGGGTTTGATCCCTGGGTCTGGAAGATCCCCTGGAGAAGGGAATGGCATCCCACTCCAGTATTCTTGCCTGGAGAATTCCATGGACAGAGGAGCCAGGCAGGCTACAGTCCGTGGGGTCGCAAAGAGTCGACTGAGCCTCTCACAGAGGCCAAGTGCTTTGGATGGATGTGTTTTCCTTGACAAGTCATGATGGAGGTGGTTGCAGAAACTCATACTCTGGGTCAGCACCTTCTGTGCCAGTGAGGCCTCCCCAACTCAGTCTGCTCTGAACTTGGGCTCTAGGGACCTGGTTTTCTACCCACACTAGGGTTAGCTTTTCTGGTCTGTGACTTCTGAGTGGGGGTCGAGTAGGAACAGGCTGGCCGATGTGGTGTAAGACGTCTGCTTGTGGGGGCAGAATAGAGTGTCCCAGAACATACCGTTGCCTGGAAGTGGTAGTTTTAGCTTCCTCAATTCCTTCTTCCACTAGAATGGGCCCCAAACCTGCCGCTCCACTAATAACCACAGTGGGGGGCAGGGGCGGAGTGCAGAGCTAGATGTAGGAGTAAGGGAGTGGCAGGTGCTGAGAAAGGAAGAATCTGAATCATGAAAAGTACATAAAATGAAAGTGAAGTCGCTCAGTCGTGTTGGACTCTTTGCAACCCCATGGACTATATAGCCTACCAGGTTCCTCCGTACATGGGATTTTCCAGGCAAGAATACTGGAGTGGGTTGCCATTTCCTTCTCCAGGGGATCTTCCCGAACCAGGGATCGAACCCAGGTCTCCTGCATTGTGGGCAGATGCTTTACCTTCTGAGCCACCAGGGAAGCCCCATGTAAAGTGCATAAATGTACTTTAACATAGTTAGGGCTGCCCTGGCTTAGAGGTAAAAAATCCGCCTGCAGGGCAGGAGACACAGGAGATGTGGCTTCGATCGCTGGTCAAGAAGATCCCCTGGAGGAGGGCATGCCAACCCACTCTAGTGTTCTTGGCTGGAGAATCCCCCATGGACAGAGGAGCCTGGTGGGCTGTGGTCCACGGGGTCACAAAGAGGTGGACATGACTGAAGCGACTGACACTAATATACATAGTTATGAAGTGACTGAATTAACTAACATAGTTAATATGATCCTGGAAAAATACTGAATTCTGCTTTAAATCTCTATCACTGAAATTGATTTTGCATGCACTTAAGTCAGTTTACTATTTAAGGAAACATAATAATTTCTCCATTCAGTTCAGCCATTTTCGGATTACCTGTGGTTTGCTGTGCACAGGGGCTTAGAGGTTCCTGGGGACGTGCGTAGGTGACAGAGGTACCCTCCTTACTGTCAGAGCTTCAATCTGTCAGGAGATGTGAGATGTACACTGAGACCTCTATGCAAACCGGTGTCCATGTGTCATGTATAGACAGCCTATGTTTATTGGGTGAAGGGATGAAGGGATGATCTAATGAACAAAGTGCCTGAAGAATGATCCTGATGGAACATTTTGGGAAGATGGTGGAGAAATAAACCATCTTTGACTGAGGGGATCTGACCACCTTAATGGAGGAGCTATGTGCTCTAGGATGATTAGTCTGCTCTCTTGCAGGAAGAATTGGGACTGGGGAGAAGTGAGAGGTGAGGAGCTGGGTGAGCTTCTGGTAATAAGATGGGGGGCAGAATGTATTGGAGGTCTGAGCTGGTGGGTGGCAGTGGGCTTGGAAGAAAGGAAAAGCTCATCAGAGATGGGCTTGGAGTATGGGCACCACTTAGCCTGGGAGTGAAGAAGAAACAAATGTCACCTGCAGGTGAGGGGCAGAATACACAGTTGGCTGAAGTGGAGGGGTTTAGAGTTTTAACAGTCAGCAAACCGGAAACCTGGAGAAATCCTTTCAGACTTTTCCTTCTTGACTTCTCCCACATTTAATCAGTCTCAAAGGTCTACTGATGGCCTCTACTTGTAATACCCATCCATGGCTCCCAGGACCCGTGGGATGAAGTCCCAGTCCTCTGCCCATCTTCAGATTTCTCTCCTGCCATGTCCCCCGCACGCACACACGCTATAGTGCTCCTGACCTGTCCTCCTCTCAGCCTCTATGCTCCTGTCCTTCTGAGGGGTAGCGGGAAACTGAGGTCCTGGAATATCCTTTCTCCCCTGGTCCTCCTGATGAACAGTTTTTATTTTTCAAGATCCAGCTCCAAGTGTGAATTCTCTGCCTCCCCCCCACCCCCCTAGGAGACGTAAAGCAGTCCCGCCTTTGGTCCATCGCTCTACAGAGCCCCCTTTGCGCATTCATCATGCTGCCTGGGCCTGTTTCTTTGTTTCCTTTTGGCCACACTGCATGGCATGGGGGGTCTTAGTTCCCCAACCAGGGATCGAAACTGCTTTGGAAGCATGGAGTCCTAACCACCAGACCATTAGGGAAGTCCTGGACCTGTTTCTTTAGAACCTTATCTTATTCATGCCCAGAAAAGGCCTCGACCAGTCAGTCACCCACCCAACTTGCTCAGGTTGGACAAGGAGAAAGACAGTCTACACTCCAGATACTGCCCCCCCCCAAATCCATTGTGCCAGCTGATTGTACTCTGGGGTGTTGTCCCAAGCCTGACTTGAAAGTTCCAGAACTAGTGGGCTGCACAAGGTAACAGAGACTGTGCATACTCACTGGCCTAGATCATGTGGGCTCAAGTGACTCAGACTATGGTGGGAGGAGGGGAGGTGTTCCTGTTGGAAGGTGGCCCCAGGTTCCTCTTTCTGCATCTTCCACAAGGAGAAACATCCTAAAGAAGACAGACCCACAAAAGGTCAGGAGCAAGCCCAAGGAGAGGCTGAATCCCATTAACAGGACAGACTTGGAGACTTGACAGGTTTTAACCTCTTTCCTCTGCCCTCAGAAATGTGTCCAAACTACCAAGTAGGATGCTCGGCAGGCAGTCTCCCGAGGAGAGTGGGCGGACAGGTGCAGGCAGGAATGTGTGAGAAGGCCAGCGTCTCAGGAGGGTGATGGAAATCAGCCATCGACAGAGACTGAGAACAGCATATGTGAGGGGTGCCCATGGTAGCCAGCTTGCAAGGGACGAAGGAGGGAGTGGTTGCCAAGACAGTGGAAGTGGGGAGCGTAGACGCTGAATCCAGAAGCATGCCAGTTGAAAATAACAGGAGACTAGTTGGAGGAGGTGCTAAGGTTTAAGGTTTAAGGGAAGATTTATTCAGGAGAGTCCCCAGGCATGTTTAGTAAACAAAAGAGAAGTGGGAGAGAATGGAGTCAAGAAATGGAGTCTTTGGGAAGGAAGAGGCCAGAAGCATCAGGAGCAGGTGCAGAGAAAGAATAGAACTGGCATCTGCCCTCCCTGGAAGGTAGGAGGGGAGCAGAGGTGGGGTGAGATTCTGGAGGCGCCTGCACTGCAGCAAAGGGGAGTGTCAGCCTTGGTAAAAGAGCAGGGATGCCTGCGGAGAGCCAGGAGGGCACTGTGTCAGGCTGCGAGCTTGGGGGACAGGCCACTTTGGCCAGGGGATGAGCCTGGCTCCTGGCGCTGGCAAAGACAGCCCAGAGGGAAAGGTGGGATTGTGGAACTGGGGTCAGAGACCTGGCTGGAACCTCTTGGAGCTGCCATTTCTTCATGTGCAATGTTGGTAGAAGAGCTGTTTTTCAGGGTTATTCTTAGGAGGAGTAAAAAGAGATACTGAGATATGCATGTGTCTCAATGATAACACCTGGGATGTCTTGGGTCCTGATGAGGGTGTGTTGAGAAACGGATAAGCCTCTCGCCAGAGTCAATGACAGCCCAGTTGAATGCAGAGACAGGACTGTTTAGTAGACCCAGCAGGAGCTTTCTTTCTTTCTGAGTGAGAGATGTTATCACGCCCTCTCTGATGCGATGGTGAAGTTGGCAGGGCCCAAAGCAGGGGATTCCTGGAGGGTCTCCCCTCTCCTCAGTGGTTTCTGGAAGGGGCAGTACTTTCAGATTTGCTAATTCCTGCATTCTGGGAAGCTGAGGCCCAGAAAAGCAGAGAACTCGCTCATTTCAGTACAACCAGAGCTAGAATCACATGGGGGCTTCCCTGGTGGCTCAGACGTTAAAGAATCTGCCTGCAATGCAGTAGACCAGGGTTTGATGCATGGGTGGGGAAGATCCCCTGGAGAAGGGAATGGCAACCCACTCCAGTATTCTTGCCTGGAGAATTCCATGGACAGGAGCCTGGTGGGCTGCAGTCTGTAGGGTCGAAAAGATTTACACATGATATAGCAACTAGCAGACTACACAGGGCTAGAATCACAGTCTAAGTTGCTCAGTCTGGGAACCGTCAAATGGCAAGATGCAGGTGAGTGAGGAGGAAGTCACAGTCTCTGTACCCCCTTGGTTTTATTAATGGCTCTGCTGTTATACTTAGAAAGATTAGATAAATATTCTCACTCCTTCAGAAGGAGGGGAGGCTAAGGAGCACTTAACTTGATTTAGGAATTACTCAATAGATGTGTGCCAAATTAAATGATATTTGGGGAAAATGTGCAGAATGCTTTTTAAGGAAAGAGAAGTATAAAAATATGTACTCAGATTATCCTTGATATATTTTTCCAACTGGATAGTCTTGTGTCTAGATTATGTTGTCAATTAGACTTATGCATAGGTTCCACATAAAATGATAGATCCTTTTATGGTATTTAAAACTTCTCCATCCTTGATCTTTATAATAACCATCTTCTAGAAATGGAAAAAAAGGCTGGTCTTGGGAAAGAATACATTTCCCCCTGGGGTTCTGCAGCTCTGGGCAGAGACAGGATTTGAACCAGGTAGGGCATCTGATTTAGACTTGAATGGCCCCTGATTTAAAGAGCTCAGCATTCTATTTACAAATGTGTTCAGGAAAACACTGGGAGCATTTACGGTTTGAGAACTCAATAGTTGAAGAGGCCCTTTGTGGTCTGATAAGGCGGCCGAGTCGAGAGCTGGCTTGTTGAGGCACTAAGTGTGCAGAGAAGACACATTTGTCTTTTAAGTCTTTCCAGCTCCGGGAAGAGGCCTGCCCCTGGCTGGGCCCTCACTCCAATGCCAATAATGTCTTCGCCACCCCACATTCTCACTGGGGCTGGGAAACGGTCCCCATTTTGAGAGCCGCTGGCTCTGGGGTGCACGTACTACCTACACAAATACACTGAGTGAATGGTGACTGGTCTGTTAACTCGCAGAGAATCAGAAACTTCAGAATTAACTCTCTTTATGAAGCAGTCTGATGAAACCAGCAAGCATGGAACATCTGGCTGATTGAGTTATTCTTAGATTATTTGCTTGTAGGTTTTAAAGTGTTTCTGTGGCTCATCGAATACTCTAACATGCAAAGGGGTTTGGGAGAAGCAGGGTTTGGGGAAAAAAAGAGAACTCATTTTGCCCACATCCACGTCGCAGCTTTAGATGAAATAATAGCAGAGAGGGAAAGTTTTGTTGCCTTAAGCAGCCTGAAATGCTTAGCTATCCACATGAGGATTTAAAAAAAAACACATACCCTGAAGGATTTGCAAATCCCTGAAGGAACCTAATCTAATCCCTTGCCATCAGGTGGAAGTAAATTTAACACGTTGCAGAATGGACCCGTGGCGTTTGAGCAGCCTCCTGAAGAGGGGCTTTCGTGGTGTGTGTGTGTGGCCCTTAATAGAATGACGCTCCAGACTGGGGCCCTGGAGGACTTTGGCAGGAGTGGAAGTAGATTTGGATGAGTTACTCATGGTCTCCCTTTTTATTAGCATCTGATACCACTAGCAGTTGGCCTTGCCTGCACTCGACCTTAGCTAACACTGCCACCTTAACTCAATCGTTTGAGTTAAAACACATACGCTCTGGCTTCCAAGGGTTCATCATCCTGCTTTGCTAAACATCAAGATGCACAGATGCAGTGCAGAGAAGATTCCTCCCATACCTAAGAGCCGTGAAATCCAAAGCCCTATCCCAGGCTGAGACCTGCCCACTGCAGGAGTACAAGCTCTGTCGGGAGGAGGCTGGGAGGGAGGCTAATTTTGGATCAGGATGTTCTCAGTAGAGGGTGGGGGCACTAGGCTGCCTGACAGGGCAGGCCTCTGGGCATCTAGAGGAAGGTAGTGGGAAGAGGGACAGTGCCTGGGAGGCTGGCCCCCTGGGGACCCTGTCTGGCTGCTGTCACCCCTGATGAGCTGCTGGGATACCTAGGGAGGGAGATGGAATAAACACCGGCTCTTTTGTCCCTTTCAGCAAAGGTTAGTGCTCTGCATGTGTGCGTGCGTGCATACTAAGTCACTCAGTCATGTCTGACTCTCTGCGACCCTATGGACCCTGCCAGGCTCCTCTATGCTTGGGATTCTCCAGGCAAGAATACTGGAGTGGGTTGCCATGCCCTTCTACAGGAGATCTGTCCAACCCAGAGATCAAACCCCTGTCTCTTTACGTCTCCTGCATTGGCAAGTGGGTTCTTTACCACTAGCGCCCCCTGGGAAACCCCCAGTGCTCTGTGAAAGTGAAAGTCACTCAGTCGTGTCCGACTCTTTGCAACCCCATAGACTATACAGTCCATGGAATTCTCCAGGCCAGAATACTGGAGTGGGTGGATAGCCTTTCCCTTCCCCAGGGGATCTTCCCAACCCAGGGATCGAACCCAAGTCTCCCTCATTGCAGGTGGATTCTTCATCAGCTGAGCCACAAACGAAACCCAAGAATACTAGAGTGGGTAGCATATCGCTTCTCCAGCGGATCTTCCCAACCCAGGAATAGAACAGGGGTCTCCTGCATTGCAGGCAGATTCTTTACCAACTGAGCTATCAAGGAAGCCCTCCAGCGCTCTGTAGATGCCTTCTAATGCGAACTTGCTTGTCCTGTTTATGAATCTTGGGGTGTTGTTGGAATTTCGGTATTCCACAAGACCCTTTCTCTGTGAGCCATGCTGTCTGGGGTTGGTGTAAACAAGTTTGAACACCCTGTAATGCTCTTACCTCTAAAGAATATCAAGTGGTTCCTGACCCTGCTTATATTTGCAATGCAGGTGATCACATATAATTATAAAATCTCTTCTGGTGTTTGAGCATTTCTTTTTTTACACCCACAAAGATGACGATGGAGCCAATTTTAATAAAGCCAGATGTCAACAAACTCTTTATGTCTTGGCATGTTGGCCAGTGGACACATAGAAGGTCTGATTTCAGCTGTCTTTCACTTGGATTCCCCAACCCCTCTTTTTGACACAGTGTATTTTGTAGAGATTGGGGTAAAACTAGGGTGTGCTATATGGGTCTCTTGGTGAAGAAAATTAACTTCTAAGGCTCACACACCGTGCAAAGATTATCACAAAATCACTCAGCATGCAATTTTGGCATCGCTTTCCTCAACTTGTCTGCTGCCCACTCTCCACTCCAGCCCCGCCCTGGTCACCGTTACTCCCAGTATCATTAGGCTGACAGAAGAGACAGCTGTCCCCAGAAAACACGCTCCAAGTGTCCCCATCAGCACGGATTCTCATGACAGAGTAGACAGTGAGATGGCTCGGGGAGTGGAAGGTGCCGGAAAGGATTGCATTAACTCCTCTCTGGATCTGCTACTCGTCTTTCAAAACCTGAGCACATGTGAGGCTGACTGATTTCATTATGGTGATGGCTGGGGAGCAGCATTCAGGCACTGGCACCCAGGAGTCACCCACGGCACCTGAGCACCCTTCTCACCTTCTGGCCCCTCACCTGCTCAGCATCCTGGACACAGTCTATCTCTTGAGGGTCTCGGAAGATGATCGGCCCTTTTCTTCATACTCTTCTCAATCCACACTCCTCAGCGTGTGTGTGTTAGTCGCTCAGTCATGTGTCTGACTCTTTGCGACCCCATAGACTGTGGCCCTCCAGGCTCCTCTGTCCATCGATTTCCCCAGGCAAGAATACGAGTAGGTTGCCATGCCCTCCTCCAGGGGACCTTCCCAACCCAGGGATGGAACCCAGGTCTCCTGCACTGCAGGCGGATCCTTTACCGTCTGAGTCAGCAGGGAAGCCCTCAGGATCCGACATGATATTCAATACATGGGGCTAAATGAACGTTGTTTGAACATTCCCTAGTTGGCAGGCACAGTTCTAGACACTTTTAAACGTATTAATTCATTTCGTTCTCATAACCATCTGATGAGGTTCACGCTGTTATCATCCCCATGTTTGTTTCCTAAGGCTGCTGTGAGAAATGACCACAAACTTGGTGGCTTAGAACAACGGAAGTTGATTCTCTCATAGTTCGGGAGTCAGAAGTCTGGAGTCAGGTGTCAGCAGGGCCATGCTCCCCCTGGAGGCTCTCGGGGCGGAGCCTTCCTGGTCTCTTCAGGCTTCTGGGAGCTGTCAGCACCCCTGTGGCTGGCCCACTCCCGTCTCTATCTCTGTCCACGTCACCTTCTGGGCGGAGCCTTCCTGGTCTCTTCAGGCTTCTGGGAGCTTGCCGGCACCCCTGGGGCTGGCCCACTCCCGTCTCCATCTCTGTCCACGTCACCTTCTGCTCTGTGCGCTTGTGTCTTCTCTTACGTCTGCATGTCTTTGTCTCACATGTCTCCTGTAAAGACACTTGTCACTGGGTTTCGGGCCACCCGGATAATTCAGGATGATCTCAAGATCCTTAATTTAATTATATCTGCAAATAAGGTCATATTCCCAGGCACCAGGACATGAACATGTTCTTTTCAAAGTCACCATTTAACCAACTATGTGCCCTTTTGCAGATGGTGTCTTGTGGTTAGCCCATTCTCCAAGGTTACAGGAGTTTGTGGAACCAGGATTTAAGTAGAGCAGTCTGGCTCTAGAGCCTGTGTTCTTGAGCTGCAAATCTTCCTTGGCTTACAGTATCGTAGCGGTGGTTCAGTCGTGTCCGACTCTTGCGACCCTAGGGACTGTAGCCCACCAGGCTCCTCTGTCCGTGGGATTTCCCAGGCAAGAATACTGGAGTGGCATGCCATTTCCTTCTCCAGGGATTTTCCCGACCCAGGAATTGAACCTGGGTCTCCTGCCTTGCAGGTGGATTCTTTACTCACTGAGCTACAAGGGAAGCCCCTGTAATACAATATGGTTACATACTGTAATAAACTCATCAGAGTAATATTGCAAATTGTAAATATCATAAGTCAAAAATGTATTCAGTGCACCCAACTTACCAAACATCACAGCTTAGCCTAGCATACCTTAAATGTGCTCAGAACACTTGCATTAGCCTAAAGCTGGGCAAAATCATCTAACGCAAAACCTATTTTATTTGAAGTGTTGAACACCTCATGTAATTTATTGAATAGTGTATTGAAAGTAGAATGGTTACAAGGGTACAGAATGGTTGTAAGTATATCGGTTGTTTACCTTGGTGATGGCGTGGCTGACTGGGAGCTGCAGCTCACTGCCAACTGCCCAGCATCTCCAGCGAGTGTCATAGCAAATTATTGTTAGCCCAGGAAAAGATTAAAATTCGAAGTGTGGTTTCCACTGACTGGGTATCACTTTTGTACCATCATAAAGTTGAAAACTAAGATCTGAGATCATGGCATCTGGTCCCATCACTTCATGGCAAATAGATGGGGAAACAGTGGAAACAGTGGCAGACTTTATTTTGGGGGGCTCCAAAATCACTGCAGATTTCATAGCTGGTGATTGCAGCCATGAAATTAAAAGACGCTTACTCCTTGGAAGGAAAGTTATGATCAACCTAGACAGTATATTAAAAAGCAGAGATATTACTTTGCCGACTTTGTCAACAAAGGTCCATCTAGTCAAGGCTATGGTTTTTCCAGTAGTCATGTATGGATGTGAGAGTTGGACTATAAAGAAAGCTGAGCACAGAAGAATCGATGCTTTTGAACAGTGGTGTTGGAGAAGACTCTTAAGAGTCCTTTGGACTGCAAGGGGATCCAACCAGTCCATTCTAAAGGAGATCAAGCCTGAGTGTTCATTGGAAGGACTGATGTTGAAGCTGAAACCCCAATATTTTGGCCACCTGATGCGAAGAGCTGACTCATTTGAAAAGACCCTGATGCTGGGAAAGATTGAAGGCAGGAGGACAAGGGGACGACAGAGGATGAGATGGTTCGATGGCGTCACTGACTCAGTGGACATGAGTTTGAGTAAATTCAGGGAGTTGGTGATGGACAGGGAGGCCTGGTGTGCTGCGGTTCATGGGGTCACAAAGAGTCGGACGTGACTGAGTGACTGAACTGAACTGAAAGTTGAAAAATTGTGAGTTGAACCATCATAAGTTGGGGGACCATCTATCATCTCTGCCTCTCAGTAAATGTGCTCCTCTGATTGTTTATGGTATGAACGGATGGCAGGATGGGTGGATGGGTAAAAAGATGCTGATAATAGTAACTGATCAACACTCTACTTCCCAGTACTTAATGAGAAGTATACCAACATCAACAAATAATCATTTTTTATGCTGTTGCCTCAGGACTCGACCTTGGGTCCTTTTCTCTAGTTATTCTCCCTTCTGGGGAGAGCTCATCTACCATCTGTATGATGTTGCCTCCCAAATGTATGTCTCTAGCTCACTGACTTCCAGACCCACATGCCTACTGCCAGCTTGACATCCCCACATGGGTAGAGAATGGGTGCTTCAGACCTAACAGGACTAAAATGGAAGCCTTGAGATTTTCCCTTCAGGCTAGTTCTTCCCTTCTCCCCTCCTCTCAGTAAACAGCACCACCATCCCCTTGCAGGCTCATTCCCTCAACTACAAACCACCCCTTTTTCTTCTCTCTGCCGTACAGTCAACAGGTCAGTGTGTGAGTCCTGCGGGGCCTTCCTCCAAAATCCACCTCCTGCTCCCACCTTCCATGGCAGGCTCCAACTTGAAGCCAGTGCGCCTTGTTGCTGGAGCCTTGCTGCTGTGGTCCTCTAACTGGGCCTCCCCAGAAGAGGACTCTTGAGCCCCAGTCCTTTCTCCTCAGAGCAGCCAGAAGGGCCTCTCGACACACAAATCAAGTCAAGTCACTCTGTAGCTTCAGTCAGGGGGTTTCTCATTGCCGTTCAAATATAATTCAGGTCCTTTTCTCCTACCTGCCTCTCAGGTGACTTCCTGTCTTCCCACCCAGTGCTCTCACTGTCTGTGCCCAGGCACACTGTCCTTTGTGGAACATAGCAGGCTCTGTCCCAGAGGAGGGCCTTACCCCTTTCTGGAAGCTTCTTCCTCTGAACCTTCAGGGGCCTTCTTCTCTGCAATCATATGATCTAAAATGGCCCCATCCCCCAGGTGCTCTATCATGTTACTCTTATTTCATTAGAGCTGAAGCTTTTCTATTTGCTTATTACTTATCTCACCTGTTGGGATGTAAATTCCATCAAAGCAGGGACATTGCGCTTTTCACTGTGTCTCCAGTGCTGACAACATTGCCTGGTATACAGTAGGCCCTCAGTAAGTAGCTGGTTGTACAAATGGAGCACTTATTATGTTCCAGACACTGATCCCAGTTATCCTTATGTTCCAGATGATGAAAAGTAGGCTTCAGTTCAGTTCAGTTCAGTCGCTCAGTCGTGTCCGACTCTTTGCGACCCCATGAATCGCAGCACGCCAGGCCTCCCTGTTCATCACCATCTCTCGGAGTTCACTCAGACTCACGTCCATCGAGTCCGTGATGCCATCCAGCCATCTCATGCTCTGTCGTCCCCTTCTCCTCCTGCCCCCAATCCCTCCCAGCATCAGAGTCTTTTCCAATGAGTCAACTCTTCGCATGAGGTGGCCAAAGTACTGGCGTTTCAGCTTTAGCATCATTCCTTCCAAAGAAATCTTCTTCAGAATGGACTGGTTGGATCTCCTTGCAGTCCAAGGGACTCTCAAGAGTCTTCTCCAACACCACAGTTCAAAAGCATCAATTCTTCGGTGCTCAGCTTTCTTCACAGTCCAACTCTCACATCCATACATGACCACTGGAAAAACCATAGCCTTGACTAGACGGATCTTAGTCGGCAAAGTAATATCTCTGCTTTTGAATATGCTATCTAGTTGGTCATAACTTTTCTTCCAAGGAATAAGCGTCTTTTAATTTCATGGCTGCAATCACCATCTGCAGTGATTTTGAAGCCCAGAAAAATAAAGTCTGCCACTGTTTCCACTGTTTCCCCATCTATTTCCCATGAAGTGATGGGACCAGATGCCATGATCTTCGTTTTCTGAATGTTGAGCTTTAAGCCAACTTTTTCACTATCCTCTTTTACTTTCATCAAGAGGCTTTTTAGTTTCTCTTTACTTTCTGCCATAAGGGTGGTGTCATCTGCATATCTGAGGTGATTGATATTTCTCCCGGCAATCTTGATTCCAGCTTGTGTTTCTTCCAGCCTGGAGTTGCATATCTGTTAAGAGCTGGAACAAGAATTTGAACCCAAATCTCTCTGTCTCCTAAGCCTGTGTTCTTACCCATTATTCCACCAAGTTTCTGAGAAGCAGGGTCTGCCCAGGATCTCTACAGAACCCTTGAGTTTTCTAATTCATTTTTCTGCTCAGAAACCCAGGACACAGATTGTTAAAACACAGGGAGGAAATATACTTACTTAGATTCTCAATATACTATTTCCCTGAAAAGTTGGCCCTGGGGCTTAAGCTTGAGCAGTTAAGAAGTTCATTTCTTTTTTTTCTCCACTTACGAATTTAGGCTCAAGACATTTTCAGATCCATCTGGAGAATTAATGGTTTAAACCCTCTTCCTTGAATGCTTACAGGAAAGGCAGAGATGACCAGGTTACATCCTGATCGTATTTGTAGGAAAATGCAAAGGTGGAATTTGTTTGCCTTCACAAGAAGCCCTGAGATCATCCTCCTGCTGGTCTTCCTTTCATATACCTATCTGTAGTTTGTTTTTTTTCTGCCTCCCTGTCTCCTCCAGTAGATAAAACCTTAGGATGAGAACATGGACCCTCGTTTTAGATTGCTTGATAGCAAGACCCTCTGCATTGGGTCTTGCTAAAATACTGGTCTATTTCTCTGTCACCAGTTTGGGGCCAGTCATGGAAGAGGCCAAAGGATATATTCTTGCCAGGATGTGGGGCTCAGAGGAACTTCTGCCAATCGTGCAGACTGGGAGAAATGAGAAAGCAGCTATTTATTTCCTTCCCTGCTCTTGGACCTCCTTTTAAAAGTAAGTTCCATCTTGAGAATTACATCAGCATCCTGATAAGTAAACATCAGACAAAAAGCTACTCTTTCAGGCAAATAGTAATTGTGAGAATGGCCAAGACCCACAGATGTAGGTTGGGCTTTTATTTGTAGAGAGGACTATAGTGGCTGATGAGTGCATTTGGCAAATATAGCTGCCTTCCTGCAGGGAAGCAGAACTCTAGCCATTTGATACGGCATGTGCTTTGCCACTGCTGTCATGAGTGGGATTTGTTATGGTAACCAGAACTTCGCCCGGAGGGTTGTGCATGTCAACTGTCACTCATTAGCAGTCTCCTTTATTTTAATCATAAACTGAAGAGGAGCTGCTCACTGTGCTAACAGGCAGATGGGTAGTCACGATGGAGCCCAGGTACAACTGTGTGTGCTCTCTGGAGGTGGAATAGCGCCGCCCACCACAGCTCTCATTTGCTGGATCAAGAAGTGTTCCTGGATTTCCATTGGTTGAAATCCATGCTGGAACCTGCACTCTAGGATAGTTGGTCTTATTATTTTTCCTCTTTCTTAACTGCTACTCCCCATCTTCCTCTTGACCCAGCACATAAACTTTGCTAACTGTGGTCATGCAGAGATAATGTAGGTAGCTTCCCATAAAACCACTGAAAACTATGAAAGCTCAGCGGACATTTGAAGGAGGTAATATGATCAGCGAAGCTCTGTTCTCTCCTAGAGTTTGTACTTCGTCCTCACCACTGCAAATCAACTTTTCCCCCTCTTTTTCATACAACTAGTATTTATTTAGTAATACACATACAGAAAAGATATAAACACTTCATATTCAATGCATGGGGGATAAAAATAAATAAAATTCAGGTTGCTAGAATTACCAATCCCATCAAATTATTTAACTAACTTTTGGGGTGGAGGAGAAGCAATGGAGACAGCATTGCTTCAGGAACATGGTGAGCTTCCTGAACCCTGCTTTTGATGGAGACTTGGAACTGGCTAAGAACCCCTTAGGCATATTTACTCCTGGATATATTTCTAGGCCTATGTAAATCTGGGTGATGTTACGTTATGCCCTATCATCTGTGGCTGGGAATATGAACCACAGTCCAAAGTGTAGCCAGAACCACTTCTTGAGTTGATGTCAGCAGTGGGTCAGAAACTAGACTGGAAAGTTCTTCCAGGCAGAAGCCACGCCCTGTTGGATGCTGTGACTCAGGCCTGTTGTAGATCCTTCATGAAGATTTTTTTTTTAATGAATGAAACTGGTGTCAGATCAGCATGTCTGAGTCGGGAGAAGAATCTGTAATACATATTTCAGGTCATACCCACAGCTAATCCGTGAAGATCCCTGAAGCCTGAAACAGCCCTGCCCTTCAGAAATTTATCACCTAATCGCAGAGCTAGGAAGTCTGAGGCATGCTAGTTATGATTTAAGATGTATGGGAAGATGAATCTTCTGATGTAAGTGCTTGAGAGTTATCTTTCCTTCACAACATTTTTCCAAATAAAGAGATTTCCGCTTTACACACTGATCATTTTAGGTGATTTCGTGAACATTGCACTTGTACAGCCCTGAGACACTTCTTCAGTAAATCACATACAGACCTACTATGTGCTAAACTCTTACATTCTATTAGAGAAGGCAGGCATTCAGTGTGTTTTAAGCTGTGTTCAAGAACAAGTGATTCACCTCCTTGCTGTGCATCCCAAGGTGCTCTTATCAAGGTCGCTAGTGACATCTCCATTGCTAAATCTAAGGGCTAATTCTCAGCCTTCCCCTTCCTCCTTCAAAGCATTTGATGATACATACAGTTCATCCCTGCTTTATCCTTGAAAGGCATCCTTCCCTTGGCTCTCCGCATATCATACTGTACAGACTTTCCTCCTCACTCACCAGCCAGCATTCCTTCCCCATCTTCTTGACTGCCTTCTCTCTTCTCCCTGATCTCTCACTGCTGAAGGGCCTAGCACTCATTACTTGCACTTGTCTTTTCTTTCTGTGATTACTATCTGTGGTGTCAATCATTCTCATGGCATTAAATACCATCCATCAGCCAAGAATCCACACTACTGTATCTCCATCTTATGCCACCTGCATATAGAATTACCTACTTGACACCTCCGATAATAGTCATCTCAGACTTTAACGTCTAAAAGTAAGTTTCTGATTCTCATCCCTTCCCCTTCCAGATACTTTGTCTTCAGTTAGTTCTTCAACGTATACTCAGAATCTGACCATCCCTCATCACCTTTCTTCATCCCTGGTTCCTCATCTCTCAAATGGGCTCTTTTAGGTGCTGCTCAATTTTTACCTCTTCCATTTCACCATATGGCGTATTCTCAACAGAACAGCCAAGTGATTCCAGATTCAAAATACAAATCAGATCAAATTAGTGCTCTGTTCAAACTTCTCAGAGTAAAAGCCAAACTCATTACTTAACCTACCAGGCCCTTCCCTTCCTCCCTGATTCCCTCTCTGCTCAAGCCCCATACCACCCTGGCACACCTCTGCCTCAGGGCCATTGCACCTGCTGTTCCCTCTTTCTGACATGTTTTTCTTTCTCGTCGCTGACTTGCTGCTTCCTTCAGGTCTCGATTCAAATGTCGCCTTCATTGAAGTCTTCGTGCCACCCTGCCCCAGCCTGAGATTTCATATCCCCCTTCTAAGCTTTATTTTCTCCTTCGCACCTTGTCAGTTTTTAAACATATATTTTACTGACTCAATTTGCTTTTCTGCCTGCTCTGCACCGCTGCAATGAAAAATTTATGAGGCTATTTTTCTGAAGGGGGGAGCCTGTGTGATTCACTCATATCTTCAACACTGAGAACAAGGCTTGGCATACAGCAGGCACTCAGGAAGCAATCTGTTGAGAGAATGAGGTAGAACCATGGGTATTTTTCATTTAAATATTGATGCCCGTGAGGACTGTGATATAATTGGTGGGATGAGCACCAGCATTGATATTTTCTGAACCCTCCCCGGGTCATTCCGATGTGGAGCTGGGCATAAGTTGTTCATTCTTAGAAAGTCCATTAGTCTCCAGACTTAAATTTCAAGGGATGATTTTAATGAAGTTTGTGTTATGTGTAAAAATTTCATCAGAGCATCTTCTTAGAGGGAATGTAATGGACATTCATCCCTGTGTGACCTTGCTGACTTTTGCCTGGAGGCACAAACCCCACTCTTGCCGAATTAAGTGTTTTCTGTGTTAATTTCTCCACTGGGCTTTTCTCTTTATACTGTCAGCTATTGCCATCCATGTATCTGTGGGTTCTGTGTCTGCAGATTCAGTCCATAGCTGATGGAAAATTCCAGAAAGCTCCAAAAAGCAAAACTTGAATTTGCCAGTATATACATTGTACTTATAACCATTTATACAGTGTTAGGTATTATAAGTAGTCTAGAGATGATTTGGGCTTCCCTGGTGGCTCAGACAGTAAAGAATCTGCCTGCAATGTGGGAGACCTGGGTTCGATTCCTGGGTTGGGAGGATCCCCTGGAGGAGGGCATGGCTACCCACTCCAGTATTCTTGCTTGGAAAATCCCCATGGACTGAGGAGCCTGGTGGGCTACAGTCCATGGGGTCACAAAGAGTTGGACATGACTGAGCAACTAAGTACACAGCACACAGAGACGAGTTAAAGTATTAAGAAGAATGTGCATGGGCTATATGCAAATCCTATGCCAGTTTATAGAAGGAACTTGAGTATATGCTGATACTGGTATCCTCAGCAATCCTGGAACCACTGCCTCATGAATATATTTGAAAAGTGAGAGGGAATTTGGATCCAGCTTAATTCCTCTTGTCTGCATGGACTATGCATTTATTTCACACTGCCGCACCCATAAAGCCCCACAAACCCTTACCTAAATTCTGTCCATGACGTAAAACACAGGCTAAGTCTCCTTCCCTCTGAAGAGTGTTTCTCCTCACCCCTCAGCTGGCAGTCTCTCCCAGAACATCTGGCGCACAGGCTGCCTGGCATGTTCTCTTGGCATCTAGCACATGCTGCCCTGGTTGGTGAGTCTTTAGGTGAAAGTGTCTTTCTTTGGTTTTAGCCCTCCCAGGCCAGGCTGTAAACTCTCTCAGGCTCTTGGCCATACCTCTCATCTCTTTGTATCCCCAGCACTATCCTTTTTAAAAGTATTGGCAGCTTCTAAGGAGCATTGCCAAGGGGATAGTGTGTCACTCTTGGTGTAACTGGGGACTGTACCCTTCATAAGCACTCTGGCATTTTTTAACTCTGGGTTATGTTGATCTGTGGGCTTCCCAGGTGGTACTAGTGGTAAAGAACCCCCCTGCCAATGCAAGAGACAGAAGAGATGTGAGTTCGATCCCTGGATCAGGAAGATCCTGTGGAGGAGTGTTAGTTGCTAAATCGTGTCCGCCTCTTGGAACCCCATGGACTGTAGCCCACCAGGCTCCTCTGTCCATGGGATTTTCCAGACAAGAATACTGGAGTGAGTTGCCATTTCCTTCTCCAGGGGATCTTCCTGACCCAGGGATTGAACCTGGGTCTCCTGCATTGCAGACAAATTCTTTACCATCTGAGTCACAGGTGCAGTGACCCACTCCAGTATTCTTACTTGGGAAATCCCATGGGCAGAAGAGCCTGGTGGGCTATGGTCCATAGGATTGCAAAGAATTGGACATGACTGAAGTGACTTAGCACAGCACAGCACAGCATACATTATTGGTCTTTATCTTTCTCATCTCATAAACAACTAAATACGAAGCTTGTAAGATTTAGAATCTAGGATTGCAGTACCCTGGTTGAAAATGACATACCCAAGAAAGCTCAGATATAATCACATTTGCCTTTATTTTCAAAATCAGATTCAAGGAAATAAATTTAAGCTAGCTTTTGGGAACTGCTGGCTGGCGGCTCTGAGACAAGGCAGAGGAGGGCATTGTGTAGAGCCCTTCTCCCTCTATTTGAAATGGTGGCTTTTCTATTAGAGTCTCATTCTCAGGCTAACATTCTTCATTTCAGCAGGCTGGGAGATCAGGTAACCCGATCTATGGGAGTAGGAGGAAGGTTTAGAAACTAAGGTCTTAACACTTTTGTGGCCTTTTGAAACCCTAGGATTGGGGAAAAGTGATGTCATGGTGAGACAGGAAATGTTATAAAGCTGTAAAATGTCATAAAGCAATTTCCATCTGGTATTAGGTGTATAAGACACAGCAAAGAAAAGGGCATTGTGTTTTTATCCAGTAGGGATAAGGTTACTAGATTGGCACATCATGGGAAAAGTGTTGACATAATGAATCTGTACTTTTCAACAAGGTGTTTGGAGGGTCCCTGGTGATATCTTTGTGGGCAAGATGGAGGAACATGGACTGGACAGTTGCGCAATGTGGTGATTTGTAGCTGACTGGCTAAATGCCCGTGCAAAGAGGTTGATGGATTGATGTCCATCCAGAGGGAGGGCTCTAGCAGTGAGAGTCTGACACAGTTCTGCCATTGGATTTATCCTGCTGCTGTTCAGTGTTTTTATTGATGACTTGAATAAAGGTGCAGATGACACATTTATCCCATTTGCTCATGACCCAGATCCGGGAAGCACAGTGACCTCGTTTCACACCGGAATCAGAATCTAAAGTGACATATAGGATAGGCCACATTTTGCAAGATCAGCCAAGGGCTCAAGTGAAGGTCCTTCACTGTTGTCTGAAAAGCCAACTGCATTTATTACAGGACAGTCAGGAATCTGCTGTAATAATGATTTTTTTGTAAAAGACTTAGGCAGTTCGTTTGACCGGATGGTCAGTGTGCATCAACACTCTGATGTGACTATATGTAAATCCCAGATGTGAGGGGGCCAGAAACAGTGTGGACCCTCTGCTCTGGTCCCACACATCTAGACTATTGTGTGCTGTTCTGGGCAGCACGTGGTGTAAAGTGACATATTCAGAAGCAAGGGTCCAAGATTCGAAAGTTGGTGAGAGAGATTTTCAGGAAGGATGACGGTGCCTTCCAAGTGCTTTCCCTTTCATCCCATACCCCTGTGGACCATTGCTTCACACACTCCTTTCCCAATACTCTAAACTCTCTATCTCCTTTCCTTTTGCTGTCCTCACCGTCCAAAATCCTCGCACCAAATAAGTTCAGTTAAGTTCAGTCGCTCAGTTGTGTCCGACTCTTTGCCACCCCATGAATCGCAGCACGCCAGGCCTCTCCCTGTCCATCACCAACTCCCGGCGTTCACTCAGACTCACATCCATCGAGTCCGTGATGCCATCCAGCCATCTCATCCTCTGTCATCCCCTTCTCCTCCTGCCCCCAATCCCTCCCAGCATCAGAGTCTTTTCCAGTGAGAAAACTCTTTGCATGAGGTGGCCAAAGTACTGGAGTTTCAGGTTCAGCATCATTCCCTCCAAAGAAATCCCAGGGCTGATCTCCTTCAGAATGGATTGGTTGGATCTCCTTGCAGTCCAAGGGACTCTCAAGAGTCTTCAATCACTGTCAATTTCTGCCCCTGTGTCCTGATTGCTGAGGATTTCTGTGAAAGAAAAAAAACTCCCTATCTGTTTTGATTGGCACAGCTGCAGGATAAGGGCCCCTGAACTCATCGTCCTCCTAGGCCAGCAGGCAGGTGGACAGTCTCACAGGACCCCCATCAGCTTTCCCTCTCATTCCCCCCCACTGCCTGGACTACCCCTCCCCCTCGCACTCCTACCTAGAGACCTTCTCCCTCCCTTCAAGCTGGGGCCCTGAATGTTTTCTTCACAGAGAGAATCCATGAAAATTCCCTCAGTCTTGCTCCCTCGGTTACAATCTGTCCACCTCCGACCTGTGCGCTTTCCTTCTTGCCTGAGAGAATTTCCCTCCTTCTATGGAACCTTTCCCTCAGATTCAGCTTAACGACCATGCTTAATCAGCCTACTCTTTCCCCTCTGTCTTTACCCTCCCCCTGCCTAGAAGCCTTTCCTCTCTGCCATGCCCAAATCTCTCCCCTCTTTAATTAAGTCCTCTCTGCCTTTATATCCTTAACGGCCAAATTACCTGAAGATTTGGTCTGTGTTGGCTGTTTTCACTTCTTTCAGCTCTCATTGATCCCTCAATGGACCATGCAATCTGGTTTCCATTCCCGATGCTCCGTTGAAAGTCCCTGGTGACAACTGATGGGCCTCTGCATCCAGATCCAGTGGAGAGGTTTCAGTGCTTCAGCTGCTTGTCCAGTGTCTCCTTTATGAAGCACTGTTCTCCAACGTCTCTGCTCCCACTCCTTTCGTGGATTCTTCCTGCCTCCTTAACAGATGCCTGGTCTTACTCTTCTTGCTGAGCTGCTCTCCACTGAGTGCTTTCACTTATTCTTGTACCAACTTTGATTCCTCCTTCCTTTTTGGTTGGTTTGTACTTCACCTCTTAGGCAGTGATGTTCTCATTCCTCCTCTGGGCAGTTTCAGCCACATTTTCCACTTCTACCCATCCACTTTCAACCCCTATCTACACATCCCTCCAAAATCTGTACCTTCAGCCTCCAGCCTCCTCCTGAGCTCCATGTCCAGTGCCTACTACTGATCTCAGGTGGCCTCGGCCTGCAACAGTGTGGAGCAGGGCTTGGGTTCCCAACAAGAGATTGAGGCTGAGTCGTGGGAGTGAGCACCAGACCCTAGCCACTAGACCAGTGGTCAGTGACAAGGGCCCTGGCCCTTCAGCTTTGCAGAAAAGAATTCCCACAAAGATGGAAAGTATTTATTCAGAGGAAAAAGAGTACAGCCTGTGTGGATAAACACATGGGCAGACTGGGTGGGGAGAGAGTGGTGAGTCCCTCAGTCACCCCCTCATGGCAGTTTAAATCACGTGTAAGGGACATTTTTTCTGGGTTTCCTTTGGCCAATCATTTTGATTTGGTTCAACCATCCATATTTGGTATATCTCAGGATCCTTCTATGTGTGTGCAGGCATCTCTTAGCCAAGATGAATCATATCACAAAGGCCTGTGGGTAGCTTAGCATCCCCTTTGACCTCCAAGAAGCCTTTCTGCGCATGGAACATGTGTGGTCAGGGAGGTCTCCTGACTTTGAAAATGAGAAATATATGGACTGGACAGGGCCTAGCTGTATCCCTTAACTGGCCTGCTCTTCTCGTCTTGAAGTCTCAGTCCATAGGGAATGAATCTCCAATTGCTTTACCCTGGGGGGAGGGTGGGGGCATCTACCTCCTGCCTCACTTCCACCTCCATCTGGGGACTCTGAGGCACTCCAGAGCATTGCATCCCAGACTGAGCTTGTCACCTCTCCCAAATGAGCCTGCCTCCCCAGCCCATGCCTGTTCCCTGTCTTGGCCAATGGCACCCCCTCAGCCAGCCCTCAGACAAGAAATCCAGACTCACCCTCACCTCTCTGTGTTTCTGTATACTTACACATGAGAGGTTTGCAACTATAATCCATAAGGTGGCCAAACGAATAATGCTAATGGCTTTCCTGGGCAGGACTGCTAAGACTTATTCTCATTTCAGGTCCAGAAGCCAGAACAAAGGCCAAAACATTTGAATTAAGGGACAGAGATCCATGGCAGACATGGATCTTAAGGGAGACAGCTCCATGTTGGGAAAATCTTTTTTAAACTATCATAGCCTCAAAGTGGCATGGGCTGCCTTGAGAGGTGGTAAATTTCTTTCACTGTAGGCACTGTGCGCGAAGGCTGGAGGACTGTTGCAGGGCTGGGCTGGGGGACTTCTAATGCCTCTACCAGCTCTGAGGTTTAATTCAGCAGCTGATATGTTCTTCCTGTCTGCTTTGTCCACATCTTCTCATTTCTGCTTCCTAGTAGATTATTAGCTCCATTTTATGGATGAGGAATCAGAAGCTTGAGGGTCAGGTTATTTCCCAAGGTGATCCAGCTGAGTGATCAGTATCAGGGGCGGGCCTCCAGGGCTGACTCGTGTCCCCACCGCCCACTGTTTGTGTGAAGCTGCCTCCTCCTATTCGGTATTGGAAACAGACGTCAGTAGAGTGTAGTCAGCTCACAGAGCAGTTAGAACTTTGAAGCTAATAGAAAGGAGCTGTTCTTGGATTCAGAACTTAAATACATTTGAAACTTAAATTTTTCTTAAATATGTCCCCATGTTTATATTGGCCTATTAACCTTCCCCTCTGTTTCTCCACATGCTTTATCATTATAATGAGCAATCCTAATAAACAAATTCAATTTTCTTCCTAGGCCACCACTTCCATTTCTTAGAGGCTTTGTTGTTGTTTAGTTGCTAAGTTGTGTCCGGCTCTTTTGTGACCCCCATGGACTGTAGTCCATCAGGTTCCTCTGTCCATGGGATTTTACAGCCCAGAATCCTGGAGTGGGTTGCTATTTCCATCTCCAGGAGATCTTCCTGACTCAGGGATCACACTTTTGAGTCTCTTGCATTGGCAGGCAGATTCTTTACTGCTGAGCCACCAGAGAAGCCCTTTTCCCAGAGTCTTGGGAAGGAGCAAATGAGAAAGGGTAGAATGGCTTGTAATGACATGCAGGTCCCAGATGCAGAGGGTCTGTGTGGCTGCTATAGTCCTGACCTGCTGGGTGACCAGTGCTGAAGAGAAATCCTGCGTTTTCTTTTAGGAACTTGAAAGAAAAGGAGGAGATGCCACATATATGGGGTGGGGAGGGACTGGCTTGAAGTGGAGAAAGATTATAAGCTAATATTTACATTTTCATTTTTGCCTCTAATACCATGTCCTGGAGGGAGACAGAAGTCTGATAAAAAACAGCAGATAAACATCAAAGTGAGAGGCAGTCAGTCTAGGTCAGTACGTGGGCAGGACCTGGGATCAGAGGTGACGGTTGAGTTGAGGATCTAAAATCCAGGCTATAGAGACTCGCTTTGCAGATAACCAGTGAATGGATATTTTTGTGGGCCTCGCTAGCTGCCCTCCGCAGAGCTCTAAGGACCACTCATCCTCTTACACGCTCTAAGGTAGATGATTACTTCTTCATCTTTCACCTGATCCCAATCTTATTGTTTCAGTACTCAGAGTTCTTCATCTATAGGCTGGAGGGTTAGGCAAGGATTGAGGAAATAAAATCCAGCAACAATTCCCAAGCCTAAAGATGGATATAATAACCAATGTCTCTCTCAATGCTTTTTTTTTTTTTTTCAGAGAGATTTTTCAAGTGACAAAATCATAGCTGCTGTCATTGTGAAAGGTGTAAAGCAGGATGGGGAAGGTTGAGTGAAAAGAGTAATTGACCAGCAGCCAACACTCCGCTCTAGTTTAGATACTGCCACTGTCTAGTTCCAGATCCTAGATTCTTCACACTTGGAATGAAGCAATTGCATCTAATGATTCTTAAAGTCCCTTTTATCTCTTAAAGAAGAAAATGTCCTGACATGCAGTCGTAGCTCAGTACTCCACATGTTGCCTGTTACTTGAGAACAATCATCCATTCCTGTCTCTCATCGCTAAAGACCCACTCATGTCTGTAATGCCTTGGAGCTCACGTTCTGTCCTAAACGAATAAACTCCTCTAAAACAAGCTACCCATCAAAAATACCCTTTTCTGTCAGGAATAATTTCGGTGAATATTAAAAAGCTTCCAAGGCATGAAAACTTCAGTTTCCCTTCTACGGACAATTATTTCTTCCATGAACTGTTACAGATCATCTATTTTAATCTCAGATTTTATAAATGGACAAATCCAGGCCCAGAGAGGTGAGGCAGCTTTCTGAGTGTCACACAGCAAAGACCCTCCTGTAGGACATTTCTCTGTACTGCTCAAAATGGAAAGATGCAGGTACTTGGCAATCAGCAGTTAAAAGAAAATTATAGTTTGATTTCCAAGAGAGTTATTTTTAAACAGGAGGCTGTTTCACCTTGGAGCATTGAAAGAAAAATAATAATAAACAAGTGCCCTAGATTTGTCCTTTTAAGCCAACTGAAGGAGTGTGCCCTCTCTGCTCTGTTGAAATTGGCAGGCTGACATCGTGCAGACAGACTGTTCTGGTCTACTTGGTTAGTTGTTATCCCAAACGCAAATCTGACTCACGGGTGAGATCATGAGAAATCTGGACTATTTTTCATGATGACTTTTTCTTTCCTAAGTCTAATTTTCTTTTGCGGTATTTGGCTGTGTAAGATATCCATGGTGGGGAACAGAATCTCAGGAGGGTTGTTCCTAGGATGGTCCTTGCTGTCGTATGAATCACAAGACAGCTGGGGCAGGTTCGGCCATGAACTGTCTGTGGCTTTGGTGTGGACGTTTAGGGGTATGCGCGTGCAGGTATGTGTATGTGTGAGTATGTACACGAGTGTGTGCTGGCCCTATGGCAAAGTAAGATGTTTTCTGTCTTCAGGGATTTGAGGGATTCTGGGAAGGCCCTTCTTGTAATCAAGTGAACGATTAAATAAACATTTTTCACTGAAAGGACGTTTGTTTAATATCCACCTTTTGCTGGGTGCTTATAACAGGGGCCCCTATCACCAAGAGGTGATTGATGCTTTTGAATTGTGGTATTGGAGGAGACTCTTGAGAGTCCCTTGGACTGCAAGGAGATCCAACCAGTCCATCCTAAAGGAAATCAGTCCTGAATATTCATTGGAAGGACTGATGCTGAAGCTGAAGCTCCAATACTTTGGCCACCTTTGCACCAGATGATGCAAAGAACTGACTCATTGGAAAAGACCCTGATGCTGGGAAAGATTAAAAGCAGGAGGAAAAGGGGAAGACAGAGGATGAGATGGTTGGATAGCATCACCAACTTGATGGACATGAGTTTGAGCACGATACGGGAGTTGGTGATGGACAGGGAAGCCTAGTGTGCTGCAGTCCATGGGGTCGCAGAGAGTTGGACACGACTGAGCGACCGAACTGACTGATCACCAAGAGGAGATTACATACAATTAAACAAGTAAATGCTACCTAATCTGTGTATTAGGGTAATGTTGACTGCTGTGACAGTTGAACCCCCAAGTTTTAGTGCTTAAAACATAACACAAAATTATTTCTCTATCACTTAACAGTCTCATGCAAGACTTCTTGGTCAGCAGGCAGCTCTCCTTTACATGGTGAGTCAGGCCTCCGCGCTCTTTCCATCTGGTGTCCTGCAGTTTCCTGGAGCTGAAGTGTACACTCTGCCCCTCACTGGGGGGAGGGGAAAGAGGCAGAAGGTCCATTCCTCTGAAATGTCTTGGTTTGAACGTGGTACACCCCATGGGTGAGAACTAACCACAGGGCCTGTGTGGATGCAGAGGGGGTTGGGATAGGTGGCCGTGATAAGTCTACACCGTGGAAGGGAGCTCTGTGGGATTTCAGCGTTTGGGTGGTATCTCTGCTATTGTCTGATAAGTACTCTATTGGAGGGCGGTGTTTAGGACTACTGCTCCAGCATGGAAGAGGAGCCCCTGACCTGGGATCAGGGTATGGGAAGGAGCCACCACTTATTCCCTCTGTCTCTTCTCTTCCTCCTGAGCCTGGCTCCAGTTCTCAATGGGCCACTCTCTGTGTCTCTCACACCCCTGCACATGTGTATTAGAGTGATGTTAGCCGCTGTGACAATCTTTCCTCTCTCTAGAACTTTTCTCCCACCTCACCTTGCCCCTTCCCCTGACTAACTTAATATTCCATCAGCTTCGCAAGGCATTTCTCCCAAGAAGCCTTTCGTGGACCACCAAATCAAGCTCTGTGTGAAGGCAAAGCTGGGAGATTTTTATTTATTGGGATTTGAGAGCCCCCAGGAAGGCACTCTGGCTAATCGATTGGCTGTTTTATATGGTATAAACTTCAGGAGATCAAGGAGCATTGAGGGAGAAAAGGAGCTAAGAGGACCATGAAATGAGTGTGGAGGGAGTCAGGGACCTTCACAACCTTCCCATCACTTGGATCTGAGAGCTCCAGCTGTTTGCAGGTGCAGAGACAGCAGGGGGCTTCCAGGCCACCTCCATTCAGGAAATTACACTGCTGCTGGTAAGCTTCAGGAGTTGTTTCTCAGGCCTGATTTCTAGAGAATAGGTGAGAAAATTTCCCAAGTGCTGGTTAAGAAGTGGGACACCCAAGTCAGTGAAGCGACCCTCCCTGGGGGAGCATCCTTGTAGCAGCACAAAGAGATGGTTACACCGCCAGCCTGAGTCTCTGAGCAGAGGCCGGAGGGAGTGGAGAACCTTCCTGGGTCGAAGCAATGATGGAATGCATCTTCCTGTTCCAACAGGCCCCGGATCTTATAAAGGAACATGGGGTTTTAATTTTTGGATATAAGAAATGAACATATTTCTCCTGCAGCTGGACTTATCTCCTTGTTCAAAAAATATTTTCATCCTAATTATTTGCAATGATCTCAAGGAAAAGTGCCTCTTGTGATTAACTTGACAGGTTCATACATGCAAGGAGCCTCCTGATCCTACATTTGTGAGGCTAAGCTGGGTGCTTAGGAAACAATCTTGGCAGGATGGTCTAGGAAGGAGACTGTATTAACTCCATGGGCCTTTTCCAGAGCGTTATTTGTTTCTCTGGACTTCCCCACTCCAGCCAGAATCCTCGCTTTTGTGAAGCCCAGGGCTGGATCAATATATTATGGGAGAATAATCCTAGATACAGAAACCGAAGGCAAAGAATCCATGCTGCTGCTGCTGCTAAGTCGTTTCAGTCGTGTTCGACTCTGTGCGACCCCAGAGATGGCAGCCCACCAGGCTCCCTCGTCCCTGGGATTCTCCAGGTAAGAACACTGGAGTGGGTTGCCATTTCCTTCTCCAATGCATAAAAGTGAAAAGGGAAAGTGAAGTCACTCAGTAGTGTCCGACTCCTAGTGACCCCATGGACTGCAGCCCACCAGGCTCCTCCATCCATGGGATTTGCCAGGCAAGAGTACTGGAGTGGGGTACCATTGCCTTCTCCAAAAGAATCCATAGTCTGGAGTAAATCTTTGAGTTGGGGTGGAGCAGAGCATGACTATCAGCTGTTTAGCAACCCTGAGGCTCTCCGCCTCCTAGGTGGTCCATTCTATTTCTTGTGATTTGTCAACTGAGTACAGACCTGCGTTCATTCCCAGAATACTTAACAGAAGCACCTGCTTGGCCCTCTTCTTGGCACCAGGGATGCAGAGATGAGCAAGGCCTTCAAAACCTCTGCCCCACAGAGCACTCACATTTTAGGAGGGGGAGGCCAGGCGCAAAACCAGTAAATGAATGGATATGTAGTATAACTTCAAGGACTATACGCTTCTTGAAGACAAATAGAGCAGGTTAAGCGGCTGGAGAGTGATGGAGGGAGCTTGGTTAGATCATGTGGGTGGGGAAGGCTGCTCTGAGAGTGATGTTTGCACAGAGGCCTGAGAAATGAGTAGAGCCAGGTCCTGATCTGAGGGCAGGGACATCCATGGACCCTGAGGGAGAAAAACCAAGAGAGCTGGTGGCAGTGGGACCGCAGCCAGGACGGGCCACTGCAGATGACCAGCAGGCAGGAGGCAGTGGGGGTGATGCTACTAAAGGAGACTTTCACCTCTCTGCCCAGGAAGGGAAGGGAAGTGTGTTGGGAGAGCAGAGTTCTCCAATGAATTACCTTTTTTTGTTGTTGTTCAGTTGCTAAGTTGTATCCAACTCTTTGCAACCCCATGGGCTGCAGCACACCAGTCTTCCCTGTCCCTCACTGTCTCCCGGAGTTTGCTCCAACTCGTGTCCATGGAGTCGGTGATGCCATCCAGCCATCTCATCCTCTCTCTTCCCCTTCTCCTCCTGCCCTCAGTCTTTCCCAGCAGCAGGGTCCTTTTGATTGCTGAAATCTAAATACAGGCAGATGTCTAGGTGTGGCTTCTAGTCTTTACAGGAATTTGCTTTCTGGTGCAAGGGAAGGAACTGAACTCAGACAACCTTGTTTGGAGAAAGCCGTTTGGAAGCTGCTGGAAATAAAACTGCTCCTTTCTGTCCTCAGGACCCTGCTGCTGCCCACCGCCTGGCAGGCGCTTGCCCTGAGGTAACAGAGGACTTTGGGTCCAATTGGCCTATTGTACGGCCCCTCTGACCACCGCCTGGAAAACCCCTCGGCTCTGTCTAGTTAATGGTGGCCCCGGTGCTAATAAACCCTTTGAACTCTTCGGCAGCGGTTGGGTTTTCCTGACGCATTTGCATGTCAAGATCATTTGGGCTCCGGAGCCTCGGCCTCCTGCTGATCCTAATGTCATAAACGGATGGTAATAACCCGGGAGGGGATTGTGTTCCAGGGTTGCAAGTAGATGAGCTTTAAAAACATCCATCTTATTTGCGGGCAAATATGGCTAATGACAGGCTGGGGAAAACAAAATAATTCAAAATCTGCAGTGAGTGCTTGGTTATTTCCAAAGGGCCTGCTTTTTAATGAAGTGCAGTAAAGAATGAAGGACAAGTGGGGAGAAGTAGTCACAGCCTTTCAGCAGTTTCATGGGGGTTAAGGAGGCTTTTCAAAAATAAAAATAAACACAGGTTATCTGAAGCAAGGGAGTCATGTTCGAGGCCCACTTCCCCCTTGTGGGGCTGGGGCTGGATCTCAGGGCCTTGTAGCTCTGTGGTTCACAGAGGAAAGCAAACCTCTATGACAGGCGTTCTCCCTCAGTGGAGATTTTGCCCCAGCGGACACTTTCCAATATCTGGACACATTTCTGGTTGTCACTGGTGGTGCTGGAGGCATCCAGTAAGTAGCTGTCAGTATGTGTGTGTGCTAGTCGCTCAGTCGTGTCCGACTCTTTGCGACCCCATGGACTGTAGCCTGCCAGACTCCTCTGTCCATGGAATTCTCCAGGAAAGAATACTGGAGTGGGTAGCCATTCCCTTCTCCAGGGGATCTTACCAACCCAGGGACTCGAACCTGGGCCTCCCACATTGCAGGCAGATTCTTTACTGTCTGAGCCACCAGAGATGCTGCTAAATATCCAACGATGCTCAGGACAGCCCCGCAAAGAAGGATTATCCTGCTCACGTGTCCAGGTGCTGAGACTGAACACACGTCTTTCTGCCTGCAGCTCCCGATTCTGTCCTGTCCAACCCCCAGCTGTGAAGTAGCTCTGCCGCCCTTTCCTGGGAGTTACTTTGTCTCCCAGTGAAGGCCTGGAAGGGGCTTAGAAATGATCTAATATGAATCTAAGCTTCACAGGTAGTGCCTTGAGGACTTCAGACAGATTGAGTGACTTCCCTAAATTCACACAATTTGTAACAGAGGTGGGATTAATGAACAGGAAAAATTTCCATTCCTCCTCCAGGAGTTTTTGCAGAAGGAGTTTTTACAGGTTTTTAATATTCTCCTCTTGGATCAGCACTTTTCTCATTCTTAACAGTAACTGTTTGCTGAGTGTCTGCTATGTTCCTGGCACTCTGCAACCATCTGTCACCTGAGTGACAGGAAGCCTGCCTAAAATGGGCAATGCAACTCTGATGAGAGGATTATAGTCCTGAGAACCATGCTTGGAGGGTTTATGCTGGGCAAGGACTATACTAAATCTTTCAATAGACTTTTTATCTCATTAAATTCCATAAGACCACAAAGAGTCGGACATAATTGAAGCGACACAGCACACATGCATAGTCAGAAGACTGTTGTTTTAAACTACTGTTTTAAGAGTTTTAACCAAAACTTTAGGAGAAGAAATGTAGATACATTCTGCTGGATTATATCACCCAGGCCATCAGTGGCAGCCTTGATCATTCCTTGCTTGCTGTTGTCTTTGGACTTTCTAGGCATATGGGTACTTCCATCTAACTTCCATCAATACTTATTTTTGTGAGCATTTACTGTGTTAGGGAGGTGCTAAATAGTGGGGATTCAGTGATCAGAATACTTGTCTTAGTTTGGGTTCTCCCCAAAGCCAACCCTGAGACAAGGATTTGGGTTCAGGGAGTTTATTTGGGTAGGGAAAGGGGAGGTGCGAGAGGAAGGAAGGAAAGCCGATAATGGGTGTGCAGTGTGGTTACATCGGGGCCTCAGTGCCTCTGTGGGTCTCTAAGAGATTGAGCAGAACACCCTGCAGAATGACCAAGTAAATGCCGGGTTCTTTATCCACCGACCTCCATTCCACTCTTACACCTTCATAAACACCCTGGCGCTTCCCTCAGGCAGGGATACAGAAGAACTCCAGGGCAAGTTTGGGACTGTGTGGGTGGCTTCCCTGTTGGTTCAGATGGTAAAGAATTTGCCTGTGATGCAGGAGACCCAGGTTCGATCCCTGGGTCTGGAAGATCCCCTGGAGAAGGGAATGGCTACTCACCCCAGTATTTTTGCCTGGAAAATCCCATGGACAGAGGAGCCTGGCGGGCTGTAGTCCATAGGGTCTCAAAGAGTCAGACATGGCAGAGCAACTAACCCTTTCACTTTCAGATGATCCCCAGGGAGGGTGGGCCAGGGGCTGTGACCACAACATCTGCTCCAGTATAATTCCTGTCCTCAGGAACTCACCCTGCCCTTGGTAGGGGACTTAGAATTCACCGAACAACAGGACTACGGGAAGATGGACACAATGGATGGAGGACGACAAAAAAGAGATGATGACTCCATTGTGGGGAATCAGGGAAGGCTTCCCAGAGGAGGTGACATTGAAGGGCTGAGAGCATATTGGATACAGATCCCTATCCCCAGCATCTTCCTTATTCTCATAGCTCTGGCATAACACGGAAACGCCATTTGAGTGTTGCCTGGCCTTTATTGTTTGAATTCTCCTTTCTGCACCCTGTCATTCCAGGAGGCTCTTGTGCTCAGCATCAGGACCATGGGCCTGGCCCAGCAGTGGCTAGAGCCTATAAGCCATTGTCTTGTGTAGCAAAGAAGCTGGGGCCAGCCCCACTGCCCTCCGCATCCACTAGGGCTGGCCCTTCTTTGCAGTTGTTAATGGCGGGAAATCGTGGACGAGTTGCCACCCTGGCTGAATCTACCTTTCCTGATGGCCGTCCAGAAGGCATGAATCCGTGGCCTTCACTAATACTTCTCAATGCAGAATTTGAGTAGGAAAAAGCTTGCATACAGTTCACGTGAACAGTTTGTTAAAACATGGATACCTGGGCTCCACCCCTGGAGGCTCTGACTCCACAGTTACGGGGTCAGGTCAGAGATTTTACATTTGACAGCCTCCTCCTTTGCTGATGCTTCTAGTCTGCAGTCCATACTTGGAGTAGCCAAGTTCTAAGACCTCCCATCCAACTTTCTCTTGGCCTATTTCACCTAGATCCGGGCTTCTCGGTGCCGGCACTCTTATTTGACGTTTAGGACCAGATAATTCTTTGTTGTGGGGGGTCTGCCTTTTGCATTGTAGAATGTTTAGCAGCATCCCTGGCCTCTAGCCACTGGATACCAGCAGCATTTCTCAGTGAGTGAGTGTTAGTCTCTCAGTCATGTCTGACCCTTTGCGATCCCATGGCCTGTAGCCTACCAGGCTTCTTTGTCCATGGAATTCTCCAGGCAAGATTACTGGGGTGGGTTGTTACTTACTACTCCAGGGGATCTTCCCCACCAGGGATCAAACCCAGGTATCCTACATTGCAGGAGGATTCCTTACCATCTGAGCCACCAGGGAAGCCCAGCATTTCCCAGTAGTAACAACCAGAAATGTCTTCAAACATTACCAAATGACCCCTGGAGGCAAAAATCTCCCCAGCTGGAGAACCACTGATGAAAATGCTCTTAAATACTGCCTCTCACTTCAGTGTACATATAAATTACTGGATCTTATTAAAATGTAGATTCTAATTCAGTAGGTCTGGGGAGAAACCTGAGAGTCAGGATTTCTGTTGAGCTCCTGGGTAATGCTGAAACTTCTAGTTGGGGAACCGTACTTTGAGTAGCAGCAGTCCACACTCAAGTGAGGAAGAGCTTTGGTTGCACCCAAAGGCTCAAAGGTGTTGCTGCAATTGCTTGTGATTGGCCAGTCTCTCTCAGCCCCTTTTACTTCCCCAGGTTGATGAAAGCTGTGGCTGCTGCCTTCCCCTCCCCCACCAATCCCTCCTCCAGCCCAGGGGTCTCTTGTCCTTGTCTGGGAGGAGTTAGCCTTCCTCTTGGCGTGATAGCAGATCTGAGTTTGCCTTTGTTGCATACAAGGGTCTCGCTAAGGCCCTCTCAGTCCTCAAAGGGCCCACTTTGCCCTTTTGAGGTTTTTTTTGGTGGTGTGGGGTCTTCATTGCAGTGCATAGGCTTAATTGACCCACAGAATATGGGATCTTAGTTCGCTGACCAGAGAACAAACCCATACCCCCTGCACTGGAAGGTGGATTCTTAACCGTTGGACCAATGGGGAAGTCCCCAGTCTTTTATTTATTTTTTTTAACTTGAGTTTCAGAGGGGGAAAATAGGAGGGAGCCTGCTTTATGGAAGGTAAGAAGCTCTGGTGTCCTTCAATTTTAGGAGGTTCAGAGGAGATAGTGTCTGGGGACTGGGGCTTAAAGCATGGTTCTCAAAGCCAAAGAAGAAGCTGCAATCATGGAGCAGGGAAGGCCTAAGGCAGATGGGGCTGGGAGAAGGGGGGAGCCGCCCCTTCACATAACGTTGAACCTAGGAATTACTCTGGTGATGAGCCCTTTGTAGACATCAAGAAATGCTGTCACCTTGCCCATTGTTATTTTTAGCCATTGTCTATTTCTTATTGTTGGTAGCAGTAAGAATTCTTAGGAGACCTTTTCTCCATGCTTTACTGAGAAAGTTTGAGATAGTGTAGGGAAAGAAAAGTGGCTGTTGCACTGGGAAAGTCACCCAAAGTCACCCAAAAAAGCCACCCAAGGGATGGAGAAGGAGAAGGGAAGCTGGGAACTGCCATGCTGGTCTCTACATAGGGATGACTGAGATCCCCACAGGGACATCTCAAGTGTCCAGAGCAGCTCCCTGACCTGTGACGGCTGGTTCTGTGAGGACAGGACTGTGCTCCCTTCAGTACAGACTGTTTTGTGGTTGGGAATGAGGGTTCTCCCCAACACATGTATCTATGGGAGAATGCATCCCGAGCTTTAAAAGTGTAAGTTGCTATGCTGAGGACTCCCTCCAGCTGAGCTTGGCATGTTGTATTAGATGGGTTGGTTGGTTGGTTTAGTCTCTCTGTTGTGTCTGACTCTTGCAGGCCCATAGACTATAGCCCGGCAGTCTCCTCTGTCCACCTGATTTCCCAGTCAAGAATACTGGAGTGGGCTGCCATTTCCTTCTCCAGGAGATCTTCCCGACACAGGGATCAAACATGGGGATCGAACCTGGATCTCCTGCATTACAGGCGGTCTCCCGTATTACAGCAGATTCTTTACCGGCTGAGCCACTGGAGAAGCCCTGTGTTAGATGATCCCTACCCAGACAGAAGGCTGTGACACTTGGGTTACCAGCAGGAAGGCTGTGTGCATCAGGCTTATTGTGGAAGGACTTGTGTGGGATAGAGAGAAGGGAGATTAGTTAGAGCTGTGGACTGAGGCTCTAGTCCCTATTGTGATGGTATTCAAGATGGGGCCTTGGAAAGGTAATTAGGTCATCAGGGTGCAGCCCTCAGGATGGGATTAGTGCCCTTAAAAGACCTGAGAGAGCTGGCTTGCTGTCTTCCCCCCACTACTACATGAAAACATAACCAGGAAAAGAATCCTCACCAGGACCCAAATGGGCTGGCCTCTTGACCTTGAAATTCCCAGCCTCCAGACTGTGAGAAATAAATTTCTGTTGTTGAAGCCACCCAGTCTGTGATATTCTGCTCCAGCAGCCCAAGCTGACTAAAACAGTCAAGAAGATGACTTAGACCAACATGCTTTCAGTATCTCTCTGTGAACAAGTGCTGCTCGGTGCTGGAGCCTCTATCAGTCTAGTGAGAAATGGGAAAAACAGATCCAAACAGTGAGTTTTTCTTAAAGCTAAATGTGTTCATTTTAAAAATAGAGCTGTCTGCTCTTCTGTTTACTTTGTGTGTGTGCTAAGTTGCATCAGTTGTGTCTGACTCTTTGTGACCCCATGGACTGTAGCCCACCAAGCTCCTCTGTCCATGGAATGGACAGACTCCAGGCAAGAATACTGGAGTTGGTTGCCATTCCCTTCTCCAGGGGATCTTCCCAACCCAAGGATTGAACCTGAGCCTTTTCCATCTCCTGCATTGGCAAGTGGGTTCTTTACCACTAGAGCCACCTGGATATAAGATTCTATTTTATATCCAGATTCTATTTACTTTAGAAGAGGTTAAATGGTCTTGCTATGAATTAAATTATGTTGTTTCTCAATGATATTTAGTTTCTTTGTTGGCCAAAAAAAGTTGGAAATACTTTAGTTCCAAAAATAATTTGTAAAATTTTTATTGGCCTGTGAAATCCAGATGTCTAGAAGCCACTGGATCAGGCAGTTATACAAGCAAAGGGAAGAGATGATAGCAGTCTGGATGAGGGTGGCGTCTATGGGTGGGGGAGGGAATGGAGGAAGAATGCAAAGAACTTTGTGACTGGCTGGATGCATTGAACGAGGGCAACTTAGAAGGTGATGATGAGACCTTTTAAAGAAATATGGAAGTTGGAGAGGGAATGAGTCTGGGGATGGATGAAACATTGAGCGGTCATCATCATAAAACATTAATGGCTACGATTCATTGAGGGTGCATACTGTGAGCTTTATTTCCATTATTTCATTTAATCAGTGCAGCAGTCCTTTGAGGTTGGTGCTGTTGTGGCCTCAGGATGACGAAGGAGGGTAGAGAGAGAGGTCAAGTGACACTCTCTTCCATCAGAGCTGAGAGGTGTGGAGGATTCAAAGTTGGGACTTCTGGAGTCTAAAGTCCAAGAAGACACCAAATCACCATTCTGTGCTGTACCACTGTCTGTGTGAGACCCTCCATCTGTGTGAGGCCCATCAGTGAGAGTCTCCTTACTTGTGATGATGATTTCATGGATATATGGTGGTTGGTTTTAGTCACTAAGTCGTGTCCAACTCTTGCGACCCCGTGGACTGTAGCCTGCCAGACTCCTCTCTCCATGAGATTCTCCAGGCAAGGGTACTGGAGTAAGTTAAAAGTAATCATTAAAAAATTATATGCTTTAAGTACATGTCGTTTGCTGTGTATCAGTTATACCTCAAAGCTCTTTATAAAAACACATGGGAAAGATGGTGAACAGGCATTCACCCCAAGCCCATTGTATTGGCCTGAGGGTTGGGTTCCCTGGGAGGGTAAAAGCACAGAGGAATTTCCTGCGGGGGATCTCGCGTGGTTGGATAATCTGATGGCAGGGTAGGAAGTGGGCCTGGCTGAGGGAGAAGCTGGGCTGCGACGCAGGTTCAGGCAAGGATATGGGCAGCTCCTGCAAGCTCTGGACAAGCAGGGCCCTTAGAAGTTAGTTGTCCTGAGCTGTGTTCAAGGAGCCAGGCCCGGATGCCCCACACTGGAAGCAGCTGCTGAGGGCAGTGCCTGAGAGCTGTGTGCTGGTGACACCCCCGCTCCGTTGGAGCTTCAACCCTGCATCACAGCGCTCCCTACAGTCTGGGTGCCTTAATCTTGGTTTTGCTTTTTAATTATGTCAAAGGGAGACTTAGCTAGAGGATCCTGCCTTATTAGGTAATTCTTTTTGTTTATTTTTTTTTTTTAAGGCATTGATGGTGTTCAAAAAAATTTAGTCCTGCCAGACTGTTTAAGGGCCAGAGAAATGGGTGAGATGGTGGTCTCTGGCGATAAAACTCCCTCTATCAAACTAACCAAGAGGGGCTCTCCTGTCTTGTGTGGGAGTCATAATGACCCAAGTTGTCTTCCTATGAAAAAGACTTTACAGGTGCTTCTTACTTCCCTTGCCCTTGACTGAAGTATCCATGCCGAACTGGCACAGATTCCCAAGTTTCCTTGTGGAAAGCAAAACATTATTTTTTGCAAAGCAGCTTATGCTTAAAGACATTTCCAGTAGGTTATGCTTTCAAAAGTGTCCCTCTCAAAAGCGGAGGATTTTCAAAAGTAGGTTTTAGGCAGCTGCTCTTTCATCTTGAGAGATGCTGTCTCTGAAAAGCACACTGAGATTCGTCACGTGTGCCTTGGGAGGTATTGTGATCTGATAAGATACTCGTCACTGTATCGTGTGGTAGAGCATTATGTTGGATTGGATAGTATTTTTTGTAGCTAGTGCTTAGGCAGTGCCTACTATGTGCCAGGCATTGTCCCCATGCTTTGTAAATATAAGCTTATTTAGTTTACTCTATGGCGTCCCTATAAAATAGGGCTTCCCCGGTGTTTCATTGGTAAAGAACCTGCCTGCCAATGCAGGAGACATGAGACTTGGGTTTGATCTCTGAGTCAGGAAGATCCCTTGGAGGAGGAAATGGCAACTCACTCCAGCATTCTTGCCTGGAAAATCCCATGGACAGAGGAACCTGGTGTGAATTACAGTCCATGGGGTTGCAACGAGTTGAACACAACTGAGCACACATCCATGAAAAAAAAATCCCTATGAAATAAAATCTTTTTCTAGTTGAGAAAGAGGCTTTGCAGATGGCTCAGAGGTAAAGAACCTACCTGCCAACGCAGAAGACGTAGGTTCAGTCCCTGGGTTGGGAAGATCCCCTGGAGAAGGAACTCGCAACCCACTCCAGTATTCCTGCCTAGGAAGTCCCATGGGCAGAGGAGCCTGGTAGGCTATAGCAAAAGCATCGGACATGACTTAGTGACTAAACAACAACAGCAAATGAGAAAGCAGTTATTTCTGGCCACCAACTAATAGGCTGAAACTTTGGAAATTTTGTGTATTTATGGCTGCTTAATCCATTTTTAGGGCTTCCCAGGTGGCACTAGTAGTAAAGAACTTGCCTGCCAATGCAGAAGACTTAAGAGATATGGGCTCGATCCCTGGGTCAGGAAGATCCCCTGGAGGAGAGCATGGCAACCAGTATTCTCACCTGGAGACTCCCTGGACAGAGGAGCCTGGCAGGCTATAGTTCATAGGGTCTCAGAGAGTCGGACATGACTGAAGCAACTTAGCACGCACCCAATCCATTTTTAATCTACTTCCTTTCAGGAACAAATATTAGATTTTTGAAGTTTCTTCTTTTTAAGTCTCTCAGATCTCATAGTACTGAGACTGTACCAACCATGGATTGTCAATCCACCTTCAAGAGCTCTGTGGAATACCTAAACTTATATAAAAGCACAGGATATGTAGAAATTGATCAAATCCTCAAATATTAGCATCCCCCAAATGTTCAGCTCTACAGGTTTTAAATGTGTCTTCCATCGCATTTTGCTTAGATGTCAGACAGGGAGTGCTTTACACTTATGACATGCTTTGTATTCACAAAATGATTGAGAAAACTTGCCAATCCCCATTCATTCATTCATTCTTTCATTCATCCATTGATGAAGTAGATGTCATGGAAAAGCCGAGCGGAGGGTGTTGAGGCAGTCCAAACTTGAGTTGGAAAAGAATTTCCAGACCCAAGGCATTTCAGAAGGGAATGAATTTATTAAGAACAAAGAGCAGAGATAATGTGGGCACTGTGAGTGCAACGGGCCAACAACTCCTGACAGGCTAGGGAAAGCTGACAGTCTTTTTGGATTAATAGCCAATTGTTACAGCCTCAAGATAAAATTCCTGCTGGAAGGTTAGCATTAGGTGATTGGTTAAGGTGCCTTACAGTGTTTACTGAAGTGGGCATCTTTGCCTAATTTGGAGTCAGGAAGCTTGTTAGTGATGATAAGGGGCATTTGTCAACAAAATCAGGGGCTTTTTGGTTACAAAGGAGCTCCATTAGCTTCAGAGGTCTCCTTGATTCTGGGCTCTGCTTGTGTGGTCTTGGTGGAAGGCTCGCACCTGTGGCATGGGGCAGAGCTCAACAGAGGATGTGTCTGGAGAGGAAAAGACCCTTTGCTGGTTGCCTGACATCAGCATTTGCCTGGACCCTGGGTACAAGTCTGATGGTAACTCTAGCTTCCCTTCACAGCAAAGGCTCTTGTCAGATGGAAGCAGTAGAGCAGGTGTTGAAAATGGGCAAACTTTGGCTTTGTAGACAATGCCGCAGAAAGGCTTCCACCCATCCATCTACTGGGGAAGTTAAACAGAAGAGTGCTGGGTCCAAATACAAACTCTGAGGCTGACTGCAAGTGGGTGGTAGAGTGGGCTGGCTGTGAACTCAGCCTCCTGAGGATCGGGAGGAACTGTGCACTTGAAAACCAATTTTTTTTTTTTTTAACTATTCCCCATTTGTGTCAGCCTCAGGAAGACACAATATTCCCATGCTGCCTGGAACTGACCTCCCTGCTGGTCCCATTTCTGGGACCAGACCCTGGTGTGAATACACATGGGTGGGCAGGAGTGACCCTGTCATTCTGCAGCCTGAGGCTGCCAGGCTTCTCTTCTGGACCTGCAAGCTTAATGTCTCGGCTGCTCTTTGGAAACGCCGTGGGCTCGTCCTTGAAGCCCCTGACTAGGCGCCAGGCCCGGCTGGTTTGTAAATACCTCCTGTTGTGGTGCAGCAGCCTGTTCTTGTCTGGCAGTCTGCTTCCTGCAGTTCACAGAGATTCGCCGTAGCGACTGGCCTGCGCTTCTGTAGCCAACCTCGGCTTCTCTGGCTATAGTTGATGTCAGTTGGGGGAACTGGCCACCTCTGAGCTCCTTCCCGGGATTTCCCCAGTCTTCTTGCCCTCAAGGTCAACACCTGCAAAATAATTACCACTCTACAAGTAAATGGTTTTGCTTTTTCCATGAATGGAGCTGATTGCCACATTATCACTAAATGCTTCTGAATATGGGGCACTTGCCTGGAAAATTGCTTGTTTCCTTCCTTTAACATGTGATAAACATTACAGGTTTAAGACTGTGAGTTTATTGATACCTATAACATCTGTTTATTTTTAATGAGCTTTTTATTCTGGAATAATTTTAGACAAACAGAAACATTGCCCAGATAGTAAGGGTTCCTGTATACCCTTCCTCCTGGTTCCCCATTTGTTAACGCCTTGCATGACTGTGGGCCATTAGTCAGAACCAAGAAGCCGGCGTGGCATGTTTCTGTTAACTAAAACTCACACTTGATTCACGTTTCACTAATGTCCTTTATCTGTTCCAGAAGCCTATCCAGTACGTTTAGTAACACCAATAACATCACAGTATGTCAGGGCATTAAAAAAGCAAAACAGTGAATTGCATTGATTATGGGGTTCTCTTACAGGAAATATAGTGTTCCTCTCTAATCACAACTAAAACTTGACTGTCATGTGTCTGTGAACAGCAGATGGTATCGACTTATTTCACATGTAGTGATCAGAGATTTCCCACAGGAATCATGGTTCTGCTTGGACCTGTATACAGGGATCTCACTTTATTAGGTTTATGACCTCAAGAAACTAAAACTGAACTTTATGTTCCTCATATCATATATATATTATGCATATATTCTATATGTATGTATAATATATGTTGTTGTTTTCAGTTGCTCAGTCATGGCCATCGAGGTGATGTCTGTGCCTTCGTTTGCCACCATAGTGTGGAATAGTAGGATTTGGCCAGCATTCTTCAGTCCCTAAGTCACATTCGCCTCTGCAACCCGATAGACTGCAGCATGCTGGGCTTCCATGTCCTTCACTATCTTTCAGAGTTTGCTCAGACTCATGTCCATTGAGTCAGTGATGCCATCCAACCATTTCATTCTCTGTCATCCCCTTCTCCTCCTATCTTCACTCTTTCCCAGCATCAGGGTCTTATCCAGTGAGTCAGCTCTTCGCATCAAGTGGCCAAAGTATTAGAGCTTCAGCTTCAGCATCAGTCCTTCCAATGAATATTCAGGACTGATTTCCTTTAGGATTGGCCGATTTGATCTCCTTGAAGTCCAAAAGACTCTCAAGAGTCTTCTCCATCACCATAGTTTGAAGGCATCAATTCTTCAGCATTCAATCTTCTATTGTAAAATATGTAAAACGTGCTATATAATGTATATGTAACATATATCTGTATCTATCTGCCTATCAAAACTTGCCTTTCCCACCATCAGTTCAGTTCAGTCGCTCAGTTTTGTCCGACTCTTTGCAACCCCATGAACCGCAGCACGCAAGGCCTCCCTGTCCATCACCAACTCCCAGAGTCTACCTAAACTCATGTCCATTGAGTTGGTGATGCCATCCAACCATCTCATTCTCTGTCATCCCCTTCTCCTTCTGCCCTCAATCTTTCCCAGCATCAGGGTCTTTTCAAATGAGTCAGCTCTTCACATCAGGTGGCCAAAGTATTGGAGTTTCAGCTTTAACATCAGTCCTTCCAATGAACACCCAGGACTGATCTCCTTTAGGATTGACTGGTTTCCCACCATATCATATTACAAAATACAATGTGGGAAGTTTTCAAAACTATAAAACTCTTTTCAAAAGTTAGTCCTTATAATAAAAAGTTTACCTTAAGAAATGTTTGATTAGAAATTATTTTGAAATATTTAGAAGCTAATTTTTAAACAACTGTTTGAATCAAAGAGTGTATTTTTTTTCAGTTCTCCTTTCTGGATGATTTTGACTTCATTAAACTTTGAATCCTTGTTTTCCTACCATGGAACAGTGTGGCCAATCTTGAGTAATTTGGTGTTTGGAAAACTCTCTCTTCCTATAACGTCAGCTTGTGGCTGTTCCCTGTTGCTCTCAAGGCATACAATGTTTTTGATGAATATAGAAACTCCATTTCACAAACCCGGCTCCCCTGAGCTGCAGTTCAGGTCCCGAGAAGGCAATGGTACATTTACAAGAAAGAATGCTGGAGAGGTGCTTACTCCAACTAAATCTATTGGAGTGACATAGTTTAGATTCTTTCACCAGGGGCAGAAAATGCAGAGTATAGGAGTAAAAGAAGGATGTAATCTTTTTGGAACACTGCATGTCTTCTTCTCCCTAAGACCCACAGAGATAATTATATGATTGGAAAATTAGACCCAAGAGGGAAGTTGAAAGGAACTGGGACTGGTTAAACCAGAGGAGGGAAGAATCAGAGGTAGGAGTGATGGGCTAAAGCAGCTGTTCCACATTTCCTGTATGATCGAGGAGGAGGAGGGCAGGGAGAGCTAGCCAGGCTTAGCCACAGGGTGTAGGTTAGCTTTGGCAATGAGAGGGGTCAGTGCTTGAATGGGATATTCTGATAACTGTGGTCACTTAAGTTTGAGTATTTAAGGCCAATGCAAATACATTTATTTCTGCCAAAGTACTAAATTCAGAGGCAGGGCCCTGGGAGGTCTCGGTGCCTTAGTGATAGCCTTGGCTTTCCTGCAGCTCCACTTCCTATCAGTACAATTCTGAAATTTCAGTTCGGTCGCTCAGTTGTGTCCAACTCTCTGTGACCCCATAGACTGCAGCACCCCAGGCTTCCCTGTCTGTCCATCACCAACTCCCGGAGCTTACTCAAACTCATGTCCATCGAGTCAGTGATGACATCCAACCATCTCTTCCTCTGACATCCCCTTCTCCTCCTGCCCCCAATCCCTCCCAGCATCAGGGTCTTTTCCAATGAGTCAGTTCTTCACATCAGGTGACCAAAGTATTGGAGTTTTGGCTTCAGCATCAGTCCTTCCAATGAACACTCAGGACTGATCTCCTCTAGAATGGACTGGTTGGATCTCCTTGCAGTCCAAGGGACTCTCAAGAGTCTTCTCCAACACCACAGTTCAAAGGCATCAATTCTTCCGTGCTCAGCTTTCTTCACAGTCCAACTCTCACATCCATACATGACCACTGGAAAAACCATAGCCTTGACTAGACGGACCTTTGTTGGCAAAGTAACGTCTCTGCTTTTGAATGTGCTATCTAGGTTGGTCATAGCTTTTCTTCCAAGGACCAAGCGTCTTTTAATTTCATGGCTGCAGTTACCATCTGCAGTGATTTTGGAGCCCCCAGATACAAAGTCTCTCACTGTTTCCATTTTTCCCCATCTATTTGACATGAACTGATGGGACTGGATGCCGTGATCTTAGTTTCCTATAAAGGTGTTCACTTGGGAGAGGTATAATGGTACACTCTCACTTTGTGTTGAAAGCAAGGCTTTGTTTCAACAAATAAGCCTAGTACTAACAACACTACTAACTTTGTATTTAAATAAGGTGTGTGATGGTGATGAAATGTAAAAATAAGGACTAATTTGGGTGCCTTCCTTTTCCCTTCAACATTTTCAATAACCATTTAATTGAATTCTGTTTTTTTTTTTTTTTTCTTCTCTATGGTTAAATAGAACTAGCGCAATCTTAATTTTACGGCCCTGTGTGTACACAGCTCAGATATTTGGGGATTTCAGAGCAGCTAAGCCTCAAAGGCACCACAGGTCAATTTCACACAGGCCAAGACACTCCATACCCACCACAAGCTGCCTGATTCCTTTGCCTCCTCTGCTCCTGCCTTTCCCCACCTGCCATCCCTCGTCCGTCAGCTGAAGGAGAGAGACCCCTTGTCCTGATTTTGCATGAGTGTGCGGCTTGCTGCGGGAGTCCCGTGATATTCTCCCATTCTCCAATCAGATGGGAGTCCTTTATCTTCCTCCGGACCTGACCTATGCTCTGACTGTATCTCTTGGAGGTGATCTCCCGCCTGACCCCTGCCATCTGGTGTTTGCCAGCAATTTGCATCAACCCTTAAGTTTTTGCTCATTAAACACCCTCTTTGGCAGCTCTGTAGCTCCCCTGCAACTTTTACAGCTTGGCTTTGGGTACAGGCTGCTTCCAACAGAGCCTGAAGGTACAAAACTTGTTAGATCAGAATGCTTAAAAAAAAAAGACTCGGAAAAGAAGGTCATAAGAGTTTCATGGAAATTTAAATAGATTTATCTACAGTTTTGGAGGGTAGGCTGTGGAACCATATTCTTTGAAGTTTTTTTTTTTTTTTCTAATTATACTTGTTAGGTTGCTTTTTAAAAAATATACACAGAAGTATAAAGAAAACAAAAAGATGACTGATAATTTCACTGTTCAGATCATCTCTTTTGGTGGTTTTTTAATGGAAAACTGTATTCAAACTGCAGGATGATAAAAAACTGAAACTGAAAGCGTTTCTACTTAAACATACACATATTTACACAGAAGGGTAATAAAACACAGAGGTTCTGTACTTGGTTGAATGTGTCTCAGAGATGGTTCGAGGTCAGCACACAAAGGTTTCCTTCACCTTTTGTATCATTTGCAAAATAGTCCATTATATAGACTTATGATCTTTTATTTAACCAGTCCTTTGTTGAGAGACACAGCTTGTTTTTAATTTTGTACTGCAGTGAAGAATCCTTATACACACAATCTCTTCCATGTGTATCTGTTGGATAGATTAATAAAGATAGGATTACTGGAACAAAGAAAACATGCATTTTTTTTTTTTAATGAAGAGAGGTTTTTGGATCCTCAACTTAAAAAAAAAAAATTATCTATGTATTTTCGGCTGCTCTGGGCCTTCCTTGCTGCACATGGGCTTTCTCTAGTTGCCCTGAGCCAAGGCTACTTTCTAGTTGTGGTGTGTGGGCTTCTCATTGTTGTGGCTTTTCTTGTTGCAGAGCCCAGGTTCCAGGGGTGCAGGCTTCAGTAGTTGTGACACACCAGCTCAGTTGACTTCTAGCATGTGGAATCTTCCTGGAACAGGAGCAGGGATTAAATCTGTGTCCCCTGTATTTGTAGGTGGATTCTTAACCTCTGGACCACCAGGGAAGTCTGAAAAGATGTATTTTGAATTTGGTAATCTAGTGCCAAATTGTCCCTAAGAAGGTTGCACAAATTTACCCTCCCAACAAGAGTACAGAGGGGCCACTTTCCATGTAGGCTCATCAATATTAAAAAAAATTTTTTTTCACCCATTTGGAAATTGTTTTGTCCTGAGCTTGAATTTGGAGTTCATTTGGGGTTTTTGTCCCCAAATGCAAGGTCAATAACACTGGTTATCAAACACTGTGTGTCCCCCATAGATCTGAAATGCCGTGCTCAGTGTGTCTTATGCTGATGATGTGCAAATATACATCTCCACCATTGAGCTCCTTCCTTGTGTATCAGCCACCTGCCTACTGCCAACTCTTGTTGGATGTCTGATAGGTGTGTCAAGGGAGAGAGATGATAATAGAGTCTGTGATTTACTGCCATCACTGCCAAACCTGCTCCTGCTCATCTGCTCTTTTTCAGCAGTGACAACATCTTCCACCTGGTGACTCAGACCAGAGAGCCAGCGTGCATAATCCTTGGTTCCTTTCCTTTTTCTCCTCCTTCACTTCTAACCCATCTGCAGACTGGCACTAGGTAAATATCTTGTCCCAAATCAGACCACCATGTCCAACATTTTGATTTAGTGTATGCCAACATCGCCTCTTGGGGAGATCATTGCTGGGGAAAACTGAAATTGCATTTCCATTTCCGTTCTTGTCTTTAGAGAGTCTTCTCTACACAGTGGCCAGAGTAATTTTTTTTAAATTGCTAATCAGATCTTATCTGCAGACTAAACCCTTCTAATGGCTTTGCATCTCAATTAGACTAAAATCCAGCCTCCTCACCAGCCCCTGCAAGATTTATGGAATCTGGCCCCTGGTAGTCTCTTCCTGGCCTCTTTTCCTGTCATCTGTGATCTTCTTTCTGTTTCTTGAACACTTGAAACTCATTTCCACCTGACAGTGTATGCTTTTGCTCTTCTCTTTGCCTGGAATGGGCTTTTCTCAAGCATCTTTGTCATGGTCGATTCCTTAGATCTTAACACAAGTGTATCTCCCTCACAGCCCTTCGTCTCATTGTCTTGCTTTATTTTTCTCTGCAGCACTATCACTATGTGAATTTTCTTATTTGTTGTCTCAAAGAATTTAGTTTAGAATTTTTGTCTGTTCTGTAATTATTCAACATCTTGAATAATTATTCAACATCTTGAATCAGCAGGCAGGCACCTGAGCCAATTTCTGGAGTCTTCTTTTGCACCATTGTTCTGCCTATATGTGCTGCATTGCTCAACTGCTCATTCATTATTGCGACTTCATAATAAGTTTGAGTGCTTCTAAGACCAGGCTTGGGCTTCCCAGGTGGCTCAGTGGGTAAAGAATCTGCCTGCAATGCAGGAGACACAGGTTTGATTTCTGGGTAAGGAAGATCCCCTGGAGGAGGGCATGGCAAACCACTCCAGTATTCTTCCCTGGAGAATCCCATGGACAGAGGAGCCTGGTGGGCTACAGTCCATGGGGTCGCATAGACTCAGACACACCCGAAGCGACTGAGCACACTCTCATGCAAGACCAGGCTTGCTCTGCCCTAACCCCTCAGCCACCCTTATCTTCCATAATTTGCCCAGCTATTATATATTTATTTTCTAAAAGTTCTCCTTATTGCTATTTTAATTGGATTCACATTCTATTTATAGATTAATACAGAGAAAAGCATCAAACCTTTTCATCTAAAAGTAAGCAAGCCTTTTTTTTATAAACTTAAAGATTGCTTCCAGTCCTTCAATAGATTTTTTTTTAACTTTTTCATATGCAGAATTTAAATCATACACAGAAGTAGTGAGAACAGTAAAATGACCCTTCCTGTACCCATCAAACAGCCTCTGTCCCACTCAGCCTGTGGCCCTGTCTCCTCTCCACTCCCACTCCTACCCTGTCTTGTTTTCAAACAAATCAGTGACATCATTATTATCTGTTTCAATGTGTATTTCTAAAAGATGAAGATGCTATTTTAAAATGTAGCCATAATACCATTATTATACTAAAAACTAACAGTTGTTTAAAAGTTGTCTTCTAATAGGTCAGGCGTGTTTCTTATTGAATACCTGTGCTAAGTCACTGCAGACGTGTCTGACTCTGCGACCCCAGGGACTGCAGCCCGCCAGGCTCCTCTGTGCTTGGGATTCTCTAGGCAAGAGTGCTGAAGTGGGTTGCCATGCCCTCCCCCAGGGGATCTCTCCAACCCAGAGATAGGACCCAAGTCTCTTGGGTCTCCTGCAATGGCAGGCAGGTTCTTTACCACTAGCACTACTTATGAAGCCCATTGAATACCTGTATATTTATCTATATCTGTACATGTTATCAAATATCAATATATCAAAAAAATTTTAATCTTTTAAAAATTTTATTTATTTATTTGACTGTATGAGGTCTTAGTCTCCAAATTCAGGATCTTTTGTTACAGCTTGCAGGCACTTCCTTGTGACCTGTGGGGTCTAGAGCATGCAGGCTCAGTAGTCGTTGCACACAGGCTTAGTTGCTCTGTGGCATCTGGGATCTTAATTCCCTGACAGGAGGTGGAATCCTCATCCCCCAGCTTGAAGGGCAGATTCTTAACCACTGGACCACTGGTAAAAGTGAAAATGAAAGTCACTCAATCGTGTCCGACTCTTTGCGACCCCATGGAATATACAATCCATGGAATTCTCCAGGCCAGAATACTGGAGTGGGTAGCCGTTCCCTTCTCCAGGGGATCTTCCCAACCCAGGGATCAAACCCAGGTCTCCCACATTGCAGGCAGATTCTTTACCAGCTGAGCCACAAGGAAAGCCCCTGCACCACCAGGGAAGACCCTAAAAAAAATCTTTTTTAGTTTCTATTAAAAGCGAAGATACTGGATACCTGAAACTAACACAATGTTGTTAAACAACTATGCTCCAATATAAAATAAAAAAATTTTTAATGGAGATATTGATTTCCACTGCATTTTCCAAACTGTTATTTTTGTATATGCTAACACCAACAATTTTCATATATTAACTTTGTAATCTGCTACTTTTTTGGATTTTTGTACTGTTTCTAGACTTTTCTAGTCTTCTCAGGCCTGCTGTTGCAGGGGTCTGGGATTGAGGAATCAAGGTGGTGAGGCACACACACTCAGGATCTTGGCCCATTTACTATGCACAGGGTTGAGGAGTTGGTGCAATGAGGCTGATGGGGACCCAAACCAGGTATTAAATCCCAGAGGGAATTTAATTCATTTGGGAATTCATTTGAGACATAAAAAATAGACAAAATGGTACACTCACACTCACAAATGCACAAGAAGTGCATCAGTAAGTCCAAACAAAGTCACCAAGTTTCAAGAAAGGCTCATGGGGACCTCCCTCGTGGTCCTGTGGCTAAGACTCCGTGCTCTCGTTGCAGGGGGCCCAAGTTTGATCCCTGGTCGGGGAACTAGATCCCACATGTTGCAACTAAGAGTTTGCATGCTGCAACTAAAAGGTCTCGCATTCCACAACTAAGATCTGATGCAGAAAGAAAGAAAGGCTTCTGAGTACAGGAGAGCTCCCAGCAGGATATGGTCCAGGAGATGTGGACCGGGTCTGGCAGGGAAGCACACAGACACATCCAACCTTGGAACTGCACATCCACAGTTCCTTAGGGAATCCTCAGGGCCAGGTGTGATTCAGAACTCAGCTTTTTTGTTTGTTTGTTTTGATCTTTAGAAAAGTCAACTGATGCACATGAAGTGTTACATACTTCTGGAGTAATTAGACCTCACTCGTAATAAAATGAATTGATATTTTGGCAGCAAAATATTGACTATTACAGGAGGAGGATGGAGAAAGACTCTAAATGACCTCAAGACAGTTCAGATCAGGCAACGTTCCTCTGCCAAGAGCCTTACAAAAACTCAAAGCTCTTTGGGGTTGGGAGCTGCAAACAGGAGCTGTGCGCCTGGAGAGCAAAGGCCTTGGAGAGACTAAACAAGTCCACTGGGGAGGCAATAAAGGGATGTGCAGGGCTGGCCTCTTTCCCACTGGATTGGCTGCCATTGAATTAGTTGACCTCCAAGGTCCCATGCTCTGAGAATCTCCAGTTACACATAGAACATGCCAGAACCCTGGACTTGCTGATGATCCATGCTTCTTACAACTCCATGACCTATGGAGTTTCCTATGACCTCCCCCTCCACCCCTTATCCTGCACCACATACACTGTGGCAAAACCCAAGGGATTGAATCTTGAGCCACAGGCGTGCTTTCCCTTCCAGGTGGCTTAGGTTGGGTGCTGGGTGTACAGAGCAGGCCACCAGTGCTGAAAGCTGGGGCACCAAAGTATAGACCAGAAGGTGGTCTTCTTGATCCTGGAAGCTGAGGAGAGGCACTCTAAGGTGGGAATTACCTCCACCCACCACCACTTTCTTTTCACCTCCGTGAAGGTTAAATGGATGTACTGTCAACCAGACTTAATATTTGCTCTTCTTGAGGAAGTGGGGTTTCCTCTGAGCAAGCCGGGAGTAGGGAGCCAGCTCTCCGCCAGTCAGAGCTCCCTGACAGCAGTTTCTTTGAGTTTCTGGGTCTGTGGTAATTAGCATTTCTGGTTACCTGGGCAGCGGCACTGAAAGCCTGGGGGGGTGCCGCTGCTCTGTACACGGCCTGGGAACCAGATGGCCCAGCATCTAGGCTGCAGGATGGGCTTGTCCGGACCCATTTCCAGGTGGAACCATATTCAGCCGAAAGGTATACTGCTGTTCAAGCAAAACCATGGGTCACGCCAGCCAGCCCTTCCCATATATGTGGTGAGTCTGTGGAGACAAGCTAAAGGTATTGGTATGCAATTGAGCCCTCCAACTCCTGCCCCTTTGGACTGGATTCTGAGAGCCTGTTGCGGCTGATTGCATCCTTAGCTTCCTGAAAGGGAGTTCACCCTGACCTCTGAGGTTCTCCTCTCTGTTCCAAGAGAAGGGACTCAGGAGTTTCCTCTGAGGCTCTGCTCTCTGGGGCAGGGAAACTGCTGGCAGGTTAGGACGTTCTCCTTGCCTGCCTTCATCTCTGTTCCCAAGGAGGGCAGGAGTCCTGAGCTGTTTCTCTGCTCTGACAGTCGAGGCTGAGGCGTCTCTTGGTGGGGTCTTGCCTTCCAACTCCTTCCTTAGGAGGGAGAACGGGGAATTCCCACAGGCCCCTTGGAGCTATGTTGGTGCTGGCAAACTCATTGGGATGACACTCAGGTCATTTGAAACGATGTCTCCCCGCCCCAAAGTTAGTCATCCCCCGACTCCTGGAACGGGCCAAGCCCCAGAGATAACTCTGGTAAAAATATCATCGGGGATTGAAACTGTGTTCAGCTCCTTTGTACGGCTTCTGAGGCAGCTGCAAGGAAGGCGCTGTCAGGGCGGTTGTGGTCTCCTAGCTGGAAAGAGCAGGCGGCAGGGGCTGTGTTTCAGCTGGGCCCCAGATGACCCTGGCACGATCCTTAGTATCATGATGCTTCAGTGTGCTCATCTGCTAAATGGAAATAACTCATGGAGCTGCAGCCAGCCCGTGCCCGGGATGTGCTCAGGAGGCGCTGAGGCGGTGGGGATGGCGTGGTGTTGGCATTCTCGTTTCCTGGAACTGTCGTTACAAAGGACCATCCGCTGGGAAACTTCAAACCACAAACACTTGTTTTCTCCCGGTTCTGGAGACCAGATGTCACAAATCAAAGTGTGGGTGGGGCCCTGCCACCTTGGAAGGCCCTGGGGGAGGGGCCTCCCTCGCTCCTTGGAGCTCTGGTGCCTGCCCCGTTCCCTGGCTGTGGCCCCATCGCTCCAGCCTCAGCCTCCACGGTCACCCGGCCCCCTCCGCCCCTCGGTGTCTTCTCTGTGCGTCTCTGGCTCACCTCCCTCTGCCTCTCAGTTGTAAGGATACATGTGGCTTGCATTTAAATCCCACTCAGTTGGTCGGGGTTGAGAGCTTCCTCTTAAGATCCCTAAATAAATCAATCACCTGTGAAAACACACTTTTTTTTTTCCAAATAAGGTAACCATCACAGGTTCCCAGGACTGGGCTGTGGACATAGCGTTTTGGGCGCCACTGTGGAAGAGCCCACTATACTCCGTACTTGTGGTGCTGATGATGGAGACAATGACAAGACAGAGCAGTAGAGAAGAGCTGACTAGTCTAGGTGACCTGAGAGGGGTGACCTGAGGAGGGTGGCCGAGGGTGGCGCCCAAGGAGCCTGGGCTCTGGCTTGACCTGGTCACTGCATCCTAGACTATTCTGTGTCCGGAGCTCTGACACCCTTGTGTCCTTCTGCCCCAGCTTTGCTGGGCTCCTGGGCCAGCTCCCGTGAGCCGGGCGTGGAGGCCTTGTGCCTTTTGTTCCTCAGGCCAGTTGCCTGCCTCATCTTCTGCATCTTGACCTGGCCCGGGCCCTGATCTGCTGAGAGCAGCTGTACAGGATGGATGATGGCTACACCCACTGCCCAGGCCTCTGGGAGGACAAGTGGCGCAGGTCTCGGCTGGGGAAGGCAGTGTCTCTCCCCCTTCATCCCCATCCTCCGCATGGGATGGCACTTCTTCCAGCCGGGCTGCTGCTGTCCTCAGGGCCCTGCTTGGCTTAGGTTTGGTGGCGTGTTGTCTTTTAATTTCAGGATGGGAAGAGGCAGCTTTCGGATCTGGCAGGAACCTCGCTGTGCAGAGTGAAATCCCGGGTGGAGAGGATGCGCTTGACAGGGGCCTGCTGTGCAGTTAATGTGGTTGGACGTGAGGTTTCCAGGCCCTCTGGTGCTCCCAGGGGGCTGAATCTGTAGGTGGGTGCTGGCGGGGGTGGTGAAGAGTGAGGAAAACATTCTTTTCTGTCTCCTTCACTGATGAAGCTTTGGGGCTGGTCGATTTCACCCCCAGCAGGGAGCTCAGAATGAACTGGAGTGGCCCATGTATGGTCAGGGTGGCCGGGATGGAGCTTGAAACTCTCAGCAGAGTTTCTGTACAACTGAGGGAAAGCTGCTCTCCACTCTGCTCGCTCATTCCCCCTACACAGATGAGTGAAGGGACGGGAGTTAGGAGCCTGAGTTCTAGTCCCACTTCTGCTCTTAACGGTTGGAAAACTTGGAGGAAGCCACTTAAACGCTCCAAACGTCTGATTCTTGGAAGGTAAGAGATGAGAACGCTCCAGTTTATAGGTGACTGAAAGGAGCAAAGGAGATCTCACCTGTGAAAGCCCTTTTTGAAGTAGGTCATCACTCTGTCACTGCATCGAACTGAATATTTTTTTTTAATGTCATGTGAGCAATTCCTAAATAATGCCATTGTAACGATGGTAGCATTTTCAGATGTCAAGAGCAAAAACAACGCCTGTAGACTGTGAAGATCCAGAAGTGACATCGAGTGTCTTGGCTGGACATGAACTCTCAGGGGACAGGGTCACATCTTCTGCATTTTGTTTATTTTCAAATCTTGGCCACCCTGCCTGTAGGAGTTGCTCCGTACATGCTGACCGACAGACTCAGTGGTCACCTGGTTCAACCTGCAGCTTCACCTGTGAGGAGCACAAGGCCCAGAGGTGAAACGAGACAGGGCACTCCAGGTATATGCTGCTGGTGGTCCTTTCCTCAAGCACACACACTCTCCCATGGGCTGTGCCCTTAGGCTAGATTGCCTTTATTTTTTTGCATACGTTAGACTCCATTTATTCTTCAGAATCCACCTCAAATGCTGGGTCCTCAGAAAATCAAGCATTTTCTGGCCGCTCAGGCCATTGGTCCCTCCTCCCCAGAGTGAGAAATATAAGAGCACCAAAAAACACAGTCATCAAGATGAATGATATCTTAATCACTGTTTTTTAAAAAATAAATGTAATGCAAAAAAAAGTCTACCTTGAACTAAATGTTAGCATTTGGAAGAATCTGACCCTGCCTTGCATGACCCAGTCTCGTTGATTTCTCCTCACCCCTTTCCATGAATCTGTCTTTATTTAAAATTGTGACATTTTGCTCATCAGGCACTTTTGCACTAATTTTGATTTTGCAAACTACTGCATTGGTTGTGTCTTGATTACTGAGTTTTTTGAAGCCCCTTAAATTTTGTACCTGTTTGCCCTGGTCATTCTTAGCACCCGACAGCTAAGGGGCTCATGTCTTTGCAGGGTCCCTCCCACTGCAGGGCAGGGACAGCATTTTTTATTTGGGTATAAGAGAAAGACCTGATTGGGGCTTGGTTTGCTTCAGCTTCTTTGCTTTCAGCTGAGATCCTGCCCAGTGCCACTTTGAAAGCATTTGGTGAAGGGTATGAACTTCACTGAGGATTTCATGGGGAAGACAGAGGGGCATAATGTCTTCAAAATCCTACTTAGACATCTTTTGATTCTCTTCTTCAGAGTTCTTCTCTCCTGCCAGCTGTCTTGTCTCCACTTGTCCTTCTTTTCATTTCCATATTCCTGAGCAAAACTCCTGCCCAACCACTATTTTCCTTAAAATTTCCTCAAGTGCTGGTGATGATGAAAGATGGAAAGTTGGTCTTATTAATCATACTGCCCCACAGACACAATGCCTGGCGCCCAGAAGAACTCAACTAGTGACTGATGCATGAATGAGTGAGTGAATGAATGAATGCATGAGTTAAGGCATGAACAAAGCCCAGGTGCAGTGAAGGGTTTTTGTTTTTAAACCAGGGGAAGAGTTCTTCCACACCACTCCTTAATTAAGCCCCAAAGACCCGTTACGAGATTTGGCAAGTTGCAGTGGTTCCCAGGTGGCTCAGTGATAAAGAATCCACTTGCCAATACAGGAAATGAAAGTTCGATCCCAAGTTGGGAATGTTCCCTGGAGAAGGAAATGACAACCCACTCTGGTATTCTTGCCTGGGAAATCCCACGGACAGAGAAGCCTGGTGGGCTACAGTCCATGGGGTCACAAAATAGTCAGACACAACTTGACATCTCAACAACAACAATGGTTCTCTCACTGCTTTCTTTCAACAGAGGTGAATTTCCCTGGAAATCTGTTCTATGAAGTGCCTTAGCATCACTCTCTCTCTTCTTCATTACCTGTGTCCTCCCTGGGATCCTCTTAGTCAGGAGCACTGGCCATAGAGACAACTGTGGTTCCCTAAATGAGCCTCGACCTACACTGGGTGAGGTTTTATTCAGGTACCTCTCAAAGGCTACAGCGATTCTGCTTGATGGTCCCAAGGTTCCAAAGTCATTGTAGCATCCTTCGTCCCCAGGCCACAGAGTCATCCTGGATTCCTCTGTCAGAGATTCCAGAACAGGACTGGCTGTTACAGCTTAATTGTGCTCACAGGGGCATAACTCATCTAGGACTCAGGAAACTTAAGTATAACAAGGACATTGTTAATATTTTCAGACAGTAGAAGAAATTCACTATAGAAAAGATTATTAAGATGATTTAAAGTCACCTGGAATCTTGTCCCCAGTGGTTACCACTGTTGACATTTCCTTGTGTTCGTTCAGACTTTCTTTGGTTTCTCTTCTGGCAGGAGGAAGGCAAAGGGATGTTGACATGAAGACCTTGCCAGGTGCCTAGAGTGAGGGGAGGCCTCACTCCAGGTGATTTCTGAGACACATCTGGGAGCTGCAGGACCTTGGACTGCAGCTGGGTTCTGTCTAGCACCTCCCAAGTTCTCAGTCCAGGAATCAAGTCTTTGCCTCCTTCCCTGTTTTTTCAGACGGAGTCTCACCAGCAGGAGCTGCCTGTATGTGTTAGGAACACAGATATTGTTAGGCTCTGACTCCGCTTGGGTAATGTTGATGGGAAGGGGGCTGGGTAAGACCAGATCTAAGTGTCTACCAAGTGCCAACAGTTGTGCGTACATAATTTCATTTACTCCTCACAACAACAGAGCCAACGTGTGTTTGTGCTAAGTTGCTTCAGTCATGTCCGACTCCTTGTGACCCCATGGACTGTAGCCCGCCAGGCTCCTCTGTCCATGGGATTCTCCAGGCAAAAATACTGGAGTGGGTTGCCATGCCCTCCTCCAGGGGATCTTCCCGACCCAGGGATCAAACCCAGATCTCTTACATCTCCTGCATTGGCAGACAGGTTCTTTACCACCAGTGCCACCTGGGAAACCACAGGGGTTATCACTATCCCTGTATGAAAAGAGAAACCCAAGCCTCAGGAGGTCAGGCAAGTGCCCAGGGCTCCACAGGAAATCCACAGGACTCCCTGAAGAGACATATGGCAGCCTGAGGTCACCTGCCTCCCAAGCCCAAGCTGCTTGCCACGTCAGCCTCTCTCCCCACTGTGCTTTTGTGCCAGGGCTGGGCTGGTGGAAAGAGGATCTGTCTCCACTTGGAATAATCTCTGTTCTCTCAGTGGAGAAGATGAGACTTCCAAACACCAGCCTGCTTTGGGCTTTGGTTTTGTGTTGCATGGATGAGGCTGCTGGTTTTCATTTACTCATTCAGCAGATATTTGTAAGTGCCCAGTGTGCCCCAAGCATTGAGCTGCCATCAAGGGTGGAAAGGAATAATAATAGGCTGTGCCTGCTTTCTGTGGATTTATATCTAATAGGGGAGAAAGGCAAGTGAATACCTTTCACTGTGGTAGGAACAGTGGGAGAGAGGGCTTGGGTCAGAAGCATCTCAGCCCCAAACGGCGTTATGAAGACGGGTTGGGGTGGCTGCCCACGGGAAGTCGTTCTTGAGCTGAATTCTGAAGGCATAGAGGTGTGAATCAGCATGAGATCCAGGAAACCACACTGGGTCCATTGTGGCCAAAATGGAGGGTGGAGAGTGGGGGTGAAGAACATAATCTGGGGGCTCAGAAGTGCTGGATCAGAAAGGAAGGTGGGTGATTCTGACTAGTCTGAGTGTAATCCCCACGGATTCTGAGGATCAGCTCTGTGCTTTAGAAGGCCCACACTGTGGCCTCGGGGTGGAGGCTGGCTGGTGGGGGACAGGCTGGACACAGCAGTCTGTGCAGCAGGGAAATGATTTGACCCAAATACTAGCAGGACAGGAGATTGGGGTGGGGGGACAAAATGTGAGAGAGACTGGGAGGAAGACTCCATGCAAGGAGGTCCGGAGACAGAAGGGCATGAAGAAAGCAAAGCTGATTGTCTGGGACCCAGGTGGATGGTGTGGCCTTTTGGGAGATAGAAGGGGGAGGATGCGTTTGGGAGGAGCAGGAGCCAAACAGACAGTCCCCAAAGCCTGGCAATGTAGGATCTGAGGGCCTTGCTTTGGTCGCCTCTTCTTGTTCCCTTCCTGTGTTCCTGCCTCCTTATACCCCTGACCCCAGCCTCCAGCTATCAATCCTAGTTTGTGACCGCCTCTGCCTCTGCATGCTTTATTCAAGCCAGGGTGGCTCCATTCCCTGTAAGACCCTGACAGTATCCCCAACATCCCCGTTTTACAGATGAGGATAGTGAGTCCTCTCCCCTCCAGTGTTTGTGAGTTGTTTCTGTACCAGCCTCCCAGTGAGGAAAGAGTGAAGTCATTGTCTGGCCAAAGGGGAGAAGGGCGAGACAGGGGACTTGACCGAGGTGACCAGCTCATCCTAGTTTGCCATGACTGTCCTACACCCCAGCACTTCCCTGCCACATCCCAGGAAGCCCTTCAGATGTGGGTACACCTGGAGGGTTGATCATCTGGAGTTGGGTGGAGGAAGGGAGGGAATCTTCCCGTCATGTTAGGAGCTAGGCATCCTCTCGGTGGGGGTTCCTGTCCCCTCCCCAGGGCTCTGGGACACAGGAGCCAGGCCACACTCAGGCTGCCTCTGAGACACGTGTGCTTCCTCTTCCTTCTGAGCCCTGAGTCCCCCAGCCTGATTGTACAGACCCAGAACTCAGCACACAGTAGTGTCAGTCTCGCAGTCATGTCTCACTCAGCAGTCCCATAAACTGTAGCCTGCCAAGCTCCTCGGTCCAGGGGATTCTCCCAAGTAAGAATACTGGAGTGGGTAGCCATTCCCTTCTCTGGGGGATCTTCCCGACCCAAGGATCAAACCCGGGTTTCCGACATTGCAGGCAGGTTATTTACTGTCTGAGCCACCAGGGAAGCGCTTAACACAGCACACAGTAGGTCCTCTATAAATAAGTACCCAGTGATTGAAGCCTGGGCTCTATGTGGAAAAGAGGCAGAATTTAGGGTAAGAGCTTTCTCTTGACCAGTCAAACAGCGGACCTCAGGACTACACACAGGTGTCCTTCTGCTCACAATCCCTCTGAAGCCTCCAAGATAAAAGTCTTCTTCCTGCTTTATTTAGAAAAACCGATACCTGTTCTAATCTCCCCAAAGCCCTCACTCTGCTCAGACCAACCGTGCCCAAGGCAGCTTTGATGTCACACATTTGCATCCAGAATGGTAATTCTCACCCTCTCTCCTGTTTGGAAACCGTGGGGATAATGAGCACATGTTTTTCTAATAATGAGAAGATGTGCAGGCATTGACACGTGAGAAGTTTCCAGTCCTAAGTTAATTAGCAAGCTGGGGAGCCCAGATAAATAAAGCTTCCTGTTTCCTTTCCTGGAGTCTAAAATATCTGATCTGGAGGTTCCCTCCCTTCTTCTCCCTCTGCCCCAAGCGCCAGGATTTGAGGGGAAGCATTTAAAAGCCTGGTAATTTGTGTGCATGGAACTGGCTGCTAAGCAGATATATGGCCTGTGTTCTTACAGAAACTCCAACTCATAGATATACAGTCAGTTCTCCGTTATTTGCTGGCCGATTACCTGTCTCTCTCCGTCCCAACCTTGGTTTACATGTTCTTATGAGTTTATATGTTCTTATTGACTTTCTAATGAGCTTTATTGCAGCCTTTCTGGAGCCGAGATTGGAGAGGGTTATGAAACATTACATGTCTGTGCCCTCTGTTGGTTTCATATTATTGTTCAAGCAGTCCCATGAAGGAGGTATCCTTGTTACCCCTGTGGTACAGTTGAGAAAACTAAGATAAGTTAAATTACTAGAGCTGTTAAGTGGACAAACGCATTTAAAGCCAAGTTTCTCTAATGGCAGGGCCCAAGTTCTTCCCCAGTGAGTTCAGCAAATTTGAATCTTCCTTTATTTTAAAATGTTATCTATCTTAGACAGCTTGGGCTGCCATAACAAAATAACATAGATTGGGTGGTTAAACAATGTTTATTTCTAACAGTTCTGGAGGCTGGGTGAAGAAGGGAATGGCAACCCGCTCCAGGATTCTTGCCTGGAGAGTTCCATAGACAGAGGAGCCTGGCAGGCTATAGTTCATGGAGTCGCAAAGAGTTGGACACGATGAGTGACTAACACTTCACTCTGGAGGTTGGAGAGATCAAGACCAAGGTGCCAGCAGCTTTGGTGCCTGGTGAGGGCTCTGTAGTTCACAGATGGCCGTCTTTTTCTTAGTGTCTTCATGTGACCTTTGGTGCATGAGGGGACAGAGAAACCTCATGTCTCTTCCTCCTTTTATGAGGGTATTAATTCTGTCATGAGTGCCCTACCATCATGACCTAATCTAACCCTCACTATCTCCCAAAGGCCCCACCTCCAAACTATTACCTAGGGGGCAAAGGCCTCAAGAAATGGATTTCAAGGGGACACAAACATCCAGTCTGTGAAATGTCTAAACAAAACCCTTACTTGAATGGGGACTTCTTGTTGCCAAGTGTGCATGTAGAGGCTGACTTAGCATCCCAATTTTTTGCCCACCCTGTGGTTTCATCAGCCTTTTCTTCCCTCCCTTTCTCTCAGTTTTCAAAATTCTGCCCTACTCATCTCTCCTCTCTGTGAGAAATAGTAAAACTGGGAATAGTTATTGTCTTTCAGCAGATTGAACAGTCTTCTCAAGAAGCCAAAGAGCAGGCCCAAGAGATGATCTCAAAATTTATTCCAGCCAGAAGATCCTGTGTTGCTTTGTAAAAGTATAATAATAAGAATCTGAGACTTGGAGTTCAATGAGTGTGTTCCCCTGGTTGATGGTGTGTTTACTGAATGTCGGTGGCTGTTGCTAACCATGCTTTGAAACAAGAGACATGTGTTTTTAATAGAATCACAAGTTTTATGCCTTGTTAAAAATACTGACATGGATGTTGGCTGGAGGAATGAGGCGGGATGTTGAAGGGCTGCTATGAATTCTCTTCTCCTGGGCCAGGGGAGGGGGTCTGCAGGAGGACAGCCTGTGCCCTTGCCTTTGCTCTGTTTCAGATGGATTGCCCTTCCCCCTCTCATTCTCTTTTGGAAATGACCACTGGCTACCAGCTGGCCTTCTCAGCTCCACCCATCTGTGAAACAGCAATGGGTTTCATCCTTTCTGAATGGAAGGACGGAGTTCTCGTGTTTACTTCCAGAGAAATTTTGGCTTTAATTGTCAAGAACATCCATTGGATTTTGTGGAAAGCCAAAATTACAGGGTGTTTCAAAAGAAATGTAGCCCTTATTACTTCAAGCATTGCTTTCTGAATGCCAGGAACAGGGGCAAGGGGCTGACCCACACACAGGACAACAGGCAAGCCTCAGGTTCCCCAGTACAACATGTTGCGAGTTGTGTAGTCGTCATGGCTCTTTTGTGATCCCCCAGGACTGCAGCCCGCCAGGCTCCTCTGTCCACGGGATTCTCCAGGCAAAAATACTGGAGTGGGTTGCCATGCCCTCCTCCAGGGAATCTTCCTGATCCAGGGATCGAACTTGTGTCTCCTTCATTGGCAGGTGTTTTTTTTTTTTTTACCACTGAACCACTTGGGAAGCCCTCAATACAACACTGGTCCCTAAAGTGATGCCTTCAAGTCCTTCCTTAACTTCAGTTTTCAACACAACATGGGTTCTTGTTTCCCTGATGGTAAAGAGATATCTGTAAAAAAAAAAAAAAAATGAAGTCAATTTTCAGCAATTATTTCACCATCCATAGATACTGCTCATTTTCTAAGACATTTCTTTTTATCTTTTGTCTTTGTAGATATGTAAATAGGATATTTATAAAACTGAGTCTATATGCTAACAGTTTTGAATACTACTCCTGTGTCCCCCTGCCCCCTACCCAATGGCACATGGTGTGTGTCTTCCCATTTCATTAAAGAGCCTCCTTTAGGTGCATTTTATAAAAGAACGCACAGAACTCCATCCCGTGGGTACATCACAACTGACTTAACCAGTGCTCTTTGTCTCAGCTCTTTTGACTGGCAGATTTTTCCTTCTATAGAAAACACAGTAATGTTCTTGTCCTTTATTCTTAATTACTTGAAATGTTTCTTTTGTTTGAAGTATCACTGCTTTTGTTCCACATTCTATGATGGATGTGTTGTAGCAATGTAAATCAAATTACTTTTTAAATTCATAAAAACTCCCCTTACCCCAATTAAGGAACTGGGTGTTGTTTTGTAAAGAGGGCCAGATTTTAAAAATAAAATAGAGAGTGAAAATGGGAGAGAGAATTCTTGCTCATTACTTCATCTCTTATGTAAACCTAGATTGAGTTGTGTGGATTAAGAACATACATTGAGTTTACAATCTACTCTTCAAGAAGCCCGATATATACATAGGATTGAATGAGAAAATAATCTATGAAAGAATATAACAAGGTGTCAAACTATGCAATGAATGACGATGTACTAAGGGAAATTAGTAAAAGAAGGGAAAATCCTCACATTTTCTGGTGTCATTAATGACTCCTGGAGAGAGAAGAGATTTGAGGTTGGTCTTAAGTATATCTGGGATTTTAAAAGATAGAAAGCTACCTTGTATTGAACCTCTACAAGTGCTTGAGACTTTTCCTATACCATCTAATTTATTCCTTACAATGGCCCTACCTATCTACTGTGAAAAGCAATTTGAGCAAAAAATACACTGTATAAAAAGATTATAGATTTATACAGTATGAGGTTGAGAATATTTGCAAATAGAATATGACTGACATAGACACAGAACAGTAAATATTTTAAAAACAGATGCAATCAGGGCAAAGGGTAAAAATGGACAGGAAGAATGTAAGTTCTACGAAGGAAGGATTCTTTGCCTGTTTTGTTTGCTGACAGGTCCCACAGGACTGGATGAATGACTGTGCGTAGTAGTTGTTTACTAAATATTTGCTGACCTAAGGAATGATTGAAAGGGTTGGCTAGGGTGTTTGCCCTGTGTATGTCTCCACTGATCAGATATAGTTTGGACTCTGAACTTCCTTGCTGACGAAACACTTAGGGTAGGTAACATGTTCAGAAATGACTTCAATTTATAAATAAAGAACAGGTTTAGCAGGTGGTGGGGACAGATTTTGATCAGGTTGTGTTTAGGGAAAGTGGGGGCTCTGTTCCAAGGAGCAGGACAGCCCTGGGCAGCGGTTTAGAGGGATGGCTGGTGAGTGGGAGAAGCATATTTGACATGTATGTAGGCGTGGGGTGAGTGAAGAGGAACCTCCTGACCTGGGCAGGGAGCATTGTGAAGAGCTATGAGACAGAGCCTGGGCAGAAGGCAGATTTACCTAAAAGCAAAATAATCCCACAACCTCTTTCCCACACCTAAATCCTCTTTTATGGACTGAATAATGTCCTTACAAAGTTTGTATGTTGAAGCCCTCACCCCTAATGTGACTATTTGGAGATCGGTTGTTTTTGTTTTGTTTATTATTGTGTTTTTATGCCTTTGGCTGCACTGGGCCTTAGTTGCGGTAGTCAGAATCTTGATTCCCCTGACCAGGGATGGAAACCGGGGCCCCCTGCATTGGGAGCGTGGAGCTAGGGGTCCCCTAAACACTTAGGTAATTAAGTTTAAAATAGGTTATGGGGTGAAGCCTTTACAAGAGAAAAGAGACATTAGGGAGCTCCCTCTCCCCTCTGAGAGTGCACGGAGAAAAGCCCACGTGAAGACCCAGTGAGAGGACAACCGTGTACAAGGCAGGTGTCTCCCTTGATCTCAGCCTTTTAACCTCCAAAACTGAGAAAAAACACATCTGTTGTTTAAGCCACGCAGTCTGGTACTTTGTTATGGTAGCTGGAGCAGACTGGTTAATACATCCACTATAGAAAGACCAACTCACACCAACCTGGAAAAGATGAACGCTGCACAACTGAAAAGGTGAACACTGGGTGTTTTAGTTCCGAGAAACCTAAAATATCCTGGAGGTTTTCATTTTCAGAGGAGAATTGAAATATTGTCAGTGTGTCCCCACATATCTGAGAGCTATCCCACCTCCACTGTGGAAGCAACAGTGGCCCACAGCGGCCCTCATCCTCAGGGGGATGTGACCATATGAGCTGGGTGGCAGGGAAGGGCGTGCTCCTATAGTCTGAACCAACCCAATTCAGTCTCTTCAATTTTGGTCTGGCATTTTTCACCATATCTTTTGCAAACTATTTATCTAAGTCCCTTCACCCACTCTCCCCACCCTCAACTATGGCCCCTTCCTGCTTCACTCTGAGCACAGATATAACTCACCCACAATTATAAATTAAAATTGCACATCGTGGGGTGGATGGTAGGGGACAGCAGGAGTCTCTGCATACCCCTCATTTACAGCATCTAGTCCCAACCATAAATGGCCGTGGGGGACTGGTGTCCCGGGGGAGGGGCCACGTGGCAGGAGCCTGGGTGTATGTTTTTCTCCAGCTCTTCTGGGCCTGGATTATGTTTACTCAACTAACTTCTGTAGCCCCCGAATCTATTTTTACAGCCAAATTGATGGCTCTGTTTTGTCATGAGAGGAAAAGGTGTCTCCAAAAATCGTCATTTATTTGTGAATCTGTGCTGCCGTGTATAGGGTGTGCAGTGATCAACTCCGAAGAGCGAGAGTCCTTCCCCTAGAATTGTGCCCCATGATGGGCCTGAGTCTGGGCTTTCACTTGGGCATCAGGCCAAGGTCACATTAGGGTCACCTACAGCTGAGGCCTAACCTTGTGCTTCCTTGATGAGACATTAAGGAAAGCCCTCAGCATGGATCTTCTCCTTTCAACCTTCATTTTCTGATGTGGGTCCTGATGGCCTGGGCAGTTTTCACCAATTATTGTAAAATGATTATGACAATAAGATATTAGGGGTTCCATGGTATTTTTCCACAAAGCCATAGGAATAATTGAACTAATTTGATTCCATCTTCTAAAATCATGATGTTTTAGGCAGTAAAAGACCTAGGAAAATTTAACTCTTTTAACTACATCACATCATTTCCTTAAAAGCTGGTTAAATATGAGCCACTTTGGGAAGAGTGTGCACAAGGGAACGGCTGCTGTCTTTAGTTCTCTTTGTATCTGGGGAAGGAGATTTGGGGGGAAATCTTGGAGAAGTACAGGAACAGCATATGAAGAAAATGGCTTGGAGGTAAGAGGGAGATTCTAGGAAACATAGCGATGATCTAGGAAATTCCTCCATGATGTTTGAAAAAAATGCATGTAAAGATCATGAAGTACATTTCATAGTATATGCAAATACCAAATCATTGTGTTGTATACCCGAAGCTAATATAATGTTATATATCAGTGATATCTTAATTTTTTTTAAAAAAGGACGCAAACTATTTGGGCTTCGCCTTTGGTTGCAGGACTGTATTTCTGTGGTCCCAGTATCACTCTGAGACTGTCATGGGGTGATGATTTTATATGTTTGGAATGAATTACACTAATGACCCATATGGAGATACATTTATATACATATAAAGCAATGCAATATGGTGATTCAGAACATGAACTTTTGAGCTGGCTGAACTTCTGTCCAAATTCCAGCTCTGTCGCTGACTTTCCAGTTGAGCTTGTTTCTAAACATCTTTGACTGCCAGTTTCATCATCTATAAAGAATAGAGATAGCAGAACTTTCCTCAACAGATTGTTGTGGGGATTAAAGGAGATAACCCATTTGCAGAGCACCTAAGAGAGCATCTGGCACGCATCATCATCAGTCATCAAAGCAACCCCTTCCAATGATGCCTTGTGAAAATAGTTATTGCTTAAGGAGCCCTTCCAACCTGCTGAGTCTCTCAGGGAGGCCTCCAAGACTTAGTATTCAGTTGGGGTCAGAACAGCAAAGATCATTTTCAGGTTCAGGGTTCCTGCGGGATGTTCGCCAGTAGACGGATGTGGTTAGAGGGATCTAGATTTACCTTCCCTTTATGTTAGAACAGGAACTAGCAAGGGTCAACCCTTGTGGCTTTGTGAGAGTATGCAATTCAACCTAGTTGAAAGGCAGAGAGTCCATGCAACACTGCTAAACCAGAAAATGCGCTGTACCTGAGATCACCCATGTGTGTGTGTCAGGGGATGGGAAAAGAGTTAGATAGAGAAAAGAGGATCTTTGTGTTCGTACCTCTGGTGCAATTTTCCTAGCACCCTTAGAGACAGGCCTCAAAGTGGAAACAAGCCTGTCCTTGACTGTGCACACGTGCCTTAAACCAAGAGTGATTTAAGGATGGTGCAGAGGCCACCATAAACTAGAGGGCGTGCAAAGGAAGTGTTTTCCTGAGGCTGAAGTCCTCTTCCCCAAGGCTGTCTGTACAGAGAGGTCATGGGTCACTCCTGGACTGACTGACCAGGCCTGGTGTCTGGCTGCCTATGCTGACTTCATCTCTGACCCGGAAAAAGCCACATTTCCTCTTCAGGCCTCTGTGCCTTCTGCCCAGTGAGCTGGTTGGACCCTGTGAGCTTTCGGGCAGCACGGAGTTTCTTAGGCCGGGTGACTCCTCGCTGCATAATGACCCCGTGGCTCAAGCAGGTGAAGGTCACCTACAGCTGTTGTTAAGTCATTGTCCAATTGTTAGTGTTAAGTCATGTTAGTGTTAAGCTATTGTTAGTTGTTAAGTCATGTCCAATTCTTTGTGACCCCACGAACTGAAGCCAGCCAGGCTCCTCTGTCCATGGGATTCTCCAGGCAAGAATACTGGAGTGGGTTGACATTTCCTCCTCCAGGGGATCTTTCCAACTCAAGGATCGAACCCTTGTCTCCTGCACTGGCAGGCAGATTCGCTACCACAGAGGCACCAGGGGCAGTGTTGAGCTTCAGTAGGTCAGGTGCACCCTCGCTGCTCGATGACTCCGCCTGGTTGGGGCAGGTGAGAGTCATCTACAGTCGACCTGCAGGCTTTCCTTGGTGGATCTGAACTCACACACTCTCCAGTCCATAGCCGAAGCTGCAGCTCTCAAAGGCACCAGGCTCAGGAGGAGAGGTTTGTCCTTTGTATTTTTTTAGAAAGAACAATGATCAGGCAACAGTTGAACTTTGGAGACTTGAAGTCAGTGATTAACTTGAGTTCTTTAGAAGTCGTACGCGTTGACTTAAAGGGCAGAAGTGGGTGGGGAGCTGAGGACAGGGTTGTGGGTGATCCCAAGTGTGGCGTCTTGCTCCAGAGTGCAGGGCCCTGACTTGTCTTGGATGTGGTCAGGCCCAGGGGACATGCAGGGAACAGAACTGGAGCCCAGAGCCCTGAGTGCTTCAGCTGCCTGTGGAGTGGGGCCCAGGCGCAACATAATCCCGGTTATCTCTCGTTGTGGTACAATCCACTCCACATTTAGTGGCTTAAGGGAGCAATCACTTTATTGTTTATGATTCTTCAGGCCAGGAATTTGGGCAGAATTGAGCTGGGCAGTTTTCTGTTCCACGTGGCGTTGACTTGGACCCTTCTGTAAGACGTTCAGGTCATGGCTGGGCTGGTCTAGGAAGGGTTCCCTCTGGTGTCAAGACCTTGGCAGAGCAGAGCTGCAAGGTTGGGCTCAGCTGGGGCCCTGGAGTGCTGTCTTCTCTCCCTTCCTCCGTGATAGATAGTTCCAGGCTTCTCCCTCTCCATCTGGTCTCCCCAAGTGGTCTGTTTAGCAAGTTCACCAGGTTTCTGATGTGACAGCTCTGGGCTCCTGAGAGAAAGAGTTGGGATGGGGGGAAGAGAAAATTTCTAATCCTCTTAAAGATTGGGACCAAAACTGACCCAGTGGTGGTGACCTAAATGGGAAGGAAATCTCAAAAGATTGGATATAATTATACATGTAACTGATTCACTTTGCTGTATACAGCAGAAAATAACACAACATTGTAAAGCAACTATACTCCAATAAAAATTTTTAAATGTTAGTATCAATATATGATGATTATATTGGAACTGTATCATTGGAGAATGTTTTAACTGCTTACTGATATGTTAATATGTAGTTTCTTTTTATATTGATTTTATATCTAATGAATTTTGCAAATTTTTCTTATTTCTGAGAGTATGTTATATACGTATATGTCATTTTGGATTTTCCTATGAAAAAAATTAACATTTATATATACATTTATGTCTTCCTTTCAAAAAAAAGAAGAGCTGGCACAGTGCCATTTCTGCCATATTCCATTGAGCAGTCCCAGAGCAGCTCAGATTCAAAGGGATGGAGGGGTAGAATTTGCCTGTCAATAGAGAAATAGCATGTGTGTGCAGGAAGGGACATAATTGAAGGTGGTTGGTTGTCCTTGGGAAGAAGTTACTACAATATCTATTTGGCACATTTGGGAATAGTTGGATCCTGAGGTCACATCAGGGGTAATGATGCCCAGAGGGACTCTCTGGTTGTCAGCATAACTGCCCCTCAAGATCAAGCCTCCTTTTGGTTCCAGGAGTTGATGTAATGACTGCTATTTTCCTCTTATGTCCAGGCCATCTTGACTCAGTTATCTGGACATGTCCAGCCAGAGTTCACCCCATTCCCTCTCAGGAAAGGAGGAACGGTTCTTATCAGGAGTGCCAACTCTGATTGACTGCTGGTGCTTCTTGGAACACAAGGTCGACAGGGGCTCTGAGACCAGTGAAGGCTCAGTGCTGTGATGCACTGGTCACGTCTGCCTTGGGTGTGGACGGAGGAGGACATCTCCTGTGCCGTGGAGATTTACTCTCCCCATGGGTCTGGCAGCGCTGTGCTCTTACCACAAGGAGACAGGCGTCTGAACTGGCCTCTGAACTTGCCATGTGCTCTCCCACATGCCCCACACCTGCAGGGCTCCTCTCCTCAGCGCGTGCGTGCTCGGTTGCTTCAGTAGTGCCTGACTCTTTGCGACCCATTGGACTATAGCTGTCCAGGCTCCTCTGTGCATGGGATCCTCCATGCAAGAATACTGGAGTGGGTTGCCACGCCCTCCTCCAGGGGATCTTCTGACCCAGGGGTCATACCTGCATCTCTTATGTCTCCTGCATTGGCAGCTGTGTTCTTTACCACTAGCGGCATCTGGGAAGGCCCTCCTTCTCAGTGGTTGCCTGCAACTTTCTTGGCCTAAAAGGCCTGCCTCTTCCAAGCTTTGCTGGACCTCCTTAGTTCCTAGATTTCTATAAACTTAAGCTGACCTTGCAGTACCATTAGATACCACCGCGTGTTGTTAATTACTTTTTCATCTGCATACTAATGATTCCTAATTAGGCTATTAGATAACTGAAGTCGAGGTCTGGTTCTTCTATGCCTTGGTATCCTTTCTTATAGCTCCCAAGAAGTAAGCTGGCATTTCTCCTGATGGTAGTGACTGAAGATGAGCGTCAGGAGATTTTGAATATATTGCATCTATATTTCCTCGTGAACAGGCTTTCAACGGTGGAAAATGGGTTAATGCCCACAGGCTCAGCTCTGGGTTTTGCCAGGAGAGTCTGTCTGGCTTGGAAACAAGGGTGTTTAGCTGTGGCCAGAGCAGAGCTGTTGGTCATATGCCTCCAGGTGCTGGTTCAGGCTGAGATTGTTGGGCAGCTGTGCTTTTGCACAAGTAATTCCTGATGACATGTCCACAGCTTCCACGTGTATCTAAGCTCCCTTGGGCCTTATTGTTGCCTGTTGTTTGAATTATCAGTCTGAAAATGCTTAAGTCCTTATTCCGGTAGGTGAATGGGGAGTGGGGTGGGGTGTCAAGACTGCAGAGAAGGGAATAGGGCGATGGCAGTGGTGAGAGGAGCTTTTGGAAGTCTTGTGGAAATGGAAGGGGGTGGTTAAGCCTCCCCGTTTTTCAACCTCATGCCTCCCAAGAAAAGACTTTGTTCCTTCTTGTCTCTGGAGGGTTAGTGCTTATCAGATGCTTATGCTTCTGTATCTGGAGCTCAAAACTGAGACAGTGGATTTGGCAGAATTCCTTTGAATTGTATATTGCTGTCTGGATTCATCTGTGCACATAAAAATCCCTAATGAAGCAGACATCATAATTTATGTTACTTTATTTCTAATAAATTATCTAATTCTTTAGAACCTGGGTTGATCCATGGGTGGGTAGAGTGAGGAGGAAAAAGTCAATATCCAATTTTGAGCAGGGCTCTTAGACACCTGTTTCCTGTCTGTTCTTCTCAGGTCTCAAGTAGGGAGGACTTGTTAGCATTTCTCCGAAATGAGGTTGGTCCTTCCCTGGAGATACTCACCCCCCGCTGGCATCCCTGAGAAGGGTCATAGGTCTGCAGAGGTCCCCATGGGTAAATCACACTTCTGCCTGGTCCAGTGATTCTGTAGTCCCCAGCATCCCCGCTGAGTCACCTTGTTTACATCCAAGAACCACAAATAATCAGGATAGGCCTTATGATTATTAAGATACAGAGGCAGTTCATGTTATTCATAATATACTGAAAGGAGGGTGAGGTCTTCAAGTATATTCTGAATCATCAAAGGAATCATCAAAGGAAGACAAAATTATGTGCAGCCCAGCCATCATGTGGCATGAATTTCATTTTATTGTCTTTTTGATAACTGGTCATATAAATATTGTTTATTAGAAAAGCCACCCAGAGAATGCGATTTTCTAGTTGCTGGGAACATCAGCAGTGACGGCTGTAATTTGCCGAGGGTTTGCTTGATACCAGATGTTCTGCCACATGCTTCATGGACCCATGATCTCATGTCATCTCCCTGGATTAATGGGAGATCCTGCTAGCATCATTAAGAAATAAACATCATGAAAGGGATGCTTGCTTTGTCTCCTTGCTTTGTTGGTTTGCCATGGCTTGGATAAAGTCATTCCTGGAGAGCAAGGGTCTTGGATTTGATGCAGAAAGTGTTAACGGGATTTCTCTGTGTTCTCCCAGCTTGTGCAAGGCTCTGCAGAGGTTTTGGTTTGGTGAAAAAACATTCTTATTTCCTTGCTTTTCATTCTTGTCCCAGATCCCAACCTTACATTCAACTGGAGCCTGCCTGGATCTGGCCCATCTCTGTCCCAAAGCGAGTTTCCCCTCTCACTTCCCCACAATTTTAACATGATGATACATAGAACTAACACATCTTTTCTCTCTTTTGAAGAAGATGTACTTTGCCCTGCTTGGAAAGAATCAGTTGTTAATTTACAGTTACTGAATGCTTATTCACATTTAGCCATCTGTTTAAAAATGTACCCGAGATTTGCTTTACTCATGCATGGTAAGACATGCAGACACAGAAATGACTGTTGTGGTGGGAATTTAAATGCACAGATCCCTGGAAACAGAAGGCAGTCCACTCCTCAAGGAGCCACAACAGGAAGCACCAGGGTTTGTCAAGAGGCAGAAGGAGAGTGAAGGGGAAGTGTGGGTAAATCCTTTATTGTGCTGTTTGTGAAAAGGATTGTGTGAGGCAGTACAAGTAGCTTAGGACTGGCTAAGTTGAATCATTTCAGTGGGCACTATGCTTTCGGGAATGTTCAAAGTTGTTTGGTACAATTGGAGTGATTAGGTTCTTGGGTGATTTGAGCAGGGATTATGTGTGAGCTTGAAAAAGTAGGTAATTAGGAGATATGGGTTCTAGATTGGTTGGTTTGCATATGGAAAGTGTGCTCCAAGGCAGGTGATTTGCTATCTCTAGGCACTGGCCAATTTTGGGAGGGGAGGGGATGGTCTCTCCCAAGCCATCAAGCCCCTAGATGCCAGAGCTTCAAGAATACAGAAAATAAGAAAGTATGATCAATATGCCATTCTTCAAAATATTCACCCAAAGAGACAATGAACACGTATTGAGTGCCAGCTGCGTGTCTGGCCTTGGCAGTTCTAGAGCCAGCTCTGTGCTTGGTCCAGTCCTGGATGCATTTATGTTATTACATAAATGCTGAGTGGATGTGCCAGACTCCAGCCTGGAGGGTGGAGAAGTGCCTGAAATGCTGTCTCTACAGTGCCATAGACATTATAATTTCTTGTGCCTGAAATGCTGTCTCTAACCTCAAGAAGTATCCAGCTTGGTTGGAGCAGGGGACACATGCTTATTATAACATGATATTTGCCATAATAAAAGTTACCATCATCTCTAGAACTTCTCCTTAGAGTCTCTGATACCAGAGAATGACTTTGTGGTCCACCTGGCCATTTAAGGCCAAACCCGAGTGACCCAGCCTCCTCCCTGTCCCCACCTCCCCATCCCTTTACCTCCCAGCCATCAGGTTCTGTCCACTCTTCCCTCTAAAGCTATCGTCCAGCCCGGCCCTTCTCCTCTGTCTCTACAAAGAGACACTGTGTGGCTTCACTGAAAGAAAACCACTGCTCCCCACCCACCCCTCCCAGAGGCCTAGTCCGTGGAGGAGGGAGGTTTGGCTAGTAAGGTGGGGGCCTCTCCCCTACCAGGGCCCTATCTGCCCAGAGGCTCCCTTTTAAAATGCTCTGTTTGCCCCAGGAACCACTGTTTCTGGCAGAGGCCTGAAGCCAGCCCAACGCCAGAGACACGATCTTGGGGTAGATGGTTTGTCCCAGGCCCCTCTCACCTCCCCTTTGGGTGTCTCTCCTGGTACTGAGTCTGCATCCCCCCTGGGCCTCCCAGAGGGGCCTGATGCCACTGACCATGCAACTCAGTCACGATCGTGGAATTTAAAGGTCACTCCTCTCCAGGGTATTTGTGCCACCACGAAAGAGCACAGAAAGGAGGGCACAGTGCGTACAAGGAGAGGGTGGCTCTCTGATGGGGCTGTGAGTCAGGAGTCTGGTGAGTCACGGGGACAGCGTGTGCACGCCAAAGCATAGCAGTGATGGTTCCTCCACTTTCCCGGTTGGGGTGCAAAGAGCCTTTGAGGCAGGAGTAGGGCCTGGGCCGGGAGCCCAGGGCAGCTCCCACTGGGTGTCTGTGACTCCAGTTTGTATCTGTTCACTAGGGCTGTCATACCAAGATGTCACAGAGTGGGGGCTTCCACAACAGAAATGTATTTGCTCACACTTCGGGAGGCTGGTAGTTCAAGATCAACACTTTGGCAGGTTTGGCCTCTCCTGAGGCGACTCTTCTCTTTGAATCCTCAGATGGTCTTTTTTCTGCATGCCCCTGGTGGCTCCCTTTCTGGTGTGTCCAAATGTCTTATGAGGAAACGAAGCACTCTGATGGCCTTGTTTTAACTAAGTCATCTCTTTAAAGGCCTTGTCTCCGCATTCAGTGGCATTCTGAGGTACTGGGGGTTAGGGCTTCATCATACGAATCTGGGAAGGACACAATTCAGCCTGTAACAGGAGAGTGCCATGGCAAGTTCTTTAACCCACAGTTCTCAAAAACGTTCAGGTGGCCAAGACTTCGTGAGTCAGTGCAGTCCATTCAATACGACTCAGTGGGTCCCATTATGTGAACTCAGAATACCTTTATTAGCAGAAGAGAGGATGCTGTGTTAATTATGCCATCTAAAGTCCCAGTGAAAAAACTGGCCATGAGGAAGAGGAAAATTGTTGAACTAAGCAGACCAGCAGTGTTGAGTTCTTGCTGCATTATTTGCTTACTTACTCAATTATTTTTTTCATCCACTGTACTTGCTGACAAAACGGTAGCAGGTGCCAGAGTTTGAAAACATTCTGAGTGAAAAGTTGAAACTGACAAAATCCCCTGTCCTAAATAAATTTCCTATATGTAATTGGAAAAACTTGCTATTTTTTGGTGTTAGCAATGGAAACCACCAACATGCCAGAGGAGCCTAGTTTGAGAATCACTGTGGAAAGCAACATTCCTGTGTGTCTTCTCTAATTAACAGAAAACTTACAGGATGTGTAACACTCTTCAGTGATCACTGAAAGAATGGGAATTTGAGAAAATAATCATTTGCTGTCTGACTTCTCCATCCATTTCTTCATTTATTCAACACAATTGATCTGGCACCTTCAGTAATGTTTACATCAATATTCTGGTAGGTGGAAGGGGGATATAAATAACACATTACTAAACAGGAGTCATAGAGAAATGAATCTATTCCAGCCCTGTCTTGAGGACCTCAGTTATCAATTAACAAGCAGCAGAAGCCACTCTACCTGATTTAAGCAGAGAAGTCATTTATTAAAGAAGCTCCAGCAGAAGCAGACTTGGCTTGGAAGCAAAGCAGCCCGCCTGGGCAATGCAGTGCTGCAGTGGAGGCCCTTCTGCCCCTGTTGATGGATGGGCGCTGCTGGTTGACACTGAGCACAAGATACTGCTTTAGGACTTCCTGCCATTGCTGTCTCTGAACGTTGGATGTCTGCAGCCACATTTGCCAAAGTGGCTTCCGCAAGGCAGCCAATGCTTCTTGCCTCTTACATCCAATTGGCAGAGGCCCCCGGTCACGTGCCTGTATCATCGCTGGTAAGGGAAACTGGGAAAACACATTTCTTCCTTCTACCTTAAAGATTTATAAAATCATGTAATGGGAAATTCTGTACACACAGGAAAGATGGTCAAAAAGCTCCAGGTAGACAAAAAGCAGGCTTCCCTGTGGCTCAGATGGTAAATAATCTGCCTGCAATGCAAGAGACCTGAATTTGATCCCTGGGTTGAGAAGATCCCCTGGAGAAGGGAATGGCAACCCACTCCAGTATTCTTGCCTGGAGAATCCCACGGACAGAGGAGCCTGGTGGGCTACAGTCCATGGGGTCACAAACTGAACAACTTTCACTTTTTTCACTTTCAGACAGAAAGCATGACAGGTGTCCACTCTAAGATCCCCACTGAATGGAGGAAACAGATATATGTTCAAAAATTAGTGGGATAAGAGCTATAGTCAAGACATCCTTATGGTATGATGGAGATCGGGAAAAAAAGTTTTTAATAGCCTGGGATGGTCATGGAAGGTCTTCCTGGAGAAGCTGATTGATGACTGAGCTTATCTTGATGGGATGAAGCAAAAGGGGGGTCAGCTTGGAGCCAAGTAAGAAAAAGATGCTCCCTCTCTGACTTTAAACATACCTCCGCAGTGAGTGTGCCACATTTCAAAAATGAGAACTGATGAAGCAGAAGAAAAGGCAGATTGGAATCTGAATGCAGTAGTGGTGGTCTCTTGTGAGAGGTGGCTGGAAAGCGCTCAGGGCATCCTGCATAGGGCTGTCTGCCGAATTGACTTGGCTTGTGTCCTTTCCCTTCCCAGCTCCGCTCCCTTCATATGTCCTAATAGGTTATGGCTTCCAGGAGGAAATATGCTATGCATTTTCAGAGAGGCATTTTGGAAACGCAAAGCCTGACATCAAAGGAATAGCTTGTTCTTTCTAGAAAAAAAAAAAAAAAAGGAAAATGTTGCTATAAAAAGTAATAAAGAAAGTCTAAAGTAGAAAGTACAAGTCCCTTGATTAGTGTATTTATTTATTTATATATTACCTTTCAGAAAATCTCCAGTGCAATCAAATTACACCTGTTTTGTAATTTTTTCCCACTTCCCATTTCTTAGATTTCTTAAAAAGTGAGTCAGTAGCAATGCCTTAACGTTGTATTTGGTTGTAAGTATTTAATAATAATAAGGAGGCTAAGAATATTTTTAAGATCACGGTTTGGTTTAGAGAGTTGGAATACAGGCCCTCCTTCCCCTAAATCTGTTTCTCTTCTGCATTTTCCCATCTCGGTAAATGGCATCACTTACTAACGGCCTTGGTGCTGAAACCTAGCACCTGGCTTCCTTCCTGCTTCCCTCACCCCACGCCCTTCCATCAGCACATCCTGTCACCTCTGCCTCCATGTTCATCTCGGATTGTCCGCTTCTCCTGTGCCCTGTCGCCAGTCTTAAGCAAGGTACCTCCTTCTCCTGCTTGCCCATGGTGGACCCTGGCTGGCTGCATACCATGCCCCGCTCCTGCCATTGGCCATAGTGGTCACCCAACAGGTGCCCTCAGGTTCTGACTCCAGACCCTTGCCTCTGCCCTACACCCTCCTGCTCTCTCCTCTTTAGGGAGTTAGTTTCTTCTAATCTTTTAGGTCTCAACTTAAATGGCACTTCGTCCAAGGGCATTTCCCTGAGCTTTTGCCTAAATGGTTGCTCCCCCTAACTTGGTGCTTTCTTATTATAGATTCTTGTTATTATTATTATTATTTGGTTTGTATCCTCTCTCCCTCCTCCTAGAATCTATGTTCTCAGGACATGGGGCTCTTATCTGCCTTGTTCTCTCTGTATCCGTAGCACCTAGCCCCATGTGCTCAGTCAATGTTTCATGAAGGAATAAGCAATCCTGAGCTTTCACGCCCTCTGCCAGAATGCTTCCTGCCCTGTCTTCGAGGAGTGCGCTCCTCCTGGGAGTTTATCATCAGTCTCAGACCTCTGATAGGCTGCCTAGCCTCCCCCCCGACCCCCGACCTGTACCAGATGCTGGAGGCTTCACTGGCTTGTGCTCCGACCCTGTGCTCAGCTATGGCAGCCGAATAGGGTGACCCACATTCCATCCTCCCTCTGCTTAGAGAACAGCCCATCCCACAGGTCTCTGCTCCCTGCTGATGAGTGGTAGGTAGGCAATAAATCAAGCAGTCACAGGCTTCCCCTCAGTATGTACAGGGGGGAAAGAGCGTTGGACTTGGAGACAGAAGTTCAGCTTGGAGACCCCCCAGTCCACATAGAACTGTGAAACTCTCTCTCAAACTTCCCCTTCCTCGGCTACAGAATGAGAGCTGAGGTCCCTGCTCTAGGCTCTCTTTCAGGCCATAAAGGTGATGTCTATGCCTTCCTTTGCCACCACCAGTGTGGAAGAGTAGAGTCTGCCCAGCACTGTTCAGTCACTAAGTCACGTCTGACTCTTTGCCACCCCATGGACTGTAGCAAGTCAGTCTTCCCTGTCGTTCATTATCTCCTGGAAGTTGTTCAAACTCATGTCCATTGAGTTGGTGATGCCATCCAACCATCTCATCCTCAGTCGCCCCCTTCTCCTTCTGCCTTCAATCTTGCCCAGCATCTCAGTCTTTTCCAATGAGTTGGCTCTTCACATCAGGTGGCCAAAGTATTGGAGCTTTAGCATCAGTCCTTTCAATGAATAGCATGGTAGGTGTCATTAAGGACGAGAAGGGTTGACTTGGAGAAAGGAGAATCAGATCAAAAAAAGTTGACTGCACACAATTTCTGTGCCTTCAGTATATCAGGCAGACCCCTTAACTCACAGTGCGCAGGGCAGGCATGGGGCTGAACCTGGGGGTGACGATCCTGTACAAGGTTTTGCGCTGTGCCTTCTACTGTGGTCCAGAATGCAAAAATATCACCATTCAGATACTAAAGAACCAAGTGAGTACTTCCTTGCAAAGAATAGGCATTGACCTTGACAGTCAATAGATTTGACTGGGGCTATATTTCTTCATTTTGGTGAGATGTCATTTGGGCCCTTCTGAAGTGAGATTGATTAAAATCCTTCTTTCCTCCAATACTGTCTCCTGCTTTAGATATGCAAGGCTGCGCTCCATGAAATTCCTGCTCCAAGAGCAACCAGGAAACGGTTTCTGACTACCTCTGGGCAGGTGTCACAGCTGCAGGGAAATCTAAGATTCCCTCTTTGCCCCAAGGCAGGGTTTTCTCAACCTCAGGGGCTTACAGTGTGTGTGGCGGGGGGGTGGGGGGGGGGGGTGGGGGGGGGGGGGTTTGGGGGGGCAGGTAGTATTCTTTATAGGGGGAGGGGACTGTGCTGGGCCTTGTAGGACTCTGAGCAGCATCCTCTGGCCTCTATTCACTTGACACCAGTAGCAATACACACACAAACACACACCGTAACAACCCAGTATGTCTCCAGATGTTGCCAAAGGCCCCCAGGGCCCCAAATCCCACCCCTTCTTTAAGAACCACTGCTCTGAGGTAAGTAATTGTCCAATAAATGAGATAGACACAATGAATTTTGAGGAGGAGTGTACTTTTAAAAAAATATTTATTCGGTTGCGTTGGATCTTAGTTGCGTCACGTGGATCTCCAGTGTGTCGTGTGGGATTTCTCGCGGTGGCACATGGACTCTCTCGCGGTGGCGCAGGCTCAGTAGGTGCAGTGCGTGGGCTTAGTTGCTTCAAGGTGCATGGGATTCTAATTCCCCAAACAGGGATCAAACCCTCATCTCCTGCATTGGAAAGTGGATTCTTAACCACTGGACCACCAGGGAAATCCCGAGGAGGAATGTACTATAAGCTGAATACAGAACGCAAATGTGCTTATACGTGTCACCTGACTGGGCATTAAAGGGCCCTCGTTTGCGGGGGCTCCCTGGCAAGTGCTACCGGCGGTGGGGAGAGGATGCCGGTTGACCACACCTCGTATGCTACTGCTTGTATGATAGCTTCTATCTAGCTTAGGAAAATTCAGAGATTTTTTTTCATTCTTCTTCATTGCAAAGATTAGTTTGCCTTAACAAATGCAAGGTCTCTGAAATTAAATTTATAAAATAATTTATAAGATGGTTAGGGCTTCCCTGGTGGCTCAGATGGTAAAGAATCTGGCTGCAATGCAGGAATAGAGTCTCTGGGTTGGGAAGATCCCCTGAAGGAACGCATGGCAACCTGCTCCAGCATTCTTGCCTGGAGGATCCCCATCCACAGAGGCGCCTGGTGGGCACCAGTCCATGAGGTCACAAAGAGTCAGACATGGTTAATAAAAATGTTGGGAAGATTAAGTTACATAGCGCATGTTTCATACTCAGTCTCCAATTCATAGCTATTTTAATGTATTATTGGCTTATTTCTCTGTCATGTGCTATTTATATCATAGCTATCATATAATGCATATCTGTCATGTCCTATTCACTTTATTTCTTGTTGGATGCTTACAACCACCCTGCAAAATAGGCAGCAGGATACCCATATTACAGATGGAAAAAGTGAGGCTTGGAAAGGTTTAGTATCTTGTCAAGATCATACAGCATGTGCAGCATGGGGATGTTACTCAAATTCAGATTGTTTCTCTTTTAAGGCCTGTGTTTTCCACTGGAAGGACTGTCCCGTTAAGGTTTCAAGGTCTCTCCCAGTTGTTTTTATCCATGTGTCAATTTAAGAATAATGTCTTTTCACCTGAGAGTTATTTTTACAAAATGATTGTATCTGTTTTCAATATATGTGGCATCTCCCTTCAAAGTGATTATACATTCTAAGAGGACAGAGTGTATCTTGTGACTCTTTCTATCTCAAGTGTCATACACAGAGTTAATGATTAATAAATATTTGCTCTGCGATTCTTCTTTATTCCTAGGTACCTCTAGGAAGATCTCCTCGAGGAGGAGTAAAAACTCTTCATTCCTCTTAAGGAATGGAAATTCTCTCATACAAGTTAGCACTGGGGATGAATGATTTCTTGTTCGCCCTCTAATTTTAGACACCATGAGGAGCAGCTGTTTTGACAAGACACTTGAATTGTATTGCCACTCACGTCAGTTGCTCTTTCTGCAGGACCTAACTGTGCTACCTGTTGGAGGTGGGGGTGGACATGTGATTCCAATGCAAGTGCATCTCTGTTCAGCTGGACCACAGGCAAGGGTTGCTCCCACTATGACAAGGAGGACAGTCCAGCCAAGAAAGAAATTCCTCCAGGAAGTCAAGCCACTAATAAGGGGTGTGTGTGTGTGTGTGTGTGTGTGTGTACGTACGTATGTACGTACAGGAGTTGGGGTCAGGCTCGGGGAGAAATCTCTACCTCATAAATGGCTGAGTGGTCATCCTATACAACAGACCTCAGGGACCAATGTTTTCAGGAGTATCTTGGAATGAGTTTCAAGATGAGAAAGTCACCAACTCTATCATGGGAAGGACCATGAAATTCTTTACGGATCCATTGGTTATCTGGGTTATGTTGATGCATTCTTGGTTCTAGAAGACTAAAGACGGTTTGATTAAAGGGACAGTGGGGTGGGTGTTTGGGTGATGAGTCTTTTCACCCAGCCGTTTCTTGGCTGAATGAGGTAGTTGGTTTTGAGGCCTCCAGCACTGTTGTGTCTTGTTGAGGCTGTGTGACCCATGATCAGACTAGAAGGGATTCCTTTGCTTTATTTGGCATTTAGGGGAGATCCTTCCTCTAACGTCTGTACTCCCTCCCAGGGTGATTTCAAGCTGAAAATGCTTGCCATTTTGATCCACAAGTGGTTGATTTACATCTGCTTCTTCTGTTTCTACCTGGGTTGGGTGTTAGAGGCTACAGAGCCTTCTCAGGGTGGCTGGTGTTTTTGTTCACAATGTTGGTCTTTTACTTTAAAATTTCCAAATTCAGGAAATGACTGGGGGAGGGGGCATGGCCAGTTAGGAGGCCTAGAATGATAGGGCCCCCCCCCACTTGCCAGACAACCTGGGGATGCAGGGCAGCATGGAGCCTTCTCACTCAGCATTGGCTTTATTTTTTTATTAAGGTAAAAGTCATGTAAGATTACAATTCAGTGGCGTTCGGTAAATTCATAATGTTGCGCCTCTGTCACCTCCTCCTAGTTCAGAAACATCTTCATCATCTCCCCAAAGGGGATTCTGTACCTATCAGTCACTTCCCATTCACCCTACCCTCCCCCACATGCAGCCCCTGGAAAGCACCAATCTGCTCCCTGTCTATAGATTCATCTCTTCTGGGTGTTTCATGTAAATGGAATCATACAATTTGTAGCTTTTTGTATCTGGCTTCTTCCATGTAGCATAATGTTTTTGAGGTTCATCCGTGTTGCAGCGTGTATTGGAGCGTCAGTCCTATTTGAAGCTGAGTAATATGCCACTGCATGGATATACCACATTTTGTTGACCTGTTCATCTGTCGTGGGACATCTGGGTTGTCTCTGCCTTTTGGCATTGGTGAATAGTGCTGCTCTGAACATTCATGTACAAGTATTTGTTTGAATATCTAGGTCCAATTCTTTGGGGGTATATACCAATACTTAGGAGTGGAATTATGCAGCTACATGGTCATTCCATGTTTAATTTTTTGAGAAATCAGCATTGGTTTTGACAGTCTAGCCCCACGTCTGCTCTTAGGACCATTAAAGGGCATTTGGGCTTTCCAGATGGCTCAGACAGTTAAGTGTCTGCCTGCAAAGCAGGAGACACTGGGTTTAATCCCTGGGTCAGGAAGATCCCTTGGAGAAGGAAACGGCAACCCATTCCAATATTCTTGCCTGGGAAATCCCATGGACAGAGGAGCCTGGTGAGCTGCAGTCCATGGGGTCGCAAAGAGTTGGACACAGCTGAGAGACTACCACACACACAAAGGGCCTTTATTAGAATCATGAAATCAGAGCCTTAGAAAGAGCTTTAAAGATTGTTTAATCCCTCTTCTCACCATTCCAGGAAGTCTGTGTGTAGCAAACTTTATAGAAGCTCGTCCATCCCCTGCTGGCATAATTCTAGGGCCGAGGGGCACTCTGCCTCTCCAGGGTGGCCTGTTGGCTTGCTGTAGTTCTGCCTGTAGAGAGGTTTTCACCTGGAATCCATAAACTCTTGGGGCTTATCCACAGATGAGCTTCAGTATTGAGAGGTGGGGGGAGAGTTTGGAACTGTCGTCCTTCTTTAAGGGCTTCCTGCGTCACTGCTCTGGAGTCACCCAGCAATGCCAGGCCTCTCTTCTGCCCAGGTTTACTGGCAGGCCGCTGCTTGGTTGACAGCTGCCCTCTGCTTACCTCCGCCAGCCAGATGCAAAGTTAAGCAAAGGGTCTTCCCAAATGCCTAGCTATGAGAGGACAGAGCCCAGGCTGGAAGACTGCAGGAGTGGGAGGCCGAAGCGCATGGTGAGCCCCTCGCATGGGCCCCACTGCTGGTGGCCTTGGCCACCTGTGGTTTACTGCAGATGCTGAAAGAATTTGCTATCAAAGAGATTGTTTCATTTGGAGACAAGGCCATTTCTGAAAAAGCTGAGAAAGTCCTTGAAAGTTGCACAGTTTCTGATGTTGGTAGAGTGGGGAAAATGTCATAATCAGCTCTTTTTAAAAAAACAAACTTTACTACAGTATAATACACGGATGGGGAAGTGTACAGTCACAAAAGCACATTCCATACTATGCTGTTTCCATGAAGTGTAACAGCAGGCAAACTGTACCTGCGGTGTTAGAAGCAGGAGAGTGGTTACCTTTTGGAAGGCAGTGCCTGGAAGGGAGCCTGGGGGCTGTCCTGGGGAAGTGAGTGTGTTCTGACTCTTGACTAGAAGCAACTCTTTGTGATTTAACAGAATCTCAAGTAGTATCGTGTATGCACCACATCGAGAACAGACAAAGCCCGGGGTGAATATGGCTCCGACCGAGGAGGTCCTGTTTGGGGCCAGTTTGGTTTCTGTCTTTCTGGCATCCTTCCCCACCCCCCAGCCCTCCCGTTGGAGGATGCCCCTCCTCACTCAGTCCATGTGCTGCGGGTGGCCTGTCCCAGCTTCTGGCTTCAGGAGCCAGTGCGTAACTGAGAGGCTGGTTAAGTGACGAGCACATGATCGAAGTCAGACAACGCGAGTCCATCCCAGGACCTTTGCCAGAACCACTGGGCAAGAGGCATGAGCTCTCAGCTGGAGGTTCTGAGCTGGTAGCCCATGAACTTCGGCTGCTGGTGACCGTCTTTGCTGCCACGTGCAGAGTGCCAGCTGGAAGTGAAGGCAGCCCAGAAGATAGAAAAGTCAAGACTCCTAGTGAGTGTGTGTATGGATGCCGTCTTGTTGAGAGCTATCTCCATTCCCCTTGGACTTTTCATTTGTATGTGTTCATAAATTCCCTTTTCCTTCTATTCTTCAGGTTGAGTTTTTGTCCCTTGCCTCCAAGGATTCTATTGATGGAAACAGATTTGTTTCATGAGCACTCAGAACTATTAGATATACTTGTCTACTGTAGCACTGGGTCTCTCCATAAGCTCCTGTGAGGGTAATGGCAGCTCCAAATTGTGAGGGTTGGGGATGGAGACACGTGGGGGGACTTCAGAAATAGCTGGTGGGATGGAGGGATGAGCTGAAGGGGATTCGTTCCAAAGCTGTGTTGGTGCAGCTCACACAGTGTCCGACGGTGTGGGGGGCGCTTAGTGCTCTCACTGCTTCCTTCCATTCTCCTGGCTCTTGGTGACCTTCTCTATGAAAAGAAGACAGAAGTAGAAGAGATGAGTACACATAGCCAGACGGGGGCTTACCAGCCTGCTGGAGACGACCAAGAAAGGCCCAACAACGACCTCCCATTACCCATTTTATGTAAACTCTGTATTTTCAAATATCCCAAATTGTAGCGTACACAAGGAATTCTAAGGTGGCAGTTTCAGAAATAAAATTTTTAAGGTGGTCTTGTCTGGGGGGCAGAGGAATGCATTAAATCAGAATCATCTAAAATGGAAGTGATTCTAACAGTTTTGCTATATCTCATGTTTTGCTCGGCATTTTCAGCTGTATTTTCTTTTTTTCTATAGATTTTCAGCTAGCTATCCACTGGATGGAAAATATTCTTCAATAAAGCATTTGATGATTTATAATAGCATCATAAGTAGAGTTGACCCCTGAACAATGTGTGATTGAACTACTACATGGGTCCACTTACTGGATTTTTTTCAGGAAATATATTGGAAAATTGTTTGGAGGCTTGCAAAACAAAAGAAAACAATCTTATGAACCACATAGCCTAGAAAAAGTTAGATATGTTATGAATGCATAAAATATATGTAGATACTAGTCTTCCCTTACAAAGGCATAAAGTGAGTGATAGTTAATATAGATTAACAATGTATTAGTTTTCCTACTGTTTTATAACTTTGCTTTCAAAGAATTACATTACCATACAATATGCCTCTCTCTCCTAATTGAAGAACTGTGTGTCAGCCTATTATCACAGATAAGCAGTTTAAAAAAAAAAAGAAACAGTGTTTCCAATATTGTATTATGAATATAATACTGTATGCCATAAAATTTTTATAACAATTTATTCATTAGTGTATAGGCTAGGCTACCGTGAAGCAATCACATAGATTACACTAGGCTACCTTGAAGCAATCACATTGCTATTTCTTGGCTGTCAATACATGAATCATTATCCCTGTAAATCAATAGCAATTTTCACATCATCTTTCCAGTTTTGATGTCTAATATTAGTAATACGTGGAACATCAACAGTGCTTTACATAAGACAATGTTAAGGTAGGTACTGACAAACAGATGACTTATCTTGCAAACAGATGACAGGAACTTATGATATTGAAAAATATGGTACAGTACTTACTGTAAATGTAATTTCTCCTCCTTAAGATCTTTTAATAACATTTTCTTTTTTCTAGCTGATAGATTACAGTATATAATACGTATCACACACAAAATGCATGTCAGTTGACTCTTTATCAGTAAGGCTTCCCGTCAAGTTTTTGGTGAGTCAAAAGCTACAGGCAGATTTTCAACTGCACAGGTGGCTGGCACCCACCTGTTGTTCAAGGGTCAACCATAAACAAAAGATTATCGTTGAAACAGTGAACAGGTTTCTTGCTTTGGGCTTATCTTCCTGTCACTGCTTGTGTCAGCCTGGCAGTCCATCCAGGGTTAGTGGGCTCCTGGGTATTTCATGGGGGCCTATTATAGAGCATGACCGTGGGGAAGCCTTCAGTGAAACCTGACTTGACCTAATTTGATGCAGATTTTTCTTGCCCTGAATCTCACAAGTCTACCAGCAGTCAGGTAACCTTGTTTCAACTTCACGTTCAACCCTCTGACTCATTTGCTTACCCTGATATGAGCAACTGCAATATAAGAGATTTTCACAAGGTCCACGGGGGGAAAAAAAATTCGATCCTAAAATTGCTTATGAGGAGACAGCCACATACTGTCTCATCACTAAGAAGTTTAGAGATTACCCCGTGTTCCATCACTTTACTTTATCTCAAGGGGAGTGACTTGTGTAGTCAGTGGTAGGGTGAGCCTGGACCCAGGTCTCTGATGCTGCCCTACCCTAAGATGGGCATTCACCCCTTGGAGCTGGGAGAAGCTTAGCCATTTCATGGAACTTCAGAACAGCCTGCAGTTGTTGTAAGAGGTGGGGAGAAAATCAGAGGAATGTCCTGATGCAAGGGCAGAGTTCATGCAAACGTGCATCCTTTGTGTGTCCTCATAGCCTCTGAAAGCTGCTAAATGGGGACAGAAATAGCCATAGGTCATTTAATAATTTCATTTTTAGCAGTTGTTGCAAATTTCTCTTCCTATGATGTGGCTTACAGGAGTGGTTCAAGTAATGCAAATGTGACTCTTCAGGCTTCATTTCTTTCCTTTCCCTTCCTCTGGTGGGGAGGCCAGTGCACTGTGGCTTCCAGAAGTAAAATATGCCAATAATTTATAGCTGGATAAAGCTGCTTTTGATCTATAGCATGACCTTCAGTATTAAAAGTAACACTCTCTGAGAGCATCTTAGTGACGTCGCTCAGTTGTGTCCGACTCTGTGACCCCGTGGACTGTAGCCCACCAGGCTCCTCCGTCCATCGGATTCTCCAGGCAAGAATATTGGAGTGAGTTGCCATTTCCTTCTCCAGGGGATCTTCCCTACCCAGGGATCGAACCCAGGTCTCCTGCATTGCAGGCAGATGCTTTAACCTCTGAGCCACCAGGGCATCTTACAGGACTGATATTCTGCTGAGTGCTTTATATGGTTTATTTTGTTTAATTTCACAAGACCCCCCATGAGGCAGACATTACTATTGGCCCACTCTTCTGATGATGAAACTGAGGCTCAGAGAGATTAAGTGACTTACTCTAGGTCACACAGTTCTGCTGTAAGTTTTATTCACTCTGGAAAACTGCAGACCTGAAGAAGACCAATGAAAAGGAATGTTAGAGAGATTGGTATCTGTGATATATTTAGATCATGGAACTTCCCCCGACTCCTGCCCCAGAATCATTTCAGAGAGCTGAGAAATAACAGTCCACATCACCATAGGTGGGGTTTTCAACTTTCATTTTTAAATGTATTTTTATTATTATTTTTAAATTTTTTATTTATTTAGTTTTTGGCTGTGCCCCACAGCATGTGGGGGTCTCAGTTCACTGCCTAAGGATCGAACCCATGCTCCTTGCAGGGCAGCTCAGAGTCTTAGCCATTAGGTTGCCAGGGAAATCCTGGGATCCTCAGCTTTCACCTCTGACTTTCTCACGTCCGTACAGACTGAGAACAGAAGGTCTTCACCTGCTCTAAGTGGAAATCTTGTTGGTTCCCGGGAGGGACTTTTGAGCAGATGTGTGTCCGGGCTCTGTCCACTGTGCCTTTAATGCTCACTGGGGTGTGTGTGCAGGTTTGTCAGCCCAGGGAGCACAGCTGATCCCAAGCCAGCTTCTGAAGGCTGCAGGCAGATTCCTGGGGAGACGAGGACACTGTGGCCCTGCTTCTCATCACAGTCTTGTTCTGCACTTTCTAAAAATATTCCTGACAAACAGCTAATGGGCATTTTGGCCACACGGCTCTAAACCACTGCTGCCATTTCAAATGGAATGCTTTTCCTTCAGGCCTGTTCATCTCGATTTATGTGATTGGGATAGATTCACAGAACTTCACTGGAGCCTCCTTACCAGAGAAAAACAATAAAGTGCATTTTTGCTTCCTTTAGCAAGTATTGCCTCTTCATTTACTAGTGAGAAATGAAGTGAAATGAAATAAGAATTTCATGGGAGGAACACAACTGTAGTTATTGCCTACATATTGTTCGGAGATACACAAGGGGAGGGCCCCCAACTCTTTGGAAGAACAGTTGTTTGTGAAATGCAGGAAGACCAAGGGACAAGGATCTTGTTTATTACATAATTTTAATGTAAATTGCTACAGATTTTTGGAAAGCAGGTTGACAATATGTATACAGAGATGCAAGGTGCATGCCCTGTCACCCCAGATTCCTTTCTTATAAATACATCTTGAAGGACTAATTGGAACTAGAGATAATTTTATATTCATCAGAGCACTTTTATGGTGCAAAATTTAAAAATCAGCCATAACCTAAATTCGCAGGAATATAAAGCTAGTAAAATAAATTATGGTGATCAATTTGTTTTAGTACTGCACAGTTATTAAAACGTCAGTCTTTGAAGAATTACAATGATATGGTAAAATGTTTAAGATATAACAAGTGAAAACACAAGCTTAAAAATGAAATAGAGTGTATGACCTCAAGCACAAAATACGGCACAGGTATGCACACATGGGCACGCACATACTTTGGAAAACAACTGAAGAAGAAATTCAAAATTGCACTTGTCTCTGATGGGTGAGATTGTGGGGACTTTATCTTCTTTATGTATTTCTTTATTTTCTCCACTTCTTTTGTAATGAAATTGATTCAGTTAAGAGGCAGAATTTATTTTTTAAGGAAAACTCTGAGAATTTTCTTGGGGTCTTATACGTAGGCATCCATAGCTCAATAGTGATTTCCAATGGAGACCTGCAAAATCAGGACAGCTCTGAGCTTAGTCTGTTGTGCTAAACAAGAGGGTGGCCGCAGGTAAAATAAAAGAGAAAGCTGAACCTGCAATCAGAATACTGGAGTCCTCCCCCAGATATCCCCCTCTTGCTAGCTGAGCGTCTGGGGAAAACCATCAGCTACTCCAGGTTTCTCTCATGGCCTAGTCTCCTGGAAGAGAAGAGGATGGCCCAGTGCCAGTTCTCGCTGGGACTGCGAAGCAGAGTGATGCCTGTACATGTGCTTTCATGGCGTTCGCTGTTGCTCAGGATGCCACCACCCAAGGCCTATTCTCCCACTGTCTTAAAGATCTGTTTATTTATTTATTTTTGCCTGCACTGGGTCTCCATTGCTTCACTAGGGCTTTCTCTAGTTGTGGTGAGCGGACTTCTCATTGCGGTGGCTTCTCAGGCGAGCGGGCTTTAGTAGTTGTGGTGCATGAGCTTAGTTGCTCTGTGGCACGTGAGAGCTCCCCGGACCAGGGATCAAACCCGTGTCCCCTCCATTGGCAGGCGAATTCTTAACCACTAGAGCACCAGGGAAGCCCTCAAATATGTATGTAGTAAATGCAAGGTTCATTGACCAGTAAATACTTCAACCCATGACCTTGCCTGTGGACAGTTACATTTTCATAGGGAAAAGGGAACAGCCTGTAAATCAAAAGACAGCTCCCCCAAGCAGGCTGCAGGGTGGCGGCTCTGACCAGCGTGGCAGAGCTCAGGGGGGCCCGGTTTCACTTGCCAAGGGTCTGGATGTTGAGTCTCCAGGCCTTCTGCTTGAGAACAGGTGCGTCTGCAGGAAAGCCACCCACCCTCCCTGAACCTTCGGGGATTTTCCATCAGAGATAATAATAATTCCTTCACAAGGTTAATGTGAAAAGTGACACCATGTATGTGAGATGAGCCTGGGCACGATGGAGAGCAGAGGTTGCCCACTGCAGGCATGTGGGCTGAAGCTCATGGCAGATGGTTTTGTTGGGTTTGTGGAGTGCTTATTTTTCATCCTTTAAGGATCAAATTTGTTGTCAATATTTTAAAATCAAGAGATTTCACATTTTTGTGTGAGGTTGTTTGTTTACTCCTCTGGGTCCCGGCTTTCTGGCAGGCACCCATCAGCTAGAGCTCAGTAGCGGCTGTTCACTGTCACAGGGGTCCAGGCCTCAGTATGCACCAGGCCCAGCATTTGCCACCACATCTCCATGGTGAGAGAGGGGAGTAGTGATGGAGGCTGGGGCCTTGAAGATAGAACTTTCTCCCTGAGTCTGCATTACCATATGCAGATTGTGTGACTAAATTTAGCCAAACTCATAAACTTGCAGAACCGTAACTTGCCAGACCCTCTCTCTGTTTCTTAATTGAAGTGGGATAATATTTGTCTCTTCCAAGAGGATTGCAGCAAGGCCTAAGGGAAAAGATGGGTGTGAAATACTCGGAACGCAGGTGTTTGATCAGATTTACCTGCTTGACCTCTGAAGGCATTTGACTTATCAGCTTCTGCTAGAAGCTGTGAATCAAATGATACTGTTTCTATTACTTTATTGTTATCTATCTGTCTGCCTACCTCTCTGTCTGGTAATTTCTTTGCTTTATGTTAATATACAAATTTAGTGGAGGTCACGGTTTAGTCACTAAGTTGTGTCCAACTCTTGTGACCCTGTGGACTATATAACCCACCAGGCTCCTCTGTCCATGGGATTCTCCAGGCAAGAATACTGGAGTGGGTTGCCATTCCCTCCTCCAGGGGACCTTCCCGACCCAGCGATCAACCCTGGGGCTCTTGTATCGCAGGAGAATTCTTTACTGCTGAGCTTGGAGGGAAGCCAATTTAGAAAGTCTTCCAAATATTCTTTTAGGCTAGCCAGTCAGTTTTCCCCTCCAGAGGATGTTATTTGAAAAACATGAGAATTCTTTTCCCCTTGGTGAGTTTGCCATCCGTCCATCGATCTTGACCTCTTGTGAGTCTGTATAACATGTTTTCATACTTGATTATATTCTTCTCATTGCTGCCTGTCTTTTCTTTTCAACTAGAGTATGAACTCTGTCATACTTTTCTGTTCCAATATCCTGCACAATACCTAACATTTTACAGATAGTAAATCACTCATGGAATGAACAGCTGAAGTAAGTGCTAGAAGGAGGTGTAAATGGCTCTTCTGAAGGCAGGCCCAGTGGCACCCGTACAGGTTTTTACAGCACAAGTCTTTCATTAGAGCGACATTACCTGTCCCTTCATCCATCCCCAGCAACCACTCCTAAAAGGCACATTCTCTATTGGACTCAGCCAGAGACTGGTGTCTCAGATACTGAAGCAATGGGGGAAGCTTCCTTTCTTTCTGATCCTTCCTTTCTTCCCAAGGAAGAAGCAGAACAACCGGGTGGACCTGACACGTAGTTTGCTGTCCCAGTGACTGCACGCTGAGAGACTGGAGGGTGAGACATGCAATCAGTATTTCCAGCTCAAGTAAGTGGCTCAGGTGACATCAAGTGTGTAGTTTTTCTGTCCTGGCCTTTTAATTTTTTTGCTTTAATTTTGCCTATTTTATAACCCCAAGCACAAGCAACTTCTTACTAACATGGTAGCAGCATTATACAGGTAAAATATAATACAGGGCTGGCCTCCGAAGCCCATAGGACTAGGTGTGTCTGGAGCTTTCTGAGGTGGTTCCTTCCTGAGGAATCCATAGGTGGAATTTTTCCTGCCACAACTGAACTGTAAAGCAGGGTCCTGTTGAGGGCTTGTTGGTTCACTTCACCTTGCTCTCAAAGTCGTTTCCTTTTCCAAATCACACGCATGTACTGAAGATTATATCCATTCCTTGAGATTTGGGCAGAGTTGTTAGTTCAGTTTCTTTCAAAACCAGGGCGGGACTTGCCTCATCCATGTTTACTGGCCACTAACAGAGAGGGATCAGGAGAAGGTCAGCCACTCCCTTATTAGGCCAAAAAAAAAAAAAAAGTCCTTTCTGTCACAGTTGGTGTCCAAGAGAGGTCTTCATTCACCTTAAAAATAAAAAAGGGAAGAGAATGACTTACTTCAAGAGTACCTTTGATATTGATATTATTTGAATGAGTCATAAAATCCTTTTTCTTTTGACATTTATTCTCTTTGCCAATGTTTGGTATCTTGATGCTAATTCTGAAGGAAAAATAAAAAGAAAAGAAAGATTTTTTTCCCCTTTGTAGTTTGGACAGGAAAGACTCTTATTGTAAAAACTGTGTTCTCTTTGTCCTCTTTTGGTGTATGTATAATTATTGAGGCTCGGGTTTTATTCAAATAATTTCTGGGGGCTTTAAGGAACTTTACTAAAAAGCTTCAGTTCAGTTCAGTCGCTCAATCGTGTCCGACTCTTTGCGACCCCATGAATCACAGCACACCAGGCCTCCCTGTCCATCACCAACTCTCGGAGTTCATTCAAACTCATGTCCATCGAGTCAGTGATGCCATCCAGCCATCTCATCCTCTGTCGGCCCCTTCTCCTCCTGCCCCCTATCCCTCCCAGCATCAAAGTCTTTTCCAATGAGTCAACTCTTCACATGAGGTGGCCAAAGTACTGGAATTTCAGCTTTAGCATCATTCCTTCCAAAGAAATCCCAGGGCTGATCTCCTTCAGAATGGACTGGTTGGATCTCCTTGCAGTCCAAGGGACTCTCAAGAGTCTTCTCCAACACCACAGTTCAAAAGCACCAATTCTTCAGCGCTCAGCTTTCTTCACAGTCCAACTCTCACATCCATACATGACCACTGGAAAAACCATAGCCTTAGTAGTGCTAAAAAATTCTGTTCTTAGTAGGATAAGAAACCCTGTGTTAGCGTGTGGCATTTCTGCTCCTGGCTCCATCCCCTGCTGGTGCAGCCCCAAGTCTGCAGGCCGAGGCTACGCGAGATCCCAGTTTGCCCTTGTCCCCACCTTCATCACTCAAGTGAACAGATCCCAAGTGTCTCTTGGATGCCCCTTGTCTTGCATCTTTCTGGGGCTCGTGCTCAGTGTTTTCTCGTTCCTATTTAATTTTCAAGTAGTATTTCTTATATTAGAATTTCTTATAAAGAAATTCATATTTGTCATAGAAAAATCAGAAAATATAGATGGACCAAAAATGGAAATATACACCAATTATCCCACCATCCAAATAAAAATGCTATTAATACTTTGGGGGCTGATATAGTAAGAGCTAGAGATCAACAGAGGGAGAAAGTGACTTTTATCTGCCTGTTTTATTTTTTGGTTTATTCTCAGTATCTAGAATAGTATCAGATACACTGTAGGTGCTCAGTAAATATTTGCTGAAAAAATGAAATAGATCTGGGCTTCCCTGCTGGTTCAGTGGTGAAGGAAATGCCTGCCGATGCAGGACACATGGGTTTGATCCTTGATCTGGGAAGATCCCACATGCCGTGGAACAACTAAGCCAGTGTACCGCAAGTGCTGAGCCTGTGCACCTAGAGCCCACGCTCTCCAACAAGAGAAACCACTGTAGCGAGAAGTCCACACACCACAACTAGAGGAAAGCCCGCCCAGCAGCAAAGCCCCTGCACAGCCATAACAAAATAAATACAGTTATACATATATATAAACTAAAGTGCATCTTAGAAGTCCCCCTTCTCCAGGAAACGCTCATACACCACCTGAGACACCTTTTTCCAGGCCTCTCTGGACCTACAGCCAAAACCACCTTCACTGGCCCTTTCACTGTGGCCAGTTACGGCCCACCCAGCCACACTTCCACACACATTAGAGTCTTGTCCGTTCTTAGAAGAGTGTGCTATTAGCTTCTCAGCCTTCCTGTGTTAGGAGGAAACAAGGTCTTTGTAAGGTCAGATTTGTAAGGTCTATACTTATGTCCTCATGTCCTTAGTAAAAGTTTGCACTTTCAGAGTAATGCTCATTGTATACTTTTGTAGTGAGGTGTTTCCTCAACCATGTAAGTGAATTTTTTTTTTCAAATACCAAGAACTAAAGGGTCTGTACTAGGAAACAGTATGGGACATTTTAGCAGAATTTGTCTGAATTGTGCCTTTTACCATAGCCCAACTCTAGGAGGATAAACAAAAAACAAAACAAAACTAGGGAAACTTAATCCATGAAGCCGCGGGAGGCTGCAGAGGCTGTGCTTCAGAGCAACATAAGCAACCACATATAGGGCTGTAAATAGAGCTGTGGGGCCCTAGCGGGTTTGATCTGCTTGGAAGTCAGACTTTGTTGGTTGGATTCCTGGCATCCTGGGCAGGAGTCACTGCCAGTCTACCTCCCCTCCCCACAAAATCAAAGAATAGCCTTGGCTTTGGCCAAGACAAATGCCTATGTACAGTCAGGGCAAGGCTTTTGCGGCTGTGTCTTCATGGCCTCAGGAAGTGGAAGCCCTCATGAGTGGCTTCCTGAACCGATGAGGTATGGATCAGCAAAGGCAAAGCAGGATCAACTCAGGAGTCAGTTCATTTCCTTGGCCATCAGGAGGATTGTTCTGAGAAGATTCTATGGCTATGTCTAGCATCAGAAGGAAGAAGAGCTGGGATCCATTAGCAATGTCTGTCGTGGGGAGGGATGTGGGAAGGGGTCTGGTGTGCTGGCTGTCTGTCATCCTTGGCATAGATTATGAGATGGTGCTCAAAAATGGAATTTTAAATAATCACCCTTGGAAAAAAGTATGTCATAAAGGGCTCTTTGACTAGAGTGCCCATATGCTTTTTTATCAAATTAGGATACTTCTAAAAGTGAAAAGGGGTGCTGTTATCCCAAGACAACAAGAGTAAACGTGAACCTGTGACATTTTGTTCATTGCCGTCTTCATGAAAGCTGTTCCTGTCTGTACATCCTCCCCCTGCATTTCAGGAGCTGCCTGGGCAGGGTCTCCCACTGTGCTGAGTCACTAAGTCATGTCCAATTCTTTGCTACCCCATGGACTGTAGGCCACTAGACTCCTCTGTCCATGGGATTCTCTAGGCAAGAATGCTGGAGTGGGTTGCCATGCCCTCCTCCGAGGGATCTTCCTGACCCAGGGACTGAACCCATGTCTCCTGCATTGGCAGGTGGATTCCTTACCACTAGTGCCACCTGGGAAGCACCTCCCCCTTCCCCTATGCTCTATGCCCTATTTCCAAGGAGACCTCTGATTGGGGCGTGTCTGTCTCAAGTCCCCAAGACTTGACAGAGAGTGACCCATGCACCCACCTCCTTTTGTCCTCAGCACACTACGCAGAGGGGCTCCCAGTGAGAGCTCTGTAGCTTGGGGACTTTTCTGCCAATACTGGCGGATCTCAGGTCATGGCATCCACTTCCCCCAAGGCAGAGACATCAAATCTATCTACTCGCTATGTTTCTCCAAATGCCAGGGTTGTGCCTTCCTACTCTCTGTGGTGTGAATAGCCCTACAGCCTGACCTCAGAGGCCTAGCTTTCCAGAAACCCCATCCCACAAGCCTGCACCTGAGCTGGGCTGGCTGCCATGCTCTCCCATGGAGCACCGTGCTTACCCTATAGCCTGCAAGCTGAGCAGCAATGACGGCGGAGCTCTGGGTACTGAGCGTGACAGAGCTGGAATTCCCTAGGGACGTTATATACATTTTTTCCTTTGTTAAAACTCTGGATATACATTTATTCCCAAGAAAGGTCCCCATTCTTTAGGTTACCATGAATAAACTCAGGCTATGTGGGACCGAAGTCACAAATTTAAAGTGATACAATGGGAAGCTGACTGCAGAGATTTCCTGCTGGAAATGTCTGGTTGGCCATTTTCCTGGTAAGTTATGGGTCTTGCTTAGGAGTGTTAGCTTCATGTCCCAGTTTGAGCATGAAGATATTTTGATTGGGCAAATAATGTGCTTAGCCAGTATGTTTGGTATTGAAGGTGGTGGTTAGTTTAGTTCCCAGTGTGAGATGACAGTGTTGGAGTCAGAAGACTTGGATTCTAGACCTGACTTGCTCACAAATGGTTGGGGTGACTGTGGGCATGTCCCTTTCCCTCTCTGCACTCGTCTCCTCTTCCTGTAGGCGGGCGGGTGGGCCAGATCAGTGACCATCACACTGGGGGTCTCTGCTGTTGTGCAGGCTCTGCGTGCAGGCACAAGGGCTTCTCATTGCCACGTGCGGGCTTCTGTGGTTGTGGTGCTCGGGTTGTAGAGCTCGGAGGCTTCTCTCATTTCCCCACAGCTTGTGGGATCTTAGTGCCCTGTGCTGTGCTGTGCTGTGCTCGGTCGAGTCCGACTCTTTGTGACCCCATGGACTGTAGCCCACCTCTCCTCGCACGTCTCCCGTATTGGCAGGTGAATTCTTACCACTAGACTGCCAGGGAAGTCCCCATCACACTGCTGTAGAAATGGTCCCCCCCTCCTTTCCAAAACATAACACATAATCATAAGATATAACAGCACACCTGCTCAGAAGCCAAATGAGGCCCAGATGGAGCAGGGCTCCTGGAGCTTTCCCTCGCTCCTGGTCTGCGGAGGCTGCGGGTCTCCCCGATTCCCCCCGGCAGTAGAATCTGTGATGTTTCTCTCCTGCCGCCTGCCTTCTGGCCATCTTTCCTTGTAGGCTGTTCTCTGCGTGTAGGCATTTTTGGCAAGGGGTGGGTGGGAGAATTAAAAGGAGATGAAATTTGAATCTCTCTGTTTTGCTGCTCATCAGCAGCTCTGAGCAGACACTTGGTTGGGGTGAAGCTTGAAACCAAAGACTCAGAGAAGGTGTTAGGTTATCTGTGCCTTGCAATCCCAGGGGGCTGGGCTCACTGCGCCTGGGAATGTCTGGTGTGGGTTGACTGTCCTGGTCTGTATCTCTCTCTAGCACTGCCTCTGGGACAGTGGTTCCCAGACCTGGAATAACAGGATAACCTTGGTCTTGGGCTTCCCTTGTGGCTCAGACAGTAAAGAATCTACCTGCAATGTAGGATACCTGGGTTCAATCCCTGGGTCGGGAAGATCCCCTGAAGGAGGGCATGGCAATCTACTCCAGTATTCTTGCCTGGAGAATCCCATGGACAGAGGAGCCTGGTGAGCTACAGTCTATGGGGTCGAAAAGAGTTGGACACGACCGAGTGACTAACACTTTCACTTTCAACCTTGGTCTTGGAATGCACCAGTCCCTTGTCAACCTATTAAAATTAGAGGCAGCTCTAAGCAAGCAAGTGGATCAAAGTGGTTTTGTTGACCCTTAATTTATACTTACCTCTTAAATACTTACAACAACTCTGTGAGGTAGGGTTTACTGTTTTGAAGTCACTTCCTTGCTTATCTGTCGCTTAATGGAACCAAGGGCAGGAATGACGCTTGATCTGTACATGTCTTGGCTTAGATCAGAAGCACATAGTAGGCTTGCAGGTTTTGGTTCAATTTAGTCGCTCAGTCGTGTCTGACTCTTTGCAACCCCATGGACTGCAGCACACCAGGCCTCCCTGTCCATCACCAGCTCCTGGAGCTTGCTCAAACTCATGTCCATTGAGTCAGTGATGCCATCCAACCATCTCATCCTCTGTCATCACTTTCTCCTCCTGCCTTTAGTGTTTCCCAGCTTCAGGGTCTTTTGCAACGAGTCAGTTTTCATGTCAGGTGGCCAAAGTATTGGAGTTTCAGCTTCAGCATCAGTCCTTCCAGTGAATATTCAGGACTGATTTCCTTTAGAATGGACTGGTTGGATCTCCTTGCAGTCCAAGGGACTCTCAAGAGTCTTCTCCAACACCGCTGCTCAAAAGCAACAATTCTTCAGCACTCAATTTTGGTTAGTTTTTTATTTTTTCCATGTGTCAGGTGAGTGAATGAGCAAACAAAGCTCAGAAAGGTTAAGTAATTAACTTGGCTGTAAATCTAGGGTAGACATCTGTCTCCATCGAGCCCAGCTGATTCAAGAGTAAATACGGAGAAAGTGTGGGTCCAGTGTCTTCATCTCCTCAGTGCTCGCCTGCGTTCCCCACCCTCCACTAAGTGTCCCTGGTTTCCCTGTAGTCTGTCCCCAGGCCCAAGACTCGTTTTTCCCCCACCGTGGTGCCCCTGGCTCCCCCTTCCAGGAGAGACTCATGGAAGGCATAAGGAGATAAGTGTTCTATAGAAAAATGGCGTCCTGCTCTGATGGTGTTTATCTTTGGGATCACAGTCTTCTCCATAGAGGTTTATCAAACCTGCTAGACTACTGATTCCTGGGCCATTCCCAGGCCTGCTGAATCAGGATTTCTGGAGATGAAGACCTGACCAAGCAGGTGCTTTTAAAAGCAACTGATCCTGCCCTTCCTATCCATCATCAGCTAAGAATCCCCCAGGAGCTGACTTTTAGGGTCACGTGGGCCAGCTTGCCATCTCCAGCCCCTTCCATGCCACATCCCACTTCCACACTCTGGGCCATGGTTTTCCCCACTTGAAAAAGTCTTTACTCCCGTTTGCCTTTATCTTCATAACAGGTGGCCTTTGGAGCCCAGCTCATCCTTCAAGCCTCGCCTTCACTTTGGGGCTCACCCTTGCTTCCTTCTTTTCTGACTACTACTGGCAACCCACTCCAGTACTTTTGCCTGGACAGTTCCATGGACAGAGGAGCGTGGTGGGCCCCAGTCCATTGGGTCACAAACAGTCGTCCACGACTGAGCGACTAATACTTTCACTGTCACTGGCTCCTGTGGGCCCTACAGATTAGCCCTTATTTCAGTCACTAAGTAGTTAATGAGCAGCTGTGATGTGACAAATATTTCTTTAGATCTGAGGGATACAACAGTGGGCAAAACAGATAAAGACCTTGCCCTCATTCTAGTTGAGCAGATACACACTAAACATGGTGCAAAGTATATTTACAAATAAAGTTAGTTCTGCTAATGACAGGTGCTGGAAAGCAACCAAAGAAGGGTGAGGGGCTAGATAATTAGGGGTGCCATTCTAGGTAGGGTATTTGTGAAGGGCCGAGTGAGCAATATGAGGTGGCGATCCGTGTGGATCTAAGGCAGATATTGTTTCCATCTGTGTTTCCATCCATCCCAAGCTGGCAAATGGCAGTCCACTCCGGTACTATTGCCTGGAAAATCCCATGGACAGAGGAGACTGGCAGGCTGCAGTCTATGGGGTCGCACAGAGTCGGATACGACTGAGCGACTTCACTTCACTTCACTTCAAGTTGGCAACAACCAAGCCTTGGCTCTAGACAGTCATCGCCACAGGGTTCCTGGATAGCCTGATTCAGAGGGAACAGCAAAGCTGAGGGCCTGGGGCAGGAGCATTTTTGCTGGACTCAAGAAAGAACAAGTGGGTCACTGTTCCTGGTGTGCTTCTAGCACCTAGAGGGCTGCTGGGTACTTGCTAGGGACTCAGTATCTCCCTGAATGATCGTGGCTGGAGTGAAGAGGCTGGGACGACTGATGAGAAGAGATAGTTAGGAATCAGGTTATACAGCTCTGTGAAAGCCACTGTGAGGACTTTGGATTTTATCCTGAGTATGATTGGATGTTGTTCAGTGTGTTGCATAGAACAGTAACAAGATCAAACTGCCTTTCCTCCAGCATAAAGGATGGAGTGTGTGGGGTTAGGGCAGAAGTAGGGAGACCAGTGGAACACTCTTGCAGAGGACTAGGGCTTGGGCCCTTGGACTGAAGTGACATCAGTACAGATAATGAGAAGACTTTGGACTCAGGGTATTTTAAAGGTAGAGATTTTGGGTTCTGAGCATAGCTGGGATAGGATGGGAAGTCAAGCCTCAGTTCCAAGAGTTTTTACATCAGCAGCTTGGTGGAAGGATGATGCTAAATTAATATGTTAACTTCCTGTTTGTCCATTTTCCTTTTGATGAGGACCACGCTACATATGGAGCAGCCCCTTGGCAGGACCGGTGTCCCAGGTGCATTCTATGAATCCAGGAGCAGTTGGAGCTGCTGATTGGTGACCTTGAGCCCTAACCCCATTCCATGGCTTCAGCACCCTGGGGTTGGTTTGGGTGTTCTCACTACAGAAGACTTCTGTGAGGGTTGCCCCTCTGCATCACTCAGTTGTCATCAGGGAGTTAAGATGCCGCCTCTGCAGGAGCTGGGCTGGGGGAGGAGGTGGGAACAGAACCCAGAAGTTCAACAGCCCAACCCCTCTCTTTCCAAGTTTATACATTGTTGGCGGAGTGTTCCTCCTTGTTCTGGGTATATGCGGGTGTTTCTCTGCCTTTGCAAATGCTCACCTTGTTCCCTCTTAAGCAGCTCTCTCTCTTGCTTTCCTTGTTCACTTGTCAAAATGCCATCCCTTCCTGAAAGCCCATTCCAAGTGCTCTTTCTTCCATGTAGCTTTTCCCAGCCAGATGTGGTTTCTGCTGCCTCTGAACCCCACGGTGGTTTATACCTTTCTTATGACATCATCTTCTCCAGGGTTTTTGAGCTGGAATGCCCACAGTGAAATGATGGGCCCTAATTCTCTTTGAATCCCTCCCCCAGGGCCCAGGGCAGTCTCCTGAACCCAGCAGGCACTTGGTAAATATTATTCAAATTGAAATTGACTTCCTTTATGATTCACTTTCAGCAACTGCAGGATATTTATTTCCTAAAGAAGATTTGGGTCAGGAATCAAGCAATCGAATGTCTAAGTTATGTCATATGGATAAATAAATGAAGTGAGACTAGTACAAGAATATTTTTGATAAAGATGTCATTGTAAGGAAGATTTCACTTTCTTTGTCACCCTTTAAAAGATGATAAGAGGCAATAGATACAGGGTCTCTCTTAGGAGGCAATAGGGATTGATGGAGACTGGGGTGAACAAGAGGGCGTGTGCTGATCCATCCATCCATCTCAAGTTGACAACAACCAAGCCTTGGCTCTAGACAGTCATTGCCACAGTGTTCCTGGATAACCTGATTCACAAGCAAAGCTTCAAATTCAAAATTTTTGCATGGAAAACCCTGATTCCTAGATGTCTAGCAAATGATTCCCCCACACCCTGCCTTGGGGTTTTCTTTCTTTCTTTTTTTTTAACCAGCCAACACCATTGGGAGGGCCTGGCTACCAGCTTAGGATCTCTGACTTTTATGTCAGACTTTTCCCCACTCAGGCAAATAGGTAAATTTATCTTGAAATTGCAAAGAGATCTAGCTGTTTTTCATTAAAAAAGAGGATGTTTGCATCTCATTTTTATTCCTTAGCATTTGCTTTCCATTGTCCTGCTTCCATCTGAGTGGGAACCCCAGGGTTACAATTATTAATTTGTGCCCAAGTCCCAGCTTCGTGTGACATAAGCGCTTCTATAGCTTGCCTTGAACTCTGTATAACGGGCTTTTTATTTTCCTCCAGGAGTGGTTTAAATGGAGGCTGCAGTCTTCTGCAAAGCATAATTGGTTTTAAATTGTAGGTTTAATAATAATGATGTCGGGCTTAATGTAGTGCCTTTCAGCTTCTGCTGGCAGCTCTTGGAAACCAGTCCCTCATCAATCGCTATGCTCTCTTTCCTCAGAAGGAGACAGCTGTTAGGGACCTAGGTCCTGCTATGTACCCCACCCCGTCCTGCTGTGGACCACAGGGGTGAGGAGGCCCAATGCCTGCTGTAGCCTTGGGTCACTGGAGGAGAGGCAAGTTGACGGGCATTTCTCTGTGCCCTGGGCATAGGGGTCCGAGGCTGGACTTTCAAGGCTCTTTGTTGCCTTTTTCCTCTCTTTCTTCACCTTTGGGTCACTCCACAGCACATTAGGAATTCTTTTGGAAGATGAGCAGAGGAATGCAAATTCCACAGTTTGGCTTCTGTGTAGAGGGTTTAATTGAGAAGGTATATTAACTTAATTGGTTATCATCTGGCTTCTAGCTTGTTTTAAGTAACTTTTTTCCATTTTCTTTTGCCATGGCCGATAAAGCATGCCTTTAAAAGATTAAATGTTATATTTTGGTCTCTCCAAGTGAAAAGACCTCTGGTTCAGAAATCAGAGAGCCAGGACTCTGATTATGACTCTTCTTAGAGTGATCTGCAAATACTCAGCTCTCCTAGCCTCATTTCTGAAGCATCGGACAGATGAGTAGATTAAATTACATGACCACAAAAGTCCTTTTCCAGTGCTTGTAATGGAGGACTTAAGTGTGTCTGTGAAGTGACACCAAACTCCTCCTTGAACAACATTTGGTGTATTTCAGAAGTCAATAAAAATACCAATCTACATATGTTATACAACAGACTAACTGAGGCTTGGATGAGTAAGGGCTGGTTCAGCGAAAACTCAGCATTTGTGTTATAAAAAGCACAGAGAAGGATGCTGGGGCTGTGTGATGTGGAGTGTCTTGCTTGTAAATTACAGGCAGCGCAGTCAATGACAGGGTAGCAGTCCCCGTGGCCGGCTGATGACCGCCCTTTGGAGGTTTCCCAGGATCCACCCTATGGACAAACCACAGACGTTCAGAACTTGTGGTCTAGTTCACCATCAATGACAAGCAGCTCCTCATTTGTTTGGGGGTCTGAACTGCCTTGGCTTCTACTACCATTTCTAGATGGTTTTTTGTTGTAGACAAGAGCAAATTATAACATGGGAAGAATGGATGGGGGTAAAAATGGAAACATGAGCCCTGAAGAAGTTTCTCTGGGCTTGGAACTCTGCGGTGGCTGTTTGCTCCAGCGTTTTGGAGGAAGTGGTCCTAGCAGAATTTGAAGGTAGTACATGTAGAATACCCTATTTTGTCCAAATATTACCTGCAAAAAGCTGATCAGACAGCTATATTCTGCCACCTTCTCCCCTCTTTTGAGCACATTATGCTCCAATACTTTGGCCCTTGATGTGAAAAGCCTACTCCTTGGAAAAGACCCTGATGCTGGGAAAGATTGAGGGCAGGAGGAGAAGGGGTGACAGAGGATGAGATGGTTGGATGGCATCACTGACTTGATGGACATGAGTTTGAGCAAACTCTGGAAGACGGTGAAAGACAGGGTAGCCTGGCATGCTGCAGTCCATGGGGTCGGAAACAACAGCAACTGAACAACAACAGCAAATGCTCCTGGAGGCTCCAAGTTCATGCATCAGTAGACTTTAGCCGTCTATATGGCTTTCTTTTATTTTCCTTAATCTTTAGGTGGTGTGTTGTATTTTTTTGTAGATGAAAATGGACAACCAAAGTTAACAGGCTTTGTTCTTTCAAGGTAAACATTCTTAAAAAGGACCAAACCTAATATGAATAATAGATTCAGTGGAAGGGAAACCACACCCCTGCCCCCTGTTTCCAGGAACAATTTGCCAGTCTCTCTGTGAGACGGAATAACAGCTTCTGAGTGGCAGATTTTAGCAGCTGGTGAAGATAGCCTGGCTGGCTGTGCAGTGAGGGGAGGGGACGGTTGGGCATAGCAGGCTGGACTACAAGGTCATTTGCTCACTGCTCTGAAAAGCTGGATGTGGTGTAAACAGCTGCCCACATTGATTCCAGTTCTGACAAACCGGGTCCAAATTTTGAGGTCTACAGATTAGGTACAGAAGACTCTTGACTTCAGATTTCTTAAAATGACTATTAAATTGCTGGCCACTAAGGTGTTAATGTCTGTAATTTAGACCTTCAGGTGGCCCCAGGGCTGTTTGGGAAGGGGACGGGAAAAGGTTAGTTCTGATGGGGAAAGGCAAGGCAGTAAAAGAAGATGAGTTCAGGTGAAGCACTGTAGGGAGAGGCGGCAGGGTGCCTCTGGGACCTGGCGTGTGTCTGCATGTGCCTGTGTGGAGCTCAAGGTCACATGCTTACCGTTGACATCAGAGACCTTTGGGAGTGAGGCTCAAAGTTAAGATGAGGGTTGAGAAACTCAGAGTTTTTCTAAAGGTCAGCTACAGAAAGGCTGTCATCTCCCTGAAAGCAACAGCCATTTCGTTTACCCATTATCATATCCCCTTATTATTTGGTGGGCAATTAGATAAAAGGGAGGGAGAGAGCTGGAGAAGACCTCATACCAGCGCTGACAGGCCATTGGCCCCCGTGGGGTCCTGGGCACGCCAAGGGGCTGTGCCAGGTCAGCGGTGGGACGTCCTAGTGCTTGGTGGAGGAACGGATTTCCTCCGGATGCTTGAAGCAGGAAAAGTATTTATTGAAAGGATGTTGGGCAGCCCACGGAGCCAACAAGGCCTAAAGATCAGAACGGGAGAGGAATCCAGGTGGACTTTGGGATGACAGCCAGGCGGCTCACAGGACTGGTCTGTGGACACCAGGCTGACTGGGCACCCATGGCTCTCTCTGCCTGGACACCATCCTGATGCTCCTGACCGCACAGTGCTGCCCCCTGCAGAGAGCTCCTTGTAAATGATTCCCAGACCCCAAGTCCACAGTGAGAGGGCCATGCTCCGCACCCACTCGTGGGCTTGGGTCCTGGCTGTCCCTGTGGTGACCTTACACACGACATGGATGGGAGTGGGGACTCTGTACAAGTCCATGGAGCTGGGTGGCCAAGAAAAAAAATACACAGTGTCCCTTGGGGGGAGGAGTTGGAAGAACCCTCAGTGTGATGAGTAACCCAGTTAATTAGGCAAATATGAAAAAACAAAATAAAAGCAACACTGTATGCCTTTTAGACTTTTATGTCAAATCAGGGGCGACAGGGGTCAGCAGGTTCCAGTGTATTAAGACTATGCTAATAGCAGTTCCCAGGGGCTAGGACGGCCTATTGGCTGACATGACACTCAGCACCTTCTTAGGAAAAAGTCTCAATATGAAACAGAATGGTCAGGGTGGTATTGCTGTCGGTTCAACCAAAGCATCAGAATTTCCGTGTCCTGAATGTGCACGAGATCAGTCCTGACTCTGTCTCTTTCCTCCTCACCCCCACCTGTGGACCCACCAGTCATGCGGGCCTGTGGTTTTTCTGGGAGCCCAACATCTGGAGAAGGGGTCAGCCAGGGCCCATCAGCCCAACCTCATGCCCTATGGAGTGTTTTGGCCTCTGAAGGTGAATTAACTCTTGTTTCTATTGCACTGCTCATTCCAGCTCCTGCCTGTCTCCCTAATTCATCCCACATGTCAGGTCCCTTCTGCTTGCGGCGGTCACTGCCCAGCCCAGGAGGCTCCTCTGTTTGGTGCGTCTTGTTGGCCTGTCTGGTGGCAGCTCTGTCCACAAGCCCCCCTGGGTTCACAGGCATCTCACCTGGGAGTTGCCTCTTCCTGTTCTCACCTGCTGCTGCTGCTAAGTCGCTTCAGTCGTGTCCGACTCTGTGCGACCCCACAGACAGCAGCCCACCAGGCTCCCCCGTCCCTGGGATTCTCCAGGCAAGAACACTGGAGTGGGTTGCCATTTCCTTCTCCAGTGCATGAAAGTGAAAAGTGAAAGTGAAGTCGCTCAGTCGTGTCTGACTCTTCGAGGCCCCATGGACTACATACAGCCCACCAAGCTCCTCCGTCCATGGGATTTTCCAGGCAAGAGTGCTGGAGTGGAGTTCTCACCTGCAGTGGAGTCTAAACTTTCTGAGGGCCTGGAACTTAAGGTACTTATATTTCATTATCTTCTCTGAGCCTGACACTTAGTGAGCTCAACAAATCTCGTTCAGTCAGTGCACAATTCAAAGCACTTTGGAAGGCAACCTGCCTTCAACTGCGTGGGCCACAATGGGGAGAGCAAGACCTGGGGTGCTTCCGGGGGAGGCGGGGGAGGGCCTCAGACAGTAGCGGGGGGGTTTGGGGGGGCGGGGGATCCGGCTCTGGACTGGAGGTGCAGCTTGCCTAAGGGTGGCCTGGGCTGGGGACAGGGGTCATGACGGGAAGGTGATGGCCACTGGGAGGCTATGCCTTCTCATACACAGGCCCTGGACAGGTCTGCCTGATACAATCCCATGGTCATGTGTCATCTTCAACTGGGAAATCGCTCATTTTGAGTCTTCCAAAAATGTGTTTTTTGGAAAAGTTTTCCTCCCTGCCCTCCTCCCTTCTCTCCTTCCCTCCCTCCCTCCTTCCCCCACCTCCATCCTCTTACCCATCTTCTCTCTCCTAAGGCAGAAGGGCAGAGAGGGTATTCCAGGGAGATAAGTGTGTCCATTTCAGCATTTACCCATTTCCTCCTAACATATGGAAAGTGTATGGTCTCTGCCTTAAAAACAAAATGCTCGATGGACTTCCCCTGTGGTCCAGTGGTTAAGACTTCACCTTCCAAGGGTGTGGATTTTGATCCCTGGTCAGGGAGCTAAGATCCATGTGCCTTAGGGCCAAAATCCCAAAAAGATAAAACAGAAGCAATATTGTAACAAATTCAGTAAAGACAAAAAATAAAATGACCCGTATTAAAAAAAAAAAAAAAAAGAAATCTTTACAAAACTGCTAGAGTAATAAAGTGTCAGAGCAAGAACTCTGCTCTTCCCAAGCAGCCTCCACCTCCCCTCGCTCCCCATGGGTTCTCTCATTACAGTCTGTTCCTGGTCCCGAGTGACTGTCTTCCCACTCCTCCTCCTCTGTTTCCAGCAGGTTCTCATCCTCTCTGAGCCATTTGCTTAGCCCCAGTTCTAACCCCATTAGCAAGGCATAAAACCCACCATCCTCGAGCCCCTACAGCTAGAACTTCTAGTCACCAGCTCCCACCTCCCTTTGTCTGTGCCCACCCACTCCCCCACCTTCTTACTCTGTCATCCCCATTGTTATTTCTGGGCGCCTGGGAGGGAACAGCGTGACTAGCTGCTAAGTGCGCTGGGACTACCCTACTAATAACCACACTGTGTTTTAACAAGGATGCATTTGAATAGCTGTTGGTGCACACTCACCAGACTCCTTGAGGAGGCTTCCAGGGGAGTGAGGCTTCCAGGGGAGCAAAGCTTCCTGATGTGAAATTTAAAAGTCTGTTCTTTGCTCTTTCACCCCAAACTTTGGTTTAGCCGGATTGGCTAGCCCTCTCACCTGAAGCTCCAGCGTGTGGTCCATAGGATGTTGTAGGTGCTTCCAGTGAATAAAGTTTGGGAAAACACAAGTGAACAAACCCCAAATCTCTTTACTGAAGGGCTTCTCAGAACTATTAATAGGTTAAGTTGGGTGACAGCAGAGGCCACATCTTTGTTATTCATTCCGATGCCTAAAAACAAAAAACATGATCAAAGATAAGTAAATGCATCCTGAATTTCTAAGAGGAGATACGGTTTACAGCCTCGTCCAGTCTCGTCGTTGTTTAGTTGCTCAGTTGTGTCTGACTCTTTTTGACTCCATGGACTGTAGCCCACCAGGCTTCTCTGTCCATGGAATTCCCTTGGCAAGAATACTGGAGTGGGTTGCCATTCCCTTCTCCAGGGGATCTTCCCAACCCAGGGATCAGACTCGGGTCTCCTGATTGGCAGGCTGATTCTTTACCCCGAGTCACCTGGGAAGCCCCCGCATTTTCAGGCTTCTGCCAGGAGAGATCTGAGGGCGTCTTGCTCTAGGTGAAATAGGAGGGAAGAGTCGAGAGGGTATTTCTTGGCCAATATTTCATCTCCTTAAGAAAGCAGAGCTGAAGTAGAGGAGGGTTGCCCTTAATGGATGAAGTGCCACTGAAGCGGTGGCTCTTATGTTGAACTCGGGCACAGTTGCATTAAAACGTATATTTACTGAGCATCCATCATGCACTGGGAGTGATTCTTAGGGAATGTGCAAGCAGCACACTAAGTGCTTGAACAGTAGTGAACCAAACACAGTTGAAGGTGTGAACCAACTTAAGCAGTTTCCATGAAACAAGCTTAGAGGAATAATCAGAGAGCAATATAAGACAATATATCCTGGTGAACTGAGTCATAGGATGCCAACAATAAGTAGTATGAACAGTAAAAATAGGGAAAAAAATGGGACATGCCCAGGTTTATCAAGAAGGCATTTGGGAGAAAGGGGAACTAGATGTCAAAGAATAGGGTGGGGAAGATATGGATAGAGCAACTGAATGTAAATGTCCCAAGGGATCCCAAGAGATCATTCTTTGTCCATCTAGGTGTCCTAAGCACTTAGTCTCTAGGGCACAGTGGTTGCAGTAACAGTTGTTGAATAAATGACCCAGCGGAGGAGGGAGGAAGGGCATTTCAGAAGCCAGTGGTGGAGGAGAAGCTATGGGCTGGGAATGTGTTGACTCTGTTGGTCGTGTGAGGGGTGGGGTGACAGGGTGGTGCTGTGTAGGAGCTGTCGGGTGATAAGATGGGGCCAACTTGTCAGGAGTCTTGAATGCCAGGATGGAAAATTTAAATGTGATGTTGTAGATTCTTAATTTACGAAGATAATATGGGGAAGCTACCACAAGGAAAAGCCACCAAAATGGAAAAATGACAACAGCAGCAATATGTTAGCAGTCTGGTTATTAGCCCAATGACAGACTGCAGGGTGGGGAGGAGGAAGTCAGAGTCTTCCAAATGGGCGGTAGCAGTGAGAGTCCAGAAAAAAGAGTCTGAGAAACGTTCTAAAGGAAAGAAATAGGTGTAGGGAAGTAAAAGAGAAGGCGAAAGTAAAGACAACACCCAGAATCTGAATAATTAGAACGTTGGTATGCTTGTGGGGAAAAGAGGGAGGCATGTCTAAGTCAGATTTGTCAGAGTATCCCATTAGAGATGTCCAGAAGATGGTTGGAAATGTGATGCTGAAGTTTGCACAAGAGGTCTCAGAGAGGAAAAGAAGAGAGCTTAGGGCTCAGGACTATGCCTGGTACCTTCTCCCATCTGACCTCTACCTAGGGAGGGTTTGGAGCTGCAGGGGGACACTGGGGTCTATAGCTTTGGGAAAGATGGAGGGTAAGTTTGTGGCCAAGTTGATATTTACTGTGGGAGAGTTTGAAGCAGACGTTAAAGGATCAGGTGTAAGAGCCAAAGAGACCTTATGGAGATTTCCCGAGCCAGAATCTCTGGGCATCTGGACATCTGGATTGTAAACAAGCATATAATGGGATTCCATAGACACAATGCCTTGAAGACTATGTGTTCGCTGCCTGCATCTCATGCCAATTGGTTAAATGTTACAGGAGAAAGTTCATTTGAATATTAACAGTCTACCAATTCATACACACTGGCTTAATAGGCAGTTTCTCACTTTCTGGAGATGGTCGAAAAAAGTCAACTCATTCAAAAATTTTCGTGACACCAAAAAAATAACAGAATTTGTGAGCCATTATATTGAGGCTCCATGGCCAATTAATATTCAGACAGAGCTTCTGGATATCTGTCATGGGGCTTGAGGATTATGTTTTGAGCAGAATAATAGAATAGACTCTACTTCTATTTTTGTGCAAATACCAGACTGATTGAGCAGCAGTACTATTTAGCAGACTGAAGTGGTAACCACATTCTCTTGGTTGTATACTGGGGTAAGACAGGCGCTGAAGGCCCCATGTGAGCAAGTGGAGGTTGGGGCCAGACCGAGGATCCGACACTAGGAAATCACTGGCACTATATCTAGACTAAGGTGTACAGGGAGTTCAAGAAGCATTGGCCAAGGGCAAAATCAGAGGTGAGCACCAGCAAGCACAGAACAAAAGCTGAGGGTAGGGCAGGCGCGTAATTGACCAAGAGTAGTTCTTTTATGTGTGCATGTGGTAAAATACACAAAGCATAAAAGTGACTGCTTAACCATTTTAAACTGACATTAAGTACATTCACAGTGTTGTGTAGTCATCACTGCTGTCTAGTGCCAGAGCTTTCTCATTATCCCAAAAGGAAACCTCATTCCCATTAAGCAGTCCCTCCCTAACTCCTGGCAACCACGAATCTGCTCTCTGTATCCATGGATTTGTCTCTTTGGATATTTCATATCAATGAAATCATATTATACAAGACATGGTCTCTTGTAACCACCTTCTTTCACTTAGCATAATGTATTCAAGGTTTATCCATGTTGTAACATGTATCATTCCTTTTAATTGTTGAATAATATTCCACTGTATGGACACAGCACATTTTGTGTATTCGTTCTTCAGTTGATGGACATCTAAGCTATTTCCACCTGCTGGCTATTATAAACAGTGCTGCCATCAACATCCATGTACAAGTTCTATTTAATGCCCATTTTCAGTTCTTTGGGGGTGTATACCTCAAAATACAAATGGTAATTCTATGTTTATATTCTCGAGAAACTGCCAAACTTTTCTACAGAAGCTGCACCAGCTTACCTGCCCCTCAGCAGTGTATGAGGGTTCTGGTTTCTCCACATTCTCACCCACATGTGTTTGACCAAGACTAATTCTTGTTGTAAGAGTTTCACAGCCAGGTGCTTCTTCAAGGGCTAGGGGCTGACCCGGTGAGGCAACCTCCAGTCGTCTTCAAGACCCAGCTCTCTGTGATGTTGGTCTGACTACAACCACAGTGGTGATCAATGGAGAGAACAAGCCTTGGCCAAATGCCACCTGTTCAGCTGCCCAAGCTTGAGTCACAACTTCAGCACCTTCATGGTATCCACCTTTCCGCTCAGCGACTCCCTCTAATGCCTGACTTACCTTCCAAATTTATCAGCATGTCTGTGCCAGCATTGGCCTTTCCCTCCCTTTAAGGTGACTACTCCACGTTTGAACCAGTTCACAGTCACACAACAGCTTTGATAGAAGCCATGTGTCATGGTTGTTTTCAGGACAGCTGGCTGAGTACAATGGTTGGCCACAAATCAGAGCTCATTAGATGGAAGCATTAAATAAATCAGGTTTGGGGAGGGCAGTGACTGTAAATGGAGGTGAATGTGAGAGATAATCCAGTTGGCTATCTCTAGTGTCTTTCCCATTTGGAGTGTTTAAACTTGGCCTGACATTTATAGGCATTTTTCAGCCTCCTCTCCTGCCCCCACCCCTGTGCCACACACTTCCCCACAGCACTGAGCAAACTGGGAATAATTTGACGTGAAATCAAGGTGGAGCTCAGTAGAGCGGGTAATTAAGAATGTGATTTTTTTTTAAGCACTTAGGGAGTTATGAGAAATCAGAAACGTCTTTTTTGTTTGAATAAGAGTTACTGGTTTGTGAAGGCAGTGACTGAGATGTCATTATCTGTGTTCTGGGAAGCTGAGAGGCTCTGAGAACAGGCCTCAGTACCTCTTAGTACCAGGGGGAAACTTAACAGCATCAGCTCCTGCCCACAGAGCACCTCATGGCAAGGGTTACAGCCCCCACTGACCCTCTGGTACTGGACTGTCAACCTGAACTGCTTCCTAAAGAAAGAAGTTCCTAGTCTTCCTGGCCAGTCCCCAGGATGCAGTCCATCATTCACAGCAGGTATGGAGCTGTGCCCTTATCAGCTATTTAGGGCAGACAAAAAAAAAAAAGAACCTCATGATTCTTAACAATAACCACCTCTACAAAGAGAGAGAGAGGTTCACAAGCCACACTGGAGGGAAATAACTTAGAGGGGAAGAACTACTTTGGAAAATAAGTCATATGAATTTTAATGACATGTGTGCTCTTAGGTATAATGTGAAATTAGGAACATGGAAACTGAGCGATGGAGAGGAAGTGATGTCAGCAAGATGGCAGAACAGGAAGTCTCAGACTCTCCTTGCCCTAGGGAGATATCCACTCACCAACTGTACGTGAACCAATTCCCTTTGTAAAAAATCTACAAAACAGTTCAAGAGGTGCCTGCAAGCCAGGTAGGCACAAAACCAGCTGCATTGAGGCCGGTCATGTGAGTCCAGGTTGAAAGTGGCCACCTAGACGTAATAAATCTTCAAAGCATTTGAAAATAAAGGAAAAGAGGCATCCCTCTGATAATAAAATAAAAGATCAATGCATAATGGGTCATAGTAGAGGCCTCACATGAAATTGAAAGACGCTTGTTCCTTGGAAGAAAAGCTATGACAAACCTAGACAGCATATTAAAAAAGCAGAGACATTGCTTTGCCAACAAAGGTCCATCTAGTCAAAGCTATGGTTTTTCCAGTAGTCATGTATGAATGTGAGAGTTGGACCATAAAGAAGGCTGAACGCCGAAGAAGTGATGCTTTTGAATTATGGTGTTGGAGAAGACTCTTGAGAGTCCCTTGGACAGCAAGGAGATCAAACCATCCTCAAGGAAATCCTAAAGTCCATCCTAAAGGAAATCAACCTTGAATATTCATTGGAAGGACTGATGCTGAAGCTGAAGCTCTATTTCTTTGGCCACCTGATGCGAAAAACCAACTCGTTAGAAAAAGATCTTGATGCTGGGAAAGATTGAAGCAGGAGGAGAAGGAGGTGACAGAGGATGAGATGCTTGGATGGCATTACCAACTCAATGGTCATGAGTCTGAGCAAATTCCGCAAGATAGTGAAGAGCAGGGAAGCTTGGCGTGCTGCAGTCTATGGGATTGCAAAGAGTTGGACATAATTTAGCAACTGAAAAGCAAAATGTGAAAGGGAGACGGTATGACTCTGGAGTACGGAAGACAGAAGCATTAAGGAGATGAGTCCCAGAGTTCCAGGTGGCCCATCTGCTGTCCACCCCTTAACACTTCTGTCCACCGTCATATCAGCGCCCGGAGAGGAAGCTCCTCCTACCCTCCATGGAAGATGCTTGTTCTCCTGCCTAGAGAATTAGTGGCCATACTTCCCTCTTGTTTGCAGCTTAAAACTTCAACCTTACACCCAAAAGCTAAAATTGAGAAAAGAGGTGGGTTTTTTTATTATTGTTTCAAGTGAAGGATTTGGAAGATGGTAATTTAAGTCACAATGAAGATAAAAAGCAGTTTCCTGCCCACCACTGCTCACCCTCACTCCTTTTTCTTCTTCCTACTGCCCTATTCTCTGAAAAATGCAGCCTGAGAAAATATGACCCTGGGGAATACTAGATGTGAGAAAGCTGTGTAGCCTGAGCTGAAAAGCAATTAACTGTCCCTGAGCAGTCTCTGAGCAGGCAGAGGCGCGTCCCCGAGGCAGGAAGACATCACCATGATTTAGTTCTGTGTTGGTTGGTTTGCTGACAGCATCCTGTGTGTCCTGAGGCCCCATAAGAAATGGCTGGTGAAGACTGAGGTCACCGCTTCGCCCAGCTGGACTGTATCTTTTCAGTGACCCAAGGGTCAGTGAGTGAGGAAGAGAAGGCTGAGGCCAGCTATGACCTTGAATGTGTATCCAGCAGTGAGCTGTTGCTCAGGCTTCCAAATGGTAAATTAAGATTATGCCTGGTTGGTTTTTGCTTCTTTATGTTTAGAGGGGGGGAAAAAACAAAAAACGAAAACACCTTTATAGTACTATATTCCACAACCTGAAACTTGGATGTCCACTTCTGAATGATGCCTGTGTGCTAAGTCATTTCAGTTGTATCCGACTCTTTGTGACTCTATGGACTGTAGCCCACCAGGCTCCTCTGTCCATGGGATTCTCCAGGAAAGAATACTGGAGTGGGTTGCCATTCCCATCTCCAAGGGATCGTCCCAACCCAGGGATCAAACCTGAGTCTCCTGCATTATAGGCAGATTCTTTACCATCTGAGCCACCAGGGAAGCCAAAAAAATCACTTGATGGTGGTAGGATGCCCTCTGAATGATGCCAATAAATAAATATAAAAAAGAATCCCACGGTCAACTAAGCTTTAACAGCTCTGGTTTAAGCCTTAAACTGGAGTCCGTAGTACCGGATTGCTCAGAGCTTTCAGTAAGAACAATGCCTCTAAGAAGAGCGTGCAGCAGACAACAGTTCTCAAATATATCTGATAATGGAACCCTCTTGAATCTGTAGGCTCTTGTAACTGTTATTAAGTAGAACATGTCTGGCTGCTCTGTACCTGTTCCTCAGTTCAAACCTTTCTTTGTCTCAGCTGATTTTTCAAAACTAGGTGACTCGCTGTCTTGTATTTGTTTCTCTCCCATGTGACTTTTTTTCAAGATATTGACCCATTTTGACTATGTTTTAATAAAAGGTCCATCCACCAGCTTGAAGTCAGAGGATGACTACTTTAAGGTTTCAAATGGCCTTATCATCTTCAGTTTTAATGATGAGGACAGAGGCCCAAAGAGATGAAATAAATGCCTGTGGCCACACCGCCAGCCAGTCAGTGCAGAGCCGGGCAGTGTGGCCGTGTAGAGCCTGCCTGCGGGTTCGGGGTTCTCCTGTGGGCACTTGCTTTTCCATGCATAATCTCCTTTGAGCCTGAAGTCATGGCTCCTATCTTGTTCCCTGGTTTGTTCTTAACCCATACTTTTTGAGAGGATTTATCCAGGTCCCTTATGCCAGCTGTTATTCAGCCATTTTTCCCTTTGTCCCATTTTGGGTAGAGAAATCCCCTGCCAAATATTTTTTGGTGACATATTTGAAGGCAGAGTAATACGCTGGGAGCAACCAGATCCACTCCTTTGGAACAGTGATTTCCTTACCAGCCTTGGCTTTTTTTTACCTGTGTGATCAGCACTTCCCTCTGAGTTCTCACTGCTCCTAGAGGCTTGGCTCAGCCAACGGCAAGAGAGTAGCTGGTAGTCGCTACATGGAACCAGGTCCTGGAGTTAGTCTCTGTTTACTAGGTGAGGTGAGCAGGGTTTCATATCACAGGTATCTAGTAATGGCTGGCTGTGGTTCAGGCAAACAGCTGCACCAGGGTCTCCAAAGGCTGGTGGAATGCAGTGAAAGACAGGCTGGCAAGCAGCTTGTAACACACTCCAGCTGTCATGGCAAGAGGCAGGGAGGCCTTTCAGATGCTACAATGAGAACTAGCAATAGACAGATAAGGCTTAGTGGTTAGAACTGAAAGCATGGTCAGAACTGAAGCAATGATGGGGGTCAATGGATGCCGAGTCTACAGGTACGCTGCTGAGCTGCTCTCCAGTCTTTCTTGCCAAATGTAACAGGTGCATGGAGAATTACTGATGGTGCTGAGCAGGGACAGATAGTAGGCTGGACAGTTCACAGGGGCCCACAGGTAGGGAGGGCTTCCTTGGTGGCTCAGACAGTAAAGAATCTACCTGCAATTCAGGAGTCCCAGGTTCAGTCCCTGGGTCCGGAAGATCCTCTGGAGAAAGGAATGGTTCCCCATTCTAGTATTCTTGCCTGGAGAATTCCATGGACAGAAGAGCCTGGTGGGCTACAGTCCATGGGACCGCAAAAAGTCAGACACCACTGAACAACTAACAGCACCACCGGTAGGGAGAGCTAGAGGCTGAGAACCAATAGCACTCTCTTCTTTCCCTCATGTAACACTTGCAGTCCTGATCTTCACTGTCACAAATTCTCTAAAGAGGGGGACAGTGCCTGTTTTGTTCATCTTTGTATTGGCTGAGCACAGCACTGCCCCAGAGGTGCTCAGTAAATGCTTTCAGAATGAATGAATGTGAACTGTTTCACAGCAGTGGAGATGGAATTAAATGTACACGGGATGCAATGTTCAATGAGTTTGAAATCTGGGTCCTCACATTGCTGAGGGCAGATGTGGCTGGTGAGTCCCTCCCTGACACGGTGATTTTCCAGACCCCTCAGACATGAGTGGCTTGTGTTTGAGTCAGTGCTGACCAGGCAGCCTGGATATGGCATGAAGCTGAACTAACCTGGATGGAAGCAAATACAGTTGACTCCCGAGTCTGCGAATCTGTTTCTATTTCAAGCAATTTGTCCAGTAAACATTTATCAGGCTCTGTTTCACCTCACTGAGGATAAAAGGGAAGCTTTGGATCAGAATCCTAGGGGCAGATTTTGGGCCAGTGGTGACATTTCTAAAATCACCAGGCAAATATTTTCCAACTAGCCATTGTAATCAGAATTTCAAGATCAGAAAAGGATAGCTGATCAGACATTAAGAAGTGCACAGCCCCGGAGTTTAAAAATAGGGCAAAAAAATCAGTGTCAACTTAATTTTGACTAATAGAGCCAGGTTTCTACCCAAGCTAGGTGCTTGGCTTTTATTTTTTAATTGTTCCTCCTGATATCTTAAAACCCTGTTGCGTTCTGATTCCCTGAGAAGTTGGGAGAGGTCCATTTTTAATGTAAAATGCAGAGCTTGGGATGTGCCTAAGTGGTCTGGGGAGTGTGGCAAGGCTCCAGTGGGGCCAGAGTCCACAGTCACAGGACGCGGGCTGTGGTGAGGAACTTTGGAGTCACTTAGCTCATCAATATCGTCCTGATTCCTGCTGATGAAAACTTGCAGACAAAATACTAATGCCTTTCAGGAAACTGGATCTGGATTTTGTTGTGTTCCCCCCCCCTCTTGTGCTCTGTGAAGTCTCTTACGGGTCCCCCAGTGAAGTCCTTGTAACACATCTGACCTCTTCAGTCATTTCACCAAGACTTATGTGCTCTGGCAGGCTGACATGGACTCCTCTTTTCCAAAAGATGAAAAGCATGTCACTGAAAATATTAGTCAGGCTCAAGGAAAAGCTTTGTGAGTTTTGCATAATCACAAAGAAAGAAAAAGTAGGTCACATTTGGAGTTTGTTCTGTTTGTGGAAGAAAAAAAGAGGATGAGGAAGAAGTATCAGACCATTTAGTTTTATCGCAGCTTCTTAAGACCAAGCGATGGTGTCAGAGGCCCCGCGGTCTGACACCACGCCCACATGCTTGAGTCTCTCCCCAAGGATGGAAGAAAGCATGTCCAAACTGGGCTCCGTGAGATGTGTGAGCCACGGGGAATGGATGGAGCCAACTGGTGTATCCCTTGTGTGTGCCTCACAGAGATTCATTGGCAGCTGCCATTTGAATGGGAAGGCAGTGTTTGGGGGACTTGTCTGGGGCTGGGGGATTCATCCTGAGTGATTTCAGTCTCAGGCAACTCAGGAGGCATTCACCATTTCTAGTTCACTGACTGCAGTTGTCCGTCAATGGGGTTAGAAATTGTAAATGGGACTTGGCTACTCCAAAGGCACAGAGACTGCCCTGATCTTTAGGGCTCTGGAATTCCTTGGACAGGGTCAGATTCCTTGAGAGAGTCACTCAGAGCAATGGCCACCCCAGAATCATCTGATGTGAGCCAAACTCAGTGGGTCAGAGAGCTCTACACACTTCCGTTCGGAGGATTGTTTTATGTCCAAAGTATCAAACCCAGCCAGTTTCTCTGCTGCGGCTGCAGCTTTCTTAGATTCTCAGGATTAGAAAACAAAGGCAAATATGCTGTCAGTGGCCTCGGTTCTGGGTCTTGTCTTCTGTATTTTCACTTTCTTTCGCCTACTGTTTTCATTTTTGGTACCTCATTTTTTGCAGGAGTTGTGGCCTCGAAAATTTGGCATGGTTTCTTTTTGTGTGTGTAAAGAAGAGTGCATGGTTGAATCATTAGAGAAGCTTGTTAAAGGAGACACTGCAGTGATACAGTTTGCAAAGGGAAGAATTCTTTGGTTGTGACAAATAGGCATGATTTAATGAGACTGCTTGGGAATAACCTTTGAGTTTAAAGTATTTGTTGTTCATAAATTGAGACTCTCTGTGACAGTAGATGAAGTTCTGCTACTGTGTATTTGACAAAGAGGAAACAGAGAGTGATATAGGGATTATCTGTGACTTTTTTATTATTCATGTAACTATTTCAGAACTCTTGGGGGGGGGGTCTCTGTCTGTGGGTGGATGCTGCAGTATGTTTTGATGTTTATCATGTGTGTATAGCTATCTTGTCATCCCTAAGCTTATTGAGTCAGGGCAGATAGGTATAGGGCCCTGACTTGATTACAGTCTGTTCCCTTCCAGGTCAATCGAGGTGTTTTGGCAATTCCCAGGACCACCAAAGTTGATGTAGATTTGCATTGTGTGGAGAGGCAGAGGATGTGGAGGTAAGAGTCTGGCAGGTCTGCTGCTGGATTGGCCAGGGTCCACCAACAGGAAATCGAAGTCAACAAGGAGGCGGGTGCAGATAGTAGAGCAGGTCCAAAATTGAAAACGATTAGATCATTTCCTCACCGGCAAGAGCGAGGGCTGTGGTAACCAGAAAGACATGAGTGCTTCGTGAAGCCAAGGTCAACAGCCTGCCAAATCAAAGGATGGTTGAAGCAAGAGTGGCTATGGGTAGAATGGAAAGACCTGACTCTTCCACTCACTTCTGCCTGAACTTTGTCTCACTGGGCCTTAGTTTCTTCAACCTCGTTAACAATGTGGTTGTATTAGAGGAGTTAACTTTCAAACTTACTGTGTTTAACGCACTGTAACCCTTTCTATAAAGAAAATTTTGATAAGAAAACCCTGTGTGTGTGTATTAGTTGCTCAGTCATGTCTGACTCTTTGCAACCGCAAGGCCTGTAGCCCACCAGGCTCTCTGTCCATGGGACTCTCTAGACAAGAACACTTGGAGTGGGTTGCCATTCCCTTCTCCAGAGGATCTTCCCAACCCAGGGATTGAACCCTGGTCTCCTACATTGCAGGCAGATTCTTTACCATTTGAGCTATAGGGAAGTCCTTAAGAAAACCCTGCTGCTGCTACTGCTAAGTCACTTCAGTCGTGTCTGACTCTGTGCAACCCCAGAGATGGCAGCCCACCAGGCTCCTCCATCCCTGGGATTCTCCAAGCAAGAACACTGGAGTGGGTTGCCATTTCCTTCTCCAATGCATGAAAGTGAAAACCCTATATACATCAAAAAAAGTGGGTATGCTCCAGTTGGCACTGAGGGGAGCAGGACTGGGTATCAGAGCCCTAACTACATGGCCCCTGTCTTAAATATCATGGTGATTCCTTCACCTCCCAGAGACCACATTAAAAGGTATTGGATAAATTTTTTAAATCCTTTCTAGACCTGGAAGGCACTGTGGACATATGCATTGTCCTCTGTCTGCTTGAAGAGACCCCACGGAGTGTTAGGGAGCCCTCTGTGCACCAAACCCTCTAACCTTGTTGGAGGTGGGGGGTTTGGAGGCAGCAGGTGGATGTTGAGATTCCCAGTCTGTGGGATTAGAAAGTGAAAGTGGTGGAGAAGCAACACCAGCAATAATACCAGCATTTACCCCACACTCAAAAGTCTCTCAAACAAGGAATATTAGAAAGTAGGAGGAAACATGGTAGCATCTTACCTTCCTACAGAGACCAAGTTCAAGTTCCAAAACCAAGTCCTGCTGGGGTCAGGGGTCAGTAACCCCTTTCCTTTACCCAAAAAGTCTGTCTTAGACTTCTTTACTCATGCTGAAACAGGAGCTCAAGTTTCATTCAAACTACACAGTTGGTAAAAAAATAAAATCCCTTAGACTATATATTCACAAAATTCTTTTTACTTAAAAAAACAAAAATCTATACAGCCAGAAATTCAGAGTCTTCTGACATACTTGATATAATCAAGGGAGAAAACCCGAACTTCAATATTAATACCTGGACTGTTGTCCCAGCTCTGTTCCGGGCTGAGTGACTTTGGGCAAATCACTTGGGCTTTCTGTGCCTGGGTTGATGTCTGATAAACTGAAAGAACACCCAACCATAGCAAGGAGATACGAATATCTGGAGTGGTGGTGTGGTCCCATCTACAGAGCATGGGGTCACCTGGGCCGAGACTGCTGATCTCCCCAGCTGGTCACTGCTCTTTTGTTGAATCACCAGTACCAGCTTTGTGCCCAGGGCAGAAGCCAGTACCTCCGCCCCCTCAACCATGGCTGAGTTTGGGCTCCAGCACCTAGAGCCTGACGCCCATTCGCCTGGCCTCCTTACTTGGCATTCTGCCTGCCTGGGAGTAGGGGAGTAGTTTGGGATTTCAGCAGCACCCTACGCAGGCAATAAAAACCTAGGAGGTCAGAGAAGGAGGAAATTTAAAGAGAAGGAAGGAGAGGAAAGGGATGAGTCAGTGAGCTCTGAAGGGAAAGGAACTGCTCCGTTTGCCAGAAGGTTGGTTATTATATGAAGAATACATGTTCACTGTAGGAAAAATATAAAGTAAAGGAAGATAAAAGAACTTGTTAGTCACATCACCTGGAATTAATACAGTTAATATTTTAGCTATTTTACTTTGTGGCTTTTTACATACACGCACACACCCCAATGTGTATATAAATAGACCTTTAAATGAAAAGAGGATCATAGTTCTGTACTGGTAAATGTTTTATGAGTGCCTAGAGGAGAGGTCATCACAACTGGAGCATTTGCCAATTTCCGTAGTGTAAATGCTTCCACCATAGCTGATTTCCAACTACCAATGTGATGTCAACCAGCTTGCAAAATTCCTGATAATTTACCATTCAGCTTTTGGGGACCAGCAAGAGCACACCACTGACCAAGTTTTGTTTTCTAATTAGTCTTGCCTCGCTCACAATATAGGGCAAAAGTCCTATGCTTAAACGATTGAAAGTTGTCTTTATCAAATCACCTATTTTTTGAAACAGTACTGTTTCCTTTTTGGAATTTAGAGCTGGATCACTTTCTATGCCACTAGTTGTAAATGGTGCCTGTAGGTAGAATTTGCCTATTTCTTGTGTTCTGGTGATCCTTATGTGAGTGGGGAGTGGACCCCAACTTTATTAGGTGGCAGGAATAGAAATGTAGCTGGAAAAAAAAAAAAAGGATTAATGTGATCATGCAAATGGTGACCTGGAACTGATTCTGCAGCCCATTCTCCCAGAATGGATTTGACTTAATGGAGGCAATTTTCTCCTTTGCAATCCTTCTCGGCCCAGCAGCTCAGCTCTAGACTTGTCAGTCTTTTTTTTTTTTTTTCTTTCTTTTTTGGGTGGAAATTGGTGCTCCTCCTGTCTGTCAGATGAAAATGGGCTGCAACTGTTTGGCCCACGTCAAACCCACTAATCGGGTCCATGTTTTTCTTGTTGAATGGGAGCTTTGGGAAATTGCAAGGGGCAGAGGGAGTGGAGGGCTGCACTCACACAGCAGCAGAGTGTGAGTGTGTTTCCATCTCCCACTTGGCTGCACATTGAGCTGGTGGACTATTACATCTATGGTAAGAGTCAGCTAAGTGGAAAAAGTAGTTGGTGCCAAAGCTCTCCCACGCTGGAGTTTTAATTGCCTTCGAAGAGGCTGAGCTTTGTGAGCTTCTGACAATAAACCTGGCTCTCCTAGGCAGGCCTGGTGAGTTCAGACAGGGAGTTTACAGGTAAGACTGGATAGGTGTGGGCAGTAGGGTGTTGTAAGTGGGCCCTGGGCCAGGAGGAGTCCATTGCTGCAGTTCTATGAAGGGAAGGCTTAGCCTTGGCCTCCACCTCTGGAGTGTGAATATTTGTTGTTGTTCAGTTGTTAAGTCGTGTCCCACAGTTTATGACCCCATAGACTGCAGCACGCCAGGCTTCCCTGTCCTTCACTGTCTCCTGGAGTTTGCTCAAACTCATGTCCATTGAGTCAATGAGGGAAGAAGTCGAACCCTGACTTCTTCTAGCCCCAAGTCTGTCCAATTCCTTGGGTCATCTCTGACTCCTCTATCCCTTTCCCCACCAACCTGATACCAAGTGGTCACCTAGACTGGGCAACTCTGCCTCTGGCCCAAGAAGCTACTCCCACCTGATCCCCACTGCTTTCATCCAGATGTTCATATTATCACACCTGAACCATGAGGACAGTCTTGTAATAGGCCTTCCTGATGTCTAGTCTCAGTCTATAAAAATGCCATCCATATCTCTAAACACACACACACACATTTTTAAAATCATCAACGTAATATATGTTCACAAGAATTTTAAAAAATGCAGATGGTCAAAGGTGAAAAACCACTTATGGACTTAACTTCCTTGAGGTAAAAACAGTTATCATTTTTGTGAATATCCCTCAAAGAGATTGTTTAGGAATGAAAATATTCAAAACTACTTTGTAACTTCTTCTTCACATATTTTAGTGAACATTTTTGCATATTGATACTTCTCTAGAATGAAATCACAAATTTGGTGATCTCTTTCCCTTGCTTAAATAATTACATAAATAGCCCCCTACTCACCCCCCAAACAACCAAAATCCATTGGCTACGTGGGGAAGGTCAAATTCCTTGGAACAGGAGGGCAGGTCAAACATAATCAGCCTCACCCACCAGCCCCCACTCTCCCTATGCCACCATTTTTTTGCCTGAATACAAAGCCTGCATGTTTACTCTGAGAATTCCATATGAATTGGCTTGTGTATATGACTTCTACCTCCCCCATTTCCCACTTTGTGAATTCTTTCATTCTTTAAGATTTATCTTAAATTATTTATGTGTCTGTCCCTAGGAAAACTGGGAATCTCTTGAGGGCAGAAACAGAACTTAGTTTGTATTTTTAGCAACTCGTGGTCATGCCTGGCACAGGGTAGTAGGCACTCAGTAAATATTTATGGAATGAATTGGCCTCGCTTTGGTATGTCTGTTTTTATCCCCTTGCCAGTTTCATGTGTTGGTTTTTATTAGTGTCCATGATTAATCCAATATTGTATTTTCTTTTCCTCCTTTACTGTGTCTGTGTCTTAACCATATTCAAATAAGAGCCCCTGGCTTGGAGCCAGTCACTTCTTTAGCTGGGTCATTGCTGGTGGATTTAAGATATCATTAGTTTCTAGTGGCTTTACTGTACTATTTTGGAATCCCTGAGACGCAAACTCACATTTTCAGAGTCAACAGCCCAGAGTCAGCCCCCTTCTGAAAACCTGATGGTTTATGGAAATGCTTGAAACAGGAGAAGGCAGCATGGGTAGAGTTTACGAAGTGGGAGCCCCAAGCCAGGGGGCTAACTCAATGCTCAGAGGAGGTGGAGGGGGCAGGAAACGTCAAGGGCATTAAGGGTAGAGTGTGATATAATTGGCCCGGAGCTCTGGCCATGAGCTGTGGGATTCAGTACCTTAAAGATGCCTGAGGGACTCTGGCCTCTGCCTGTGCTCCACAGAAAAATGTATGTTAGTTCAGACATCACGTGCTGTTTCTTGTGTATCTGAAGATGCTTAAATATGGAGGTTTCACCTGAGGGAGAAGTAAACTTATTTTCAACAGTTCATCAACAAACATTAAACTAGAGCTATTTTTATTCAAACTCATAGAAAAGGAGAAACTAATCAATTCCACTCCTACTGTGGGCAATATCCATAGAGAAAGAAGGATGAGCAAGTGTCTGCCCTTTGGATGGAAGTCGGGACAGGTGGGTCCACGTTTATTGCTGTAAATCTCAGAATTTTAAATGTCTGCCTTTGACATGCCCTTTTAATAGAAGCTGCAAGTGCATACCCAAGTAGTAAAGATCCTATCCAAACCAGCTTCAAGAGGAAGGATATTCAGTGGTTCTCTAGTGTCCACAGTGTCTTCAAGGTCCCAACTCTGTTGTCCCTCTCACTCTGCCTTCCTCAGCATCAAGCTTCATTTCAGGCTAATATCAAGATGGCAGCGTCAATCTAGCCATCCAACCCAGTCCTGATGGTATCCAGAGGAAGAAGAAGGACCAGCACTTCTTGGCACTTTGTCTTAGGAGCTACATGAGGTTTTCTAGAAGACCCCTGGAAAGTTTCACCTCATGACTCAATGACAGTATTGGGTCACTTGCCCAGTCCTGAAACCATTGCTGGCCAGAAGATGGTGTTACCAATGATCAGTTACATCCGTCTTTAGAGCTGAGGTACCTACTTTATGGATGAATCCCGGAGCAAAATCAGAATTCTGTTAGGGAGTGAAAAAGAAGGAATGGATGCAGGGTAGACAGTCAACTCCAACTCAAAACAAGCCACAGAGTTGGTTGCCAACTGTATAGTCTAGTGACTTTCAGTTTTTTAGTTAATGCATTCAAATAAAGTCTAACTTAGGAAAATAAATGAACTGATAAAATCAGAGCAGTCATGGTTGTAAATTTACCCAAGATTGTGGTCATAAGACCATAGTTTGACAATCACAAGTGGAGTATTTCTTGTGTTTACATCAAAATTTTCTTTTTTCCTGTCTCCTTTCATCCTTACAACACAGTTGTACTATATGGGAAAAGAGGTCAGCTGGCCAGAGAGGACCAGCATTTACAGGGTCCAGGCAAGCAGGGGCTTTCAAGGAAGACATCTGGGCTGGGAGTAACAGGCGACTCTTTGAGACCCCATAGGCTGCAGCACATCAGGTTTCCCTGTCCTTCACTATCTCCCAGAGTTTGCTGAAATTCATGCCCGTTGAGTCAGTGATGCTATCTAACCATATATTAAGATGTACTACATACTTGGCCAATACCAAAGAAAGGCAATGCCAAAGAATGTTCACACTACCACACAACTGCACTCATCTCACATCTAGTAAAGTAATGCTCAAAATTCTCCAAGCCAGGCTTCAACAGTACATGACCCGAGAACTTACAGATGTTCAAGCTGGATTTAGAAAAGGCAGAGGAATCAGAGATCAAATTTCCAACATCTGTTGGATCATAGAAAAAAGCAAGAGAATTCCAGAAAACACCTACTTCTGCTTTATTGACTACGCCAAAGCTTTGACTGTGTGGATCACCACAAACTGTGGAAAATTCTTCAAGAGATCGAGTACCAGAGCACCTTACCTGCCTCCTGAGAAATCTGTGTGCAGGTTAAGAAGCAACACTAGAACCAGACATGAAACAATGAACTGGTCCCAAATTGGGAAAGGAGTGCGTCAAGGCTGTATCTTGTCACCCTGCTTATTTAACTTCTATGCAGAGTACATCATGAGAAACGCTGGGCTGGATGAAGCACAAGCTGGAATCAAGATTGCCTGGAGAAATACCAATAACCTCAGATGTGCAGATGACACCACCCTTATGGCAGAAAGTGAAGAGGAACTAAAGAGCCTCTTGATGAAAGTGAAAGAAGAGAGTGAAAAAGCTGGCTTCAAACTCAACATTCAAAAAACTAAGACCTGGTCCCATCACTTCATGGCAAATACATGGAGTAACAATGGAAACAGTGACAGACTTTATTTTCTTGGGCTCCAAAATCACTGCAGATGGTGACTGCAGCCATGACATTAAAAGACACTCACTCCTTGGAAGAAAAGCTATGACAAACCTAGACAGCATATGAAAAAGCAGAGATATTACTTTGCCAACAAAGGTCCATATGGTCAAAGCTATGTTTTTTTCCAATAGTCATGTATGGATGTGAGAGCTGGACTATGAAGAAAGCAGAGTACCGAAGAATTGATGCTTTTGAATTGTGGTGTTAGAGAAGACTCTTTGAGAGTCCCTTGGACTGCAAGAAGATCCCAGAAGTGGGATTGTTGGATCATATGGTAACTAGACTTTTCATTTTTTAAGAAACTTCCATACTGTTCTCTGTAGTAGCTGCACTAATTTACATTCCCACCAACAATGTAGGAGGATTCCTTTTTCTCCACACCATCTCCAGTGTTTGTTATTTGTAGACTTTTTAATAATGGCCATTCTGACTGGTGTGAGGTGATACCTCACTGTAGTTTTGATTTGCATTTCTCTAATAACTAGTAATGCTAGCATCCTTTCCTGGCATACTATATATTCTTATTTGCTAAATCTAGCAGCCCTACATAGATAAGAAATGAGGGGGCTCCTGAAACATCTAGATGGGGTTGACTTTCTTCCCATGGTCTCCATTCTGAGTCACAGTGTACTGGCACCTCTTGTTCTACTCAGCAAATAGTTTCAAAGCCCTGTAACCTCAGAATTACCTGAAACACTTGTTAAAAATGAAATGAGGGGGCTTTCATGAAAGGCTTGTTAAAGGCCTCCCTGATAGCTCAATTGGTAAAGAATCCACCTGCAATGCGGGAGACCCTGGTTCGATTTCTGGGTCGGGAAGATCTCCTGGAGAAGGGATAGGCTACCCACTCCAGTATTCTTGGGCTTCTCTCATGGCTCAGCTGGTGAAGAATCTGCCTACAATGTGGGAAACCTTGGTTCAATCCCTGGACAGGGAAGATCCCCTGGAGAAGGAAACAGTTACCCATTCCAGTATTCTGACCTGGAGAATTCCATGGGGTTGCAAAGAGTCGGCCATGACTGAGTGACTTTCACTTGTTAAAAATGCAGAAATCTGAAAAATACCATGGCCTCCAGTGATTCTGACCCTGGACCCAGCTATGGAAGACTACTTCAGATTTGAAGATTCTACGGGTGAGGAGTCCCTTTGTTTATTACAGTCAATAAATATTTGTTAAAAGTACAAGTTAATGAATGAATGATTCATCCCCGAGGAATCCTCATTGGCTTAATCTTGTTTGTTTTGTAGATCCCGAGACCCTCAGGAGCACAGGCATCTTTCTTTCCATTTCTTTTCTGGTCGTGAGAGTTACGGGAAAGAACTTGGGTGTGAGGCGAATTGGAGCGAGACTTGGAGAGCAGAGAACAGGAATGAGACAAGACAGAGCAGGAGAGAGCAGAGCCCACAGCAGGGGGCTGGCCAGACACGGGGGCAAGAGTGTGTACATGGGGAGGTGGGCCGAGTTTTTAATCACCTCCTCAGGCAAAGAGACTTGCAATTTCAAGTTGAGAACAGGTCCTCAGTTATTTTCATAGGATTCCTTTAGAGTCTGACTTGGCACGTACTCAGCTTCGCAGAGGGAAGGACCAGGATGCTTAAGGCGTGTTGGAAGTGCTTCACTGGAACGTGGTGGGTGGCAGGTAATGGCCGTTTTGCTAATCTTGATAATTCCCCACTTCAGCAGGGTGCCTCAGAGCATCTTTCCCACAGCACGTATCTCTGCAGGCTTAGCTGTGGGGAGACTAGATTACTGTCCTGAAACATTAAACCCGTAATGGACCCAGCCATCTACAGGTCTCCCAAATGGATGTGCCCCAGTGCCCACATTTCCTCCAATGCAGAGAATCACAAAGGAGTTTTTGGTTCCAATTTTTCTGGTGAGAGGCTCGGCCTGATGGCTGAAAACCTGCTTCCAATCCCAAGTGAAAATCTGCCGGGTGACGTCATGGACACCTAGCTCTCTGCCTGCTGACTGAATCGCAGGTCCCCTCTCAATCTGCTCCCCCATCTGTGTAGCAGGGATGCTGCCACTGGGCCTCAGGCTCTGGGAAATGCTCAAGCTGTCTGGAATCTCAGCAGCATAAGACTCCTCGGCAGGGCTCTGGGTCAAGGCAATGAGGAAAACATTGACTCCCCTGGTTTTTTCCTTGTGATTTTGGTTCCATCCCTCCTGCCCTCGCTTCGCCCAAGCTTTCCCATGCACCAGTCTGGGCAGATCAAAGCTGTGCTGTGGAGGGCCTGCTGAGTGACGGCTTCATGACCCCTCTGTAGTTTGGTTAAATCTGGAAGGTTTCCTTAGTTCCTGGGGGCAACAGTGAGACCCCTGTCCTGCAACCCTTACCTTAGAAATAAGGAAGACATGTTTCTATGTTGAGAATTAAACTAGTAAATTGCATCATACATGGTTGAATAGCTAGCCTCAGGAATACCCAAGTTAGGAAATTGTCCCTTAAAACATACAGAATCACAGGAATCTTGGGGAGGATGGACTAAAATATTATTTCCCTCATAATTAAAAAAACAGAAATCATACCATACTGATGTTGTGGTGGGTGGTTAGGAGTTTAGTTGCTAAGCCGTATCTGACTCTTTTGCAACCCCATGGACTGTAGCCTGCCATGCTCCTGTGTCCACGGGATTTCCCAGGCAAGAATACTGGAGTTGTTTGCCATTTTCTTCTCCAGGGCATCTTCCTAACACAGGAATGAAATGCATGTCTCCTGCTTGGCAGGCTGATTTTTTACCACTGAGCCACCTGGGAAGCCACTCTGTGGTTGGGAGAAAAGAGTGTAAATCGAAGGGCTGTGGTTAGTGTAGAGAGTAGGGGAAACACCCTCCAGGAGCCAGATGTGGGTGATACCTTTTTAGATGTTGGGGAGGACAGTCTTGGCTCTGTTTCCTTGTCTAAGCTCAGGTGAGGGCAGGAAAGAGTGCCTTGGCAGGAGAGCCCTCTTATGCTCACCTGGTTCCCCTTGTTCTGAAGTTTGCCTTCCTCTCTGCCTCCTGTCTTCAGGAAAAACAGGCATTGATCAGGTTGTTGCAAACATCCTGCCTACTTAATAACTATATTTCCAACTGAAAGTTAATAGATGAGTATCCTTGCTGGGAACTATATGTCCGTATCTTTGAATGTGCTAACAGAATTCATGTTTCCGAGCCTTGGAGCCTAAAGAAATGGATGGTGGGAGGTTAACCAAGATCAGGCTCACCTTGTGGTGTCTCCTTGGCCTACAGGGGGCTTTCCCCAGCCACACCTTTCCACTGTGCACATATCCCTGGACATTAGCACAGACACAGCATCAGCAGGATCTTAGACAGTGGGTCCCACCTCTTCATTTCCCCAGGCTTCTCTCCAAGGCCATCATGCCCAGAGTAGAGTTTGATGATTTGTTCATTTCCAGCTTGTTTCCTTTCCATTTCTACAACCTTTGGTGTTACTTTCTCTCTACTTCACTTTTCTCCTGTTATGGAATTAAGTCCTCTGGACCCTGCTCAGGCCCTAGCCTGGCTGAGGCTCTCTTCCCTGCCCGGTAGAGGGCTCTTTTCCCATCCTGGTTCAAGCAGCTGAATAACAAAACTGAAGCTGAGATCCACACAGCACAAGTGTTATTCAGTGGCTCAGGAATGGAGAAGGGGGACTAAGTTCACAGATCAACTTTTCATCCATGTGGTGAGAGAGATTTAATTTTGAAGAATGAAGACAAAAGGCAGAGGAGTGAGGCTGATGGTGGTGAGGCATAAACACTAGTCTAACCAGGGAAGGGGTAGGGCTTTCTCAAAGTAATGGAGTGCCACCCTCTTACTATTTTTTTCTGATCCTTAATGTCCATTTAATATGCCTGTTGACTTAAAAGATAGTCACAACATAGAAACTGAAAGTTATCTTTTATTTGGTGGAAACTTTTAAGACTTCAAGCCCCAAAGACAGCTTCTCAAGTGACCCTGAGAGAACTGTTGGAGGAGGGTGGGGAGGGGGGTGTTCCATGGTGAGGGGTGGGTTCTGGGGCTGGGGAAGGATCAGGTTAGACAAAAGTTTGCAACAAAGGAGGCAAGTAGTCTTCAGATGATGTTCACATCAAAGGTTATTGTTAATTAAGGAAAGCCAGATATCTCAAATTAAGGAATTTAGCACTGTTCTATATATGGGAAGATGCAAGTGTCTGGGCTTACTGAAATCATTCCTTTCATATGCATCTCAGCTATCTGGGGCCAGCATCCTGCTTCTTGGCTTTTCACATCCTTAGAGTGGCTGCAAAGGACAGCTGCTGGATCGCAGGCATTGTTCTCCTTTTTGGGCACTCTCAGGGCTCAGAAATTCACATTTGGAGGCCCGAAATCACTGATGGCTCTGACATCCTTGTTTACTGACAGGAAACACTCAGTTTCACTTGCTAGTATAGTAAGGTTAACATATGATGAGACTCAAGGTCTGTTGGAGGTCAGATTGGTCACCATCTTTGTCCCAGCTGGTGCCATCTGGTTTTTTGGTTGGTAACTTCCTTTCTTATCCCTGGACCTTTTAACTTAAAGATTTATGTTGTGTGTACTAGGCATTCAGTCATGTCCGACTCTTTGCGACCCCATGAACTGTAGCTTGCCAGGCTCCTCTTTCCGTGGAATTCTCTAGGCAAGGATACTAGAATGGGTTGCCATTCCCTTCTCCAGGGGATCTTCCCAACCCAGGGATCGAACCTGGATTTCCCGCATTGCAGGCAGATTCTTTACCATCTGAGCCAGCAGGAAAGCCCTTGCTGCTACTGCTAAGTCACTCCAGTCGTGTCCAACTCTGTGCGACCCCATAGATGGCAGCCCACCAGGCTCCGCTGTCCCTGGGATTCTCCAGGCAAGAAGATTATAAAGATTTATGTTAACTCCTGCTAAAGATGGGGATTCACTGGTTTTGAGCAAAGACCTGGGGCAATTCTGAAAACACACCCACTGTTGTTGAACTCAAGTTTGTGTGCCTAACACACAGAAACAGAGTTTGGAGCAGGAAAGGTTTATTGTAGGGCCAAGCAAGGAGAATGGGTGACTCATGCTCAAAAGAGTTTAAAGGCATATGACCTTCCTCTGATTGGTTGGTGGGGAGGTAACTGGGTGGTGCTCTAGAAATCTAAATCATCAGCCTTCTGGTTCCAACCAGTCTGGGGTCCAGACTTGTGCTCAGCCTGAAGTTCCCATCCTCCCTCTGGGTGGGACCCTAGTTCCTGTAGAAGAACTCAGAGATTTATATCAGATTGTTATGGATATTCCTTCAGGAGGAACTCTGAGTCCTGTGACTCTATTGTTCAAATTATTAACTGTTTGAATCTGCCCTCTAAAACTCTGGGAATGCTAGGAGGCTGATGCCTTTTTCCTACAAATAAGAATTGGGGACACAGAAAAGCTTTTGTATGCTGGAGGGTCCCACAGGGTCCTGCTTGGTTTCACTGCCCTTTAAAGGCCAGGATGGTGCACGAGCAGCCTTGGGGTTCATTGCGAGCCCAGGGACTGGTGTATCACACGCCTTCACAATCTTCCCTTAATTCTAGTATTCTGCCTTCAAGAGGTCAAATGAGGATTCCTTTCCTGTCACTCCATGGATGTTGACTTGCCTTCTCATGACCATTGTCTGAACCTTTCCCACAGTGAAGCCTGGGAAAAGGGGCTGCTTCTCAGAGAGGCACAGGGGATGAACCTTTGTGCTCTGTGATCTCTTGGTTTCCTCTGAGGATACTGTCCTTGCACCAGGACCTCCAGCCTGGACTCCTGCAAGCAGTCTGGGAGGGGAGGGATTGGAGGCCAGTCTGTGCACAACTTAAGCTTTTGCCAAATTGGAAAGTCTGTGGGTCCTCAATGGAAACACCGGATTTCCTCTTGTTCTATGGCCCTCATGCCCCACACCCACCCATCTCAGGCAAATTCCTTCCTCTTCCTGATTGTTGGTTCTTTCTGCTGCTCCTGGGAGCTTTTATTCAGTAGGCTATATTTCTTCTTATCTTCCATAAGAACTGAACTGTGGTTACAAGCACGTGAATGTAAACCACCCAGGGGCCCCCTCCCCCCCCCTTTGTCTTGGCAAACACTCAAAATCTGATAAAGCAATTTGGCCTATCTTTTCTGCAGTTTAAAACTTCCATGTGTTGTATACATGCTTCTTAATGAGACTAGCAACTCCATCCAACTTGCTAACTCAGCTCCAATGTCCGACAAGGTGCTGGAACTGGAAGGAAACTTAACAGAACTGCCTAATTTAACAGATAAGGAAACTGAGCCCAAAAGATGCTAAAAGACTTGCCTGGGGATCTACAATTAGCCAACGGGAAAGACTGAGGGCAGAAGGAGAAGAGGGCATCAGAGGATGAGATGGCTGAATGGCATCACCAGTGCAATGGACATGAACTTGGGCAAACTTCAGGAGATGGTGAAGGACAGGAGGCCCGGTGTGTGGGCAGTCCACAGGGTTGCAAAGAGTCAGACACAACTGGGCAATTGAACAACAACAACAGGAGAGTGTATCACTGGCTGTTAGAAAATACTTGAGTCGTTTTTAATTAACAACGAGGTCAGATTCTATGCAATTGGTTGCTAAACATTTAAATATAGTAAGATTATTTACCCAAAAGTCTAAACACTAGAAACATCTAAAAAGTACAGTTGTTCTGAATAAAACAACTGTAAAGTAACTACTCATTAAAAAAGAATAAGTCCAGTGAACTTGAGGAACTTACTATATGCATGCTATATGTTCATGGTGTTGACTAAAAAAGATGTACAACTTGAGAGTTGCTACTTAAGTTTTATTTGGGGCAAAATAAGGACTGCAGCCCAGGAGGCAGCACCTCAGATAGCTCTGAGAGACTGCTCCCCAGCTGCAGTGGGGGGAGGTCAATATATACGGTTTTCAATACCATGAAGCACTCACTTTACAAAAGGTCTCTTGTTAGTCATGAGGATCTGATGTCACCATGAAGGGATTTGGTGCTTCTCTAGATATATGCAGAGTACATCATGGGAAAGCTGGACTGGATGAAGCACAAGCTGGAATCAAGATTGCCAGGAGAAATATCAGTAACCTCAGATATGCAGATGACACCACCCTTATGGCAGAAAATGAAGAACTAAAGAGCCTCTTGAGGAAAGCGAAAGAGGAGAGTGAAAAAGTTGGCTTAAAGCTCAACATTCAGAAAACAAAGATCATGGCATCCGGTCCTATAACTTCATGGCAAACAGATGGGGAAACAGTAGAAACAGTGGGAGACTTTATTTTGGGAGCCTCCAAAATCACTACAGATGGTGATTGCAGCCATGAAATTAAAAGACGCTTGCTCCTTGGAAGAAAAGTTATGCCCAACCTAGACAGCATATTAAAAAGCACAGGCATTACTTTGCCAACAAAGGTCTGTCTAGTCAAGGCTATGGTTTTTCCAGTAGTCATGTATGGATGTGAGAATTGGACTATAAAGAAAGCTGAGCACCGAAGAATTGATCCTTTTGAAGTGTTGAAGACTCTTGAGAGTCCTTGGACTGCAAGGAAATCCAACCAGTCCATCCTAAAGGAAATCAATCCTGAGTGTTCATTGGAAGGACTGATGTTGAAGCTGAAACTCCAATACTTTGGCCACCTGATGCAAAGAACTGACTCATTTGAAAAGACCCTGATGCTGGGAAAGATTGAAGGCAGGAGGAGAAGGGGACAACAGAGGATGAGATGGGTAGATGGTATCACTGACTCAATGGACATGAGTAAACTCTGGGAGTTGGTGATGGACAGGGAGGCCTGGTGTGCTGCAGTCCATGGGGTCGAAAAGAGTTGGACATGACTGAGCGATTGAACTGAACTAGATATGAGGAGATGCAAGGATTGAGATCATAACATCTGTTCCTAAAAACATCCAACTATTTAAAGCCCTGTCTCACCAAATTCCTTGGAGCACAGAGTGCCTCACTGCACCCTGAACTCGCTCAAGGTTGTTGAAAGTCAACAGCTATAGCAGCAGGGGATTCAGTTTCCTAGAGGCAGATGGCACATGCCTTTGTTGTTCAGTCTTTGGCAATGCCCTTGGTAAGTGCCAACTTGTAGGTGACAGTGACATGATCTAAAGGCCTGTCATCTGCATATTGGTGGCATCATGGCTGCCCAATCCATGCAAAGAGGACAGGACAGGCATATTAAAATGAGCAATCACAGTAACCACAGGATAGTCTTGCTCCCAACACAAAGGTCTCAGTTCGTTCATTACATTTGATAGATAGCCACTGTTTCAAAGTATTGAATTGCCATTTTGATGCCAAGCAGGGGCCTGTAGGACTCCCGGGCATGAAGACCATTTTGTCTGCCATTTCTTGTAGTAAGACTCCAGCCTCCATGACCTTCTCTGAGTTCCAAAGAGCAGAACAGTTACTAATCAAGAGAGGAGCAGCCATGAAACCACCTGAGGCAAGACTGAAGGGACCAGAGAGGCTTATCAAGATCAGGAGACCAGATCCCCTGAGGTCCTGTTTTTGTTGTTGTTTAATCATTAAGTCGTGTTCATCTCTTTTTCCACCCCATGGACTGTAGCCCTCCAGACTCCTCTGTCCATGGGATTTCCCAGGCAAGAATACTGGAGAGGGTCGCCATGTCCTTCTCCAGGAGATCTCAACCCAAGAATCAAACCCACATCTCCTGCCTGGCAGGCAGATTCTTTACCACTGAACCACTAGGGAAGCCCATTGAGACCCTGAAGACACCCTGATCTTGTCAGCAACCCTACCTTTTTGAAACTTTGCAGAAGAAAGAATGCAGGACTTTCACTGCCTTGATCCTTATCACGTTCCCCTCTCTGACTCAGTGGTTCAGTCCTGTCTGACTTTTTGCAGCCACATGGACTGTAGCCTGGCAGGTTCCTCTGCCCATGGAATTATCCAGGCAAGAATACTGGAGTGGGGTGCCATTTCATACTCCAGGGGATCCTCCTGACCCAGGAATCGAACCTGTGTCTATTGCGTCTCCTGCACTGGCAGGCTGATTCTTTACTCTTCTGCCACCTGGGAAGCCTGACTATATAACCTCTCCCTATTTACTAGGGGGTTGGTGGGCACAGGTCTTGAGGTTCTCACCTACTGTGTTCCCCTTTTGTCTGGCAAAGAAAGAAAGCCACTCTTTCCTTCTCCATAATTCTGTTCCTGTATTTCTGTTTGGCAGTGGTGCACAGAGAACCAAGATTTTGGCATTCAGTTTCAAAAATATGTACCTTGCCGAATAAACGCCCTCTTCCCCCATCATTGTGCTCTTTCAGAATTTAGATGCCTACATTCCAAATATATAATTAATCCAGAACTGCCCAAATTCTGACATTCTGAGTAAACAATCTTAAACCGAAAATGTACTAACTTGTTTCAGTATTCGAAGCCACAAGAGATACATTTTAGAAGTACGTAGAAAGCAGAAATAATTTATAATATTCATTTTGATCTGTTGTTTTCTACACTCATCTTAAGAGACAAGATTCATTAAATTTCATGAATTTTTAAAATGTTTGGACAAATAGTCCATGAGTTAGGACATACGATATCTTCAAGTACTAGATTCTCAAACTAGCTGCCAGGTCATTCTTTTTCATTTCATTCTTTTTTTTTTTCTTTTATCCTACTCTTTGGGGGTCATTAGACCCGGAAACTGAAGGATTGTGGTCCTGTCTTGATGTTCATTCCTCTCACGTCTAATTGAGGGCTGGACATGAGAGCCCTTCTATATGATTCTATAATCATATGAGAATGTTACCCAGTTCAAGCTTGGTCTGCTCACCACATAACAGGCCAGTTAACCAAGAGACAAGTTGTTGAGCTTGGGCTTCCCTAGTGGCTCAGCTGGTAAAGAATGTGCCTGCAGTGTGAGAGACCTGGGTTTGATCCCTGGTTTGGGAAGATCCCTTGGAGAAGGGAATGGCCACTCCAGTATTCTGGCCTGGAGAATTCCATGGACTGTATAGTCCTGTGGTCACAAAGAGTCAGACACATGACTGAGCAACTTTTGCAAAGTGCTGAGGCATGGAATACAATGACAGAGAAAATGGCAGACTGATGTCTCAAAATAACCATCTTGTCAGGGGTCTGGAAGCCAGGTTCTTTTATAGGGCAGAGAGAGGGAAGAGTTGAGCAATTAAAGATATTATCTTGCAAATATCTCCTGGAATGGCCAACCTCAGGAAGAGTTGCCTTAACTTCTTAAAACTTCTTTAGGCAGAGGGATAGGATTCCCTGGGGCAGGTCATTATGTGTGATTATAATGACAAAAGCAATGAAAAGCAAAGGTTAAAGTCAAAGAAACAGATCTCTCATGGAGTCAGAATTGGCTCTCACCTACAACAACAACATCTCTCTCATCCCCTAAAACTGTAGCACAAACCTTGGAAAGCTTCACTTTCCACAGAATCCATTATGTGTCCCCAAATGTGCCACTTCATGGCCCTTCACACACTGTATTCAGTGATCTCTTTCTTCAGCAGATCACAGCTGCCACAGGGCTGGTCATCATCTCTTCCCTGGCATGACATAATCAACCCTTGTTGCATGAAAACAAAGACTGGCTCAGATTCTTGTTCTGTCTCATACACAGCCATTCAGTTAGTCTACAGTCTAAAGCCCCCAAAAGATGTCCTTTTCATTATAAGGAACTGGAATGCAAAAGTAGGAAGTCCAGAAACACCTGGAGTAACCGGCAGATTTGGCCTTGGAGTACAGAATGAAACAGAGCAAAGGCTAATAGAGTTTTGCCAAGAGAACACACTGGTCATAGCAAATACCCTCTTCCAACAACACAAGAGAAGACCCTACACATGGACATCACCAAATGGCCAACACTGAAATCAGATTGTTTATATTCTTTGCAGCCAAAGATGGAGAAGCTCTATACAGTCAGCAAAAACAAGACAGGGAGCTGACTGTGGCTCAGATCATGAACTCCTTATTGCCAAATTCAGACTTAAATTGAAGAAATTAGGGAAAACCACTAGACTATAGATGGGGAAACAGTGGAAACAGTGTCAGACTATTTTTTTGGGCTCCAAAATCACTGCAGATGGTGACTGCAGCCATGAAATTAAAAGACACTTACTCCTTGGAAGAAAAGTTATGACCAACCTAGATAGTATATTGAAAAGCAGAGACATTACTTTGCCGACTAAGGTCCATCTAGTAAAGGCTATGGTTTTTCCTGTGGTCATGTATGGATGTGAGAGTTGGACTGTAAAGGAAGCTGAGCCCCAAAGAATTGATGCTTTTGAACTGTGGTGTTGGAGAAGACTCTTGAGAGTCCCTTGGACTACAAGGAGATCCAACCAGTCCATTCTGAAGGAGATCAACCCTGGGATTTCTTTGGAAGGAATGATGCTAAAGCTGAAACTCCAGTACTTTGGCCACCTCATGTGAAGAGTTGACTCATTGGAAAAGACTCTGATGCTGAGAGGGATTGGGGGCAGGAGGAGAAGGGGATGACCGAGGATGAGATGGCTGGACGGCATCACGGACTCGATGGACTTGAGTCTGAGTGAACTCCGGGAGTTGGTGATGAACAGGGAGGCCTGGTGTGCTGCGATTCATGGAGTCATAAAGAGTCGGACACGACTGAGCGACTGAACTGAACTGATTCAGGTATGACCTAAATCAAATCCCTAACGATTATACAGTGGAAGTGAGAAATAGATTTAAGGGCCTAGATCTGATAGACAGAGTGCCTGATGAACTATGGACGGAGGTTCATGACATTGTTCAGGAGACAGGATCAAGACCATCCTCAAGAAAAAGAAATGCAAAAAAGCAAAATGGCTGTCTGAGGAGGCCTTACAAATAGCTGTGAAAAGAAGAGAAGTGAAAAGCAAAGCAGAAAAGGAAAGATATAAGCATCTGAATGCAGAGTTCCAAAGAATAGCAAGGAGAGATAAGAAAGCCTTCCTCAGTGATCAGTGCAAAGAAATAGAGGAAAACAATAGAATGGGAAAGACTAGAGATCTCTTCAAGAAAATTAGACATACCAAGAGAACATTTCATGCAAAGATGGGCTCAATAAAGGACAGAAATGGTATTAACCTAACAGAAGCAGAAGATATTAAGAAGAGGTGGCAAGAATACACAGAAGAACTATGCAAAAAATCTTCACAACCCAGAAAATCACAATGGTGTGATCACTCACCTAGAGCCAGATATCCTGGAATGTGAAGTCAAGTGGGCCTTAGGAAACATCACTATGAACAAAGCTATTGGAGGTGATGGAATTCCAGTTGAGCTATTTCAAATCCTAAAAGATGATGCTGTGAAAGTGCTGCACTCAATATGCCAGCAAATTTGGAAAACTCAGCAGTGGCCACAGGACTGGAAAAGGTAAGTTTTAATTCCAATCCCTAAGAGAGGAAATGCCAAAGAATGCTCAAACTACCGCACAATTGCACTCATCTTGCACACTAGTAAAGTAATGCTCAAAATTCCCCAAGCCAGGCTTCAACAATACATGAACAATGAACTTGCAGATGTTCAAGCTGGTTTTAGAACTGGCAGAGATACCAAAGATCGAATTGCCAACATCCACTGGATCATCGAAAAAGCAAGAGAGTTCCAGAAAAACATCTATTTCTGCTTTATTGGCTATGCCAAAGCCTTTGACTGTATGGATCACAATAAACTGTGGAAAATTCTGAGAGAGATGGGACTATCAGACCACCTGACCTGCCTCTTGAGACTCTGTATGCAGGTCAGGAAGCAACAGTTAGAACTGGACATGGAACAACAGACTGGTTCCAAATAGGAAAAGGAGTACGTCAAGGCTATATATTGCCACCCTGCTTATTTAACTTATATGCAGAGTAAATCATGAGAAATGCTGGACTGGATAAAGCACAAGCTGGAACCAAGATTGCTGGGAAAATTATCAATAACCTCAGATATGCAGATGATACCACCCTTATGGCAGAAAATGAAGAACTAAAGAGCCTCTTGATGAAAGCAAAAGAGGAGAGTGAAAAAGTTGGCTTAAAGCTCAACATTCAGAAAATGATCATGGTATCTGGTCCCATCACTTCATGGCAAATAGATGGGAAACAGTGTCAGACTTTATTTTGGGGGGCTCCAAAATCAATGCAGATGGTGACTGCAGCCATGAAATTAAAAGATGCTTACTCCTTGGAAGGAAAGTTGTGACCAACCTAGATAGCATATTAAAAAGCAGAGACATTAATTTGCTAACAAAGGTCCATCTAGTCAAGGCTATGGTTTTTCCAGTAGTCATGTATGGATGTGAGAGTTGGAGTATAAAGAAAGCTGAGTGCTGAAGAATTGATGCTTTTGAACTATGGTGTTGGAGAAGACTCTTGAGAGTCCCTTGGACTGCAAGGAGATCCAACCAGTCCATCCTAAAGGAGGTCAATCCTGAGTGTTCACTGGAAGGACTAATGTTGAAGCTGAAACTCCAACACTTTGGCCATCTGATGTGAAGAACTGACTCATTTGAAAAGACCCTGATGCTGGGAAAGATTGAGGGCAGGAGGAGAAGGGGACGACAGAGGATGAGATGGTTGGATGGCATCATCGACTCAATGGATGTGAGTTTGAGAAACTCCAGAAGTTGGTGATGGACAGGAAGCCTGGTGTGCTGCAGTCCGTGGGGTCGTAAAGAGTCAGACACAACTGAGCAACTGAACTGAACTGAAGAGTCAGTCATGTAGATAAAAATTAGCCAGTATCCTGGTCTCCCAAAACATAAGCCGACTTAAAGGTGTCACAGTTGTTTGTGTTTATAATATTTCTCATCAGCTATAGGCTTGTGTGTAACACCTGGGGCTGCAGAGTGGTAATCATGTGTGCTTTTAGCTCTTTAACAGACAGAAACACACCCTGTTTGTTGTTGTTGATGGTGGTGACAGGTGCCCCAAATCAAGGTAGGAACTTAATCACAGCTGCTGTTGACAAAGTAGCAGGGCTGATGTTTAAACACTCAGGATTATATCTGGTCATTGAATCTGAGAGTTAAGAGTGAATTAAAACCATTCATTAGGGATTTTGTTTACCTATAATGGAATGTCTAATTAATAGGGCTTAAACAAGATAGCAGCCCATTTTTCTTTCAATCTAGGATTGGTACCAGCTGCTCAAGGAAGTGTTATAGTTGGTCATAGGATGGTTGCTAAAGCGCCAGTCATCAAATGTGCATTTTAAGTGTGAAAAAGGGAAAAAAAAACTCTCATAAAAAAATAAACCTCTTTGATAGACCCACTCAACAACTTCGTGGGCCAAGACTATATAGTTATGGCTACGTCTCTCTGAAGGAACACTAAAAACTACAGTTTTTTGGTTGGGTACTTGTCTTACAAACACAGATGGATTTCTGTTAGAGGGAAGGAGAAGAGAAAGAATATTGCATAGGCAACTAGCCTCACTCCTCTCCTTTGGCTCCTCAGACATACCCTTCTTTCTGTATGTGGAATAGAGTCTCTATTATCAAGCGAGAAGGCTCTGAAGCCTCATATAGTTGGCAAGGTTAGAACCCTGGGTTTCTGGGGGGTGTAGGGTCCTCTCCATCAGTTCTGGATACAACTCCTTGCAACTGAGTGGTGAAACATCTAACCTACGGTACTGGAAAGATATAAAATAGCTACAATAAAAAATTTGCTTTCTAAAAAGAGGTATGGAAAACAGAGCAGTCACTGTTGTTAGCAGTGACAATGCCTTGTTCCAGTGGGAAGAACTCCTGTTCCTTGCCCTCCATGACCCTTACCTCTCTCTAGGAGTTATTCATCAGTCATTGTCTTCCAAGAACACTTCTGGGGTGGGCATGGGGAGGACACCTTCTCCAGGGCTATACACATCATCAAGTCTACTTCTTATGGATGAGAATGGCTGCAAATCAGATTGGGGTCTTTTGACAATAGAGTTCCCTCCAAGCTTAGTAGGCTTTTCTGGCCAATTCCTGATGACTTGTTTCCTTTAATTTCTCGTTTATGAGTTCTGCCCATGTCCCTACACTTAATGTCTGCTACATAATGTATGCTGCTGGTCATCGCTGAAACAGTGACCTCCAGTGGGTGATCACACCCTTGGCAGCAGCCTTACAACCTCTGTCTGATGGGGTACCACCCACCCCTTTCTAATCAAGCAGACTGTCTGCCCCCTGCCAGGGTCCAAGTGCGGGCCTCTCAGGCAGCAGATTGCAGGCTGAATGTTGAGCATGCCTTCTTAAAAGAGTGGTATTTCTTCCCATCTCACTTGCCAGCTGAGTTGAAGAACTCAGGACTTTGCTAGGACGGAAAAAGCACCACCAATATTTTAAATTTTTCCTACCAGCTTCTTAACACCACAGCTTTAGTCAACAAATCTGTGACTTTCCACTGCATAGCAGCTGCCAGATGGACTAAATACTTCATAGAACAGTGAGGGGCACCTTTTCAGCCCACAGTATCTAAGTCCTAGGCTTCTGCCTCCCTCCCTCGCTTGCTTATTTAGTTCCACATTTTAGGTTCTGTTACTTTAATTTTACTTATGTATCTATCTCTCTATCTTTTGGCCACACCACCCAGCATGCAGGATCTTAGTTCCCTGACCAAGGATTGAACCCACGCTTCTTGCAGTGGAAGCCAGAGTCTTAACCACTGGCCCACCAGGGAAGTCCCAGCTTCTGTTACTTTCAGTTTCTCCACTTTTAGGTACCACACTGTACATTCATTTGGCGTTTTGTTCAGCTAATTTGTTGGATTTTGAAAAATCCAAATAATAGTGATTAAACAACATGTAGTTGTTGTTAAGTATCTCAGTCATATACAACTCTTTGTGAGTCCATGGACTATAGCTTGCCAGGCTCCTCTGTCTGTGGGATTTCCCAGGCAAAAATACTGGGGTGGGTTACCATTTCCTTCTCCAACCAGTCTTTCCAACCCAGGGATTGAACCCATGTCTCCTGCATTGGCAGGCAGATTCTTTACCACTTGGCCACCAGGGAAGCCCTGATTAAACAGCATAGGGGGTTATTTTTTCCTTCCACTTCTGCTCTTAAGGAATGCCACTGTGAACCCCACCCAGGATTTCCACTTTCATCTCATTGGCCAGAACACTGTTGTGGAGCTCTTTGTATCTCCTCCAAGAGAGGCTGGGTAGATGGATATATCACCACACCCAAGAACATACATGAAGAAAGAGAGAAGGGTCATCAGGTAGACAGCCACAGCTTCTGACTTTACCTGCTTGTTGATCTTAGGAGGTCCGATGGTGGTGGGGCAGAGATCCCCAGGCAGGGTGCCTGGGTAAGTCCGGTGCAAGTGCAAAAGGGCAAGGTTGTCAGGAGCAGGCAGGGAGGTGCTGATGTAGAGTGGAGCAAGGCCCTGGCCCACAAGGCGGGGTTCTAGTCCTGGCTTTGTTACTTATTGTGAGAGCTCAGGCATTTAATTAGCCTCTCTGTTTCTGTTCTTTTTTCTGAGCCTTTAAAAACTGCAAACTAACAATACCCCCCTGCAGTAATGTTGGGGAAATTAAATAACTGAATCAGTGGAAAGGGCTCATTTAGAACAGTGTCTGATACATGGTTATGCTCAGAAAATGTTAGTCAGTAGCCCCTGTTGGTAAAATGGGTGCCCTTATTTTGTAAGGTGGTTGTGGGAGAATGAACAAGACAGAGAGGAAGCAGCCAGCACCGAGGACCCTTTCCCCCCCACTCCTTGTAGCCAACAGTCCTTTCTCTCCCGGCTTTAACCTCAGCATCTTTGCACTTGGGGTTCCCTCAGCAGAAACAGCCTTCCCACAGATATCCTCGCGCCTCCACCTCTCACTTCATTCAGGTCTCTTCCCCAGGGTCCTTTCCTAATCCCCTCCCATACCCGTTCCTCCAGGGCCTCTGACACTGCTGTAATTCTCTTCACAGTGCTAATCACCATGTGACCTTACCCTATTCCATGGTTACCAATGCGCCTTCCTCAGAACACAAGCTTCTTGAGGCTCAGTGGGAATGTCATCTGTTTTGCTCTGGGCTCAGCACATGATGGGCACTCACTGAACCTCTGTTGAATAAGCCAGTAGTCAATTTTTAATCCACATTGGTTTTCTTTTAAAATGTGAGTATTTTCTAAAAGTCAAAAGAGGAACCCAGTCTGGTAGGAAGGAAGACTAGATTGAGGTGGAGGAATTTGAACTTAACAGAGGTCAGAACAGGAAAATGTTTAGAAGCCAGGACAGTTGGAAGAGAGTGTTGGTACAGGACAGCCCAGTGTGAATCAGATTTTGAGGCAAGATCTGGATAAGCCAGGAGACCTCTTCACATCCCCGCCTAGGTTCAGGATTTAGCCTTGACTTTGGGCAGATGATTGGTTTCACTCAATTCAGGGTGTTTTTTTTTTTTTTCATTGTTAACCCCCTCCTCTCGCCCTGGAGAAAATTTTAATTTAATTTCAGTTCTAATACACACAATTAAATGCTATGAAATAAGTGTCAGGTGGGATTGAGGATCGCAGCAGAAAGAGGCATTAACCATTATAATCTCTAAATTTTGTGGATGATGTCACCCTGCTGAGAATACATGGCTCAGCTCAACAGAGATCCAAGAACGGTGGTCGGTTCTAACACCATATCAATAAATTAACTCAGGGATAGAAGCATTTATTTGGAATGTTAAGGCTGTCAGCTTCAAGTTACTCAGAATTAATTTAAATTATCACAGCTATTTGCTTGAGATGGGAAACTAATTGGAGAATTAAGCATGGTAGATAACAGTGAATTGCACTGTTGCAATGGCTCTCCAAGTCCACAAATTCTACTCCCTCTTAAAATGGGTTCATCTTCCAGATGAGCTTTTAGACCTTGACACATATCAGTTATGGAGGGATATTGGTATTTGTAATGATTGGCAGACTTCTGTGTCTTCTCTGTGTCAGCATTCTGTTCGCTGAGATATTTGGTACTGGATTGTTTCATGGGCTATTGTGAACATACCACATTTCTCCCAGTAGCGTTGTAAGAGCGGGTGTCTTTGCATATGCCCTGAGGCATCTCAGACCATTGCATTGGATGGGAATGCCTCTATGCCCTTTATTTGTAGAAAAACCACAAAAGGAGTCGATCAAATGGGGAGCTAGAAAGATTACTGGTAAATTCCAAGTTTTAGGTACAGAATTGAAAGGTTATATAGTTCGTGAATAACTTCAATAAGATTAACTAAGTCTCTTGATGGTGTCTGTACATTTGAAATCATTTTTCCTTTTCTGAAAACTCCACTGTCCAGAGAGTGGACTCCCAGCAGCCATGTTGATACCTTGTGACCACACCTCCTTGGCCATAACTGATGGATGGACTCCTGATGGACAAATGATCCAATCCAAGCCAATCAACTGTATTCACCGCCAATGTACTAATTAACAACTTTGGAGTTACAAAGAGCAGGAAAAAAAAGGTTTTTTTCTCTTAAGTTGTTAAAATGGTCAAATATAACATATTACAAAGATCAATGTTGTTGTTCAGTTGCTAAGTTATGTCCAACTTTTGGTGACCCCATGGACTGCAGCACTTCCGGTTTCCTTGTCCTTCACTATCTCCCAGAGTTTGCTTAAACTCATATCCATTGAATGGTTGATGCAATCCAACCATCTCATCCTCTGTCGCCCCTTCTCCTCCCGCCTTCAGTCTTTCCCAGCGTCAGGGTCCTTTCCGACGAGTCAGCTCTTCACATCAAGTGGCCAAAGTATTGGAGTTTCAGCTTCAACATCAGTCCTTCCAATGAACACCCAGGACTGATCTTCTTTAGGATGAACTGGTTTGATGTCCTTGCAGTCCAAGGGACTCTCAAGAGTCTTCTCCAGCAAAAAAGTTCGAAGGCATCAATTCTTCAGCACTCAGCCTTTTTTATGGTCCAACTCTCACATCCATACATGACTACTGGAAAAACCATAGCTTTGACTATACAGACCTTTGTCAACAAAGTGATGTCTCTGCTTTCTAATATGCTGTATAGATTTTGCTTTTATTCCAAGAAGCAAGCGTCTTTTAATTTCATGGCAAGTTTTCATTTATTTATACATCTCCCACTAGACTATGAATGCCTATAGGACAGGGAATTTACCTTTTGACAATATATTCCCAGTGCCAAGTTCAAGGTCTGTTTCTCAGTATATGTTCATATGTTAGATACATGTTGAAAAAAGTGGAAAAGAAGTGAAAGTATTAATTGCTCAGTCACATCCAACGCTTTGCGACCACATAGACTGTAGCCTGCCAGGCTCCTCTGTCAATGGGATTTCCCAGGCAAGAATCCTGGAGAGGGTAGCCATTCTCTTCTCAAGGCTATCTTCCTGAGAAGGTAGATTCTTTACTAACTGAGCCACAAAGGAAGCTGTAAACACATGTTGCATAAATACAGTCCGACATTGAGGGGAAAATTCTCTATTGCTCTTAAGTTTGGGTCTCTTCAGTCACTTATTTTCCAAATGAACATCTAACCCAATATGTTTAACTCTTGTTTTCACATGTATGGAACCATCTGAACTGTGACTAACACCTTGAATCTTTAAAATTTTAATTTTAAAGAATCTTTTAAAAAATATTTTAAATTATTGAGAGTCTACAAGGTGACAGACACTATGCTGGGGTATTGATGAACCAGACATCGTCACTGTACTTGAGAACCTCTCTGTGGAGTATGAGAAGCCTTAGAAACTATTTAACTCAACTTTCTCATTTTACAGATGGGGAAACAGAGACTCCTAAGAGTTGTTCAGCCTGATGGAAAATGTTTTGATTTATTCATAAGACTTTAATACGTCTGTGTGGAGTTACTGTTCAGTGAGAGGTGTTACTTATTTGGGCCAAAGAAATTGGTTTTTGCCTGTGTATGGATTATCTTTTCTTTGATCTTGCCTTTCTTTTTAATAGGTGCATGATTATGTAGATGATATTTACTAAGCCTTTGATTTATAAGGAACCAGTTAATAGCTGGCACTCCAGTTCTCTGGAAACTCACAGCCTACTCTACTAGAAATTTCTTTACGGTTCCTGAGGAATAAGGTCATTTATTCTTGTCGTGGCTTCTGACACCTCTCCCACTTGTTATTATTCCTTGTTAAATCACTTCCTGAGAAGGCTTGAGAATGTTTTCCATCTTAGATGGCACAGTTTATATTGACTTTCTCCAGCTGAAAGTGAAGTTCTAAGAAGAGCCTGAAAGGGGTCATTTTTCTGTGTTTACAGAGGATGGAGGTGAAAATCTCTTTGGAGGAGAAGGAGAATTGGCCAGGGAGTTCAATTAGCCTTCCACTGGGAGGGATGGATTGTGTGCTGGGCGCTTTGCATGTTTGGGCAGGGGGAGGGGAGCGGAGAGGGGATATCGCTGCCCACCCTCGCACAGGAGCCTGCGGTAGCCACGTGCAGCCTGGGGAGTCTGTCACTGAGTGAGCCACGTACCCAGGACAAACCAAGGAGTGGTCAGGGCTGCTCACCCAGAAACCTGGAGAAACATCTCTCTGCAGGAGACAGCTTTGGGTTTGGCCTCACATAGGTTGCTTTCAACAGTTTGCCAAAGAAAAAGAAGACAGGAGACTAAAAGCTGGAGGCTGTAAAGAGACATGATTCTGTCTGAATGTACATGACGAAGCCAGGACGCCAGCTAAGCTTAGGACTCACAGTGGTTTGGGGGAGAGCCACGTCTCCCTGTGGTGTTGACCGGCTCTTCCTTTTGGTCGTACTGTCGAGCAGAGTTCTGGAACGGAGAGACCTCCTGTGCATGCACTTGGGCCCATCAAGGCAAATGGACATAGATCTGAACTCCCTAGGAATGAGAGCTCTTCAGTATGTCCAGCACCCCTCTGCAGTCTTCCAGGGAGTCTTGTCACACAGACTTCAGGGTGGATGTGAGTTTGATGGGACTTGTCCTGGCAAAAGTTATCTCATTTCCTTACTGATCAGGGACATGTCCTGGGGAAGGTCAGCGTTTCAGAGTGTTCTTGTCTAGGAGAAGGGTGTGTGTGTGCATCCACGCATCTGCATGTCTGTGTGTGTGTGCGTGTGTGCATCTGTGTGTACATCTGTCTGTCTGTGTGCATCTGTTTCTGTGTGTCCCTCTGTGTGCACTCATGTATCTCTATGTGTCTGTGTCTGAATGACAGTGTATGTACACACCTATGTGTGCATCTGTGTGTACATCTGTCTGTGTGTACCTGTGTTTCTGTGTGTGCCTCTGTGTATTTGTGTGTGTCTGTGCACCTCTGTATGAATGTGTCTCTGTGTGTGCATCTCTACATGAGTGCATTTGTGCATGTGCACAACCATGCATCTGTGTATCCGTGTGCATCTGCGCATCTCTGTATGACAGTGTGTGCGTGTATTTCTGTATCAGTGTATGTGTGCATGTTCACACAGGGTGGAGGGAACACAGCAATGGGATGGGGAGGGGCACTAGGTCCCTGACTCAAAAAGCAAGCACCCTTCTTCTGCAATGCTCTCCTGCCATATGTTCGATCTGAGAAGGCTCACTGTTATAACAGGAATTTTTGTTTTTTCCCCTCCCAGGTGTGAACGAATCCAGGGGAGGTCACCCTGTCACCGCTGGAAGAACACCTCATTTCCAGGTCCTCTGCACGAGCCCGACTGTGAGATGAACCAAGCAGGGACTGGTCGGACACTTCCTTCCTTTCCTCATTGACGCTCCGGGCCCAGTGATTGTTTCCCTGTTGCTCTGATTGTGAACTGTCCTCTTCTTGCCAAAGCAAACAGCCTGGACTGGAGGAGGAGTTCCTCAGGCTTGTCTGCCAGCCTGAACATGAACGCAGGCCGAGCAGACAACAGCCCGCTTTCCCGAGGGACGTGGGGCCCCGTGGGGCCTGGCCCTCAGGAGCAGGTCCTCTCGTGATGCTGGCGCCCGGGAGTGAGCACCATGCCCATCACCCAGGACAATGCCGGGCTGCACCTGCCCCTCCTCTACCAGTGGCTGCAGAACAGCCTGCGGGAGGGCGGGGACGGCCCGGAGCAGCGCCTCTGCCAGGCGGCCATCCAGAAACTGCAGGAGTACATCAGGCTGAACTTCGCTGTGGATGAGAGCTCCATCCAGCCCGACCGCAGCCCCCCTGGGATGGAGATCTGCACGGTGTACCTCACCAAGGAGCTGGAGGACGCGGAGACTGTGGGCCTCAGTTTTGGGAACATCCCTGTGTTTGGGGACTATGGGGAAAAGCGCAGAGGGGGCAAGAAGAGGAAAACACACCAGGGCCCTGTGCTGGATGTGGGCTGCATCTGGGTGACGGAGCTGAGGAAGAACAGCCCGGCCGGGAAGAGTGGGAAGGTGCGCCTGCGGGACGAGATCCTCTCGCTGAACGGGCAGCTGATGGTCGGAGTTGATGTCAGTGGGGCCAGGTGAGTGGGGGTGCACCACCGGCAGTTGGGGACGGATGTGGGACCCTGTGGCTCACTTATGCCTGATGCTGAGGGCTGCGAGTCCTCCCGTGGTGAGAAGCCAACAGCATTTATCCTATGAATGGAAACTGCATACTCTTGAGATTTTGTGGTATTTATATGTTTGTTTTGCTTCATTCTCTCTTAGAAGACTCAAGCTCAGAGTTTTTCCTTTTTTCTCGAAACTTGGGGTAAGAAAGAAAAGAAATAGTACATGATAAGAGGATGAGAAATATTACATTGAGTTAGACCCTCTTTTATACTCAACCCAGCATCTTACTTCCAACCGGAAGGCCATAGATTGGATCCTGGGTATGTTTCCATCTGCCTGTCCCTATGACCTTTGCCACCAACTCACAATTCAGAAGGCTCTTGAGATGCTTAGAAATGTCTTTAGACCACCACCCTGCCGTTTTCTCGTCCTGGGAAGATCCCCTTGGATCTTATCTTAATGAACTTATTTCTGTTTTCTACCCATGTGGCCACTTACCATGGCAGTAAGTTACGGTTGGACTGTTTTGTTGTTTCTTGAGTGAATTATGGTCCCCAAGACCACCTTCAGCTTCTATGATTCACTAGGAGAACTCACAGAACTCAGAAAAGCTATTATACTCATGGTTATAGTTTTATTACAATGAAAGCAATCAGATTAAAATCAACAAAGGCACATAGAATCCAGGAGAGACCAGGAGTAAGCTTCCAGTTGCCCTCTCCTGGTAGAGTTATACAGAAGTACTCAATTCTCCCAGCAACAATGTGTGACAACATATATGGGGGCTAGTTAGTCACCTAGACACCCCAAGCCTGTGTAGCTGACCTTTGTTACTAAGTATCCAGTCCTTCCAGAAGTCAAACTATAGTACATGGTCCGAGGCCCCCACCAGAGATCACATTATTAGCATAAACTATCTGGTGTGGCCGGAGGCCTCAGGTATTCAATGACGCTCTTTGTTGCTGTTCAGTCGCCCAGTCATGTCCGACTCTTTGCAACCCCATGGACTGCAGCTCACCAGGCTTCCCTGACCTCCACTGTCTCCCAGAGTTTGCTCAGACTCGTGAAATAGGAAACAGGCCTGTGGGTGCTCTAAGATGCACCCAGGATTTTTTTAGTCAAGTATGGTAAGACATGCAGACAGAGGAACAACTGTCACGAAGGAAGGAGTTTATAGCCCAGGTGCCTAGAGGCAGGAGGCACACGCAGAGCCACAGGGGGAGGCACCAGCCCTGGTAGGAGGCTGAGGGTGGGAGGGGAGAACAGGGCCCAAAGCCTTTATTAGGGGTTTCCAGGGAGAGGCTGGGTGAGACGCGGTAGGCACACTGAGGAACCTTAGGAGAGGATAGCTGTAGTAATTTCGGCCAGCCCTGAGCTATAGGGGTGGTCTCCAGTTGTCCAGTACCTGACCCCGGCTAATTTAGACAGGGGAATAGAGACTTGATATGTGGTGGTGCTGGTGGTGGTTTAGTTGCTAAGTTGCGTCTGACTCTTGTGACCACGCGGACTGTAGCCTGCCTGGCTCTTCCGTCCATGGGATTCTCTAGGAAAGAATACTGGAGTGGGTTGCCACTTTTCCAGGCATGATATGTGAGAGTTGGTTATAAGAGACAGTTGGGATCTGGGCTCTGGACTGGTTGGTTAGTATTATTGATATCAAAGGCACACTCCTCAAGAGAGTTGTTTGCTAGCTCTAGGAGTTAGCTGCCCCTGATGGATAGGAAGGGCAGTCTCTCCAGGATCAAGTCTCCAAATGCCAGAGCACCAAGAATAAAGGAGCTAAGGGAACAGCCAGTATACTACTGGGCTCTGAATATTTTCCATGGCTAAGGGAGTAAATCCTCCAAACAAAACTTTCTCACTAGGCAACAGTCACGGCTCTGAAATTCCCTTCTCTAAGGGGCTGTTTTGTGTAGGCCAGGTGATGAAGGGCTAGGTGAAAGATGGTCCTCAGGTATAGGCGTGGAAGAAGGAGAAGGCCAAAACCCTCTGCTTAGTCTTCAAGGCATTATAAAAGGGAATCAGGCAATGAGACAAGGGCTCCTGGAGTCCTGGTCTCCCAGTGCCCAGAACAACCAGGACATTTACAAGACAGGAGAGAAAAAGACTGGGTTGATTTTTCAGGATTGCCTCCTTAGTTCTCTGGCATCAGTTCAGTTCAGTTCAGTCGCTCAGTCGTGTCCGACTCTTTGCGACCCCATGAATTGCAGCATGCCAGGCCTCCCTGTCCATCACCAACTCCAAGAGTTCACCTTCTCCTCCTGCGCCCTATCCCTCCCAGCATCAAAGTCTTTTCCAATGAGTCAACTCTTCGCATGAGGTGGCCAAAGTACTGGAGTTTCAGCTTTAGCATCATTCCTTCCAAAGAACACCCAGGGCTGATCTCTTTTAGAATGGACTGGTTGGATCTCCTTGCAGTCCAAGGGACTCTCAGGAGTCTTCTCCAACACCACAGTTCAAAAGCATCAATTCTTCGGCGCTCAGCTTTCTTCACAGTCCAACTCTCACATCCATACATGACCACTGGAAAAACCATAGCCTTGACTAGATGGACCTTTGTTGGCAAAGTAATGTCTCTGCTTTTCAATATACTATCTAGGTTGGTCATAACTTTTCTTCTAAGGAGTAAACGCCTTTTAATTTCATGGCTGCAGTCACCATCTGCAGTGATTTTGGACCCCAAAAAAATAAAGTCTGACACTGTTTCCCCATCTATTTCCCATGAATTGATGGGACCAGATACCATGATCTTCGTTTTCTGAATGTTGAGCTTTTAGCCAACTTTTTCACTCTCCTCTTTCACTTTCATCAAGAGGCTTTTGAGTTCCTCTTCACTTTCTGCCATAAAGGTGGTGTCATCTGCATATCTGAGGTTATTGATATTTCTCCCAGCAATCTTGATTCCAGCTTGTGCTTCTTCCAGCCCAGCATTTCTCATGATGTACTCTGCATATAAGTTAAATAAGCAGGGTGGCAAAATACAGCCTTGAGGTGCTCCTTTTCCTATTTGGAACTAGTCTGTTGTTCCATGTCCAATTCTAACTGTTGCTTCCTGACCTGCATATATATAGGTTTCTCAAGAGGCAAGTCAGGTGGTCTGGTATTCCCATCTCTTTCAGAATTTTCCACAGTTTATTGTGATCCAAACAGTCAAAGGCTTTGGCATATTCAATAAAGCAGAAATAGATGTTTTTCTGGAACTCTCTTGCTTTTTTTATGATCCAGCAGATGTTGGCAATTTGATCTCTGGTTCCTCTGCCTTTTCTAAAACCAGCTTGAACATCTGGAAGTTCACGGTTCATGTATTGCTGAAGCCTGGCTTGGAGAATTTTGAGCATTACTTTACTAGCATGAATTATAACGAAAACCATTTATTGAAGAGTTATGGCTCTAGACACTCTCTACCACCACTGTCATTTAATATCTACTACAACTCTATATAAGGGCTTACCCGGTGGCTCAGATGGTAAAGAATCTGCCTGCAATGCGGGAGACCAGGGTTTGATCCCTGGGTTGGGAAGATCACTTGGAGAAGGAAATGGCAACCCACTCCAATATTCTTGCCTGGAGAATTCCCTGGACAGTTCATAGGCTTGCAAAGGATCTGAAGTGGCTGAGCATGAACAGGAGCCCAACTCTGTAAGGGACAGCTTTAGATGAAAACCTTTACCACAGAGAGGGCATTCGGCTTATACAAGGTCACCTGAGAAAGAGGCAGAACCAACTGTGAACTTGAGCCTAGCCGCCGCCACAGTCTGTGCTCTTGAGCCCTGTCCTATACCACCCCAAATCTCAGGTCCTTGTCATGCCGTCTGGTGCTCAATTTCATGGATGGTTTACAGCTTCACAAAGTACCTCCTCGACATAATCATAGACAAAAGGGCAGTAAGTGACAAGAACAAACTCTAAGGCTTTCACTTCCCCAAATGGACAAGGAAAACAGAAGCCACTCCATGTTTTCCCCTACCACCTCTTATGTAAGGAACTCAATTTTCATATAAACTTCCTTTGGCAAACTTACATCCAGCCTGAACTTGAGGACTAGAAGCACTTTGAGATTAAGTGTCAAGGAGCTGAAAGTGTTTTGAATATTCTCAGGATATCCTTTTTCACTCTTTGTAACTTAACTGTTTGCTTCAACACCAGATTTCCCCACATACCTATGTAGGTTTTGTCCTAAAAAAGTGGTGAGTGGGAATTTGGTTCTGCAGAAACCCCAGTGTACCTTCTCTCCCCATCTGCAGACAGCCCCTCAGTGACTGTACATTCACCATTACTTGTAAGCAACAGATTTCAGGTGTCAACACACTAATTTCCCTATTCCCCCCCCCCAACAGGACAAGTTAGAATATCACTTGGAATAATAATAAGAGGCATGCTTTGGGGGCAAGCCATTCTGCCCCTTCTCTTGAATTTGATGTTGAATTCAAAAATCCCTTAGATGATGTTATGGGCTGAATTATGTGCCATGCCCCTCCAGATTCACCTGTTGAAGTCCTATCCTCCTCCCCACCCAGTACCTGAGAACGTGGCTTTATTTGGAAGTAGGGTTGCTGCAGATGTATTTAGTGAAGATGAGGCCCTATGGGAATAGTGTCGGCGCCTGGGCCAGTACGACTAGCATCCTTATATAAAAGGCAGATCTGGGGACACAGACATGCACACAAGGAGAATGTCATGTGAAGGTTGGGGTCAGGCTGCCACAAGACAAGGATCTACCAGAAGTTAAGAAGTTCTATAGGGTCTATGGGGTCACAAAGAGTTGGACAGTACTTAGTGATTGAACAACAACAACAAGAGAGGGACCTGGAACAGATATTTCTCCCGTACTCAGAGGGAGTGTAGCTCTGCCAACACCTTGATCTTGGACTTTTAGTGCCAGAACTAAAAGACAAATTTCTGTTGCTTTGGCTACTTGGTTTGTGGTACTTTACTGTGACAGCTCTAGCAAACTAACACACGTGATATTTCAACCCTGTCACCTACGGCTGGTCAGTTATTCAAACAATTTCCTCCCTGACAAGGTCACTCTGGAAACGTTAGAGCATTGTGGTTGTTTTTGGAAGAGGACACTCTGAAAATTGTGTGTGGGTTAAGTGTGGGAGGAGCAGGTGCAAAATGTAGAAGATGAGCTCATGGGTGGCTTATTTTAAAAATTAGCTTAGGGTCAGTTTGGAAAGATCATCCCTGCAGGAAGAGCAGAGGATTCACGGCCATGGGTCTGACACCCATCTGCACCCCTAGAACCATTTTCAGAGCTTAACCTGAGAGCATCCCAAACTTATCCCCAAACCTCAGATGTATTTAGTGAAGACTGACACTCCCAAGGTCTGCAGTTTGCTTCCAGGCTCCCCGAGTAGCTCTGGGAACCCCTCATTCTTTTGAGTCACGGTGGAGTGAACTTCTTGAGAATTTTCTGAGGTGGGGAGGGGTACTAGTAGTGGGTGCTGTCACATGCCGCATCTTGCAGGCATGGCTGGTAAACACATGGAGGAAAGCTTTTGTTTGCAAGTCTATCATACCTACTCTGGGGAAAATGAGGTTTTCTGGAATGTTCTATTTATATCTTTTTGGTGAAGGGAGAACTGGGAAGATTTTTTTACATTATTTCCTACAAGGAATACTTTGTAACCCCAGTCCCTCCCCCCCATCCCTCCCTCCCCTAGCTTTCTATAAGTAAACCAGATCTGTTCCCTGAGGACAGATTGTTCCAAATTGGTAACAAGATGTGGAATTAATTAAAATACAACCCACACACCAAAACAAAAACAAGTAGCCTTTTCTGAAAAGTAAAAGGGCCCATGTTCCACTGAAAATGTACTTTTTCAGGGTATCAAACTCAACTGGACTGTTTGGTACATGAGTGAATATGAGCAGGGCAGCACAGTGCAGAGAACACATGGGCCTGGGCGAGGCGGATCTGGCTTCTAGACCCGTGTGCTGGCCGTGTGGGCGAATGACCTCAGCCATGCGAGGCTGATGCTGTCCCCAGCGGGGTCGTTTCGTGGGTGAGATAAGATTTACTTGATGTCCTGAATAGGCCTCTGGCACGTGTCGATGTTCAGTCAAAGGTAGCTTTTCACATTCTTCCTGGTCAGCCTCAGGCGATCTGAACCCAGGGCACAGCCTGAACAAGGAAAAGGCCTTTGAGTTTGAAGGGCAGCATCCGTGGGCGTGCTTAGTTGCTCGGTCGTGTCTGACTCTGTGCAACGCCCCCATGGACTGTAGCCCCCCAGGCTCCTCTGTCCATGGGGATTCTCCAGGCAAGAATACTGGAGTGGGTTGCCATGCCCTCCTCCAGGGGATCTTCCCGACCCAGGGATCGAACCCAGGTCTCTGGCATTGCAGATGGATTCTCTACCCTCTGAGTCACCAGGGAAGCTCTTAAAGGGCAGAGAAGAGCCTAAAACTCTAGGAGTTTGCTCAGCAGGAATAAAGAGTAATCTTCAACCCAGAAATCAGGGTAATATTCAAACTCTGAGTGACCGGTAATGGTGTGGGTATCAGCCTGTAGGAAACGATGCTGGTGCCTGCAGGAGAGGGTCCTGGAGCCCCTCAGGGCCAGACCGCACCTTTGAGTTACTGGGGTGTGAGATACATACATGATCCACGGAGAGGGGCCAGGGTACTGGGCTGGCAGGAGGACCCGGGGAGCTTAGGGCCATTGGCCAACTGAGACAGGAGAATTACTCCTGGGCTGACTAGCTGGATGTCAGCCCTGGCCAGAGGTAACCTTCAGCTCAGTACCACTGCCTTTAAATTGTGTGTAAAATTAAATTTAGGGTTGTTACAAGCTCAGACTCTGGTTACCCATGGCAACCCCGAGTTCTCTCTAGGTTATAGCAGATTTTAAACAGAGTGTCAGGAGGCTGCTAGAAGGTGTTACTTGGAGAAATGACTGTAGGTAGTGATGTAGGAGACTGCAGGAAGGAAGAATTGCCAATTATAGCTTTATAATGTAGTCTCTGGGGCCATTACACACAAGGGTCCTGCTGCCTACCTGAATATGCCCATAGGCACCCAGTACTCTATTGGAGACTGTATATATAGTAAGAGGTAGTCATCCTGATGACCTAGAACATTCAGGAAAGGTTAAATTATATTCAGTTTGCCATTTAAGGAGCCAGAGAAGCGTGTAATACACTTCTGAGAGATTTCCATTACAGAAGGTTAAAAGAAAAACAAGTTTCAGCATTTAAAATTCAATTATCTGGAAACTTCATCAAGTGGAACAGCCCATTCCCCAAGGATGCGGTGTCAATGGAGCGTTGCAAGGGCCTTACATTCGTGCCCACTTCATTCTTCTCTGCCTGCTTCCCCCACGTGCTGTTTCAATTCATGTCATGCTTTCTGGAAGGCAGCCCAGATTTCATCCAAGTCCTATTTTCTCATTGTACCGAGCAGGAAACTAAGGTTCTGGGAGGAGGTTTCCCGGGGTCAAGAGCAAGGACCAGAATTCAGGGCCTCTGACTCAAATTCTAGAACTTTTTATTCAACACTATAGTAACCAATGAAATTAGATTTCTTTTCTTTTTTTTTTTTGCACTTTACTGTTGGTTGTAAGATACAAATTGAAAATCACATTTTCCTGCATATTTCTACATCCATTCTCTAAACGGATGGTAGTTACATCTAGAACCTTCCTTCTCAACAAGAGTTTAACTCTTAGCAGCTTCATCAGTGTGTAAGTGATGGCCATCGGACTGAGCTTTCCCTCAGGTCTTCCACACGCTTTCTGGGCAAGGCTGTGGACCATCCTCTGCCATTGCCTGCCACCTTGTGGTTGAAATCAAGCACGCCACTAAGGAGCTTTAGTCAAGCTTATTATTAGGCTGTGCGGGTTTCTCAGCTGCGCTGTTAGGATGTTTCCAGCCTTCAGAGCTCTCTTCTAGAATGGGAACATCTGAGCCATCCCTAAGCATAAGGTGACTCAAGCACCATTCCCCTCCTCTGGGTGCCTGGTCTCCTCATGCTGCCCCCAAGAGGTGCCCCATCCTGGCTCCCCCCCAGGGCAACCCCTCCCCACTACACTCAGAGCCCTTGTCCCCTACAAGTAGACAAGTAGCTGATCTGATAAACCTACTCGTGCTTAGCTCTTGGTGACAGATGGTGGGGGGAAGTTGTCCATCCCCAGCCCAACTCAAGTCTGGAATCAGAAAGCCTCAGGGGAGGGTGAGTAGCAGGCAAAGCCAATGGGGTGGATTCCTTCAGAAGCCTAGCGTCTTTGTGCACCCTCAATCACAGCCTGTAGGTAACTCCAGGGCCACTTACAGAGCATATTTTCAAGGTTTGTTTGTTCTTTTTTTTTTTTTTTAATTGAAGGGTAATTGCTTTACAGTGTTGTAGTGGTCTCTGCCACACTACAATGTGAATAAATATATATATAATATACATATAAATATATTATTTATATTTATGTATAATTTTATATTTTATATGTATGTATATATAGTATTTATATGGTTATATAAATATATATATTAAAATAATATGTATTTATATAATTATACTGATTAATATCTATCAGTCATAATTATATATATACCTATATATATATATATATATATATATACCTATATATATATATCTCCCCTCCCTGGGTCTGTTCTTGTGAGGGGAGAGATTACATTAAAAGAGCCACTTTCTATGATTTAAAGAGGTTGCAGAGCTCCATTCAGAGAAGCTCTTTAACTTCAGCCCAGTAACCTGCTTCTCTTGGTAGCCCTATCAGAGTTGCTACTGGAGGACTGATTTCAACCGTGGGAGATGAAAAACCCAAGTATTCTACTTGAGACACTCGCTTTGAAACTCTTAGCTGTACTTTTGAGAATCGTTGTAACTGTAAACCAGAAAGAGAAAGAAATGCTGGGAGCATCTCAGTGTGATCATAGTGCTACCAGCCTGACTTCATATCCTTCTCTCTCTGGACACTCTGGGGCCATTTTCCAGAATTTTGACTCCTACTTCATTGTAGGTCCAGATATTAAATGAGTGATAAATATTTTTATTCTCTCATTTTAAGCACCAGATGCCCTGAAGAGGTTTTTTTTCTTTTTCCTAAAGGTGATTGTCCAAGCTTCAGCACCTGTTTCAGCCCTTGTCCCTCTTTGGTCTTCTGGAATGGAGACAGATGACCACATGGCCTGGCTTAGATGTCCCTAATTAACCTGTTTGCCAAGCCCAGAGGTTCAAAGACTTGAATCCCTGTGTTTTGGGGTCCACCTAGTGGTTGCTGCCTGCTTGTAGGGGACAATATAATCTGATATTATCAGGACACATATGCATGTGTATGTGCAGTGTATGTTTTTTGCAATTTATGATAAAACATGGGGCTCCCCTGGTAGCTTGGCTGGTAAAGAATCTGCCTGCAATGCAGGAGACCCTGGCTCAGTTCCTGGGTTGGAAAGATGCCCTGGAGAAGGGATAGGACTCCAGTATTCTTGGGCTTCCCTGCTGGCTCAGATAGTAAAGAACCGGCCTGCAATGCAGGAGACCTGGGTTTGATCCCTGCATCGGGAAGATCCCCTGGAGGAGGGCATGGCAACTCACTCCAGTATCGTTGCCTGGAGAAGCCCCGACAACAGAGGAGCCTGGTGAGCTACTGTCCATGAGGTCGCAAAGAGTCAGACACGACCAAGTGACTAAGCCTACAGCACAAAACATGGGTTTTCAAAAGCTACATAGATGTCTTCGTGAGATTATTCTTTGTCTTTCTCCAAAGATTTTGAGAGTGTGAGTTGTTATGCTATTTAAAATAAATGATGTGGAGATGTCACTGTTAGTGGCATTTTGGATGATGGGGCTTTCTAATGTTGAAATGGACAGAGCAACACCCAAAGGTGTGAGTATCTGGGTCTTTTGTACCTCTGGGTCACAGACAGCTAGAGGCAGGGGTGTCAGCGATAGTCTAATTAGCTGGCTTATCCCACCAGAAAAAAGAATGATTCTATCATTTATAACATCTCTTGGGCTTAAATTTAGCCTTTCCAGGTCTGGGGGATGGCAGAGGGAGATGGTGGGCTAGGCTTTTTCCCAAGCTGAAGTGTGTGTTTGCTGTGCCCTTAAGCTGGACTTGAAGGCTAGTCCTTTTAAATGGGGCTGGGATTTATTATGAAACTTTTGACCTTTGGGGACACAGATATACTTTCACAAATGTCCCTGAAGGAGGTCTGAACTATTATCAGGGGAAGAGGAAGTAGGTGTCTTTAAAGACTCAAGCTCCATTAAGTACAGGTCTCTATTAAACTGCACGGCAAGTCTGGAGGGTTTCCCCTGACTCAAAGGTTTTATTTAGTCTGCATGTGCATTGCTGGGAGGTCCCTGTCTGACCCAGCAGAATGGGCAGAGAGGGCATCAATGGTAGTCACTGGAAATGGTTCTTGCTCTAGAAAGTTCGTCATCCAGGTGGGATGAGAAGATCCATGGGGGAAGGGAAAAAGATATTAACCTCTCAGGACATATTTTTGTCTTAAAAAAATAAGAAATTGAGCTTGGCTAATATTTTAGATATGAGTTGACATTGGCGTCCTTAATCTGTATGTCAGACCCTAGGAGGGTCCCATGTCCTGTGTGTTATATGACATATCCTGAGGGAAGAGATTGTGACCCACAAAGCCCTGCTCATTGATTAATTCACTTTTAACTCATTTCAAGGATCTGTAGCTTATGTAGGCTCACTCAGAGAAGTAGGCTTATGAATTAAAGTACGTATTTTGTTGGATTTAAGTTAACTTTACCAAATGAACAGATAAACTAAAATTCTTGAGGGGCTAAAAAAGAAGATTAAAGATAATCAATGCAGGTGCAAGCAAACCATAAGAAAATGGTTGGGTTGACCCTTGCTTTACTGCTGATATGTGCTCAACCACATTTTAAGTTAAACCAATGACAGTCTATTCAGATTGACAACAAATCAGACAAAAAAATTAAAGGTCAAAGCTTTTGAAAGACTATGTGAAATACAAATTTCCAGGCTCTGTTATTAAAGAAAAACCTCAGCATAAGCATAGATTGTGCCTTGAGATAATTCCTAATGATGGTATAAGGCCATGATAATTAGCAAGATATTTAAAATCTAAATATTAACCACATGAACACAAATAATGTTAAATGTTTTAGCAATGTTAAAAACTATGCAGTGCTAAATCTAGTCCAGAATATTACTAAACTGAATATTTTAAGAGCCTCTTTGAAATTTCTTTTTACTTAATTGCTTATGGCAAAAAGTCACACGCCATGAGGAAAACATTCATTCTTACTGATGCAATTTTTTAAAGAGCTAAAATAATATATGGAAAACAATATAGCTATACTATAAAATACCCAACTTTGTCAGCAAATTCTGCTGGAAGGTGCACAGAAACCTTGCTGAAGTTTTAAAGAAACAGTTTGCCTTGTGGCAGTTTGCTGTGCGGCTGGAAATAAAGCATGGCTGATTCTCACATGTTCCAAATAAGGGTATTTGCTGGGTTCTGCTTCCGTAATGTGATAGGACACCTACTTATTCGTGAGTCACTAAAGAAAAGAGGTACCAGAAAAGATATATTTTCAAAAGGCAATGACTTCTTTAGTTAAAATAATGCTTTGTGGAGAACTTATATAAGGTAACAGCTGCTTTGATTCAAATTTTAAATTCAGGGTAAGGTTATAAAAATAGGCCAGAACATGAAAGTGATTCACTGCATTGGTCCTAGGAAAGTTGAGACAGCAAAGAAGCTAAAGTCAGAAGTGCCAAAAATGCTAAAGAATGTCATCAGTTTGGTTAATTTTGTAAAAAGAAGACTTTTAAAAGTAGTGGAATTTTTATTCTTCTCTGTACTAAGATGGGGAATGACCGTGGAAGTGTTTTACTCCGTAGAGGTCTGATGTTTATCTTGAGGCAAAGCATTTAGAGTAATCCAACTTTCAAGATGGCTGTGCAGTATTTTCCTTCTACAAAAAAGACAGTTGTTTCAAATTTGCCCACTTTATCTATGAACAAGTAGTTTTCAATGGCCTGCTTCCTGGAGGCTATTTCTGCAAGCACACACACACATAATCTGTCTTTCCAAGGTAAAGATGATATTGAAAGAATGAATAAGGAAGTATTTGGAAGCAACCTAAATGTCCATTGACAGATGAATGGATAGAGAAGGTGTGGTACATATAGACAATGGAATATTACTCAGCCATAAAGAGGAATGAAATTGGGTCATTTGTAGTGATATGGATGGACCTAGAGCCTGTCATAGTGAGTGCAGTAAGAGAAAAGCAAATATGGTATATTAACACATATGTATGGTACCTAGAAAGATGGTACAAATGAACCTGTTTGCAGGGCAGGAGTAGAGACACAAACGTAGAGAACTGGCATGGGGACATGCAGGGAAGGGGAATAGGAGATGAATTGGGAGAGTAGGATTGATATATATACGCTGCTGCTGCTGCTAAGTCGCTGCAGTCGTGTCCGACACTGTGCGACCCCAAAGACAGCAGCCCACCAGGCTCCCCCGTCCCTGGGATTCTCCAGGCAAGAACCCTGGAGGGGGTCACTACCATGTGTGAAATAGATAGCTAGTGGGAAGCTGCTGTATAGCAGAGGGAGCTCAGCTCAGTTCTGTCTTGACCTGGGCAGGGGGGCGGGATGGGGAGTGGGGTAGGAGGGAGGTTCAAGAAGGAGGGTATATATGTATACTTACAGCTGATTCACTTCTTTGTACAGCAGAAACTAATACAACATTGTAAAGCAATTATACTCCAATTAAAAATAAAACAAAGCACTAACTACTACTTGAAAGAAATTCATGCTATAGAAAGAGCATTTTCAAAATGGATTTTTGGAAATGTTTCCATGCTTATTACTTTTTTTGCCAAAATGTTATATATGCCAACAAAAAGTTTCATAGGCACATATTTGAAATCTTGAGAACAAAATTTTCTATTTTTTAAATCTTCCATAGAGTTTTACAAAACTTATGTTAAAAATTATTTTAAAAAAACAGTACCTCCCAATAACTTGGCAAAGAAAATTCCAAGTTGAAAATTAACACAAAATTTTAATTAAAACCTTTGCAAAAGTGGTGGATAGGGTTGCAAAATGAAAAATACTTTTTATTACGTGCTACTGCTAATGTGCTGTTTCCATTTGGGTCTCCCTGTCCTTGAGAGGTAGCTTCAGCTATGGCAGACTTTAAAACCAACATCCATTTATTTTGAACTTCAAGTCCTACTTGTGAATTATCACATTCCAAAATGTTAAGCCAAGTTTTTGAAGCCCTTGGAGTATATTTAACTATATAGCTTTAACTAAAAGTAATATTCACTGTGTATAATTTATTTTAGTAAAGGTGAAAAAGATTTTAAAGTATTAAGCGCTTCATATTAAGTGTATATTTAAAAATTTTTGCTTTTAATATATGTTTTATAATGTGTATATGTACTAGTATGTGTACATGTTTAATAAATAAACATATGTATATGTATATATTGGGTTGGCCGAAAAGTGTGTTTGGGTTTTCCATACTTTTTGGCCAACCCTTTGTATGTATAGGCTTCTCAAAGTGGCTCAGAGATAAAGAATCTGCCTGCCAACTCGGGAAACATGGATTTGATCCCTGGGGTTAGGAAGACTCCTTGGAAAAGGAAATGGCAACCCACTCGAGTATGGACAGAGGATACTGGCAGGCTATAGTCCATACAGTTCATGGGGTTGCAAAGAGTCAGACATGACACAGTGATTGAGCACGCACACATGCTTGCACGCACACACACACGGGGTGCATGCTTGTATCTTTTTAAAATTTTTCTGATCATAAAAGTCAGCAATTCTAGAGCTGTCATCTCACAACATAAAGGTTAGCCCTAGCTGCTACAGAAACGTCTCATTTGAGATTTGTGGGATCTAAATGTTTCCCATCAGTCCAGTGCCCAGCAGTCCTCCTTGACTGGCTCTCCAGAGGGCTGGCTTCCTTGGGCTCTGCAGGCATGAACCTAAACCTTTCCGGTCCCTCCACACTTGCTGTCCTGGTGGCCCCTGAGTTCCGACCATGGGGTGTCCTGCTCAGCCACCCCAGCAAGCACAGATACCCTGGCCCTGCTGCTCTCCCTCCTCTTGCTAACTGCTTGCTCCCTGGACCATTTTGCAAGCTCTCTTTGTCTGATTATTTTTCCTTTTATTCATTCCAGAGCAGCATATTTATAAAGCTATTAGTTAATGTTTCAGGCTCCCAGTCTCTCTCCCCACACTAGTCATTGTTTATTTCAGTGGCAACACTAAAATAACATTGAAGTGGCATTTCAAAGAAAAGAATGACTTGCAATTCTACTACTATAATTCTCAACTGATTTAATTTTTCTATGTTAATATTTAATCTGTGACCATGCGAATGTAGCCCTACCACCCTAACTCAACAGATTTGTCTATTTCTATCTCATCTATGTTCATCAGCAATATATATTTTTCAGACTACCTTATTTTTACCATTGGTGAGTCATGTTTGTACATGGCAAAACATTCAAGTAGAATAGAAGGACAGTGACTGAGATTTCTCCCCAGTTCAGACCCCTCTGTCTAATTTCTAGCTATACCCCAGGGCCCCACTCTGTTACCAGTTTAGGAGTATCTTTCCAAGACTTCTCTAAACATATCCAAGTTCTCTGTGTTATTTCTGTTTTACACAAACAGGGGCACACTATCCCTGCTGTTCTGCATCTTAATTTTTTTTTTTAATTTGAAAACCTATCTTAGAGATAGGAAGAACATAGTTTCTTTCTCCTTCTTAACAGCTGTATAATGTTCTACCAAAGGATTCTAATATGATTTCTTTAATTGGTCACCAATTAATGGGCATTTTCATTGTGCAGTCTTTGCTGTGTCAACAATTCTGCAGTAAATCTTATGTTCACAAGTCTCTGTGTACTGTAATGTACAGTTAAGTGAAGGATGAATTCCTAGATGTGGAATCCTCAAAGAAATCCCATTAACAAATTGTTTTGCCCAAGATGTTACTCTAAATTGTATCCCCACTGACAGTATGTCCAAGTGTAGTTTTTCACAGTGTCACCAATGCCATAGGAATACTTATAAAATATTGAATTATACTATGTATAGAAGTCTGTATTATCTTTCTTCACATAATATTTTCAGACTCAACCCACCTAAATTAATAGTCTTAATAAGCACAGTCATTAGCGATAATTTAGGTAAGCATGCTCTTTCTGTCATTCCCATTTTTTCAATATTTATGTGTAACACTATATTTAAAATGCTTGTGAAGGAGCGCCAGCAGTACACCCAGAAAACTGAGCAGTAGAGACAGAGAAGGGGACAAGTCGCGGCGACCACGCTCGCCAAGCTCCTGAGCTGCTCGGACCTGGGAGGGGCGCAGAGCGCAGTCCCAAACAAGTCTGTGCCTCTGAGGGCTACCTGGGCGCCAAACCTGAGCGGCTTGGACCGGGGAGGCGCGCGCAGCCTGGGGCCAGCCTCGGATGGTTCCCGGCTGAGCACCGTGGAGCCGGAGCGGTTTGTGCGCCGTGGCGGGGGACAGGTCCAGTGGGGCTGAGACACTGTGTGCCCACAACAGTGCTATTTGTTTGCAGCATCCCCCCCTCCCCACAGCGCAACTGAACTAGTGAGCCTTAAAAAAAAAGTGTCCACCACCACCCCCCTGTGTCAGGACGGAATTCAGACACTGAAGAGACCAGCAAACAGAAGTTAAACAGAGGGAACCGCCTTGGAAGTGACTCCACACGGCCCATAACATCAGAGAAGGGCCAGATATATCTTCACTATTTTTACAATCATTCCTCATTTTTTTTTCTTTTTTTTGCTTTCTGTTTTTTTTTCTAACTTTTTTTTTAATTGTTAAGTCTTCTATTTCTCTACTTTTTATTTCTATAACTTACTATTACTTTTCAAAAAAAAAAAAGACTCTACTTTTTTAAGGCAAACACCATATATAGTCTTCGAGTGGTTGTTGTTGGTATTTCTTTTATAATCTTGTGGGTTTTTTCTTTTTTTTTTCTTATTATTTTTTTCTTTTCTTTTTTTTTTTTCTTTCTTCCTTCTGCTTCTTCTCTTTAATATTGTATTTTTGAAAGTCTAACCTCTACTCTAGGTTTTTAATCTTTGCTTTTCAGTTTTTGTTGTCAATCTTGTACATTTCATAACCCAATTTTACCTGACAGCGATTACTGGCTTGACCACTCTCTCCTCCTTTTGGACTCTCCTTTTTCTCCACCAGGTGGCCTCTGTCTCTTCCCCACCCCCATCTCTTCTATATCCATCTCTGTGATTCTCTGTGTGTTCTAGATGGTGGAGAACACCTAAGGAACTGATTACTGGCTCGACTTGTCTCTCTCCTTTTCATTCCTCTCTCTTACCCTCCTGGCCACCTCTGTCTACTTCCTCTCTCTCCTCTTCCCTGTATAACTCCGTGAATACCTCTGAGCGGTCCAGACTATGGAGCGCACATAAGGAAGTGACTATTGACTAGCTTGCTCTCTCCTCTTTTGATCTCACCGCATCTCATTCCAGTCACCTCTAACTACCCCCTCCCTCTTCTCTTCTCCATGTAACCCAGTGAACCTCTCTGGGTGTCCCTCAATGTGGAGAAACCTTTCATCTTTAACCTAGATGTTTTATCATCGGTGCTGTATAGATGGAGAAGTCTAGAGACCACTGTAAAAATAAAACCGAAAACCAGAAGCAGGAGGCTTAAGTCCAAAGCTTGAGAACATCAGAGAACTCCTGAATTCAGGGAACATTAAGCAATAGGAGCTCATCAAATGCCTCCATACCTACACTGAAACAAAGCTCCACCCAAGGGCCAACAAGTTCCAGAGCAAGACATATCACACAGATTCTCCAGCAACACAGGAACACACCCCTGAGCTTCAATATACAGGCAGCTCAAAGTTACTCCAAAACTTTAGACGTCTCATAACCCATTACTGGTCACTCCACTGTACTCCAGAGAGAAGAAACCCAGCTCCACCCACCAGACCTCCAACACAAGCCTCCCTAACCAGGAAACCGTGACAAGCCACTGATACAACCCCACCCACAGTGAGGAAGCTCCACAATAAAGAGAACTCCACAAATTACCAGAATATAAAAAGGCCATCCCAAACGCAGCAATATAACCAAGATGAAGAGACAGAGGAATACTCAACAGGTAAAGGAACAGGAGAAATGCCCACCAAACCAAACAAAAGAGGAAGAGATAGGGAATCTACCTGAGAAAGAATTCCGAATATTGATAGTGAAAATGATCCAAAATCTTGAAATCAAAAATGGAATCACAGATAAATACCCTAGAGACAAGGATTGAGAAGATGCAAGAAAGGTTCAACAAGGACCTAGAAGAAATAAAAAAGAGTCAATATACAATGAATAACGCAATAAATGAGATCAGAAACACTCTGGAGGCAACAAATAATAGAATAACGGAGGCAGAAGATAGAATAGTGAAATAGAAGATAGAATGGTAGAAATAAATGAATCAGAGAGGAAAAAAGAAAAACGAATTAAAAGAAATGAGGACAATCTCAGAGACCTCCAGGATAATATGAAATGCTCCAACATTCGAATTATAGGAGTCCCAGAAGAAGAAGACAAAAAGAAAAACCATGAGAAAATCCTTGAGGAGATAATAGTTGAAAACTTCCCTTAAATGGGGAAGGAAATAATCACCCAAGTCCAAGAAACCCAGAGAGTTCCAAATAGGATAAACCCAAGGTGAAACACCCCAAGACACATATTAATCAAATTAACAAAGATCAAACACAAAGAACAACTATTAAAAGCAACAAGGGAAAAACAACAAATAACACACAAGGGGATTCCCATAAGGATAACAGCTGATCTCTCAATAGAAACTCTTCAGGCCAGGAGGGAATGGCAAGACATACTTAAAGTGATGAAAGAAAATAACCTACAGCCCAGATTACTATACCCAGCAAGGATCTCATTCAAATACGAAGGAGAAATCAAAAGCTTTACAGACAAGCAAAAGCTGAGAGAATTCAGCACCAACAAACCAGCTCTCCAACAAATTCTAAAGGATATTCTCTAGACAGGAAACACAAAAAGGGAGTATAAACCCGAACCCAAAATAATCAAGTAAATGGCAATGGGATCATACTTATCAATAACTACCTTAAACGTAAATGGATTGAATGCCCCAACCAAAAGGCAAAGACTGGCCGATTGGATACAAAAACAAGAACCCTCTATATGCTGCTTACAAGAGACCCACCTCAAAACAAGGGACACATACAGACTGAAAGTGAAGGGTTGGAAAAAGATATTCCATGCAAATAGAGACCAAAAGAAAGCAGGAGTGGCAATACTCATATCCGATAAAATAGACTTTAAAACAAAGGCTGTGAAAAGAGACAAAGAAGGCCACTACATAACGATCAAAGGATCAATCCAAGAAGAAGATATAACAATTATAAATATATATGCACCCAATATAGGAGCACCGGAATATGTAGGACAAATGCTAACAAGTATGAAAGGGGAAATTAACAACAACACAATAATAGTGGGAGACTTTAATACCCCACTCACACCTATGGACAGATCAACTAAACAGAAAATTAACAAAGAAACGCAAACTTTAAATGATACATTAGACCAGTTAGACCTAATTGATATCTATAGGACATTTCACCCCAAAACAATGAATTTCACCTTTTTCTCAAGTGCTCATGGAAACTTCTCCAGGATAGATCACATCCTGGGCCATAAATATAACCTTGATAAATTCAAAAAAATCGAAATCATTCCAAGCATATTTTCTGACCATAATGCACAAAGATTAGATCTCAATTACAGGAGGAAAACTATTAAAAATTCCAACATATGGAGGCTGAACAACACACTTCTGAATAACCAACAAATCACAGAAGAAATAAAAAAAGAAATCAAAATATGCATAGAAACTAATGAAAATGAAAACACAACAACCCAAAACCTGTGGGACACTATAAAAGCAGTGCTAAGAGGAAAGTTCATAGCAATACAGGCATACCTCAAGAAACAAGAAAAAAGTCAAATAAATAACCTAACTCTACACCTAAAGCAACTAGAAAAGGAAGAATTGGAGAACCCCAGAGTAAGCAGAAGGAAAGAAATCTTAAAAATTAGGGCAGAAATAAATGCAAAAGAAACAAAAGAGACCATAGCAAAAATCAACAAAGCCAAAAGCTGGTTCTTTGAAAGGATAAATAAAATTGACAGACCATTAGCCAGACTCATCAAGAAGCAAAGAGAGAAAAATCAAATCAATAAAATTAGAAATGAAAATGGAGAGATCACAACAGACAACACAGAAATACAAAGGATCATAAGAGACTACTATCAGCAATTATATGCCAATAAAATGGACAACCTGGAAGAAATGGACAAATTCTTAGAAAAGTACAATTTTCCAAAACTGAACCAGGAAGAAATAGATAATCTTAACAGACCCATCACAAGCACGGAAATTGAAACTGTAATCAGAAATCTTCCAGCAAACAAAAGCCCAGGTCCAGACGGCTTCACAGCTGAATTCTACCAAAAATTTCGAGAAGAGTTAACACCTATCCTACTCAAACTCTTCCAGAAAATTGCAGAGGAAGGGAAACTTCCAAACTCATTCTATGAGGCCACCATCACCCTAATACCAAAACCTGACAAAGATACTACAAAAAAAGAAAACTACAGGCCAATATCACTGATGAACATAGATGCAAAAATCCTCAACAAAATTCTAGCAATCAGAATCCAACAACACATTAAAAAGATTGTACACCATGACCAAGTGGGCTTTATCCCAGTGATGCAAGGATTCTTCAATATCTGCAAATCAATCAATGTAGTTCACCACATTAACAAATTGAAAAATAAAAACCATATGATTATCTCAATAGATGCAGAAAAGGCCTTTGACAAAATTCAACATCCATTTATGATAAAAACTCTCCAGAAAGCAGGAATAGAAGGAACATACCTCAACATAATAAAAGCTATATATGACAAACCCACAGCAAACATTATCCTCAATGGTGAAAAATTGAAAGCATTTCCCCTAAAGTCAGGAACAAGACAAGGGTGCCCACTTTCACCACTACTATTCAACATAGTTCTGGAAGTTTTAGCCACAGCAATCAGAGCAGAAAAAGAAATAAAAGGAATCCAAATTGGAAAAGAAGAAGTAAAACTCTCACTGTTTGCAGATGACATGATCCTCTACATAGAAAACCCTAAAGACTCTACCAGAAAATTACTAGAGCTAATTAATGAATATAGTAAAGTTGCAGGATATAAAATCAACACACAGAAATCCCTTGCATTCCTATACACTAATAATGAGAAAGTAGAAAAAGAAATTAAGGAAACAATTCCATTCACCATTGCAACAAAAAGAATAAAATACTTAGGAATATATCTACCTAAAGAAACTAAAGACCTATATACAGAAAACTATAAAACACTGATGAAAGAAATCAAAGAGGACACTAATAGATGGAGAAATATACCATGCTCATGGATCGGAAGAATCAATATAGTGAAAATGAGTATATTACCCAAAGCAATTTACAAATTCAGTGCAATCCCTATCAAGATACCAGCGATATTTTTCACAGAACTAGAACAAATAATTTCAAGATTTGTATGGAAATACAAAAAAACACGAATAGCCAAAGCAATCTTGAGAAAGAAGAATGGAACTGGAGGAATCAACTTGCCTGACTTCAGGCTCTACTACAAAGCCACAGTCATCAAGACAGTATGGTATTGGCACAAAGACAGAAATATAGATCAATGGAACAAAATAGAAAGCCCAGAGATAAATCCACACACATATGGACACCTTATCTTTGACAAAGGAGGCAAGAATATACAATGGAGTAAAGACAATCTCTTTAACAAGTGGTGCTGGGAAAACTGGTCAACCACTTGTAAAAGAATGAAACTAGATCACTTTCTAACACCGCACACAAAGATAAACTCAAAATGGATTAAAGATCTAAATGTAAGACCAGAAACTATAAAACTCCTAGAGGAGAACATAGGCAAAACACTCTCCGACATAAACCACAGCAGGACCCTCTATGATCCACCTCCAAGAATTCTGGAAATAAAAGCAAAAATAAACAAATGGGACCTAATTAAAATTAAAAGCTTCTGCACAACAAAGGAAAATATAAGCAAAGTGAAAAGACAGCCTTCCGAATGGGAGAAAATAATAGCAAATGAAGCAACTGACAAACAACTAATCTCAAAAATATACAAGCAACTCCTGCAGCTCAATTCCAGAAAAATAAACGACCCAATCAAAAAATGGGCCAAAGAACTAAATAGACATTTCTCCAAAGAAGACATACGGATGGCTAACAAACACATGAAAAGATGCTCAACATCACTCATTATTAGAGAAATGCAAATCAAAACCACAATGAGGTACCACTTCACACCAGTCAGAATGTCTGCGATCCAAAAATCTGCAAGCAATAAATGCTGGAGAGGGTGTGGAGAGAAGGGAACCCTCCTACACTGTTGGTGGGAATGCAAACTAGTACAGCCACTATGGAGAACAGTGTGGAGATTCCTTAAAAAATTGCAAATAGAACTGCCTTATGACCCAGCAATCCCACTGCTGGGCATACACACTGAGGAAACCAGAATTGAAAGAGATACATGTACCCCAATGTTCATCGCAGCACTGTTTATAATAGCCAGGACATGGAGGCAACCTAGATGTCCATCAGCATATGAATGGATAAGAAAGCTGTGGTACATATACACAATGGAGTATTACTCAGCCATTAAAAAGAATACATTTGAATCAGTTCTGATGAGATGGATGAAACTGGAGCCGATTATACAGAGTGAAGTAAGCCAGAAAGAAAAACACCAATACAGTATACTAACACATATATATGGAATTTAGAAAGATGGCAATGATGACCCTGTATGCAGGACAGCAAAAAAGACACAGATGTGTATAGCGGACTTTTGGACTCAGTGGGAGAGGGAGAGGGTGAGATGATTTGGGAGAACGGCATTGAAACATGTATAATATCATGTAAGAATCGAATTGCCAGTCTATGTCCGATGCAGGATATGGCACGCTTGGGGCTGGTACGCGGGGATGACCCAGAGAGATGTTGTGGGGAGGGGGGTGGGAGGGGGGTTCATGTTTGGGAACGCATGTACACCCATGGTGGATTCATGTCAATGTATGCCAAAACCAATACAGAATTGTAAAGTAAAAATAAATAAATTAATTAATTAATTAAAAAAAAAAAAAAAAAAGCTTGTGACCAGGACTTTTCCTTTTGAATCCTCCTCCCAGGACAGATTCCCTGAAGTGAAGGTACTAGGTCAAAGGACACTCTGGCAAATTGCTTTTCACAAATAGCTTTTCCAAATTATACTCTCACCAAAAATGTATGAGTGCAGTGTACCAGGATCATTCAGGATTGGGTATTATGATTTAAATTATATTTAATAGAAATTAATGAAGCTAATTAAGTCATTTTTATTGTTTTATTTTATTATTTATTATATTATTTTATTTTAATTTGCATTTATTTATTTGACCAGAGAATTTGGCTGTTTCCCCGTAGTTTTTTTTTTTTTTTTTTTCCTATTTTATTTTACCTGTTTTGTAAATCATTTAGTCATGTCTTTTGTCTACTATCTGTTGGAGTCCTATTCTTCAGCACTGGAACAGGTATTTGGATATAAAGATCTTAATCTTCTTAATCCCTTTGCAGTTAAAATTCCCCTTAATCTTTTAATAAATCTTTTAGTTGTTATTACTATATAGAAATTTTAACTGTTTCTATGGATGAGTTTGAGTTTTTTCTCCTGTAATTGTCTTTTCACTTCTTTAATCTTAGGATGTTGCTGCCTTCTCAAAGACCTGAAATTCTCTTCTATCAGTTTTCACAACTGTATTTTAAATTTATCTTGATAATTTAAAATTTAATTTAGCTGACATTTGTTTTGATGTATAGTGGAAATTTTATGTCTCTCTTCTAAATTGCTGTGTAATTATCCAAACATCATTTAGTAGGAATTAATTTTCTTAAATTGTGAGGCTTGATTTATTGTGATAGACACACATACACACATACATACATTTCTATTTCTGGATATTCTATTTTTGTTCTCACCCGTACATCTATTTTTATGCTTATCACATAGTATTTTGATCATGTTGCAATGTAGTAGTAGTGGCTTCCTCCTCCATCTCAGTGCTGAAGCTTTTCCTAATATTGTTTGAAATTGTTACCCATTAATTTTCCCAAATTTTCTTGAGTCATGGTTTTGAGTTTCTAAGGCCATCTCAGGAGAATACTGTCTTTTGTAGTATGGCCCATCCTTTAAGGCCCAGGCCAATCCCCCTCCCACTTCCTTCTCCCCCTCCTGGGAACAGTTCTGACCTGCACACACAAAATCTATTTTCCTGGTGGTAATAGGCAGGATTCTAAGATGGCTCCCAGGATTCCACACACTCCCACCTTGTACACATCCTCACATCCCCCAGGAGTGTGAACTGGATGAATTTTACTCCCATGATAAGGTATGTCATAAAGAGTCGACCTTAAGAGGGGGAGATTATTTGGGTGGGCCTGACCCAATCATACAAGCCCTTGAAAAGCAGAGTGTTCTCTGGCTGGTAGCAGAAGGGGCAGCCAGGGAGACATGCTCCAGCTGACCTGAAGGAAAGCAGATATCCATGGTGTGAACTGGCCGTGGAAGGGTGCAACCTCTAGGACCTGAGAGCAGTCGTGATTGACGACTAGGAGGACAACGGGGACCTCTGTCCTAAAAGTGCAAAGAACTAGACTCTGCCAACAACCGATGAGCTCAGAAGAGGTCCCTGAGCCCCAGGTGACTGTCGGCAGCGCCAGCTAGAACCTAGGTCAGTCTCATGAAACAGCAAGAAAAGAGCACCGTCATGCGGTACTGTACCTTTGACCTGCAGGACTGCAAGCTTAGCCATGGGGATAGCTCCAAAGCCTCTACATCTGTGGGGCATTTGTTACACAGCAATGAAAACTAATACAGTGGCCACACACAATTTAGTACTTAATCATTCCTAGGTCATTTACTAATTTCACATGTATAAAATGCTGACACTCTTAATCAGATAATATACTCTCTCTCTCTCTAAGCCTCTATTCCCTCGTGTTTAAAATGGGAATAAAATGCATCAAATAAGTTACTGAAAAATATACAACCATTGTTACCAGCAGTTACTTCTGAAGATGGGAGATGATAACACGATCACATTTCACAAGAAGGTCGTGCGATTAAATGTTACTGTTGTTAAGTCACTAAGTCGTGTCTAACCCTTTGTGACCACATGGACTGCAGCACACCAGGCTTCCATGTCCTTCACCATCTCCCAGAGTTTGCTCAAACTCATGTCCATTGAGTCAGTGATGCCATCCAACCATCTCATCCTGTCACCCCCTTCTCCTGCCCTCAATCTTTCCCAGCATCAGGGTCTTTTCCAATGAGTTGGCTCTTCACATCAGGTAGCCAAAGTATTGTAGCTCAAATGAGATTTAATTATTTAATTGGAGATTAAATGAGATGATGCTTATAAAGTTCCTTCTGGGTACATGGTGCATGGTAAACTATAAATATTAGGTCATTTTTACGAGAAAAGTAGCCTCTTTAAAGTGCCTCTCAGAATTGTGTATATTCAGTATGTGCTAATTCTATTTTCTACCAAGTGACCCTGGTTCTGTCTACACACACACACAGACCCCTACTTCCAGTAGCAACTGACAATCCACCTCTAGACTGGGCATTAGTTTGGTCTCCTGGGAATTTGGAGTCAAGCCAATGAGAAACCAAGCTGCTTCACTCTTTGAGATGAGCTGAAGGGTCAAAAGGAGTCAGGACCAGAATCCTGTCCAAGGAAAGCCAGAGCCACATGCCTGAAGTCACAGAAGGGCAGACATCAAGAGGAAGTGGGTCCCTTTAGAGCCACACGGAGTGGACATGCAGAAATGAGCAGGGCTGACAGTGTCCCTAGGGAGAGAAGGATGCAACAGGAGCTTCTCGGGTCTTGGGGACTTGTGGTTCCCAGGCACCAGTTCCCACGGCGCCTAACCGGACTTGTTTGCACTCGATTTCCTTGTCCTCACAAAACTGAGCTGCTCCTTGGTCTTTCCTGGAGAAGGCAATGGCACCCCACTCCAGTACTCTTGCCTGGGAAATCCCATGGATGGAGGAGCCTGGTAGGCTGCAGTCCATGGGGTCGCAAAGAGTCGGACGTGACTGAGTCTTTCCAGACTTTCAGCTGTCAGCAGAGTTGAATCCCAGTGGCCTCTGGAGGGCACTATTCCATTGTTTATTTCATAGCACATCCTACACCGAGAGTGTCTGGGAGAGGGCATTGGAAATAATAGTGACCATTTCCTGAGGACCTCCCATGTGCCAGCCATTGTGCTGGTGGCTTTACATAATGTAAACCTTAAGCAGTCACAAGTCTTCCCAGCATTATAGAATATTCTCTAGTATTTCTACAGGTATGTTATTATCCTGTATCAAGCAAAATGAAAGCTTTTTTATTTTAATGAGGTAACAGCTTCTGATAGGAACCAATTCAGATTCAGTTGGCTCTCCTCTATGTACCTGGATACAGTTTGCATTTTTATGGCCATGTATTAAATATTTCTTTTTAATATAAACAATTAAACATGATACCATCATAAAATGGGGGGAGGGAGGGGTAACTGGTTGATATGTGTGTAAATTGCCTGTGTACCTTTTCTCTCCTAAGGGTAAGATAGTCCCTATTTCATATCTTTGACTACGCACCCCTTGCCAACCCAGATAACTCAAGATAACTGTGTTGGTTTCAAGCCAGGTTGATGGCTGCTGGGGAGCAAGAGCCGTGGTGAAGAGGAGTTCATTTTTCTTCTCCACCTTGTTCAGGCCCTTCTGAGAGAGATGAAAACAAGTACTGTCCATCTCCATTTTTTAATAAGATATTTGAAAAAACCTGCTTGGTCATTAGATGTTAACAGTGTCAATGAAAATATTTATTAAATGTTACATATGAGCCATATGCATTACACATACTCTTCTCACTTAATTCTTACAACAACGCAACAGTGTGTTATCATCTGCATTTACAGATGAGGAAATTTAGGCTGAGAAAGATTGAGCAAACATCCCTGCTAAGGAACAAAGCCTGGAACCAAGCCCAGGTTTACCTGACTCCAATACCTGAGATTTTTTTGGCTGGGATGCTCTTCCAGTCACTGCCCCTCCCCCAGATAGTATCTCTATCTCGAAAGAGAACACCTCCATCTTATATAAACAGCATATCCATTTCCCAATAAGAAGTGTACCCGACATCCTGGCCAGGTCACCTCAAATTCCTTATTCATTATATCACTGTCTATCACACCTCTATACTGTGGAAGGAAGAATTAAAAGTTGGGAAATCTGGTTCTAAACAGTTTCTTAATCTCTCCACTGTTTTATTCATATAAGGAGATTTATTGACCACCTACTATATTTTAGCCCTGGTTATATGTATTGAGGAAATATTGGTGTACAAGACATCCGTGCGTGCGTGCTAAGTTGCTTTAGTTGTGTTGACTCTTTGCAACCCTGTGGACTACAGCCTGCCAGGCTCCTCTGTCCAGGATCCTCCAGACAAGGATACCGGAGTGGGTTGCCACGCCCTCTTCCAGAGGATCTTCCCAACCCAGGGTTCGAACCCACATTTCTTACATTCCCTGCATTGGCAGGCAGGTTGTTTACCATTAGTGGCACCTGGGAAGCCCCATACAATCCATGTCCCTGATTTTATGGGAACTCGCATCCATGCTTTAGAAAACTGCTTTACCCCTGGTGTAGGGATAATATGATTATAATGATATTAAGGAATTATTAAAGTAAACTTTGTTGCTTTATAACAGTTTTATTAAAGTACAATTTACATATAAAATTTATCCTTTTCAAGTGTATAATTGAGTGGTTTTATATGTTCACAGAGTTGAATATCACCAATATCTACTTTTAAGACATTTTTATCCTTCCAAAAAGAAGCTCCATACCCATTACCAGTCATTCCCCATTTCTCCCTTCTCCTAGCCCCTGGTGACACTAATCTACGTTTTGTCTCTATGGATTTGCCTTTTCTGGATATTTCAGTATGTGGTCTTTTGTGCCTGGCTTCTCTCACTTGGCATAATGCTTTTAATGTTCATCTATGTAGTAGCATGTATCAGCACTTCATTCCTTTACATTGCCAAATAGTGTTCCATAGTACAGATGTACCACATCTGTTTGACCATCAGTTGACGGACACTTGGATCATTTCCACTTTAGACTATTACAAATAATGCTACCGCAAACACTGGTGTACAAGTTTTTGTCTGGACATTTGTTTTCAGTACTTTTGGGTGTGTGCCTAGAAATTGAACTGATGGGCAGATGGAAGCTGTATGTGTAACTTTTGGAAGAACTGCCATGCTGTGTTTCAAAAGGGTATACCATTTTACCTTCCCACCAGCAGTGCATGAAGGTTCTAATTGCTCCACATTCTCATCAACACTTGCTATTGTCTACCTTTATTATTACAGCCATTCTAATGGGTGTGAAGTGGTATTTCACTGTGATTTTGATTTGCGTTCCCTGATGACTTAATGATGTTGAGCACCTTTTCATGTGCTTTTGGCCATTTGTGTATCTTTGGGGAAATGTCTGTTGAAATCCTTTGCTCATTTTTCAAATTGGATCAGTTACCTTTACTGTTGTTAAAGTGTAAGAGTTCTAGATATAAATCTTTTATCATCAAATATATGATTTGCAAATATTTTCTCAGGAAGCTACAGATGTTAAATAATTGTCACTGATTCTTTTCAACAAATGACCTAGGGGTAGGGCTAAGTTGACTTCTTGGGGAGTCAGCTCTGAATCAAATCAAGTTAAGTTCTGGAAATGGAGCTTTTCAGAGAGCTATCAGACTGTTCAATACTGACAGTTCTCTGGGGACAGAGCTTTGGCAAACCTCCAAACTTGCCCTGACCCAGGGCTGTTTGTTTGCACAGCTACCATAATTGTGAGGCTGTTGGTTTTCAAGGTTTGGGGGGCTGGGGAGAAAGAGGGAAAAGTGTAAGTTAAAATGTCACAGAGCTCACTGTGTTTTCCAAGATCCAGCCATTTTTCTTGAATAAGTGCTTCTTAGACTGCTTCAGTGGTTAGATAGCATTGCCAACTCAATGGACATGAATTTGAGCAAACTCCAGGAGACAGTGAAGGACAGAGAAGCCAGGCGTGCTGCAGTCCATGGGGTCACAAAGAGTCAGCCATGACTTGGTAGCTGAACAACAGACTGCTTCAACCCTTTAATTTCCAGAGTTCTGAAAAAGTTGCTTTTCATAATTTTTTCCGGTGGTCTTATTTTTACGGAAAAATGTATTTCTGGAGGTCCTTATTCTATCATTCCAGAAATGCTTTCTCCAAAAAATTTTAAGTATAATATACATAAAGAGAAAAGCCCAAATCCTAAGTGTTCAGCTGGTGAGTTTTTATATTAGTCATCACCCAAATCAAGCACCAGAACTTTACCAGTACTATAGAGCCCTCTCACACCCTTAACCAGTTACTAACACCTCCCCACTTCCTTAACCAAAGTAAAATGGTATTAATCGCCATAGGATAACTTTCCTCTCCAGCACCATAATGGTTTTTTCCAACTGTTTGACTGTAATTGTTCATTCTTCAACCACTCCCTTAACACATTTCATCTAATGGCATCCTTATTTTACTTGTTAAACTTGATTTTTCAATGTTTAAAAATTAGTCTACTTAGAACACCCACTTATCTCTGTCAAGATCCTTCTGCCTCCCAAAATTCTTCTATCATCACAACCATCCTCCTCTTGGAGTGTTGGTTGTAATTCTCCTCTATCCCTTTTCCCAAAACTTTATAGACACACTTGATCACCCACATAAATATAGAAAGCTGGAATCACTTCAGATAAAGTTAGATGGGTTTTCCTGGGAATTTTGCACAATGTTTAAACTTTCTGATTTGTAAAGTAGAGGAGCAGTTTCTCAGAGGCTTTTAGGAAATTTATCCTTCCATGCAGATTTTTTTTCTCTTTTCCTGACCAATTTATGAGGTGGTGGGGACCCAGCTCCCTTTAGGTGTTTTTCCTGATCATGGATCATTAGCCAGCAGAAAATGAGAGTTTCTGATGAAGGATAAAACAAGATGCAGTAAATCACAGTGATTTGATGTTTAAGAGTAATTGCTTGGGAAGCAAAAAGGGGTCAAGGTGGTTGAACTTGATACAAAGAATAACCAAGGCTGGGAAAACTTGTAAACTGAGTGAAAAAGTTGGACAAAGATAAAGGACTTGCGATAACTAATAAAAATGATTAAAATACAATTCTGTCTTTGTAAGGAATTTTTCACCATAGCGGAAGACAAGAGTGCTTTAGAGAACAAAAGCCAAAATTTCCAGAGTCCAAACTAATATATACTTATATATTGTTTCGTATCTTCTCTTTAACTCTTTACTGTGAGTTGTGAGTAGAACAAAAAATGCAAAGCAGTATGATGGTTCGTTAAAAGTGTAAATGTAATTAGCACATAAACTGGCAAACTCCATTTCTAGGTATATACCCAAAAAATTGAAAGGAGGATTTGACAGATATTTGCACATCAGTGTTTGACACAGCATTATTTATAACAGCCAAAAGGTGGAAACAACTCACGTACTGACAGATGAATGGATAAACAAAGTGTGGTGAGTACAGTTGACCCTTAAACAGTGCAGAAGTTAGGGGTGTCAACCCTCTGAGCAGTAGGAAGCCTGAACGCTGTTCTCCTGTATCCACAGTTCTTCACCCCATGGATTCAGCCAACCAGGAATCACTCCACTAGTACCGGAGTGCATGTGGACCAAGTGGCATCAGTCATGTCTGACTTTGTGACCCTATGGACTGTAGCCTGTCCATTGGATTTTCCAGGCAAGAATAGTGGAATGGGTTGCCATTTCCTTCTCTAGGGGATCTTCCCGACCCAGGGATCGAACCTGTGCTTCTTACATCTCCCGCACCGGCATTGGCAGGCAGGTTCTTTACCACTAGCGCTACCTGGGAAGCCCCAGTACCGGAGTACTTACTATAGAAAAACACCCATGTGTACACAGACCCTCGCAGTTCAAACCTGTGTCATTCAAGGGTCAACTGACTTGGTTTCCTCCCAGAACTCATTGAAAGGTTAAGACCCTTGTTGACAATAACTTGCAAGTAACCCCTAGAAACAAAGGTAGACAGAGAAATGTGGATTTGTTCCAATTTCCTGGGCCCTCTAGAGTCTCCAGTGAAGACTGTAGCGACAGGGCTTGCTTTCTTTTCTCCTGAAGGGTGTCATTGCGGTGTGTGCTAAGACAATCTGATGAACACCTCAATTTAGACCTTGAGGGTAGCACCAAACTAGAATGTTGTTGTTGCTTCACCAAACCTCCAAATGGATGGCAGCCAGGAAGAGCTGATGTGGAAGCAGGCAGAAGGGCCATGAGGCTGGACTGCACACAGCCTCACCTGGTGGGGGCTGTGGCCACAGCAGGGATGCATGAGGCATCCCCTGAGCCCATCAGTGGGTGTCTGATGCCAGCTGAGCACCATGGGGCAGGGGAAGCCAGGTTAGCTGGCTGGCTGCAACCTTGCCCAGAGAGGAGGGCTGCCCCAAGGAGGAGAGGTTTTTGGAGTGTCTACCCCTCTGCCTCTGATGCAGAATTTGATGCCATGTTGGACATTTATAGGACATTTTCCTGGATGATAAATTCCTTTTAATATGAAGTAACTTCAGGAACAAAAAGCACCAGAAGCTAAGCCAGATTTTGATGCTAGGAGGAAACACCTGAAAAAAACTCCTTCTGTTGACTCCTCTTCTGGGGTCTCCAGGTCTGGAGAAGAATGTGACCAGTTAGAGCAGGGGTCCCCAACCTCTGAAATCTAATGCCTGATGATCTGAGGGGGAGCTCATGGTATTAATAATAATAGAAATAAAGTACAGAATAAATGTAATCCATTTGAATCATCCCGAAACCATCACTCCCCACGACCCTGCCCCATCTGTGGAAAAACTGTCTTCCATGAAATTGGTCCCTGGTGCCAAAAAGGCTGGGGACCACTGAGTTCGAGCAACTGTATCCCCTCCTCTGTTGCTAGTCACTGGTTGCCAAGTCTGAAGATGTGGAATAGGACATGCTTATATTCTCTGTTTTTAAATAATATACCTCTTGAGTCAAAGCTTGAGCTTAAAAGGGGTTCCTGGAGTCTAACAAGGCTGATTTCATTACAACAAGGCATCAAAGATGAAATGACAGAACAATTTCTTGAATTTATGGACATCCTTTAAAAATTTTTCGACTCTGCAATAGAAGGCAGAGAAATGACTGTAAGCTGTGACTTGGTGACATCTGCATGGCTGCTCCTCAGAACATTTTGCTCATTTCTGATTTTTTTTTTTCTTTCTGACATTTCAAGCCTAAAAACTGATGGGTGACCTCAGCTTGTGGAGAAAAATAATAGTTCAGTGACTGGGAAATAGATCTTTATGAGATTTATTTCGTTCTGTTACTAGTTGTCTTAAGTAAGCAGTGATTTAAAAAAAAAAACAAAACACCTCAACTCTCCAGGAATCTTTGCTCTTCAGAGCTATCTGTTGGTATTTCATAACTCTGATAGCTCAGTCAGGTCTCAGTTGCTTTTGAGACAAAGAAAGTACACTCTCTGTGTTATGATTTAGAGCAAGACAATTCAAATCATTTCTAGGCTGGAATCTGTCCAGTGTACACAGGCCAGAGGAAGCACAGTAGGAAGGTGGGCACTGCTGTGTGGGCATCACCGATGCAGTTGTTATAGCAAGAGACCACTGCAAGTTCTTTTTTCTTCTCTGTGCTGCTCTATTTAATGTTTTTAAAAGTTTATCTTTTAGCCCAAGGATCTTGCCTTACTGAGGAAGGGGTGAAGTTCATCTATGGAACTTACAGATAGCTTATCTTCTCTTTCAGTGATTTTTAAATCTGATATTTAGTGTTTTATCAACAGCACTGAAAAAAACCCAGAGCTTCATGGTTTGGGTTGGGTAGGCATCTCTGATTAGCTCAACACCTAAGACGTAATGAAAGCTCAGTATATGTTTGTTGAATAAGATAAATATCGCTTCTTAAAATGAAAGTCTCAGGTTTGTGTAACCTGAATCAGTCCCGTTATTTGTGGCAGTAGCATCAGTAATTGAGAATGTAGTCTTAAACCCCAGGGGACCCAGATTTGGAATTTCCATAATTGTCCACCTGAAAATAGATAGAAGCATTATATATTATGTGCTTTTTTAATTTGCTGTGCATGCAAAAAGGCGTTCTATATTGGTATTCCCAATTTACCAATCTGACTTACATGTTTTAGAATAGATTGAAATGTATCTATTTCAAAAAATAGCATCCTGGTGGTGTTTGTGGAAGCTTGTTTCAGTCTTTTCTCCATAAACAAATAGTAATGTTTTTATAAAAACAAAACAAACATGATTTTTTGCAAATTTGCACAACTCAATCTAAAATCCTCCTTTCTCTCTCCCACCATGATAGAGCTCTAATGACAAAAGTAGAAGGATGGGCAAAGGATTTTCTGACCACCTCTAGGAATTCCATTTAGAAAAAGATGTCCAGTCTATCCACTATTATTAAAATAAATTATGTCAATTCATTCACTTTTGAAAGAAGAGAAAAGGTATATTTTAATTAATTCCCCCAAATAAAAATCTATATAGTAAATATTGTAATAACGATCTCTAATGAGTTTTCAAACAGAATTCACATCCCTGGACCCTCCCCTCAAAATCCATTCTCACCATGGCTTTGTTGTGCATTCTCGATGCTGCATTGGTCTGAAACACTCATTTTGAAGATGGGAAAGCATAAGCCCACTAGATGAAATAGCTCCCTCCAGGTCACATGATCACATGACCTGGGGGACCCCCTCGCTCCCCCGGATCTCTCACCCAGGCCTGGGGCCCCAGCTCTAGAGGATTGGCGGACCAGCTCTCACATCTCCTGCGCTATTGCCAACAGCAGGAAAACAGGAAAAGGTCATGATGTTTGAGTTCCTTCAATTTGCTTTTAATTCCCTTCCTCCCCCACTGAGGTCACCCTTGAGGACTAGCTCTGTTTTCAGGGGGTACAGAGTCTTAACTTATCATTGCAGTTCTCTGGAAGAAGACTTCAGAGTTCAGAGCAAACAGAAAGACGGATGTTTGCTTTGGGAATCTTTCATCATTTTATCCTTAGTAATGACCGTAGAAGAAAAGGGGTTTGCTCATAAGTTATAAATTGTCATGCAAAGAGAAAATGTAGTAAAACAGATTCAAGAACTCGTTGATGGTGTTCTAGAGTAAATAATTGAAAAACATTTGGATTATTGTTGATGCTCAGGTCATTAAGAGATTTAAGATTTAGAACTCAGATCTTCTGCCCAAAAGCCAGAACTTATGGAATCTGAGCTTTTAGGTGGCAAAGAGGAACGTAATTTTTATTTTCAAGAAGTTTGTTTTATTCTGAAGGCTTCTTTGACTGATAGCTCAGTTAGTAAAGAATCTGCCTGCAATGCAGGAAACCCCAGTTTGATTCCTGGGTTGGGAATATCTGCTGGAGAAGGGATAGGCTACTTACTCCAATATTCTTGGGCTTCCCTGGTGGCTTAGCTGGTAAAGAATCCATCTACAAATGTGGGAGACCTGGGTTTGATCCCTGGATTGCGAAAATCCCCTGGAGAAAGGAAAGGCTACCCACTCTAGTATTCTGGCCTGGAAAATTCATGGACTGTATAGTCCATGGGGTCACAGAGTCAGACACGACTGAACAACTTTCATTTTCTTTACACTTTTCTTTGACTGAAAAGGAAAACCTTGTAAGTTTAATTACAATGGTCCCTGAAAATGCCGTGACTATTTAGAGCTTTCCTCCCCCAATATGTGTGCAAGGTGTAGTCATTTTCATTATATATTTTTTGAAGCCTTGTTTTGATTTGCAAAGTTTGCATTTGTTGTCAAAATGAAAAATATTTATTTTTAAAATTAATTATTATTGGAGTACAGTTGCTTTATAACGTTAGTTATAGTTAGTTTCTCCTGTACAGCAAAATGAATCAGCCACACATACGCTTGCATCCCCTCCCTTTTGGACTTCCTTCCCATTCAGCTCACCACAGTGCATTAAGTAGAGTTCCCTGTGCACCTGTTTGATACAAAATGAAATATTTTAAACGATAAGAACAGTGCATACACAGTTCATCACGGCAAAAAGAAGAAAGTGACCACCTGTAATCCTGCTACCTGGAGGTATATACTGCTAATACTTGAGGTGTTTTCTTCTGAAAGCATGAGCACCAGTGCACACATGCGTGCACGCACACACACACCCCTACAAAGAATGGTTTAGTTGGTTTGCTTGTGTCTATTTAAGAGCGTAAACTTAATGAATCCTGATCCTATCACTTATGAAATGCATAACAATGGGCAATTTCTTAACTCCACCAAACCAAGGTTTCCCTGACTACAAACGGAGGTAAAGAACAATTCCTGATTTCTAGGGTGCTAGGAGAGTAAATGAGCATGTGCATGTAAAAGGCTTATGACAGTGTCTGACACCATGAGCAGTCAACGGATGGGAGCCATCGTTAGCTTGTAACTTTCTCTTGTCACTTCAGAAAACATGCAACACCACCAGCCTTTTGGTAGCTCTGAAAAGCTACCAGTTCTCATCAATTACCTCTTTACCTTAGTGAAGATTTGCATAGATGTGAACACGGGTTAGATTCCTGAACCCGCAGGTAGAGTCACTGTTAATACGAATGTCTGTGCTTACTGCAGCTCTGTGCCAGCACTCCACACATGTCAGCTCAGTGATTGCTCACAGCTCCTCTTCTCCATGACTATCATCATACCCAAACATAGACGAGAGAGTCCAGGCTGGCAAAGAAGAGACAGGATCCAAACCCAGGTCCGTTTTTCTTCCTGGGCTGCTCACTATGACACAGCCTCTGAAATCCCAGCCCATGGGATTTTCCAGGCAAGAGTACTGGGGTGGGGTGCCATTGCCTTCTCCTGCATATCCTTCCAGAAGTACTGAAATAAGTCTGAAAGCAACTTCCTGGCCAGGGCCGAGCTGGTTCTAACACAGTAACAACTATCTGCTCATCGTGGAAGGCACCCTGGACCAGAAGTCAGGAAACCTGTGTCCCTTGAAGTTCCTAAATCCTTCTCGTCACTTTCTTTTCCTTTGGAGTTGCAGAGGGTATAATAATTATCTATCTTGCCTTTCTCATGAGGATGAAGTGATAGAGGAAACTGATCAGAATCCTAGTAATATGATGGAAATTGTAAATAGCAATGACATCATCTACCTCTCTACCACCATGGCTCTCTTTGGTGATGATCTTCTGGTAATTCAAAATGTTTTTTCCCTTTGATATATTAATAAATCTTTCTTGATCTCACTAATATCCTTCCTTCCTAAACAGCCCACCTGGGGACCATCCAGGTCTCATCTTATTCTTTTAAGATCTATTTTTATTTTTTAATTGGCGTATAATTCCTATACAACATTGTGTTAATTTCTGCTGTACAACGAAGTGAATCAGCTGTATGCATATATATATCCCCTCCCTCTTGAACCTCCCTCCCATCCCTCTAGGTCAGCACAGAGCACAGAGCTGAGCTCCCTGTGCTATACAGCAGCTTCCCACTATCTATCTATTTTACACATACTAGTGTATCACAAAAAAAATCTACAAGTGATAAATGCTGGAGAGGGTGTGGAGAAAAGGGAATCCTCTTGCACTGTTGATGGGAATGTATATTGGTACTGCCACTATGGAGAACAGTATGGAGAGCCCTTTAAAAAAATAAAAAATAGAACTATAACATGACCCAGCAATCCCACCCCTGGACATCTACCCAGGGAAAAACCACAATTCAGAAAAAAACATGTACCCCAATGTTCTCATCAGATCTTGAATACTACTGTGGTTCCCACTCTGAGTTTTATCCAGTCTTTTGCAATCCCAGTTACTCTCTGTGCAAACTGGAAACTAATTGCAAAGTTATAGCTCCTCTTCATGTCCTTTCCCCTAGACATACATTTATGAATGGGTTAAACTCTCCACTCCTGGAGTAATGCTAAATGGGCCCTTTTTGTGGCACCATTTAATAAACATCATGGCTTTGTAAACAACATGATTAAGATGTCCCCCGGGATTCTGGGAGGAATCTAGTTTATTCATGTGTGAGAAAATTGTTCAGGGTTTTATCTGATACCTTGCTTTTCCCAACTAGGAATGTCTCTGGCTAATGGAGAGCAATGGTTGACCAGACCAGAACGAGGATGGGGGTCCTGGAGTTGCTTTGCTGGATGGATTTCCCAGAGTTAGAGAGCATGGGACAGTTAGGAAGAGGAATCTGATCCTTGAGGTCAATTTGTAAGACTTAGGGAACTACTTGCTAGCCCTTCAGTGTTTCCTTAATGTGGTTCACTGACTTGTAAAGAGGAGATGTTTTGATTTGTCATCATAAGACAGAGCAAGTCAAGGTGAAGCCCTCGATTGAATGGTAATTGCTTGGGAACGGAAGAAGGGTCAAAATGGCTGAACTTAATGATGCAAAGAGTGATCACGGGAAGAGAATTATAAATTGAGTGAGGAAGGTTGGGCAGAGACAAGGGACTTCAAGTGAGCTATAAAGAGGTTTGCAAACCTGTCCTTATAAGAGATATCCATGAGAGTGAGAAACAGAGAACATAAAGGATATTTTCAAGAGTTCCAAGTTTTAATAATGTATATGTGTTTTGTTTTCTGCATAATTATTTGCCTGTTAAGAGCAGATTTTTCTAAAAACTGAGTAGCAAGTACAAACTAAGTTGTCAAATTAAAATTAAAATTTTATTTATGGAATTAAAAATTCCATACAAAATTGGGAATAATTACTAAAGAAGTACCCATTTTTCACCTAAAATTCTAATTTTACTGGGTCTCCTGTGTTGTGTCTGGTGACATTAGCACAAACCTGTAGAAGGAAGGGCACCAGCCCCAAGTAGATGAAGGCATCCAGGGAGAGGGAATATCTCTAGGATACTACCCATTTTGATTCCACTAGAGTGTCTGTGGGCTTCCCAGGTGGCGCAGTGGTAAAGAACCCACCTGTCAATGCAGGAGACAGAGGAGACTCAGGTTCAATGCCTGGGGCGGGAACATCTCCCAGAGCAGGTAATGGCAACCCACTCTAGGATTCTTGCCTGGAAAATCCCATGGCCAAAGTAACCTGGTGGGCTATAGTCCATGGGGTTGTAAAGAGCGGAACACACCTGAGGGACTGAGCACGCACACAGAGGGTCTAAAGGAGCCCTTCTGGGTAACACAGTGCTCACTGCTGGGAAGCCAATGGGCCAGGGTGAGGTATGGTTCAGGCCTGGAGGTGGGCAGTGGCTACAGTGGGTGTTCCGCTTCTGACTCTGTCCTGGTCAAGCCCGAGTTCTTGCAAACAGGTCAAAATAGAAGACCCCTCTGGCCTGGAACAAGTCCAGAGAACTTTGGCTGGTCCAGGGATCAGGGCAAGGGGAACACGGAGAAGGAGCTTGACGATACAGGCAAGGGAGGTAGACACAAGGATTTGCTGTTATGTCCTTGAAGGGAAAACATCAAATCATATGCAGTTGACAGGAATACACATTAATGGGATTAAAGTGAAGTGAAGTTTCTCAGTCGTGTCCGACTCTTCGCCACCCCATGGACTGCAGCCTACCAGGCTCCTCCGCCCATGGGATTTTCCAGGCAAGAGTACTGGAGTGGGGTGCCACTGCCTTCTCCAATGGGATTAAGGCTGGGTGGAATTCTCTACCAGGTTAGCCGAAGTTCATGAATGCTTCTTGAAGAGGGTGGGACTGTTTTATTTTTATACTTAAATAATGAGATGGATTTAGGAAATCATATGGAAGGGAGTAGCTGCTCCACATAAGTGGAGCTTACTCCTGGGAAACTTTCAAGATGGTGGGGGGAGGGCTCTTTAAGCCCAACTTGTGTGAAGTCTTGACTGGATGGAGTGGCGGGATGAGCTAGGCTGTAGTGAGAAAAGAGGGCAGCGTAAGATGTTCTGAAGGCTGTGAAGATGAAAAAAATCAAAGTCTATGCTTGAAGAAGTAAAGTGAGTGTCAGCCTACACCTTGGAGTGACCAAATGTAAAAGAAGTACAGTAGCTGCTGAGGGAATTTGTGCAGGCAGCCATGGAAGAGAGGGGGTGGTGGGAGGGGTCTGGTGATGAGGAATCCAGGGAAATCATTTTTGTAATTAAGGAATTCTGTCCTTCAACAAGCACCACCAACCCTTTACTGAGAGCTTTATCACCTGGGAGCACTAAGGCTCCAGAGATGAGTAAATTCCAGTTTCTGCACTCAAGGGACTGACGGTCTAGCAGCAGCAGAGAGCTGGAAACAGAGCCAGGCTGGAGTTTTATCTGAGATACAGGGGAAGTGTGGGCCTACAGAGACTCCAGAGGCCAGGCGCCATCTTGCCTTGCCTGGACTCCTCACCCGTCTCCATGCCTCCATTCCGCTGGCCTCCCTGGAGCCAGTGTGCTCATTCTGACATGGAAATCCGTTCATGCATTCCTCCACTAAGCCTTTTAAGAATGAAGCCCAAGCTACTGCCTCACAAAGCCCAGTTTCTCCTCACTCTGCCTGCCCTGGACTTCTCTAGTGGTTCAGTGGCAAAGAATGGAGACCTAGGTTCAATCACTGGGTTGGGAAGATCCCTTGGTGAACAGAATGGCTACTCAGTCCAGTATTCTTGCCTGGAAAATTCCATGGACAGAGGAGCCTGATAGGCTACAGTCCATGGGGTTGCAAAGAGTCCCACAGGACTGAGCTACTAACACTTTCACTTTCACTCTGCCTCCACCCAACCCTTGTTGCAGCCATGTTGAACTCTCCTCAGAGCACAAGAGCCCTCTGTCTGTGCTCTGGACTTTTGCACTTGGCACTTTCTCTTCCTGGAGTCTTTTCTTCATTGTGCTAATGCCTGCTCATCCTCAGGGCTCAGCCTCCAGTCACGTCTTCTAGAAGCCTCCCCTGAACTTCCAGGTCTAATTAGGTGTCCCTGATGGACTTAGCAGTTACTCCACACTTCACTGTAACTAATGCCTGTTGCTTCTCTTTTTTTAAAAATTTTGGCTGCGCTGCATCTTTATTGCAGTGTGCAGGCTTAGTTCCTCAATCAGGATTGAACCCGCGTGCCCTGCATTGGAAGGCAGATTCTCAACCACTGGACCACCAGGAAGTTCCCACCTTTTGCTTTACTTGTCCTATGGCCATCTCTAAGCTCACTGAGCCCGTGGCCCCTGCTGCTCATGCTCTCTCAGCACCTAGCGTGGCCCTTTGCTCAATAAGTCACATCCTAAAGTAACATAGTTTGCTGAATTGGACTTTTTCAGGGTTTAGGAAGAGACTTGTCCAATTATCTTAGGTGATTGGGGGTCTATCAAAAGGATCTCTGCCACATGCAGGCAACTTGGGGATTCCTCAGCATTCCTAAGGGGAGATGAGTTATCAAGAGAGCCAGTTATCAAGACAGCAGTAGTTGTTTTTTTTTTTGTTTGTTTTTTTAATTATTTATTTATTGGCCCGACCAGGTCTTTGTTGCTGCACTCAGGCTTTCTCTAGTTGCGGTGAGTGGGGTCTACTCTTCACTGCAGTGCGCAGGCTTCTGATTGCAGTGGCTTCTCTTGTGAGCACAGGCCCTAGGGCGCACGGGCTCAGTGGTTGTGGCACCTGGGCTTATTGTTCCTTGGCATGTGGGATCTTCCCAGACCAGGGATCAAATCTGTGTCCCCTGCTTTGGAAGAATAGTGTTGGAAGATGAACTGGTTTTCTCCAAGAGACCAAGGTAGGGAAGTGTGTGTTGCCTGAGGCAACTGGCTGCTCAACATCTTCAGATTCTCTTGTTAAACATCAGTAGCCTCTGATGATCAGGAAAGGCTGATCATCAGGGCCAGGTGGCAGGTTACCATGGGAGCAAGTCCTTGCCTCCTGCCGCAGGTAGAGCGGGTGTTAGCAAGGAAGTGTGGAAGTAGTCCCATTGCCTGCTTGTATTAAGCCTGGCAGCATCTGTCCTGCTGTCTCTGTAGGTGTTCCAATGGGCCCCTTGTAGCAGGCTCACTCTGAAGGGCCTGCAGTAGTCCTCTGACTTTAGAACCACCTGACTTTATCATCAGACCCAGTGACAGAATCCTCCCTTAACTGGGGGGACCCCACACGCATGGAGTCTCACCGATGAAACAGTACCCCCTGCATTCTTCCAGCTCAGCAGGCAAGGACAGAGATGTCTGTGCAAACCTTTCTAACTAACTTATCTCATTCCACAGATGGAAAACAGTATTTCTAACCTCCATTTCAGAAACTGCAGAACCTTCCGCTGCAAATTTAGGTAGTGATATTTCAGATGTGTGCTGCTGGGTGAGCTCTGATAAGTACCCTTCAAACGTCAGCTCATGGCCTCTGGAGTGTAGATTACTATTGTCATCACTTGATAACCTATATCAAAATATTTTAAAATAAATCTCAGATGATATAAAGAATGGCACTTTCCAGGCAAGGGACAGACATCAGCAAAACTCCAGAGTGAATTCACAGGTTAGCTTTTCTTAGTTGATGTGAATTAAGCCCATGCAAATAAATCAGGAGGAACTTAAATGTCAAAGATTTTTTTCACATTAAGGTCCATAGGAGTGGCTTGGCATCTTTTTTCATTTGTACAGTGGGAATAATAATAATATCTGCCATGTGGGTATGCTGCTGCTAAGTTGCTTCAGTCGTGTCCAACTCTGTGCAACCCCATAGATGGCAGCCCACCAGGCTCCCCTGTCCCTGAGATTCTCCAGGCAAGAACACTGGAGTGGGTTGCCATTTCCTTCTCCAATGCATGAAAGTGAAAAGTGAAAGTGAAGTCACTCAGTCATGCCCGACTCTTAGCAGCCCCATGCATGTGGGTATGAGGGGGAGGATTAAAAGAGAATACAGAGAAAATCTTGGCATGACCCCTGGTACATAATAAATGCCCAATAAACATTAGCTACAATAGTTTTTACTGTTGTTGTTGTTAGTACTAAGATAGTAATAGTGGTTTTCCCAGTGCCTAAACCAATATCTGATTCATAGTAGGCACTCAACAAATAATTTTAGGAAAAAATGTTTTCTACTCATTCATTCAACAACTATTTTTTGGGCACCTGTATGTGCCAGACACAGTGCTAGGCTCTGGGAATAAGATAGTAAATAAGCCCACAGTCTATAAGGGTAATGAGACAAGTGAATGGGCAGTGGAGATGCTATTGAAGCTGCAAAGATGGCCTCCAGTGGTTTTCCAGGGGAGGGGGGGGGGGGCAACCCAGCAGGTGATGTCCGGAGAGGTGAATAGGAACTGGTTAAAGGTGAATCCAGAAGGTGGTTAGAGTGCAAAGGACAATCCCAGCTTATATATGTTTAGGCACCCAAGGCAAGAAAGAACCTATCTTGCTCTTATAGTTCCCGGCAGGTAATTTAGTTCAGGTACTTAAGCTTAAATATGACTAGAAATTCAAGTTAAGTTTTAGATTGTCTCATATACAGCCACACAAAAAATCATTCATGGATTCTGACTGTAAAAGATGAAGAATTCTTAAATTTTTAAAAACTTAAGAAGTAGATGTTGCCACTCAGTCTGCAGAATGGGAGACAGAAGAATCTTTTGGATTTCCGGTTTGTGTTAATGTGATTTATGCTGTATCCCAGAATGTAGGCTTTTATTCTTGGGTTTCCAGTTCTTGCAACCAATCTCACTGAACCTGTTGAAAGTTTCAAGTAATGACCACATGTCCTTTTTGCTTCCACTGTCTTTTTTAATCCATGTTCTGGATGAAAGTTCACTTGATTGGGTTCTAGGTAGTGTATGATTGTTGCAGGGGTGGGTGATTGACTAGGCTAGAGATCTGAATAAATTCTTCCATGGTCTTCTGGCTGTTATACTGTATCTTTAGGGTGGAGAATAGAATTAGATGAAGGAGCATTTGTAGACTAATAGCTAAGTCACTAGGGAAACCACGGGTGAGAAGGAACTGGCCTTTGTCTTACTTCTCCAGCTCTCTTAGGATGAAATTTAACATCACTTTCACTGGGCTCAGACCCCAGGATTATATTGAGTCTATTTCAGAATTCCTTTCATTGGGCATGGATATTTGAAGGTTCTGGTTCCAGGTTAATTGTGGTGGTTTAGTTGCTAAGTTGTGTCCAACTCTTATGACTCCATGAGCTGTAGCCCGCCAGGCTCTTCTGTCCATGGGGATTCTCCAGGCAAGAATACAGGAGTGGGTTGCCATTTCCTTCTCCAACCAGAACCTCTGCCATGAAAAGACCACACTCTCGAGTGTTTTCAGTGAAGTATCTTAGAACTCCTATATTCACTTACCCATTTATCCAAAGGTTTACTCAACAAAGATTTACTGAATATCTCCAATAAGCACAGTACGAAAAATAAGGACAGGGAAGATAATGGAAACCTTTATTTTTGATACATTTTTAATAGCTTGCAGCAGAGTGTCTCAACCTTGGCACTCTTGCTACTGATATTTTGGATGGATAATCCTTTATTGTGGGGGACTGCCCCGTGCTTTTAGGATGTTTAGCAGTATTGCTGGTCTCTATCCACTACATGCCCATAGTCCCCCCCCCACCCCCCGCACCACACACACAGAGTTGTGACTATCAAAAATATCTCCATACATTGCCAAATGTCCCTTGGGGGTCAAAATAGCTGGTGATTGAAAATCACTATCTTACAATATCAGGCATCATCCCATATTGTATCCTTCATATACATTGTCTCATTTAATCTCCCCTTTTCAGCAAGACCTTAAGGATTATAGTTTGAATATGAGAATAGGAAGTGTTACATGATTACCTAGAGTCCCATGGGTAAGAATTATGAGATTTGGACTTTAGTTCTAGATCTCCCCTATTCTTCTATATCCCCAGACTGCCAAGCAAGACACAGTCCTGACTCCAAGAAACTTAAGATCTATTGGATTTGCTTGGGTATTTCCATAAGATGGTACAAAAAAATTTGAACGAACTTTTTGGCCAACCCAATAGTTGGAGAGATGTGTTATGAGTCAAGTCACAGTTGTGTTCATCGCAGAATAAGTGATGTGAGCACGCAAGAGAGAGGTGCATTAGGAAAGTCAAGGATCGCATCCTGCAGAGATTAGAATGCTCTTTGAATATTTATGGGTAAATATTTCCATTTGGATAGTGATTTTTTTGTTGAGCAGTGACAAGAGTTAAGATTTGGACAGGTAGCATCAGACAGCAATTAAGAGCAGGTGCTGGTTCCAGCTGGAATCTGAGTTCCAGCTCTTCTGCTTACTAATTGTGTGAGCTAATTAGGTAATCTTTTGGCTCAATTTTGTTTTTGATGGGTTGATAATAATAGTACATATTCTTAAGCCCGTGGGGGGAGGGCATGGCACCCACTCCAGTATTCTTGCTTGGAAAATCCCATGGACAGAAGAACCTGGGGAGCTATATTTCATAGGGTCGCAGAGTCTGACACAACTGAAGTGACTTAGCACACATTCTTAAGATTATAACAAGAATTTAACGAGTTAATATGTAAAGGGATTAGAAACAAGACCCAGCATCCAGTAAGTGCTCAATAGATGCTGACTACTTAGTATTTGATTCTGTTGGACTTCAAATAATTTAGAATCTATATGGTAAATAATGGGAATTTTGAATTAAGGCCTGCAAAGATGTTCCACAGGTATTGCAATCCCCCTTCCAGTGTTCATGCAAAATCATAAATTGGTTATCTTTGGATCAGAAACCAGTGTCTGGCTCTAGAGCTGTTCCTGAAGGACCTGTTCAAATGACTCAACATCTTTGTGGGGACTTTGGGGTTGAAGCATCTAAGACATCTTTCCAACATCTTTCATTCACGAGGAGAAAGAGGCAGCTTGGGCATCTGTTCAGACATTCATTCACTCATCAATCCATTCAGTCATCATTTACTGAGTACCTTTTTTATTCTAGGCATCATGTTTCTATTAACTACATCTGGAACACCAGTAAGCCACCCCTCTGCCCATGTGTTGGCTGAAAGTTTATTGGATAGAATTGTCACTGTTTAGTTTTAAGACAATTCAAAGTTATTTCTGTGGCTTGTGTTAAAATCCTGAGGTTTCTTCTTGTGTTCCACTTGGTACCACTGCTGGGCTTTGTATTTTATGGAGATCTGATGGCCCTGGATGTGGTTGGGGATCTTCTCCTGGGAATTTCCTCTTTCTTCCCCTCTCCAGCTTTTTATAGCTACATAAGGTTTAGATCTGTTCACAAACACTTGGGTCATTATGCCTCTCTCTGTTTATAAACTCAGGATAAATTGTCCTAATGGGAAAATATCTGTCCTTTGCTGTAGTTTAGATCAAGGCTTTTAATTTTTTGTTTGTGTGTGGTTCATTTGCCTTTCTAAAAATCATTTTGATGTCTGTTTCACTTATGAATCATCTATTGCTGATGTATAACAGCACTCAGTAAACCCCACTAAAAATCTATTCTTGATCTAAAAGTAGTTGATGCTGGGAAAATGTAACCCATACATATGCCTTTCTGATGGATATTGAATTAAAGGAAACAGTTGGATTTTAAGACTCTTAGGGAACATCTGATAAGAGGCCCATAGAAATGACCCACCAGAGCTTTGATCACCAGCATGCTGGAGAAACACAATTCAGCTCAATTTGCTTTAAAGCATCAGAGTCATAATGCATTTGTATTCGTTCATTTAACAGTCATGAAACACCTACTATGAGCAAAATTAACTATAGATGAATAGCTAGGTGTTTCTTATTAATAAAATATAGATAGATTTTTATTAGATTTTTAGCTTTGTGGGAGACAGCAAAGCATACTTCTGATCAGAAGGCAAAGTCAGTCCTTCCTCTATGCTGGAAAAAAAACAGCTATGTTTCCCAGGCTATGTAAATGTGTGGAAGACTTGGTTTTTAATCAGTTTGCACCAACAAGAATAAACGCTTCCTTTTGCAATGTTTCCTCCCTCCCAAGAGCTAAAACTAATCAACGAGAGGCAGTAGTGTAGTGGTTAAGCTTACCCTTTTGAGTCAGATTAAATAGGTTTGAATTGGGACTCCAACGATTACCAGCTGTGTTACTTAACCTCATTGTGTTACTTAACTGTGTTACTTAACTCAGTTTCCTTGTGTTAGAATAAAGCTAATAATTATATCTACTTCATGGGGATACTGAAAAAAATTAAGGAAATAGGCAACCTACATAAAGTAGCTAGCACAATGCCCAACATAATTGTAGGATGAGTTTAATTCATAGCTATTATTATGATTATCATCATCAACTAATATTTATGTGCTCTTTAAACCAAAAGGAATGCTGTCCTGGGGCTTCCCTGGTGAATCAGTGGTAAAGAATGCACCTGTTAATGCAGGAGACTCGGGTTTGATCCCTCCAGTCGGGAAGATCCTCTGGAGAAGGAAATGGCGACCGCTCCCGTATTCTTGCCTGGAGAATCGCATGGACAGAGGAACCTGGTGGGACTCTGCAACCCCCAGTCCATGGGGGTTGCAAAGAGTCAGACATGGCTTAGTGACTAAACAAAAACAACAATGATGTCCTATATATAGAAACAATATAGAGGACTGCATCTATAAAATATGCTTACCAGTGTCAGAAGTTGAGCGTATCTTTAGAGATGCTGCTGCTACTGCTGCTGCTAAGTCACTTCAGTCGTGTCCGACTCTGTGTGACCCCACAGATGGCAGCCCACCAGGCTCCCCCGTCCCTGGGATTCTCCAGGCAAGAACACTGGAGAGGATAACCTGGGCTCATCTGGGATTTCAGTCCAGGACCTCTGGCACCCAAAGTGAGAATCATACCCCTAGACCAACGAGCCACCCCTCAACATTCAGGAAACTAAGGTTATGGCTTCTGGTCCCATCACTTCATGGCAAATAGATAGGGAAAAAATGGACAGACTTTTTTGGGGCTCCAAAATCACTGCAGATGGTGACTGCCACCGTGAAATTAAAAAAGACACTTGCTCCTTGGAAGAAAAGTTATGACCAACCTATATGACAGCATATAAAAAGCAGAGACATTACTTTGTCAACAAAGGTCTGTCTAGTCAAGGCTATGGTTTTTCCAGTAGTCATGTACGGATGTGAGAGTTGGACTATAAAGAAAGCTGAGTGCCAAAGAATTGATGCTTCTGAACTGTGATGTTGGAGAACACTCTTTGAGAGTCCCTTGAACAGCAAGGAGATACAACCAGTCCATCCTAAAGGAAATCAGTCCTGAATATTCATTAGAAGGACTGATGGTGAAGCTGAAACTCCAATACTTTGGCCACCTGATGTGAAGAACTAACTCATTGGAAAAGACCCTGATGCTGGGAAAGATTGAAAACGTGAGGAGAAGGGGACGACAGGGGATGAGATGGTTGGATGGCATCATCAACTCAATGGACATGAGTTTGAGTAGGCTCTGGGAGTTGGTGATGGACAGGGAAGCCTGGCATGCTGCAGTCCTTGGGGTTGCAAAGAGTCGGACACGGTTGAGTAACTGAACTGACCCAATAAACAAAGGTCTGATGAGATGTGCAGATATGTTTGAATAGAGAATTGTATTCTCACAGCACCCTGTTTCTGACTTAGGGAACATGGATCTTAGGACCACTGCCCCCCGACATTAATGGGGTGATGAGTACTGCAGCCCTAGAAGGAAAGGAAAGGAGTTCTCCAGCCTGGCTTCTGCCGAAACATGGAGGCCTATCTCTAGGATGGAGTCTGAGAGGTGAAGACTGCACAGTGAGGTCAATGTCAAGTCAGTTACCATTAGCATCAAGCATGTCCTCTGTGCCTCTGACCCACATTTGAATGTTGCACTTTGAGTCTTACCTCTTCTGTCTTCTGTAGAGATGAACAACAGCTGGTCGGTGTCCTCTCTATAATAACCTTTCAAATGGGAGGGGAAGACTGTTAAGTTTGCCTTTAGGCACTTTTTCACTCTAGACTAAACAACTCCAAATCCTTTAACCTTCCCTCATAGGTTCTATTTTCTCTCTCTTTAATCATTTTGGTTTTCCTCTGGACCCTTTCCAGTGTCTCCACTTTGCCCTTAAAATAAGGGGCCTCAGACTGGACCTACCATCCTATTAAGGGTCTGTCTGCTGCCAAATTCTTTATCATGGGGGAGGGAGACATGGGGATATACTTTCCTTTCATGTCAGACTCCCACCAAGCGAATTCACCCTGCCGTTGTATTGCTTATTTCTTATCAGTACGACACACAGATTCCTTTTAAATAACACGATCTGCTGTGATCCTCACATCTTTGTCAGTGTTTTTCCAATATAGATATTAAGCCCCTTTTATGCCTGTCATTTGATCATCACCCCTCAGGATACTACTTTTGTAATCAGCCGTCACGCTAAACTTGAAACTTTTTCATGAAACATTTCCTTCATGTGTTGAAGCCAATTTGGATTCTCCTAGCATATCAGTAATTCCCACTGCAATTAATATTATTTGTAGACTCTGGGTGTGCTCAAAGCAATTTTAAGTATTATTTAAACCAGAGCTAGGGTAAAATTGGAGGCCATGTTTTAAGCACCCTTTTGTTTACTGAGCCATTGATCTCTTTTCCAGTCTGCAGTGAAATCCAGTGAGGAAAAGACACACCAGATCGTGTCTTTCTGGCTTGCTGATGAGAATGTCATATGCATTCAAAAGCTTTCCTGACATTAAGATATTGTACAGATGTGGTCAAATTTTAATTCTCAGCACATACATACCCTAAACTGAGCTTAGGCACAGAGTTGGTGGGGGAAGAGGGAATATTTATTTGCATTATGCTTAAAATCATGGATTTCCTTTAAACAGCATTGATTTGCACATCATAAATTACATACCAGATGGAAGGAGTCGAGAGAGTTAGAAGAAAACTGGAAGTGGAGAAAGCAATCAGAAGGAAGAAAGGGAGCCCTTCTGAAATTATTATTAGAAGATTATTCAATTTGAACCTAATTCCCATAAAATTTATCAGATATGGAGATGCCACATACAAGTATGCTAATGAATCCACCAGGACTACCAACTCCTGGCAGAAGAAAGGGAAAGGGAAGTGGGGAGGAGCTAACATTCACTGGAACCCTTAGAATATATTGTAAGGCAGTCACTTTCTGTTAGAGACTTTTGATACACTTGGCTTTACCTAAAATCATCAGCCTAACTTGCTTTGACCCAGGAATTGCAATATTTTGAGGACTGCCTTGGGAAAGCCTGTTCTTACTGGGCACATGTACTGTTCTCTTAATGTCCATTATCATTGTTGGTTGCAATGCCCATCCCTCCTTGAGATATCCTTTATCCTGGGGTCTTGTTTCTTTCCAGTATTTCCAAAGGAGGCATGTCTCTGGGTTTGCTGTTGTGCCAACCTGAAGGAAGCAACTGGGGGTGATTTCAGGGCTGCTGATTATGATCAGTACTTACCATGTGCTCTGTGGGCTGCTTCCAAGAGTGGGCAGATGTCCAGGAGAGCCTGGACATGGGTTGGCCGCTCCCAGGCTCTCATTACCCTTTCCAGTGGCAATAATGATACTGAGAACTGAAGCTTTCTTTTGCCTGCTCCTTTTTAATTAATAGCTTTGAATTCTACCAGATTTGTCCATTGAAGAGCTGCAGGACACCCAGGAAGTAAACCACAGCTTAGAGACACAGGGGTGGATAGCCGGACTGGGGGCAAGATTCTGGCATGAACCCCATGGGGTGGGGTCGAGTGTGTGTGCCCGTGTGGCACGCAGCTTTAGGCTGTAGGGAGATTTGTGCCTTTCGACCACAGGAGGTCCCCAGATCTGTCGTTCCTCCTGGGAGCTCCAGCCTGGATCCCTTCCGAAGCCAGGTGAAAACGTATTTTGAGCAGAAGTTCCTTGATGGTTTGAGGTTTGGCACAGCGATGCTTTTCGTTTTCAACAAGTGTTCCAAGTGGAGAAAAGGAAAAGAACACAATTGAAGTTTTGAACAGCAACCTCTTCACGCAATGAAATGTGGGGCGACCCCACCCCCCTCCGCAAGCCCTCACCCTTGCTCTAAGAAAAGCAAACACTGTTTTCCTGTCTTATTTGTATTCCTATTAATTTAAGACAGGAAGCCCTCAGTGGGTGTGAGGTAAACAATTCAGCCTCGTGGGTCGGGCTTCCTCATCAGTTTGCAGCTGGAGAGATGTCTGCACGGCCCGAGCCCATTCATGCCTCTCCCGGGGATGTCTCGTTGACTGAACCCCGCAGAAGGCGGGAGGGGCGCGGGAGCCCGAGAAGGTATAAAGGAAATGCTTCAGTCGTGCAGTCACCGGCGATTGTAATTCAGCGGTGGTAAATTTGGTTTCTCCAGCAGAAAGAATCTTACTGCAGCTTTCTGGAAAGTTGCCTGCTAGCTTGCCCAGTGCGACGGTTGTTGATTCTGGTGTGGGGCTCCCCCTCACCCCACACCCCCAGTAAGGACCCATGCTGCCGCCGATTATGAAACGGAGCGGTTATGAAATGAATTGATGTCGGGGAGCTGGAGCTCCTCGCGGCGGCTGGAGGGAGAACTTTTGACCGGGCGAGGGTTATCTGGGTGGGGCGTTTTTCTTCTCAGACCTGCTCCCAGTTACCGCTGGAAGCTCCGGAGCAAGTTGACATAAACAAAAGGTGTCTGCATCAGAAACCCCAAACTCCCCGAAATCTCCCCGGTGCGGTTTCCTTTTCCGACTGCGAAGGGGGTGGGGGTGAGGGGAGTGACCGGGGAAGGGATTCTGGAATGCCGTGGAGTTTTGACAAGTGAGCCAGGGGAGTGACGAGGCGAGCCGGGATTCCATTACAGTCTTTTTCAAAACCTCCCAAGCCGGGCTTGCGGAGGGGGCGTCCTCCCGCAGACCTGCCGCGCTCGGAGCGGGGCGCTCAGGGCTCCCCGCGGCAACCGTGCTCCGGAAGAGCCGTCGGGGGGCGCGCAGGGGGCCGGCTTCCCGGGCGGGGCGCGCGCGCTGAGCGGCCCCGCCCCGCCCCGCCCGCGCCCAGCAGGTGATTAGGCTCCGGCTCGGCCCCGGGGCGTGCGAGCCCCGCCCGGGAGCGAGGATTACCCGGGGCCGGCTGCTCCCGACCGAGCCTCCGCTGAAGACGTCGAGAGGAGACCCCCCCGCCCCCCGAAGGTGACTTCAGAACTGGAGGTAGGAATCTGCTTTAGCAGACAAAAACCTCAGGCGTCCCCCATCCGATCCGGCTTTGGGGTGCCGACTGAGGCTGCCTGCGGGGGTGTGGAAATAGAGCCCCAGCCTCCTCCGAGAAACACCCGCTGCCGACGAACGCCCGCGGCGCTCATCTCGCAGACCCCTGGGGTGTCTTGTTTTTGATTTGTGGGATTTGCGTGTTTACGGATGGTTTGTGCTCCTTGGGAGGAGTACCGGACGAGGAACTGGTTTGTCAATTACTAGACGGAAGGAGGCGCCCTGAGTGTGTGTATGTGTGTGTGTGTGTGAGCGGCGGGGTGGGGAGGAACGAGGGACAAGTCCGGGGGTCTCCAGAGCCAAGGTCCTGACAGTCACCGCGGAAAAGCAATGCTGTTGAAGTCCAGGAAGGGAGAGAGGGTGTCCAGCAACCAGGCATCTGTTAACGCTGCCCTCATCCCCCTGCTTCTCGCTATGGCCAGCAGGGAATGAGTCTGGGTACAGCATAGCTGCCGCTCCTGCCAGCAGGAACTGTTTATGATCCCTCAACTGCTTATAATCGCCTCTGGGGACAGATCTTCGCCCTGAACTACTAAACAGCCTGCTTGGACAACTCCCTCACCCCTAATTCACAAAATGTTTTGATTGTCGCATCCACAAATCAAAGGTTTTAAAGATGAGGGCTTTTGGGAAAGAGAATGACATTTTCTGTCGTGTTGCAACTCTCTTGTAAGCAGTTTGTAAACACTAGGAGTGAAATTAAGTCAAATTTTGTCTGATGAGATGGGGTTGGTAAAGAGGAGGGAACTACAGCTGTCAGTCTGGGAACCGCTTCTGGGAAGAATAGATTTCTGTGAATGTAAATAGTAAATGCTTCTCATAAAAATAGGTCAGGCTAAGTTTTATATCATAAGGGGGATGGCATAAACTCTAATGGAGAAGTATCTTTAAATACACATAAAATATAGTACTTTCAGCCTTTAGCCTTTGCATTCCTATACTGTTTTGCAACTGTACATTGACTTTGCAGATGAATCGGAAAGGTACAAGGGTATCTGCCTTTGTACTTATCCACTCATTTGTGTCCACTCTTTTGACCCCATGGACTGTAGCCCACCAGGCTCCTCTGTCCATAGAATTTTCCAGGCAGGAATACTGGAGCAGGTTGCCATTTCCTACTCCAGGGGATCTTCCTGGCCCAGGGATCGAACCCGTGTCTCCTACATTGGCAGGTGGATTCTTTTACCACTGAGCCACATGGAAAGCCCCACAAGGGATTTTCCCTACCACCATATGCTAATCTAGCGGTTAATCTCACTAACCTGTAGAAGGCCACAGCACTCTTCTTTTACTGAGGTGTTAACAAAGTTAACAAGGCCCAGCTACAGTTAATTGCTTTCAGGGCTGCTGGTCAAACCCATGGTCCCTCCTGTACTGCCTCAGGGATCTGTAAGTAGGTGGGCTTTAGGAAACCAGGCCTGTGCCGGACTCTAAAAAAAAGAGTCCTCAGAGACTGCTACACAGAGAAGAAACAGAAATAGGATGTACCAGGTAAACTGACGGGGAAACCAGTGTGGACTCAGGGTTTCAGGCTTGCCCACGCCCTTTCAGCCTTGAGCTGTGAGCTGGTGCAGCTGAGCGTAATTGTCTGAGGAGATAACCCATGGGGGAAGGAAGACAGCCTGCCTGAAGAGCAGCAGGGTGTCCCCAACTGCCTTTCTGCTTGCCTTCTTTATTCTGTAAATTGCCCAACCACACACTTGGCCCGTACAGCTCCCTTTAATCCCGTATTCCTACTAATCTCAATAACTCAGGCAGGGCACACTCAGGAATTGTTCCTTGAAGGGGAAGAGGGACCCCTTTCCTGCCTGTTTCCTGGGCCCTCAAGTTCTTGTCACACCTGCTTGCCAGGTGCTCAGCCTTTGCTGCCTTTAGCATCAACTCCTCTCTCTCTCTCTCTCTCTCTCTCTCTCTCTCTCTCTCTCTCTCTCGGTTCACCAAATAACCTTTGCTGCTTAGAGCGTTCTGCAATCTAATTCATTGCCTGAGCTTCCTTTCTTTCCTTATCAAAGCTATTCATAGACATAATTGTAAAGCCATATATTTCTAGAAGGCTTATACATTGAAACAGCAGTTATTTGACCCACCCCTCACCAACCTCAGCTTCTGTGCCCCGACACAAGAGCTTCAACTTTGCCAATGTTTCTGAATAGTAGTCGTGTCCCGTTCCACCTGGTTCATCCCTCTGGCTGAGCCTTCTGGTCTCCTTCACTGTGGAGTTGCGCCGAGGGCCAGAGGCACAGCAGTCATCTTGGAACTCCTTATCACAGCAGGGATTCATTCTAACTCCTGTCATTCTAACTCCTGATGCTTTGAATATAATCATTTCCCCTTCTCTGAAAGATTTTCTGGTCTTTGTAATGTCCTTTCGCTCTGTAATGAAATCTCATTCAGTACACCTTGTGGTGTCTTTTTTTTTTTCCCCCATCAATTTACTTGGCTTTCAGTGGACCTTCTCAATCTGAAAATCATGTCCTTCAGTTCTGAACTGTTTTATGGAATATTAAAAAAACTGATTTCTGTCCTCTTCTGGAACACACATTAAGTTGAAATGGGGCCCTCATACATTGAATCTCTAATTTTCTTACTTTTTCCCTATGTTTTCTCCTTTTTTTAAAAAAAGTTCTACTTCCTGGGATATGTCCTCATTTTATCTTCCAACCCATGTATTGAATTCCCATGTCTGTCATCAAATTTCTTATTTCCAAGAGCTCTTTAAAAATCTCCAAAATTTTCTTTTTGTAACCTCCTGTTCTCGTTTCATAGATGAAAAGCTTTTCACCCCTCAACTCTTATCAAGGATCACAGTGGCAGTTTCTTTGAAGTGTCCCTCTCCTCCCTGTGCTGTTTGTTTTCCTCTGATTTCCTCTTAGTTTTTGTTTTGGAATCTGTTGCATGTTAAAGGCTTTGCTCAGATGTCTGAGGATCCTGGAACTGACTGCTGAGAAGTTAACTGGAAGGTCTGCACGCCTGGATGGAGCTGACACCCAGAATCAGTTCCACCTTACCAAGAAGGAACACCTAGAAGAGTGTTTTAGAACCTGGAACAATTCCTGGCACATAAACTTTCCATTTAAGTTACCCAAGTATTTGAATGATGTTGGGTCTTGCTTAGGGCTCAGGTAGTAGTGATTACAAAGAGCGCCGCAGGTGAGTCACATGTGCAGCCAGCTGTAGGATTATCCTGCCAAGGGATTTTATTGGAGGATTCCCACCTGTGGGCGGAAGGTCTTTCCCTCAAAGGAAACTGAAGAGAAATCCCGATGCTGAGGGGAATTGGTGGCTGCTGCAATCTATGAGCCACTCAGATGGAGACCAGGAAACCAGCATTTGGTATGGAACCTTCTCCCATTTCCCTGTTTCTAAGCGCACCCCTTCTCTCAGCTACATTGAAGTGTCTCTGAGTCCACAGTTGCTCTGATTCAGCAGAGCAAATAGGTTGCAGAATGCAGGCAGTCACTTTGGAGCCAGGGCTGAGAGGGGAGACCCAGGGTCTGACAGCTTCTGGCACAGACTCTCAGCCAGCTCTCCTGCTTTGGGGCCCCTGACCCCCTCAGTACCTGGTACCCCAAATTCCAGAGATGCTGGAGCTCTGCTTCCAGGCTTCCCATCCTGGTGCGCTAGGTATCTGCTGTCAGTTACCATGGGTGAGACCACTTTACAGCTTCCAAAATTTTGTTGCATTGTTTCTTCTTTTTATCTTGAAGAGTTTAGCAAACCTGTCCTGCCCTGCCCAGTTTAAAAAACTTTTCTCTCATTTCAGTCCATCACAGTTTACTGGCAAGTAACTCTCCCTTCTCCTCTCAGTTCTGTTTTTACACCCCTCTGCTGCGGGTGCCCCCTTGGGACAAAATACTAACAGGCCATGATGTACTGTCTGTCAGCTCAGCAGTGATCATTAAAGATGTCCAGACCCTGGATAGAGTGGTTCTTGGGCATTTATACCAGGTATGTTAGCATCTTCTCCATCAGGTCAGTGATTCTTCTTATGTGTGGAGCATAAGGCCAAAGCATTTCTGAATCGGATGCTGTGGCTTACCAGAATTCTGTGAGAATACCCGTAGAGCATGCTAACTCCTGAGATACATTCATGTTCATTTCTTCCTTTGGTCCTGGCCAGAAGCTTCTTGCAGGCTCAGTGGTCACATGGACCTGGTAGCATCCGTTATGTGAGATGATCCATTCACTTCATTTGTGGGATGGTACCTCCATCCCACACCCCAGGGATGCGTAAAGGAAAGAGTCTGTGATCCAGGTCTGGGCAGTGAAGTGCGAAGGAATGTCTCTTGTGGAGCTTCATGCAGGATGTGTGCTCATTACCAAAAAAAAAGACACACAAAACAATCGAACCCTTTGCTTTCTTGGTGCATTGCTGTCTAGAACTACTGTAGGCATCTTGCCACCAGCCTTAGGAGAGAGCAGATCCCTGAGTGTCCTCAAGAAGCACCGTATTTCTCCACACTTCCCATCCTGTGAGATGAGTTTCCTCCTTGTTCAGGCCATTTGGAATCGGGGTTTGGTATCATTTGCTGCCAAGCTAACACAGGTGGATGTTGATCTACATGCCATCTCATTTCCAAAAGGAGTTAAGCACACCCTGGGCTCATCTTACGGAAGATCTGAGCTGCCTGATTCCTCATTCTGATTCCAGGGAGGATTCTTCTCTACTCTGGTGATTTCCAGGCAGATGAAAGTAATTTTATTCTCTCTTCCAACTTCAAAGGAAAGAATAACCAATGAGACAGTTGGAGGGGAAAAGAGGATTCCTTTGCTTTGGAGATTGCTACTCAGTCCCAGCCAGAGAACTTTTTGGGGCTGTCACAGAGATGAAGACTGTTCTTAAAATCGCAAGGTCACGAGGACACCCCATGTACTGGAGCCTGTGAGAAGCCAAGCGCCTGTTACCACTCACCCCTGCAGTGGTTGGGACTGGCAGGCCTGTTTGCACACTTGGTATCATTTCCTCTGTCTTCCACCCTTTGTCTTTTCTGCATCCCAGTCTTGGGGAAGCTTGTAAGATGAAATAAACTCCGGAAGTGCTCAGTGGAATGCAGGAAAAAGCAGACGGACTGTTCCAGTTTTCTCCAGTCTGACTCAAGTGCAGTGACTCTTCTGTCTTTTTATGAAGGGGGTGGGGGGGCCCTCCTGATCTCTTCCATATCCAGTTCAATGTTAGCCTGAAGGGAAGGCTTTGATTGCCCTTAGCATTATACCATTATGTTCCTGTTTGCATCCCTCACCAAACCAAGACTGTAAGGATGGGCACTTCATGTTATGCCAGGCACTATTACAAGCTTTACGCTATGAACTTAACCTCACAATGATCCTATGGAGAGGGTAACATTATTATTCCTGTTTTACAGTGGAGATGACGTGAGGCACACAGTATTTTAGGGAAATTGCTCAAGGTTGTCCAGCTTTTCAGGAGTGAAGCAGAAATTCAGACGTTGGCAGTCTAGTTCTGTGCTATATAACATGTATGCTTCATGCTATATAATTCATCATTACAGCCGGAACACCCTTACACCATCTGTAGTGTACAATAGGGATTCAGCTGTTACTGTGAGTGAATAAATGCAAGGATTTTTCATGTCATTACTGACTCATTAATTTTAATAGCAGCATATTTCCTCATCAAGCTAAAGCACCATGATTTGTGTAACTTATTTCCTCAGGATTGGACCTATAAGTAGTATGGTCTAGGATATCTGAGACTGAGTTTGTCCTGAGAAATCTCAGACATGTGGTCCCTAATTGGGGAGTGACCATGAGACATCTTTTAACCCTTCTCTTCCTCTGCCATCCCTGCGCACATCACTCTCCCCTCCCTCTGCCACCCTGAGGAGCAATCCTGATCCTCATCCCAGCGCCAGGTTCCCGGCACCATCACTGGAACTCTGTACAAAAGCAGATGGCGTTACAGAGACTTCAGTACTCCACACTTCCAGAACTTTCTCCGAGGGTCTCTGGTAAAGGTTAAGTATTAGTTGGCAGGGAGTTGACGTTTGAACTGCGGATCTCTGAAATGGCGCCTGCCAAGTGCCGTTTTCCAGGTGGTTTCTCATAACATGTCGTTTTGCGCTTTTGAATCCAGAGATAATGTATCTGACTCTTTCATTTGTTTTTTAAGACTTTTGGCTGACCTCTGGGATTCTTGTTTTAATTGCCAACTGATAGAAAATATAAATGGAAAAATGTGTTCGTGTGCAAACTTGGGACTTTATCTTTGGAAATTGGGGGTGGGTGAGGGTAGAGGGTTAAGGAAAATTTAAACAATTTTGTCTGGCCAGTGGATGCCTTAACTTCCTTGTAAACAAAAGTAAACAAACATATCACGTGTCAATATGAGCATTTTGTAGAAACTATTTGAAGTTCAAAAAGTTTCTGTTTGTACACATTTACTTGAGGTTTGTTGGAAGACTTTGTTTAAATTTAGATTAGGGGACTGCCCTGGGGGTCTAGTGGTTGAGACTTGGCACTGCCAATGCAGGGGTGCAGGTTCGATCCCTGGTCAGGAAACTAAGGTCCCACATGCCATGTGGCAGGGCTGCCGCCGCTGCTGCTGCTAAATCGCTTCAGTCGTGTCCGACTCTGTGCGACCCCATAGATGGCAGCCCACCAGGCTCCGCCATCCCTGGGATTCTCCAGGCTAGAACACTGGAGTGGGTTGCCATTTCCCTCTCCAGGGCAGGAAAGTGAAAAGTGAAAGTGAAGTCACTCAGTTGTGTCTGACTCTTCGCGACCCCATGGACTGCAGCCTACCAGGCTCCTCCATCCATGGGATTTTCCAGGCAAGAGTACTGGAGTGGGTTGCCATTGCCTTCTCCGGTGGCATGGCTAAAAATGATTTTATAAATTAGATTAATCCTATGTGAGATCTTTTGGTAGGATAAATCTTTTTTTTTCTGGACTTTTTTCTTTTTTTATGTTAGAGATGTATTTGGGACAAGTGGTGGCTCAGATGGTAAAGAATCCGACTGCAATGCAGGAGACTCAGGTTTAATCCCTGGGTCAGGAAGATCCTCTGCAGAAGGGCATGGCCACCCACTCCAGTATTCTTGCCTGGAGACTCCCTGTAGACAGAGGAGCCTGCGGGCTACAGTCCATGGGGTCGCAGAGAGTCGGACGCAACTGAGCGACTAACGTTCACTTTCACTTTGAATACATCTCCAGCGTCTGTGCATGTGGGCATATGTGTGTGTGCGCGCGTGTTTTGTCTCCTCCCTCAGGTCATTTTCTCCCTTCCTTTGGACCAATTGTCCAGAATGACATCGAGGCTCCATTATCCTGTTTCTGGTTGGGTTCAGGCAACAGGTACAGGCAGGGGATCAAAAGGCAGGAGGAGAGAGTGTTGGGGTATTTATCCTCCTCACTGCTCTCCCCTCAGCCTTGCCAAAGTCCTAACAATGGCTTATTTCTTCTGAACTCTTATGGACAGCTTGGGCTCATGACCCCAGCTCACACTATTTCCTCCCCTTGCCCTTCAGATCTGTAGGTGCTAATAGTTTCCCAGCTATTGCCAGCTTCTAGGTGCTTCATCCTCCTGCAAATATCCCCTGTATATAACTTTCTCGAGTTCAACCCTTTTGAGTGTCTCTCCGGTTTTCTGCTGGGAACCCTGACTGACATCATCCATATGGCCACATCTTTCTCATAGAAAATCATGATTGTCATTTCTGGCTCTGAAATACCAGTTGCATTTACTTGAGCACATCTGAATTTGAATCACATCCTGTCCTGTCCAAGAGCTATCATCTTATTCTTGTGCCTCTTCTGTCTTTTCTATTAGATGGTGAGGGACAGGGGACTGTGTTATCCTGCCTTCTCCCTATAATGTCTAGTACATATAGTGTTAACAACAGTTGGCAACTCTTGAAGTAAGATAATATACAGGTGTGCGTGTAGGTATGTAGTATATTTGTGTGCATCTGTTTGCTCACTTGTGTTCGACTCTGCGGTCCTATAGACTGTCTAGCCTCCTAGGCTCTTCTGTCCATGAGATTTTCCAGGCAAGAATACTGGAGTGGGTTGCCATTTCCCAGTCCAGAGGATCTTCCTGACCCAGGGATCAAACCTTCATCTCTTACTCCTGCACTGGCAGTCAGGTTCTTTACCACTAGCGCCACCTGGGAAGCCCCATGTGGTATGTACGTGGGTATAATATATCTGTGACTGTTGTTGTTGTTTTTAAATACCCTTTAGGTTTATCTTGATCAGCACTGGCTCATTTTTTTATAAAGTGAACAATGACCAGGGACCAATAGGCAACTCATTATGCTAGGCATTCGCATTAATGCATTCTCAGAGTTCATAATGTTTCTCAAAGGGGAGTTCATCAAGAGCTGAAATTACAGAATTTTCAAACTAAAAGTAATCTCGGAGTATATCTTACTCAGTTTCATCCTTTTTAGGTGATGCTCAGGCTGAGTGGTTCAGTGCCCCTTGTTCTGGGGCACAGATGGTATGGACGATGCCAGAACTTGGTGCTCTTGACTCTCTTCTCAGGGTTTCATTCAACCAGCCCTCTCCAGGTCAGTCTGCCTGGCCACTCATAGGTGCTGTTTGGTAAAACTTCCACGAGGTGCCCCTTAGAAAGCCTCTCTGCTGTCCCTTATTGCTTCCCTCTGTGTTGCAAATGCAAACCAGATAGTCACGCTCTGAGCTCATAAAAGGACCTAATAGGATGCAGACGGTGGACTCTAACCCAGGCTCCAACCTTGGCCCCACGTGTAGACAGCTGGGGGAATACTTGGGCCAACCCACAGCCACTCTTGGCCATCTCCCTTCACCAACTTTAAGCTTTGGAGCAGCATTTTATGCGGGTGTGCGAGGTGCTGGGGTTGGGTTGGGCGAGTGAGTTATAAGTTTTGTGGTTATTGGAGCCGGAGTCCCAGGCCTCATCCGTGGGAGATGAGATCTCCAAGTCAGGCTCAACTGCTTGCAGAGGGCGCTTGCTGACGGGCGCTGCTCCTGTGATGATGGCTAGCATAAGGACCAGAGGATAAGGTGTTCCCTATAAAATAAGAAATCTTTGGCTCCACTAAATCACACTTAAAGTTGGTTTAAAACGGGTAAGAAGAACCCTTTCTTTCATGAACAGAAACAAAGTAGATTGGTCTAGGTCTGCATGTGATAAGATGAATGTCAGTAGTTAGTGTTTCTTTCTCTGTGTGTTACATTTTCTCCCATATGCAAATCAGCTGGAGGCTGATAAATTGCTATACCTCACCTGTAAGACTTAGGTTCAGGGAGATGAGGAAAGGAGATGCAGGGGATCGTGCCTGCTGCTTGTCAGGCTCTATCCTGGCAGCTTTAACACAAAAGATTTCACTTCCAGAAAGCTGTGTCATCGTCATGCCCATTTTGTAGATGTGAAAACTGAGGCTCACAGCTCCGTGACATCCCCAGAAGTACATAAGCAGGATGAAGTGCTATATCACCTCCTCAGTTCTGACTCTACAGATACACCTTGTCAGAGGAGGAATGCCATTCTAAACCCAGCTGGCCCGCATTCTTGCCAAATGACTCTGGGGAGCGTTAGTTTCTCTGCCTTGGTTTTCTCAGAGAAACTAAAGTGGGGATAGTGTATGTTGATCCCGCCTAGGTTGGTGATAAGGATCGAGGTAATGCGCAGGAAGAGTTCATCTCCGAGCCGGGCATGTGAAAGCCCTTCATGCAGTTAGCTCCCAGGCCCCTGGAGCTGGGTTTGCTGCTTCTCCTTTCAGGATGTGCTTTGTCAACTGTTATCTCTCAACTTCCCTGAGTTGTTTCCTCAGTTATAAAACTAGGCTTGGGTTAAAGGTCAGTTTTCTGAATTGAGAAAAACCAAGGAGAAGGAGACAAATCCCTATCGTTCTTGTTACAAACTTCTGAAAGTGCTGGGTCAATGTATTGCTGTTGTGGTTGACTCGTTTTCAGCTCTTTGCAACCCCAGGGACTGCAGCACGCCAGGCTTCTCTGTCTTTCATCATCTCCCAGAGTTTGCTCAAACTCATGTCCATTGAGTCAGTTATACCATCCAGCCATCTCGTCCTCTGTCACCCTCTTCTCCAGCGTTTCCCAGCATCAGTGTCTTTTCCAGTGAGCTGGCTCTTCACATCAGGTGGCCAGAGTATTGGAGCCTCAGTCCTTCCAATGTATTACTTTGGGATAAACCTGTCCAAGTCTACTGGGGAGAATCTAGGCTTGGTCAGCTGCCCTGGAGGTAGCTTTTCTGAATCAGCCAAATTCCAGCAACACTCTCTCCAGCTAACCCCGAGTTCCTACCTCCAGGGTTTCCTCTTTGTTACTCTGTCCTCCTTGTGAAGAAAAGTTCTGCTGCTTTCAGCTACATTATACAGAGTAGTCTCTGAACACTTCTTCCCTCTGGGTCACCAGCTGTGTGTGTGTGGTGGGGGACCACCAGCTGGGTGTCCTCCAGTTCAGTGCCCTTCTGATGCTGTCTCCCTGGGGGTGGCACCAGATCTCAAAAGCTAAGGGCTCAGTCCACTAAGACTGTCCCCTACTCCCCACTACCCATGCTCCAGCTGGCAGTCAGAAGTCCCAAGTTTCACCTGCGTTTCTCACTGACTGACTGTAAATAGGTTTCCACAACCACTCCTATTAATTAATAGGGTTAATTAATCAGATTTGATTAATTTGCTAGAGCATCTCATGGAGCTCAAGAAACAGTTTACTTGCTGGATTACTGGTTTGTTATAAAAAGGACACAACGTGGGGAGATGCATAGCGCGCATTCAAGATTTGGGAAAAGGGCATGGCATCTCCAGGTGTTCACCAACCCGGAAGCTCTGTGAACCCATCCATTTGGGTTTTTTGGAGGAGGCTTCATTACATAGGCACAATTGATGAACTCATTGGCCATTGATGATTGAACTCAGTTTCCAATGCCTCTGCCTTCCCCAGAGGTCAAGGGGGGGTGGGGTGGGATGAACAGTTCCTACCTTCTAATCATGCCTGCCACACGCCCCAACCCCTGCAACCAGCATCCATCCTTAAGGACTTTGCAGAAGTCACCACATTATCATCAGCTCAGATATGATTGAAAGGGACTTGCAGGGAGCTTCCCTGCTGGCTCAGTGGTTAAGAATCCTCCTGTCAATAAAGGAGACGTGGGTTTGATCACTGATCCGGGAAGATCCCATAAGCTACGGGGACACTAAGCCTGTAGGTCACAACTGCTGAGCCCGGGCTTGACAACAAGAGAAGCCACTGCAATGAGGAGCCCGTGCACCACAACCAGAGAGTAGCCTCTGCTTGCTGCAACTAGACAAAATCCCACAGCAGCAAAGATGCAGCCGAATAAATAACCAGTTTTTAAAAAAGGAAGAGACTCATTAAAAAGATACTCATTTTACTTTGATTGCTCTGGAACTATTTCCAGGACTGAATAGAATATTTAAGATTCCCCTATGACTCTCATGTATTGAATTTCAAGGGTTTTAGGAGTGCTGTGCCAGGAACGGTGAGCAAAGACTAAATACTTTTTACTCTGAGTCACAGTATCACACTGTCGGTATAGATTTATCGTTGTTATCCTCTTTTTTTCCTCTTCCTCACCCATCCCCTTTGAACTGGAATTTGAGGGCTGCACCAACACCTTGTACAGCTTGCAGCATTGCCTCTTGTCCCTTCCACTCCACTCACTGAAATAGGTAACCTGTGGGAGCCCACTTACGCTCCCAAGGTATTTAGGCCTTTCTTCAGAATGTTCCAGAGAATTCTCTTACATGCAGGCGTCCCTGGCTCCCTTTGCCTTTGGCAGTGCTGCTGCTGCTGCGTCGCTTCAGTCGTGTCCGACTCTGTGTGACCCCATAGACGGCAGCCCAGCAGGCTCCCCCGTCCCTGGGATTCTCCAGGCAAGAACACTGCAGTGGGTTGCCATTTCCTTCTCCAATGCGTGAAAGTGAAAAGTGAAAGAGAAGTCGTTCAGTTGTGTCCGACTCTTCGCGACCCCATGGACTGCAGCGCACCAGGCTCCTCCGTCCATGGGATTTTCCAGGCAAGAGTTCTGGAGTGGGGTGCCATTGCCTTCTCCATTGGCAGTGCTAGAGCTGAGCTTAGTGTCTTGCTGCTGGGGCCTCTAAGGGTCTCACCTGCTTCAGAAGCTTCAAGGGGTGTCTGGGAGGAGTCGGGACCACAGAGCTGCCCAGGCATCTCCCGGTTGCAGATTACTCTCCTGCCACGCTTTTTTTTTTTTTAATGTTTATTTATTTGTTAAGCCGGATCTTAGTTGTGGTATGAGGGATCTTTAGTGGTGACATGCGTGCTTAGTCTGTCAGTCGTGTCCAACTCTTTGCAACCCCATGGACTTAGCCTGCCAGGCTCCTCTATCCATGGGATTTCCCAGATGGAATACTAGAGTGGGTTGCCGTTTCCTCCTCCAGGAGATCTTCCCGACCCAGGGGTTGAACCTGTGTCTCCTGCACTGCAGGTGTATTCTTTACTCGCTAAGCCATCAGGGGAGCCCACAGAGGCATGCGAACTCTTATTTGCAGCATGTGGAATCTAATTCCCTGCCCAAGGATTGAACCCGGGCATGGAGCATGGAGTCTTAGCCACTGGACCACCAGGGAAGTCCCCTCTCTTGCCACTCTTAAAGGCTTCACACTGCAACTGCAAAAATTATTTTTTAAAAGAAGACAGAACAGAAAACCAGTGGCCTCGCAGCCTGGCTCGGCAGAACCCATCTGTCCTGTGGAAGAGATACATGTTTCTGGGTCTTCTAGACTCAACCTTTTGGATTCCCCTGGAGTCCGCAGCTCTACCTGAAAAAGTCCAGGTGTAACTCTGTACATTGCTACCATGGCTGCTCTGCTGAGGAAGAAAGGCAGATGGGGGCAGTGAGGGAAATGAAGCTATAGGATGTACCTCATTGAGCCCAAGCCAAACATAAAGCATGGTCCCTGGATCCCCCCCCCCAAAAAAAAGCTTATCATCAGAAATGAGGAAATTTATATTTAAGTCTTTACAGCTTCTCTCATGCTCATGGAAAGATCTCACAATTACTTTATTTTGAACATCAAAGTGTTATTTAGGGAATACACATTAACCTCAAATAACCTTCATCAGTGCTGATTTTGGATGCTTTATAGAGGTCAACCAAGGAAATCATAAAGAAAGGTTAAAAAAAAAAAACTCTAGTAATATTCCTGGGCATCTGACCTCACAGTAACAAGTGTTGGATTTCTTTGTAAACAAGACTTTTAAAGATCATTTAAAAATAGAACAAATCAAGAACATTATCCAAATAATTGACATGAAAATGAAGGGGATATGGTTTGGAAAACTCAAAAAAGTAGCTGTAATCACAGGCTTGGGTGTAAAAAGATCACTGAAGATTGAATAAATGTTTTTATGATGTGTGAGAGTCAGAAGTGGGAAGAAGCCAGAAATATTTCTAAATTAGTATTAGCTTATTCTGTTTACATAGTATTTGTACATGTGGTATTTTTGCACATATAAGTATGTGTGTTGCTATATTAATATCTTACATTGTTTATACAAATGTTTTAAACATTACTTTTTAGTATCTTAGATAGACTATGTCATTAGATGCAAAATTATATCATTTACATTCATGGGGTCGCAAAGAGTTGGACACGACTGAGCAACTGAACTGAACCAAAAATCTAACATTATCTATCCCTTGAATTTTTTTAGCTATCTCCTGATTGGGACAGTGGTGTGTGCATGCTAAGTCACTTCAGTCGTGTCCAACTCTTTGCGACCCTATGGACTGTAGCCCGCCAGGCATTTCTGTCCATGGAATTCAACAGGGAAGAATACTGGAGTGGATTGCCATACCCTCCTCCAGGGGATCTTCCCAACTTAGGGATGGAACCCATGTCTTACGTCTACTGCACTGGCAGGCGAGCTCTTTACCACCAGCGCCACCTGGGACAGTGGACAGTAAGGCATTGCTTATATTTGGGTTCGCCTCATGATTCCACTGAGATGGCTCTGTTCTCCTCTAACTCTATAGGATATGCTAATTGATGTCAAGAAATTTTTTTAATAACATATATTGTTGTCACCTTGAATTATTGCTTCAGTAAGTCCATTCTTATTTCTTACTTGAACTTTCTTGGTTTGCAGGTGCCAAACCAAAATAAATAAAATGATCAGAAACCCAGAACACTAAATGGCTCAAATGTATTTTATCCAAAATCAATAAGAGATCTAAACTGAGCGAAGGGGTATATTTAGGCGTTCTTATAGTCTTATATCTGGACTTTGCTGGTGGGTCAGCAGTAGAGAATCTGCCTGCCAATGCAGGAGATGTGAGTTCGATCCCTAAGCTGGGAAGATGCCTTGGAGAAGGAAATGGCAACCCACTCCAGTGTTCTTGCATGGGAAATCCCATGGACCGAGGAGCCTGGTGGACTATAGCCTATGGGGTCTCAAAAGAGTCGGACAAAACTTAGCAACTAAACAATAACAACGTGCCCTTACACCCAGGCATACATGGTACCTGAGTAGATTATGAGGAGTGTGGACTGTATATGAAGCTAGAGCCCTTGACCCTGTTGATCATGGTGTGAGCAGAGGTCCGTCCATGTGAAGCAGTCTGCAGAGAGTGGTCAGTCTTGCAGTCTGTCAACTTGTTTTTGGTGAAACAAACAAGGAGAATTCTCAGGAAATATCACAGGTACAGGAAGGCCAAACCTCAATCCTCCCAGGAGTGCCTGGCCAAAACGTAATCACAGGCCAATGGGAATGTTTCAACTCTGGAGAACCACAGCTCCAGCACGAAGCCGAGTTACTGAAGACCTTTATCTTCTTGTGAGATCTATTTTCCTAGAAAACATACCCAAGATGTATTTAATCCCAAGATGTCCATCTGAACTGGCCTGTCATTATTCCCTGTCATCCCTAAAGCTACTTTCTGCCCTTTTGAATATTATAGAAACTGTGGACTATATCAGTTCAGAAACCATTTTGTTGTTATTAGTCGCTCAGTCATGTCCGACTCTTTGTGACCCCATGGACTGCAGCACGCCCAGCTTCCACGTCCATCATCAACTCCTGGAGTTTGCTCAAACTCATGTCCATTGAGTCGGTGATGCCATCCAACCATCTCATCCTCTGTCATCCCCTTCTCCTGCCTTCAATTGTTCCCAGCATCAGGGTCTTTTCCAGTGAGCCAGCTCTTCGCATTAGGTGGCCACAATATTGGAGCTTCAGCTTTAGCACCTGTCCTTTCAATGAATATTTAGGGTTGATTTCCTTTAGGACTGACTGGTTTGATCTCCTTGCAGTCCAAGGGACTCTCAAGAGTCTTCTCCAACACCACAGTTCAAAAGCATCAATTCTTTGGAACTCAGCCTTCTTTCTGGTCCAACTCTCATTCTGTATAAGACATGTCATGAGAAACCATGGCTGCCCCCAAAACTTGCAGTGTTGGTATTAGTCAGCATTCTCCAGAATAACAGAGTACAGAGGAAATACACATGTTCAGAGAGAGGAAGAGAAGGATTTGGTGCATGCACATGTGGGGGTTGGCAAGTCAAAACCCTGGAAGATGAGCCAGCAGGGTGCAAGTTTAGGCAGAGTTTGTGTCTCAGTCTTGAGGACAGTCCTCTTCTGGGAAACCTCAGCCTCTCTTACTGCCTTCAACTGACTGGATGGCCAGTCTCCACCCCAATATGAGTAATCTTCATGAGAAGTCCTCTGATTTAAATATTTAAATGTAATTCAAATTTTAGGTGTGATTTAGTATTTAATCACACCTAAAAAATACCCTCGCAGCAACATCTAGTGTTTGACCAAACATCTGGGAAACATAGCCCAGCCAAGTCGACACATAAAATTAAGCATCACAGTTGGGATTGATAAGTGGATTTATTTGTCTGCCCTATTTTTATTCTGTGTTTTGAAGAATAAGACCATAGATAATCAAGAAACTACTTCGTGTTGATATGTTAACAAAGAAGATCTAGATTTAACATTTGAGAATTCTTCCTTAAAGAATTTATCTTGTCATTTTCTGTATCTTTAATCTGGCAAAAACATCCATATTCCCACTGCTCAGATTTAATTGCCATAGTGTTTTGCCATATTTGCTTTTTTTTTTTAATGCTTATTTATTTATTGGCTGTGCTGGGTCTTTGCCGCTGCACTCGGGCTTTCTCTAGTTGGAGAGAGAGGGGTCACTCTCTAGGTGTGGGGCGTGGGCTTCCCATGTAAGTGGTTTCTCTTGCTGTGGAGCTCAGGCTGTGGGGCATCCGGGCTTCAGTGGTTGTGGTACATGGGCCCAGCCACTTCATGACATGGGATCCTCCCAGACCAAGGATTGGACCAGTGTCCCCTACACTGCAAGGCAGATTCTTAACCACTGGACCACCAGGGAAGCACTGGGAAGCCCCTGACATATTCACTTTTAGCCATGCCTGCGGGGCAACCCAAGATGGGTGGGTCATGGTGGAGAGGTCTGACAGAATGTGGTCCACTGGAGAAGGGAATGACAAGCCACTTCAGTATTCTTGCCTTGAGAATCCCACGAACAGTATGAAAAGGCAAAATGATAGGATACCAAAAGAGGAACTCCCCAGGTCACTAGGTGCCCAATATGCTACTGGAGATCAGTGGAAAAACAACTCCAGAAAGAATGAAGAGATGGAGCCAAAGCAAAAACAATACCCAGTTGTGCATGTGACTGGTGATAGAAGCAAGATCCGAGGCTGTAAAGAGCAATATTGCATAGGAACCTGGAATGTCAGGTCCATGAATCAAGGCAAATTGGAAGTGGTCAAACAAGAGATGGCAAGGGTGAATGTCGACATTCTAGGAATCAGTGAACTAAAATGGACTGGAATGGGTGAATTTAACTCAGATGACCATTATATCTACTACTGCGGGCAGGACTCCCTCAGAAGAAATGGAGTAGCCATCATGGTCAACAAAAGAGTCCCAAATGCAGTACTTGGATGCAATCTCAAAAATGACAGAATGATCTCTGTTCGTCTCCAAGGCAAACCATTCAATATCACAGTTATCCAAGTCTATGCCCCAACCAGTAAAGCTGAAGAAGCTGAAGTTGAACGGTTTTATGAAGACCTACAAGACCTTTTAGAACTAATACCCAAAAAAGATGTCCTTTTCATTATAGGGGACTGGAATGCAAAAGTAGGAAGTCAAGAAACACCTGGAGTAACAGACAAATTTGGCCTTGGAATGCAGAATGAAGCAGGGCAAAGACTAATAGAGTTTTGCCAAGAAAATGCGCTGGTCATAGCAAACACCCGCTTCCAACAACACAGGAGAAGACTCTACACATGGACATCACCAGATAGTCAACACTGAAATCAGATTGATTATATTCTTAGCAGCCAAAGATGGAGAAGCTCTATACAGTCAACAAAAACAAGACCAGGAGCTGACTGTGGCTCAGATCATGAACTCCTTATTACCAAATTGAGACTCAAATTGAAGAAAGTAGGGAAAACCAGTAGACCATTCAAGTATGACCTAAATCAAATCCCTTATGATTATACAGTGGAAGTGAGAAATAGATTTAAGGGCCTAGATCTGATAGAGTGCCTGATGAACTATGGAATGAGGTTCGTGACATTGTACAGGAGACAGGGATCAAGTCCATCCCCATGGAAAAGAAATGCAAAAAAGCAAAATGGCTGTCTGGGGAGGCCTTACAAATAGCTGTGAAAAGAAGAGAGGTGAAAAGCAAAGGAGAAAATGAAAGACATAAGCATCTGAATGCAGAGTTCCAAAGAATAACAAGAAGAGATAAGAAAGCCTTCTTCAGCGATCAATGCAAAGAAATAGAGGAAAAGAACAGAATGGGAAAGACAGAGATCTCTTCAAGAAAATTAGAGATACCAAGGGAACATTTCATGCAAAGATGGGCTCGATAAAGGACAGAAATGGTATGGACCTAACAGAAGCAGAAGATATTAAGAGGTGGCAAGAATACACGGAAGAACTGTACAAAACAGATCTTCACGACCCAGATAATCATGATGATGTGATCACTCATCTAGAGCCAGACATCTTGGAATGTGAAGTCAAGTGGGCCTTAGAAAGCATCACTACGAACAAAACTAGTGGAGGTGATGGAATTCCAGTGGAGTTGTTTCAAATCCTGAAAGATGATGCTGTGAAAGTGCTGCACTCAATATGCCAGCAAATTTGGAGAACTCAGCAGTGGCCACAGGACTGGAAAAGGTCAGTTTTCATTCCAATTCCAAAGAAAGGCAATGCCAAAGAATGCTCAACTACCGCACAGTTGCACTCATCTCACGTGCTAGTAAAGTAATGCTCAAAATTCTCCAAGCCAGGCTTCAGCAATATGTGAACCGTGAACTCCCTGACGTTTAAGCTGGTTTTAGAAAAGGCAGAGGAACCAGAGATCAAATTGCCAACATCTGCTGGATCATGGAAAAAGCAAGAGAGTTCCAGAAACACATCTATTTCTGCTTTATTGACTATGCCAAAGCCTTGACTCTGTGGATCACAATAAACTGTGGAAAATTCTGAAAAAGAGATGGGAATACCAGACCACCTAACCTGCCTCTTGAGAAATCTGTATGCAAGTCAGGAAGCAACAGTTAGAACTGGACATGGAACAACAGACTGGTTCCAAATAGGAAAAGGAGTACGTCAAGGCTGTATATTGTCACCCTGCTTATTTAACTTCTATGCAGAGTACATCATGAGAAACGCTGGACTGGAAGAAGCACAAGCTGGAATCAAGATTGCCAGGAGAAATATCAGTAACCTCAGATATGCAGATGACACCACCCTTATGGCAGAAAGTGAAGAGGAGCTAAAAAGCCTCTTGATGAAAGTGAAAGAGGAGAGTGAAAAAGTTGGCTTAAAGCTCAACATTCAGAAAACGAAGATCATGGCATCTGGTCCCATCACTTCATGGGAAATAGATGGGGAAACAGTGGAAACAGTGTCAGACTTTATTTTTTTAGGCTCCAAAATGACTGCAGATGGTGATTGCAGCCATGAAATTAAAAGACACTTACTCCTTAGAAGAAAAGTTATGACCAACCTAGATAGCATATTCAAAAGCAGAGACATTACTTTGCCGACTAAGGTCCGTCTAGTCAAGGCTATGGTTTTTCCCGTGGTCATGTATAGATGTAAGATTGGACTGTGAAGAAGGCTGAGCACCGAAGAATTGATGCTTTTGAACTGTGGTGTTGGAGAAGACTCTTGAAAGTCCCTTGGACTGCAAGGAGATCCACCCAGTCCATTCTGAAAGAGATCAGCCCTGGGATTTCTTTGGAAGGAGTGATGGTAAAGCTGAAGCTCCAGTACTTTGGCCACCTGATGTGAAGAGTTGACTCATTGGAAAAGACTATGATGCTGGGAGGGATCGGGGGCAGGAGGAAAAGGGGACGACAGGAGATGAGATGGCTGGATGGCATCACGGACTCGATGGACATGAGTCTGAGTGAACTCCGGGAGATGGTGATGGACAGGGAGGCCTGGTGTGCTGCGATTCATGGGGTTGCAAAGAGTCGGACACAATTGAGCGACTGAACTGAACTGATTTACTTTTAAGGATTTTTCTTAGACAAAAAATTAGTTGTAACTTAAATCCCACCCCCCCGCCCCAACCTTGTGTTTCAGTGCATCTCCTTCCAGGCTAGCTTTTAGATTTTTAAATAACTATAGATACACCCATGCATCCTTATCTGTGTTTTAATTTACGTAAGTGGTATCATATTGCGTCTTGCTTTCTGTACTCTTTTTTTTCTTTTTTGAGATCTGGCTGTGTTAATGCTTCCCTGATAGCTGAGTTGGTAAAGAATCCGCCTGCAGTGCAGGAGACCCCATTTCAATTCCTGGGTCAGGAAGATCCACTGGAGAAGGGATAGGCTACCCACTCCAGTATTCTTGGGCTTCTTTGTGGCTCAGCTGGTAAAGAATCCACCTGCAGTGTGGGAGTTCAGTCTGTGTTGATGGAGTCATATCTTTCAACTGACTTTCCTGTTTTGAGTCAATTCTCTGCCTCCCCTATATTTCTTTCCAGTAATTTCCATATCTACGTGTTTTTATTTTTTTGACTTTCATGTGGAAAATATATACTTGGATCTTTACCTCACTCTAAAGAGAAAAGCAAATTGAAGATGGGTTAAAAATAAATTTCAACTGGATTGCAGATGGAGTACAGTGATTAGCCTCCTCTTACCCCATGTATATCATACAGTCCTTAAAAATATGTACAGTGATCTCAGGACTCTTTATTCCATTCTGATCATTTGTCTATTCCTGCATCAATACCACACTGTCTTAATTACTGTAGTTTTCTAATGTGTTTTAATATCTGATAATATAGTTTACCCCCTTTGTATTTTTCAAAATTCTTATTCTTATGTATGCATGCTAAGTCCCTTGAGTCGTTATCTGACTCTGCGACGTTATGGACTGTAGTGTGCCAGGCTCTTCTGTCCATAGGGATTCTCCAGGCAAGAATACTGGAGTGGGTAGCCATGCTCTCCTCCAGGGCATCTTCCCCACCCAGGGATCAAACCCACGTCTCTTATGTCTCCTGCATTGGCAGATGGGTTCTTCACCATTAGCACCACCTGAGAAGCCCTTACTCCTATACTTTCCCATATAATTATTAAACTGTTTTTCACATTTCTTAAAATTCTTGTTGAGATAATTTTGGAATTTCAGTGAAATTAATTGGGTAATATTGACCTCCTGAAAATGTTGTCTTTCTCTCAAGTAAAAGAAGTTTAGTTCCTCCGTTAATCTAAATCTTCCTTTGTATCTTTTAATGAAGTTTTAAAAATTCTTACTAAAGTTGCTTTTTAGATTTATGCCTATCTGCTTTATAGCTTGGCTTGCCATGGAAGCCAATTTTTTCCTCTTTTTATATCCTGGTTACTGCTGGTATAAAAGAATACTATTGATCTTTGAATGTGGATTTTTGTTTCCAGCAATCTTGCAGCATCCTCCTATCAATTTTGATTGTTTGAAGGTTGGTCTTGATAACTCTTTAAACTGACTGCAAGTCCTTACTACCATTATAATTACAATGACACAAAGCTCCCTGAGTATAATATAGTGCAGAGAGCCTTGACTCTGGGTTTGGGCTATGAGCCAGGGGACATAAAGGTGAAAAACAGATAGTTTTTCAGGTATGGCTTCAAATTCAGTTCTTACAAAACTTCAATATACAGTGTGCAGCTTTTCAGACCATTGAATTCTGATACCAGACTTCCAACAGTTATTTAAAGCTGTTTTTATCACATGTGAACATCCTTGGATGTTATCTGTGCCTCAGATTTCTTTAAAATGGATGTAACAGCAATAAGTAAGTAAATAATTAATGGAGGTAGTAGTAATATATAGTCATGGAGGTTATGAGGTTTCAGTGAATTATGACGTGTTGCTGACCCAGTTTAAGCTTTGGTAACTGTTAACTATTACTATGAGATAGCCTTACTGTAGTTTTTAACAAATATTTATTTTTATTTATTTGGCTGTGCCGGGTCTTAGTCGCGGCACACAGGATCTTTGATCTTTGTTGAGGCATGCCGGTTCTTTTAGTTACAGCATTTGAACACTTAGTTGCGGCATGTGGGCTCAAGTTCCCTGACCAGGGCTCGAACCTGGGCCCCCTCAACTGGGAGCATGGAGTCCCTCCCAGTCACTGGGCCACGGGGGGATGTCCCCTTACTGGTTTTCTGACTTTAGGTGTTTTGGAATCTGATATGTAGCATATCACCAGGCTCCTCCATCCATGGAATTTTCTAGGCAAGAGTACTGGAGTGGGTTGCCATTTCCTTCTCCAGGGGATCTTCTCAACCCAGGAATCGAACCCGGGTCTCCAACATTGTGGGCAGACGCTTTACTGTCTGAGCCACCAGGGAATCCCGATATGTAGCATAGGATTGTTACTAGTTCAGACTTACTAAGTGCTTTATCATAAAGTTGACCTTTTTTCTTTCATCGTTTGTTTTGAAGTGCTATGTGCTTTATAATCATATTGCTTCTGGTAAGATGATGCTTAGGATGATAATGCAGATCAAAAGGCACGTGGCTTCATGAAATTTGCTTTACACACTATGCTGAAAGGTCTGTTTTTGTTAATGAGGATGTCATCTAGGGCTCTAGCGCTCCTGTCCTGATAGCAGGCTAGACTGGAATCCAGAGATTGGAAGTGGTTTTAATTTTCGAGATACAGGAGAAAATACCATGACTGTGATTCATAAGGTCTACAAGACCCCAGAACCTCACGTGTTCAGACTGCTCAGGTGGTAATGAGTCCGGATGCCTGGGCAAGCTTCCCTGGACACCTTCTCCAGTCGCTGGAGGTGCTCTCTGGCTCATGCCTTGGTCCTGAACAAAGAGCTCCATACTTTCTCAGGGTCTCCGTCAACCATCCTGAAAGTGAAAGTGTTAATCATGCAGTCATGTCCGACTCTTTGCAACCCCATGGGGTAGGTATTAGAGCCCACCAGGCTCCTTTGTCCATGGAATTCTCTAGGCAAGAATACTGAAGTGGGTTGCCATTCCCTTCTCCAGGGAATCTTCCCAAGGGATCAAACCCGGGTCTCCTGCATTACAGGTGGATTCTTTACTGTCTGAGCCACCAGAGAAGCCTGTCCTGGCCTGCTAGAATGTTGCTTTAAAGCCTTGTTCTTTTTTCTGGCCCTCAGAAGAACACAAGATAATTTCAAGACTTTGAATGGCACATCTTGCTCTGGGGTTTCTGGACCTCTTAAGTAACTTGGCTTCTGCTGGAATTTGGTAGAAAATGACTGGATCCTGTGTTCAAGTATCTACTCTGGCACACCCCACCCTTGGCTGCCTGTGACTGCATAGATGGGGCACGGTGCATTGAGGAAGGCAGGTGGTAGTTGGACCACGAGGTCCATGCAGTCATGCACTGAGGGTGACCACCCATTTGTACTCTAAGCTCTGTTGTAAAGTGCTCAGGTTGATGTTAAAAATTGAAGTTTCTCCTCATGTGTGACCTAGCACATTGTTCTTAACGCTGTGTGTCTTTAGAGAATGAGGCTGAAATTGAGAGCAACTCCAGTTGTTCTGAAAGCTTTTTTCTGGGTCTCTTCTTAGCAGGAGAGGAAGACCTTCCAGTGTTCTTAAGAAAAGTCAGATTGATTTCTGTGAGAGGCAGGCTTGTTTTGTTGACCTGTGAGTGTTTCATACCCCATTTCAATTGTCATCTCTTCCCCTTTTCTTCTAGCCTAGGCAAATACTAAGAGAGCTCTAAGGATTGGGGATTCTTTTCTTTTCAAAGCAGATTTTTAAATGCTTTTCTGCTTAACATTTCTCTTTATCTTCAGTATCTTTGTTAAATAAAGAAGAAAAAAAAATTTTTTTTTTTTCTGAGATGAAGAGAAAGGTGCCTTTAGTGGCCAGACTGCTCTGTGTGTGATTCAAGCCCTGGATCTGATTTCAGTTCTGCTAAAAATGGGCTTCTGAGACTGCTCACACTTCCTCCAGCAGTGCCTGATTTTAAAAGACCAGAGTAATGCTGGGCATTTTGTATTAAATCTGTGAGGGTTTGTCGTGCTTTGGGCAATTTGAAGATGCAGATTTGTTTGTTACTGTTGTTGTTCAATCGCTCCATTGCATCCAACTCTTCACGACCGCATGGACTGCAGCACGCCAGGCCTCCCTGTCCTTCACTGTCTCCCAGAGTTTGTGCAAATTCATGTCCATTGAGTCAATGATGCCATCTGACCAGCTCATTATGATTTCTGTTATTATTTACATATTTTCAAATGTGTCAGAATTCTGGGACACACAAATTGCCTGTGTGTCCACATTCTGTTCTACGATACCCACCATCACTGCTTCAGGAACCATCTGTAATAGTGGATGGGAAGCAAGCATTTTCAAAATTCCATGAACAGGACGTTAGCTCTTTTTAGCTTTTCCAGAGTGGCTTTAGCCCATATCCTCATTTGCAAAGATCAAAGTCTGATCTGTTAGGACCCTGTTTTGATTGGCTATAGGGCATTCATAGCTCTGTAACTAAATACCAATGTATGAAATGGTTATTGTTCCCTGAGGGGTGGGCCTGGGCCAGAACACATTCTTGGTGATTGCAGGGGAGCAAATGGAAGCTGTGAATGCCCCTGCAGCCAATCCGAGTAAACACGAGCTCCTACAACCACAGACACAGAGGTGGGAGGTGGCCTGCTGGCTGTGGTTTGGGACTGGGATCTCTAACCAGCAGGCTGGCATTTAACTGAAGACTCTCCATCATCCTTTCCCTCTGCAGTTGGTCTCGGAGTTCTACAACCTCCATCTGATATTCACCATGATGACTGGATTCGACTTGCTCTGTAAATGTGCTGTTCTCTTAGTAATGAATTTTTAATAACGCTGGCTCATCTCATCTCATGTCTTCGTATTTAAGTGTTTAGTCCAAATTCTGGGAAAGATGGAAGGCAAAAGGAGAAGAGGGCGGCACAGGACAAGATGGTTAGAGAGCATCACCTACTCAAGGGACATGAATTTGAGCGAACTCTGGGAGATACTGGAGGACAGAGGAGCCTGGCATGCTGAACTCAGTGGGGTTGCAAACAGTTGGACAGGACTTAGCAACTGAACAGCTAGTCAAACTCTGTCTACTCATCTGGGCATACAAACACCCATCCTAAAAGCTGACTCCTCTGCAGAACACCTTAACTGATAAACTCCAATGACTGCATGTGTGTGGCATTAAGCTAAGCAACAGAGGTGCATTGACACCAAGCCTCTGAAAACCTGAGACAGGCAGGGCCTATAGTTGTGTCCACTTTACAGAGCAGAGACCTGTCTTGGGTCCCACAGATGCTTAATCTCCCTGAGTTCCCACAGTTGGTAGTTAGCACTTAGCAGGTGAGAAAAAAGACCAGAGTGGAACTCAGGTGATTCAAAATGCCTTCATCTCTGGGGAAATTTTTACAAAGGGACCTTCAAGTGCCTGACGTTTTACAAAACACAAACATAACAACCAGAAGTCCAAAGAATTAAGGGGAAGGAGGAAAAGGGTGGGCGTGTGTTTCCAATGGTACTGCTCTCAATTATTCCATTTGATTATTGAGACCTTGAGGTTCCTTCCTGCATCCCACTCTGTAGGGCACCTGCTAATGGGTAACTATTTTCTTAGAGGTTTACATTGATAAATGCAATTGAAATTTTAAAAAAAATCGATCATTTTCTGCTTGTTTTTAGCTTAGAGAATAGTTTGGGAGGTAAATGTTTGTTGAGGCTTATAATTTGACAGGCCCAGTTCTGGATCTTTGAGACAAACAGACAAGGATTCCCTGTTTTCATTTAGCTTTTGTTCTTGTGGGGAGAGACAGGAAGTGAACATAGAAATATGTAACTAGAAAGCAGTGGTAAGTTTTTTTTTAATCTGTTTTTGAGTGGAAATATCTGTTTATTTTATTGGCATTTGACACTGGTTTTCTGGGCTGGGAGAAAAGTACATGAATCAGATACCAAAGAGCTAGTTTTGTTGTCAGATCACATTGGAATTAATTTACCTTCTAGAATTTAAAGACTGTGCTGGGTTCAGAGAAACAGAATGAAGACCTCAGTTCTGGTCCTGTTTTGGTTAGGAAGCCTTGCGCTTGTCCCTCCAGTGCCTCTTATCCTGGATTTCTTCATCTGTTGCATGAGGGAATTGGACTGAACCTGTAGTTTCCAGCTCTGTTCTTCGAAGCATCCCTCAGAACCTCAGAATCAGGATGGAGGAGCTGGTGGGACCTTAGGAGTCCAGTTCAGCCGCAGCCAGAGCAGTTCTGTTGCCTGTCTGCTTTCGGGGATTCCCCTGGACTGGAGAAAGGATTCTATTGCCGTGTAAACAGTTTAGAAGCCATTGTTTCTTTTAAAAATATGACTTTCGTGTGCATTTTTAATTAAGCTTTTTATTTTGTGTTGGCGTATAGCCGATTAACAATGTTCTGATAGTTTCAGGTGGACGACAAAGGGACTCAGCCACTCATATGCATGTATCTATTCTCCCCCAAACTCCCTCTCATCCAGGTGGAAGCCATTGTTTTGTTTATGGAAAACCACCTTGTTTGTAGGAAAATGCCATGAGCAAAGTTTTTAAAAGACTGAGAGAGTTGTACAAAACAGAATAGTCAGTGGATTAATAGAATATTTAAAAATCTATAAATTCATGAAGAAAAAGAAGCAAATGACCCCCAAGAAAAATGGGCGGAGTTTATGAAATGGTAACTCACAAAAAAGAAAATGGAAAGGGCCAATAAACATAAGACAAAATGTTTGATCTCTCAGAGAAATGCAAATTAAAGCAGTGGGATTTCCACCCCCCCCCAATACTGCCCACCATCCAGTCTGGACAAAACGAGGGTTAAGGTTAAGTTCAGTAAGTTCTTGCTCAGTCATGTCCAACTCTTTGCAACCCTGTGGACTGTGTCTGTGGGATTTTCCAGGCAAGAGTACTGGAGTGGGTTGCCGTTTCCTTCTCAGGCAAAAGTGAAAATGATGATAGAATCAAATGAGGGTGGAGTTAGGGAAAGGAGTATCCACATCCTGTGAGTGAAGGCGGAGACCGGGAGACCTGTGGCGGGATCTTGTCAGCGTCCATTAAAAGTCACACAAGTCCTTTGACCCAGTGACATTATTTCTAGAATTGTGTTCCAGTGACACACTTGCATCTGATTGTATATCCACTCCAGAACTGTTGGAAAAATGAAACATCGGTGGAAGAATGAATGAATAAAATATGGTAAGTCCACTTTGTAGAATACTGTGTGGCAATTTCAGAGAATGAAGTAGGTCTGTTCCTGTGGATGGAATGATCTCTAAGATGTATTGCTCAGTAGAGAGAAAAGGACAGTATAAAGTGATATTTTTCCCTCTATATGAATATAGCAGTATGTGAATGCAGCATCTAGAAAGTCAAGATGAAAAACGGAAAACAATTGTTTATTTTGCAGGGGAACAGTGGAATTAAGGAGGCGATTAAGGCTTATCTCTACAGTCAGAGTAACATACAGAAGGAATGCACACTTCAAGCAGCTAACAACAGGAGTGTTGAGGGCGTGTCATTGTGCTCAGGGGACTCTTAAGAGGGCAGCGGGGTCTTGGAGTTGGGCTTGGTTTGATCTGCCATCGCAGATGGAGCTGTGGATATGCCTCTCGAGGGCCTCTTCCTTCCCTGCCACTCCTTCTTCCTCTCCTTGCCCCCACTCCCTTCCTCTCTCCTCCCGCCTTGAGAATCTGCCAGCTGGAGGAATTCCTCCCTCTGCCCTTCCACCCTTCTGGGAACTGTGGGTTGGCCAGGGACCAGCACACTCACTGCGAGAAGCCGCTTCTGTGAACGACGCTGTGAAGTGTCGGCCCTGGGCCATGTTCCGGGACCTCTGCTGCATCCCTGGCCCTTCGAGCCGAGGGTGTGATTCAGTTCTTGTGTTGGGACCGAGGGGCGCCCACGCGCCAAGCCCAGAGGGACTAAAGCATCAAGTAGAGTCTGTCAAGGCCTCGTGCGTGCCTGCTGGTATAAGACAGACTTCAGACCTGGCTGTCACCCTGTGACTGCTTTGACGGGCACGTCTCTTCTGTGTCTAGTCCGTTTGATTTGTGCTGGACTCATTCTTAGGGCTTCCCTGGTGTCTCAGACAGTAAAGAATCTGCCTGCAATGCAAAAGATTCTGATTCAATCCCTAGCTTGAGAAGATCCCCTGGAGAAGGGAATGGCTACCCACTCCAGGATTCTTGCCTGGAGAATGCCATGGACAGAGAGCCTGGTGGGCTACAGTCCATGGAGTTGCAAAGAGTCAGACACGACTGAGTGACTAACATACGTGGGCGCGCACACGTGGGACCCGTTCTTACTTTGAATTTCTGTATACGGACCACTCTGATACATTCTGGAAATCCTATGTGTTCACTGAAGGGTGAATTTTTTGTTTCAATTTTTTGTTTGTTTTTTATTATTATTTGGCTGTGCCAAGTCTTAGTTGCGCTATGCAAACTCCTAGTTACAGTACGCAGGATCTAGTTCGTTCACCAGGGATTGAACCTGGAACTGCCAGGGCAAGTCCAGAATGGCAGATGTTTTGAGGATGGACTTGCTAGATTCTAAGTAGTCCGAAGCAGATCACATGCACAGTGATGTATGCGCTGGGCACAAAACAATGACAGAATAGGAATTGTATTAGGAGAATGAATGACTCTCAGAAATGCTTGGGACAGATTTGAATCTGGAAACATTTCTCCCCAGCAGAGGGACCTGGGGTGTTGGTAGAAGGACCACGTTGGGAATCTTCCAACATTTATTGCTAATCTGCACACTTGATTTTGCTTCATGTTGCTTTTTGAGATGGAGGATTAGTCTTGAGGTTGTAGGAAAGCCACTGATATGGCAGCTTTTCCAATCGGAGCCACATTAATAGCTGAAAAGAACCATTCCTGAGTTCTGCAGAGTTGGCTTCCCTTGTCTCACTGCGCCTATTACCAGTTGTCCATTGTTCTCGTGTGGCTGATTTTCCATAGGAATCTGACAGTGTTGAGTACAATTATACAGAGAACTGCCAGTTAGGAGGACACAGTCAAGATTGCCACATGTGATCGGTTTCAGGGCTTTCTCTTCTTTGGGTTTCAGCCATCAGTTTTATTTTTTTTTTTAAAGGGCTTTATGTAAAGGAAAAATATAATGCACTGGCCTTCTCAGGCCATAGCGTTGAAGGGCCACTTAGCTGGAAGGCAGAGGGAGTGGGTGAACCTTGCACACACACTGGGGCACCTCCCAGGGTAACAAACCTGTTTTCCAAGCCTGGGTTCAGGGGTGAAGCTGCTCCAGTCCATTTAGAGCAGTAGGACTTGGATGAACAGACGATGCCCATGCAACTTTTCTCAAGAAGAGAGTTGGGTTTTCAAGGTTGCAGTCTCCTTGTGGGTTAAACTTAATTTGCTGGTTTACACTCTATAAAACATGTTAAATTATTTTAGGGGCAAAAGGTCAGTATTTTTTTCCAAGCACTACCATGGTAGCTCGCACACAGGGTTGTCAATTGTCAATTGTTGATGATATAACTTTTCTTAACACTATGTCATTTGTTGAGTGAAATCAATTAGCTTGGCTGATTTTAATTGCCAGCAACTTGAAAATCTTGATGGTAAATACTATGAAGAATAGGAAGGTGAACAAAGACATGGTAAGTATGGAACACACAGACGCTGGCACATGGGCCTAGGAGCTTACCGTTTGAGAGAGGGGTCCCCTTTGACGATGGCTGAACAAATGTTGGGCAGAGCAGAAACGTTCAGAGTCAAGGTGCCCTCATGCTCCAAGACGGAAAAACGCTCAGCCAACCTCTGTTTCTCTGTTTGTTCTTCCTCAGTCCGCTGGACCCTCCTCCTTGTGTCTCCCAATCACACACATTTTGTGAATTGTTCTATTGTTTGTCTTTGAAGAGATTGATTTATACATTTGTAAGGAAAATCCCAGAGCTTTTTCCTCTTAATGCTATAAAGTTGCCATTTAATGAGGCATTTGGAAGGCCACCCAGCCACTTGAAATCCAAAGTGTCATGTTGAAGGATTGTTACCAACAAGTATTTACATTGGAGCCACGGTTTTACTTTCTCTTGGCAATTGATTAATTTACTGCAAGAGCCAATAAATCCTTGGCTGATGAGGAACAGATTGGAGGGGAGGAGCTTCTGTTTGGGGCCATTTTCCTTTGGAATGCTTTTAACACTTGGCCCCAGGGAGTATTGTATCCTCTGTTTTGTTATGCAGTTGAGTTGGCCGTCTTCTGGTGCCAGTAGAAGGGCCTGTCCAGCAGGTGGGAATGAAGGGGCTGGGTCCTCACGGTCCCTGGATTTGCACAGAGCTAACGGTCCTGTCAAGAGGATGTTTGAAAAAAATGTGTTTTCTGAAAAAGTAGGATTGTAAATAATAGATGAGGTCTGAAAGGGTGATCTGACTGGAACCGGCAGGGAAACTGTGGGAGAAAGCCCCTCCTTTTGCCAGCGCCTGTTTTATGTGTTGGGAAGAAAACTCCACAGCTTTCTTTGAAGAACTTGGAAAAGAGCCCACTTGTGGCCCTACTGTGTCGGAATAAAGGGCTTCTCTCTTTGTAGGCATTCAAATACACATGGACTTGTGCCTTTCTGAGCGTTCGACAGGGCTGCAGTGATCTTAACGTTTTTATGGTGAGAATTCCAAGAGGCTTGAGAGCAGGGCTGTCCCGACCCGTAGGGTAGCCACCAGCCACGTGTGGCTCTTGAGCCCTTGGAATGTGGGTAGTGTGACCCGTGAATGGAATTCTGCATTTTAACTAGCTAGCATTTGTTGATTTGTTTCTAATTGTTTTGGCTCCACTGGGTCTTCGCTGCGGCTCCTGGGCTTCCTTTTTTCAGCTTGTGGGCTTAGCTGTCCCGCAGCATGTGGGATCTTAGTTCTCTGACCAGGGATTGAACCCACATCCCCCTGCAAACGTGAGGCTGATTCTTAACCGCTGGCTCACCAGGGAAGCCCCTAACTGAAGTTTACATACGTATCACACTAAACAGGGCAGTTCTGAGGGGGCTTTCCTGCTTTTTTTCTGAAGAACTCTTAAGGCGATCACCTTTGACCTTCACAGCTTGCTTGCACAGGGCGGACGTTTGGTACATAGTCTACTCCCATAGGAAAGAAATGAAGAAATCGAGACTCAGGCGAGCCAAATGAGGGGGCTCAGATCTTGGACTAATAAAAACAACTAAGCTGGGACTAGAGCCAGGGCCCTTGTGCCTGGACTCCCACCTCTGACAGCCCCTGGGAGCCCAGCGTTAGATGTTAATTAGAAGCACTTCTTAGCAGGGGACCCCAACCACAAAAGGAAGGCTTGCTTAACATCTGGAATCTTGGCTGTGGGATGTGTACTTAATCTTCTCCTTTAAAATCAAACCGGCTTAATGAGCAGGGAGAGTTGGGAAACCCCTCTGGGCCCTTAAACCCGAGGAAGGGTTTCTCTGGAACCAGAGGAAATGGGCCAGACAGGTCGGGTGGCTCCGCTCTCTTCTGACCTCCTTTGCATGGACCTGTCCATAGTGATTACAAATGGGGAGGGACCCATGGAGACTTGTGGTTCTAGTTTCCTACTCCTAATGCGCTGTAAAGAGGACAGACCCCAGGACAAACGGCACACACTTGGATAATCCTGATTTTATCAGGGCTTCTGGCAGCCTGATTAACTAACATACCCCATGCTGCTGTGTAAACCAGGATCCTCACCTTGGAGTCCGTTAATTGGCTCCAGCCCCATCTTCGCCTTCTCTGGTTCTTGCTACTTCACCTCATCCTTGAGGACTGAAAGAAAAGCTCGGGGATTCTCCTGTTTCTAAGAAGGCACCTGTCGACAGGGGTTGTCTTCGCAGGCGGGAAGCTGGGCCACAGAGCAGTGACGTCTGGGTTGGAACAGTGAACGCTTGCCAATACCACGGACTCTGAGTAATCGTGGTGTGGATTCAGTGACAGTGTGACTTTCCCCACCGCCACCAGCCCATTTGAGCCATAACCAGCCTCACCCCGGCTCACACTGTGTCAGTGTGCTCAGATAAACAAAACCCTTTAAGTATTGCCAAGTGTCTGTCTAGATATTTAGAAAGGAAATTGCTGTGACAAAGCTGCACATCATGCTTTCATATCCTTAATAAAGTGAATTTCTGGATCACCTGCTTCTCAGAGTCAGTCTACTCATTTCCTCCCCCTTGACGCACCGACCCACCTGCCTGCCCAGCTACTTGTAATAACTGCATAGATGGTGGGGAGATGACTCTGAAAACAGACACACACATTGCATGAAACCAACAGCTAGCATTCATCTACTGTTTATTGACAGGGTCGTCATAGGATTTATCATATACACCAGTGCACTTCTGTGATGGGGCACTGATAATCATGCTGGAATCGTGTAAACCAGGGTGTGTAAACAAGGAGAACAGGGCAGATGGAGCATCCGCTGTGTTCCAGGTGTGGGCTTGAGTTGGGTCTCACAGTAAAGACCTAGTTACTCCTTGCAAGGAACTCACAGTCTGGCAGGGAGAAAAACGTATAAGCAAATGTAATACTACGCCATGAGTACTGAAATGGGTGTGAGCAAGGCATGGGAGTGGGAGAAAGCAATGGAGAGGCTAGGGAATTTTCTAGAACGGAGCAGAGGCAAATGAGCCTTGGGACTATGGAATCTGCATCTATTGAGCAGGAGGACCCTTGTGACTTGTCCTTTTTGGGGTTCTTTGTGTAGGCTTTGGCTGAGTCACATATGGGTAAAGACAGTAGATTCCAAGAGTCATCTCTGAGATCATCTTATACCCAGATTACCATCTGGTCCAACATTGACTGTGCTTTGTGTTAAAAAAAAAAACACAAAAAACTCAAGTGAAATATGTGGGTAATGAGTTTTTGTAATTACTTTCTTTTTGGCTGTGCTGAGTCTTCGTTGTGCACAGGCTTTCTCGAGTTGCAGTGCATGGGTTGCTCATTGTGGTGGCTTCTCTTGTAGAGCACGGGCTCTAGGCATGTGGACTTCGATAGTTGTGGCTCTCGGGCTCTAGAGTGCAGGCTCAGTAGCTGTGGTGCGCAGGCTCCGTTGCTTCTCAGCATATGGAATCTTCCCGGACCAGGGATCAAATGCATGTCCCCTGCATTGGCAAGTGAATTTCCAACCACTGGACCACTAGGGAAGTCCTGGGTAATGAATTTTAATGGATGCAGGTGATTTTCCAGTGGAGTAAATGTAAAGTGATCAGTTATGTCTGAAGGTGTAAGTCAGGTTGTGTGCAGGTTCTCATCCTATTAGCCCTATACTGGGGACTGCTAAGTTCTTCAGTAGGGATATGGGTGTTTCTGTGTGCCACAGAGCTACTAAAAATTCCAGACTTGTTTAGGTGTTTGTTAGCACAAAGTTACATAGACCCCAAAAGTCCTAGGTCTAGTTTGAAATCAGCATGGAGCATTATAAGGGTGCTGCATGTGGGTGAAGTTTGCAGGAAAGTTTTGACCAAAAGAAATTGAGTCTTGTGCCTTTCAGTCCCCAGAGGTCAGGACTTGGCAGGCTGCAGCCGCATCTGGCCTGCTTTTGAATGAGTGGAAAGCCAGGCATCATGGGGTGTGTGATGAGGTACGTGACCTCAACGGTGATGTCAGTCAAACCTGCTGCCATAGGCTAAGTGGCATGGATGAGGTTAGGTTGTTCCTGACTTAATGTTTTTTCCTTCTCAGCTTTTACATATTGCATTAATAAGACCATAATAATTTAAAAATAATTGTTGAAAAGGAAGGTCCTCCTTAATTGTACCACTCAATACATGTCGAGTCTTGCTTTTCTCAGCTTTTCCAGACCCCTGTCTACATGCATCCTTATAAATAGCATAGTTATAATTGTAGTGTATCCTGATTTCATTTTATTCTGGTTTTATCCTAGCATGAAATTAAGTTTGGGATGAGCTGATATGACCTGAAGGATTGAGATACAATGTTCTGAGTATGGCTCTATTCTCGGTTCAATGAATCCTTGATGACAGATGAGGAAAATATTCCAGAAGGCAAACCAAAGGGTAACTCAAAAGCTGGAGAGGCTTTCGGGAGCTTCTTACATCATCACCTCCTCGTTCTTGGTCCACTTCACTGGTAGCACAGATGCTTGTACCTCGCATTCTCCTCTCATCTGTTGCCAGGTCACTTTTGGCTCAGCAATGTATGTGTCTTCTGCAGGGATGTTGGGATTTGTCGGAGAGAGAATCTTCTCAACTTGAGCCAGTGGAATGACTTTAAATGCTGCCTGGAAACTGACGTGAACGTGTGATAAATCCCCTTCCTCTTTTTTTTTCAATCAACCACAAAACAAACACAGCTCCCTTGAGAAGGCAGCGCTGCCTTTCCTCACCTCACTTCCTGGCTGCTGCAGCCCCTCCCAAGGGACCTGTGTTCCTGCCTTAGGCCTCTTTCCCATTCTCAGATTTTCCTTCTTCATCACCATGGATAACAGACTGTGGCCTCCTGCCCCTGTCAGGCAACTAGCTTTATTATCCACCAGCCCTGTGCCAGGGCCTTTACAGACATGCTCCCGTGTAATCCATCGTGCAATGCTGTGATGTAGCTATTTGCTCCGTTTTACTAACAGGAGACTCTAAGTTGGAATTTAAGAAATTTGCCCAAGGACACAGACCAAGTAAATGACAGCATCCAGAACTGCCAAGCTTCAAATCCTGCTATTTTTCCATGGGACAAGGTTTGCCTCTAGCTCTCTCTCTGTGCGGTGACTGGATGGTAAAAAAGCACCTGCTCTGCTGGGCAGTGTATATGTGCACGCTGTGGCATCCATGGGCCAAGGCAGGGTTTGTTGTCCACATCAGCCAGTTGCCTGGTGGTAACCATGAGCAGGTAGCCCATCCGAGGTGACTTAATTGCCTCATCGGATTCCTGTTTGATGTTCTCTTGTGGTTCTTTCTTAAACCCAGCTGCCCACAGTCCCAGCTTGATGCTTACCTAGACTTGCCCACTCTAGCAGTAGACTTTGTTCAACTCCTGTCTCTACTGATATAAAACCCAGAAAGTTTATCGAACACCTGCTACATGTCAAGACCTTTTCTGAGGGCCGGATATAATGGATTCAAGCCATGATTTTCAAACAGAGGTTTTTGAATCTTTAGAGATGCATGAGAATTTTCCAAATTGTTCATTTCAATAACCTTTTAAAAAGTATTTTGCCAATGACTAAGAAAAAAGCTCTTTTGCGACAATGTTTACGACCGGAGAGATTTAGCAATTAAGAGTTTATGTTCGTAAGTTAGTAATACTCAAAAGAATGTCATATGGATGTACAGTGGGACGTCTAGTAAGATTTTTTTCCCTTAGGCTGAATTTCTTTAAAATCAACCTATACATTACCATGTGTGAAGACAGAAGAATTAAGTATTTTCTCTCCTGCAGAAACATATGTATATTTTTAAATGTGCTAAGTCTCTTTAGTCATGTCTGACTCTGGGCGACCCTATGGACTGTAGTTTGCCAGGCTTCTTTGTCCATGGAATTCTTCAGGCAAGAATACTGGAATGGGTTGCCATCCCCCTTCTCCAGGGGATCCTCCCGACCTGGGGATTGAACCCAGATCTCTAAGTCTCCTGCATTGGCAGGTGGGTTCTTTACCACTAATGCCACCTGGGAAGCACCCCTTCCCCCACCCCGACCCTTATTTTTTTTTTTTCAAATAACACCTAAACCAGTGGAATAGCTCCCACCTGAAATTTTAAATTAATTAATTTATTTTAATTGGAGGATTATTCCTTTACAATATTGTGATGTTTTTTGGCATACATGAGGGCCCCAGAAGATACTTCTGGGAAAGTGAGTCACAGGGTTGCTTATCACAACTTGAAAACCAGGTTCCTGCCTTTAAAGAATCTGTGGGCGGCTCCATGGTATGTGCCCAGCCTCTCAGTATGGTCACTTTTACTTCTCAGCCTTCGGAGTGTGGTTCGCACCACTGTTGGCTCCTCTGCGCTGTCTGATGTTCAGATGTCAGCAAGACTGGTGTGTGTTCAGAAGAAGCACCGACTGAAATTGCTGGGAGATCCCAATTACCACTGACCTCAGGACTCATCTCCCCCCAGCATTATGGAGCAGCCTTCTGTTGGTGTGAAAGTGGTTTCTTTTTTGTGGGGTTAGGGCAGATGAGGAAGGAATATGCATGAAGCCCCCAACTACGGACAGATCACAGCCTAGTTAAGTATCAAGAGAAGCATATAAAACATTCTAATGCTGTCATCTTTCATTTTGCATGATGATAATTTCACATGTCTGTTTTTTTTCTTAACTCTCAGAGGATGGAGACTTTTGTTCCCTCCCTGGAGTTGATTGTGTTACAGGCATTTTATTTAGTGAAGAACTAAAATAAATTGTACCCTCCCCGTCCCCGCCAAGTATAGGCTGATAGAACTTGAAATTGGTTAACTTCAGATCCTGTTTTTTTTCCTTTGGCTGCTTGCATAGACTACCTGTTTCTATCAGTTCAGTAGGTAATTGCACGTAGTACATGATCCAAGATAAAAGTGTGGAGATACAGGTATAAAGTAAGGGTTTATGACTGCAAATCCTTGGCAGTGAAGCCTTAGGATAAGAGGAGCAGAAAAGGCTCTTCCAGCCAGTTTCTAAGAACAAAGTTCAACTGATGGAGCCAATAAAATGCTGACACCTCCAGGCCACTCCTGGCAAAGCTGTTCGGTGAAGGCGGGGGGCTTCACTGCTTTGATGCAAAAAGTCTTCCAGAGGGCTGCTCTACCCCAGGGTCCCTTCGAGCTGAGGCCTCATCTTCCATGCTACGTGGACACTGAGACTTGCTGAGCCAGCTCTCTCCCAGCCAAGCCCTTCCTCGCTCCATGTTAAAGTTCCCTTCCAGTGTGTGGGAACTCTCTAACCAGCTCATGTGGGATGGCTTTTTGGGGTCAGTCCTAGAGACAGGCGGGCTTCCCAGGTGGTGCTAGTGGTCAAAAACCCACGTGCCAGTGCAGGAGACGCAAGAGACGCGGGTTCGATCCGTGGGTTGGGAAGATCCCCTGGAGGAGGGCATGGCAGCCCATGTCCATAGGGTCACAAAGGGTCGGACACGACTGGAGCAACTTAGCATGTATGCACACATGCACTAGGGATAGATGGAGCTTTTCTACAGACTTCTAGAATTGTCCTGGTAAGCCAGTTTCTACTGACCGCCCATTGTCAAGATCAGCACCTCGCATCTTCTGTGATTAACACTGGCTTCAAGGTCCTGAATCTCATCATGTTCTACCACATCCTGGCCGGGTAGCCTTGGGTGAGTTATTTAGCTCCACCAAGTGGGTTAATATACAAACTGAGAGTAATAACTTAAGCCTCCCACTCAGATTTGTTGCTGGGTTTAAATGAAAGGATGCAGGTATAGCCACTGGCAAGAAGCACACAGTAAGTGATGTAATGAACCGTGGTTTGCCAGTAGTTCCAGAATGGCGGAGAGTGAGTGAGTGGGAGGGATGGCTGTGTGTCCTCCCATTTTCCCCTCTGGTGGCCCCGCTCAGCTAAGATTCTGGGGTGGGGTGGGGTGGGAACAAGGATAGACTCCACTGGTGTACCAGCCTTCTGAGATCCTTGTTGACACTGAGCAGTCAGGAAATACTCCTGCTCACATGCGATGCTGACTGATTTATGAATTCGCTTCATATTATAGAAAGCCACCTACAGGTAAGCAGAACTGTAAAGAGCTCACCGGTTGTTGCTGATGAAAGTCAAGTTTCCTCCCTTACCTGGAGGCGACTGGCAAAGGGCTTGGGGCCTGGAAGGAGGGTCAGTTCCAGGCTGGCTGAGGTCGGGTCTGTTCTCTCAGGAAGGGGAGATGAGGTAGTGGTTATGAACGCTGCAAGCCCAGGCAGCCTTTAACACTCTCCACTTTGTTCCCGTGTGGGGCATCTGTCTGCCTTGGCCTGAGGAAGCAAGAGGAAGAAACAGGGAGACTGGAGACCATAATTCTAATAGGTGTTTCACCTTCAAAATGCTGTTCAGTTATTGCTTAAGTAGGGGAACATGTGAGCTTTCAGGAGCCCTGAAGCCATCTCTCTGCCTTATGACATTGAGCAACAGCTAGTTTTACAGCCCTGAAGTTTTCTTTCTTTATCTACACAATAAACATACTTATGTGGACCCCCTATCTCTGAGAATAAACTGAATGGTCTTGTTTTTGCTGGGCCCCAAGGTTTGTGTGGGGATGTGGGGTTGAGGAGGAGGAAAAAAAAACAGCAAGCATGCATAGAAAAATTACTAATTAATTTTCTACTGATACGTGTCTTCATAAATTTTCCTGGACAAATGCCCACCATTCTTGTTTTTAAAATAGTTTGATAATGTTCTTTTTTTTTTTTTTTTTTTGCCCAAGCCACAAGCCAGTTTAGAAGAGGGGTTGGGGAGTTGGAGGCAAGAGCTGACCTTGCTAAGAACTTTCCATTGCCGAGTAATTAAATGTGGATTTAGGTTAACTGCTGTAAGAACAGGTGACTTTCAGACAAAGAGAGATATCTTATGATATCACTTACATGGGGAATCTAAAAAAATGATTCAGATGCACTTATTTACAAAACAGAAATAGACTCTCAGAGTAAACAAACTTATGGTTACCAAAGGGGATAATGGAGGGGGGAGGGAGAGAGGTAAATTAGGAGTGTGGCATTAACAGATACACACTGCTGCTGCTGCTGCTAAGTCACTTCAGTCATGTCCAACTCTGTGATACACACTACTGTATATAAAATAGGACCTACTGTATAGCACAGGGAACTATACCCAATATCTTATAGCAACCTATAGTGAAAAAAGGATCTGAAAAAGAATACATATGTATATGTGTGTGTAACAATCATTTTGCTGTCCACTGAAACTAACACAACATTGTATCGATAAATTAACTCTTTCAATCTCTTGAAAGTTTATAAAAACATAGAGAAGAAAAAGAATGGGTGACTTTGTTAACTAGAGTAGTTTTAGGTGCTATTAATTTGGCCTGTTAAAAATTTGAGAAGTTAACACTTCTCTCAGTCTATCTAAAGTGCCTTAGTGAGGGACAGAGTGTTAAGGAATCTGCATGCCCACATCTGTCCTCCCAGGGGGGTTTGTTTTTTAAATACACATACTATTCACCCATTTAAAGTGTACAATTAAATGGTCTTCAGTGTACTCAGAGTTGTGTGAACATCACCACTATCTAACTTGAGAACATTCTTGCCCCCCAGAGAAACCCTGTACCCATTAGCACTCACTCCCCATTTGCCCCCAGTCTCCCTGGCCACTGGCAACCACTAATTTCCTTTCTATTCTTACAAATCTTCTATTCTGGCTATTTCGTGTAAATGGAATCATACAGTATGTGGCCTTTTAGGACTGGCTTCTTGCACTTAGGATCGTGTTTTCAAGATTGCTCTGTGCTGTGGCATCCATCAGTGCCTCATCTCTTTTTATAACTAATAGTCCAGCTTGTGGATACACACCACCTTTTATCTATTTATCTGTTGATGGGTATTTGGGTGGTTTCCACTCTGGGGCTATTTGAATAATGCTGCTATGAACATTCATAAGTCATTGTGTGGACATATGTTTTCATTTCTCTTGGGTATATACTTAGGAGTAGATTTGCTGGGTCATATGGTCATATAATTCCATGTTTAACATTTCAAATGACTGCTAAACTTTTCCAAAGTGGCTATACTATTTTACTTTCCCACCAGCAATACAGAAGGGTTCCAGTTTCTTTACATCCTCACCAACATTTGTTATTTTCTGTCTTTTTTTTTTTAACTACCGCCATCCTAGTGGGTATGAAGTTGTATCTCATTCTGGTTTGGGATCGCTTTTCCCTCATGACTAATGATGAGCATCTTTTCAGGTCCATTTGTATATTTTCTCAAATCCTTAGCCTATTTTTCATTTGGGTTATCTGTTTATTATTGAGTTGTTAGGGGGGTTTATAATGTATTTTTAGCTCTTATATTTAGGTCTGTGATCCATCTTATGTTAATTTTTGTGTATGGTGTAAGGAGGGGGTCCAGCTTCATTCCCTTGTGTGTGAATTTCCAGTTACTCTAGCATCATTTCTTCAAAAGGATAGGAGGAAATATTTGCAAATCGTGTATCTGATAGGGGGACTTGTATTCAGAAAAACACTCTTACAATTCAAAAATAAAGAGTATTATTATGTAAATTAGGGATGAAAAGAGAATAACTCAGAAAGGCAAAATCTTCCAAATTAGTGAAGAATATGTTTTTGAGTATTTCAAAGCAATGTATTTATTTCATTGTGTCTGTTTAATGAATGTCTGTTTTAATGAGTGAAAATACAAATAAACAAGTTGGAAAAATGCAACAAAATAATAACTGATAAGTCTTTATCATAAGATTTTTAAAAATTGGATATTGTTGAGGTACAGTATATGTTACAGGTTAACATTATAGTGATTCATAGTTTTAAAGGTTATATCCATTTATAGTTGCTATAAAATACTGACTGTATTCCCTATGTTGTACAATGTATCTTTGTAGCTTATTTGATACATAATAGTTTGTACCTCAGTCCTCTACTCTGTATTGCCCCTTCCCCCCCCCCTTCCCCACCGGTAACCACTAATTTGTTCTGTATATCTATGAGTCTGTTTCTTTTGTTGTTTTCAGTAATTTGTTGTATTTTACATTCCACATATAAGTGAGATAGTATTTGTCTATGTCTGACTTACTCCATTTAGCATAATACCCTCCCTCCAGGTTCATCCATGTTGTTGCAAATGGCAAATTTTCCTTCTTTTTATGACTGAGTAGTGTTCTTGCCTGGAGAATCCCAGGGATGGAGGAGCCTTGTGGGCTGCCGTCTATGGGGTTGCACAGAGTTGGACACGACTGAGGCAACTTAGCAGCAGCAGCAGCACACACCATATCTTCTTTATCCACTCATCTGTTGATGGACGCTTAAGTTGTTTCTGTGTCTTGGCAGTTATAATGTGGCTGTGAACATTAGGGTTCGTGTATCCTTTTGAATTGACGTGGAATCCCAGTAGTGGAATTGAGGGATCATATGGTAGTTGATCAAATGCCAACATCTACTGGATCATCAAAAAAGCAAGAGAGTTCCAGAAAAACATCTATTTCTGCTTTATTGACTATGCCAAAGCCTTTGACTGTTTGGATCACAATAAACTGTGGAAAATTCTGAAAGAGATGGGAATACCAGACCACCTGACCTGCCTCTTGAGAAATCTGTATGCAGGTCAGGAAGCAACAGTTAGAACTGGACATGGAACAACAGACTGGTTCCAAATAGGAAAGGAGTGTGTCAAGGCTGTATATTGTTACCCTGCTTATTTAACTTCTATGTAGAGTACATCATGAGAAACGCTGGACTAGAAGAAACACAAGCTGGAATCAAGATTGCGAGGAGAAATATCAATAACCTCAGATATGCAGATGATACCACCCTTATGGCAGAAAGTGAAGAGGAGCTAAAAAGCCTCTTGATGAAAGTGAAAGAGGAGAGTGAAAAAGTTGGCTTAAAGCTCAACATTCAGAAAACAAAGATCATGGCATCTGGTCCCATCACTTCATGGGAAATAGATGGGGAAACAGTGGAAACAGTGTCAGACTTTATTTTTGGGGAGTCCAAAATGACTGCAGATGGTGACTGCAGCCATGAAATTAAAAGGCGCTTACTCCTTGGAAGAAAAGTTATGACCAACCTAGATCATATATTCAAAAGCAGAGACATTATTTTGCCGACTAAGGTCCATCTAGTCAAGGCTATGGTTTTTCCAGTGGTCATGAACGGATGTGAGAGTTGGACTGTGAAGAAGGCTGAGCACTGAAGAATTGATGCTTTTGAACTGTGGTGTTGGAGAAGACTCTTGAGAGTCCCTTGGACTGCAAGGAGATCCAACCAGTCCATTCTGAAAGAGATCAGCCCTGGGATTTCTTTGGAAGGAATGATGCTAAAGCTGAAACTCCAGTACTTTGGTCACCTCATGAGAAGAGTTGACTCATTGGAAAAAACTCTGATGCTGGGAGGGATTGGGGGCAGGAGGAGAAGGGGCCGACAGAGGATGAGATGGCTGGATGGCATCACTGACTTGATGGACATGAGTCTGAGTGAACTCCGGGAGATGGTGATGGACAGGGAGGCCTGGCGTGCTGGGATTCATGGGGTTGCAAAGAGTTGGACACGACTGAGTGACTGAACTGAACTGAACTGAATGGTAGTTGTCCAACTCTGTGTGACCCCATAGACGACAGCCCACCAGGCTCCCCCATTCCTGGGATTCTCCAGGCAAGAACACTGCAGTGGGTTGCCATTTCCTTCTCCAATGTGTGAAAGTGAAGTCGCTCAGTCATGTCTAACTCTTAGCAACCCCATGGACAGCAGCCTACCAGGCTCCTCTGCCCATGGGATTTTCCAGGTTGTATTTTTAGTTTTTTGAAAATCCTCCATCCTGTTTTCCACAGTGACTGCACCAATTTACATACTCACCAACAGTGTACAAGGGTTCTTTTTTATCTACATCCTTGCTGACATTTGTTGTTCGTGTTCTTTTTGATAATAGCCATTCTGATAGGTGTGCTGTGCTCTTACTGTGGTTTTGATTTGCATTTCCCTGATGACTAGCAATACTGAGCATTTTTTCATGGACCTGTTGGCCACCTGAATGTCCTCTGCAGAAAAATATCTGTTCAGATCTTCTACCCATTTTTATTTATTTTTTTATTGGAGGATAATTACTTTACAGTGTTGTGGTTGTCTGTCATACGTCGGTGGAATCAGTCGTAATGATATTTATGAATCCCCTCCTTCTTGAGGCCTCCTTCCCACCCCCCACTCCACCCTTCTAGGTCATCACAGAGTGCCCGGATGGGCTCCCTGTGTTAGCAGCTTCCTGCTACTTACCTGTTTTACACATGGCAGTTTCTCAATGTGTCCTGGCCTCTCCATCCCCTGCTGTGTTCACAAATCTGTTCTCTATGTCTGTGTCTCTATTTCTTCTCTGTAAATAGGTTCATCAGCACTATTTTTCTAGATTCCATACATTTGCGTTAATACATGATATTTGTTTATCTCTTTCTGACTTCACTCTGTTTAACAGGCTCTAGGTGTATCCACCTCACTGCAACTAACTCATTCATTTTTATGGCTGATATTATATGGGCTTCCCTGATGGCTCCCACGGTAAAGCGTCTGCCTGCAATGCGGGAGACCCAGGTTCGATTCCTGGGTCGGGAAAGTCCCCTGGAGAAGGAAATGGCAATCCACTCCAGCACTCTTGCCTGGAAAATCCCATGGACGGAGGAGCCTTATAGGCTACAGTCCACGGGGTCGCAAAGAGTTGGACATGACTGAGCGACCTCACTTCACTTCATTACATTATATATATGTACTGTATCTTCTTTACCCATTCATCTGTCGATGGACATCTAAGTTGCTTCCAGGTCCTGGGTATTGTAAATTGTGTTGCAGTGAACATTGGGTTACATGTGTCTTTTTAAATTGTTTCTGTCCATTTCAAAATCGGGTTTTCTGTCTTTTTGATGTTGAGTTGTATGAGCTGTTTATATATTTTGGATGTTAACCCCTTATTAGTCACATCATTTGCAAATATTTTCTCCCGTTCTGTAGGTTATCTTTTCATTTTGTTGGTCTCCTTTGCTGTGCCGATGCTTTTAAGTTTTGTTAAGTTCCATTTGTTAATTTTTGCTTTAGAAGATAGATCCAAAAACCATGTTGCTACAATTTATATCAAAGAGTTTTCTGCCTGTTTTCCTCCAGGAGTTTTGTGGTTTCCAGTCTTACATTTAGGTCTTTAATCCATTTTGAGTTTATTTTTGTATATGAGATACTTATTCAACATTGTTATCCTATTTCTTAGGTATTAATAAGAGCTTACTACATCTTAACTTTCTACATGTCGCAAGTTGGTGAAGGTTAACTTAATGACATCAGCTATTCGTGCTAATGTTAAAAATCAAGGAAAAGTTGATTTAGTCACCAGTCATTCAGTTGACAGACATTTATTGAGTGCTTACTGTGAGCATAACTAGTCAACATCAAGGAAATGTAGTATCAATAGATCCTTGTACCTCGGGCCTTTGAAATGAATCAGTATTTGTAAATGTGCCAATATATTGTTTGAAGAAAGCAATAAATACTGCTGTTTTCATTACCTAGTAGCCGAGACATGGAACTTGAGCCTAAAGGGTTTTAACTCCAGGTACTAGATGATGAGTGTTATCAAAAAGATACAGATAAAGGATTCTGGTTGTAATTACACTGAATTACCCTAGGTAAAGCTGAGGTTAGAATAAATATCAGAAAAGAAGCAGCACATACTAAATGTTGCTGCTTGTCTTTTAAATTGGCCTATGAAATTATACAGGTGATCTGCTTTTACCTGAGGGACTATGTCCCATCACCGTCTCTTCTTTCTTAATGGATGAAGGAATGCAAAACAGACCTCGCTACTGCCTTGCAGGTGTTCTACTTAAGATTAAGTGGTTTGATAGTATCTTGCCTTCTCTACCTAAACCCCAAAGATGCTGAGATTGTTTTCCTTCCTCTTCTAACTAAGACGGATAATGGAATCTTCCTCTATGCTTGTGGCTTGTATTTTTCTCCTTTGGGATTGAGTTTGATTAATCCTACAACTGAAGATGTTTGTGTTTTCCAACCAAATGGTTCTCCCTGTTAAGTACCATTTAAATATAACCCCATGCTGGTGCCCTGCATATTATTCTCAGATGCATGTCTTTGTAAGACAGACTTATACCCCCTTGTGAGAACTTCCCAGAGGAAGAACAGCTTTATTCAACTATTGAGTGCCTTCTGGTGATGCTGGTTTGGGGCAGCTCTGTTTCAGAACATTTCAGATGACTTGAAAGGCTTGGAACAGCCCATTCAGAGTCTGGAGGGTGTGGCCCATCTGCGAGAAGTTAGCTTTTGTTAGTGGGAGAAGGCAATGGCAACCCACTCCAGCACTCTTGCCTGGAAGATCCCATGGATGGAGGAGCCTGGTGGGCCGCAGTCCATGGGGTCGCTAAGAGTCGGGCTCAACTGAGCAACTTCACTTTCACTTTTCACTTTCATGCATTGGAGAAGGAAATGGCACTCCACTCCAGTGTTCTTGCCTGGAGAATCCCAGGGATGGGGGAGCCTGGTGGGCTGCTGGCTATGGGGCCACACAGAGTTGGACACAACTGAAGCGACTTAGCAGCAGCATTGGCGTTTGGGAGTGGAGGGGAGGTTTTGCTCTCGTTATCTGCTGTCATCCTCTTTTCTCTGTATGGCACTGTGATAGACCACTGCACTGTATCAGCTTCCCCCCTTCCTCAATTCTTGAGCTAACTTCAGTGACTGTTCTTGGATTTTAAGTGTGTATCTTGCTAAGAGTGAAATTGAGGTAATTTTAACTTAAATTCCACACAAGAAAAATATCCTATGTGTTCAGTCGCTCAGTCGTGTCCAACTCTTTGTGACCCCATGAATTGCAGCACGCCAGGCCTCCCTGTTCATCACCAACTCCCAGAGTTCACGCAGACTCATGTCCATCGAGTCAGTGATGCCATCCAGCCATCTCATCCTCTGTCTTCCCCTTCTCCTCCTGCCCCCAATCCCTCCCAGCATCAGAGTTTTTTCCAGTGAGTCAACTCTTCTCAGGAGGTGGCCAAAGTACTGGAGTTTCAGCTTTAGCATCATTCCTTCCAAAGAAATCCCAGGGCTGATCTCCTTCAGAATGGACTGGGTGGATCTCCTTGCAGTCCAAGGGACTCTCAAGAGTCTTCTCCAACACCACAGTTCAAAAGCATCAATTCTTCAGTGCTCAGCCTTCTTCACAGTCCAACTCTCACATCCATACATGACCACAGGAAAAACCATAGCCTTGACTAGATGGACCTTAGTCGGCAAAGTAATGTCTCTGCTTTTGAATATGCTATCTAGGTTGGTCATAACTTTCCTTCCAAGGAGTAAGCGTCTTTTAATTTCATGGCTGCAGTCACCATCTGCAGTGATTCTGGAGCCCAAAAAAATAAAGTCTGACACTGTTTCCACTGTTTCCCCATCTATTTCCCATGAAGTGATAGGACCAGATGCTATGATCTTCGTTTTCTGAATGTTGAGCTTTAAGCCAACTTTTTCGCTCTCCTCTTTCACTTTCATCAAGAGGCTTTTTAGTTCCTCTTCACTTTCTGCCATAAGGGTGGTGTCATCTGCATATCTGAGGTTATTAATATTTCTCCCGGCAATCTTGATTCCAGCTTGTGTTTCTTCTAGTCCAGCGTTTCTCATGATGTACTCTACATAGAAGTTAAATAAGCAGGGTGACAATATACAGCCTTGATGCACTCCTTTTCCTATTTGGAACCAGTCTGTTGTTCCATGTCCAGTCCTAACTGTTGCTTCCTGACCTGCATACAGATTTCTCAAGAGGCAGGTCAGGTGGTCTGGTATTCCCATCTCTTTCAGAATTTTCCACAGTTTATTGTGATCCACACAGTCAAAGGCTTTGGCATAGTCAATAAAGCAGAAATAGATGTGTTTCTGGAACTCTCTTGCTTTTTCCATGATCCAGCGGATGTTGGCAAGTTGATCTCTGGTTCCTCTGCCTTTTCTAAAACCAGCTTGAATGTCAGGGAGTTCACGGTTCACATATTGCTGAAGCCTGGCTTGGAGAATTTTGAGCATTACTTTACTAGCATGTGAGATGAGTGCAATTGTGCAGTAGTTTGAACATTCTTTGGCATTGCCTTTCTTTGGGATTGGAATGAAAACTGACATTTTCCAGTCCTGTGGCCACTGCTGAGATCTCCAAATTTGCTGGCATATTGAGTGCAGCACTTTCACAGCATCATCTTTCAGGATTTGAAACAGCTCAATTGGAATTCCATCACCTCCATTAGCTTTGTTTGTAGTGATGCTTTCTAAGGCCCACTTGACTTCACATTCTAAGATGTCTGGTTCTAGATTAGTGATCACATCATCATGATTATCCGGGTCGTGAAGATCTTTTTTGTATAGTTCTTCCGTGTCTTCTTGCCACCTCTTCTTAATACCTTCGGCTTCTGTTAGGTCCATACCATTTCTGTCCTTTATCGAGCCCATCTTTGCATGAAATGTTCCCTTGGTATCTCTAATTTTCTTGAAGAGATCTCTAGTCTTTCATAGTCTATTGTTTTCCTCTATTTCTTTGCATTGGTTGCTGAAGAAGGCTTTCTTATCTCTTCTTGCTATTCTTTGGAACTCTGCATTTAGATGCCTATATCTTTCCTTTTCTCCTTTGCTTTTTGCCTCTCTTCTCTTCACAGCTATTTGTTATTCCTATGTGTTACTCATGTCTAAATAGTTTGGTTTTTATCAGCAACTTGAGAAATCTATTCATTAAGAAGCTGCTTCCAATATCTTAAACAGAATGGTTAGACTTTTCAATATTTGGATAGTCAGATATCCAATAAGAATCGTATTTAAATGATGTCCGAACTTGGACCACTGTACAAATTACCCAATTATGGGTAGAATACTTGGTTAGCACGATTTTATAATCAGATACAAAGAGAAGTGGGATAAGGATCAGCAGAAAGGGTTTATTTTGTTGAAATAGACGGCAGTCTTTGTTGACTGTTCAGTGATGGTCACGTCTTAGCGTTTCGAGCCTTGCTTCTTGGTGCTGGGTTCTGCGTTGTATGCTATAGACGTGACACAGCTCCAGCTGACAGGCCTGCCAAGGTTAGTGTGCATTTCCTTCAGGCGGACCACTGAAGCTTCATGGTATGAAATATCAAGCTGGATTCATCCTCCAGGTCCCCTAAAGTAGAGGTGAGAGAAGACCTTGTGAAATACTATATGTTCTGTGTTTCACGCTCCATGTTTTATGAATGTAGATCTTATTTTTGTTGGGTTCTATTAGACCCACCCCACACCCAAGAAAATAAGGCAGAGTGAAGATATCAGGTAAAATAAACAATTGTATAACATCCTTATTTGTCTTGAAGATTGTATACATTTAAGAAGCCTGAAAATATTCTACATCTTCCTCCAGCTTTAATGATGGTTTGATGCTGCTTATTGCTGTTTGAAACTAAGCAAAAAGCAAGAATGGGATCATAAGGACACTAACTTAAGGGAGCAGGGACATATAGTTAAGATACTCTTAATATCTGTTCATATTTTCTGTGCTGATTGGAAGGGAAATGAGCACATTTTCTTTTACTGTATATGCTATGCTGTGCTTAGTCACTCAGTTATGACTGTAGCCCACCAGGCTCCTCTGTCATGGGGATTCTCCAGCCAAGAATACTGGAGTGGGTTGCCATGCCCTCCTCCAGGGGATCTTCCCAATCTAGGGATTGAACCCAGGTCTCCTGCATTGCTGGCCGATTCTTTACCATCTGAGCCAGCAAGGAAGCCCATGAGTACTGGAGGGGTAGCCTAACCCTTCTCCAGGGGATCTTCCCGACTCAGGGATCAAACCAGGGTCTCGGGCATTGCAGGCAAATTCTTTGCCAGCTGAGCTACCAGGGAAGCCCTTACTTGCTTTATAAACTCATATAGTTTATAAAGCAGAGCCACGTTTTATGTTATCTAACTCAGTTTTTCAGAGTTCATCACCTTCATTTCCATCTTCATTATTTGAGAGAGAGGGATTTTTTTTTTACTATTTATTTTTTATTGTGATATAGTTGATTTATAGTGTGTCAATTTCTGCTGTACAGCAAAATGACTTGGTTATACACATATATATCACACATTTTAAAAAAATATTCTTTTCCATTATGGTTTATCACAGTAAGCTGAATAGACTTCCTTGAGCTGTGTAGTAGGACCTTGCTGTGTATCCATTCTGTGTATAATAGTTTGCATTTACCAACCCCAAACTCCCAGTCCATCCCTCTCCCGCCCCCGTTCCCCTTTGTCAGCCGCAAGTCTGTTCTCCATATCTATGAATCTGTTTCTGTTTTGTAGGTAGGTTCGTTTGTGCCATATTTTAGATTCCACATATAAGTGATATAATACAGTATTTGTCTTTCTCTTTTTGACTGACTTCACTTAGTATGCTTATCTCTAGTTACATCTATATTGCCGCAAATGGCATTATTTCATTTTTATGGCTGAATAGTATTCCATTGTATATATGTGAACAAAATGTTCAGCCACTTGGTCATGTCTGACTCTTTGCAACCCTATGGACTGCAGGATGCCAGGCTTCCCTGTCCTTTACCATTTTCTGGAGTATGCTCAAACTCATTGAGTCCGTGATGCCATCCAATATCTTGACCTCTGTTGTCCCCTTCTCCTCCTGCCTTCAATCTTTCCCAGCCAGCATCAGGGCCTTTTCTAATGAGTTGGCTCTTTGCATCAATGTGGCCAAAGTATTGGAGCTTCAACATCAGTCCTACTGATGAATATTCAGGATTGATTTCCTTTAGGATTGACTGGGTTGATCTCCTTGCAGTCCAAGGGATTCTCAAGAGTCTTCTGCAACACTACAGTTCAAAAGCATCAATTCTTTGGCACTCAGCCTTCTTTATGGTCACCTCTGACATCCATACATGACAACTGGAAAAACCATAGCTTTGACTAGACAGACCTTTGTCGGCAAAGTAATGTCTCTGCTTTTTAATATGCTGTCTTGGTTGATCGTAGCTTTTCTTTCAAGGAGCAAGCATCTTTTGATTTCATGGCTGCAGTCACCATCTGCAGTGATTTTGGAGCCTGCCAAAATAAAGTCTGTCACAGTTTCCATTGCTTCCCCATCTATTTACCACGAAGTGATGGGACCTGATGCTATGATCTTAGTTTTTTGGATGCTGAGCTTTAAACCAGCTTTTTCACTCTTCTGTTTCACCTTCATCAAGAGGCTCTTTAGTTCTTCTTCACTTTCTGCCATAAGGGTGGTACATCTGCATATCTGAGGATATTGATTTTTCTCCGGGCAGTCTTGATTCCAGGTTGTGCTTTATCTAGCCCAGCATTTTGCATGATGTACTCTGCATATAACTTAAACAAGCAGGGTGACAATATATAGCCTTGATGTATTCCTTTCCCTATGGGGGTGCATGTATCTTTTTGAATTATAGTTACATCCAGGTATTCGCAGAGGTGGGGTGCTGGACCATGTATTGGCAACTCTATTTTTGGTTTTCTGAGGAACCACCATACTGTTTCCTCCATATTGACTTTGTGAGTTTACATTCTCACAACAGTGTAGGAGGGCTTCCTTTTCTCCACACCCTCTCCAATGTTTTGTTATTTGTTGACCTTTTGATGATGGCCATTCTGACCAGTGGACTGGATATTTCACCCGGCATCCAGCCAGCTATGTGGCCCACATGCTGTGGATGGCCCCCATGGTGTCACTGGGTGCATAGCACTGGGCTTTGAGGCCTGAGACTTGGCACAGGTGGGCACCACGGGCCCGTGCCAGCCAGCTTCCACCATCCTTGCAGCTTCCTCTGGGTTCTCCACTTTCTCCCTTTCTGAGCCTGGCAGGGCTTTTGGCTGCAAACAACAAAAATTCCTGTAGCTAGTTTAAGCAGAAGGGGATGAATTAAAGGATGTTAGTTAGGTAGAATCCCAGGGACAGGGGAGCCTGGTGGGCTGCCGTCTGTGGGGTCGCACAGAGTCGGACATGACTGAAGCGACTTAGCAGCAGCAGCAGTTAGGTGGTTCACAGAATTTCTGGGAGGGACCAAGTGTCAAGCTTGGGTGTTGTGGAACCAGGAAGAGAGCCAGACCACATGGCAGGACTGTTCTAGCAGGAAAAGCACGGCTCCCTGCTTGGGCCCAGGGCTTCAGGAGAGACCTCAAGCACCATGCTGTCTTCCCCAGCTCTCACTACCAGGCTGGTTTGCGATAGGTGAGCCCTGCCCACTTCTGCCTCCAGGTCCAGTTGGTGAGAATGAATTCCCGTACCTGCACTCTGGCTGCAGGGGATTCTGAGAAATATGGTTTTTCCAATTTTCTGCTCCGTGGAGGTTGGTGAGCCAGTTTCCATGTCTACCACACATGACCCCTCCTTTTCCTAAGCTCCAGTCTGGACTGCACTCTACCAGGACCAGATCGGGAGCATTTGTCCTTAGTACCTGGTGCCTCCGTGGGTACAGAGCAACACTTCTTTGCTCCCTGAGTGCTGGGTCCTGCTTGCCTTGCTCTCCTTCTCCAGCTGTAGCTGGTACAGCCAACAGTGAGTTGGGTAAACTATTCAACTCCACCATCCAGCACAGCTGTATTTTCCCAAGTTATATTTTAATAGCAGAAGCCTTTCCTTGGGTGTTGGGTGTGCTAGGTGGAGACGGCATGGAGGGAGGGCTAGCGAAGGGGTGCTTCCGCGCCCAGAGGCCCTCTCTTCAGCCAGGGCTCTCGTCTTTGGGTCCCACTGTGATGACAGAAGGAACAAGTGAGAAAAGTGTCAGCATCTTTCTTGGGTCAAGAACCCTGTTCCTTCGAGCCACATCTCTTTTATTTAGTGTCTTGGCAAGCAGAAGGTATCTGTTGTGCTACGGTGAAGTCAGCCTCCTGTGTCCCTAGTCACGTCTCCCATTTTATTGATTACTTTAAACTATCTTTGTTATTTTTTTTTGTACAAGGGCTATCACCTAGCTGGAGGTCATAGACCCACATATGCCTTTGGAAAACATCTTAGTGTGTGCACAAGCAGTATTCTAAACTTGCACTGATCCGGCGTTCCGAAGTCCACACTATGTGTTTCCTTAGCTTAGCAGGGCATGACAACCCCAGCTGATCAACCCGATGTACTTTTACTTATTTGGGTTATGCTGTATTGCTAAATTTTGCTTTTATTCTTTTCCCATGGTGACTTTCTCATGGTGAAGCCAGAGCAACAGGTGGCTGGCTGACTATTAACCCCTGCAGTCCAGTGATTAAGACTTCACCTTCCAGTGCAGGGAGTACGGGTTCGATCCCTGGTCAGGGAGTGAAGATCCCACCCCATGCCTTGCAGCCAAACAACCAAAACACAAAAAACAGAAGCAGTATTGTAATAAATTCAATGAAGAGTTTAAAAAGGGGCCACATCAAAAAAAAAATTTTTTTTTTAACCAAATTAGAATCACTAAAGAAGAACTGTACAAAAAAGATCTTCATGACCCGGATAATCACGATGGTGTGATCACTCATCGAGAGCCAGACATCTTGGAATGTGAAGTCAAGTGGGCCTTAGAAAGCATCACTACGAGCAAAGCTAGTGGAGGTGATGGAATTCCAGTTGAGCTGTTTCAAATCCTGAAAGATGATGCTGTCAAAATGCTGCACTCAATATGCCAGCAAATTTGGAAAACTCAGCAGTGGCCACAGGACTGGAAAAGGGCAGTTTTCATTCCAATCCCAAAGAAAGGCAATGCCAAAGACTGTTCAAACTACCGCACAATTGCACTTATCTCACATGCTAGTAAAGTAATGCTCAAAATTCTCCAAGCCAGGCTTCAGCAATACATGAACCATGAACTTCCTGATGTTCAAGCTGGTTTTAGAAGAGGCAGAGGAACCAGAGATCAAATTGCCAACATCCACTGGATCATGAAAAAAGCAAGAGAGTTCCAGAAACACATCTATTTCTGCTTTATTGACTATGCCAAAGCCTTTGACTGTGTGGATCACAATAAACTGTGGAAAATTCTGAAAGAGATGGGAATACCAGACCACCTGACCTGCCTCTTGAGAAATCTGTATGCAAGTCAGGAAGCAACAGTTAGAACTGGACATGGAACAACAGACTGGTTCCAAATAGGAAAAGGAGTGCATCAAGGCTGTATATTGTCACCCTGCTTATTTAACTTCTATGCAGAGTACATCATGAGAAACACTGGACTGGAAGAAGCACAAACTGGAATCACGATTGCCGGGAGAAATATCAATAACCTCAGATATGCAGATGACACCACCCTTATGGCAGAAAGTGAAGAGGAACTAAAAAGCCTCTTGATGAAAGTGAAAGAGGAGAGCGAAAAAGTTGGCCTAAAGCTCAACATTCAGAAAACGAAGATCATGGCATCTGGTCCCATCACTTCATGGGAAATAGATGGGGAAACAGTGGAAACAGTGTCAGACTTTATTTTTTTGGGCTCCAAAATGACTGCAGATGGTGATTGCAGCCATGAAATTAAAAGACACTTACTCCTTGGAAGAAAAGTTATGACCAACCTAGATAGCATATTCAAAAGCAGAGACATTATTTTGCCGACTAAGGTCCATCTAGTCAAGGCTATGGTTTTTCCAGTGGTCATGTATGGATGTGAGATTGGACTGTGAAGAAGGCTGAGTGCCGAAGAATTGATGCTTTTGAACTGTGGTGTTGGAGAAGACTCTTGAGAGTCCCTTGGACTGCAAGGAGATCCACCCAGTCCATTCTGAAGGAGATCAGCCCTGGGATTTCTTTGGAAGGAATGATGCTAAAGCTGAAACTCCAGTACTTTGGCCACCTCATGAGAAGAGTTGACTCATTGGAAAAGACTCTGATGCTGGGAGGGATTGGGGGCAGGAGGAGAAGGGGACGACAGAGGATGAGATGGCTGGATGGCATCATGGACTTGATGGATGTGAGTCTGAGTGAACTCCGGGAGTTGGTGATGGACAAGGAAGCCTGGCATGCTGCGATTCATAGGGTCGCAAAGAGTCGGACACGACTGAGCAACTGAACTGAACTGAATGACAAAAATTCACTGATTCCCAGTGATTGACACTAAAAATTCTGTTCCTAACACAGGAATCCTGTTTGGGGTGTGTGTGTGTGTTTCTTTGAATTTTATTTTTTTCTAACCAAGAATTCTTTTCCCTGTGATTTATTCACTTAACAACTTTCATTTTTAACATACAGCAGTGTTGATTATATTAGTCATCTTGTACATTACACCCCTGCTGCTAAGTTGCTTCAGTCATGTCCCACTCTGTGTGACCCCATAGATGGCAGCCCACCAGGCTCCCCCATCCCTGGGATTCTCCAGGCAAGAACACTGGAGTGGGTTGCCATTTCCTTCTCCAATGCAGGAAAGTGAAAAGTGAAAATGAAGTCGCTCAGTTGTGCCCAACTCTGTGCGACCCCATGGACTGCAGCCTACCAGGCTCCTCCGCCCGTGGGATTTTCCAGGCAAGAGTACTGGAGTGGGGTGCCATTGCCTTCTCCAACATTACACCCCTAGGACTTACTTATCTTATAGATAGAAGTTTGTACCTTTTTATCACCTTGATCCAGTTCGCCTTCTACCTACTCCCCACTTCTGATAACCACAAATCTCTTCTCTTTCTCCATGAGTTTGTTTGTTTGAAGTATAATTAACCCACAACACTGTGTTAGTTCCTGGTACACCGCATAGTGATTTGATTTTTTCAAAATGATCACCATTGTTGTGTTGTTGTTCAGTCGCTTTGCAACTGCATGGACTACACACAGCAGGTTTTCCTATTCTTCACTATATCCCAGAGTTTGCTCAGACTCACGTCCATTGAGTCAATGATGCCATCCAACCATCTCATCCTCTGTTGTCCCCTTCTCCTCCTGCCCTCAGTCTTCCCCAGCATCAGGGTCTTTTCCAGAGAGTTGGCTCTTCGCATCAGGTGGCCGGAGTATTGGAGCTTCAGCTTCATCAGTCCTTCCAATGAATTATTTAGGGTCGATCTCCTTTAGGATTGGCTGGTTTGATCTCATTTTGAAAAGGAAGACTTTATAAGTGGATGCTATGTGTCTCAGGGGAAACTGAAGCTTTTGGAGGATGGAAGTCAACATGAGTGTAACTTGATGGCATTTGGTGCCATGGCTAACCCCATTTCCTTAGAGGAAGAAACTGAGGCAGTAAATCAGAGGTTGGTTTTGTTCCAGCTGGAAGCTCAGTTGACATCAAGCCCTGCACTGTGTACAGTGCCCCTTCTTGACATAGAAAGCTGGTGAAGCAAACCTGAATCCAGTCTAGCAGCCTCAGTAATTCTGACAAGTGCTTGTAAGGGAGGTGGGGGCAGCATGAAATATTTACAGGGAGCCTGGTGGGGATTAGCATATACAGAGGTTGAGTTGAGCAAAATGTAGGGCACACAGAAAGCCTCAAGTGGTGAAAATGTGCTTGGTTGTTGGGAGAGAGGCAAAGTTTTTTGAAAAGCGCTAGGGGGCCCTTTGCTGGATACCTTTACTTTCTCGACGAAGTAAGTTGGATGTTTCCAGAACTGTGCAGAGATGCAAAGGAATATTGGGAAGAGATGGCACCTACCCGCCTATTGCTTACGCTCTAGTTGGAAGATTTTCTCTTGATAATTTGATTTACTTTTATTTGGGGCTGTGTGGGTCTTTGCTGCTGCTCAGGTTTTTCTCTAGTTGCAGCAAATGGGGGCTGCTCTGTAGTTGCAGTGCACGGGCTTCTCATTGCTGTGCTTCTCTTGTTGCAGGGCACGTGGGCTCAGTAGTTCTGGTGCACGGGCTTTGTTGTTCCACAGCATGTGGCATCTTCTCAGACCAGGGATCGAACCCACGTCCCCTGCATTGGCAGGCAGATCCTCTTCCATGGAGCTACCAGGGAAGCCCCTGGAAAAATTTCTTTCCCTTTGAAATTGCCAGATTTTCTTAGATTGCAGCTGTCGAGTTCACGCCATGAGAAAGGATAACCATGAGCCTACTCTATTGGGCCCTTTCTAGACCAGCTTCAGCCTCGTGTCTCCTTAGATTTTGCTTGTTGCTTGCCCCCCACCTAGTTAGCCAGGTCACCAGCCACAGAGCTGTGTCAGCTGGTGTTCCCTGCAGAGGCAGGGAACCCTGAGGCTGAGGGTCTCCTCTGTTCCTTGCTGCTCATGCTCTGGGCTCTCAGCCAAGTGAACCATCATCCTCTGAGTCTTGTATTCAGACATTTCAGCCTAAAGGCAGGCGAACTTACCCAACTCTTTCCCCGAGAGACGGCATTGCTGGGTTTGACAGAAACACCCTGAAGGCTTATGAGCACATCATTTGATCCCTGTACAGGCCAGAGTGTCACAGACTGGCAGCTGAGGATGTGAGAGTTCTGATCTCTCTGTGTACTGGGGTATCTATGTGTGTGTGTGTGCATGTGCGTGTGCTGGGGTGTGTGTGTGTTAACTGATTTTTCATTTTTCTTTGTTTCAACACTCATCTTCAGTAGAAACAAATATTATTCTCAGACATGGTTTTGAAAAAACAGATCAAAGGACCAGCAGTGTGCAGACAGGTTCAGGAACACTTGGCCTTCTCTGAGCACGGTCCTGTTTTCCACTCAGTCAGCAGAGAAATTTTCCTTTTTATAGCGCACCTTTGAACCAGGGATTTGTTCAGTAATCTTTTATTCAGAGCCTCTTGTTTTGAGGAAGAGTTGATTGGAGGTTGGTCCCTGGTGGCTCAGACAGTAAAGAATCTGCCTGCAATGCAGGAGACCTGGGGATCCCTGGGTCAGGAAGATCCCCTGGAGGGAGGGCATGGCAACCCACTCCAGTATTCTTGCCTGGAGAATCTCATGGACAGAGGAGCCTGGCGGGCTACAGTCCATGGGGTCGCAAGAGTCGGACACGACTTAGCGGCTAAACCACCACGTGGCAGGGGCTGGAGACATCTCCACGTGCACGTGTTGAGGGGCTTGTAGGGAGAAGGTATGGACCACCATATGCTCCTGTTGTTCACAAAAGTGCTTATGACATCTAAAGAGTTATCCTTGGAAGGAAAACAACTGTTTGGGTTTTGGGAGGCTGGCTTTTTTTCCCCATGTGTTTTCCCGGACATTTTCTGCGTGTATGTACAAAGTAAAAAACCTTCATAATCAGTCCATTCTGGGATCTTGGTGTCTGTGTTGGCAGCTGTGGTTGCCCTGCCTGAAGTGGGCACATCTCCCTGGCGTCATTCAGAGACTGTTGGCTGGACCCAGGGGTTGACCTCTCCACCCCATTGCAGTTGTGTGGGATGGGAGGGCGCCTCTCTGTGCCCTCAGTCAGGTACAGAGGCCTGATTTCAACTCCCACCGGTTCCTGATTGCCTTTGAGCAAGAGGTGAACAAACACACCTGGGCCACCTTTGTGCTGCTTCACACCCCGGGCACTGGCTGTCCCAGGCCAGCAAGTGAGCCCTGTGAGCTAAGTGTGGGTTCCTGTGCCTTCTGACACCTTCCCCCATTCTCATTCAGGTGCATCTATTTTTAGAAAGAGCTTGTCCTGATTTGAGTGTCACTTTTGCAAGGCTGTGACCGGCACGTGGTCAGCTGTTTTCTTCAAGGATCCCCAGGTGTTCGTTGATGCCAGTTCTTTGGAGGCTTTGTCGTCTGCAGAGTGCTGCAGGTGCAGAAACCACCCACCCAGCTGTCCTTGGGTGAGAAGATTTTGTTTGGCTGGAGATACAACTCAGTGTCTGGATGCCTGGAGAAGGGCAGGAGCCCCAGGAGGGAAGGGGCGGTTTAGCTGAGTGTGAAACAGGACAGAGGTATGTGCCTCCGATCAACATCAGTCAGTGTTTATGGAGGGTCCTTGTGCTGATGGTCACAATGGGAGGTCCACTTTGTGCAGAACTCTTTATAAACTCAATAGCAATGTTCGCCACCATGGGAAACATCGAAGTAAAACCTTGGCAAAGACAGGCACTACCCCTTGGCTGAGGGTGGGCACACAGCCCCCTGCTGGGAAGGATAAAAGAAACCAGGGATTCTGGATGAAAGATGGGGTCAGCCAGCAGAAGGGCTCAGTGGCCGTTAGTCAGGAGTTTGCACTGGACCCAGAGAAACGGGGAGTCATAGGATTAGAATGTTTATGTCATTTGACACCTGCCAGGTACAGACTATTGTAAACCAAAGGCCAAAGAGAACCAGGAAGGAAATCAAGAATAGGATCACTCTGGGCCTTCCCTGGACTCCAGTGGTTGGGACTCCATGCTTCCGCTGCAGGGGCACGGGTTCAGTGGCTGGCTGATTGGGGAATTAGGAACTAATGCGTGCTGAGTGGTGCAGCCAAAAAAAATATTGGGGTCCCTTTCTACTGGAGGATTCATGGAGAGAAAAGAGAAGTTCTGAAAGGAATTTCTAGGAGCTCAGAGTGGAGGTGCCCATGAGGCTGAAGGGAGAGGTTTGGAGCTGGGTAACTGGTTACTGGCATATTCAGCGGCCAGAGTCACCTCTCTAGGTGGAAGCAGCTAGGGTGGAGGACACAGAGCTTCTGGAACTGAAAAGTTCAGTCATAGAGTCATCTGGAAACCATTCAGGGGCATCATTCTGGATGTTTCAGAAGTCTCCCCAAGGACTGTGATAGTAAGCCCTGGAAAGGACAAAGATGCATCATGGCTCCCCGCGGGTTCTTGAGTCTCTTAGACATAGCCTGTCATTTTGAACAGCATACCTAACAGCGCCGCTTCAGGCTTCTCCTTTGATTTCTAGGGTCGCCTTGGTCTTTACGTTTGTTTTTTCTTCCATTTCTTCATCAGTAAAAAACGGATTAAGACCTGGCTCATCCTTAACCTGACAGGAAATAATTTGGAAAATAAAATAGATGAAGCCCTTGGTGCTCCTGAGAAGGAAAGTATAATTCCCTTCTGAGGGGGAGCCCTGATCTCACTGGTGACATGAGGAGTTACCCAGAGAATGCCCAGGATGGTTTTCAATAGAATTCCGTGTCGGTGTTTCTGTGTGGCTTTTTAGGGAAACCCTTGGGCAGCATGTGGTTCCCTCTTTCCTCCTCTTATCATGTCAGCAGTGGCCTGATTGGAGCTGGCAGCCCCTCTGGGGGAGGCACAGCTCTGACTTCTGGGTCTTTAAACACCACCCTTCCCTGAGCACTCTGCTTTCCTTCCCGGAGTCCCCTTTGTCACTTTCAATTAAGCCAGGAACTTGTGGAATGAGGACAAGCCATGTATAATTTGGTTAGTGATCTAAATAAGCCAGAACAGCAGAGAGGAAACGTAAATATGAAGAAATAGGAGTGGAGTGAATAGGTTTTATACAAGCATTACTATAACCACGGTTTTCTGGGTGATCTAAAACGTTACCATCTCTCTCTTTAAGCATGAGTTTGAGCAAATTCCAGGAGATGGTGAAGGACAGCGAAGCCTGGCATGCTGCAGTTCATGGGGTCACAAAGAGTTGGACACCCCTTAGCAGCTGAATAACAACAAGGAGCCTGGTGCCTGAGAGGAAAGAACAATGCATTTGTAAATAGACAGACCTGATTTAGGTGGAAATTTGAATCCTCACTCTCCCCCAATCAGTGATTTAGGGAGGTTCCTTAAACTCTTGCATATTCCATTCTGTACTCTGGGCTATCAACCTGCTCCGTTAAGCATCTAGCTCTCTGTCGTTGTTCAGTCGCTCAGTCATGTCTGACTCTTGAGACCCCATGGACTGCAGCACACCAGGCTTCCCTGTCCTCCTCCCAGAGTTTGCTCAAACTCATCTCCGAGTCAGTGATGCCATCCAACCATCTTGTCCTCTGTCGTCCCTTTCTCCTCCTTCCTTCAGTCTTTCCCAGCTTCAGGGTCTTTTCTAATGAGTTGGCTTTTGCATCAGGTGGCCAAAGTATTATGCTTCAGTATCAGTCCATCCAGTGAATATTCAGGGTTGGTTTCCTTTAGGATTGACTGGTTTGATCTCTTTTCAATACAAGGGATTCTCAAGAGTCTTTTGCAACACCACAGTTCAAAAGCATCAATTCTCCGGTGTTCAGTCTTCTTTATGGTCAACTCTCATATCCATCCATGACTACTGGAAAAACCATAGCTTTGACTAGACAGACTTTTGTCAGAAAAGTAGTGTCTCTGCTTTTTAATATGTCGTCTAGGTTTGTTATAGCTTTTCTTCCAAGGAGCAAGTGTCTTTTAACTTCATGGCTGCAGTCACCATCCACAGTGATTTTGGAGCCCAAGAAAATAAAGTCTGTCACTGTTGCCAAAGTTTCCCCATCTATTTGCCATGAAGTGATGGGACCAGATGCCATGATCTTCGTTTTCTGAATGTTGAGCTTTAAGCCAACTTTTTCACTCTCCTCTTTCACTCTCCTCTTTGCTCTTTAGTTCCTCTTAGCTTTCTTCTATAAGGGTGGTGTCATCTGCATATCTGAGGTTATTGATTTCTTCTGGCATTCTTGATTCCAGGTTGTGCTTCATCCAGCCCAGGATTTCACATGATGTATTCTGCATATAAGTTAAATAAGCAGGGTGACAATATACAGCCTTGATGTACTCCTTTCCCAATTTGGAGCAAGTCCATTCCATGTCTGGTTCTAAATGTTATTTCTCTACCTGCATACAGGTTTCTCAGGAGTCAGGTAAGGTGGTCTGGTATTCCCATCTCTTGAAGAGTTTTTCACAGTTTGTTGTGATCCATACAGTCAAAGGTGTCAGCATAGTCAATGAAGCAGAAGTAGATGTTTTTCTAGAATTCTGTAGCTTTTTCTATGCTCCAATGGATGTTGGCAATTTGATCTCTGGTTCCTCTGCCTTTTCTAAATCCAGCTTGAACATCTGGAAGTTCTCAGTTCACGTACTGTTGAAGCCTAGCTTGAAGGATTTTAAGCATTACTTTGCTAGCATGTGAAATGAGTGCAATTGTGTTGTAGTTTGAACATTCTTTGGTATTACGCTTCTTTAGCATTGGAATGAAAACTGACATTTTCCAGTCCTGTGGTCACTGCTGAGTTTCAAATTTGCTGGCATATTGAGTGCAGCACTTTCACAGCATCATCTCTTAGGATTTGAAATAGCTCAACTGGAATTCCATCATCTCCACTAGCTTTGTTCGTAGTGATGCTTCCTAAGGCCCTAACTGTCGACTCTAGGTGAGTGATCACACCATCATGGTTATCCGAGTCATTAAGATCTTTTTTCTATAGTTCTTCTGTGTATTCTTGCCACCTCTTCTTAATATCTTCTGCTTCTGTTAGGTCCATACCATTTCTGTCCTTTATCGAGCCCATCTTTGCATGAAATGTTCCCTTGGTATCTCTAATTTTCTTGAAGAGATCTCTAGTCTTTCCCATTCAATTGTTTTCCTCTATTTCTTTGCATGGTTCTCTGTCGATCTGTTGGAGTCTGGTATTATCTTTGTGATTTAGATTATGAAAGTGTGAGTCACTCATTTGTGTCTGACTCTTTGCGACCCTCTGGACTGTAGCATGCCAGGCTCCTCTGTCCATGGGATTTTTCCAAGCAAGAATACTGGCATGGGTAGCCATTCCCTTCTCCAGGGGATCTTTCTGACCCAGGGATCAAACCTGGGGCTCCCATATTGCAGGCAGACTCTTTACCATCTGAGCCAGCAGAGAAACCCTCGATTATGAAGGCCCTATGCAAACTTTTTTCATAGGTCTTACAATTAAATTTCAGTTGGTCAATACTAGCAGGCCCACACATTCCTAGTGGAGCAAATACAAATTAAAGAGACTTTACCCCATGGCCACCCTCCACAGAGGTATTAGAAGTTACATGCTTTGGCTGCTGTTCTGATTGCCAGAATTTGCATTGTTATAGGCTTGCAAGGCACATTCTTGTGTCTTTTGTTTTTAAACTCTTTTAGATAAGTTTGAGACCTGGAAGTCACCATTGCTTGATTCCCATGGGAAATCTCCAATTATTTAGAGAAATTCTTCTTGTGGGGGGAAACAAATAAGTGATTGTTTGCAGGCTCATAGAAAGAAATTTCCATACGTGACCCAGCTTCCTCACTAGCGCTCTGAAAGCTGAGGTTGGGGAAGTCAAGCTCCTACTGCCACAGAACCAGACGTGATTCTAAGAGAAAGAGTCTTCCTGGTAAAGATGAGAAATACTTTCAAAATACAGCTGAGCCCAAACATGTCGTTGAGCATTTAGTGGGTTTTGATAGATTTCTTCCTCCAAGGCTTTCACTCCACCCTTCCCCACTTGAGTAGGAAAGTTAATAATTTTTCATCCTAACGTAGACTTGGTAAGCTTAGGGGACTGTGTATTTTTGTGAAGAGGAATTATTTTGAGATCTGGAAATAACAGAAGGGTGCAGTAAACCTTTAGAACTCTGAGCACTGTGGGGAATTTGGGGAATTCCATTGCCACTGTTAAGCTTACAAGCTTACAGAAGAAAAGACAGACATGGAGGGAAGGAATTGGCTGTTACAGAAACTACTTTAAAAAAAAAAAAACAGATTTCCAGCTCACACAGGTTACACCAGCCCTTCCGAAATGCACTTGCAGCCTGGTCGCAGGTGTGGGGCGTGCATTGGGTGTACACTCTGAAGAAGCATAGCTCAGCGGCTTCCCTTGACTGCTTAGCACCTTGGCAAGATGCTAAGCTTATTCTCCAGATGTTGGGAACCACCCAGAACTCAGCCTCCTGCTTCTGAGCCTTCTAGAATGTGTGTATACTCCTGCAGTCTGTGTGCATTTAGGATGTACCTCGCTCAGCAGAGTCACTATGGAGTATTTAACCATCGATGACACAGGCTTTCCTGGTGGCTCAGTGGTGAAGAATCCTCCTGCCAATGCAGGAGACATGGCTTTGATCCCTGGGTCAGGAAGATCCTCTGGAGAAGGAAATGACAACCCACTCCGGTATTCTTGCCTGGGAAATCCTGTAAACAGAGCAGTCTGGTGGGCTACAATGTATGGAGTCACGGAAGAGTCTGATACAACAATGCGACTAAACAACAATCCATCCACCCTGCCTTCAGTTTCTGAGAACCAAATGAGTGGCTACTTCGACTACTGGACAATAGCAGTGTAGTCAGAATAAAATATCAAGAGTGGGAGATTCCAAGCCCACCATATTTGTTTCCTTGTGTAGAGTCTTAATGGAGTTGTGACTGTTGACTTTGTCATGGGCTCCAAGCCGGTGTGGGCAGCAGTGTGATCCTGAACCCGGCTGGCAGCAGTCCATTCCAGCGGGTCTGTTTAACAAGCCTGGCATCTGGCATGCTGTGTTTCCTGTGATGGTGCCAGGTTAGGTGGGTTGGGCTGGAACACAATTGCCTCCAGGTGCGGCAAGCACAAGGAATAGCCCACTTTCTTCTCCTCTGCGAAAGGAGGAGTGTGAAATGGTGGGAAAAACATCAAAACCAAGAAGCAGCCTTTACTTAAGACCCACATCCTCGGGAAAGTTTGTCCTGCTTGTGCCAGTCCATGATGACCCCTCCCTTGGAATTCCTGATCCTCATTACCTTTATCCATCATTTCCCATTCAGCATGCTTGCTCACCCCAATGGGAACCTTTTCATGTAGACAGAGTCTCTTCTGCCCCAAATGCTTAGAGGAGGCCCTTTATTCATTTGTTTTATCTATTTACTTACATTTGACCATGCTGGGTCTTTGTTGCTGTGCTCGGGCTTTTGAGTGGGGGCTATAATGTAGTAGTGCACGGGCTTCTTACTGTGGTGGCTTCTCTTGTGAAGCTTGGTCTCTAGGGCCTCAGTAATTGTAGTACGTGGGCTTAGTTGACCCATGATTTGTGAGATCTTACTGGAGCAGGGATCAAACCCACGTCCCCTGCTTTGGCAAACGGATTCTTAACCACAGGACCACCAGGGAAGTTCCAGGAGGCTCTTCTTAATTACTCTTTGATTCTGGTTTTAAGAGTTAATCTCATAGACACTAATAAGACCATATACTGAAGCTTTGGGGAACTGTCTGCAGGGATGCTCCTGAAACTGATTTCTTAGAGATGCCAGGGCCTTGAGAAGAGTTAGAGATCTCCAGCTGCAGGTGGCCGTGACATTGGCTAAGAAGTGCGTTGTTCCCTCTGCCCCTCTGAGTGTGAGTAACCACAGACTTCCATGATCTGGTCCAGGGAGTCCTCAAGTTGGGGCAGGATTCACAGGAGTGAGTTCAAGTTGTGATGGGGCTGGATTCAACTGGTAACCAAGACCTCTGGCTGGTGGGTCACTAGAGTCCAGGAAGGTGTAAATGCCTTGATGTGAGGGCATATACTGTTCCAGATTTTTCTGGGCTGTTGCTGCTAAGTCGCTTCAGTCGTGTCCGACTCTGTGCAACCCCATAGACGGCAGCCCACCAGGCTCCTCCATCCCTGGGATTCTCCAGGCAAGAACACTGGAGTGGGTTGCCATTTCCTTCTCCAATGCATAAAAGTGAAAAGTGAAAGTGACGTCACTCAGTCGTGTCCAACTCTTAGCGAGCCCATGGACTGGAGCCTACCAGGCTCCTCCGTCCATGGGATTTTCCAGGCAAGAGTACTGGAGTGGGATGCCATCGCCTTCTCCGTTTCTCTGGGGCATTTGGTCATTTATGCAAGTTATAAAGGCTTTCTGCTCCTCTGAAGTTAGGTTTTCTTTGCCCTGAAGTGATTGGTCCTTTTCTCCATCTGTGTCCAGAAGAGACATGTGTATCTTTTTTCATGGACTGACCTAATCCTCATTAATGGGCCTTGATTCTGAAAAGTTGACCTGAAATGACCAGTAGCCCTAAGAGACCGCTGTCCTTGTCCAGGAACCAGGTCCTGGGACTTATCCGTGTACTTCCTGTTCCCCACCTGTGCACTTCCTGTTCCATTACAGTTTCTTATCCCAGTGTGAACTCTCTTGGCATTGATCCATCCTTACACAGGGCAGTTCACTCCTAAAGAACACTGGGCAATTTCAGTGTACCCATGTTCATTTAGATGTGGAGACCAGCTCTGAGAAAGAGAAAAGGGCCCCAGCCCCTGAAGGATGGGGACTGAGTTAGGGGGAGTTACCACTTTTCTGCACACAAAGGGAAGTTTAAACCAAAAAAATGTCCTATACCGAAGGCGTGCCAAGGAGAACACCTGAAAGTTTTTCAGAAAGTCCTTAAAGCACCTGTTATTGATGATAAGCTATGTTATAAAAAGATAAGAATGAGAACTGATTGATAACATAAGATTTGGACACACCAGTTAGAAGGAGAGCTGGTATACAAATTTCTATAACTTATTTGACAATGGAGTCCTCCTTCATAGGATATCTCCTCAAACTGATACTTTATAGAGTTTTTTTTTTTTTAAGCTAAAGTTATTAGAAAGATTATGAAGAAAGAATCCTTGAGGGGAAAATTCAAAAGGACAGTGAAATTGTGTTAAGGATATTAGTTGAGAGTTTTGTCGTTTTTCCGTTTGTTTACTGGAACCTGGGCGCATGCCAGGTTTTGAAGGGAAATATAAGAGGGAACTTTTCAATAAACATTGATCCAGTAGTTATAAGGAAACCAGTGCCAGCAAGGTGAACATCCCCCACCCCTGCTCAGAAGCTTCTGAGAAGCTGTGAACCCACCCCTTTGCTGCAGGATTCAGCTCAGAGCTTTTGGAATTTTGAATCTGGATGCTTTAGGAAGGACATGCCTTTTGCCTAACCTGCTTTTCTCTTTCAATTTCCTGCACCCTGACAGCTTTTGTGCTTGTAGTCCCTAGAATGGGAAGCCATCATCATAGCAATGAACAGTATAATATAAGGCTTTAAGAACCTGTATGATTTGTTGTTTGTTGAAGAGGGGTGTCTAATGCATCGTTGGGTGTTTGGCAGCAACTCTGGCCTCTACCCACTAGAAGCCAGTAACAACCCCTCCTCCTCCCTGTAGGGGAAAGGCACTGGTTTATGTGCAAACACAGATACACGAAAAAGAGCAGCAGCTAACATGTTTCCTGATGTAGTCATTGGAGGGAGATCAAGAATGGCTTTATTCTTTGGGCATGAGAATTTATCAGAACAATGAGGAACTATCAAGCCGCTCTTATGTGTTTACTATTGGATGTCTCAGTGGCATCCAATGGTAAATACATAAGATTACATTAGATTGAAGGGATCAACAACTGAAGAAGGGAGGGTAGTTGGAGTCAAAGCCAGGTAGCAGCCAGGCACAGGTAAAAGATTTAAGAGGTGGAGGATCTCGCCACCAAATGTGAGAGGAGTTGGCAGTGATTCATCTGTGCTTGAGTGACTTTTGCAGATGTTCAGCCACTAAGTCGTATCCGACTCTTTGCAACCCCATGGACTGCAGCACGCCAGACTTCTGTGTCCTTCACCATCTCCCAGAGTTTGCTAAGACTCATATCCACTCAGTCAGTGATGTTATCTAACCATCTCATCATCTGCCACCCCCTTTTCCTTTTGCCTGCAATCTTGCCCAGCATCAGAGTCTTTTCCAGTGAGTCAGCTCTTTGAATCAGGTGGCCAGAGTATTGGAGCTTCAGCATTACTCCTAATGAATATACAGGGTTGATTTCCTTGAGGATTTGTGGCAGGAAGGGGAACCCCTTCCAGAGCCCGAAACTGGGCTCTTGTCTAACGATCAGAAATGAGTCTGAGGAGACACATTTGCTGACAAAGCAAGAGATTTTATTGGGAAAGGGCACCCTGGGTGGAGAGCAGTAAGGGAACCCAGGAGAACAGCTCTGTCACATGGCTTGCAGTCTCGGGTTTTATAGTGATAGGATTAGTTTCTGGGTTGTCCTTAGCCAATCATTCTGACTCAGAGTCCTTCCTGGTGGTGCACGCCTTGTTCGGCCAAGATGGATGCCAGAGAGAAGGATTCTGGGAGGTGGTCGTACAGGTGGTGTCTCCCTTCCACCTTTCCCGAACTCTTCTGGTTGGTGGAGGGTTATTAGTTCCCTGTTCCTTACCAGGACCTCCTATCCTAAAACAATTCTTGCAAATAGTTACTATGGTGCCTGGCCAGGGTTGGTGGTTTCAATCAGGGTGGTTTCAATCAGAGTGCTTCCCCTAACAGATTGACTGGCTTGATCTCCTTGCTGTTCAAGACCCTCTAAAGAGTTCTTGAGTGAGTGGGGATTGACATTAATCAAAAGAGGAAGTATACAAGAAGGAACCAGGTGACAGAGAACATGATGGGTTTTATTTCAGGCCCTTCTGAGTTTGAGATGCCTGAAAGACGTCTCATTGGAGCTGGGCAGGAGGAAGGCAGAGATCTGGGTCTGAAACTCTAAACAGAGATGGAGGTTGAGGAGCAGGCACCTCTTCCTTGGTTGTTATTGTCATAGGTGTAGAAGGGATAAGCCAGGGAAGAGGAAAAGAGAGAAATGCGGGTGCTTCTTCAGCTACCCTGGCCCTCCAGGAGGGAGGAGAGAGGTCAAGGATGAAGGCTGAGAAATGATGGTCAGAGAGCTGGGAAGCTCTGTCCACCAGCAATGTAGGATCTTGTTAGACACATTTAACAGCTGAAAATCAGTTCTCTATATAATTAAGGACCAAAAAAAAAAGCATGATGGCATCTGTATATGCTGCTGAAGTGGAGTGAGGTGAAAGGTTATGTGAGCTCTTAAGAGGGCTTTGTGGAGGAGACGAAAGGGTTATGGCTGCATAGAGCTTGACTTTCTCAAGGGTGTTTGTGAAACCTCCGCGTTGATGATGGAAGTTGGAAGGGAACTGCTGCGCTCAGTTGCCAGGTCACAGCTGTCCCTGCTTGCACAAGTGGCAGGGTGTTCCCATCAGCATCACTTATCATCTCCCATCACAGGTCACGGAGACAAACTGAGTACCTGTTGGCTTTCATAATTCTCTGTGAACTATTTTTGACTGGGGGATGGGAAAAAGATAAGGAAACTTGAGGGCTTTTTAGTTTTTTGTGTTTGCAAGTCATTTATGAATTTTGGCAAGTGGTAGCCTTTTACTCTGTGGCTTCAATAATATGAGGCCTGATAGCCTTAGGACTGACCAACGAGAGATTGTAAAGAAAATTCAAATTCCGCCGGCTTTTTCAAAATACATTTGATGCTTGAACAATGTGGGTTTGAACCACGTGGGTCCACTTATGTGAGGTTCTTTTGATACATATACTACTTATGTTTATGATCAGAGGTTGGTTGAATCTGTGAATGCAAAATCCATGGATATGAGGGCCAACCTGGGTGAGTGTGGCCAACCTGAGTATATGTGGATTTTGGTATCTATGGTGAGTCCTGGAACTGGTCACCTGCAGATGCCAAGGGACATAAAATTTATGTGATATAAATCTGGGCTAAATTATAAAGTTTTAATGGAAAAGTGTTACCCATTTTTCAGTGTATAGTTCTGTGGTATAAGGTATATTCATATTGTTGTGTAAACCCCTGTCATCTCCAGAACATCTTTCATTTTGCAACTGAAACTGCCCATTAAACAGTAACTGCCCATTTTCCCCTCTCCGCCATCCCTGGGCCACCATTTTGCCTTCTGTCTGTGTGAATCTGACTTCTCTCGGTATCTCATATAATATCTGTCTTTTTGTGACTGGTCTGTTTTACTAAGCATAATGTCCTCCTGGTTCATCTCTGTTGTATATTGGAGTTTCTATCCTTTTTAAAGCTCAATAATATTCTGTTCTATGTATGTAACACTTTTTTTTTTTCCTGTTCATTCATCATTGAACCCTTGGGCTGCTTCCACCTTTTAGGCGTGGCTGCTATGAATGTGATAGTACAAATAGCCCTTTGTGTCTTGCTTCCGATTCTTTGGGGTATGTACCCAGAAGTGTCCATAGGCTTTTGTGGTATTGTGGATCCTTTTCTCTGTTGGGGAATCACTTCTGATACTTCATTTGTGACTCTTCTGCTTTGGCTCATGGGAGAGTGTGTCCCCTCCTGATGGACTTTGTTACCAGCTGGACAGCCATTGCTGAGCCCATGCCTGTCATTTTTGTCCAGCTAGCTCTGTCCTAGAGTTTGAATCCGAAAGATCTGTGTTCAGTCTTAGTATTTCCACTAATGTGCCCTGACCTTGGCAAGATCCCTTGTCTCCCAGGTCCTCTTTCTCCACATCCCCACCAATGAGAAAGTACAACTAAGTAATTGATGGGGCCCCTCCCAGGTCATAAATGGGGAGGGCATAGTGGTCTTCTAAGCCCAGGAACCATGGTGGGTGAGATGGAAGCAGAGCTCTGGATTCTTCTTTTTTTAATGCTTTTTTTTCTTTAACAGACATCCGTAGTTGATTGTTTTCTTTCATTTGGCCATGCTTTGAGGCTTGTGGGATCTTAGATTCCCAGTCAGAGACTGAACACAGGTTCTCAGCAGTGGACCTAACCACTGGCCCACCAGAGAATTCCTGAGCTCCAGACTCTTAACATGGACAGTTTGACCAAAAACTCATCTGCCCTGAAATCTTGGATGGTTGGATGTTTCTAATGGCTTGTGTACTTGCTGCATTCTAGTGCATGCTACATGGCTCATTTTATGAGTAAATGTAGTAGCATTTCCCTATAAAGCAAAATTGCCGTGGTATATTATCCATACTTGCTGAGAAAATAGGACACAAGAAAGGTGGCATGACTGGTTCCACCATAGATTTTTGGCACATGTCACAAACTAACACTGAAGAGAATACTCTATAAGCAAATTTTACCTTTTGTTAAGACTATAGCTTGGCCACAGGCCAAGAAAATTTTAACGTCCTTTCTTCCCCCCACTTCTTAAAAAAATTTTTTTTAAGAACAGATTTTATTCCCCTTAGCTCAACTCAGAGCACATCTACTTGCCTTGAACAAGGAAGGTAAGTCCCAAGTGGTCACCTGGATGGTCAACTCTCTGGCCCCTGGACTGCATGTGAAAATTCAGACTGGTCCTAGATTCCCTGTTTGGGTTTGCAGACACGGCACTAATCCTCCTGTCAGTTTTCTCTGCCCCACCAGTGAAACATCATGTATACGTCCATGACTTTTTATCTTACTTTTCTTTTTCTCACCTGTAAAAGGCAGATGGCTTATTTTTTTTTTCCCCATGGATGTGGTATTAAGGTGTTCGGATGACTGGAACCTGATTGGAGTGTGTGCAGAAATATATAGCATTTTCTTTCTAGGAGACATTTTTAACCATCTTATTATAAAAAAACAACAAAGCAACAAACAGAAAACCAGACTGTCTGGGACAGTCAGTCATCATTTTTTTAAATCTATGAAACACTTAAAAAACAATTTTGAAGAATGAAGAACTTCCTCCTATGGTATTTGGGACAAGCTCATGACAGTCAATGGCACCCCACCCCAGTACTCTTGCCTGGAAAATCCCATGGACGAAGGAGCCTGGTAGGCTGCAGTCCATGGGGTCGCTAAGAGTCGGGCACGGCTGAGCGACTTCACTTTCAATTTTCCCTTTCATGCATTAGAGAAGGAAATGGCAACCCACTCCAGTGTTCTTGCCTGGAGAATCCCAGGGACGGCGGAGCCTGGTGGGCTGCCATCTATGGGGTCGCACAGAGTCGGACACGACTGAAGTGACTTAGCAGCAGCAGAAGCAGCAGCATGACAGTCTGGGGTTCCTTGTGGGGAAAATCCATAGTGGATAAAACTCTAAAAAGAATGAATAGATTAAAATCAAATTATCCTAAAACTCAGCAGTCCTCCTGGGTTTTCTAGACACATGACCAGACAATGATTGCAACGAGCAGACAACATTTGCTCTTTAATTCCTGACAAGGCTGGCTTCTAAAGAATGGTCGGCATTTTGGTAACATTATTCACATTTAAACAGTTTGTGAATTTTCATACCTGCCATGATGACTGTAGGGTTTTAGAGAACTCTGTCTTTGGTTGATGGATCATGAAAGACTCTTTTTCTCTAGTTGCAGAATAAGGTGAATTTTACACATAGTGGAAGTCCTGATTTATGCATGGAAATCTGGTTTCTTTTAATTCTATTTCCTTAGTAAAATCCAATTGTTTCTATAAAATTCAGTCTCTAGGGCTGGTTGGTAATCTCTGGTTTTGCTGGTGGTGTCCTGGGGTAGAAGAAGGAAGTACTATTGGGTTAGGAAAATTGTAGTCTTGAGGTCATGGATTTGAAGGAATGATGCTAAAGCTGAAACTCCAGTACTTTGGCCACCTCATGAGAAGAGTTGACTCATTGGAAAAGACTCTGATGCTGGGAGGGATTGGGGGCAGGAGGAGAAGGGGACAACCGAGGATGAGGTGGCTGGATGGCATCACGGACTCGATGGACGTGAGTCTGAGTGAACTTCGGGAGATGGTGATGAACAGGGAGGCCTGGCGTGCTGCGATTCATGGGGTCGCAAGGAGTCAGTCACGACTGAGCGACTGAACTGAACTGAGGTCATGACGGGAAATTTATTTAAAGTTTCTATTTTTATTCCCATTTGAATACATAAGAACTGGCCCTTTGATAGAAAATGCAAAGTAGACTTGTAGACACAGGGAGGGAAGGAGAAAGTGAAAATGAAAGTCTCTCGGTCGCGTCCGACTCTTTGCGACCCTATGGACTATGGAGTCCATGGAATTCTCTAGACCAGTACTGGAATGGGTAGCCTTTCCCTTCTCCAGGGGATCTTCCCAACCCAGGGATCGAACCTAGGTCTCCTGCATTGCAGGCAGATTCTTTACCAGCTGAGCCATAAGGGAAGCCCATGCAAAGCAGACTCGTAGACACAGGAGGGAAAGAGAAGGTGGGAAGAATTGAGAGAGTAGCACTGAAAATTAGAGAGCTGGTGAAAATTTTCTGTATGATGCAGGGAGCTTACATCTGATGCTCCATGACAACCTAGAGGGGTGAGATAGGGTGGGAGGTGGGAGGGAGGTTCATGAGGGAGGGGCATGCATATACCTATAGCCAATTCGTGTTGATATATGGCAGAAACGAACACAATATTGTAAAACCCTTATTCTCCAATTAAAAATAAATAATTTTTAAAAAAGAAAACGCAAAGTAAAATACGTTGTTTGTTGTGAACCCTTAGGTGACTGAGTGGAAAGCTTCTTGACCCCTTATGCTGGCTTCACATTTGGGGAGCATATGAAATACACATCTTGGTGTATTTCTGGTTGTCTTAGGCCTGAAACTGTATACCCTCCTCAGTGAGTGGTGGTGGTATCTATTGAACAAAGCCATTTTAACTCCATCACCAAGGTGTGCGTCCTTTGCTGGTGGAAGAACTGATCCACAGACAACCTCCAAAAGGAAGGCGTGGGTAACCTCTACCAGGATTGGATGCCCTCGTAGTCCCAGAAAATTAAAGCCTGGTCCATGATGCTGGCAGGGCAAGGGTTGGTTTGTCTTCTTGCAAACGCAGTTTAGCAGGATGCACTCATAAATGAAAAATGATCTGAGTGCTGTGGGTGGGGCCATCACATTGAGGAGGTGAAGCTGAGAGGAGGAGGGAGGAGAGAGAGAGACAGAGAGAGAGAGCTCATACTCCTGAGCGCCAGAGAGTATGGGGACTTGGCAGGAAGTCGGAGCATGCACTGGCAGGGTTCTCATGTTCGTTGATAGTTAATAACCCAGGACTTTAAAGAACTGAATGGAAGAGGGAAATGAAGCGAACCACACTTTGGAGTCTGTCCTGTGTCAACGGCTGTGAAAGACAGTGGAGAACGCTCACCCGATCAGTTCCTAAAGCAGGTAGGAGGCGAGTGAGACCTGAGCGGCCAGGAGAGTCTCATTTACTCCCTGAACACAACTTACGCGTCTTCCAAGGTTTCTTTGTTGTTGTTTTTTTTAAGTGTATGAGAAATGAGAAGATAATATTGACATAAGAAACAGACTTGGAGCCTGAATGATGCCCAAGCCAGAGATTTCCTCAGTTACTAGTTTGATGACCAAGTGACAGCTGTGTTGTAGGGGCTGCCTAAAAAAAATCGCCCCCTAAATCATACAGCATTTAAGTTAAAAGTGATTTAAAAATTGACAGAATCAACGAGCCACGGACACTGTTTTAGAACAAATACTTTAAAGATAGCCAACCAGAAACTGATTTGCCGGCTTGATGGCTGCTGTGTTTTCATATTTCAGCGCTAACAAGGTGCTTGCTAGTTTTTACTAGCTTTTGTAAGAAAGGAGGTGGATGTATAACAGCTGTGAAATGTCCAGAAATTGACTGGGGTCCAGAGCGAAGCCTGAATGCACTAATGTTTTCTCCATTAAGGCGGGCTGCTTCTGCTTCTCAGTCAGGGAATTGGAAAGAATGGTGAGAGTAAAGTGTGGATCCTGAATATTTGTATGGGGGCAGCAGTGATGAGGGGGGGTGATGTGATCGGGGAGAGGGCTGGAAATTATCACTGTGCCGTGTTCATACTCGGGAGCAGAAAATAAACAGGGAGGGCCAAGGGTGGCAGCCACATGCAAGGATAATTTAAGCACTGATTTGTGGCTCCTGCGGTTGTAGCTGAATCTCAGAGCATCCTTTCCATCGTTGGGGCTTGTGATAAGGAAGCAGAACAGAAAAATAAGACCATCACAAGCCTGGGCTTCTGAACCGTTTCCAGGCTTTGCTTCTGGTTGGCGCCTGGATAATTGGACCTAGATTTCCCCCACAATAAAGTGGTCAGGGTGTCATGAAATTGAGCTGGGGTAGGTCGGAAGTGGCATGTGTGGTCAGCATGACAGGTGTGTCAGAATCAGGCAGAACTGTACACCAGCTGAATAAGTTCAACACCCTCAGTTTTCGAGAATGCCCTGCTAACCGCAGGGGCGTGTCTGGGAAGGCAGATGTGAGTGCTGCTTTGGTAACCACTCATTGGCTGACTGTCGTCTTCAAGCTGTGGTGGCCAAGCCTTGTGGCTTTGCATTTTAGGCCTGGAGGGCTGGGAGATGGCTGTGCTTAGTCAAGGCAAGCCCAAACCTTATCTCTGACTTTTTCAGCCTTCCATAGCTGGACCTATTTATGGGTGGGGGAGTGGCACTCCTGTGGTCTTTAGGACCAGAGGACCTCTCCACCTCCACCTACTCTTGCTACCATCTACCTTTGGATGAGTCCCATTGGTCCCCTGTCCTTCACACCAGTCTGTCCCAGGTGCTATTTGCCAGCAAATTTGGAAAACTCAGCAGTGGCCACAGGACTGGAAAAGGTCGGTTTTCATTCCAATCCCAAAGAAAGGCAATGCCAAAGAATGCTCAAACTACCGCACAGTTGCACTTATCTCACATGCTAGTAAAGTAATGCTCAAAATTCTCCAAGCCAGACTTCAGCAATATGTGAACCGTGAACTTCCTGATGTTCAAGCTGGTTTTAGAAAAGGGAGAGGAACCAGAGATCAAATTGCCAACATCTGCTGGATCATGGAAAAAGCAAGAGAGTTCCAGAAAAACATCTATTTTTGCTCTATTGACTATGCCAAAGCCTTTGACTATGAGGATCACAATAAACTGTGGAAAATTCTGAAAGAGATGGGAATACCAGACCACCTAACCTGCCTCTTGAGAAATCTGTATGCAAGTCAGGAAGCAACAGTTAGAACTGGACATGGAACAACAGACTGGTTCCAAATAGGAAAAGGAGTACGTTAAGACTGTATATCATCACCCTGCTTATTTAACTTCTATGCAGAGTACATCATGAGAAACGCTGGACTGGAAGAAGCACAAGCTGGAATCAAGATTGCCGGGAGAAATATCAATAACCTCAGATATGCAGATGACTCCACCCTTATGGCAGAAAGTGAAGAGGAACTGAAAAGCCTCTTGATGAAAGTGAAAGAGGAGAGTGAAAAAGTTGGCTTAAAGCTCAACATTCAGAAAACGAAGATCATGGCATCTGATCCCATCACTTCATGGGAAATAGATGGGGAAACAGTGGAAACAGTGTCAGACTTTATTTTGGGGGGCTCCAAAATGACTGCAGATGGTGATTGCAGCCATGAAATTAAAAGACACTTACTCCTTGGAAGAAAAGTTATGACCAACCTAGATAGCATATTCAAAAGCAGAGACATTACTTTGCCGACTAAGGTCCGTCTAGTCAAGGCTATGGTTTTTCCCGTGGTCATGTATGGATGTGAGAGTTGGACTGTGAAGAAGGCTGAGCACTGAAGAATTGATGCTTTTGAACTGTGGTGTTGGAGAAGACTCTTGAGAGTCCCTTGGACTGCAAGGAGATCCACCCAGTCCATTCTGAAGGAGATCAGCCCTGGGATTCCTTTGGAAGGAATGATGCTAAAGCTGAAACTCCAGTACTTTGGCCACCTCATGCGAAGAGTTGACTCATTGGAAAAGACTGATGCTGGGAGGGATTGGGGGCAGGAGGAGAAGGGGATGCCAGAGGATGAGATGGCTGGATGGCATCACTGACTTGATGGATGTGAGTCTGAGTGAACTCCGGGAGTTGGTAATGGACAGGGAGGCCTGGCGTGTTGCGATTCATGGGGTCGCAAAGAGTCGAACACGACTGAGCGACTGAACTGAGCTGAACTGAACACAAGTCAGGCAAGCAGGCAGACTCCTTCCCAGGGTCCATTCTGGAAGCAGTCAGAGCAGTACACTGGCCTGTGGGCCAAATCCAGCCTTCCCCAGCCTGCTTTTGAATGACTCCAGAGCTAAGAATGTGGTTTCTATTTTCAAGGAAAGAGAACATAAAAAATACAGGATGAAGTAAAAATACAAGAGATAAAAAATACAGGACTGAGACAGATGTGGCCTTCAAAGCCTAAAATATGGACTGTTGACTACTGTTGTTCAGTTACTGAGTCAACTGGCTCTTTGCAACCCCGTAGACTGCAGTACACCAGGCTTCCCTGTCCTTCACCATCTCCCACAGCTTGCTCAAACTCATGTCCATTGAGTCTGTGATGCCATCCATCCATTTCATCCTCTGTTGTCCCCTTCTCCTCCTGCCCACAATCTTTGCCAGCATCAGGGTCTTTTCCAACGAGGGAGATGTTTGCCAACCTCAATTGACATCACTCAGGATCAGTGTGACCAGTGGGTTAATCAGCTTATTACATCTTTGGCAGTTCAGATGAGCTGTTCATTTTGGAAACTGAGTTTACTGTCTCAGTCTGTGTTAGATGGTATGACTGCCTCCAAAAAGGGAGATTCAGGAGCCAGGAAGTTGAAGATTTTCTGTAGGATCCAAACATTAGGAAAGAAATGTCAGGCAAACTGTGTCTACAGTTGGATTTTCACCCTCTCCCCTCACTGGGGAACCCACTGGTGTAGGTACCCACAAGACCCACCACGTGGGCAGACATGCCACTGAAAGAACCTGAGGGGGGTACCAGAACTCTGCTATCTCACTCAAAAATAATTCATTTCCTTTCCCCCCCTTTTGCAGACTTGATTGCTGGGCCAGACAGGTACAGTCTGAGTTGTTTGGTGGTGTCACTTTGAGGGGAAGAAAAAGATGTTTTCTGTAAAATAAATAAGTGAATATCATGTTTTCTCATATTTAGAAGTGTTTCCTTATTGGCTATAAAAACACTTACTTTCAGCCAGCTAAGCTGACCCCTGAACATGCAATTCTCATTGACCCAGCATGGGATTTCATTATTAATGTCATTTCTAATACGAGGAAAATCTAGTGACCTTGCTCATGTTTTAACTTGTGTCAAAACTGCAGGCCTGGATGTGTAGCTGACTTTTGTAAGTAGCTTACTGTGGATTGCAGAAACAAAGGAAAGTTTTTCACGAGAAGATTGTAATTTAAGAAGAAAAACACAAAGGCTGGTATAATTTTTTTTTTTTTTCCTCCAGGACATTGCAGTCATCTAGCCTCCTGTATTTGGAAATTGGATGCTGTCAGTAGAGAAGAATGGGGGTAGGGCCAAGTTTTACAGAATGAAAACAAGTGGAGAAGGATGAAAATGTGTACATATGGTGCCCCATGGGAGCTGGAACCTAGAAACCAAGATGGCGGCAATACACTTGATAAGTCAGGTTGTCAGAGCGGCCGAGGGTGGGTCCTTTAAGCTACCACGGGAGCCAGGCTGTACCTTTGTCTGTATTTAGAAAGGGGGTTGGCTCTGAATTTAGAGATTAAGCAACCTGCTATTCCTGTATGCACCAGAATTTCAGACACGGTCAGAAATCTGATTTGCGTAACTGCTGAAACTCAACTGGAAGCCAACCAAACGGAGGCCTGGGCTCCCCAAGCGAAGGGCAGTTAATCAGGAATCACAACACATGAGGGAATTGATCACATTGGCCCTTGACAGCATGGTCTGTGTGGCCAGACTCAGTGAAGCAGTCTCTGAGGTGAAGGGTCAGCTTTGGTTTCTCAGAAGGCATCTGCATGAGTCAGTGGTATGCAGCTCAGAGACCAGAGGCAGTGAGAGGGACCTTTTCACTTCTGACCCCAGCAGCAAGCTGGCCCCTCAAGAGACAGACAAAGTCTGATCAGAAGCTGAAGTGTAGCACAAGCTATGAGCAGCCCTTAGTTAGCCCCTTCTTTTATAGCGTGTTGGGAGGACAGTGCTTTGGCTCAACCTTGGCCCATTCACTGCTCCCTTTGGCTCTCTGGACAGAGCCAGAATCTGACCTCAGCTCATAAGCTTTGTTCTGATGGTGAATGGAATGAAAGACCAAGCTAGATGTGTACTTATGTGTGCAAAAGTATGTAGAACCTAAAGGGGAGGAACAGCTGAACAAATAGAAGTTATGATTCTGAGTTAGAGAACTAATGATCATGTCAGTGGAAGGGAGTCAATTTCGCATCTCAGTGGCTGTCAGGGATCACTTTGTGTGGCTTTGTGTTCACGTACAAGTTAAAAGGGCTTCCCTGGTGGCTCAGTGGTAAAGAATCTACCTCCAGTGGAAGAGTTCCAGGTTCGATCCCTAAATCGGAAAGAGCCCCTGGAGTAGGAAAGGGCAACCCACTCCAATATTCTTGCCTGAGAAATCCCATGGACAGAGGAGCCTGGAGGGCTACAGTCCGTGGAGTCACAAAAAAAACAGACACAACTTAGTGACTAAACAACACGTTAAGAACTCCTTAAGAACTTCTGTAGGCCAGGCACCCTCTCAGTTCCAAACCTGATTTCTATACATTCCCTGCAGTGATGTCTAGGAAGTGTAGCATGAAATGTCTTCTACCCTGAAGGTCCCGACAGCCTCTCTGCCTTTTCTCCATGGCCAGAGAGCAACATAGCAGGGCTCCGCCTCCACTGCCATAGCGTGCGCCCCGTTCAGCAGAGGAGCAGGCTGAGTGTGCCTCTCCCTGTGGGCGTGTCTGACTCAGGGCCCTCGATCTGTTCCATCCAGGTGTGCATGGGTGTGCAGCCAGACCACGGCTCTACAGATGGCCTCAAGTGGGGCAGGGCCTGGGCTCAGTCTCACTCCAGATATGAGGTCCCTGTGCAGTGAGTCAGGCCCCATCAGTGACCCTGGACGCTAGATTCTCCCCGTTTTTTTAAATCTTTTTCTGAAGAAGCAGTGGTGGTGGTTTAGTTGCTTAGTTGCGTCTGACTCTTCTGACTCCATGGACTGTAGCCCACCCGGCTCTTCTGTCCATGGGATTTTACAGGCAAGAATTCTGGAGTGAGTTGCCATTTCCTTCTCCAGAAGAAGCAATACAGCTCTCTCTTACATGCACCAGAAGAACTCTGCACTTAGAAGGATCCAAAGTAACACCTTTGGTAAAAGAGCTCACCCGCTTGTTTAGATTTTTGGTAGTTTTGAGGTTTGGGACCTATCACGCAGTCTTAATACAAGACACTCTTGGACCGTCTTCTTTGCCTTTCTAGCTTCCACACTGTTTTTCTTCCCAAATTTAAAGATGGAAACCATGTTAAACATTGACAGAATAGAGCAAGTCTAAGGAAAGGTGATAGTGGCCCTTGGGAATAAGTTTGGTGAAAAGCACCCCCTGCCCCCCTGTTTCAGTGAGACTCCTCAATCCAGCAAGTGCAGGATTGAATGGTAAATAGATGGCCTCCTGTTTTATACAATTTGTTATGTCAAGCCTTCCCCTTTTAACAAAAACTTAAACATTCTTACCAGCTGTCTTCCCTCCCCCTACCAAAAAAAAAAAAAAAAATATATATATATATATATATATGTATATACACACATATATATAGTAGTCCTGCAAGGAACAATTTAGAATCCTACCCAAAGCAGAACATGAATGGAAGCACCCATGCCAGGGGGAAAAGGGAAGGAATTCACAGGCACCATACTTGACCTTATAAATGTCATGAATCTCAGGATTTATCATGGTGCTCTGGATGGCGCGGCAACCCTTTCGTCTTGTCTTCTGCTCCCGTTTCTGCCCGTTTGGCAAAAGAATCCTATTTTCTCCTGCTGGCCAGTTCTATCAGTAAGAGGAAGGTCTGTCTGCCAAGGAATCCCACCTTGGACTTGCCAAATTCTGTCACCTTCAGCTTGCAACACTTTGCCTGAAGTTCTCAGACGGCTGCCTGTGGGGTGGAGGGTTGACTGTTGGCAGGAAGCTGCTGGCTTTGAAAAGCATCACAGGTATTTTATTGTAGCAGATGCAAGACAGTTTTGGCAGGGGTGCAATAAAGACCTGGAGGGGGAAACAGAAAATTACTTCTGAGCACTGCAGGGAAGAAGGTGGCAGAAATGAAGGGTGCAGTTTAGGTTTGTGAAGCTGAGTCTTTTGCACAATCCTTTTTACAGGCTCGAACTTGCTTGACTTCAGTTTCTCCCTCAAGTGAGTCAAAGAATGTTAAAAAGAGAATGGAAACCTGAAACTGAGAAACGGACCCGGAGACGTCTCAGTGCGTGAGGATTTCGCTGGGGTCCTGGTGGCCCGGCCAAATTTTGCGTGGCAGAAATCTTGCCGTTTGCAAAATGCTGAGGCATTAGGTGTTCTGTGCCTGTGGCTAATTAGACATTCTTAGTGAGTTTCTTATGGTAACAACAATTTAACAACCTCATCTTAAAAGTGAGTGGAGTCATTTTAAACTCTCACTGGGAGAAACATGAGTCATTTCTATGGCTTAATTAATTACATTTGTTGTCATTGGGATTTCAGAATGGAGAGAGGATCTATTATCAGTTTTAATCTTTTTTAACTATGAGTTCATCTACTCCAGCAGCAGCCTCCAGGTTACTCCCAAACCTAAGCAGTCTCCAAGCTGAGATGTCGAACCTTTCTAAGCTACGTGACAGTGAATAATATAGTACTGATTTTTTAAAATCAATTTTATCCTGATATGATTTACAATGATAGACTCTTACTATCCACAGATTGATTCTCTAATCTGTGAGGTTTCCTCTGCTTCTGCACTACTTTCTTTTCTTCCATTACTTATTTTTGATTATGAGCTCCTGAATCAGGATGGGTGGGAAACTAGATAAGGATGACGCAACTAACTCATGTTGGGACATTCAAAATGCAAGGTTTAGCCATCTTTTTTCAGATGAGCAAACCTGTTGTTATGTAGTCACTCAGTTGTGCCCAACTCTTTGTGACCTCGTGGAGCCTAGCTCGCCAGGCTCCTCTGTCCATGGGATTTCCCAGGCAAGAATACTGGAGTAGCTTGCCATTTCCTTTTCCAGGAGATCTTCCTGACCTGGGGATCAAACGCACGTCTCCTGCTTGGCAGGCAGATTCTTTACCACCAGGGAAGCCCTGAGCAAACCTATTAAAGAAAGGCTAAGTATGAGTGAGTGTGTGTGTGTGAAGGGTTACAAGTCAGAGTTAAAAGTTAATTCATGGTGATCACAAGAACCTGGAAACACAGCTGTTTCTGAGCATAAATTTTATGTAAGACTGTGTCTCAAATGTGTAGGTCTGTCTGCTCTTTTGTAAGCATTGTGGTTCAGACATTGACACGAGCTATTTTTGTTAGAGAAATGCCTCGTTGTGTAGTGGCAGCTTTTCTGTGAGAGTTCAAACCAAGTGTCAAATGATCTCCCCAAGGCTGCTGCATGAGGTCCCGTTTTGCTTTCACGGCATTTTGGTTAGCGTGAGGGGAAAATAGCCCATGGAGCGGTGTGGCCGACTTAGATGCACAATTTCGAAATTCAGAGACAAATCGATGTTGGCTTTTTCTGAAAATGGATCTTATTTTGAGAACCACAGTTGACATGGCTGTGGGAAGTGTTGCTTATTCTTGGCAAGAAAACTCCCCTGAAAAGGTGCTCATGATCCAGAAGACAGGGAGCTGCCCCGGGCTCCCTGGCAGAGCAGGGAAGATGTTTCAGAACTCAGTATCCGTAACCTATATTAAATCCACATTTGTATGGAAGTATCTACGCAGATGAAGGCAGCTTCCTACAAAATGGGATTATTTTAGGGGCTCTGTGTAATGGTATTCACAGTGGAGCCCGGCATGTCTCTTTCAGAAATATTTAGATCCCAACTTAAGGGATTTGATCAGAAGTACTTATTACACATTGAAGTGTTTCGCTCTGCGGTGGGAACTTGTGGGGAAGACAGCTCGCAGAAGGCAGAAGGGCAAATGCAGTAGCTATGAGAGAAGGGAATGATTGACCTGCGTGCACTCCAGCTAAGATCAGACAAACAGAAACACAGACACGGGGCACATCTCTCCATACTGCTTTTGTGTAAGGTCCTTTCCTCAGTAACCTAGATTCTATGAATAGATTTCAGGGGGAGCAGGGGACAGTAAGCCTGGAAGGGAAGAAAGTTAAATGCTTGTTGTCATTAAACTCTAGTTCAGACGTCGTGTTTTCCCTCAATAAAGGATGCAGGCAGTAAAGCACAGTAGTATTTGCAGTCCTCACGTCTTTGTCACCAGTAGAAATGGTACACATTATTTGTGGGTGGGTATCTTTTGATATCAAACACTCACTACTACTTTGAAAATCAGTTGATTAATTTGTTAATAGATATCCCTAACCTCTTAATAAAAAAGCACATGAGTTTGATAGAATACATTTTAAAATATTTAGGCTATTGTATTTCAACATAATTGGTTTTCTTTGTAATCTTAGGTATTTTATGTATTTAAAAATATCATTTTGAGACTTCACCAGACAGAGGCCCATGGTTCAAAAATATTTTTTAAAAAGAAAGGAAGAAAGAAAAGGAAAAAAACCTGTCTTAAAGTAACCATTTGATCATTTAGATCTTCATTTACCAGGAAAAAAATATTAACCCAGGACTGTAGGGTATGTTCTAACCTATAAATCACCTGGGATCTTGATAAAATGCAGATTTGTATGCAGTAGGTCCTGAAATTCAGGAGATGCGGGTTCGATCCCTGGGTGTCAAAGATCCCATGGAGAAGAGCATGGCAACCCACTCATGTATTCTTGCCTTGAGAATCCCATGAACAAAGGCGCCTGGTGGGCTACAGTTCATAGTGTTGGAAAGAGTCAGGCACGACTGAAGCAACTGAACATGCATGGACACATGCAGTAGTCTGGGTTGGGGCCTGAGATGTCTGCATTTCTCAAATTCAGAGAGAGAGAGAGAGAGCGTGCACGCGTGCGCATGCGTGCTTGGTCATGTCTGACTCTGCGACCCAACAGACTGCAGCCTGCCAGGCTCCTCTGTCCATGGAATTTCCCAGGCATGCATACTGGAGTGGGTTGCCATTTCCTACTCCAGGGGATCTTCCCGACCCAGGAATCAAATCTGCCTCTGTTGAGTCTCCTGCATTGGCAGGGGGATTCTTCACCACTGTGCCACCTGGGTAGCAAGGCAGAGGCCCACAGTAATCCAAAGAAAAGCCTGCATTTTCCAAACTCACCTTTAATTATTTCACTCCATCTTAGTCGCAGGCAGTAGCTTAACTATTGTAACACTTGGTTGTGGGAGGAGGTGCCCCCAGAGAGGAAAAGGGGGAGAATCTCAAAGGACAAACTTCAGCTTCCAAGTGTCCTATGCTGGGTCTTCTGGGAGCCCAGAGTAGCTGCCAGGCTGTGAAGTGAAGGGGAGACAGCTCAGGGGAGGGGTATAGGGGAGATCTGTGTCTCCGGGAAGCGGGGCACTGCTGAAGCTGTGGCCCTATGAGGGGTCATCCGTGGGCCTCCTAGGTCCCACGCGCACCAGGTGATGCCTGCCTGTGGCCTGGGCCCCGCTTGGCATGGAGAGGGCAGGGGGCAGATTACCATCCATCCCCGTGCGTGCATGGTGGCTGTGTGCTGTGTTCCAAGGAACACTGTATGGCTTTCTTCTCTCCCCAAGGGTGATTTATTAAGTGTGTAATAAGATGATGCAAGTTGTATCTTTGTAAGATGCTTGTAAGACATTCGCGAATTGGAGAAAGGTCCTTTGGTGGAGAGTTTGAGGGGGGAGTGTCACTGAGCCTTTGCAGCCTGAGCGGCTGTCTTTAACCCCAGAACCCCACCCCCGCCCCAGGCCTGTTCTGACCCATCACCTCCTGAAGATGTGCTGCCAGCCTCCCTCAAGCCACTTATGTGTTGCATCCCGATGGTGGCTTCACAGGGCAGCTGCTGCGTTGTGCTTAGTTGCTCAGTCGTGTCTGACTCTTTGCAACTCCATGGACTGTATCCCACCAGGCTCCTCTGTCCATAGAAATTCTCCAGGCAAGAATGTTAAGAGTGCGTTGCCATGCCCTCCTCCAGGGAATCTTCCCAACCCAGGATCAAACCCTGGTCTCCTACAGTTCTGGAGGATTCTTTGCCATCTGAGCCACCAAGGTAGCCCAAGAATACTGGAGTGGGTAGCCTATCACTTCTCCAGGGGAACTTCCCAACCCAGGAATCGAACCAGGGTCCCCTGCATTGCAGGCAGATTCTTTACAAGCTCAGCTACCCAGGAAGCCCAGGGCGGCTGCAGAGGTACAGAAATCCAATTTTGTTCATATACCAGAGGCTATCTGATACCTGGGGACTGACTCCTGCTAATCAAACTCCCAGGGGACTGGCATCCAAAACCCAGGTTATTAATTCCTAGTGAGGGAAGGATCCTTCCAGTGACTGAATGTGTTGCCACTTGTTTGCTTATTTCTGCCCCTCTTAGTACTATCTTCCTCTGAGAGAGGTAGTTGAAAATGAGGACTTCATATGAAATATGTCTCGAGGGGTGTTCTAGGGACCTTGACTCCGTGGTGTCTCTCACGTATAAGACCAGATATTCACACCCTGATTCCCCCAGTCTTCGGGCTCCCCTTGACCAGATTCCCTGAAGACCTCCCCTCCCCGGCCCTGTCTCTGTTCCCAGCTTTTGCCCCCGCTCTGTGATGACCCAGCAGGCGCTCTGCTTCGGCAGTGACCCCTCTGCCCTCCTGGACCGGATCCAGATGTTTCCTGGGTGTCCTTCCCTTCCCACCCACCCATGTGCAGACCTCTGAGGTGGGGTGTGTGCATGGAGGGAGCAGGTAGGACTTCTGCAGGTGCATGGCCATCACAGGGGGACTCGTCATATTACTACTCTTCCTTACTTTTTGTTTTCTTTTAACTCTTTCTTGCTGTTTGTGCTCTCGGGGACAGAGAGAATGGATGCCCCTGGTTCCCAAACCAAGAGGTATTTTCATAAAATACAGATTGCCAGGCCCCAACCCCCAGTTCTGGGTGAGCATCTAGAGTTATCCTTGTAAAACATCCCATAGGAACAGAGAATCCCTCAGACGGGTGGCCACCTGTTTCAGGATGTTTTTGTGTCATTGTGGTCCTGTCACCAGTGGGTCATGGTGATTGAAAAGCTTTTTCCCTTCTTGTTTATACTTCTCTTTTTTGCTCAAATGATCCGTGTAGTAAACATTTGTCATCATAAAAAATGGTCTCTTTTTTTCCCCCCTCTCTTCTTCAGATAAAAGGCTTATTCTTATAGTCAGCCAAATTTGAAAACCCCTGATGTTGACCCATTATCTCAGACCCGGAGCCTTCATTTTCAAGGAGAGGAAACTGAGGCTTCATGGATGAACTGGCTGACTGCATCAGGAGTGTCATCTAGCTTAATGTCTGAAGACCATGCCTAGTACAAGCTCCGTGCTTCCTGACAAGACCCATTCTTCTCAGCCTTGGGGGCCTTGTTTCTGAGTTTGTCAGAGTAGAGCAACAATAAGCAAGTGCCCATGTACACAGGGTGAGGACCACATTGAACCCAAACCTTGTCCCCCAGTACCAGCACTAAAACGTGAGTGTCCTCAGCTGACAGGTTGAGGTCCCCGGAATGCCAGGAACCCCAGCTCTTTGTTGGGACACTTCATCCTTCAATGCCTCAACTTCCCCATCTATAAAATGAGTATCATATCATTCTGACTACCTCCCTTAAAAAGCTGTTGTGAAGTCAAACAAAACGATGTATTTGAAGGGCTTTGGGGAAGAAAGGTACGAAGCACTCTGTAACCATAACATGGTCTCATCATTACCGATATTATTATACTACCCCCAAAGACTTTGTTTCTGCTGAGTGGCCCAAATAGAATCACTATAGATGGAAGAAATACTTGATTCTACCATAACCCAATGGAAGGCTTGCTTGGAGGAGAGGGGAGGACAATCAAGACTCTCACAGAAATACATCACTTCTGAACTTCCTGATTAAAGCTGCTCTAATGGCCCATTAGCAAATCATTTCACACCCTCTGCCCTTTAATGGCCACTTTCCAGCTGTGCTTCAGAGCCAGGAACCGTTTGGGTGAGCGAGTGGGTGCATGTCACAGGATGTTTTTCCATCTGCTTGAAGGCAGGGACTGTCTTTCATGCCTCTCCTGCTGCTCTGAGTGGTGAAAATGCCTCAAGATTTTTCATCTTGAGAATGGCAGAGTTTTCAACCTTGCGTTCCAGACTAGATGAAGAACCAGACAGATTCTAATATCTGTGAAAAGTTTCTGCAACTGTTCCAACAGAGAGATAAGCCTAAAATGGATAAAGCTTCATTTTTCTCCCTAAGAAATAGCAAGCACTGCTTGAGAATGAGGCAATCAGTCTGTGGTAGTCAACCTTAATGATATTAAGCACCGAGTATGTCTCTATAGGAGTTGCTTAAAGGAAACTTATGGACCGTGGACAGGGTGGAAGTACAATGAAAATTGAAGTAAAGTGTAAGAAACGATTTCTGAGGCAAAGAGTATTGCTGTAATGGCATGACATAGCTGGCCTGTGCTCCCCGGGGGACACTTGTAGCTCTGAGATAGTAAGATTCTATGGAAAAGTCCTAGGTTGGAGTGTCTGGGAAAGAGCTCATGGGAGAGGACCTTAAATAAATAGGATCTCTGTAGGCAGGGAGAATGAGAAATGCATTCCCTGAGGCATGCATACACTGTAGATGCGCAGGAGGGTTTGTGTGAGGAAAGTGAAAGTGCAAGCCGCTCAGTTGTGTCCCACTCTTTGCGACCCCATGGACCATACAGTCCATGGAATCCTCCAGGCCAGAATAGTGGAGTGTGGGAGCTGTGTGCGAAAAAGAAGAGCCAGAGGTGCGATTCAGCCTGTACATACATATAAGCTGCTCAGATCTGGTCTGCAAAGAGGATTTTAGAAGTCTTTAGTAATACAGACAAATTGTGTTAAATGATTCAAGTCATTCTCATTTGCTTGGAAACCCAAATGCCAGCTTGCTAAGAGTCTGCATTAGAACTGTCTGGAAAACCTGAGGGGGGAAAAATGTGCTCCTGCCTTCTACCATCCCCTCCTCCTCCTACCCCTACCCCTTGGCCCTGATTTAGTATTTCAGAATCTTGGAAGCAGTTAGGGGTAGAGGGTCAAGGTAGAGTTAGGGAACCTGATTTTTTTCTCTTTTTTTTTTGAGTTCTCCAAATGCAAGCAATATTAGGAGCTGTGTAGTTTGGGGAGAGTTTCAACCTCATATATGGCATAAAGATAATGTAAATGAGCTCTTAGAACCCCCCTTCCCCACCCAGTCTATGTGATCCTATTGGTTAGGGTTTTGAAGTTGTAAGCGATAGAAACCAATTCTGTCTCATTTAAATGGAAGTGAAATTTAGTGAGAAAATTCTGGGTAACACAGGAACCGAGGGAAGTGTTAGTTAAGGTCTGGGCTCAAAAGAGGAGCAAGAACAGACAGATCCAAGGTCATGGCACAGGAATAGTATGTTTAGGGCATCACACTGCCACCACCACCATCACTAGACTCCTGTGACTAGCCTTTATCTATCCCTGTGTCTTCATCAGTCAGTTGGTCAGTTCAGTCGCTCGGTCGAGTCTGACTCTTTGCGACCCCATGGACTGCAGCACACCAGGCTTCCCTGTCCATCACCAACTCCTGGAGCTTACTCAGATTCATGTCCATCGAGTTGGTGATGCCATCCAACCATCTCATCTGTTCCAGAGTCAGGCAAGAGCCTCCAGTACGAAGACTGGTGAACTGGTGTCTGGGAGTGAAGACAGACAGTAAATGTCCCTTCTCCACCACCTCCCGTGTAGTAGGAAATTGTCCCAAATCCAAAGGATGATTGGATGCTGGATAGCCAGGCAAAGGTTCATCTTCCCCACCACCAGTGGGGAATGCATTTCAGCTGGCCTCCTCTTTTCCCACCGTCTTTTCACATGTCCACCTCTTCCCTTTTCCTGCCTTTGCTCTCCTTTGATATCTTTCCCAGATGCCCCATCCTCTCTTGGATGTGACATAGCTTGTTGACCACCAAGTTCAGTGTGATGGACTTAGTGTTGGTCACTTCTGTTTGTGTAAACCCTTTCACCCAGCCTCCCACCAAACCTGAAACCTCACCTGCCACATCCGTAGTGACCTTCCTCCTTCAGAAGGCACTGCCGCATCAAGGGTTAGCCCGGAGTGTTTGAAATTCTTTGTCTCATAAAGTCAAATATCTTCCGCTCCTTATCTTCTTCTCATGAGTACTTATCCTATAAGTGGGCCACCCTGAAGAGGTCTACCCCTTTGTATGACCATTTATGTATTTGTGTGTAAAGCCATTATTTCCCTCCTAACCACTGCCCACCCCCCCTTATCGTCTTCTCCAGGGTAATACCCTTAGTCTCTTTAGCTGCTTATCATATGACAGAATTGCCACTAAAATTTTTTTATGGCTGAACTGAATCAATCTTTCTACCTGCAGTCTTATCCAGAACAGGATTATCCCTTCCTTTGATGTGGGCGGTATACTACTCTTAATGCAGTCAGCTGCTGCAGTGCCCTTTAGTTGGTTGTGTCCTGAAATTCAGTTGACTGTTTCTGAAAACACGTTGGTTTGGGCTGAAACTATGTGAGACTTGTTTCAAATGTCTCATGGGATCAGATTGCAATCCAAGTGCCTAGGTCCAGCATTTAATATGGTTAACTTGATTCACTATAGAGACTGTCCAGATGACTGGAAAAATGAAGATCATAAACCAGTAAGGAAGATTGAGTTTTGTACCCTTCCGTTAAGTCAGTCCTTTCTTTATAAGCAAATAAATAGCTGATGTGCTTTGATAAATGGAAGATGATGTGGGAAGACAGGGTTTGGTTTGCAAAAATACTCTTGATAATAAGTTTACTGAAGTATAATTTGCTTGCACTCTTTAGAGTAAGAAAATTTCCCCAATCTCAAAAGAAAGGATTAAATGGACTCTATTTAAAGAATAAAATTGAGACATAATGCTAACAAGAAAGGAACTAAAGATATTTCTAGTTGTTCAACTCTATAAATTCTAACAAAAACAGGTCATATGAATTACCACCATACTTAAGATAGAGAACCACTCCATCATGCTAAAAAGCACCCCTTTGTAGTAAAATCCTCTCCTTACCCCAGCTTTTGGAAACCACTGATACATTCTGTTGTTGTGTCTTTTCCAGAATTTCATATAAATGGAATCATATAGTATGTAGTTACTTAAGTCTTGCTTCTTTCAGTTGGCATAATACCTTTGAGACTCACCCATGTTGTTACATGTATCCACAGTCCCTTCTTTTTCCTTGCTAAGTAGTATTCCATTATATAGATGAGCCGTGGTTCATTTACCCACTCATTCTTTGAATCTGCTGTTACATCAGATGGAGGTCTGTGCAACTTCTTATGAAAAAGATTTCTTCTCTCTTCTCAGCCAAACACCGTCTATCAGTTGGAGAAACGGTTACTCTCATGTGTGATCTCTACACTTCAGTCATGCTAGATTGTTATCTTTATAGTATTTCCTGAAATGTTGAAAAAATATGAAGAGTATTTAGACAGAGTATGTATGTTTTCTTTTTCTTTGCCCGCAAGCATCAGCACTAGATTTTTGTCTATTTTGAATACAGATCTTGTTTCTATCTCTTATTACACTTTAAAACAAGTTTAAACCCTTCTGTTTATTGTTTTTTCTTTTTAAGGGAAAAAATCTGGTCAGGCATCTCTAAAGGAAATCTGTCACTGTTTTAATATTATAGCTTTTTAATTGAATTGTAATTATTACATAAACAGGGATGCCAGAATTTTAAAATCTTTTAAAGTACTGTTTTCAGTTTAAAATTGGACTTGTTCCACTAAATATCTATGGTAATAATTCTGAGATATCTATGCCAAGAGATATATAGTTGTATCATAAACACTGCAGTCTGAAATTCAGGTTAGAAAGGAGAAGAGAGAGGGTGATTTGATGTAATTATGTGATGGGAATGTCTGAATTTGTAACCTCTGTCTACCTTTGAGTTATGATTTGGTAAAAATAACTTTAAAACCTTCTTGGATTTCATAACCTCAATTGAAAACTTGTGGGATGTTGATTACAGCCTGGAGATTTGCTCTAAAGATTCCAAGCTGACCACTAGGGCTGACTGGGTGAATTAGCCATTTGCTTTGTAATGGGGGTGACCTTAATTCGTCATATCTTCAACGAAAGAACAGTTGTTTGGGTTATGTATTTATAACCACAGTTCTTGTACCTGGTGAATGGGCTCTACAGACAGTCTTTTAAGGATACAGTCTTCCTATCTTATCTGTAAATACATGTAGTTTCCATCAAAATCTGAAAATGATGATTTTGGGGAACCTAAGCTGATGAACTAAAATTCATCTGAAAAGGGAGCAAGTTAGTGGAAAGGTAAGAAATTTTGGAGAAAATAAGAACAATAAGAAGAGGTGTGTTCTTTCTCATCAGACAGCGAGCTACACTTTGAAGCTCTGGTAATTCAAACAGAATGGCACAGGCTCTGACGGACGGACCAGTGGAGCAGAGCAGAGAATCCCAAATACGCCCATCTGTGTCAGGGAATTTGGTGCATGAAAAGGAGACATTTCGAAACTGGAGGATAAAAGGCAATCTGTTTGGTGAATTTCATTGAAAGCCAAAACTTTTTAGAGAAGAGTCCCACTTGAAATAAATTCCAAATGAGCTAGAGATAAACATAAAAATGCAATCTTTAAATGGTATTAGAAGAAAATAGAATATTAGCTAAGGTGTTGAAGCCCCCTAAGTAAGACTTAGAAACTCAAGAGTTCAAAGTCTTATGGGTTAGAATCCATAACACTTACAGATGAGAATGACTGTAAGATAAAAGTTGAAAGTTACAGGAATGGTGTTTGGGGAGATACGAAGGAGTGATTTTCACGTTTTATTCTGTATACTTCACCATATGAATTTTTTCTTTCACGAATGTATTCATGAGTTGTGTAATTTTCTCAGTGTACTCACCATAGTGTATGGACCACAGCAAATATGCATATAAATTATAGCAGCTATTACTATTTTGGGGCTTCCCTGGTGGCTCAGAGGTTAAAGCGTCTGCCTGCAATGCGGGAGACCCGGGTTCGATCCCTGGGTCGGGAAGATCCCCTGGAGAAGGAAATGGCAACCCACTCCAGTATTCTTGCCTGGAGAATCCGATGGACGGAAGAGCCTGGTGGGCTACCATCCACAGGGTCGCAAAGAGTCGGACACGACTGAGCGACTTCACTCACTCACTCATTACTATTTTTAAACCCCTTTCTTCACTTAACAGTGATTCACATTTAGAAAATGTAGCACCATGTCTAGATGTATTTTTGTAAAATTCTCAATATGTTGACAATTATTGCCTTGTTGTTGTTGATGATATTCTGAATGCATTTCTCTACCATGCCTCATTACTGCTTAATGCAAAGGATAAAGGATTCAGTTCTCTTAAATGCACTGTGACTGTTGACTTAGAGGGTGCCTAGAAATATTCTGGAGGAGGGCTTGGGGAGGCAGGGACAAGAGATTGCAAAAGGGCCATTCACCCACTTCAAGGTATACACAGTCTTTCTGATTGACAGGTTGTTCAGTCGCTCAGTCATGTCTGACTCTTTGCAATCCCATGGACTGTAGCACACCTGGCTTCCCTGTACTTGACCGTCTCCCAGAGCTTGCTCAGACTCACATCCATTGAGTCAGTGACGCCTTCCAATCATCTTGTCCTATGTTGTCCCCTTCTCCCCCCGCCTTCAATCTTTCCCAGCATCAGGGTCTTTTCCAGTGAACCAGCTCTTCACATCAGGTGGCTGAAGTATTGGAGCTTCAGCATCAGTTCTTCCAGTGAATACTCTGGGTTGATTTCCTTTAGAATAGACTGGGTTGATCTTGCAGTCCAAAGGATTCTCAAGAGTCTTCTCCAACACCACAGTTCAAAAGCATCAGTTCTTCAGTGCTCAGCCTTCTTCATGGTCCAACGCTCACATCCATACATGACCACTGGAAAAACCATAGCTTTGACTAGATGGACCTTTGTCAGCAAGGTAATGTCTCAGCTTTTTTAATATGCTGTCTAGGTTGATCATAGCTTTTCTTCCAAGGAGCAAGTGTCTTTTAATTTCATGGCTACAGTCACCATCTGCAGTGATTTTGGAGGCCAAGAAAATAAAGTCTGTCATTGTTTCCATTGTTTCCCCATCCATTTGCCATAAAGTGATGGGACCAGATGCCATGATCTTAGTTTTCTGAATGTTGAGGTTTAAGCCAGCTTTTTCACTCTCCTCTCGCACTTTCATCAAGAGGCTCTTTAGTTCCTCTTCGCTTCCTGCTCTAAGGGTGGTGTCGTCTGCATATCTGAAGTTACTGATGTTTCGGAGGTAATTGATATGATTGACAAGACACACAAGTAGAGACCACTGGAGCACTCGTGAAACATTTTAGCATCCAGTGCCAATTTGAGTGTAATCAGCCCAGGGCCGGACATTGGAGGATAGCCAGGATCTGTGCCCTATGGAACTTCCGGAGAGGACATGCCTCTCTAGGGGTTGGAAAGAGATGGAACAAGGAGCACAACAGTGTTAGATGTTTCTGAAAACGTCCCCTGCCCTCTTGCTCTGTTGAAACAGTCCTTTTTTGTTTTTTATCTTATACTTTTTATATCAGAGTCTAGTTGATTAACAGTGTTGTGATCCTCTCAGATGGACAGAAGAAGGACTCAGCCACATGTACATATGTATCCATTCTCCCTCAAACTTCTCTCCCACCCAGACTGGAAACAGACCTCCTCCTTGCTGGGGCCAGGCTCTGAGATTGGGGTGACTCACATGTGATGCTGTAGAATGCCAGGTTAGAAAGTTGATTTACTTGGGAGGTAGACAGCCTCTCCTGAGGCGACAGTAGAATCAACTTTCCCTGATCACATGGGCCAGGGCCCTGGGACTGGTGTCCAGTTGCCCAGCATTTTCATCTTTGCCATGTGGGTTTCTGGACTTCCCAGGTGGCACCTGTGGTAAAGAACCCACTTGCCAGTGCAGGAGACATAAGAGACGCAGGTTCAATCCCTGAGTCGGGAAGATCCCCTGGAGGAGGGCTTGGCAGCCCATTTCAGTATTCTTGCCTGGAGAATCCCATGGTCAGAGGAACGGGGCAGGCTACAGTCCATGGGGTCGTAAAGAATCGGACACAACTGAAAACACGTGTGTGTAGGTTTTTCATGCTTTCCCTTCACCAGTGGGGACTTACATGTGTCATTGATTGACGTCTCTCCATAGGTGGCCCAGTAGACTGAATGTCATCACTGTGAACATTTTTCAAGTACTGGGATTATGGGCTTATGCTTTGCCTCTAGATGTCACTTACTTATCATCGCAACCCATTTCAGATGAGGAAGCTGAGGCAAAAATGAAAACATAATTTGCTCTTAAGTCATACAACTATAAGTGACAGAACCTAGGTTTTCCAGGCTCCAAAACCTCCTTTCTGACCAATAGGCTGCTGGGGCTAACCCAGCCCACTCCCCTGAAAACATCACACCCTTTCTGCGGCTCGGGGAGAGTTCTGGCAGATCTTCTGGCCGGTGTCTAGCTAGCTCCTAAAACAGCATTACCCTCTCTGGTCGCTCTGCACAGGGCAGGGAAGGAGCTCTGTACCAGGAGACCAGATGGGCTCCGTGAAGCTCCCTCATCTCTGTCCCTGAGCTTATAGACTGGTGGCCACCTCCCTTTCTTTACCCACCTCATGAGTCTGGAATGGGCAGATAGAGAAGATGATACTACTGCTAATAGTGACTTTCCTAAGATGGAAAGACTTAGACCAAAATAAGGTGGTATTGATAGAAGCAGTGAGGGTGCTGAACTTTCCTGTCTAATGTGCAACCAAGCAGTTGGGAGGGGTCTTTTATCCTTCCCTTGATGCACTGCTTAACACTGTTCTCTGGATCTTTCCCCCTATTCTCCCCTAAATATATAGGTGTGAGCGGCAAATCCAAACTTTGTTTGTAAACGGAAGGGAAAACGGCCTTGTTAGATGAAGGCACCCGTTAGAAAGGTAGACATGTCTTAAAGCAGGTATGAACAGAGACTCCTCCCTTGACAAGAACGTTTGGGTGAGGCCTGAGCCACGCAAATGACTGCAGTCTCTGGTTCTGTGTGTAACACGTCTGTCCATGCTTCGCTGACAAGATGGCAGTCCATTCTGTGCTTCAGGAAAATGGAGGAGTGGCTAGCAACTTAAACATGTGCTCTGATCACCTGTCAGATTCCGTAGGAGAAAGGACAAAGAGGAAACAAGCCCATTCCAAAGTTTGGGGTCCTTTAGAAATCTGAGTGAGGCATGATAATACACATTGATATCTTTATTGGGTTTGTTTGTTTCTAAATACTCTCTGAATTGTGTCGAGTGAGGAGAGAGGCTGAAACGACAACACAGGTAATTCCTGTTGGCTCTGACCCAGAGGCAAATCAGCAACCTGTGGTTCAAGCTCTCTGATGCTCACTGTGCCACAAGATCCCACCCTTAGGCAAGGAGGTCGAACATCACAAACCTGTAACGGAATTTACCTGGAGTTTGCAGAGGCGTTCCTGAGGTTGATGCTATTAAAGGTGGTCCTGGAGTCAATTTGAAATGCATGATTGAAAATCAGAAAATTTTTATTTTTTTTATTTTTTTTAAATTTATTTATTTATTTTTAATTTTTACTTTACAATTCTGTATTGGTTTTGGCATAGATCATCAGAAAATTTTTAAAAAATCATTTAATCATTCCTCTCTCAAGATGGTTTCAGAATCTCAAAGCAGGTACTGAATAGGAGAATAATCAGTTGTTCTTATGACTGAGATAACCAGTTCATCTCATAAATGACTTGCTCTAGCCACCATAGTGGTTTTTTCCACTGTATGGTCCTAAATTATTTTGTCTTTGTGCCTTTAATGAATCATGAATGGCAAGGATAAGGGGACAATGGTGATTCAAATTCACAAGGAATGTGATAGTAATGATTCTCTTTAAGATGTTCACTGGATCTTTAGGTTACATTTCATATGATCAAAATTCCTCCATAACAGCTGTCTCTTATTCTATCCAAGGTAGCTGCTGTTTATTAGAGTAAAGACTATTCACCCCTGTGATGTGTTTGAAGAGATGTGATTACAGTTGGAGCTGGAAATTTCTTTCTTGCTGTCATCTAGATGCCAAACATCATAACTTGGAAAAAAAACCCAAAATATTTAATACAGTTCAAATGCAAAAACTCTAAACATCCAAGGACTTAAATGGCAGGACTTGGTTTTATTTAGCTTTCTCTTGTTTTCTATTCTTGATGTCATAGTTATCACAGAGGTAATTCTTCTCTATATTTAAATATTTAAAAATGATGTATATTATTTAAATTTGAATCAGTAAATCATCTTTGTTCTTATGAATTCAAAGAAATGACACATACTGAGTGAGTCGGTATGGCCTTGGCGCCTGGGAAAAGAGTCTTATCATTGAAGAGTACCAGCATTGGTGTCTCAGGAGGGGAGGCATTTAACCTTTATTTTTGCACAGACATTATTTACTTCTGGCCAGTGCTCCCTTTTCTTTAATAATTAAAGCCAATGTATAATGTATACTTGATAGGCCACAAACAGGAAGGCTGTTAGCATAAAATTCAGGTCAACTCACATGTGAGCCAGAATGAATGACTTCCCCGTACTTCAATATGTGAACATTTCTTAGAATGAATGACTTCCCCGTACTTCAATATGTGAACATTTCTTTTGTCATACCGTGCAAATCGTGATAAAATCTATCTTAAGCAGATTTTAGAGGTTTTACAAGATTGCCTCTCATTACAAAAGAAGTCCAAGAGTCAGAACCTCTTGGCAAAGCTAAAAGGAGGGGAGGAGGCTACACTTGTTCTCAGGACTACATAACAAAGCACCACAGATTCCAAGACTTCAAGCAGGCATCTGTTTTCTCACAGTTGTGAAGGCTTGCAGTTTGAAATCAAGTGGTCAGCATAGCTGGTTACTTCCGGGGGCTCGGAGGGGGAAAGTATCCCCTGCCTCTCCCTCAGCTACCAGTCTTCCGTAACCCCGGCATCTCTTGCCTTGCAGACCCCTCCCTCCAGGCTCCACCCTCACATCCCCTTCTTCTCTGGGTCTCTCCTGGTTCCTTTCTGACTGTTACAAGGACATTCTTATTGAATTTAGGATTCATTCTAAACCAGTATGTTCGTATCTGGTGGTTGTTCAGTCGCTCAGTCGTGTCCAACTCTTTGCAACCCCATGGACTGCATGCAGTGTGCCAGGTTTCCCTGTCCATCACCAGCTCCTGGAGTTTGCTGAAACTCATGTCCACTGAGTGGGCGATGCCGTCCAACCATCTCATCCTCTGTTGTCCCCTTCTCCTGCCCTCAGTCTTAGCCAGCATCAGGGTCTATTCCAATGAATCGGCTCTTTGCATCAGGTGGCCAAAGTATTGGAGCTTCAGGTTCAGCATCAGTCCTTCCAATGAATATTGAGACTTGAATTCCTTTAGGATGGACTGGTTTGATTTCCTTGAAGTCCAAGGGACTCTCAAGAGTCTTCTCTAGCACCACAATTCGAAAGCATCAGTTCCTCAGCGCTCAGCCTTCTTTATGGTCAACTCTCACATCCATACATGACTACTGGAAAAACCATAGCTTTGACTAGACGGACCTTTGTCAGCTAAGTGATGTCTCTGCTTTTTAATACACTGTCCAAGTTTGTCATAGCTTTTCTTATAAGGAACAAGTGTCTTTTAAATTTCATGGCTGCAGTCACCATCCACAGTGATTTTGGAACCCAAGAAAATAAAGTCTGTTCTTGTTTCCCCACCTGCTTGCCACGAAGTGATGGGATTGGATGCCGTGATCTTTGTTTTTTGAATGTTCTTTTAAGCCAGCCTTTTCACTGTCCTCCTTCACCTTCATCAAGAGGCTCTTCAGTTCCTCTTCACTTTCTGCCAGAAGGGTGATGTCATCTGCATATCTGAGGTTATTGATATTTCTTCTGGCATTCTTGATTCCAGCTTGAGCTTCATCCAGCCCAGCAATTCACATGATGTAGTCTGCATATAAATTAAGTAAGCAGAGTAACAATATTCAGCCTTGACGTACTCCTTTTCCAATTTGGAGCAAGTCTGTTGTTCAAGACCGGTTCTAACTGTTGCTTCTTGACCTGCATTCAGGAGGCAGGTAAGGTGGTCTGGTATTCTCATCTCTTGAAGAATTTTCCACAGTTTTCTGTGATCCACACATTCAAAGACTTCTGCATAGTCAATGAAGCAGAAGTAGATGTGTTTCTGGAATTCTCTTGCTCTTTCTATGATCCAACGGATATTGGCAATTTAATCTCTGGTTCCTCTGCCTTTTCTAAATCCAGCTTGTACATCTGAAAGTTTTTGATTCACATACTGTTGAAGCTGAGCTTGATGAATTCTGAACATTACCTTGTTAACATGTGAAATGACTGCAATTGTGCAGTAGTTTGAACATTCTTTGGCATTGCCCTTCTTTGAGATTGGAATAAAAACTGACCTTTTGCAGTCCTATGGCCACTGCTGAATTTTCAGCATTTGCTGGCATATTGAGTACAGCACTTGCACAGCATCATCTTTTAGGATTTGAAATAGCTGAGCTGGAATTCCATTACCTCCCACTAGCTTTGTTCGTAGTGATGCTTCCTAAGGCCTCCTTGACTTTGCACTCCAGGATGTCTGGCTCTAGGTAAGTGATCACACATCACATCATGGTTATCCACGTCATGAAGATCTTTTTTGTATAGTTCTGTGTATTCTTGCCACCTCTTCTGAATATCTTCTGCTTCTGATAGGTCCATACCATTTCTGTCCTTTATTGTGCCCTTTGTATGAAATGTTCCCTTGGTATCTCTAATTTTCTTGAAGAGATCTCTAGTCTTTCCCTTTCTATTGGTTTCCTCTACTTCTTTGCATTGTTCACGTAGGAAGGCTTTCTTATCTCTCCTTGCTATTCTTTGGAACTCTGCATTCAGATGTTTATATCTTTAGATTCTCTTCTTTTCTCAGCTGTTTGTAAAACCTCCTCAGATAGCCATTTTGCCTTTTTGCATCTCTCTTTCTTGGGGATGGTTTTGATCACTGCCTCCTGTACAGTGTTACAAACCTCTGTCCATAGTTCTTCAGGTACTCTGTCTATTAAATCTAATCCCTTGAATCTGTGTGTCGTTTCCACTGTGTAATTGCAAGGGATTTGATTTAGGTCGTACTGGAATGGCCTAATGGTTTTCCCTACTTTCAATTTCAGTCTGAATTTTGCAATAAGGAGTTCGTGATCTGAGCCACAGTCAGCTCCCAGTCTTGTTTTTGCTGGCTGTATAGATCTCCTCCACCTTCAGCTGCAAAGTTTCTTATCTGGAAACTTTACTGATTTCATCTGCAAAAACCTGTTACCAAATAAGGCCACACTCTGAAACTCTACAAAGACTTGAATTTGGGGCGGGGGTTGGGGGGGACTCTGTTCAACCCAAAGCCTTGCTGTGATTTCATGTCCAGCTTGAGGCACTAGAGTTCACAGTCAGATTCCTGGCCCAGGACCCTAAACACGGTCTTAACCTCTCTGCCTGTCTTGCCCTCTCCCATCCCTCCAAGCCTCATGCTTTGGCCAACTCCCAGCCTAGCTAACTTGTGCTGGACTTTAGACCCTTGGTACTTCCTGAGGAAACTTGACTGTGGACACCCACCCCCAGAGCAGGTCAGTCTCTCTTGCAGAAGCTTCTGAAGTAACCTGTGCTTCTGGTGGAAGAGTCTTCATATACTTAAGATTATTTTTAAATGTGTAGAATATAAATATAACTTTTATGATTTTATTTATTAATATTGTTTTTATTAAACATTTACTTTCACATTGAATAAATTCAATATTTTATATATTACTATTTCATGTTCTATAAAATGGTTTCAATAATATAATTTGTCATTAACTATATAATACATTAATTTTTAAAATTAATTACCAAAATAATTAATGATGAAAAATATTAGTTACAGATTGACTGTGAAAGCTTTCGGGCAGAAATCAACTGCTTATTCACTGCTTTGTCAGACCTGAGCCTGATGCCTGTCCTCAGTTCTTGAACCAGATTCTCATCTATCATTTCCTTAATTTTCATAGAAGATCTGTTCTTGGCACCAGACTGACTCCCTTCTGGTTCTGCTGTGGAGTGCCTCCCAGGGACCTCCCCTTTGGGGTAGGGGCTGGGGAGGAGTTGTGTGTTTTCTCTCTTTAGCCCCCACAGCCTCCCAAGAAGATGGATTGGGATTTGTCTGAGAGAGTCTTTGTGTTGTGAAATCTGGGGCAGGGCCTTTAAAATACAGCTCCATTCATCGATCCTATTGGGATTTAAGAAAATAATGAAAACTGAAAACTCACTTTTCTTATTTGTTCCTCCTCTCAGTTGCTCTTTTTCTCTTTTTCCTTCTATCTCTTGCCTCCGCCTGAGGAAGAGTGAGAATTAGGACATCTAAACTTTAGGGGAAAAAAAAAAAATCTTTTCTTCTTTGTAGACTCTTTGATCTGGAACTCCAGCCGTTTAAAAGAGCCCGAGAAGAGGTCCTTTTGGATTTAGTCACACATTTATATATTTTGAAGATGTTTCAAATGAAACTGGACCCTGTAAACTTCGTGCATGGTAATTTAGAGAACCTTCCTTCTTAGTTCTGTGCGTCTGTGCTCAGTTGTGTCTGACTCTTTGTGACCCCGTGGACTGTAGCCTGCCAGGCTCCTCTGTCCATGGAATTCTCCAGGTATGAATACTGGAGTGGGTTGCCACTTCCTACTCCAGAGGATCTTTCTGACCCAGGGACCAAACCTAGGTCTCCTACATTGGCAGGAGTAGTCTTTACCACTGAGCACGTGGGAAGCCCTCAATTGTTTAAGAAACAACAATATTCCTATTTTCCACAGATCTCCTTTGTCAAAGTTAACTTTTCTAAGTCCTACCTGGAATCACCTCCTTTTGCTTGAAGGGTGGCTCTTATGAGAACAGGTGGTGCCAATATGTAAGCCCTTGGAGGAAGTTGAGTAGGGAAGGTAATTAAATAAATCTCATCTTGATGCTCTTGAGGCCGTAACAACTAATTTTAAAAGACTGAAGTAAGTCTTTTAAGAGGAAATTTTTGACGAGAACTCAGGATGCAAAGTGTTAACTGGAGCAGAAAAACCCCCTAGTTAAGGAGTGATCCATTCTCCTCGTTGGCCCCGTGTCCTCCTGGGTCTTTCCCAGAACCTGCATGAAGCCCTCTAAGTGTCTGGTGAATTGGGTGCCCTGCCCTCTCACCTGGGGCTGCTGCCGCCCTCATCAAACTCCTGTCTATTTGCTCCCCAACATGGGGGGAGCTAGGGGGCCTCCCTGGTAGACCATCTGGTAAAGAATCCTCCTGCCATGCAGAAGACCCCAGTTCGATTCCTCAGTTAGGAAGATCCCCTGGAGAAGGGATAGGCTACCCACTCCAGTGGGCTTCCCAGCTAAAGAATCCACCTGCAATTTGGGAGACCTGGGTTCAGTCCCTGGGTCAGGAACATCCCCTGGAGGAGGACATGGCAACCCACTCCAGTATTCTTGCCTGGAGAATCCCCGTGGACAGAGGAGCCTGGCAGGCTACAGTCCACGGGGCTGCAAATAGTCGGACGCTACTAAGCGACTAAGCACAGCACGTGGGGAACTAGGACACTTAGGATGCCTCTTTGTCTTTGAGAAATGTTTGGGAGTCTAAAGGGAACAGTGCCGCAGTGGAAAACTCTCATTTGTTTCCCCACCCCCCGCAAAAGTTCAAGAAGGTGCTCTGGTCAATGCTTTGTTTCTCCTCCCCTCCAAATTCTTCCGAATCATACTTTTCCTGGTGTGCAAGTCGAGAAATAACTTTGGGGGGTGTTTATTTTTCCAGGCAAGTCCATGGCTCTGATTTTGTTTTTGGATGTTTTCCGTTTGTTCTAAGTAGGCGGGCTCCAAGTCTGGTGCCTGCGGTCTGCCAGCTCTTTCCTGTTGAGAACACTTGGTAACGAAGTAAGTTCCTAAGATTCTAAAACATGCGTGTGACTCAAATACCCACACCTGCTTCACCTCATACTAAGGCAGAGCTGGCTGTTCATGCTGGGCTGTTTTCCCCCTAGAGTTGAAATCGTGTGTCTGCAGAGAGTCCCTCTCTTGACATTTTAAAAAAAACATAATGTTGACTGTCTCATGGCATTGGCGTGTGTTGAACTATTTAATATTAAAATAGCTGGGCTTTTGAAACTCCTGACTCAGAAGAATGAAGGAGGCCCTTTTATAGGAGGCCTCTGAACCAGAGGGAAGGGTGTTGTCTAGATACCTGTGACAGATGTTGGAAAGATGGGTTAGGGGGATGAGGTGCTGGAAGAGGAGGTCACTCCTCGCACTTGGATCTGAGTATTTGTGGCAGTTGTTGGTATCACTGAGAGCCGCCCGCATAGTTTACAAAATATTCAGGGGTCAGTTCACAGCTTGGTTGGGATGGGCAGCCTCCCAGACTCCACCCTGAATCCTGAGGCAATTCCAGGACCTTTAGAAACACCCTCAGGGTTCAGGTCAGGCCAGAAGGCTTGCAACTGCTCTGGGAGTTGGGAGCCAGACCCTGGCCAGATGGACATGGAAGCAAAACAAGAGGCCACCACTGTCCGTGTTTTGAAAGGCATCTGTCTCCTCTCCTGGCAGACAATATGGCCTGCTGTGCTGATGGTCTACAGAGCCTGATTTCTCCCACAGCCACACATGCACGCACCTACATACACATACGCATCCTTCTCACTGGGATGACTTAGATCCCCGAGACCCTCAAACAGCCTCTGTGTCAGGGGTCAGCGAGGCTTGGCATCTAAAGCATATTTGCCCTACTCTCTCAGATCTGTCTTTTTTTTAATTAAGTAATTTTTTGGCTGCGTTGGTTCTCTGTTGCGACATACGGGCTCTTTCACTGTGGTGCAAGGGCTTCTCTCTAGTTGTGTCTCAGGGCTCCAGAGTGTGTGGGCTCTGTAGGTCTGGCGTATGGGTTTAGTTGCCCCACAGCATGTGGGATCTTAGTTCCCTGACCGGATATCACACCCATGTCCCCTGCATTGGAAAGTGGATTCTTAACCACTACACCACCAGGGAAGTGCTCTCTTTCAGATCTTTAGTTTGGAGTCCCTTTCTCTCTGTCTGTCTTTGTGAATTTGATTTTTCCAAGGACTCCTTTTCACCCCAAGTTGACTGTGGTTCTCTTTGCCCCATTCTGACCCCAGAATCGGCTCTGACAGCTCCCCTCTGTGAGTTCACCTTCTGGGGATTCTCTCCAGGACATTGGCCGCTGACAGGCTGAACTGGTTGACCTGTGATTACCTAGCGAATTTCTGAGAGCATGATGAACTGACATTTATTGATGTGTACTTTGTGCCAGGCCAGAAACCGGCCGGCTCCCATTTAATCCTCCCAACCACCCCATAGCTCAGTGAGTTCGAGGGATTCACCTGTGAGGCCGTGTCCTGCCCAAGGGCCCACATGGCAGGGCTGACACCTGAACCAAGTGTGATCTGACTCCGATATTGGGGTGAATTCTGGTGATGCTGTTTAGAGATGAGTAAAGAGAGCCTCACCCCAAACGAGCTCTTTGCTGTTGGCTTTTCCTTTTACCAGCCAACAGATTTAAAGGGAATCTTTGTGAATGCCATTCATCCAACTTGACTTCTCAAGAATGCTCTGCTGGCTGTTCCTCTGCTCAGATGAGCCGAGTTCTCCCCATTCGTGACAGGCCTTTTTTGGCTACTCTCATTTCCCATCATCTCCTTTTGGGGAAATATTTTGTTCTTCTCATCATATCGTATTGTTCTTCTCATCATATCACCCTCCCTCACATGGGTTCTCTAGGAAGCAGATGCTGAGTTAGAGCTAAGAGTGTAAGATGTCTGTTGGGGAAACATCTGTGGAAGGAATAGGGAGGGAGCAGGTGTAGGCAGGGGGAGCTGGCATGGACCAACCATGCTGCTGTCCTGACAGAGGCGGGCAGCCCCACAGGGAGCTCTGGAGTCAAGCTTGCTCATCAGATGAGTCACAAGAGGTGGAAACAGCCAGGCCGTGTCTCCCCATCTGGCTTGCTGTTGGCCACAAATCACCCCCAGAAGAGCATGATCTTGACCTGAGAGTTGAGCATGACCTTGATGAAGCTCACAGCTGGACGTCATGAGCTAATAAGACACTCCTAACCCTCTGGACAGCGAGTCCTTCCTTGAAGAGACATCTGAGCAGCCCTTCAGCTCGGGGATTTGCCTGCCCTTCGCCTTCCCTCCCAGCCTCACCTTACAGCACATTATCTTCCACAAAAATCCACAGGAACAATGCCTGTGGTATTAAAGCCCCTCTTGTTTACAGCCCGAAGGTGGGTGCAGACTGCCTGCCATCGGAGGGGCGGCTCATCGTTAAGAGAGAGGTGTCCAGGGTACCGTCTGCTTGAGAGGCACTGGTCTGGAGTGGAGGCGCCATAGTGGGTGCCGGGAGCCAGGCGAGGTGGCTGTGGTCCAGGATGCCCGAGCCAGGGGCCAACCTTGGAGGCATAGCCTGTGCTAGCCATTATTTTGGACCTTGGCTATGCTGGACACCCAGGCCTCTGATTCTGGGCAAGCTGAGGAAATGTGGCCTCTGCTTCTCCAGAACTTTCTCGGGGACTGTCTCAAGGTCATGGTGGAGAGATAGGTGAGGGCAGTTGGCCTCTTCCACTCACCTGGAGAAAGCACCTCACCCCTCCCAAGCACTCACTTGCCTTCTGGGCCTGTCTGAAAATACCTCTTGTTTTCCCCAAGGCCCTTTTCTTCTGGGTGTGGGACTTATTTTGGGTGTGAACAGACCACTGAAGTGGAATCCCTTATGATATTTACATGGGGAGAAGCCTCTTTGGCAGATAGAGGTTGCTGCCCTTTTTTCTTTTTCTAAACCTGGTTGTGATGGTAAAAGAGGACAGTGAAAAATCTGGCTTAAAGCCTAACATTCAAAAAACAAAGATCATGGCATCTGGTCCCATTACTTTGCGGCAAATAGATGGAGAAAAAATGGAAATAGTCATAGATTATTTCCTGGGCTCCAGAATCACTGTGGACAGTGACTGCAGCCATGAAATTAAAAGATGCTTGCTCCTTGAAAGAAAAGTTATGACCAACCTGGAAACCCTATTAAAAAAAGCAGAAACATTACTTTGCCAACAAAGGTCCATCTAGTCAAAGCTGTGTATTTTCCAGTAGTCATGTATGGATGTGAGAGTTGGACCATAAAGAAGGTTGAGCACCGAAGAATTGACACTTTTGAACTATGGTGTTGGAGAAGACTCTTGAGAGTCCCTTGGACTGCAGGGAGATCAAACCAATTCATCCTAAAGGAAATCAGTCCTGAATATTCATTGCAAGGACTTATGCTGAAGCTGAAACTCCAATACTTTGGCCACCTGATGGGAAGAGCCGACTCATGGAAAAGACCCTGATGCTGGGAAAGATTGAAAGCAGGAAGAGAAGGTGGTGACAGAGGATGAGATGGTTGGATAGCATCATCGACTCAATGGACATGAGTTTGAGCAAACTCTGGGAGATAGTGAAGGACATGGAAGCCTGGAATGCTGCAGTTCATGTGGTTGTGAAGAGTCTAACATGACTGAACAACAACAACAAAGCTGGTCATAATGAACAACATTAGGATGGGGCACATGGTAAATCTCAAGGTCATGGCCTGGATTTGTTTGCAATCAAATTGAAATTTAAATCCTCCAGTTCAGTTCAGTCGCTCAGTTGTGTCTGACTCTTTGCAACCCCATGAATCACAGAACACCAGGCCTCCCTGTCCATCACCAACTCCCGGAGTTCACTAAGATTCACGTCCATCGAGTCAGTGATGCCATCCAGCCATCTCATCCTCTGTCGGCCCCTCTTCCTCCTGCCCCCAATCCCTCCCAGCACCAAAGCCTTTTCCAATGAGTCAACTCTTCGCATGAGGTGGCCAAAGTACTGGAGTTTCAACTTTAGCATCATTCCTTCCAAAGAAATCCCAGGGCTGATGATCTCCTTCAGAATGGACTGGGTGGATCTCCTTGCAGTCCAAGGGACTCTCAAGAGTCTTCTCCAACACCACAGTTCAAAAGCATCAATTCTTCAGTGCTCAGCCTTCTTCACAGTCCAACTCTCATATCCATACATGACTACTGGAAAAACCATAGCCTTGACTAGACGGACCTTAGTCGGCAAAGTAATGTCTCTGCTTTTGAATATGCTATCTAGTTGGTCATAACTTTCCTTCCAAGGAGTAAGCATCTTTTAATTTCATGGCTGCAGTCACCATCTGCAGTGATTTTGGAGCCTAAAAAAATAAAGCCTGATGCTGTTTCCACTCTTTCCCCATCTATTTCCCATGAAGTGATGGGACCGGATGCTATGATCTTCGTTTTCTGAATGTTGAGCTTTAGACCAACTTTTTCACTCTCCTCTTTCACTTTCATCAAGAGGCTTTTTAGTTCCTCTTCACTTTCTGTCATAAGGGTGGTGTCATCTGCATGTCTGAGGTTATTGATATTTCTCCCGGCAATCTTGATTCCAGCTTGTGTTTCTTCCAGTCCAACGTTTCTCATGATGTACTCTGCATATAAGTTAAATAAGCAGGGTGACAATATATAGCCTTGACGTACTCCTTTTCCTATTTGGAACCAGTCTGTCCAGTTCTAACTGTTGCTTCCTGACCTGCCTATAGGTTTCTCAAGAGGCAGGTCAGGGGGTCTGGTATTCCCATCTCTTTCAGAATTTTCCACATTTTATTGTGATCCACACAATCAAAGGCTTTGGCATAGTCAATAAAGCAGAAATAGATGTGTTTCTGGAACTCTTGCTTTTTCGATGGTCCAGCGGATGTTGCCAATTTGATCTCTGGTTCCTCTGCCTTTTCTAAAACCAGCTTGAACATCAGGAAGTTCACGGTTCACGTATTGCTGAAGTCTGGCTTGGAGAATTTTGAGCATTACTTTACTAGCATGTGAGATGAGTGCAATTGTGCAGTAGTTTGAGCATTCTTTGGCATTGCCGTTCGTTGGGATTGGAATGAAAACTGACCTTTTCCAGTCCTGTGGCCACTGCTGAGTTCTCCAAATTTGCTGACATATTGAGTGCAGCACTTTGACAGCATCATCTTCCAGGATTTGAAACAGCTCAACTGGAATTCCATCACCTCCACTAGCTTTGTTCGTAGTGATGCTTCCTAAGGCCCTCTTGACTTCACATTCCAGGATGTCTGGCTCTAGATTTAAATCCTAGTTCCACCTATATCAGTTTGGTGACCTTGGACAAGTTAATCTCTCTGAGCCTATTTTCTCATCTCTAAAAGACAGATCAAGGTGACGTGTGTGTGCGATTAACTCAATACACAGCATATAGTTACACTTAATCAATACTGGTACTCATCCTCCTTGTCTATTATAATTTCTATTAGTTTCTGGCACTTTTAATATAAACATACCATTAAAAGCAAGCTTTGCATTTTCATATCAATGTTTATGCTCGTGTATCCAATAATATATGGTTTCTTTAATGCTTAGTTTGCAGTTATTTTAAAAATCTCCGTAGATAATACAGAATGCCTACGCATTTTCTTTGAGCATAATTAGCAAGGAGGCCACAAATGTCAGTGATGCCACCGTCAGAACAGGTCAGCAGACACATGAAGAGTTATACTGATTGGAAGCGCAGATGTTAAAATTGTTCTGTCCACATCTCTAAGGACTTGGCTTATCTCTTTTTCTAGGACAGAACTTTATTGATTTGGCTTTCTTGTAATTGAAATCCTCCAGACTAAGAAGAGGCCTAGAGGATCATGCAGATGGATGAATTACAGGGAAAATATCCAACAAATCCAGCTTTTAAGGAGCACCCTTTGCTTGGAAAAGAATGTTGCCAAACTTAGAAAGTCAGTCTATGCAAACCTTTGTAAATTATGAAACCTGTTCAGCCCTACCATGCCTGCCAGAGATCCTTAGAAAAGAAAGAAAACCCAAAAATCCAATTTTCAAAAACCCTCAGCAAACTATGCAGGAGAGATTCGAGAAAAGAACAGCGCCTAGCATTAGCCAGAACACATTAATCGAGGTAGTTATTTTGCAATTTAAGTATCTTTTCTCTGCTGACTTCAAAACAGTGAAAGAAATTTGAAAAAAGAAGCCCACGATTTTGATGGAAGTTGTTTTGACATAAGTGAAACCAGGCTTGGCATGAGGTGGGGGCAGGCTCTGGCCAAGCCAATGGAACGGACCCTGGAAGGATTGAGACAAACTGGGAAATTGTTTCAAGATGCAGCTGGATCCGCCTGAAAGGGGAGGGAAGTGGAGGGCACAGACATTTCATCAGTGTTTGAATTGGTGTGTGAGCAGTGGCGGGTGCTTTCAGGAAATGCAGGGACCCACAAGAGTCTCCCTTTTTTTTTACTGCCACCTCTGGGGAAGAGGGTGGTGTCTTTTGAATGGTGCACTATGAGGGTTTGAGGATTACTGGCTGCTTGTGAACTCAGTCGTGGTTGGTTCGCGGGAAGAGGGACAGAAAGGGAGAGTGTGTGTCACTAATTCTCTTAGCCTTCAGCACCTTTCACTCTGGAGGGACACGGAGATGTGGCAGAGTCAGTACAGAACTCAATCCCTAGGTCATTGTCGGCGCATTTTTTCAGGCCTTGGTGGTTCTGAGTCTAGAAAATAAATGAGCATCATCTTTGGGATGTGAGTCTGGCTTCAGTTAGCCTTGAGCATTAATAGCAACCTCTTCAAATGCAAGACCAAGGGCAACTCCGTTATGTGAGGAAGTGCAGGAATTGCCATAGGCAGGGCTGGGCAGTTGGATCTCTGGTAAGACCTGAGTCACAGGGAGTGAGCCACTTTGGATTTTCTGTTTCTCAGAGCTGATCTATCTTCAGCTCTCAGGGGCAAGTCGTAGCAGAGAGCTCTTTGATGTAAAGTAAGTGTCTCTGACTGGACCGGGAGCAGGGCAGAAGAAAGACCTTAGCATCAATACAGGCAAAAGAAGTACCAAAGAGACTTTGGGTTCATTAGTCCCTGGTAATCTGTCCTGGAAAAACAATAACATGGAGAAAATTAAAAATGCAATGAAGTTTTGAAATAAAACTGAAATGCAGAGTAACATGACTATATTAGCATATGATACATATTACATTAGCATGGTGTTTGGACTCTATGCTAGTTAGTGTTAATGAGAAATTATTTCCTTTCAAAACATAGTTTATGATGTTGGAAAAGTAAGGAAAATCTAGGAGACCAAATGGGAAAGAATGCCGCCTTCACTTCAGTGCAGTTGTGGGAGGAACTCTGAAGGGAGGAGAGGCTACTAGCTGCGTTATAGCCCAAACTGGAAGGAAAGGTGGTTATTCCCCAGAATAATGTGAAGGGAAAGGATGGGTGAGATGCTGAAATAATTGGATAATTGGGCATGATCTGAAGGAAAGTGAGAAAGATGTTCTCAAAAGAGCATGTTTGCGTGAGTCGAGACTTTGTTAGGGTGTAAATGCAGAAGACGCAGAAGGCGATGCATTCTGATGACTGAGGATCGATTGAAAAGGAGTTGCTTTTAAGAAGCAAGACACAAGAGACCATGTATTGTATGATTCCATTTATATGAAACATGCAGAAGGGGCAGATCTACAGATAGAAAAAGTGGTGGCTGGGCTGGGAATGGCATTAACTGTGAAAGGGCATAAGGAATCTTACTAGGGTGATGAAAATGTTCTGAAATTGATTTATGTTGGTGGTTGCATAGCTTGATAAATTTCCTAAAAATCATTGAATTGTACATTTGAAATGGATGAATTGTAGGAGATATAAAATATGCCTCAATGAAGTTATTTATCCAAAAGAAGTCTTTTTTTTAATAGAAGGGGTTTTTTCATTGACCAGTCATTTGTGTGTGTTGCTGCTGCTGCTGCTAAGTCGCTTCAGTCGTGTCTGACTCTTTGCGACGCCATGAATTGCAGCACGCCAGGCCTGCCTGTCCATCACCAACTCCTGGAGTTCACCCAAACTCATGTCCATCGAGTCAGTGATGTCATCCAGCCAATAGACAATTTTCAAAGAAATCAGAGGACTGCTAAGGATTTTGACCTCACTAGTCATTTTTGTTATTGTTGTTCAGTCCCTAAGTCGTGTCCGACTCTTTGCAACCCCGTGGACTGCAGCACACCAGGCTTCCCTGTCCTTCACAGTCTCCTGGAGTTTGCTCAAACTCATGTCTATTGAGTCAGTGATGCTGTCTAACCATCTCATCCTCTGCTGCCCTCTTCTCCTTTTGCCTTCAATCTTGCCCAGCATCAGGGTCTTATTTCCAATAAGAGTCAACTCTTTGCATCAGGTGGCCAAAATACTGGAGCTTCAGCATCAGTCCTTCCAATGAATTCCCTTGCCATTACTGATTTGCAAATTAGGACAAGAGGTAGCTCTTGACTGGCAGACTGGTAGAGAATACAAAGAGTGACAAATGGTTCTCTGAGACGCTTCTAGTGTCTTAAATTAAGGGATTAACTTGTTATACCCTTTGCCAGAGGCAAGATTGGAAGTACATACAAAACATTTCAGTGTGCTTTTGATTCAGCAAGAACTCTGGCCTCGGAAAGTCCACCTAAAGGAGTTTATCTTCAGGAGACTTTAAATATCATTGGTACTTTGTGCCTCCCAATTTTTTGTTTCCAATTCAGTCCTCTGCTCCAGTATCAAATTCAGATGTCCAGCCACCCACCCAGCAGCCACACAGCCTCTCAAACAACATATTCAGAATGTAACTCCAGAATAGACCTGGGCATCAGAATAGGTCAGATGGCCCCAACCCACAGAAAGCTACTCTACCAGCCTCAGGTGGTGACAGCTCCATGCCTCTGGTTGCTCAAGCCAAACACTTAGACACCTCCTTGACTTCTGTCTTCCTCTCACACCCTGTATCAGATCCAAAAGCAAAGTCTGCTGACTCTACCTTCAAAACTGATCTTGATTTTGACCACTTCGAACCACCCCTACTGTTACTCTGCACTGAGCCAGCTTCTCTGAATATCTGGTCTCACTCCTACCCGTGGTCTGCCAGTAGTCTACTCTCAACACAGGAACAAAGCCTTCGTTTCAAAACAGAGTACATATCACATGATTCCTCTGCTCAGAGCTGAACTGCTTCTCATTTTTTTAAGAACTAGCTCTTTCTTTTTTGTTGTTTTTACATGTAATTTATTTTTTTGTTTTTGGCTTTGCTGGGTCTTTGTTGCTGTGCGGTGCTTTCCTCCAGTTGCAGTGCACAGGCTTCCTATTGCTGTGGCTTCTCTTGTTGTAGAGCACGGGCTCTAGGGCCCTTAGCTTCAGTCCTTGTGGTTCCTGGGCTCTATGGCACAGGCTCAGTAGTTGTGGCACACAGGCTTAGTTGCTCCAGATCTTCCCAGATATGGGATCGAACCCATGTCTACTGAATTGGCAGGCGGATTCTTTACCCCCAAGCCACTTGGGAAGCCCTCCCTCCCCATTCTGTACAAAAGTCTTTACAACAGTCTTGCAGAAACTGGTTATCTCCCCTACCTAGTCCCCCATTATTCTCCTTGCCCACTGCTCACTGTTCTCACATGCACCAGGCACATTTCCAGTTTACCCCTTTTACACTGGCTCTTCCCTCTGTCTGGAACGTTCTTCTCCCAGGCAGCTGCTCGGCCAACTCTTTCATCTTCTTTAAGTGTTTGCTCAGTGCATTTAAAATTTCAATCCACCTCGTTCAGCTCCTGGCATGCTCAGGCCTCTTTATCCTGTCCAATATGTTCTATTTTCCATAGCATGTCTTACCTTCTAACATACTACTCAATATTTATTTGGATAATTATTTAAATAGGTCTGTTGTTTGTTTTTGCCTCTGCTAAACTGTGAGCTCCACAAAGATGGACATCATTTTTTTCACTGCTATACCCCCCACCAAATGCCTAAACCAGTGCCTGGCATACAGTAGGTGTTCAATAACTGTTGGTTAAATGAGTGAATGAATGAATAGATTTGTAATGCGCAAGTAGTAATGCGCAAAAGTAGTGTGTGTCATGAGGGAAAAAGAAGTGAAAGGAGTTCCCATGTGTGCTGTCTGAGCTCATCAGTTCCCTCATGAGGTGAAATTGACTCATTCGCGTACAGCAAAGTCTGACTTCACCTGCATGCTCTCCCCGCCCCGCCCCCGCCAGGGAAAATGTGACCAACATCATCAGGATGAGTTAGCAAAGCTGTGTGGCTGGAGTTCTAATTTGATTTTGTATAGACTGCACGTTGATCTCATATAGTCATAAGAAACTCTGACTCACTCATAGTAATTGAATAAAGAAATGCAGTCATTTGCAAATAGAAGCCTGGAGGGTCTGTTTTGTGGGGCAGTTTCTCTGCAGTATGTTTTATAAGGTCAGTTCTTATTGTTGATCACATGTTTTCTACTTAGCTTCTGAATTCCTGGTTCCCAAAAGTGTATGAATGCTTTTAAAATTGCTTTTATTGATTCCTGCAGAAAATGAGGTATAAGAAAACCTTGGAGGAAAGCTGAAACTTCATGTAAACTTACTACAACATGAATGCAAGACCATGCTTCTAGGTCTTTCCTGTGAAAGCTGTATTGGAGTAGAAAGTATGGAGTGTGTCCTGGTGTAGAGACACTCTGCTGTAACACTGGTGAATTTAAATCAATCTTGTTAGTTTGAGATGTGAATTTTCAAAATAAATATGAGAAATCAATGATACCTTCTTGCATGGGAATTGAAAAAAAATTTTTTTCAGGGATCATATGATTTAGCTGCTTTTTAATTGAGTATTCAAGGTTTTTTTTTTTATGTGGACCATTTTTAAAGTCCTTATTGAATTTGTTACAATATTGCTTCTGTTTTATGTTTTGGCATTTTGGTTGCGAGGCATATGGAATCTTAGTTCCCTAACCAGGGATCGAACCCGTACCCCTCCTCGTTGCAAAGCAAAGTCTTAACCACTAGACCGAGGAGGAAATCCCTGATACACTGACTTTAATCAGTATTTGTGAACTCGGAGGCTCAAACACCCACTTTCTTTATAACTCCGCTTAGTATAATACCACCTCTGTTTGATTCTATCTGAAAGATTTATTTTCAACATTGTTTTTATGTAAGATGCGTATTGATTTTTATTTCTTAGTCACTGGTGTGACAACTCATATCACTGAGCTCCTTGGATAAGATTGGGGAACAAGATCAATTATGAACTGAGTTGACATATTCTTCTGCTACATGTCAAGAATTATGATTTTATCTGACCAGTAAGCTAAACCAGTTAGCCTGCCACAGTTTCCTGGGTGCTGCCAGCAGAAGATAGAAGAGTCCTGGATCAGGAATGAAAGACAGTTTATCGTTCATAGAAAGAGCGGTAGCCAGAGGATCAGCATACTTGCCCCTCTTCCTCACATCCCGGTTCCCCTAGAGCACCGTGGACCTCTGTCCTCATAGGTAGATGCTATGGCTTAAATTTCACTCCCCTGCTGTGGTGGTTACAGGTTTGGCAGCTGATAATTTGGTTTGGGTTTGAATGACTAATATTGTATCATAGGTCAGAGAAAAAGATTATTGTCAAGTATCTGTTCTGCTTCTTTCACGTTCAACCTGTGTTTGCCAATCCAAATTTTATGATTAAAAAAAACTTACAAACAAGGACTTCTCTGGTGGTCCAGTGGTTAAGACACTGCAATTCCAAATCAGGGGGCACAGGTTTGATCCCTGGTCGGGGAACCAGGATCCCACATGCTGTGCAGAGAGGCATAAATAAATTAAAATGTAATTAATAATTTAAATTAATAATAGTAAACACACATTTTATCATGAAGAAAACGTGTTCATTTATGCATATTCTTCAGATAAGAGAGAGAAGGGGAGAGTCACTGAAGCCAGGCATTTGTGCTGAAGAGAGAAGGTGAGAATGAGTAAAACTTGGCTTCCCCAGTTAGCTCCGCCACCCAGCAGTTGGAATACAGTGTTCTGGTTACTTTTACGCTAAGCCCAGACCCTGTTCTATTTTCAACTCTGTTTTGGTGCCCAATTCCATCTTCCTCCATCTGCTCAGAGCTCCCTTTCCCCTCCGTGAACTAGCAAGGAAGCACGTTGAGTTCTTTCCAGAAAGGGCCTTGGGAGTGCATCAGAGGGATCCATATCTTTTCTCAGCATGATATTCAGACCCCAAATTCTGCCTTCAGGGTCCCCCAAAGAAAGTTCAGCTCTTTCTAGGAAGGGCTGTGGAATCTGGGGAAAGCGTGCCCCAAATTCAAGGTAGCTGGAGGGCTACATCCGAGAAAGAATGCCCATGGGGACCCTGGTTCCTAACTGACTCCAGGAAGTGATGTTTCTCATCTTCCCTTCCCCTCTTGGAGAGCTGTCCAAACTTGCCTCCCTCTGCTTCCTAGCCAAGACTTCACTGGGAAATCAATCTCTGTATTTAACACTTCCTCTTAGCCCATTGTTCTCTGGGAACCTGCAGATTTATAACCTCAGACAGCCCTTTGGAATAATTAGGCTTAGCAGGTTTTCAAAGGACCACAGCCAGCTTTCCAGCCTCCTGTTACTCCTTAGGTGAGAGGTTAAGAGGTTGGTCCTGTGTGTTAGACAGGGTGGATCTTTGCAGCTATTTTCACTGTAGAAATCTCAGACCCTAATAACTTGTCTATAAACATCTCCTTGTAGTCAGTGTTTAGTCTCCTGCTTTCTGTACTGGAGACCCGACATACTCAGATGAAGCAAGAATATGTGGTTTGGTGAAAAGTTCCAGAATCCTTTTATGTGTTCTTTGAGTTATACAGACCATTGTAGTATAGGCCAGGGCCCTGCGATGAAGATCCAAGTTCCTCTGAGTTCCACGCACATGTGCACCCTCAGTTCAGCCTGGCGTCAGACTTCTATAGTCTTACACTATGTACCAGACATCAGTGATCAGTGGCTGGAGGCCCAAGATGATTTCCAGGGGCACCTGGAGATCGTAGATTCCAAGAGCTTTGGCAAAACAGTCTCAAATATCAAAACTGTACAGCTTCCTCTGGCCTTCTTTTGATAGAATCAGGGCATGAGTTAATGATGGGTGTCTTTGGCCTTCCAACGTTTCACCTGTCTTTGCCCCTCTTATCTCCTGCCCCGTATCCATCTTGATCTTCAAACTCCAGGAAGCTTTATCCCTTTAGCTCCTCCAAGCATCTAGTCTCACCTGCCAACCGCTTCTCAGGCTCCCACTCCCGCAGAGCCCAGACTTTAAAATTAAGACAGCATTAAGAAACAAAGGAGGTACTCAAAGTTTCATTTGGATAAAGCACTTTTTGAGAGGAAGGGATCTAGTCAGACAAGTTCTAGGCTAGAACTCAGTCCCTCATTTCTGGCCTTTTCTCTTTGTCTTAAGGCCAGCCTGGGATGGTCAAAAGAAAATAAATTTAAAGTGAACTGAATGAATAATTTTACATACCAGAGGACAGATTTTTGGAATAAGTCAAAAAATAATCATATGGTATAGAGAAGCTACCATATGGTAGAAGACTAATTTTACCTGTTGTTAATGACGAGGAGACCTTCTATTTTTCTAAGTCATGTGATTGTATTTTGTGTCTGGTTTCTCTAAGGTTGACTTTGAAGTTTACAGATTCTAATGGTGGGTAAAAATTCTGCGGAACAGAAAGGGGATTTGGAAGTATGAATTAGCCAGGCAGGTGCGGGAAATGTTAGGCAAGTCATTTGAATATTTGGTGGAGAGGGGATGAGGTGGCATTACCTTTAAGGTGATTCAGAGAATTGTAAGAAAATTGCCCACTGCCTAAGAGTCTCTTTTTCACTAACTTGCTACAGTGTCCATAATTCATGCATTACAGTTTGCCTTCAGGATGACCTTAGAAAATGCAGTGTTCAGGAAGGAATAAAGTAACCTGTCATATAGTTCCCTGAAGGTGTCAGGGTCTTATTTATTGTTAGGAAGCCAGGAAAGGACTGGGAGATGGTGCCAAACTAAGGATAAACTCCTCTTGGCTTTGAAATTCTGCTGAATGTGGATCCTGCACAAGGAATAAAGTAGTATCAGCCTTGGAAAAGTCTAAGGTTCCTGGAGTGCCTGTGAGAGCAGGGACAGGAAAGATATTCAAAATCTTATACTCTGAATCAGTGGACCAGCCTTCTTGGTACTGAGTAGAAGGTCTCTGTGGATAATCCATCAAGTTGTTCAGAGTTGTCATACAAAAAGTAGAGTCTCAAAAGCAATTTGATAGAAATTGCCTCTCCCAGTGAAATCTTTTTCACGTTGATGGTAAGTGTCCTGGAGGCCTAGGACTTGGATATAAAGGGACTGTTTTCTGTTTTTCTAGGTTTTTGTTTTATACTTGACACTGGGCTAGCTTCCTCTCCTACTCCTGGAACTCTTCCCAGGAAACCAGCAATCACAGTTAGAGCATGAAAGCAACTTAGTGATGATCCATTTTTCACTTTGCAGATGAGGAAGCTGAAGCCCAGGGATGGTACTGATTTAAGAAGCAGAACTGCACAGAGGCTGTGCATGGTTGGGAAGCAGACAGACCTGGGTCTACCAGTTGGCAGTTGTGCGAACTTGGGCAAGTTAGTTAATACTTTTGAGCCTTGATTTCTTCTTCTGAGAGTTCTTAAGGAGTGTTCACTCAAAGCAAAAATTCAAAACTTGGCCGATATTATATTTGCTATTAGTTTTTTAAAAAAATTGAGATGTAATTCACACGACATAAAATTCACCATTTTAAAATATACAATTTAGTGGTTATATTCACCATATTGTGCAGTTATCACCACTGTCTAATTCTAGAACATTTTCATCACCTCCCTACAAAAAACCTGTACCTATTAGTGGTCAGTCTCAATTCTCCTTTCTTTCCTAATCCTCAGCTCCTGGGAACCACCGATCTGCTTTCTATCTCAATGGATCTCCCTATTCTGGACATGTCCAATAATGGAATGATACATATCCCTTTGTGACCTGGCATCTTTCAGTTAGCATAATGCTTCAAGCTTCCCCTATGTTGTAGCATGAACTTCATTCCTTTTTATTTCTGAATAGTATTCCACTGTACAGAGGTATCATGTTTTGTCTCTCCATTCATCTGTCAATGAAAATTTGGTGTAATTAGCATTGTTTTACATGGTTGGGCCAAAGCTATAATGAAAACTTGGTTGTCTAACTCTCAACCTGGTCCTGTTTTTACTACCCCATCGGGTTTTTCATAATATCTGAACATATATATTGGATTAATAGTAGTAGTTTGCTCAAAGGAAACCCTTATAGCCTGCTAATTACTCTTATGATTTTATACCTTTCAGAGATTTTATCCAGTATGAAAAAAAGTACACAATTCAAAAAATGAAATCTAAATATTGTAGAAAAATGGTGCTGGAACCAGGGTTCATTTTCTAGACCCTAGAAAGGTCTAGAAATGTGTTTCATCTAGAAATGCCTAGAAATACCTTTCATCTCACTGTTTCATGGAACAACTTGGGGTCTGTATAGGATCTTATATCTACCTGATTTTTAGGTGTAAGTTCATTGCCATGGTTTACAGCCCAGAATCAAAGAAAGTGTTTTACTAGCTTTGGCTGATATTTGAGGACTCTTCTCTCTTGTTCATTTTACTTCAAGGCAAAAATTCAGAATTGTTCTCGTCTTTGGTTAGACAGTCACTGTCATTGCAATACCCTGACCTTTATGTACGGGCAATATATGCCTTTGGCTCAGAACTTAACTACATTTCAAACATGGCTGGTCATCTCTCCTTATGACCTGGTCCTTTTCTCACACACTGACTGCCCCAGCTTTCAGGTCTGGTATTTAGACACGGAGGGGGAGAGGCTGGTTTGGTATACTGGAAAATTTCTCTGTTTTCTACTAATTGAAAATGTAGGCACCATAGCCCCAGGCATTCTCTTTGTGGGGCATGAAGAAGGGAAGCGGGTCTGACTCGTTAAGGATTTAGTTGTTGACATTCTTTGCTTGGGAGCCAGTGATGTGTAGAATGTGGCAAGATTCCAGTGGTTGAAGGCATTTCCCTGGGTTCATCTAGGGTTTGTGCTGCCTTATCTTTGGTGGCATGAGAGGGGGATCCAGCCCAACCTGGCTTCCTGACTTTGAGCAAGTGTTTTCTTTAGTGAAACTTTAATGATCTGGTCCTGGATGCTGCTAAGTACTCATCTCACTTGATGTTTTACTGTTATTCTCTAACATCTGGAAGAGTCATCGTATATCAGGCTTCACATGCATTAGCTCATATGATTTCCTGCTCCTAAATGTTTGACGGTCCTCAGATACATGTGAAAACCATTGAGCCTGGCCCTTGTCTTCCTCAAGCTTAACACCCCTCCTTCCTCCCACCATTCCTGGTTGCCATGGTTTCCAGCAGCCATGTCCATCCTGGTTGCCCTGTGTCTGCATGTTTTCCACTTTGTTAGTATCCCTCTTCATGTGATGCCCAGACTGGAAGTGAGACTTCACATGTTCTATGAACAGCCAAACTGGAACCACTACCAAGAAATGAACCTGGTCCTCATTTCATGCCACACACATTGGCTGGTGCTTCTCTGCTGGCTGCATCTTAATACAGCCCCTCCACCCTGCCCAACTCAGGATCTTTTTTTCACCTTAACTCATGTGAGGCAGAGTTCCTCTTGTGCTGGGTTTGGTGTTTTTTTTTTTGGCCTCAGTTTGACTCTCCAATCTGTGGCTTTTTTTATTTTATTGGAATACAGTTGATTTACAATATTGTGTTGATTTCTGCTATACATCAAAGTGACTCAGTTATTATATATATATTCTTTTTCATACTCTTTTCCATTATGGCTTATCATAGGATATTCACTATCATTCCCTATTCTATACGGTAGGACCTTGTTGCTTTTATGTTCTGTATATAATGGTTTGTATCATGCAGTTGATTTTTTGATCCCAAGGGCAGAACTATACATTCCCCCCAGTCTGATTTTTACATTTCCCTTGACACTGGCAGTGTTGTCCCATCAGAACAATATGAATGGGAGGTGGACATCATTCTGATTCAACAAGTTGTTGAGCAAAATGAAGAATAATTTTATAAAAAAAAAACACAGTACATTAGGATTGGCCCTGTTAATAGAAAAATCCTTCTCTGAGTATCTTCATAGGGGACTTTCATGAATCATATTCAGTTCATGATGGTTTTTTGGTTTCTTTGGGGGTTATTTCTAGCATCAGCAATTCAATAGATTGAATGGAGTGTAGAGCCTGTTTAAGAAGCTTAGTGTCTCGATCACTCTGCCAGGCTTTTAGTCACATGGGTTCCGTGTGGGCCATGGATGCGTGGATCCACGGCATTCTTCGCGGAGGATGTTTGGAGGGTTTTAACCGGCCCCTCTCTTTCCCTTGCAGTTACCTGGCTGAGCAGTGCTGGAATGGCGGCTTCATCTACCTGATCATGCTACGCCGCTTCAAGCACCAAGTCCATTCTTATAACGGCAACAGTAGTAACAGCTCCGAACCAGGAGAGACACCTACCTTGGAGCTGGGGGACCGAACAGTGAAAAAGGGGAAAAGAGCAAGAAAGTTTGGGGTCATTGCCAGGCCTTCTACCCACAAAGCCGCTGAAGAATCCAAGAGCAGTACTGGCTGTGAGTTGGACCACGACCCTGTGTCTGAGCTGGACAATGGCCTAGACCCTGAACTGGGAAACGGTCATGCTTTTGAGCTAGAAAATGGCCCGGATTTGCTCAAGGAGGTGGCTGGATCCCATCTAGATAGGTCGGAATTGGACAGAGGAACCGAGCCTAGAATTCCAAAGACAGATGCCCCTCTGCCCACAAGCAATGACAAACGCCGCTTCTCAAAATCTGGGAAGACGGACTTCCAATCCAGCGACTGCCTGGCACGGGTAAGGTTTACTTTGATGGTGGAAGCTGAATTTTCCATGAAATATTGTTTGCAGTTGTGTTTACGCTTTAGAAAATACACCTGAGATGACCTTGCATTTGGATACCAAAAGATATATTAAGATAAATGATCAGAGGACATGATAATAACAACAAAAAAATCCAAGTTATTTTATCCCACTTAAATAAAGAGCTAGTCAAGTGATCCTAAGTGGAAAATTCAAGCCTTCTGTGGTATAATTTGAGTCATATGAGGCCCAGATAAAGTACTTGAACTTCATCATTATTTATCACTGTTGTCACCGGTGGAATTGCCACTGCAGGGCCAAGAATTCCTGGTGGCTGCTGATAGCATAAATATCCAAGCCTCAGTATTACACAGGAAGGGTGTCCAACCTGCAGGGAAGCGTCTGCTTTTATTTTTAACACATCAAAACAAGTGACATTTTCAGGGGATTGTGTTACTATATTGCTAAATTCCAGTGAAGTCTGGAAACTTCATAGAAATCTCTGAAACTGTGGTATCCAGCTGTGATGGTCGGAGCTGGTCTTACCTAAAAGCAAAGCAGGTGTGGTCTATTCTGAATGGTAGTAGACACACTTCTAGCCTCAAATGGTCTCCCCCGTTATAACCAATACCCTCTTGCTAAGTTACCTTCTGTAGGGTCAGCGTGCTCATTCCAAGAACCCTCTCGGCCAGGTGTGCCTCTTGGTTCCTAAACAAAGCAGTAACTAGTGAGATGGTTCCTGATTGGTTTCTTTTCTGACTCAGGAGATGCCCTCTAAGGATGAAAGAGGAAGTTAGAAAGATGGAGAATGGGCACAGAGGAAGTTATCAAGTTCAGCTTTGCAGTCTGGAAAATGGTGCCGTAGGAGGGAATGTAATTTCTAGTAAGGCTAGCTCATGAATATTTCTGCAGCTGTAGCCTGCCTGCATAATGAGTTGAGAAGAATCAAAATAACACCTGTCTTAAGGGACTAACCGTGTTCCTTCATTTGGAGATCTGGGTGACCTTCATAAAACCTTACACAGAGAAGGTGTATTTGTAGATGAAATGTACAAACCAGAAGAAAAAAAATGTTTCTAATAATGATTTTCTACCAATTTTATGCCCCTCTTCCCCAGAAGGATTAAAAACAATAAAAAGATTATAATATACACCTCTCTCCCAAATTAAGGGCAATAGAAATGTTATAGTATGTTCCTTATCAATGAATACTATATCTTGATATGATTTTTTTCTTCTGATGATCAGATTGTGAATATGCAGAAAGCCTAAAGTGAAAAAAACAAGTTGGGCAATATTGGTTCAGTTTGAAGGTTTAAGGTACCAAAAGTTTAGGGTGGAATCTCATATACAGTCCAAAGAAGTCCTTTGGCCTAGGACAAAATGGGGATAATGGAATGATTTTCAAAGAAAAAAGTACCACACCAAACTTTTAAGAGAGTACCATCCTTTGCTCATCCTAATTAAAAGCGGTAACCTAGAATTGGATTTCTGGATTAGACTCTCTTAAGACTGCACATACCAGAATTCCTTTGCCTGGTTTTTGCACTCAGCATCAAATGTTCCAGAAAATACAAATGAAAGGTGAAAAAAAGCAAATCTTCATCTATTGTCTTGGAACTTTTTTTTTTTTAAGCCCCATCTCTATATTAAAAGAAGAAACTTGCCATCTGGAATTCTCCATAACTGTTCTAAATCTGCAGACTGATTATTGACCTTGGGTTGTATGTTTGGTCTTGATTTCAAGTCAGAATTGGCCCCACACCTTCTCAGGCATGAATATTTCAGTACCTTTTGCAACCCCAGAAGTATCTTCATAAGATGCCTTTGCCTGGGATTGATCGTGTTGACAAGAAGTGGATCTTCACAGCTTCCCTCCTCATTTTGGTGGCACCCAAACTGGGACCAGTAGACCTTAACAGAAGACCACTTAGGTTCCTGGGATGGCTAGATGTGTATTTTTATTTCAGGATGAGCCCAAGGTCATGCTAAAATGGAATTTCCAGAAAAACAAAAATTAGCTATTTACCTCACCTTTGGGGGAAAATTCCACTCTATTTGAATAATGGGAGATTAGACATGTCGGCGTTGTTCCGTTTCTGCTTTATTAATGATTTAATATATCTACAGAGACTTAATAAATTATAGACAAGGCTCATGATCATTTAGACCATTTTTATTTGTCAGCTACTTCTTTTTCATAGACTGTTATTTCTTACAGGAAAATAAATCCTCAGACTTTGTTTTTACATTTCTATTCTCCCTTAATGGACCTATAGGAAATATTTCAACAAATATCTCCTTTTAAAGTATGGCTTGTTTCTATAAAATATTAACACAGAATGATATACATGAAAACAGATGAATTTTTAAAAATACAAAGGTTGGGCCCATCTTCGAAAGCCCAGGAATCTCTTAGGATATAGATAAGCAATTTTAGAAATGAATCCAGACTTCCTTACTCTCTTGTCTAGTAAAGCTCATTACTCACCCAAGGTGACATGTACACAGTATGTATTTTTGTAATGCTGCATGGTAAAAATGAATGCAACCAAACTTAGTCACATAACAATGAAAAAAGTTCTACCATTTGTCAGTCAGGAGAGCTTATTCACAGCTGGCATGTGTGTCTATGCATCCGTTTGCAGTCTTAGCCTGGTACCCAAAAATCCACCCTGTGCCGTGCCAGACCTCTTTCCTGTAAGTGGTTCAGCAGAGACCTCAAAAAGGCTGCCAGAGCTCCAAATCTGCAGGAAAGTGTGTGAAACTCAGGAGGAGAGTCAACACGGAGGACATCTCCTGGGTGGTCCCTGATGTTTGCATCTGGCAGAGGCAGCGGGAAAATGGTCCTCTTCTAGAAAGACCCCACCGTCATGGGGTGAACATACATACTCCACATGGTAATGTCTCCAAGTTCACATCTGCCTCACCTCTCTTTGGAGCCCTCAGCTTTTTAACAGCCATCCTCAGGATGTCTCCATCTCTGATATTTCACATCATGCCAGAAGCTGGATGAATGGCTTTCCCGCACCACCAAGCCCATTCTGACATTTCAGGTCTTACCATCCACAGAGCTGCCTGAGCCAGAAACCTGAGATTCAGCTAGTGACCACTTGCCCTGGATTGTGCAGAACTTTCCTGGTTTTTCAGTGGCAATTCCATATTCTGGGAAACACTGTCACTCAGCCAGATTGGGACAGTTGGCATTGTGGAGTTAGCTGGAATGCTGCCTTCTCTTGAAGAAGAAAATGGAAACCCACTCCAGTTTCTTGCCTGGGAAATCCCATAGACAGAGGAGCCTGGTGGGCCATCGTCCATAGGGTCACAAAGAGTTGGACACGACTTAGCAACAACTGCCCTCTGCCTTACAGCAAGTCCAGTCAGTCCCTGAATCCGGGCTGCTCCTGCTCCCTTGGGGATGTCCGAGCTCTCCACTGCTGTGTGCCCCATCCTGCAGCTTTGCTTCAGGGCCAGGCTGCTGTCATTCCTCACCTGTGGTCACAGTAGTCTACACTGCTCCCGCTTTCATCCCATCGGCAACTGTCCCGTTGCAGTCAGAGGGACTTTTCTAAAGAGCACATCTTACCATGCACACTGCAGCTGAAACCATTTGGTGGTCCACTTGCCTTTGGGGTAATCCCCAAACACCTCAGCTTGACATAGCACATAAGGAAGGCCCTTCATCACCTGATTCTCACTTCTCTCTTTCTCCCTGATTTGGGCTGAATTCGTGTTTTCGGAATGCCATGCTCGCTCTTGCCTCTGAGCCTTTGCCATCTCTGCCCCAGGTCAGCGCGTTGCACCTGTAGGTGCTTCGTAGACACTTACAATGAAGGCACAGGAGAGCCCCAGGCCTTGATGGGGACACCAAGTTCCAGCCCTGGTTCTTCCATCCCCAGCTCTGTGGCCTTCAGGCTGCCATGTCCTTTCTCTGAGCTTGTTTTCTTACCTCCAAGCTGAGCTTTTTGGTCTGTTGACGGCAGAATTTCAACTCTGACATTATGATCACATGTTTCTTCATTTCTTACTGATCATTCTAAGTAAGAAGGGATAAGCAAACAATCTCAAAAATAAGTTTTCAGTTGAAGCCAGAGCATTTACTGCAGTGAAATTCTGGATGGATGATGTGTCTTCTCACATTTGGGGCAAAGATGCTGTTGTAACATTTTATTTGGGGTTCCAGCAGATGAGGTCATTTAAATGCTGCTGTGGCAACTCCCTTTAATATACTACCCCTGTTTTTGGTAAATAAATCCCTCTGTTTGTCTTCGTGGAGAGACGCATGTGTGAGCTCACACAGTAATTGGTGGTTTATAGGAAAGGGTAGCACTCCAACATTAATATAGACGTCCATAGCATCCAATTTTGCGTGGTTTGGCTTTTTCTCAACAGACTGACAAAGTCTCACTGCCCTTTCAGCCAACGTAGAAGGAAGCAAAAGCCCAAGCCATCTGTCTAGACAGGGTCTGCTTCAGAACTCCGTCATCTCTACAACTGGGTCTGTGTTCACACTCTGAACATTGGCAAATGTGCAGCTCTCCCATCTTGGCGAACTTCTTAATGTCAGTCTCGATAACTTTGAAGACCCCTAAGATTATGGTAAACATTCTCTGTTTGTTCATTCAGTGACATTTATGCAGTATTGTGATGTGCTAGGCACTTTTCTAGCTGCTGGAAAATCCATTGGTAAATGAGAGGCAAGGTTCCTATCTTGTGGCATTTATCACATATAAGGGGCCACCAGCAATAAATAGATAAACAAAACCAGAGTGTTAGATGCTGACCACAAGTACAATAAATGAAATAAAACAGAGTCAAGTAAAAGATGTCCCAGCAGTGACATGGGCGGAGAGCCAATTGATATTGGGTGTCAGCGAAGACTTTATTAAAGAGGCCATGTTTCAGCTGAAGACTGAGTGTCAGGAGGAGAGCAGCCCTGCAGAATCTGGGGGCAGAATGTTTCTGGTGAGAAACTAACATCCGAAGGTGCCATAAGACAGGAATGATAGAATATTCTGGTAGCAGAGACCGCAGCATAGTGAGTGACAGAGCACTAGGAGGTGATGTGAAAGAGACGAGATTACAAAAGTTCATGTTTACCATTGCAAAGAGTGTGGGCCTTATTCTGTATCTAGTGGGGAGCTGTCAGAGGGTTTAAGTTAAATGCATCATGATGTTTTTCTTTAAAGTTTATCCTAAATGTGTAATGGAGAATAGTGGCTTGTGAGAGGTAAAACTTAAAAATGGAGACCAGATCAGAGACTATGATAACCCAAGCTAAAAACGCTGGTGACTGATGAGGGTGGTGGCAGAGAAGAGGAACAGAGGTGAGATGGATGTGGATCTGTTTTGCAAATAGAGCCTTCGGATCTCACTTATGGTTTAAGTATAGGGAATAGAAGGATGAATCAAAGACAGTCCTTGGGTTTTTGGTTTGCATATCCTCTGAAGCTTGAATCGATGATATTGCTGTTCCCGTTGAGATGACAAAGCCAGGAAGAGGAGAGACTCTATTGCTGTGTGTAGAAGATACCTAAGTGGAATTGTCAGAAGACAGTTGGAAATACACTTGATATTATTGTATTTAAGCTGGCCTGTTGGGTTTTGGCTAGTTCCAGCTTTAGACTAATAAACTTTAGACACTGATTTTATTTTTAACTGAACACTGCTTTCATCTGTAGGCAGCTAGATTTAATGCGACAGTTGCACAATTAAGACTGATAGCATCTGCCGCTTCCTGCTTCTGACTTCCTTCGTGTTCCTCGGAACCCCTTCATTAGATGATCAAGAAATTCCATGGTGAGGAAACGTGCATCATTTTCTTTGAATTCTCCCCTTTTAGTTCCTACTGTCTGTTATGGCAGGGGAATCCTCTTATTGGATAAAAGTGAGAAAGGAGATCTGTTTCTCTCTGCCCTCTGAGGCTTCTTCAGATTTTTTTGATGTGGACCATTCTTTTTAAGTTTTTAATTAATTTATTGTAATCGCTTTACAATATTGTGTTGGCCTCCACCATAGAACAATGCAAATGAGCCACAAGTACACATATGTCCCCTCCCTCCTGAACCTCCTTCCCACGCCCCCGCCTTCCCAGCCCTCTTGGTTGCCACAGAGCACTAGGTTGAGCTCTCTGTGCCCATGCAGTAGCTTCCCACTGGCTAGCTAGTTTACACATGATAGTACGTATGTGTCTACTCTCTCTACTCGTCCTACCCACCCCCTCCTCCATATGGCCAAAGTCTGTTTTTATGTCTGCATCTCTATTCCTGCCCTGCAAATAGGTTCATCAGTACCATTTTTCTAGATTCCCTATATATGCATTAATATATGAAATTTGTTTTTCTCTTTCTGACTTTCTTCACTCTATAACAGGCTCTAGGTTCATTCACCTCTCTAGAGCTGACGCAAATGTGTTCCTTTTTATGACTGAGTAATACTCCATTGTATATATATACCACAACTTCTTTTTCCATTTGTCTGCCAGTGGACATGTGAGTTGCTTCTATGTCCTAGCTGTTGTAAATAGTGCTGCTGTTAACATTGGGGTACATGTGTCTTTTTCATTTATGGTTTTCTCAGAGTATATGCCCAGTAGCAGGATTACTGGCTCATATGGTAGTTTTATTAATCCTAGTTTTTTTAAGGAATCTCCATACTGTTCTCCACAGTGGCTGTATCAATTTGCATTCCCACCAACAGTGCAAGAAGATTCCCTTTTTCTCCACACCCTCTCCAACACTTACTGTTTATAGATTTTTTGATGATGGCCGTTCTAACTGGTGTGAATTGCTAACTCATAGTTTTGATTTGCATTTCTCTAATAATGAGTGATGTTGAGTATCTTTTCTCGTTTTTGTTGGCCATCTGTATGTCTCTTTGGAGAAAAGTCCGTTTAGGTCTTCCTCCCACTTTTTGATTGGGTTGTTTGTTTTTCTAGTATTGAGCTACCTGAGCTGCTTATGTGTTTTGGAGATTAAGCCTTTGTCGATTGTTTCATTTGCAATTATTTTCCCCCATTCAAGGGACTGTCTTTTCATCTTGTTTATAGTTTCCTTTGCTGTGCAAAAGCTTTTCAGTTTAATTAGGTCCCACTTGTTTATTTTTGCTTTTATTTCCATTGCTTCAAGAGGTGGGTCATAGAGAATCTTGCTGTGATTTATGTCAAGGAGTGTACTGCCTATGTTTTCCTCTAAGAGTTTTCTGGCCTTACATTTATGTCTTTAATCCATCTGAGTTCATTTGTGTGTATGGTGTTAGGAGGTGTTCTATTTTCATTCTTTTATATGTAGCTGTTCAGTTTTCCCAGCACCACTTATTGAAGCAGCTATCTTTTCTCCACTGTATATTCCTGCCTCCTGTGGCCGTGGACCATTCTTAAAATCTTTATTGAATCTGTTACAATATTGCTTCAGTTTTATGCTTTGGTTTTTTGGCCAAGAGGCTTCTTGGATCTTAGCTCCCTGACCAGGAATCAAACCCACGTCTCCCTCATTGGAAGATGAAACCATAACCACTGGACATCCAGGGAAGTCCCCCTCTGAAGCCATTTACATTAGATATGTGGGTTTGTTTTTAACTAGTTGTGTGCATCTTGGGCCAGGGGTGTGGAGCGGGTTTGTGGGTGTTCTCCATGAATACTGTCTTTAACTCCTCTGTCAGGGTAAACATTTAGGCCATCCTTGCCCCCTGGTCATAGTTCTGCATGTTTCTTGTCACAAGTCCTATTTCTAAAAGCATTTAAGAATTAGAACTGTATCTAGTTTTGCCATGTCCTCTGTGAACCATACCTAACATTTCTGTTTAGCCAAAGGAGGGTAGGATGGGAGAAAATGATGGTGTAATTAGTCATAGGGATGGATAGGTTTCTACTAATTTGGGCTAAAACTAAAGGGATTTTCTTGCATCTGGGCTCTAATAATGGTCCCTGTTGTTCTTGAGAAAGAGTTCTACAGCTTTTCTGTACTGGGGGAGAGAGGAACACTGCCCCCCCATCTTCAGGACACCAGGAGCCATGGGATATCTTCCAAGGGGAAAACAAAGTCAGGCCACCATCTGTGCTTATTTCCTACCTGCTCTGGGAGGCCCAGGGAGGCAGCCACAGCACTGGCCTGTGCGTAAATGCAGGATGCTCAGCTCGCCAAGACAACAGCTAATCAGCACACCCCTGCCTGTGTTCTCTTTGGTTCTCCACCTGGCATACAGTCTCATGTACTGGAGGTATTGAAAGTTGCTGTCTCGTGGTAATTCTCAAGGATGGCTTCTTGGAAGGAGTGAAGCTATAAGAGACTCTGAAGGCAGGAAGGCTGTTCCTGAATGGGAAGGAAAGGTGTTCCAGAGGTCAGAGGCAACAAACCAAAACCCAGGGAGTCCAGAGTGAGACGATGGGATGATGTAGGGCTTGTTGACAAGTTCATGAACTACTGTGGTAAGCCAGTGACTTCTGAAGTTACATTTGGCCAGACAGGCTTCATGGGCCTGTGGTCAGTGGATGGAGGAGATAGCTGGCATCACCGCATGTTGCTGGAATTGTGGGGACCCCATGAGCAGCCCTGGGCTTGGAAAAGAATAGGACCCAACAAGTCTCTGTTTGCTAATAATTTTCCCTAGACATTCCTGTTGCTGCACATCAGTGACCATTCCACATCTGGGTTTTTTTTTTTTTTTTTTTACTGTTGCATAAAGCTTCATTTTAGTTTCTGACAGTATGCACTTCAGATTTTCTAAATGCCTCACATTTTTTCTCTTTTGCAAACAGCTTGAGTGGGCAGGTTGCCTATTTTGAGGGAGATGATGGGTTTGTATTGGGCCTTGGCAGTTCCATTGGACTTTCATGGTGAATGGAGAAAGCAGATGGTTTTTACTTTATAAATTGAGGAATGCATTGGGACCCCTACCTATATACCTAGAGCTAAAAAGGACTTTGGGATGAGCCTAAAGTCAGACTCCCAGATAAACCACTTTGGAAGCTTTTGCTTTCGTTTCTCTGAATAGCCGAGTGTCTGAGGGAACTCCAATGTTTTGCAGTGGATGTACGTTTGTGTCCGTGGAATGGAATACAGAGTCAAAAAGAGAATGAACCAAAGCAGTTCAGAGGACTTAGAGACCTTTTTTTGTTGTCTACTCATTCAGTCACGTCCAACACTTTTGTGACCCCATAGACTGTAGCCCGCCAGGCTCTTCTGTCCGTGGGATTCTCCAGGCAAGAATACTGGAGTGGGTTGCCATTTCCTTCTCCAGGGGATCTTCCTGACCCAGGGATCGAACCCGCATCTCCTGCAAGTCTCCTGCATGGCAGGCAGATTCTTTACCACTGAGCTACCAGGGAAGCCCTGTAGGACCTCTATTAGTTTTTTAAAATGATTGATTTTGGGAAATTCCTGGCAGTCCAGTGGTTAAGACTCCATGCATCCAATGCTGGGGGTGTGGGTTCAGTCCCTGGTTGGGGAACTAAGACCCCACACAGCCAAAAAATAAGTAAAATAAAAAGGATAGATTTTTATCATTGTAGCATTTTTTTTATGTTTTTAAAGAGCGTATTGACTAATGTGTGTAGAAGTTGATAACAAATTCACCAAGGAATTTCCTATTTTGATTTCTCTAAGATCTCATTCACATGTTGTCAGGAAGTTTAAGATTCAATTCAATATGATGTTTTTAACATTTATGCGTGTGTGAGTCACATATGGTTACCGATTAACATTTATTATGTATCTACTAGATGTCAGGAGCATTGCTGCCTGCTTCCTGTCTCATTTAATCCTAACACCAGACTTGGAAGTTTTAATAATCATCCCCACTTTAAAGGCAGGGAAACTGAGGTTTTGAGGCCTCAATTGATTTTCATAAATACTGTGATAGAGCGTGGCTCAAACTAGTTGATGTCTCCTGGCTCTGTCTTCCTTTCATCTCCCTTTATTAATTAGTAGGTGTCGTAAATAAACGGAACCCAGATACAGCCAGTGTTAACTCACATAGTGGTATCTGGGTTTCAGGCGGAAGAGCTTTACTTAACAGGATCCTGGTCAGGGAGTTCACACATCACCTTGGCCGTGCTGTCCAAAGTCATCTCCACTGGCCCCAGGTGACTCATTCAATTTAATTGAAATGAAACATTCAATGTCTCTGTTGCCAGCAGCCTCATTTCAGGCATTCAACAGCCACCTGTGGCTGGCGGCTCTCCTGTTAGATGATGCAGACACAGAACACTCCTGCCATCATAGAGCACTGGATCGGGCAGCGCTGACTGCTCGAGACTTTGGTCCAACCCGTAGTTTTCTCTCCGGTGGTCCTCTGCAGTGTCTGTCAACAACGATGGGACTCGGCCAGACCTCCAGCTGCCCCTCCTGTGACAATGGTGTGTGTCTGTCCAGATGCTTCACAGTGTACTCACTTTTTCTTCCAAGGAGGAAGTTGGCCGGATATGGAAGATGGAGCTGCTTAAAGAATCGGATGGGCTGGGAATTCAGGTTAGTGGAGGCCGAGGATCAAAGCGCTCACCTCACGCTATCGTTGTCACCCAAGTGAAGGAAGGCGGTGCCGCTCACAGGTGACTGGATAACTCTCCCCTTTCTCTGCTTCCTGGTCCTCCCCTCCCCTGCCCCTGGGTGCTGGGGTGGGGGGCGTAGTCAAAGGCCTGGTGATTACAGCTTACAAGGAAGGTGCTGGAGCACGGCAGGGAATCAGGCCCCAGCGGTTCTAATTAAATACCCCTCTGAGCACAGGAAGTGGCTAATGGGTGGGGCCGCTGCTCGAAGGAGGGCTTAGATTCCTTTCTAGTCCAGTTTGAGTGTCAAGTGGATGTTATCCTGAGTCTGGGGATGCTGGTGACACGTGGTTCCTTATCCAGAGCGCACCACGTGGTGGAACACCGCACCCTTCGCATCGTCACTGTGGCTGACGACTCGGAAAAGTGATGGGGTTCACACGTGACCACAGTTCACCTGCCACGTCATGGCTGTCAAGATCTGATACACGTGTAAACACGTGTGTCTTGGTCGTGCAGATGTGGAGGGAGAAAAATAAATGTGAGTTTTCTCCTTGTGACCTGAAAACCATTCACACTCCACAGCTACTTTTTTAACCTAAACAGTCATCTGAAGTAGGGATATGGGTGGTGCTTAGGCAGAGCACGTCAAAGAAGAAGTCCATATTGAGTCAGAGTCAGCTGTCCCCAGATGGAAGGTATGCTCCTGTATACATAGGGCATCTACTATTTGCAAGCACCATAGGGTGTTGGATGCCCATCTGTATAGAATAAGTGGGTAAAGGTGGAATTTCACTAATAAGGGAGGTGATTCCAGTCTGGAATTAGTATTCAGCCCAGGTACCCTGATGCTAAGAGGGAAATGGCAAACCAGAGCAGTAATGCCCTGCCCAAGACCTTGGGGGCTCTCAAAAACATATCTTATTAGGCAAAGTTGAAGGAGCTTGAAGTATTTGGTCTGAAGAATAGAATACCAAGGAGAGGACCAGTGCACAGATTATCAAGGTGTTCAATGCTCATTGGTCCCATAACCAGAAAGTATGATCCTGTTAGCCTGAGTAGAGAAGAGTTTAACTGCAGGTGTCACTTATCTGGGTGGCGGTAATTACTGAAGGTTTAAGACCTTAGGTAGTTCATATCCATACGAGCATCATCACACTTCCCAAAGGATAGATGCTTTAAAGAATTCTCATCAGATAGCCATAATCCCCACTACTCCTAAGTCTTTGGAAAGTTGGCAATTAGGAAATTCCTGTGCCCAGAGCTGAGCTTAAATAGAACTGTTCTTATATATTTTTCAAGTGAGGCATTTTTTAATGGGTCTCACCATTTTCTTACACCCCTAGCCTGTATGTGTGTATGTCTGGGTGTTTAGTTCACATGTGGGGCATTCTAGTTAATAACTGGAGCTGAGAAAGATGGGATCAAAGAGGAAAATAAGAGGAACAGAGACGTGGATGGCTTGATGGTGGTGTGGATAAGTAAACCCCAGGACACTGGCTCAGCCACTGTGTTCCGCCGTGTTCCTGAATGCCTCTCCTTCAAAGAGCTTGCCCTCATGCCTCCTTGAGGTTCTGGTGTGCTTATTCACCATGGTTTCCCTCTTTCTCTTCTCTTTCCATCCCAAGCATCTACTGGGATTCTTGGCATTTCTCTGCTTTAGGGATTTTTGAAGGACAGAAAGCAGAGATTGTCAGCAATCTCTCATGCCTTTCTTCTGTTAAAGCCTAAATTCATAGAAAAGATAACGATACATGCCCTAGAGGACAGAGAGAGAAAATGGTGAGGGAGAGGAGGAGAGGGAAGTTGGTTAATTCAATGAAAGAAAGCAAGGAGGAGAGAGTCTACAGACTGGAGAGAAAAATACTGGGGTGAATCTGTGTGAGAGACAAGTGTGAGTGCCACCCTTGAATCCTGGGTGTTGATGTGAAGCCTCCAGAGGAGATGGTGGGACCTGGGCTCTGGGACTCTCAACTTCACCCAATTTCCCACCTCATATTTAGCAGTGGGGATGAAGCCTCTGGCTGCTTTGGGATCATGGGAGACCAGGCCATTGGAGGCTCAGTTGGCACCCACAGAACTGTTGACCCCCTATGGCAGGCAGACCCCGTGGTGACTGGACCTCCTTCTAGCCCGGTAGGAAGGAAGCTCCAAGTCCTTCCCTTAATTTAAAGGAAACAAAGAGAACACTCTTGCATGCCTGTGATGTACACCAGGTCTGTTCCCTGCAACAGCAGTAACTTAGGCAGTTTCTTTGTTCATTTCTCTGTTCATCCGTCTGCTTATGGAGCTTGGCGGCAGAGACACAAGGAGGAAGGAGGCAGTTTGAGACTTGACCCTCAAGGCCCCGGGACTCTTGGGCGGGGGGGTTACAGACACATGAGGTGCAGGGTCTCAGGTGCCACAGAGGAAATCCGGGCAACAGTGTGTCACCTGGGGAGAGAGAGGGGCGTGTGTTAGGGAAGGATTCCTGGTGAGCTTCAGATACCTTCTTTCTTCTGGGGCTTAGCTCAGAGACTCAGCTGATGACTCAGTCACAAGGGCAGGATGGCAGGTAGGACTGAGAAAAGAAAGACTTAAGTATCCTAAAGCTTTGGGGTCTCAGTTCCTCTCCATCATGTCTCCACCTGGATGGGAGGTTCACTGACACTGATGTAGGATATGGTGGTAACTTATGATCATGCCTGTAACTAAGGGACCATCTGAAATCATGAAGCTCCTAGCTCTGCTAACTGCACATCTGGACCCTGACAGAAGGATAAACAGTCCCACCCCAGCCATCCCCATCTTCCTTACTCCTCTGTAGCCCCTTTTGGACTGTCCCCTTCTGACAACCCTCCCCAACTCCAGGAAGATGGCCCTTCTCAAGCCTAGAACATCTTGACGAGGGATTTTTTTTTTTTTTCCCATCTCCATTTCCTCAGGGATGGCAGACTGTCCTTAGGAGATGAGCTGCTGGTAATCAATGGTCACTTACTAGTCGGGCTGTCCCACGAGGAAGCTGTGGCCATTCTTCGCTCAGCCACTGGTGTGGTTCAGCTGGTGGTGGCCAGCAAGGTAGGTGGATTTGTTTGTTTTGTAAAATATTTTGAATGGCAGTGGTAGATTTGGTTGTGAGCCCTCCCCATGAACCCCCTCACCCCCGCCCCCTAACACATGCGTACTCGCCTTTGCTTGGGCCAGGCAAATAGCCATGATTCTGCAGTGCAAGCCCAAAAGGGGCCCTGAGCTTAAGGGCATTTAATCATCTTGCCATCCTTTAAGAGTCTTTATAGGTATATCTGGGCTTCTCTGGTAGTTCAGCTGGTAAAGAATCAGCCTGCAATGCGGGAGACCTGGGTTCGATCCCTGGGTTGGGAAGATCGCCTGGGGAAGGGAACAGCTACCCACTCCAGCACTCTGGCCTGGAGAATTCCATGGACTAGGATGCAAAGAGTTGGACACGACTGAGCGACTTTCACGATAGGTTTACCTAGGGGATTAAAAAGCAACAAAAGGACTAAGGAAAAGGGATGAGTGGGAGAAAAGACAGGATAGAGAGAGTAGCAGCTGGCCCAAGGGGAAACCAAGGAAGAGATGCCTCTGGAGATGTGCATCTTCCAGCACCTGCAGGAAGGAGGTGGGGGCAGCATGGGCAGGCTGCAGGCCCGGGCTCTGACCCCCGGCAGCACAGAACATCCGGGCTGGAGGAAGCCTTGTGAACCTTGCTTCCAGCTACGTCTCCTCCCATCCGCCTCAGTTTTACAAATGACCCGGCGAGACAGAGCTTCCGAGGGGCCCTTGATGCAGCTGAGAGTGCCGGGACCCGGACTCTTGCTATGGTGCCAAGTCTGGCCATGCCCTCTGTCTGGATGCCACCTCTTCTTCATGAGGCCTCAGGCTGGGGCTCCTTTCACCCCCACCCATCAGAGCATGTAAAACTAATGCTGAGGTCTGGGACCCCCATCTGTTCTGTCCCCAGGTCTCACCAGCCTTAAAGCACCGCAGAGAGGCAGTGGGATACCGTGGCTGCGGGACAAAGGGAGGAACAGGGCTGTCTGGGTTCTGCTCCATTGTCTGATGAGATAGTGACATCCATGAGCCCAGGGGAGAGCCCTCAGGACTTGGGGGCTAGTGCAGTGGAGCCACAGGGCTTCGTTCCAGTTCATCCTGGATCCAATTCAGGGGAGCACTGGTGTGAGCCACCCCATCCTTAACGCTTCCCAGCAATAGCTCTCACCAGGATGGCTGATTTCCCCCAATTATCCTTGATGTTACTTTTGAACCCTGCATCCACAGGTTTTTATTTATTTTCCTTCTTAGATTTTGTGTGCTTAATCATGTCTGACTCTGCGACCCCATGGACTGTAGCCTGCCAGGCTCCCCTGTCCATGAGATTTCTCAGGCAAGAATATTGAAGTGGGTTGCCGTTTGCTCCTCCAGGGGATCTTTCCAATTGTGTCTCTTGTGTCTCCTGCGTTGGCAGGCAGATTCTTTACCACTAGCACCTCCTGGGTTTAATAAATAGGTGATTATTTTGAGTCATCTGAAAAATCTACTTTCCCCCTTTATGCTTCACTGGTGGCTCAACTGGTAAAGAATCCACCTGCAATGCAGGAGACCTGGGTTTGATTCCTGGGTTAGGAAGATCCCCTGGAGAAGGGAACAGCTACCCCCTCCAGTATTCTAGCCTGGAGAATTCCATGAACTGTATAGTCCATGGAGTCACAAAGAGTCAGACATGACTGAGCAACTTTCACTTTCTCCTTTATACCATGTACCCCCAATCCTGCTTCCAACTAGAATTGAGCTTGGCAAAGACTTGGCAGGAAGAGCTGATGCTGAAGCCCTGGAGGCAGGAATTGAGACCTTCTCCATTCATACACCCCATCTTTGCCTCCCAGAGATGCCGTGGGCATCCTCTCCCTAGGGATGGGGCAGGAGCGGTCAGCCTGGGGGATCCCACAAGGAGGGAAAGGCTGAAACAAATTCCTCATTTGACTAGATGTGGTGGGAATTTGAAAAGCGTTATTGGTTCTTACACACACACACACCCCACCTCCCCAAGCTTGCAGCTTAACCATGCAGAGGTCTCTGCATAGGCATTAAAGCATGTGCACGAAACTTTTATTTCTGGACTGACTTCTTTCTCCTGCTAGTTTGGAAAGTGGGAAAGAAATCTCTTCTATGCCAGTCATTATACATAAACGAATGTAAATACAAAAACAAAAAACGACCCCTCATGGGTAAAACTAGTAATTAAGGGGCACGTGAGATTTTTGAAAACAGACGTCACTCATCAACTTAAAGGAAGAAAGACACTAACATGTACTGGGTACCACTGGGTGCCAGGTGCTTTATACCTACTATCTTATTTAATTCTTAAGGTGAATCCCATGAGAGAGCTATTAGTTCTTTTTATTCAGAAGATGAGATTAGAATCTAAACGATAAATTAATCTGTCCAGAGGTCATACAGGCGGTGGGTGGCAGAAGCAGCTTTCATCCTGGGTCCGCTGGCCGTCAGAGTTTCATGCTGCCCCTTAGTCGCATAAGATATAAAGGAATCCGGAGCCCGTGGTGTTAGAACAAGGTCATGTGTTCCTGCCAGAGGCTGTGACACTTTGGGATGCTTGCTGAGGCCTTTGTAGAGCTGAGCAGCGTCCAGAGCTGAGGAACAGGAGTCCATTCTGGTTTTCAGTCTGTTGGTTCTTGGCCATCTATCCAGAGCTACGGCCCTAAGGCTGACCAGTCCTCAGAGCTTTCTCCTCCTCCCGATTTGCTTCACCTACAACTAAGCAATATACGCTGCTGCACAGCTGCCAGCTGTTTGCTCCTGAACTTACTCTGCTCCGTCCAAAGTGCTCATCCATGGAGAAAAAGCACCTGATCGTTAGGCACTGCTTGACTTCTGTTCCTCTTCTTTATCCCAAAGAACAAGTCATCTATAGACTTCAGTTCTGCCTTTATATTCAAAGAGAAAAGAATAAAAAACTTTTGACTTGTCACATATAAGGAATAATTTAAAAATTAAATTATATGCTTATGCCGATAAGCATCACCTTGTCACAAAACTTAACAGGCATTGTTTTAGAAATATAACAGTTACTGTCTTCTGGAAAGGATGTCTCGTGTTTATGCGCAGTATGTAATTTGTGTATAAGAGAGGAGCTTAGAAAGTTTTTGTTGAATGAATAAACTCAGAATGTTCTAGTTCATCTTGATATTTCTGGAAGTACATGCGTAGCAACACGAATTTCTCTTGTGCACTCTTTTTTGTTTCCCTCTTGGGTTTTATTAACAAGAAATATGTATTCATTGTATCTAATGTAGAAAATCCAGAAAAAAAGTATAGAGAAGAAAAACATGATAAAAAATCTAATATCACCAATGGTACCATCCACTAACTGGCGTTTCCTTCCAGACAGAACATGTTTCCTTTCAAATGGAATCAAACACAAGGAGACAGGGTGTACCTGGAGGCAGTCCCACCAGGATTCAGGGGCCAGCACAGCCCTTTAAAAACTGTGTATCTTGAGCAAGTTGGTGTTTCTTTCAAAATCTCACTTGTGCAGTGAGAATCAATAACTGCTTCATGGGATGTTAGGAAGATTAAATGAATGATAAAGATCTCTAAACAATGTAGTTGGTCACAGTGAACAGTTGCAGAAATGAGTCTTTATGGTTTTCATATTGTATCCAGATTATTGTTATATCTGTTTTTAATACAGTCCTTACATATTATTTTTAACCTGCTTTTTCACTAACCCACTAAAAGAGCGCTTTCCACATCAGGAAATGTGTTTCTAGATCAGCATTTTTAATGACAGTGCGCATTCTATCTTGTGGCTGTTGTGAAATTTACTCAATAGTTGGAACATTAACTCTTTTAAGCTTCCTGCTATTAAAAGTTGAGCAGAATTGACATCACAGAAGAGGATTCAGCTCACTTTCTCACAAATAACTCTTTTTCCTTTCCTTGGGCAAGGTCTGAAAGTATGTTTAGTCACAAATTACTGATCTAAGATGAATGAGGTTCAGGTACCCTGAAGGAGTGAAATCTGCATCAAACTAGGGACAAACGTCACTGTCACCAGGGGCAAACTCACTGGTAGTTTGTAGTGTCCCTTATATAAGCTGGATATTCTTTGTTGTTCTATCTTCTGTCATCCCCCAAGGTATATGATGATCAAAACTTTCCACATGTTTCCTTCCTGGTAGAAATTGCTGGTGTGGCAGCAAGAGGAGAGGGCACGTTGCTGTTTCATTCTGGCCTCAGATCAGCCCTGTAGCCCTGGTCCCTGGCCTCGCGTGCCATGTCCTTCCCCAGGAGAGCTCTCAGCTCCCGTGCATGCCTCATTTGTCCTTGGGATTGTCACATGGCCTCATGGATCTCGCCTGCACACCCATTCTGACTTTATCTGTGTCTAGGAAGGAAGGGCTATGTTGATGAAGCCCCCTTTGGAGTCTAATCTTAATAGAATGTGATTCCGTGTATTTCTGTTGTCCTTTAAAAGTTGTTCAAGGACTGCTTTCATGGCAGACATTATCAGTCTCCACACTCATTGCTATTCAGTAAATGATCTAATCTTTCTAACCAACAGGGGCTTGTGAGATGAGCAGTGAGCGAGAGGAGAATATAGTGGATGTTCGAGCTCTGAGCTCGACCTGGGGACACAGCGCTGAGTAGACATGGTTTGGGGAACTCTCAGACAAAAAGGGAGATAGATGAATAAGTTACATACCCAAAGTGAGGCAGTAAATGGTAGAGGACATGAGAGGAGAAATATGGGACTCCAGGAAGGCTTGCAAGGGAGGATGCTCAAGCTTTGCCCAAAGAGGTCTTAGCCTTGGGAAGAAGAGTGGTCTAGGCAGGGGAGCTGCTGGTGAAAGAGGAAGCATGGCTGGAGAGAGCCTGACATGTTTGAAAGTCAGGGTGCCTTGAATGGAAAGGAGGCTTAGAGGGGAGAATGGAGGCAGATGAGTTGGGAGAGCTGGGCAGAGGCCAAATCTCTGACGTTGGCCTGCCAATGAGGGAGTTTAAACTACATCCTGAAAGTAAGACGGCGGTGAGGGGTGAGGTGGGGGGGAATCAAAGGATCTTAAGTTCAGGGAGCTTAGATTACTCATAGAAACATTCACCTAAGAAACACTGATTCATCAAGGGAAAAAAAAACCTCAAGGTTTAAATTGGCTCTGTACCCCTGACATGTACATTCACCTCGAGAGGCGAACATATACTCCATGTAGTCGTTGGAATGGGAACACGTGGCCACCCACCGTTGACTTTGCTCTGTTTCCTTGACCTTGATATCACCGGGTAATTCACGGGCCTCTCATTGTTTCCCCGCAGGAGAACTCTGCCGAGGACCTCCTGAGGCTGACGTCTAAGAGTCTGCCTGACCTGACCAGCTCCACAGAGGACGTGTCCTCTTGGACCGACAACGAAGACCAGGAGCCAGACGAGGACGAAGGCACTGGCTCATCTTCCGTCCAGAGAGCAGTAAGTGCGCCTGCGCTCTGCCGGGATGCTCTGCTGGGACGATGTTCTGCCAAAGACATAGGTACCAGGGCCAGAGATAAAAGCTTGAGATAGACATTATGGTCCAGACCAGGATGGGAGAGAACCACAGTGCATCTTTTTATGTTTTTCTTGTTAGAATCATCCAGAAAAATCTATGAAGGTGATACTTTTCGTTTAAGAAAAAGCAATTGGCGCCATACCCCTGGAAATAAGAGAGCAATTGGTACTGAGTTCAGGGCATATATCAACTTCTAGGGTGTCTAATAATATACCAAGGATTTTATTGTTATTTCTTGATACAGTGTTTGAAAATTATTGCTTGTGAAGTTGAACTTAGACGGAGAGATGTCTGGCTGCAAGTGGAATGTTAAAGTAACACAGAACCCATTCAGGCGAACTTGCATGGATGTATCTCCCAGTTTTAATGAAATGAGGGCTTTGCGCTTGGCTCGTGGCTCTTCCTCACACAGCCTGTGGCCCTTCATGCCCTCGTGTGCTGCCCCTGCCCCCACCATGTGGTCTGGCAGAGGCAGGAGAGCTGTGGTTAACTGTGGTTGCAGCGCAGCTCTGTGGTCTCCTCTTTGTTCCCCACATCTTACAGATAGCTCATATTTAATATGAAACCTTCTTAGTTGTTCCCCATCCATCCAGGCCCAGGGAGGGTCCCTCCTTTCTGCCATTTGGATCTCTTACTCCTTCCCAGTAGCACTGAGCCTAGGCAGCATGGTAAGCGTTGGGAAGTTAGTCTTGTCTGTAATTAAGCCTTAGAAGACAGCAACACAAAATGTATCTCTTCTCTCATTTATATAATTGTTGTTGTTGCTTAGTAACTCAGTTGTATCTGACTCTCTGTGACCCCATAGACTACAGAACACCAGGTTTCCCTGTCCTTCGCCATCTCCCGGAGTTTTTTCAGCCTCATGTCCATTGGGCTTCCCTGGAAGCTCAGCTGATAAAGAGTCTGCTTGCAATGCAGGAGACCTGGGTTCGATCCCTGGGTTGGGAAAATCCCCTGGAGAAGGGAATGGCCACCCACTCCAGTATTCTAGTATTCTGACCTAGGGAATTCCATGGACTATACAGTTGCCAAGGGTTGGACACAACTGAGCAACTTTCACTTCACTTCATGTCCATTGAGTCAGTGATGCCATTCAACCATCTCATCCTCGGTTGTCCCCTTCTTCTCCTGACTCTTGTCTTTCCCAGCATCAGAGTCTTTTCCAGTGAGTTGGCTCTTCACATCAGGTGGCCAAAGTATTGGAGCTTCAATTTATTATCAGTCTTTCCAATCAATATTCAGAATTGATTTCCTTTAGGATTGACTGGTTGGATCTCCTTGCAGTCTAAGGGACTGTCAAGAGTCTTCCCCAGCACCACAGTTTGAAAGCATCAGTTCTTCAGCACTCAGCCTTTTTTATGGTTCAACTCTCACATCTATACAACTATTTATAATATGATAATTTAAGAAAGAAAAAGTTACTTTTTCCTTTTCTTTTTTATCACTAGAGTTCCAGGGCCACTAAACTCTGGTTGTGCAGATTGTGGACTGCACAAAGGTACCACATCTAAAGGAACGCCACCTACATCATAAATATCACAGGCTTTTGTGTTTATGAGGACAGTTTTCCAGAAGATGGCAGTAAATTTTGTTCTAACAAAATCAGTACTTTAAGACAACTTTCCAGTAAACAGAGGAAAACATCTTGAAGAAGGGTGTGGGTGTGTGCATGTGTGTGTGGGTGTGTGTGTGTGGGTGGGTGTGAGTGAGTGAGTGAGTGAGAGTGAGTTGCTCAATCATGTCCAACTCTTTGTGACCCCGTGGACTGTAGCATGCCAGGCTCCTCTGTCCCTGGGATTCTCCAGGAAGAATACTGGAGTGGGCTGCCATTTCCTTCTCTTCTCCCTGACCCAGGGATCAAACCCATATCTCTTACGTCTCATGCATTGGCAGGTAGATTTCTTTACCACTGCACCACCTGGGAAGCCCTCCAGAATATATCCTGTCTATATTAAATCTCTTAGCTCTCACACCAGGACCATGTGGCTTTCCCGTGAACTGCTTGTCACATTTAGATTAGTGCTTATTTGATTAAAATCTGTTTCTCCCATCTAACTGTGAACTCCATGCAATGTGGGAACATGATGTCTGGTTTGGGTTCCCAGTGAATCCCTAGAATTTAGCCAGTACATCTGGTGCTGGGTTATAAATAACTTAATACATTTAAAAACAAACAACAGGACAAGCATTCATTTAAAACTAATGAAAAAATGACAAAATCTAACTAGGTTTATCCACCACAGAAATTATGGTTATGCCCCTGGTTCATAGCTGACCATATCCTAGCAGCCTCAAAGGGCTGATATCAACATTTCAGCCCCTACAGGGGTGACTTACAGAGACAGATGGCTCTCTGGATAAGCCTGGAACTGTCTGAATATCTTGTGTCTCTTCTCCCGCTATTGTCTGCCCACCCTTCAAGGCCAAGATCTTTCTGAGCCTGCCCATCCTCCTCGTGACCTCCTCCCCACGCCCCCAAGCACTGTCCATTCCCTGTTGGCACAGCAGTCACCCTACACACAGAAGGGGTACGGAGTGTGTGGCAGTCCAGCCAGTAAACTGTTCAACTCCAGCCTGACTCTGCCAGTCCCACCCTGCTAACCAGACATGGCTCTCCAGCCCACAGTTTCTCCCCTCATGTGCCCACAGTTTGGAGGGCTCGATCCTACCGCCCTGCCCAACTCAGCCAGCTCTCAGTGGAGAGTCGAGTAAGCTCAGGATGTAGAGAGGAAAAGTCTGCAACACACCTGCACCTCCTCTGATAAGGGCCAGGGCGAGTATGTGGCCCAACAGTCTGTGGAGAGGTTATAATCACATGTTTTAAAATTTCATAATTCATAATCTCTTGCCGAAAAATCCAAGGAATTATTTGTCTAAAAATTTTTTTACACTAAATACTGCTCTAAACATTAGCCATGACATATATTAAATGTATTACATGTTATATACGTTTATTTAAATTATAACTTAGACTTATTGTAGTTTTGTAAATTATAATGCTTTTTATAAATGTATTTATGTAATACAGACTTCCCTGGTGGCTCAATAGTAAAGAATCTGCCTGCCAAGCGAGAGATGCAGGTTCGATCTCTGGGTCAGGAAGATCCCCTGGAGATGGAAATGGCAACCCACTCCAGTATTCTTGCTGAAATAATCCTATGGACAGAGGAGCCTGGTGGGCTACAGTCCACGGGGTTACAAAAGAGTCACGACTTAGCAACTAAATAACAATTTATGTAATATATATGTATAAATATAACTCATAATTTAAATTATGAGTTAAATGAGTTCTAATTTCAATGTTTCTGCTATATAAGTGGTTTTTGGTCCCCCCATCCTCAAGAAAACCTCACAAATAAAATACAAATCACCCACAATCGTACTATTGAAAGATAGTAGGATTTAACGTTTTTCTATGCTTTTCAAGTTGATTTTTTTCTTAAGCACATATATATTTTTTTAATTGACATTATATTAACAACTTATGAAGCTTGCTATGGTCTTAATGATATAATCATAAACATCTCCCCTAAAACATGATTTATAATGGCTAATATTTTATAACATGGATATGCCATAATTTATTTTACTAATTTTCTACCAAAAATTCCATTTACATCTATCACATGTGTATTTTATTTTTAAAATCATAAAGAACTCTTCCTGGAGTATGATTGTCCATGTAGCCCTCTGCACATTTCTCATTTTCTTACTTGCTTCAGTGGCTTGTAGCAGTAGAATTGCGTAGTTAAAAGTTTTCTCCAGAGAGGTTATGCTAGTTTACATTTCTAGCAGTGCCTGGGGCCTGCCATTGCCAATAACATTATCTTAAAAGTTTACAAATTAATCACATCTTGTTGTATATATTTGTTGTGTATGCTTGTTACTGCAGTTTTGCCAAAGGACTTTCAATGTGTTCTCTCTTCACACACTTTATTTGGGAAACTTTAGGTTGCTTTTAAGAAGAAACAGATGACTGAGCAGTAATCCCCCACAAGCACATGTATTTCAGAGCTGTACTTCTGGGTGCAGCTTTCTCCATCATGTCACCTCCAACTCGCACATGCAAATCCCGAACCCCTTATCGTCGGTGGAGAAACCCGCACTGACCTTCCTTGACTGTTAGTTCCGCCTTCTCTGTGCTCCAGACAACCCTCACCTCACCTCACCTTCCGTCCACACCCCTCACAAAACATCACAGAGAAGCGACACCAGCCTTCTTCCCTGGCTTGTCATCCTTGCCTGAACGCCCACCATCTGTCAGCCACTCCCTTGAGCTCTGGTTTCAAGCCAGATGACCTGGGTATGAGACAGCGTCCTGCAGGGCCAGGAAGCAAGCACATGACATTTTCCCAACTTCACAGTCTGCCCAGAATCTCCTGCTGGGCCTTCTCAAGGTGCTGAGCTCCTGAGGGGCGGGGAAGGGGGAGGAAATAATTATTTTTTAGTTTTATGTTTATAATCCAAGATTCTTTGTTTTATGATCCTTAAACACCGGTGAACCACTTAGATGAAAGAAACTTGGTACTGTTTTAATCAACTAAGTCACAAAGCCTTTTACTTGCCTGGTGATGATGATGAAACCTGCTGCCAAGTTCGACTCTGACTTTGAATCTTCTGCACCTCTAAGTCGTGGATGCCCCAAGCACTTAAACGGAGCAAATGTAATACAAACGGTCAGGGTCTGCCCTGAGCACCCCTGTGATCTATTTTTCATGGCTGCAATAAACAGCCATGAGATTTTCCCTTCAAAAAGCTCTAGCCATGCTTAGAATAGAGCCATATGCGTGCTTAGAATAGAACCATATGGTGAGTATCAAGTGTGAGGAGTAAAGGCAGCAAAAAGAGAACTGGGATGGGACAGTGAAATCCCACAGTCATTTGCATAATTGTCACCATCTCAGTGAGGTCTGACTTCATTGAGGGGGTTCTCCCTCCCCTCCCTCCACCACATCTGATCTTAAAAACCTCCAGGTTGATCTCAGAAACAGCCAAGTCTTGTCCCCTCCCCTGTACTAACTGTGGTCCTGATCCACCCAATCGGTCATTCTTCCTCAAGGCTGTCTTCTCCACTTCGTCTTCTGCCTGACAATGGCAATTTTTAAATGAGAGGCTGACCATGTCACTCGCTTTAAAGTCCTTCAAGGTGTCTCAGTCACGCTGACTTTAAAATCACCACTGCTTAACGTGAAGCCATCAGATCCAGCCCGCCTGTGCTTCCTTTCCTTCTGTCTGTGCTTCTGGCAGACCTAAACACACACTCACACACCACAGCACAACATATCTGCACACATACAATCCTCCCTGGCACACTCCCAAACCTGCTACTCTCTGTTCCCCTGCCATTTAGCATCTGCTGTTTTCTAATTATTTGTTGCTATGTATCTCTTTGGGGGTCTTCCCATCCCAGGGGATCTTCCCTTCCCAGGGGTCGAACCCAGGTCTCCCACATTGCGGGCAGATTCTTTACTGTCTGAGCCACCAGGGAAGCGCAGTCTCTTTGAGAGGAGAAAGAAAATATTTAAATTTATAAACTTTTGAAGTCAGGTATACCTCATTCCTAGAGGAGGGCATGGCAACCCGCTCCAGTATTCTTGCCTGGGGAATCCCATGCACAGAGGAACCTGGAGCAAAGAGTCGGACATGACTGAGTGACTAACACTTGCACATAGTTGATTTACAATGTTGTATTAATTTCTGCTTTACAGCAAAAGTCAGTTATACATATATTTTTCATATTCTTTTCCATTATGGTTCATCACAGGATATTGAATATAGTTTCTTGTGCTTTACAGTAGAAATTTGTTTTTTGTCCATCCTATATATAACAGTTTGCATCCAGTTCATCTTTTTTAAAATAAGATTTTTAAGGAAAAATATGTTTCTGGCCTTCTGAGAGAGTGGCTATTTTTAAAATGAAGAGTAGAAAAAGGGTTTTAACATAACAGTGTGTGGAATGAGTGATACCTCCTTTTAAGTGATTAGGAACCTGTCATACCCTTTTTATATTTTTAACAAAAACAAACAAAAATGAAAATGGAAGTAATGATTGTTGCTGCCAAATCTGCAATTGTCAGAGCTCTGCTAGGAAGATTTGTTTAGCACATCAATCAGCAGACCTGTATCCGGCTTCCTTTGCCATGAAGGGAATCAGTTCTAACATTTTTGGAATCCCCGGTTTGGAAAATCTTGGAGAACCTTTGGGTTTATTAAGGTTAAAGAGGGAACAAAGGAGTTCGTCTCTCAAAAGGAAAGACCAGCCAAAGTGGATCTTACGGTTCTGTAAGTCTCATGTGGGTGTTTAATTCTTTGTTTGTTGATGGCTTAGCCCTGAGGTGTGAGAAACTAAATCACAGTCTTTTGGAAAAAGCAGCATCCTTGGGGAGGAGGGGGGGCTGTATATATAAATATAATAATTAATATATTAATCTATTTATGGAGAAAAAGGAGAGGCGCTGTTGGGTTTTACTTGCAGTGAATGATTGATAAATTGGCTCTTGAATGTTTCCCTGGGCGCTGAGGGCTCTCACTGAAGTGTGTGAGAGTGCTATTCCTGTTGGAGTCAGAGAGTCGGACTGCCTGATGTTTGGGGCCTGAGCTAGACCATTCTGGGGAATCAAACTTAGAGGCTAATGCAAGGGACAGTGAGCAGGGTGTGTAAGCTTGCGATTAGTATTAAAGCAGGGAGGAACCAGGGTCTGCCTGAAAAATCCGGTCTTCACAGAGTGAAACTATTAATGCCAAGAGACACTGGCTCAGAGCTCCTTGAGCTTTTTTCGGGAGAGGGTACCTTTTTCTAAAATTTATTTATTTTTAATTGAAAGATAATTGCTATACTGTGTTGACTTCTGCCATATACCAACAGGAATCAGCCATGTCCCTGAGCTTTTTGTAAGGGGAGCAACTGTTTTTTGCTAAAGCCTTGAGGTGAAGGGTTTTTAGACAGGCTGCTCAGATGGTCAGCGGTGGGCTCTGGTGCTGAGTCTTGTGTCCCTTGAGCACAGGGCAGTAGCAGCCACTGCTCAGAGAAGTCCTCTATCTGCCCCTAGGTCAGGAACGTCTCCTTCTTTCTCCTTAGGCTTCCACTGTCTACTTAATCTAACTTCAGGACTCTCCTCCTCCAGGAAGTTTCCCTGGATGCACATGTCCTTCATGCCTGTAATACATGCTGTATTTTCCTTCATGACCCTTTTTGCAGATTGGAAAGACGTATGTATGCATGAGACTGCTCGTTTAATACCATTCTCTCCCATGAGTGGAAGATCCACGGGATAGGGCTCATGTCAGGTTTATTCACAGTTGACTCAGTTCGTATTATGGATGGGTGTTTGGACAGGTGGGCAGACTGGTGGATGGTTGTTCCCCTCTCTCCTTCTGTAATGCTGCTACGTACTCCTCAACATAAGACTTGGTTACCTTCTGTTGACTTGCCTGTCCTGCCCAGCACACCATGAATTTTAAATAGACTTGGTACCTAGCAGGCATTTACTGTTTGTGTCTGCCTCTCTCCCTTATGGGAGTTTCCATCTGGGATACAAATATCAGTGATACAGAAATTGTTTTTTTCCAAGTATAGCACTGGGAGAACAATGTCCCTTTCCTTAAAGTAGGATATCTCTGGAACCACCTCATCAACAACTGAGTGTGTATGTGAAAGTCACTCAGTCATGTCCGACTCTTTGCAAGCCCATGGACTATATAGAGTCCACCGAATTCTCCAGGCCAGAATGCTGGAGTGGGTAGTCATTCCCTTCTCCAGGCAGTCTTCCCAACTCAGGGATCGAACTCATGTCTCCCGCTTTGCAGGCAGATTCTTTACCAGCTGAGCCACCAGGAAAGCCCTAACAACTGAGTAGATTTCTCCTTTTCTGTTCGGTTAAGCTTGGAAGCAAGCTTGCTAGCAGCTAGGAAGAGAATTTAGAAAAGGGAACTTTAAACAAACCAACCACCATAAAAGATCGCCTGTCCTCAGGGAGTGGGTGAAGTGGTGGAATGTCAGTGGAAAGACTAGCCAGAAAGGCCCCAGGGAAGAAAGCACGGAACAAAGATGCAGCTTCTGGTACACAGTCATGTAAAGTGTCAGAGCCGCCAGGATCCTTGGGGTGGCTACTCTGTACTTGGTGTTTTATAGGCTAGAAATTCATAGTGAGAGAGAAGATCGCTGAGCTCCTCTGGGAGCAAAGCTGTCCCACTGGACACGTCATGTTACAGCCAAGGCAGCAACGAGGGAAAAGCAGAAAGGCCCGAAAAGGTGAACGCACTTCACAAACACAGGAAGGGAAGAGCTGTGTGTAGCATAAATGTACTCAGGGATCTCCGTGCTTGAGTGGATGTTAAAATGCACAGGGAGGGTGCGGTTTAGGCTGATCTGTCCCCAGGTCCCACCGTGGAAAGCCTGTTTGGCAGATCTGAGTGGGGTCGGTTTTCAGAAGCTTCCCAGGTGATCCTGATGCTTACTCAGATTTTGAAAAGCAAACCTTTGAAAGATGGTAGCAGCTGTAGAAAGCAGCCAGTGTGGCCACACAGCTTTGTTGTTATTACTGTTCGGTTGCTCAGTCGTGTCTGCTCTTTATGACCTCATAGACTGCAGCACACCAGGCTTCCCTGTCCTTCACTATTTCCCGGAGTGTGCTCAAACTCATGTCCATTGAGTCAGTGATGCCATCCATTCATCTTATCTTCTGTTGCCCTCTTCTCCTCCTGCCCTCAGTCTTTCCCAGAATCAGGGTCCTTTCCAATGAGTTGGCTCTTCATATCAGGTGGCCAAAGTATTGGAACTTCGGCACCTTTGTTGGGCGTATAGCAATGTCCAGGCGTGCCACAACGTGGCAGGGCTCCTAAGAATCTCCTGACTGGGGGCTGGATGAGGCCCAGGTACCGATCTGTGCCTGGCCTTGAGATAAGAGGAGCTTTTAGGCTCCCTGCTGCCTCCGTCCTTCCTGCAGTTTGAGATGCAGAGAAAGAAGCTGTGGTGGTTGTGCTGCTTGTGGGAAACTTGGAAACACAGATCCCTGAGCGCACACTGGATCCTTTGTGAACACAGCCTTGGCCTGTGCATCTTGGCTCTCGGTGCCTTTGCAGACCAGTTCCTGGGATGTAGACTGGTGTGGTTATTGCAGGAGCTGGATTGTTCCCATGACCAGCCCCAAGCAGGCAGGAACTCCTTCTGATGCATAATTCCCCCGAGTTGTATATTTTTCTCTCCACTGTCCTAAGCTGTAAACAGACCCTCTCCTTCCCCTCAGAGCCCTAGACTTCCTCAAGGAGCAGATCTCAGTGCACCTAGATCTTCCTTAAGCAACACTTTAGGTGGCTTAGGCCACGCCATGTTCAAAAGGCTGTGTGACGCTCATTGTGGTCTTTGGAATCTCCAGAGCAACATGAGACAGACAAGGCTGCAAGGATCGCTGGTCTAAGAAAATAAGATTTTAATTCAGGGGTGGTTTTTGTTTGGTTTGGTTTCCTACTTAAGGAGATGAAGTGATTATCTGAATAGGTGGGGGGAGTGGAAATAAGAATAATTGCTTGGCCTGGATGCATTACCCAGAAAACTGCTTAAGTTTGAGTTAGGCTTATTCCCATGGCACATTTTCTGGGGCCTGTTCCAGCTTGTTACCTGGCTTTGTGCTGCATTTTCATCTAAGCAATTTGCAGTTCTCAAGGAAGTAAACAGCCCAAGTGATTTGTATAGAAAAGCAAATATTGGACTTCCCCAGTAGTCTAGTGGTTAAGACTCCATGCTTCCAATGCAGGGGGCGTGGGTTTGATCCCTGATCAGGGAAATTCCGCATATCTCAAGATGCAGCCAAAAAAAAAAAGGCAAGCAAATATTGTAGTCCACAGCCTCAACCTGGCTTCCCTTACGGCTCAGCAGGTAAATCCACCTGCAATGCAGGAGACATGGGTTCAATCCCTGGGTTGGGAAGATCCCCTGGAAAAGGGAAAGTCTACCCACTCTAGTATTCTGGCCTAGAGAATTCCATGGACTGTATAGTCCATGGTGTCACAAAGAGTCGGACACAACTGAGCGACTTTCACTAGCTTTGGGGCTTCCCACATAGCTCAGTCGGTTAAGCATCTACCTGCAATGCGGGAGACCTGGGTTCAGTTCCTGGGTTGGGAAGTTCCCCTAGAAAAGGAAATGGCAACCCACTCCAGTATTCTTGCCTAGAGAATCCCATGGACAGAGGAGCCTGGCAGGCTACAGTTCATAGGATCGCAAGAGTCGGACACAATTTCACTCTACCTCTCTATCTCTCTACAGCCTCATAGCGAAGGGGTCCCCAGAGTAGTTGAAGGGCAGGGTTGGCAGGAGCTGGAGGGAGGAGCCAGATGGTCCCTTTGGAGTGTGGGAAGAAGTTGTATAGGTTTTTATCTCTTTTTAGATTGTGTTGTGTTTTAAAGTGTATGTATACATTAGTATAGTAGCATAGAGTTATAATTTATGAATCTATGTTGGGAATGCCTGATGGCTACACAATCTGTATATAAAGGTTGACATCACAACGTGGAGCCGTATGAAATACACATTAAAGAAATCCCCTTAGTATGCAGTCCACTTTATTATTGTCTTTGGATTTGAAAAATTCCTTCAAATTTCAGTGGAAATAAAATATGGATTACTAGAGCATGTAATAAAGTTTCTTTGCCCTAAAATTAATTTCTTTTATGAAAATAACACTGTAGGGGTCAGGAAGTGACTTTATCATTTTGGGTAAGTTGGTTCCAGTTTTGGGGTATTTAGGTATTCCAAGATGGTATTTTAACCCTGTCCCTCATTATGAATTTTCCTCTTAGAAATATCATCCTTAGTAATTTAGTTTTGTATGTCCACTGGGAGTTTAAGTCTGTGGTCTGCACATTAAAATGTAAAGTAGAACATATTAAGATTGAAGGAAAGTGGCAGTTGAGAAATGAAACTGAAATAGACAAAATGATAGCGATTACACAGGGGGAAAAACAGGATGATGTGACCTATTTGTGTACCATATATCTTAGGTAATACATCTTACTTTTTTATGAGCTTTGCTGAGCCTTTAAGGTAACAGAAATCTGTGAGATGTATGTGCCTTTTGAAATTTTACATGGAGATGCTGCTGATACACAGATTCTCACTCTCTTAAGAGAAGTAGAATATCTCCACTTAGTTTCAATTCCAGTTACCGTGCTGAGTCTCTTGCAGGAAAATCGCTTTGACATAGATAAATTAGACAAATATGCATTGTATGCTAGAAAGAAAACACATCTGACTTGAAGACTTTATGAGAAGTGGAAGATTTAGAACTGTTTTTTTTTTTTTCCATTTTTTCATCACATTGTATGAAACATGATAGTACAAAGCCTGGAAATAAATACAAAGCAAAATATGAGAGATCAGAAGTTCCTCTCTGGAATCCAGGGCAGAAATTTCTCAAAGAAGCAGAGCTATTTAAAATGAATAGAATTCTCCCCACCCGCCCCCTATTGTTACCATGTTTGCTTGCCTGGCTTTTTGTTTGCTGTTTGCTTGCTTTTGCTTGCCTAGCTTTTTACGTAAGTACTGATTTAGCTCCATGAATGGTGTTTGTAGGGAAAAAAAAAAAAAATGCCCCTCCTTTCTGCTTCTTCCTCTACTCCTTCCCTTGAGATATGCTTCCTTCTACTCTTGACCATTGAGATTCTGCAGCCCTCCTTCCTCAGAGACTTTTCTAAGCCCTCTAGCGTCCTATCATCTGTGCTTTCTCTGATTGCCAATTCCATTTGTCTGTTTCTCACATTCTGGAACTTAAAAATCAGAAGACACCTCCTGCTTTATAAAGGGGGAGATGTTTTCTAAAATGTGTTGGTAAAGCTGATATTCAAATTTATTTCCCCCAGAAACACAAATAATAAATATTGGTGAAATTATCTTTTAAACTAGCTGTGGCAGATAAGTAGCCTGCCTGGTACCACAAACCCCCTCTTCAGCTCCTAGAGCAGACATCTCCAATTCTTCCTAAGAGTCTTCCCACTGACACCACACACAACCTCAGAAGTTGATAATGTGGGCTCACAGGCATCCCCGTCATAGTACCAGCCAGTACTGGACTGTAGCCAGCTTGACGTTACCACCTACATGCTGAGTGCTGTGCTGGGTGTTTTGGGGAATACCAAGAGGAAGCAGTCAGTCTTCCTCTCTCACAGTATTTGTTACATATATCCCGTATGTATTTTAGTTATTTCTATACTTTTATATTCACCTTCTCTGTGTAATAAATCTTTAGGAGCCCTATGCAATACTGACCTAGAAGAAGAATGTCCCATTCCATCCAGAGGTTGGGGAGGGCTCAGTGGATGGGGTGATATTTGGCAAACTCCATAGGATTTTCACAGGAACACCCACAGGCATGGGTGACATCCTGGAGTGGAAAAATGACATGTACAGTGGTCCACAAATAGGAGATTTTAAAGCTTGTTCAGGGATCAACAGTTCATCAGTTAAGTGCAAATGTTCAGCCCATGCTTTTAGTTCCACACTAAAAAGCTATGACTCATTTTACAAGTTTTATTCTCATTGATGGTTTTAAAGTTGAGTGCTAGGGTTAGAGTTTTTGTTTTGGGGTTCTTCAGGCAGTGAGATAGAGGAGGAGCTGGGCTGAAGAAAGGCAGATGGAGGTAGAGGTCTTTGCTATAGCTCCACAGAGACATCAGCAGAGCCTGGACTGAAGGGGTCATGGCCACGATGATGGAAAGGCAGGAAGCAGTGACTGGTCAGTGGAGGAAGGTAGCAAGGCCAGCCAGCAGACAGCGCTGGGCTCTGCAGGCAAAGCTCCTTGGTTACCAACAAGAAGGGAGTTTCCTTCCCCCTCTCCATTTTTTCTTTCCTTTCCCTGAAAGCAGGGGTGGTCCTAAACAGTATTTCTAGTGAGATTTTGTTTACCTTTCAGATTGTTGTTGTTGTTATAGTTGTGCTGGGTTTTCACTGCAGTGTCGCTGCGGTGCACAGGCTCCTTATTGCAGCATGTGGCCTCTCTTGTCGCGGAGTACAGACTCTAGAGCACCTGATCTCAGTAGTTAAGGCGTGCAGGCTTTCTCCAATTGTAGCACACAAGGGCTTCTCTAGTTGAGGTGTGTGGGCTTAGTTTCCCCTTGGCATGTGGGATCTTAGTTCCCCGACCAGGGATTGAACCCACATCCCCTGCATTGGAAGGCAGATTCTTAACCACTGGACCACCAGGGAAGTCCTGATTTTGTCTGCCTTTGAACTTCCCAGCCTCCTGTCATCTGCTCGTCTTCCCTGGCCAGACCCTGTCTTGCCAGGTTACCTGGAGCCCAGTGTCCCCATTTCTATTCTAAACCCCCCACTGAGGTACCCACTGTTTCCTCTGTCCCCTAACAGGTTGCACCCTTCCAAGAAGCCTCTCCTCTTTTCTTCTCCAGGCCATTTTCACCCCTTTTCCCACCGCCGTCACCAACAACAGAGACCAAAACAAGAACAAAACCCTTCCCGTTTCTTGTAAATCAGTAAGTAAGCAATACGTGCTCTTCAGTTCAGTTCAGTTCAGTCGCTCAGTCGTGTCCAACTCTTTGCGACCCCATGAATCGCAGCACGCCAGGCCTCCCTGTCCATCACCAACTCCCGGAGTTCACTCAGACTCACGTCCATCGAGTCAGTGATGCCATCCAGCCATCTCATCCTTGGTCGTCCCCTTCTCCTCCTGCCCCCAATCCCTCCCAGCATCAAAGTCTTTTCCAATGAGTCAACTCTTCGCATGAGGTGGCCAAAGTACTGGAGTTTCAGCTTTAGCATCATTCCTTCCAAAGAAATCCCAGGGCTGATCTCCTTCAGAATGGACTGGTTGGATCTCCTTGCAGTCCAAGGACTCTCAAGAGTCTTCTCCAGCACCACAGTTCAAAAGCATCAATTCTTCGGCGCTCAGCCTTCTTCACAGACCAACTCTCACATCCATACATGACCACTGGAAAAACCATAGCCTTGACTAGATGGACCTTTGTTGGCAAAGTAATGTCTCTGCTTTTGAATATGTTATCTAGGTCGGTCATAACTTTTCTTCCAAGGAGTAAGCGTCTTTTCATTTCATGGCTGCAGTCACCATCCGCAGTGATTTTGGAGCCCAAAACAATAAAGTCTGACACTGTTTCCACTGTTTCTCCATCTAGTTCCCAAGGAGTGATACGTGCTCTTACCCAAAATGATATCAAAAATGTTAACAACGTAATATGATCAAACCAGTTCGATTTGTGGCCCAGTGACACTTGCAAAGTATGTGCATTTTGAAAAGAGAATTTTTGTTACTTCAGATAAAGTTTCTTATCAGAATAATTTTAAAGTGAAATTCGTTGAAAATGTATTTTGTTCATTTATCTTTGGCTGTGCTGGGCCCGCATTGCTGTGTGCAGGCTTTCTCTGGTTGCGGCAAGCAGGGGCGACTCTCCAGCTGCAGTACAGGGGCTTCTCATTGTGGTGGCCTCTCTTGCTGCGGATCACAGGCTCTAGGGCACACAGGCCTCAGTAGCTGCAGGTCACAAGCTTAGCTGCTCTGCTCTATGTGAAATCATCCCAGACCAGGGATCAAACATACGTCCCCTGCATTGGCAGGCGGATTCTTAACCACTGAACTACCAGGGAAGTCCTAAAATGAAATTTAAAGATAAAACCATAAAAGCCTGGATGACAAAGATGTTTTAGAAAATACCATAGTAGACCAGTAAGCCTAGACTCCAGTAGCAGCTTCTTTAAAATGCCTCTGCTTGTCAGTACTCTCTCTTCAGCTCATAAAGTTGCTTCCAAAAAATTCTCCAGTTTGTTCCCAATGACTTCAGATAGGGATGAAAGTGGGGCAGTGGATAGGGCTAGGGTATGAGTTATTCCTATAGATGAGCGGTCAGCAGTTGTAAAAACCACATCATAAATATCTGAGGCTTTGCTGGCCAAACCATTCCCATTGCAGCCATTCACCTCTGCCTTTGTGGTGCAAAAGCCACAGTAGGCAATAAGCGAACTAATGGGTATGACTGTGTTCCAATAAAACTTTACAAAAACAGGTGTGGGGTCAGATCTGGCCCCCGAGCAGCAGCTCGCCGACCCCAGCTATGGGAGATGGTGTGTGAGCTCAGGATCGCCTCTCCTGTTACTGCTCCCCATGTGGGCTCCATAGAATCTGTCTCAGCTTGCCAGTCCCATTCTTCAAGAAATACATGCCCTTAGAAACATACCTCATCGAATCAGCATAAACTCAGTGCCACTTCTGGAGGATAAGAACCTCGGAGTACAGCTCGCATTCAACTGGAAGACGCAGCAGAAGACCTTAGGATGCTGCCTGGACCTTGACAGCAGACCAAAACCTCACCGCAGTGTCCCCAGCACGACCAGTTACTGTTTATCTCAAACTTGCCTAAAAGCCATGTCCAGTTAAAACAGGCTTTTTCTATGACAGTAAGCCATAGGATCATGTAAGACTTCCTCTAAAATGTGCGCTTAGAAAAAAGGCGTTGGAGAACTCTGTCGTGTTTACAATTACTGCTGAATTGGATTGGACTCAGCAGTCGCATTAGGGCACTTCAGATAGTTCATCTCTGATTTTCTTTCCTGCCAATCTTCCTGTTTACTTCTTAGGCCTTTCTTTTTTGATAGCTCTTCCCCATCTACTTTTTGTGTATCTTGAGGTTTTCCTACATACACACACACAACTTCAATTTTAGCACTGCGGAACTGAGGATAAGGTATTCTGCGGCTCCCAGAGATGTGTCCAAGGGCAGCTCCTGGTGAGAAATGATCCAGGGGTCTGCCCTCATTTGCCAGCCCACAAACCCGAAGAAGAGCTGCAGACCCCAGTATTCTCAGTAGGTCACGGGGACACGGAGAGAGGGCTCCCTGCTTTGTAGAGAATGTCTGGATCCGCCTTGCCCAGTTTGAAACCGATACCAAGGAGGGACATGTGCAGATTCTCCTTGCGTCCGTGTCTCCTGTTATTTCTGATGAACTGAGAGTCCCTGGAAGACACTGTCCTCTCCTTGGGAAAGTGACACAGACAAACCCACCATGGGAGGGGCCGATGACTGATGACATTTCTGTGCCCTTAAGGGTGATTTCTTTTATGTGCATAAGAATCACCCAAGTAATCACCAATGAAGCATGTTAAGCCCGTTCACATTGTTTGGGGATGATAAATGGGAGGAAACGGGAAATGGACTCAGATAGAACAAGGACAATATTATTTCATTTGCGGAGCCGCAGCCTGAGCGCCTCGGTTTACATCAGCTGCTGTTTCTCCCCCAGCTGCATCTGACACTCCTCCACATAGACCAGAGCATGGGGGTGGGAGTGGGGGGGGGGGTGCAGCTCTGTATTCCAATTTTACTGTTTTCCTCTTCAGTCCTGAGTTAGTCTCTTTGTTGGAAAGCAGCGAGCCTAGTGAAACGGGAGATTTGTGTTTTAATTTCGGCAGTCAGCTCGCAGGCTCCTTGCTCCTTTTGGCTGATTTATTGTTCTTCCGATTCCTTTTTTTTCTGAATGGTTATTCATTCCCAGCGCTGGCCTCTCTGATGGCCATCTGGTTCTCCTTTGGTCACTCGAACATCTGCCCCAGAGATTTGGAAAATGAGCTTCCTCTGGCAGCCTGAAAATAAGCTTAGTGTGACTGAGGCATGAAAGAGAAATCACCACAATCTCCTGTCTGTAGATACTGACCCAAGGGATGAGCCCACACGGCCTCCCAGGGATTTGGAGCTTGGGTGTCTTCTATCACATCTGCAGATTATTATTTTTTTTGCAAGTGTTGGTGACAGTAAAAACTTGGCATGAACTGGGTGCAACCAGTTCCTCCTGCAGTTTTCCCTGGAATCACATGTACTTGCTCAATGTAAATAGTTGGAGATGAAAGCTGTACTTTGCATGCTTTGTTTGTAAGGCTTCAGGAGTTAGCTGAGAAAGACAAATGACACTTAGAAGTTAAGCATTGTATTAGTCACGGTGTGTTCAGGAGACCTTGTAAATGCTTTGGACAGCAGTTATAGGACATTTCTGAAGTCCTAGACTTTTAGTTTGGACCCAGGGGGCCTGTCTCATGGGTAGTGATGGTTCGCCCCCCACCTCCAGAAGACTTAAATTTGCCAGAAGATAAAACTCATTCCTGATGCTCTTTCTCATCCAAAATTATTTCTAGCCACGTCATCCAGTGCCACTTTTCAGAGGTTCTACAGTGAGATAAAATGTCAACATAATAATGATATTCAAATAATTAAAATACCAATAAATTAAGACCCCTTGCAAGTCATAATCCAAAGTTGTTAAAATCTAAAATAATTAACATCCAAACTTAAACTTACTTGACCTTTTGAGTTAAAAAAACAAAGTACTTAATGACCCCCTTTGATCACTCCAGTTTCTTATTTTGTTCCACCTTAGAAAAATGAGTCTTTTTTTTTTTTTTTTGGCCATACGGAGCAGCATATGGGATCTTTGTTCCCCATCCAGGGATTGAACCTGTGCCTCCTGCATAGCAGCATGGAGTCTTAACTACTGGACCACCTGGAAAGTCCCCAAAAATGAGATTCTTGATGCTGTGGGGTGAGGACAGAGATGGTTCTGTTCAGCATGTGCAGACTGGGCTGTTTTCCACTGGAACAAATATGGCTCTGTCAGCTCCAAGAAAGTTGAATTTGTTCAACAGCATGTCTCTTGTGTACTCTATTTTTTAGTGAAATGTAAATGAACAAAGAATAAATGGACCAATTGTTGTTGCTGTTCATTGGCTAAGTCGTGTCCGACTCTTTGTGACCCCATGGACTGCAGCACACCAGGCTTCCCAGTGCACCACCAACCCCCAGAGCTTGCTTAAACTCATGTCCATTGCGTTGGTGATGCCATCCTACTGTCTCATCCTCTATCGTCCCCTTCTCCTCCTGCCTTCAGTCTTACCCAGCATCAGGGTCTTTTCCAATGAGTCAGTTCTTTGCATCAGGTGGCCAAAGTATTGGAGCTTTAGCATCAGTCCTTCCAATGAATATTCAGGGTTGATTTCCTTGAGGATTGACTGGTTTGATCTCCTTGCAGTTCAAGGGACTCTCAAGAGTCTTCTCCAACACCACAGTTCAAAAGCATCAATTCTTTGGCACTCAGCTTTCTTTATGGTCTAACTCTCACATCCATACATGATCACTGGAAAAACCATAGCTTTGACTGGACAGACCTTTCTTGGCAAAGTAATGCCTCTGCTCTTTAATATGCTGTCTAGGTTGATCATAGCTTTTTTTCCAAGGAGCAAGCGTCTTTTAATTTCATGGTAGCAGTCACCATCTGCAGGGATTTTGGAGCCCAAGAAAATAAAGTCTGTCATGGTTTTCGTTGTTTCCCCATCTGTTTGCCATGAAGTGGTGGGACCGCATGCCATGATCTTCATTTTTTGAATGTTGAGTTTGAAGCCAACTTTTTCACTGTCCTTCTCTTTCACTTTCATCAAGAGGCTCTTTAGTTCCTCTTTGCTTTCTGCCATAAGGATGGCGTCATTGCATATCTGAGGTTATTGATATTTCTCCCAGCAATCTTGATTCCAGTTTGTGCTTCATTCAGCCTGGCATTTCACATGATGTACTCTGTATATAAGTTAAATTAGCAGGGTGACAACATACAGCTTTGTTGTACTCCTTTCCAATTTGGAACCAGTCTGTACTTCCATGACCGGTTCTGACTGTTGCTTCTTGACTAGCATACAGATTTCTCAAGAGGCAGGTAATCTGTTCATGAGCCACAGAGAAATGGGAGAGACCATGGAGAACTGTCTCCCAGGGCTATAGCACAGACTCAGTAATAGCAAGTAAAATATTCTTGGCTTTTCTTAAAAAGATGCCAATCAGTCTATAGCAGCTGTTTGGAGTCTTTGACCATGAACTTAAACCCACAGGCAGGAATCTACCTCTCAATCTGAGTGGGGAAAAATCAACCTGGTCCTATTTAAAGTGCCCTTCTTTTAAATTCCAAAGCTTCTTGATCTGCATTTACACCTTGAGATGAACGCGTAGGTCTCCCTAATATAGTGCACTGGGTATGTGAACTGTGACTCTGGCAGAGCTCCCAGTTCTCAGGAGCCAGTATTTTCAGTCCTGGCTTCCCTTTTCCATCTCCACTGCCTCTTGGCATCAAAGTGCTTAGCCTGCAGGAAGTGTGGCTCTTCTCCCTAACTTACTCAGCTGGAAAAACTCTGTGGATGCATGAACCAGAACTGCTATCAGCGATCCTGAGGCTTCTGTCCTTGTGAGCTGATAAAGGCTAATACCTCTTCTACCTGCTTCTTGAGATTTCTGTTTCCTCAAGTTTTGAATATTCCAGGGGTCGAGCAACACTGCCTCCTACTCTGTTTGGGGGCCAGGCAGTAATTAGATATGCCTCCAGTGGGTCACATCCCCCTCCTTTGGGAAAGACTCACTTAAGTTTCTGTTTAACCTTTCTTCTTTCTATCAAAGATGCCTTTCTTCTTTCATGGCCCTGCTTGCTGATCTGTGTGCCTTTTTAACCTCTCCTTTGTCTTCTGACTTGGATTTTTTCTAAAATAGTATCGTAGGTTCTGTCGTACGGCCCATCATTGTGAAAGCGATGGAATCAGTGAGGCTTCCGTTGACTAAAGTACGCATTGTTCTAGTGCATCCTGACCACCACCACCTCTGAGGTGGCTAATTCCACCCAGGAAATGACCAACGTCAAGTTCTGGCTTACTACCATCCTGCCTGCCTCCCCTCTGGCATGCCTGTTTGCTTGTTTATTGTCCTGATTTCATTTATTTTCCAGGCCACTATTGTCAGGGTCCAAAAAAAAAAAAATCTTTGTCCCTTTAAAATTTACCCAGGGTTTTTTTTTTTTTTTAACTCTTCCTGGTCTTCTTCACCCCTCACCTTTGAATCTGTCCAGACATACTTCTGATCTCTCTTGGAATAGCTGTTCCAAGTCGTATTGCTCAAGCGCTTCATCTGCAGGTCATAAATCACATCTCTCATTGTTTTCCGGGCCTGGGATCCCCAAAGGGAGTCGTTGCATCCTGTTCTCTGTGGTTTTGCCTCCCTCCCTTGGTTGGGTTTCCTTAGATCCCAGGCATCCCCTCTACACTAGGAAGTACCAGTGTCTCTCACTCTTATGATGCCCACTTGCAGCCTAGTGGTCAGGAGCTGGCATGTCTCTCTTCCTTATTTATCTGCTGCCCTTGACTTCACAGTCTCCTCTCTGCTTCCCTCTGTCCAGTCTGTCACTAAGATCTCTCTTTTTCTTTGAGTTAGCTCTCTTCGTTTTGTTAATCGTTTTGTACCCTTTATTCTCTCTGCCGCTGCTCCTATTCTGATTGTAAGACCAGAGTGTGTTTTCAAATCCTCCATGGTGTCCTTTGCAAACCTGATTTTTTAAAAACTAAGTGCTCCAGGTACATGCCTTAAAAACTACCTCCTCAACTGTTAGGTTTGCAGTCACTTTATGGAAATTTTCTTTCATCTTGAGATGAGTAAGGTGGCATGTTCCCTTTCGGTGCTCATTTGTTTTGTTTTATTCACTAATTAAATCTGCTACCTTTCTTTTCTTTTTTCACTTTTTGGTCATACCACATGGCCTGTGGCGTCTTAGTTCCCTGACCAGGGATCAAACCCATACCCCCTACATTGGCAGCTCACAGTCTTAACCACTGGACCACCAGGGAAGTCCCTACCTTCCTGTAGACATGAAGTTGAAATGTGTATCTCCGCACTCTAGTGGTATAATCTTGCTGTGTGCGTGCTCAGTCACTTCAGTCGTGTCCAACTCTTTCAACGCTGTGGACCATAGCCCACCAGGCTCCTCTGTCCATGGGATTCTCCAAGCAAGAATACTGCAGTGGGTGGCCATTTCCTTCTTGAGGGGATCTTCCCAACCCAGGGATCAAATCCTCATCTCTTATGTCTCCTGCATTGGTAGGTGGTTACCACTAACAGGTTCAGTTCAGTTCAGTCACTCAGTCGTGTCTGACTCTTTGCAACGCCATGAATCGCAGCACGCCAGGCCTCCCTGTCCATCACCAACTCCCGGAGTTCACTCAAACTCAGGTCCATCGAGTCAGTGATGCCATCCAGCCATCTCATCCTCTGTCGTCCCCTTCTCCCCTGCCCCCAATCCCTCCCAGCATCAGGGTCTTTTCCAATGAGTCAGTTCTTCGCATCAGGTGGCCAAAGTATTGGAGTTTCAGCTTCAACATCAGTCCTTCCAATGAACACCGAGGACTGATCTCCTTTAGAATGGACTGGTTGGATCTCCTTGCAGTCCAAGGGACTCTCAAGAGTCTTCTCCAACACCATAGTTCAAAAGCATCAATTCTTCGGGGCTCAGCCTTCTTCACAGTCCAACTCTCACCATACATGACCACAGGAAAAACCATAGCCTTGACTAAGCGGACCTTTGGTGGCAAAGTAATGTCTTTGCTTTTGAATATGCTATCTAGATTGGTCATAACTTTCCTTCCAAGGAGTAAGTGTCTTTTAATTTCATGGCTGCAATCACCATCTGCAGAGATTTTGGAGCCCCCAAAAATAAAGTCTGACACTGGTTCCACTGTTTCCCCATCTATTTCCCATGAAGTGCTGGGACCAGACGCCATGATCTTCGTTTTCTGAATGTTGAGCTTTAAGCCAACTTTTTCACTCTCCTCTCATTCATCAAGAGGCTTTTTAGTTCCTCTTCACTTTCTGCCATAAGGGTAGTGTCATCTGCATATCTGAAGTTATTGATATTTCTCCCAGCAATCTTGATTCCAGCTTGTGCTACTTCCAGCCCAGCGTTTCTCATGATGTACTCTGCATAGAAGTTAAATAAGCAGGGTGACAATATACAGCCTTGACGTACTCCTTTTCCTATTTGGAACCAGTCTGTTGTTCCATGTCCACTTCTAACTGTTGCTTCCTGACCTGGATATAGGTTTCTCAAGAGGCAGGTCAGGTAGTCTGGTATTCCCATCTCTTTCAGAATTTTCCACAGTTTATTGTGATCCACACAGTAGAAGGCTTTGGCATAGTCAATAAAGCAGAAATAGATGTTTTTCTGGAACTCTCTTGCTTTTTCCATGATCCAGTGGATGTTGGCAGTTTGATCTCTGGTTACCACCTGTCAATGTAATCATCAAAGCCAGGAGCATCCTGAGATCTGGTGGGGAGAAAGCTTGAGGGTTGGTTTTTGTTTGTTTGTTTATTTCAACTAAACTTTCACTATACCCCTATGATAGACAATTAGGTACTCTACTAGTATCCTCAAGCACATTCTTATTTAATCCTGGTAGTAACTTTGTAAGATAATTAACGAGGTAATTTTAACCCCTTAGAAATAAATAATATTGCTGCTACTTTACAGAAGCAGAGAACTGTCTCCAACATCAGTGCTTGCTTAATACAGGCATGATATGTGCCACTACCTATGGTACATGTAAACTTCCTTATACTTTATAAACATTTCCTGTGCCTGTAGTTCATATGGAGAGTAGAACAGAGGTTTATACAATTGCTAATTAAAATACCTATATTCTGAATGCTGAAGCTCCAGTACTTTGGCCATCTGATGTAAAGAGGTGACTCACTGGAAAAGACCCTGATGCTGGGAGAGATTGAGGTCAGGAGAAGGGGAGACAGAGGATGAGATGGTTAGATATCATCACCAACTCAACAGACATGACTTTGAGCAAACTCCAGGAGGTAGTGAAGGACAGGGAAGCCTGGTGAGCTGCAGTCCATGGGGTCACAAAGAGTCGGACAGGACTGAGCGACTGAACAATAACAAATATCCTGAACAGAGAGCAACCTGATGATAACAGCTCTCCCACATTCTTTGAGTGATGGGCGACTTGGATGTAGCTGGGAGCCTCCCTTCTTCGTCTCTGAAGTAAGCCTGGGAGCTGGGAGGAACGGGGAGATTCTAGCTTAGTCCTGTGCCTCCTTTGGAAGTTGGTTCTGTTTGGACCAGGGCAGTGGTGAATTAGAGAGGCCCATATTCTATTCCACTTCCATAACCTGGGCTTTTATAAATTCTCTAAAATTTGTCTAGACCCCTGGGACTCACCCTCAAAGTCAGAGCCACTCCTTACCTATGTGATCACTTCCAACTCTTTGGGATGTTTCTTACACCAGAACTTCAGCCTTGCTTTCATTTCCACTTCCAGAGCTCGTCTGTCTCCCGAACCTTCGTGAATGGTCTGTGTACAAACTGAGCTGTTCTGGGGCTTTCTCTAGCTCCAGTTTCTCTGATTGGTTCTATGACCATACATTAGCTTACTGGTTTCTAGAACTGTGTTATGATTGTCTTCTATTCTCTTTGTCTTTGTGGGATTTCATTTTAAAAAAGTCTTCATCACCATTTTAGTGTGGCTGTATGAGGGAAATCTACCGTCTTTAATCAGAAGCCTGCATGCGTGCATGCTCAGTTGTTTCAATCGTGTCTGACTCTTTGGGACCCCATGGACTGAAGCCCGCCAGGATCCTATGTCCATGGGATTCTCCAGGCAAGAATACTACAGTGGTGGCCATTTCCTTCTCCAATCAGAAGGCTAGTATCATTTAAGTCTTACATCAAGTCCTATTTTTCAAATGACAGCATCAGAGCTCAAAGAGGTTGACTGATGTACCTAGATTGCTGCTAAGTGGTGCAACCAAGACATAAGCCCAGGCAACTGGATTCTTAAACGTGCTACCCTATCACTTTGCTTTTAAAACCAGGCGCTAGAGAGTCTTTGTCATTGAGACAGAATCTCATAGATTATAGGTGTGGGAAATTGCCAGCAGAGAGGCTGTAACCTGGAAATTGGCAAATTATACTACATTCCATTAATATAATGGCATTGTTATATGACACATGAATTAGAAATGGCTGATGAATAATAGATTATTTCAACTGTTTCTCTGAATCACAGGCCTTCCAGGAGAACTTTTTGCACATTTCATTTTAGAACAACTAAGATGACATCATTTCCAGAACAGTTTGATTTGTTCTGCATGTCTGAGGGGAAAAAAAAAAAGAGTACAGCAAACCTTAGAGTGTGGACATTTTCAGACAATAGTCATAAGACTGGAGAGAAGCTCACTGTAGCCCAACTGCATTTTGTATGTTGCTACTTCCTGAAATAACCTGGAACTAATGTATCTAAGCAACCTACTTCCTGTTCATTGAGTTACAAGCCTCCTAAAACCATGGCAGACCAGTTTTTTGTTACAAGAGAAAATGGTTCCATTTAAATTCAGAATATTTTTCTTACACAGTCCGGGGGTTCTGAAATAAGATTTCACTTCTGCCTTGAGCTCATCACTGTGCCCTTTGCCACCTTTTGCGATATCTCTGGGTCCATCCTAATTGATTTTCACTTTTAGCTCTAGGCTTTCGGTAATTATGTAACATATACCATCTTAAGTGTAAGATTTCTCTGGTACAGTCTTTTGATATTTTATAGATCATAGAAACCAAACCTTATTTCATTCTTTGGTGCATTTCAGGATTGAAAAAAAGAAAGACTGTTTCTTAAGGCTGTGGTTCTTTCTGCTAAACCACCTTCGTCAGGTTCTAGAAATCAGGAAGAGTTTACAGCGTGCGTGTGTGCATCATAAAGACTTCAGACTCGGCATAGTGAAAGTGAAAGTCGCTCAGTCGTGTCCGACTCTTTGTGACCCCGTGGACTGTAGCCCTCCAGGCTCCTCGGTCCATGGGATTCTCCAGGCAAGAATACTGGAGTGGGTTGCCATTTCCTTCTCCAGGGGATCTTCCCAACCCAAGGATAGAACCCAGGTCTCCCCCATTGCAGGCAGACGCTTTAACCTCTGAGCCACCAGACTTGGCATGGTACGTTAAAAAAAGCTCTTACAAAACTCCACACCATTCATTTTGTACACTCTTCCCATGTAATCTGTCCTAGAGTCCAAGTTTTGTTGTTGTTTAGTCACTAAGTTGCATCTGACTCTTTTTTGACACCATGAACTCTTTTTGACACCAGGCTTCTCTGTCCATGGGATTTCCCAGGCAAGAATACCAGAGTGGGTTGCCCTTTCCTTCTCCAGGGGATCTTCCCGATCCAGGGATAGAACCCATGTCTCCTGCATTGGCAGGCAGATTCTTTACCATGGAGCCACCAGGGAAAAGCCCAGATCCCAAGTATATGTTGTAAACTAAAGGGTGTTCCTTTGGTGATTGGGGGGGGGTCTCAGTTTATTTTCTCATCTGTCAAATGGAGATAATATTATCTACCTTGAGACACATTCGCTGTGAACATTAAATGGAAAAAAAAAATTAGGTGAATGAACTATATGATATGATATTGATCATTCAAAGTCCTAACTTAGTGGAAAAGCATCTCCGGTTGGAGGCGGGAAGTACCCTGGTAGTACGCGAAGCTGGAAATCCGGAGAGTGAGTGACTGTGCAGCCCTGTCTGTAAGGAGCTGGGGCGCCTCGAGCAGGCTGCTTTCCTTCTGGGAGTGCATCTGTCATCTCCAGAATGTCTCTGACTGTGTGCACACCTGGGGCTGTGCCAGAAAACTGGAGGGGAGGATGGAAGGAGGAAAGCCCGTAGGTCTAGGAACTGTAGGCTGGGACTGTGTTCCTCCCTTGGCGTGAGCCTCTCTGTCAGCCTTTCTGATGGTCTGAGACTTGGCCACTGTGTCATAAGCCACCCATGTAATGGGCACCAGAGGAGGTAATACCCAGCAAATTGAGGAGTTCCTATAGCTGGGAGCCTAGGTCACGTGGTATAACCAGAATGAACCGGGAATTTTACTCTCTCTCCAGTAACTGCTGTTAACAGTCTGCGGACAGATTGTTTACATAAAGTTCTTAGGCCAGGCAAAGGAGAGGCCCTGAGGCTTCTCTCTGGATTATTCCTGTTTGCATGTCTCCTCTCTCCCACCGCAGCCCCACCACCACCCCTCCCAGACCCTGGCATGTCTCCACAAGGCTTCTTCTGCACTGTGTGGGAATTAATATCCCAATTTGGTGTTAGGAAAGGTGTCCCTGTAGAGAATCTCTAAACTCACCCTCAGGACTCTATTCCTGCCTTGACTTCATAATTTAAACCTGGAGACCTGCCAGTCTCTGACACTGTAATAGGAATTCACCAAATTTATCTTTGTTTTATGTATCAAGATTAATTTGTTTTCCCAACGCCTCTTCCTCAATTTGCCTACATCTCCTCATTTCTCAGAATCTTTCTTTTCTTCTTTCTAATCCCAAAAGATACTTGAATTTGTGGGGAAGGGGAGAGTCGTCCAAATTTTTAATATAACAGGTTAGATTTAGATATAAACAGTTGCCTTATAAAAGGGGGATTACCTGGGAGATTACTCTTACTGCTTACTTTATATATTTTCGTAAGCGGAATTTTATATACTCTGTATGTTTTTTATTACCTGTTAAAATTTTGGGTTTTTTTTTTAACCTTATAATTACATGGCTTTCCAATGACTGCTGAGTGGTAAAGGGTATCATCTATTTTTTTTCAAGTACATATATGTTCCTTAGTGTAAATCTTATCTCTTTTAATTAATTTGACTTTTTCTCTCCAGAACCTTAAAGGAAAATACAATTTCAAATGACAAGCCTCATTTGTTTGGTGTGTCTCCTACGTTGTGTACATGTAAATTTACCCTCCAGATGTTTTTATAAATACTCTCAACTCTCCTTTTCCTCTCTAATAAGTATAGCTTTTCATAGCATGTTGGGCTTTTCTCAGATGGATGGCTAAGGGGTCTTAGTGTCATCCTTTCTTCTTCACCTCTGGGTGTCTGGTAATGTAGATTTACAATTTACAGACATGTGGGCTGATTATGAAGAGATTTCTATGTATCCTAAGTGCTGCTTGATTCTGGAAGGTATTTAATCAGTACTAAGGAGTATTTTAAAAAAAAATTCAACTGAGTAAATTTGAAGATCTAATTGGCTTTATTCAGCAATTCTTTTATCAGGCAGCATCCTGTCTAGAAAGTAGAAAGACCGTCTTTATGAAATGGAAGGTTTCATAGGCAGAAAAGAAGGTCCTTTAGGTATGAAGTCTTGGTGGGGCTTAGCAGAAGCCACAGCCCTTTGGGCTTGTCGTTTGTTTCTAACAGGAATATAGCACATGGAATATCCTGTTGACCTGTTGTTGTCGTCACTAAGTCACGTTTGACTCTTTGTGACCCCATAGACTGCAGTGCCCCAGGCTTCCCTGTCCTTCACTATCTCCCTGAGTCCATTCAAACTCATGTTCTTCTCAAGAAACAAAATGACCCCAGGGGCCCTTTCCAGTTTGAAACCTTGTCAACAAAGGTGCGTCTAGCCAAAACTATGGTTTTTCCAGTAGTCATGTACGGATGTAAGAGTTGGACCATAAAGAAGGCTGAGCGCCAGAGAACTGATGCTTTTGAATTGTGGTCTTGGAGAAGACTCTTGAGAGTCCCTTGGGCTACAAGGAGATCCAGCCAGTCCATCCTAAAGGAAATCAGTCCTGAATAGTCATTGGAAGGACTGATGTTGAAGCTGAAACTCCAATACTTTGGCCACCTGATGAGAAGAACTGACTCTTTAGAAAAGACCCTGATGCTGGGAGGGATTGGGGGCAGGAGGAGAAAGGGACAACAGAGGATGAGATGGTTGGATGGCATCACTGACTCAATGGACTTGAGTTTGAGCAAGCTCTGGGAGTTGGTGATGGACAAGGAAGCCTGGTGTGCTGCAGTCCATGGGGTCACAAAGAATCAGACATGGCTGAGTGACTGAACTGAACTGGTTCTATCCTGTGTGTTGAGATTCGTGCTGAGGAGGAACTTGTCAGCATGAGGCTTTGTGGTTCCAGATTATCTGAAGGGCTGTGCTTTGATCCCATGAAATTTTTTTCTCATGTGACACCTGTACTGCTGCTCTTTGAGCCTTGAGGTAAGGATCTTGACGGAAATGGCATACGTGACCACGAGCTGGCCTCTCCCATCAACTCCGTGCTCTCTGCATTTCAGATGCCTGGAACAGAGGAGCCCCACGATGCATGCGGCCCCGAGGAATCCAAGGGGAACTTGGAAAGTCCCAAACAAGGCAGCAGTAAGATGAAGCTCAAGAGTCGCCTGTCAGGTAAGTGGATTCTTTGCCTGCCTGATCGGGAGCTTCTGGCCTCAGGAGTGGGAAGATAAGGTTATTAGCACGTTGAGCCCTTTTTTCCCTTTGTTGTTCAGTCACTAAACGTGTCTGACTCTTTGCAACCGCATGGACTGCAGCCCACCAGGCTCCTCTGTCCTCCACCATCTCCTGGAGTTTGCTCAAATTCATGTCCATTGAGGCGGTGATGCTATCTAACCATCTTTTTTCCATAAAACTTCCAGATTGTTTTGTGTTTGATGGTGCATGCCCCAGGCATAACTGCCTTCAGCCTGGCTGCCCACATGAGTATTTTCATTTGAGTCATAATGGAGGGAATGTCAACATCTCTGTTTGTCCCTGCTTAAATGTAAATTTCCTGTTGTGTTTGGTTCATTTACTTCAGGTGACCCTTTCTCTGTGGAATATTCCTGATGGCCTATCTTTCCGGCAAACATACCTATTCCCCAAACCGCTGGTCCACCAGAACCTGGGCAAAGAACTGGGTTGTTGTTTTTTTTTTAAGTATCAAATGTGCATCTCAACTAAATGGAAGGGCCAGTGGGACAAAGTTGTAGCTTTTGTAATAAAGAGATCTGATGTTTCCTGGGCACATCTTCCTAGCAGCTGGCCTAGGCCCTGAAAGAGAAAGTCAGAGGCTGTATGTGGGGATACATTGTGACTTTTGAGACAATGTCTGAGCCACTTTCACCTTGACAAGCTTTTTCTACAAAACAAGAGGGAAAAAAATTATATTTTATGGATACATTGATATAAAGGTACAAGCTCGATTCGTGATCATCTATTAGTTACTCTTATGGTTATTCTTTTTTCCTCCTGAATTTAAAAGAAATTAAAACATTTTTGTGGGCCCCTACGATTAGCCTGGGCCCTCAGCACTGTGTCTGCTGGTCTGATGGAGAAATCACCCCTTGGCTACCCACCTGTGAAGCACATCCGGTCTAACAGGAAAAGCAAGAGTTTGGAAGCTTGGCGGAATCAAGTTTACCATCAGCTCTTGAGTTACCTTGTGACCTTGCTGGTTATTGAACCTCCGTAAACTTCCTCCCTCACCTAAGACAGGAGAAGATAGTCCCGACTTTAAAAGGTTGAACAGATCAAAACAAAAGCACACATAAAAGCACCTCGCACAAAGCCTGGTGTGTTACCATCCCCCCAGTAAGTCCGTGTCATCTTTCTGCTGCCCACATCAGTGGAGGGGTAGGGTGGTGTCTGTGACTGCCAACCAAGAGCACCTCCAGCCCACATTCATCGCCTCCGCCTCTGTTATTCTCAGGTAAGGTGGCAGATTTAGGATAATATACATCCATTTAAAAACAAGAAAACCTGAGTAACAAAATGAGTAGCTTTGTATTTATAACTCAGAATAATCAGGTAGTATCATATATGACTGTTAGGGTATTGGTCTGCAACAAAAAGTGTAATGACCAGAGGCTAATAAGACCAAAGAGAAAGGTCAGGCTGATGGGCCTCAGCCCCCTTTCAGCTCCCCTTCAGCCCCGAGGATCACCTGAGAGGAATACATTTAAATCCTGTGTGTTTGGGCAGGGGAGGAGGTCTTTAGGTCAGCTCTCTGATCAGCACCTTATAAACAGCTCCCAGGGAAGGCTCACAGAGTTCTAGGGAAATACAATGACCTTTGAAACCAGTGTAGTCACATTTCTCGTTTTATGGATGTGACCAGAGAAATTAAGGGGATCCCAAAGGTCGCTCATTCAATCTGCCCTCCAGAGTTCTTCCTACCACCTCTCAGCTTCCTGAGGATCATGGAGAGAATCCTGTTCCCCAGATTGGGGGTTTATGATGTGGGGAGGGGATCCTAGCTGATGACCTTTCAGATCCATGACTTTCCATGTTCATACTATTGATTTAAACCATGCGTGACATTGAACTGAGTACTAAATCCAGAACTGGCTATTGTTGCCACAAATGCATGCCGCCTTCTCTTCCTGTATTTTCCCCAGACTCACAAGGCCATAACAAGGAAATATAGTAGAAGGAGCACATGTATGGAGTCAGGAAGAGGTGTGTTCAGTTCCCAGCTCTGCCATTGCTGGCTGTGTGACCTGGAACAGGTGATTTCTCTGGGTCTCAACTTTTTCACCAGTAAGATGAGGGTTATAATCTACATGTATTGTGCACATCGATGTGAGTGCCTTCTAAGTCAGCCTTGTTGAGAGATCCAGTAGAGAGAAGGCATATGGCACTGCCATTCCAAAATGTGGCTGCGATAGGCCCTCACCACGTGGTAGCTGCCTCTGTCCTCACTGTCATGGTTAATTTCACATTCATCCTTGTCATTTTCACATCATTGTTCTCATTCCACTCTCAAGGGGGGAAGATGCTTGAATGGGTTCCGACAGGAAGATTCTCAAGTTGCAGGTCATGATGAGGTATGCACGAACATTGTGAAGACTGAGGTCTCTCTGAGTTGTGGTGCCCGGGGGAGGCATCCAGAGTGGGCAGGATGAAGGAAAGCCAGTACACTGGCAGGACTGAGCAGAACACAAGAGGAGGAAAACCAGGGTCTAGACTTGGGACAAAATGCATGAGAAGTATTTTGGGACAATGGGGGAATAAAATGGGTTAGAGAAGTTTTTGGCAACTGTTTTTCTTCCTCAGCTGTCTGAAAGATACAGTAATCCAGCCACAACCATGATTCAGTCCAGCAGAAAGATTAGGAGGAGGAGATTCTTGGCATGGGAGGTGATGGTGCAGGCAAACTTGGGGGAAACTTCAGTGATATTTATATGCTCCCCAGTTTGGGGACGGATGTGGGCGGAGGACAAATGCTCTCCTCTGAGAATTCGCAGGCTGGAGCAGTGAATTCACCAAGCAGAGTAGTGGGAGATAAGACTGGAAAAGTAATTTGGAAGCACGTTAAAGAGGCTTAAGGAATTGGTTCTTCATTCAGTGCTTTGAAATATGTTCAGTCTAAAGACATTTGAATACAGGAGATTTTAATGTGATCACTTCCTAATTTCTGGGTCCTGTAAACTTGGATATTTATTTCATATTTTCGTAAGCTAGTCACTCTGGTATTCACATATCGGTATATTATCTACAGACACTACCGTATGTGGTTTCTCTTCTGTTGATGGCAAGTGCTTCCCTGTCAGCTCAAAAGGAATTTTCTTCTAATAAATCTTGTTCATATGAGTAAGCATGCCAAGATAGATTAATCTGGCCATGAGTTATTAAGTCATGAATTATTAAGGAGGTTCTCTAAAGAGGTTCCAACCATTTCCACTAAGATTTTGGCCCGTCTGGCTCCAAAATGACTGAAGTGATTTCATGGAACATTTTTCCTGATATTCTAACCAGAGTTTTCTTTACTTCATACCTCCTTTTTTTGCCAGTAGGGTTCCCTTTTAACTTTGGTATTTTTTGATTTATCCATGTTAATGCCTTAGGTCTGTGATCTTTTTAAATGAAAATTTTTCTTTTGATTGCAAAGGAATTTCAGATGTTTGAAAACCTGAAATTTGTATCACAAAGTTAATATGTAGCTTTTGAAAAACCAGGCCTTTAGTGATGTCCATTATAATATAACTGTATCCGCACCATTCTAACTTTTCATCATTGTTAAAAACTCATCAATATATTATTTTTAAAAGAGTACAGAATCATCTTACTTTATTTCATGAAAAACTTCCTGAGAAATTTTTAGATAAATTAAAATTTTAAGTCATCAACTAAAATATTAAATAGAAGAATTTGATATTTCAAAGAATCTATATGTGTATAAAGTTATATACATACATACACATGGATATATACAAATATTGGTGCATAATGTAAACACTGTAATGTGATTGTGACTATATTCAATATAATTGATCCATCATTTAAGATTAAAGTCTTTAAACTCTGAAACACTGTTGGTAGGAATGTCAACTGACATAGCCACAATGGAAAACAGTATGGCTGTTTCTCAAAAAACTAAAAATAGAACTATCATATGACCCACCAGTTCCATTTCTGGAAAAGAAGTATCAAAAAAAACACTGAACACACTAATTCAAAAAGATACATGAACCCCAGTATTCATAACAGCATTACTTATAATTGCAAGATATGGGACCAACTTGCATGTTTATCAACAGCTGAATGGATAAGGAAGATGTGGTGTGTTTGTATGTGTATATATGGAATATTACTCCACCACAAAAAAGGTGTGAAATGATGCCGTTTGCAGCAGCATGGAGGGACTTGGAGGGTAGTAAGCTAAGTAAAGGCAGTCAGACAGACAAAGAAAGTACTATATGATACCACTTATATGTAGAAGCTAAATACAACAAACTAATGAATATAGCAAAAAAAGAAGCAGACTCACAGAGAACAAACTAGTGATTACCATTGGGGAGAAGGATGAGGGAAGGAGAGAGGGGGAGTAGGGGATTAAGAGGTACAAGCTATGTACAAAAAACTGCATAGTTTTATACGTAGGATATATTGTATAATACAGGGGATGTAGTCTATATTTTATAATAACTATGAATGGAATATAATCTTTAATGATTGTTAAACACTGTATTACACATGTATAATGTATATCATACATAAAAATATACTTCAATTTAAAATAAATAAAAATTTTTATCTAAAGGCCCTTGCTGCTAAGTCACTTCAGTCGTGTCCGACTCTGTGCGACCCCATAGATGGCAGCCCACCAGGCTCCCCCGTCCCTGGGATTCGCCAGGCAACAACACCGGAATAGGTTGCCATTTCCTTCTCCAATGCATGAAAGTGAAGTCGCTTAGTCATGTCCGACCCTCAGCGACCCCATGAACTGAGCCTACCAGGCTCCTCCGTGCATGGGATTTTCCAGGCAAGAGTACTGGAGTGGGGTGCCATTGCCTTTTCCTAAAGTCCCTTAAACTATCCTGTTTTAAAATAATATACAATATAAGCTTCTGCTCCACTGTCTATGCTAAAACCTTTGACTGTATGGATCACAACAAATTGTGGAGAATTCTCAAAGAGATGGGAATACCAGATCAACTTACCTGCCTCCTGAGACACCTGTGTACAGGATCAAGAAGCAGCAGTTAGAACCAGACATGGAACAACTGACTGATTCCAAATTGGGAAAGGAGTACAACAAGCCTGTATATTGTCACCCTGCTTATTAAACTAATATGCAGAGTACATCATGTGAAATGCCGGGCTGGGTGAATCACAAGCTGGAGTCAAGATTGCCAGGAGAAATATCAACAACCTCAAATATGCAGATGATACCACTCTAATCGTAGAAAGTGAAGAGGAGCTAAAGAGTCCTTTGTGAGGGTGAAAAGAGGAGACTAGAAAAGCTGGCTTGAAACTCAACATTCAGACAACAAAGATCATGGCATCCCATCCCATCACTTCATGGCAAATAGATGGGGAAAAAGTAGAAGCAGTTAACAGATTTTATTTATTCTCTTGGGTTCCAAAATCACTGCTGATGGTGGCTACAGCCATGAAATTGAAAGATACTTGCTCCCTGGAAGGAAAGCTATGACAAATCTGCTGCTGCTAAGTCGCTTCAGTCGTGTCCGACTCTGTGTGACCCCATAGACGGCAGCCCACCAGGCTCCCCTATCCTTGGGATTCTCCAGGCAAGAACACTGGAGTGGGTTGCCATTTCCTTCTCCAATGCATAAAAGTGAAAAGTGAAAGTGAAGTCGCTCAGTTGTCTCTGACTCTTCGTGACCTCATGGACTGCAGCCCTGGACCAGGCTCCTCCGTCCATGGGGCTTTCCAGGCAAGAGTACTGGAGTGGGGTGCCATTGCCTTCTGACAGCATATTAAAAAGCAAAGACATCACTTTGCTGACAAAGGTCCGTCTAGTCAAAGCTATGGTTTTTCCAGTGGTCATGTATGGATGTGAGAGTTCGACCATGAAGAAGGCTTGAGTGCTGAAGAATTGATGCTTTTGAACTGTTGTGTTGGAGAAGACTCCTGAGAGTCCTTTGGACTGCAAGGAGATCAATCCTAAAGGAAATCAACCCAAAGTATTCATTGGAACGACTGATGCTGAAGCTCCAACACTTTGGCCACCTGATGTGAAGAGCCAACTCACTGAAAAAGACCCTGGTGTTAGGAAAGATTGAAAGCAAAAGGAAAAGAGAGCAGCAGAGGATGAGATGGTTAGTCAGTCATGACTCAGCCAGTGACTCAGTGGACATAAATTTGAGCAAACTCCAAGAGATAGTGAAGGACAGGGAAGCCTGGTGTGTTGCAGTCCACGGGGTCACAAAGAGATGGACACGACTTAGTGACTACCTATTATAAAGATGTCTTTAAAAATCATTAATGATTTCTTAAACAGGATGTGACAGTTGTTCAGTCATGTTTGACTCTTTGTGACCGCATGGACTATACAGTCCCTGGAATTCTCCAGGCCAGAATACTGAAGTGGGTAGCTGTTCCCTTCTCCAGGGAGTGTTCCCAATTCATTGATTGACCTGGGGTCTCCTGCATTGCAGGAGCTACCAAGGAAGCCCCTTAAAAAAGATACAGGAGTGCCAACCATAAAGGGAAAATATGATATGTTGTTCTACATTAAAATTATGAACTTTTGTTTATCAAAAAATACCATCAAAAGAATGAAAGTCAGAAAAGATATTTGCAATACATAGATTCCACAGAGGACTCATATCCAAAATATATTACTAATAAAAAATAAAAGTCCTGTAAATGAACAGAGAAAACCCAATAAAAGAATAAGCAAAGAAAAAAAACATAAAATTTTCTAGTAGTCCAGTTGAAAAAGGAAAAGGGGATAAAAGAGCAAAAGGCTTGAACAGCCTGTTTACAACCTTAAAAAAGAAAAACTGTCAATGAATATTTGAAAAGAAGCTCAGTCTCATTAGTCCTTTGTTTTTCCATCACTCAGTCATGTCCAACTCTTTGTGATCCCAAAGACTGCAGCACACCAGGCTTCCCTGGCCATCACCATCTCGCAGAGCTTGCTCAAACTTAGATCCATTGAGTCAGTGATGCCATCCAACCATCTAATCTTCTGTTGTCCCCTTCTCCTCCTGCCTTCAATCTTTCCCAGCATCAGGGTCTTTTCTAATGAGTTGGCTCTTCACATCAGGTGGCCAAAGTATTGGAGCTTCAGCTTCAACATCAGTCCTTCTGACGAATATTTAGGACTGATTTCTTTTAGGATTGACTGGTTTCATCTCCTTTAGTTTGATCTCCATTAGTCCTTAGTGAAACGTGAATTAAAAGCCACAGTGAAATACCATTATTATCCACTCCAGCAGAGTGGCTAAAATTAGAAAGACTGGCACTAATAAGTGTAACAAGTATGTGGAGGAACAAGCCGTAATGCACCCTAGTGATCCCACTTGGTGAAAGGGAATGCATGCCTGTAACCCAGCCACACACATTCTAGATAGATCCAACAGATACAACATGCACATAGTGTCCAACAGAATATTCTAGATCAGGGTCACCAGACTACCACCCACAGCTGTATTAGTATGGCCCACAGATAGAAATGCTTTCTACATTTTTAGTGCATCTAAAAAAAGTGAAAGAATGTGTGCTGCGACCATTTGTGTCTCATAAACCCTAAAACATTTACTATCTGGCCTTTACAGAAAAATGTTTTCTGACCCTTATTCTAGGTCTGAAACTGGAAACAAATCAAATGTCCATTAGCAATAGAATGGATGAATAAATCATGGTATGTTTATATGATGAAATAGTGTGCAAAAATGGGGTGAACAGTCTATTGGCATGCAACAACACGATGGAATTTCACAAATACTGAGAATAAGGAGCCAGATTCAAAACGAACATGTTGTGTGTGTTCATTTATATCAAATAGGCAAAAATAATCTGTGATGTTGGACCTCTCAGGTGGCTCAGTGGTGAAGAATCTACCTGCCAAATAGGAGCTCGCAGGTTTGATCCCTGGGTCAGAAAGACCCCCTGGAGAAGGAAATGGCAACCCACTCCAGTATTGCTTGGGAAATCCCATAGACAGAGGAGCCTGGTGGGCTATAGTTCATGGGGTAGCCAAGAGTAGGACATTACTTAGCAGCTAAACAACAACAATCTATGATGTTTGAAGTGAGCAGTGTTTAGTGGCACAAAAGGGGATTTGGAGACCTGGTGATAGTCTATGTCTTAGTCTGGATGTTGGTTATTGACAGGTTTATTTTGTGAAATTTCATGGAATGGTGTGTACACTTAATGATTTGTGCACTTTTCTGTAAGTTATACTTTAACTAAAAGTTTGTTTAAATGTCCATTGCTATACATGAAAAAAAGCATCTACCCCAAGCGTCTACTACCAATCACAAAGTGATATTCCTCCATCACTAAAAAGCCATCCTCTGATAGCATTCTCACCATTGTTTATTGCCGTATCAACCACAGCTACATCTTAGCTGGATTAAATATATACAAACTGACCATATATCCAAACTGGTCACTTCAAAAACTAGCACTTTCTTTAGAGTCTGGCATTATGGCCTCAACACACGCCAAGCTCGTGCGGGTCTTGCCAAGAGAACACGGTGAGCCAGGTGGTTTGCAAGTATTGGCCCCCAGGCCGTCTGAGCAACCGTGGATGTGGGTGTAAGTGCAACCAGTTTATACCTATACATGCTCGTAAGATTCTCTTCATTGTCTATCTCGTCATGTTTTCCCTGTCTTTTCAAGGTGGTGTACACCGTCTAGAGTCTGTTGAAGAATATAATGAACTGATGGTGCGACATGGTGACCCCCGGGCCAGGATGTTAGAGGTCTCCCGAGATGGCCGGAAGCACTCCCTTCCCCAGCTCCTGGACTCGACGGGCACGTCACAGGTAGTACAGCACTGTGGAGCCCCTGACTTTCTTATCCAGTCACAGCTACTTGGCTAGGGGCAGAAGAGCATGTTTTGAACCCTGTGTCTCCAGGTTTTCTGTAATTCTCTCAGAGGCCAGCAGGAGCTTCATGTTCTGAAGACCTGTTTGTGTATGAGGGCCAGAAGTATTTAGGACAAGAGATATAGTATAGTCAGTAAGGTCTATCTAGGGAGGCTAGAGAGAAGTCAGCTTAATATTTGGAAATAGAAGAGAAGGGGGAAAAAAAATCCCTTGTTGGATCTCAAAATCTCAATTCTCTTCCACTGTGTGTTTTGGAACCGAGAGCCACTTCTGTTGCCAGGAGACAATGGCGCCTCACGGTCTGTGGTGAGCCACCGTCTCTTGTTCAGTGGGTGTGTCGGCAGAGCCTGGTGGGTAGGTGGGTGTGGACACGTGGCGGGGGGTGGCTGTGGTGTGTGCCTGGATCCTACCTCTCATACAGTAACGCTCCAACAGCCAAGGTCAGGAGAGACTGCAGAGGGGGCTGAGGCTGGTGGGGATGTTCATATTCCATCCCCACCAGAGCTCGGGACTCTGCAACCCTGCCCAGGGGCTCCCCTCAACTTCGTCGTCCTCAACCCAGCCAACACCTTGTAGGCATCTCATAACCAAGTCAGAAGCAGGCTCAGTCTCTGGAAACTTGTGCAGTATTCTTCCAGTCCTGGCACCATCAGCCAGAGCACAGAGGAGTCACTGGTATCCAGTCCCCAGGCCTCAGTGAAGCAAAGATGGGAGGAGGGAGTGACAGCTGTGATACCCTTAAGTGCATGGAGACTCAGGTGTTAGAGTTCTAGAAGACCTAGCTCAGGTCATCTGGGTTGGGCTCTTGCTTTGGGTGTCTCACATTTTTACGGATAGAGTAGCTAAATCCCAAAGAGGTTGAGTAGTTCCAAGCGATACACCAGAATCATTGTGCAGGGAGTTTGGCCTGACCTGAATACAATTAGAAAGTGCCCATGTTTCAGAGGCCTCTGCTGATTAGGCTGTCTTGTGCTGAATCCACCAAGGGCAACTGGAGTTGGGGCAATGAGAAAAAGCAGAGCAGAAAACTTGCATGTGAAGTGAAGTCGCTCAGTCGTGTCCGACTCTTTGCGACCCCATGGATTGTAGCCCACCAGGCTCCTCCGTCCATCGGATTCTCCAGGCAAGAATACTGGAGTGGGTTGCCAGAGGCCTGGTTAAAACCCATGTCTGGACACAAGTGTGTGTCCTGGGCGGCATGATCCAGTTGGATCAACGGGTAGATCAAGAAGCCATGGGAGAGCCACGCTGTCAGACTGTTTTGGTTAGTGTGGAAAATGAGAGCAGGTCTACCATTGTCCTGGCCAAGGATGTCTAGCACTAAGGTGCTGATTTCTTAACTGACTCTTGAGGAAACCTGACTGTACTCATAGCCGGAAACTATCTATTTCCAAACCCCAGGAGATGGGGAGGGACAGGGAAGCTTGGTGTGCTGTAGCCCACTGGGTCGTGAAGAGTTGAACACGACCTGGCAACTGAACAACAAAAGAACAGGCTTCTAGGAACCAAGAAACACAAGCTAATGCAAGATTTTAAAGAAGAAGCTGTTTTTTCCTCTTCAAGTTGTTCTTTCTCTTCTGTCCTCTCTCTCCCTTTTTCTCCCAGGATTTGCCTTTCTTTCTTTCCTTCCTGCCTTCCACTTGTGTTGATCAGTTTTTAAGGTTTGTTGTTGTTTAGTCGTTAAGTCACATCCTACTCTCTTCTGACCTCACGGACTCTAGCCCACCAGGTTCCGCTGTCCATGGGATTTCCCAGGCAAGAATATTGAAGTGGTTGCCATTCCCTACTCCAGGGGATCTTCCTGACCTAGGGATCAAACCCACATCTCCTGCATGGGCAGTGGATTCTTTACTGCTGAGCCATAGGGAAGCCCCTTCCTCTCTCCTCCTCTGTTTCTCTCTCTCTCTCCTACCGTCCCTCCACTAAAAAGTATTGTCTAGATTAGAGCTATCCAGTAAAGCTTTCTGCAGTGATGGAAATGTTTTATGTCTATACTACCCAATATGGTAGCCACATGTGCCTTTTAAGCACATGAACAGTGGCTAGAGAGACTGAGGAATACACTTTTAATTTTCATATATCTTAATTTAAATATAGATGGCCACAGGTGGCTCATGGCTGCCAAATGGGATGACAGAAGTCTAAAAGTGCAGTGAGACCCCTAAACCCCTTCAGGAGAAGAGTGAAGCCTGCTGGCCTCTGATTCCTGAAGGGCAGATGGAATAAGGCCCTGCTGGAGGTTGTTGATCAGAGAAAGAGTTCCCTTGTGAGTCTGCACATGAACCTCTATATTCGAGGGCTATGCCTGGCTATTTCCATAATTGTTGTAGTTCAGTTGCTCGATCATATCCAACTTTTTGTGGCCCCACAGACTGCAGTACTCCAGGCTTCCCTGTCCATCACCAACTCCCAGAGTTTGCTCAGACTCATGTCCATCAAGTCAGCAATGCTATCCACCCATCTCATCCTCTGTCGTCCCCTTCTCCTCCTGCCCTCAGTCTTTCCCAGCAACAGGGTCTTTACAGTGAGTCGCCTCTTCACATCAGGTGGCCAAAGTATATCCATAATAGTTTCAGTAAAAGGGTGGTAACCTTGCCAAGGCGACATCATTTTTTTTTTTTAATGAATCAGAGGCTGGGAGGCCAATATAGCTGACAGATATTATGTAAAACTGCAAGATATAGTTGTTCTAAGCTGCCAGGAATACAAAAATATCATTAGCAGATCTCATTTCTACCTTCAACTGTAGAATATGCTGATTAAGGATAAAAACTATTTTCTAGTGTCTTTTTTCTCATATTAAACATGAAATGATTTTGTTGTTTGTGCTAGAATATCTATGTCATTTAAGAAATGTATTATTCTAAAAAGAATAGCAGGGAGCTAGATTGTCACAGTGCTTTAGCAATAGGTTCATTTACTCTCTTGTTTTTATTATGAATGGTCCACACTGCTTACACACATGGACTCGGTGGGTGATGGAAAGGGAAACGAGATCAAGATTTTGAGCTGCTGCGTGCCAGAAAGGGAAAGTGTGGCTTGTGGAAAAGTATTTTATTTTCCAAATGTGAGGGATCAGAGCTGAAGCTGCTGCAGTCTCTCAGAGGGATTTTTTTATACGGAATAACAGTTGTCTGGGTTTGCGGTTTGGGTTTTATAAGAAACAAAAGCTTGCTGAGTTCTGAGTGAGTGAATTGAGCTTGAAATGATGAGCTACTTGCTAACCATGATTGTGAACTTGGAGTGGGGGCAGGGGTGACTTCCAGCGGAGAGCCTGACCAGAGGACACTCATTCTACATCTTCAGGGCCACTTGCTTTCCAGTCCCTAACTCCACTCCAGGAAGCAAACAGTAGGATATGTGGAGTAGGCTCGAGGAAGGTGCAGCCTAGGCTGTTTATGTGGGGAAAGAAGATGTGGCAGTCCATCACAGTTGGGGCTGTTCCTCCAATGCACTTTATAATTAGCTTTATTTAACCCCCTGGGCCAGGTATGGACCACAGGCCAATGGCCATCTAACGTAAAAGACACCTGAGGTTTCCCAAATCTGAGTATATTTTTATACCAGGGACCACAGCAGGATAAGTGAGATGATCTCTGACCTCATGTGCTGACTTTTAGGAATACCACATTGTGAAGAAGTCCACTCGCTCACTAAGCACAACTCAGGTGGAATCTCCCTGGAGACTCATCCGGCCATCAGTCATCTCCATCATTGGGCTGTACAAAGAGAAGGGCAAGGTGAGCTCCTTCGTGTGCATTGTTTTGCTCTCTAGGTAAATGCTAGTATATATATTTTAAATAATTCCTTTTTAGTGTTGTTTTTACATAAAATAAGGGTAAAGGTATAAAGAAGAATCAAGTGAGTGGCCTTTGGGTAGATTTGAGTGGATACCCTGGCATCCTTTCCCGTGGTCCTGCAGGTGACATCATCAAGCCCATTTTGCCCTTATGATTTCAGGAGTCATCACCTGGCAGCTAGGGCACCATCAAGGGTGGGGTAAATGCCCCAGCTTGTACCACTATGGAAAGAAAATCAGACCCTGCCGCTTCAAGGAATACCCCTTTGTTATCCTTTTGAATGAATTTCATGGCATTTCCATTATCATAAGAGGAATAATGACAAATAATTTGTTACACAAATATCAAAATAGCCATTTTGATATCCATTTGACATTATACAAAACAGAATAAAACAGATATGGCATCTGCACTGCTATGAACTATTAATTGATCTATGTGAAATTGACATCTTTGGAGATCAAAAGATTGTCAAATGTCAGCAATTTCATATGTTTACCTAAAACTTTTCACCCTTTAATGTAATGCATAGCTAGCATAATGCAAGTGGGTCTGAGGAGGGTCATGGTGAGGGGAGCATATAAATTTGCAGCTACTAACTCAACTCTATGGGCTTTCCTCATGGCTCAGATGGTAGAGAATCCAACTGCAATGCAGGAGACCCAGGTTTGATCTTTGAGTCAGAAAGACCCTCTGGAGAAGAGCGTGGCAACCCACTCCAGTATTCTTGCCTGGAGAATTCCATGGACAGAGGAGCCTGATGGGCTATGGTCCATGGGGTTGCAAAGAGTCAGACACAACTGAGCGACTAACACTTTCACTTTAGCTCAACTCTGAGTTAAATACTACATTGAGGAGTGCCCTCAGTGAAGAAGTGCACTGACAACCTGGACCCCCATATTCTCTGCGTCCAGGGCCTTGGCTTTAGCATTGCTGGAGGTCGAGACTGCATTCGAGGACAGATGGGGATTTTTGTCAAGACCATTTTCCCAAATGGATCGGCTGCAGAGGACGGAAGACTTAAAGAAGGTAGGAGAGAACCTTCTGGTGGTCCTCAGTGAGCTCTGATTCTAGGAGAATCTGCCCCCTGGCAAGATGTGAAGCAAATGCCTGAGTGGCTATGGCTCTGGGCTTGGTAGTTGGATAGACTTGGGCTGAATCCAGTACTTACTCAGAACCTTGGACAATTCGAATAACCTGAGCTTCACTTTCTTCTGTTGTAAACTTGGGATATGAATACCTACCTTGAAGAACTGTTGTGAAGATTACATGAGACATTATGTGAGAAGTAGCTTGATATCTTTGTTTGGATTTTTAAATGTCTGTCTTATCCCCTTGATCTTTGAAATTGCCTTGAAAATTCATGAGCGTTTACAGAGCATTCTTGCTTGGGGCTGGAGTACATAAACATCTTCCACCAACCCCATAGCACCTACCATTTTTGACACACCTAAACATGCTAGACAAGCACTTTTTGCTCCTAGGTTTATTGAGATATAATTGATAACTGTGTGCATTGAAGGTGTACAACATGATAATTTTATACACTTATGTATTGCAAAATGATTGCCAAACAGTGTTAATGAATACCTCCATCACCTCACATATTGACCTAGTGTGTGTGCATCTGCTGAAAACATTTAACATCTTCTTAACTATTTTCAAGTATATAACACAGTCTCATTAACTATAGGCACCATGCTGTTATACCATAGATCCCCAGAACTTGTTGGTGAATCCTGATATTTTATACCTCCATCACCTCACGTATTGACCTAGTATGTGTGCATGTGATGAGAACATTTAGCGTCTTTCTTAGCAATTTTCAAGTATATAACCCAGTCTCATTAACTATATGCACCAATCTGTCCCTTAGATCCCCAGAACTTGTTTGTGAATCCTGATTTTTTCTCCTCCTTATTAATATACTTCCTGCATGGAATGATTGAATCATACTATTACTAGCTACCTTCAAAAATGCTGTGACCGTTCAGTTTAGTTGGTCCAATTATATTGTGTTTAACCAGCTTATTTCTTTTAAACTGATAAGAATAAATTGGAATCTCCTTTTTTGTAGGTAGAGCGATCCCAGAAGTCTGTGTCCTAATGATAAGCCATGACCAGGCGTCATATTTTAATGGCAGAATATTTCTTTCTTTCTCAGAGGGAGGGTTAACTCCCAGGTGGTGTTTGTGTCTCATTTCCCAACAATGTAAAATTCTAGCGGAGCATTTTTATAATGGATATGCCATGTGTTCACTTGATTGAAATTCATCCTGCAGTGCTAGTAGAATGGGGCAAAATGGCAGGAAAAAAATCGATAGGAGAGGTTAATAGCACTTGCTTCTCCTAAATACTGTATTTTCATATGTATTCACTTACAATAAATAGAGGTCATCAGAATGGATTTTCAACCTGTTGAATTGATCTATCTTTTAAGTAATCTTTAAATATTTTCAAGAGTATGAGCAATCATTTTAATGTTTCTACCTTTTTCCCAGGTGAAAACAAACCAAAAACCTCACCTAGTTGAGTCTTGGTTATGCAGGTGATTTTTAAACAGATTATCTCACTTGTTTTGCAACATCTGTAATTGTATTTACAGAAAAGGCACATAACACATGGGTTCAGTACTGCTTGCCTTTTTAAACCTGTGTACGGGGTGCCTTTAATGGAATACCCCGTGCGCTCCTGGGATCGGCTGTCCATGAGAGGTGAAAATGTGTGTTCATAGGCTGCTTTGCACTTTGTTATAAGGGAGGTCCTCTCCTGCACCATACTGCTTTGCAAGGTTCAGCTCATGCACCTTTGTGGTGTTTCTGATGAACTGCTACTCCAAAAAATAGACCATGACACAGGAGTCCAAAGCCGGAAACTAGCTTTAAGTCAAGAGAATGTCCAAGCTCTATTATGTTGCCAGCAGACACTATCAACAACTTGAAAAATTACCTGACTGTGCCTTCTTGGAGTTGAAGATGAGTTCAGGATAGTTTGAGAGAGAAAGAGAACGAGAGCAAGAGAGAGAGAAAGAATTTTGATATTAGTTTACAACAATCTCTTAGATAGAAGTGTATAATAACTTGCCAGCTTACTGACTGAGAACCTTGAACACCATTAAAACCAAGCATCTAGACTGTGGGGCTGCACTTAGATGTGAGGCTGCCATTCCTAAAGAATATCTCATGTGTTTCCTTGTCTCAGTCATTGAAGCCACTTTTCACACACCATGTCTTTCTGAAAATATAGGCTTGGCTTTGCACATATTATGGGTGTTTGTGCTTCACCACCAGTGGGTTTAAGTTGTAAACCAAAGACTGTAAGAAAAGGGTAGGAATTCAGTCTTTGTAGTTTGATTTCTAAATGTAGAACATGTATTATCAGACTTGGTAGTGGCAGGAGAGTAAGATCTTGATGCTTCCCACAGTTGTTTTAATTAAAGGTGAAAATAGAGAATTACTACAGAACAACATGCAATGCCATTTTTTGACCCATTTTGTGACATTCCTTGGAGCTAAGCTAATGAGAGTAGATTGGAACAATAAAATTCATCTTAAAGAGTTGTAAATCAGGGACTTTATGGTATTTTATTTAATACTGACCAAGCAGTTAGATCGGAGAAGGCGATGGCACCCCACTCCAGTACTCTTGCCTGGAAAATCCCATGGATGGAGGAGCCCGGTGGGCTGCAGTCCATGGGGTCAAGAAGAATCAGACACGACTGAGCGACTTCACTTTCACTTTTCCCTTTAATGCATTGGAGAAGGAAATGGCAACCCACTCCAGTGTTCTTGCCTGGAGAATCCCAGGCACGGGGGAGCCTGGTGGGCTGCCGTCTCTGGGGTCGCACAGAGTCGGACACGACTGAAGTGACTTAGCAGCAGCAGCAGCAGCAAGCAGTTAGATTCCAGTAAACTAAAGCTTGATGTTAATGTAATTCTCAAATTTGGTCACTAGGGGATGAAATCCTAGATGTAAATGGAATACCAATCAAGGGCTTGACATTTCAAGAAGCCATTCATACCTTTAAGGTAAGGACATTCTTATTGACCTCCTTTATCGTAATCTTTGTTTTTCTTTATTTCATTCTGGTTTGGGTTTGGTGATTTTTGGTGATTTTTTTTTTTTCCATCATTTGATAAAAGGACAACCTGAATGTTTTAGCCCTTCTTCCTGTTTTCTCAGCAAATCCGGAGTGGATTGTTTGTCTTAACGGTACGCACCAAGTTACTGAGCCCGAGTCTCACGCCCTGCTCCACACCCACACACATGAGCAGATCAAGCTCCCCAAACTTCAATGCCAGCGGGGGAACCTCAGCGGTGGGCAGTGATGAAGGCAGTTCATCCCTGGGTCGGAAGGCCCCCGGACCCAAGGACAGAATCGTCATGGAAGTAACCCTCAACAAAGGTGATACCAGCTTGTACTCATTTCGTTACATTCTCTCAAATCATAATTTGTAATCTGTTCTTAGGTTCATTTTTTTTAATATGTCTTTTTCCATGAATTGCTTCTTTGGAACATTCTGCTACCAACAACATATGGCATTCTCTAAATGGGCAGTAGGATCAAAAGGAGAGATCTTAGTCACTTCACTAAAGTGAAGAAAAGTTCCCCGAAGCACAGTTTTTTAAAGCTCTCTCTGGATGAATCACTATGTGTCAGAGACTCATGTTAAAAACATCACTGACTAGCTGAATTCTAGGGCTAATATAACATTTTCAAGAAGAAACAATATAGTTAAGAATATAGCTAACATCAGTAACTAAAAATCCTGGGTAACACCAAATCCACCTTCTTTTAATCTTTGCCTCCAGTGGTAGAAATATGATGAACAACTGAACAACCTAGAAATTAATGGAAGGCAAAAGAAAGCCTTAAGTTGTATATCCAGAATAGAAAATGTTATTGGGACTCTGCCTATTTCCAAAAACAGATTCAAGGAGATCCTTCAGACCAAAAAGAGAATGGAGCATCAAATAATTCACAGTCCATAGTTAGCCCCTGGTTCTGCTATAGACTCATTTCATTAAAAGAATGTGGCTCACATTAACAAAGAAAAGTAAAATTTATATCCTAAGTCTGGTCTAAAAATAAGTGGTTATTGGTCAAAGTATGCATTAATGCAGTTTCATATTATTGATACTCCTTTTCTTTCTTTCTTTTGATTTTGTTTTCTTTCGATGATGCCTCCCACAGAGCCCAGAGTTGGCTTAGGCATCGGTGCCTGCTGCTTGGCCTTAGAAAACAGCCCTCCAGGCATCTACATTCACAGCCTTGCCCCAGGATCAGTGGCCAAGATGGAGAGCAATCTGAGGTTGGTTGTAAACCTGAGAGTTTATAGAGTTCTGGTGGGTTTGTGAATATATGAATACATACATAAGATACCTGCCCTGTACATTCCCTTGTGAAATTCTAAATGTTTATATTATTTTGTGGTCATGTAGCTAGAATTACAATCAAAAACATCTCCAAAGATGAAAAGATAAATGAAATTTGGTTCAAGAATTCCAGATCTTGGCTTTCCCTACCAGTTCTGTTCTATTTGGACTCAGAAGTTCAGTTTCAGAAACTTGACACAATACAAGTCTATGTAGATACCTATTATTATCCAAATATTTTCTTTCACTTTCATATACATGTATATAGAATTCATATAAGCTGCTGGGAACTACTCAAAATGGTTCAGAATCACTGGATACAAGAGAGTCCTAAGATCATGCCCTTCCAGGAGGCCTTTATTATTAAGTGCAATCTCCTGAACCTTTCCTGTTGTTCCATTCCTTTTTGAGACGTGATGTCTAGATGCTTACTGTCTGAAATCACTGCGTGTCTGATTTCTCAATTCAGCTAGTTGAGTTGTAGCTTGGGTATTCTGTTTATACAAGAGAGGTTTTGGTGTCCTATTATATAGTAATTGCAGTGGGTCTGTGCCCACCTAAACTTCACAAGAATGTACACGTATTTTATGAAGCACTCTGTGCAAACAGTATCATCTTTCTCCCCTCTTAAGTTTTTAAGTCCTTGAGCAGTTGAGGAATTATCAAAACGACATGCCTTGAGGTTGCCATTTTGAGGCCCTGTTAATAGATTATATTATGTTTTTAGTTAATCATCAGAGTGAATTTCCATATCAAAAAAAATTGAGCAAATCATCCAAAGTACATTAAAGAAAATATACTTTTAGAACCCAAGGAAAAAAATCCTTTAATGACATCCCAAGATGATGTTTCCTTCTTGAATGGTTCCATATGTCTGGAGCCTGCCAAATGACCATTCTTCAAACCCCACATAAAGACTCTTTGTTTTCTCATACTGAGCTCTCTCTCTATAATTTCAAGTCAAAATGGGCATCTTGTCCCCAATTTCTCATTTGTTCAAATCTGAAACGTTTTTACAAATTATTGGGTAACCTTTGAGCTTCAGATATTTCCTTCTTAAATTATATTACAATAATCATTTCAATATGGTAGGGAAAAAGAAACTGGTGGTGGTCGAGGGACTATGACTTGATGAGCAAAAGGTAGGCAAACCTGAGTTCAGCAGTGTGTGACATCTGGGTGACCTCTCTGAGCCCGTGGCCTTATCTACATAACAGGAATAATAATACCTAGTCAAAGCATTGTTACATAAATTTCTTTTTATAGTCCTTGGCCTACAATACATGTGGGAGTAATAGTAACCTTCATTGTTGTCTTTATTATCAATTTACTTATTATCAACTTTACTACTTCTGAAAATGCAGGTAGATACCCATAATGGTCTTTGTCAGTTTAAAACCTAATGTGTTTATGAGGGCTTTGCTTTTTTATATGTATGCAAAGATGCAAGGATATCATTTGCTTCTTAAAAGTATTCAGAAAAGATTTCGTATTATATAAACCACTCCCAGAAGGAAGTCTTGTGAAAAACTGTTACCACAGAGAGTTGATCATGTTGTCCTCCCTAGCCGCGGAGATCAAATCCTGGAAGTGAACTCCGTCAACGTCCGCCATGCTGCTTTAAGCAAAGTCCACTCCATCTTGAGCAAATGCCCCCCAGGACCCGTTCGCCTGGTCATCGGCCGGCACCCTAATCCAAAGGTGAAGTATCTCACACTGTCCTAAGTATGGGAAGACAGCTGTTTGTCCAGTAGCAATGGCACACGTGTTCCTATGACCATGCAGATGCTTTGATAAGACCGTTCACCCAGCTGGGAATGGGAATCAGCCTGTGGCCACCCAGTGACCAAGGTAACTGATAACACTTGGGAAATGAATTATTGATCTGGACTTCATCTTCACACCCAGAACATTTTGTTAGAAAATGTTGATGGTATTATTGGTGAATTTAAAGTTAGTGGAAGGTGGGAGTGCTAAGTATGGAAGGTAGAGTTCTGAGTAACCCCCGCTGGCTGTTTGATCTCTGGTGAGATACTTAGCCTTTTCAGGTTTCTGCATCCAGAAAATCAGAAACTATTGAAGCTGATGCTCTGTCTAGGCCATCCTTGACCTGAGCCAAATGCCTGAGTGACTAATGCTTAAGAGCCCACTAATTTTCTTCCAGCATCAGTGTCACGCTGTTCCGCCACACTAACTTGCAGATAATCATAGCCCCTGTATTGGGGACCTCTTCTGTTTACTTTGGAGAAGGTAATGGCAACCCACTCCAGTATCCTTGCCTGGGAAATCTCAAGGACAGAGGAGCCTGGTGGGCTACAGTCTGTGGAGTTGCAGAGTTGGACACGACTAAAGTGACTTAGCATACATACACGCTGTTTACTTGGTTGTATCTCTTCTACTTAGACGACTGCTTTTAATTTTTTAAGCTAGCCACAGGACACTTTAGCAAGTTCAACTCAACCCATTTTGAAAGCTGTTTTTCGTTGTTTTTGAGTACTCCAGGTAAAATTCTTAAAATCAGCTTGTCTCCAACATGGTAATCTTTTTTTTCTCCCCCCCTATAAAATCTGACTTTTCAACAACTCAGAATGCCCATTTAGACCATCAACTCTTCCCATGCCTGACATGTGGCTACTGTCCACTTTGTATTATCTGTAGAGTTATTTGATTATGTCCTGAATGGTCCCGGGCTGCTATACTGGATGGACTCTTATGCTAGTTTACAAGTAAGAAGTTTGTACCAGGAGACCTAGCAGGTTCTCTCACGTGGCACTTGTGAGATTTCTTCAGTGGGTCATGTTCACTGTCTCAGCAGTGTTCATTTGTTATTCGTCCAGTTGCATGCCGTTCATGGTGAGTCACTTCAGTCATGTCTGACTCTTTGCAACCCCATGGATTGTAGCCCACCAGGCTCCTCTGCCCATGAGATTCTCCAGGCAAGAACATTAGAGTGGGTTGCTGTGCACTCCTTCAGGGCATCTTCCCAACCCAAGGATCAAACCCATGTCTCTTTCATCTCTTGCATTGGCGGCAGGTCCTTTACCACTAGCGCCACCTGGGAAGCCCTGACCGTCCGGTTTCCCCTATACAAATAACCACTGCAAAGGTGTGACTCTGTGCCTTGATTTGGGACAGAGCTGTCAGTCAAGCTCCTTGGACCTTGATTGCTGATTCAAACTCAGCCCCGCTACTTCCCCCAACCCCACTCCCCAGGTTGTTTTCTCTTGTCTTCAAGCATTTTTTCTTTTTAAGTCTTACTGAAGTAGTTACAATATTGCTTCTGTTTTCTCAGCCCAGAGGCATGTGGAATCTTAGCACCCCGACCAGGGATTGAACCTACACACACACCCCCTCCCCAGCACCAGAAGGTGAGGTCCCAACTACTGGACCACCCAGGAAACTCCTACAAGCATTCTTAAAATTGTCTTACATAAAAACTACTTGAATAAATATCATTTATAGAAAATCAAGTCCCGCTTCCACCTTTTCCTTTTTTTTCTCCTTGTCATTGCCTGTGTTTCTCCCTTCTGTTCTGTAGTCCTGCCTTTGCCTCAGAATCTGCTCTACTGTGTCCCCCTGCCATCCCCTGAGCTCTCTCTGGGACACTTTTAACCCTGCTTTCACTCACAGTCTCAACTCCTCCCTCCAGGGTTCTCCCTTGGATTCCACCACCCACGTGGCCACACTCCTCTCACCTTAGGAAGCAGTCCAGCAAGCCATGGCTGCTGACCCAGCCCATCCCTCCGCAACATTAGAGAAAATTAAGTTCTCCATGGTTTGCAGTCTATTGGCTTCAAGGTACCTCTGACTTCAAAATCCATTCCAACCTCACACAGGTCATGATTTGTTGGTCAGCCTAATCTTACCCCAAAGCATCTGCCTAATTTGCCAATACAATCAAACATCGAAATGGCATTCCAGTGCAAAGCAAAACAGTCCTGGTCTACTGGTGGTCTATGATTCCGTGGAATATATGGGTTGACTCATGTTTCTAGCCATGGTAAAATGGTTGTCAGGATGGTGCTGGAGATACAGAAGAAACCAAATTTCGGTATTTGTTTGACTGGATTTCATGTTTCCTCCTAGGTAAACATCGTGTTCTTAGTTGTAACATCATACTATATTTTCCTTTTGGTCAAGATTCCATTTTACGTTTAATGTATTTTTGCACCACTTATCCCAACATCTCATGCCAATGGTACATTTTGATACTAAATGTATGTGCTTCTTAGTTTTCATGCTGTTCCAAGAGAAATACCACGAGGATTTTCTTCTCTTCTGTTTCTCATAATGACTAAAGCAGTGGCCGCCCAATTGGAATATTCAAACCCTCCAGGTTTAGACAAGCTAAGATTTGGACCTGCCCGTGGGGCAGATTCTAGCTGACGTTAAGTAGAAGAACGTAATAGAGGTCCATTATTAATTGATACTGGGGCTTTTCAGCATGATTAGAGTTATCCAGGAAATCTTGCACTTGTTTTAAACCCCAACCATTTTTCTCCCACTCAAAAATAATTGCAGATATTCAAAGTCTAAGGTCAAGAAAAGTCTGCAGCCATTTTTAATGGCTCATTTATACAGAATTACTTTTTGGTTTATGAAGATATGTTTGGGAGTATACATGTTTATCTGCATGAAAGTGTGTACATGTTCTATTTCCTGTGAAGACTATTAGAAATTATTACACAAAGTCCCTGACGTGATGATGGTTGATGTGTTAGGTTAAAGTATAATGCTGAATCTTGTATAGAAATGTTCATTTACTTAAGGCAGATTGCTGTGCTTATCCAAATATTATTTATTATAAATGTTATTTTAATACACAGAATTACTGTCCTACATTTAAAATATTCTTACCTTAAAAAAAAACTATACAAGTCCTGTAGTTGCTTTTTAAATATCTCATAGTTTATCACATATCAGGCTTTTAAAAAAATCTTCCCATGAAGGACTTCCCTGGTGGTCCATTGGTTAAGACTCCGTGCTTCCACTGCAGAAGGTATAGGTTCAATCCCTGGTTGGGTAACTAAGATCCCTCATGCCATGTGGCACAGTCAAAAAAAAAAATTAAGAAAAATCTTCCATGAATAATTAGTTATGGATAACAACTGCTGGTGGAGTGGGAGGGGGGCATGGAGGAATCCATGAGTTTACCATGCCACCAAAAAATATGGAAGGAAAAGAGAATTATAAATTCACTGTTTTTGAAAACTTCATTATAATAACTGATTCAGCAATAATATGAATGATGCTAAAACCATTGAGTGGAAATATATTGGGAAGCAGGATAAAACAGTCTCAAACTGTCTCCTGCAATATTACTCATTAATGGCAACAACACAACAAATCCTGTGGAGAACTCTGGTGAAACTCTAAACAAGTGGTCAGAGTTATCATCAGTTACGAAATACACTGATCCTGTGATATACCGAAAAAGAAACAGTTTTTATAATTCTATAGTTTTTCTGCCCCCAAAGGCATCACCTAAATCTAAGCATGAAGGAACTGTTGGACAACTTGTAACTGAGGGCCTAGTGTCTTTCAAATTATCAATATCATGAAAGACAAAGGCTCAGAATTATTTTGGATTATAAATAGACATATAAAGGAGAATAAATAGACATGAGTACAGGATTTTGAATTCTAGGTTGCCTGATACACACCCCTCCCCCCAAAAAACCTTTTCTCTAAAGCATGACTTGCAGAGAAGTTGGTGACGGGCCGCTAAGGCCCATCGCAGATAAGGAGCTTGCTCCGGAATATAAATTGGTCACATCACTGTGCACACTATTTACTTCATTTGACATTTAAACCTTGTGAGACGTTGATGAAAGCAGCTGAGTATTGATTTGCATTCTCAGGGAAAACCCTTATCTCATCCCAGGCTGGCATCAAACTTTTTGTGAATTATTTCCAGCCTCAAGACACACTTTGAGTAGCATTTCTGAAGAACAGTCCTAGGGATGTGAAATTCGACCATCATTTTTATCAATGTTAAATTTGCTGAACTTGATAATAGTACCAAGATTATTTAAGAGAATGTCCTTGTTTTCAGGAGATACTTACTAAATTATTTACAGGTGAAGGGTCATGATGTCTGGAACTAACTCCCAAATGATTTAGTAAAAAGTTGTGTGTGTATGAGAAGATAAAGTACAAGTGTGAATGTGGAATGTTGGGGAAAAAAAGTGACTATAGTTGAAGAGTATTATCCTGGTGCTATTCTTGCAAATTTTATGTAAGTTTGAAATTGTTTAAGCTTAGGAAAAAGAATGAGAAGTGAGTGTTCTAGAGAGAGGCACAAGTCACCCATGTTGGTAACCAGCAATGAATGCTTTGCTTCATGAGCTTGGGTATCAGCTGAAGGTCTGGTTTTGAATCCAGTGTTTGAAGCAGTCCATTAACCCAGCTGTTAATGGATATAATAACTACGCATATGCCCTGGTTTATTGCTTCAGAGGGTGGTCATAGTCTTTGGTCTTGCAATTTTCCTCTTTATCTGAGCTCCAGCCTCTGACTCTGGTCCTAGCTACTTTTATTGGGGAAAAATAAATAAATAAAACCGTCTAATTTGTGCTTTCTGCTGACAATCAGGTTTCCGAGCAGGAAATGGATGAAGTGATAGCACGCAGCACTTATCAGGAGAGCAAAGAGGCCAGTTCCTCTCCTGGCTTAGGTACTGTAACTGCACATCTTCATTCAACATTCAGAAGAGTCTCTCATTACGTTCCCCCCAGGGGCACTCCCCTGCGCAGTATTATTGGAGTCTTGGTAATTACCGGGTTTGGCAGAAGTAGCTGTCAAAGAGATTCCATGCTTTCCCATAGCGGCTGCTTTTGATTTCTACAGTTATTTAACGTGCTATATTAAAGTTCCCGCCATGCACGCTTTTTCTACTGCTTTAAGATAATTTGCAAAAATGAGTTAGCATTTCAGGTGTTTATGTACAATTCATGTTAAGTAGAACATGAATTCTACTTCATTCCAAGTAGAAATGAAACGCTACTAAATTACCAGTTGTTTTGGTAGGCACCAGGTACAATCCAGCCAAAAACCTGGAGTTTCTTTATATGAATTAAAAGTTTCAACTGAAAGGTAATAGGCTGCAAAAATCATGATTTTCCTCCTTCTTAAGTGGAAAGTTCAGTCATAGGAGGATAAAACATGAAACTTTGTACCAAGTTGGAAAAGTAATGTTTTCTGTAGAGTGGGAACCTCAAGGGACTCTGCTGATGTATCTGAACTCGAGATATTACTGATATTAAGACTGATGTCAGGAGGAAACTGAGACATGAGTTACTGGTTGTCAAAGGAAAAGGAAGGCATACGGTTTTTTGGCAACCAAGAAGTACCCTAATTATTTGCATCCATAATTAATATATTGAAAGTGGGCACAGCCATAATGGACTCTTTATTCAACTCACTCATTCTCCTGAACTGCCTGAAGGCTGTCCTCTCATAATCCCAATATATTCACTCAGTCATTTATAAAAGATTTTACTAAGCTATGATCCTTAAACTCAAAATCTTTTTGCTCATGGAATATAATTTAAAATCTCCATGCTGAGTCTTTTTGTCCTTCAACTAAAAACTAAGATAGATATTCAGCCCTCTCCCTCTTTCTTTCATGAGTTTTTTGAGTGCTGTTCCTTTCTTCATTCATCCTTCAATCCATTTATCAAATGTCACTGAACACTTCCTAGATCCTAGTGCTAAGCCCTGCAGGGCCTGATCAGTGATAGGTAAATAGTCGAAGAAGAAGAGAACAGGCATCCACTTGTAATTAAATTATATTATGCATATGGAAATTGGTATATGGGCAGTATAAAGTACTTCTGAAATGCAGAGGAAGTTACTTCCAACTATTAATAGGATCACCATGGAGTCAGTAGCATATGAGGGCTTGAAGCTTGAGAAGAATCTTGGGAGGTGGGATGGGTACCCGATAGACTGCATGCACGTCCATTCCCACACAGGTGGTCCCTCCGTGCCTCTTGAGCAGAGAGAGTTTTGTTTAATATGTCTGGCTCCCTTCTTTTCCTGTTAAGAAGGTGAGCCTATTTGTAAGGATTTGAGCTTCATTGTTTTTACAGTATGGTAAACTTTTCCCCCAACAGGTACCCCCTTGAAGAGTCCTTCTTTTGCAAAAAAGGTGAGTCAAGAAAAGGCACTTTGCTGCCTTGCTGTACTAGTTCAGTTCAGTTCAGTCGCTCAGTTGTGTCCAACTCTTTGCAGCCCCATAGACTGCAGCATGCCAGGCTTCCCTGTCTATCACCAACTCCTGGAGCCTACTCAAACTCATGTCCATTGAGTCAATGATGCCACCCAACCATCTCATCCTCTGTCATCCCCTTCTCCTTCCTCCTCCAATCTTTCCCAGCATCAGGGTCTTTTCAAATGAGTCAGTTCTTCACATCAGATGGCCAGAGTATTGGAGTTTAAGCTTCAGCATCAGTCCTTCCAATGAACACCCAGGACTGATCTCCTTTAGAAATGGACTGGTTGGATCTCCTGCTGTCCAGAGGACTCTCAAGAGTCTTCTCCAACACTACAATTCAAAAGCCAATTCTTTGGCACTCAGTTTTCTTTATAGTCCAGCTCTCACATCCGTACATGACTACTGGAAAAACCAGAGCTTTGACTAGACAGACCTTTGTTCTGGAGCCCATAAATCAAACCATAGCATCCAACCTGTATTTCTGCCCATGAGTCATCTTGGCCATTTTATACAGCAAACAGCAAAGAAATGTCCATTTGAGAACAAATGTATAAATGTCAGTTTCTTTTATTAAATATTCATCCAGGAAAAGAACAAAACAACAAAATAAAAGAACTGAGCTACAGTTTGAAAAATAACTGCCCCCCCTTTTTTTAAATAAAAGGGGTCTGGACCAGTTTGGGGAGGGCGTCTGCAACTTTAAAGACTCTTTCTTAGCTGGCTGTTTCAAAACCCCAGAGGATCAGAGAACAAGAGTCAAACTAGCCTGTTTTGTTGTTTCATCAGTAGGCTGAACCAGTGGCTTGGAATTCCATTCCTCCTATCTCCTCCCCCAGTCTTCTTCCTGGGATAGTTGATGCATTGCTGCTGTGGTTTTTCTGATCGCAGCCAAAAACGTATTTCTTAAAAACATCGTCTGGCAGCAGTTGCCTTTTCATTCATTCATTGTTTAATTTAGTGATCCTAAAGTAAATGGAGGTGGGCGTTTACTATCACAGCTGTTTTGAGTGACCGCAGATGAGAACAAAGTGCTTTCGGGAAGATGGGACACAATTACTATTTAGAACAATCCACACTGCCACATCTTCCTCACCTAGCACTGCCTTCTTCAACAGGACTCCCTGATTTCTGAATCTGAACTCTCCCAGTACTTCGCTCACGACGCCCCAGGCCCGCTGTCTGACTTCATGGTGGCCGGCTCCGAAGACGAGGACCCTCCAGGGAGCGGTGGCAGCAGCAGCTCCGCAGAGCCCCCTGGCACATCCCGTAAGCCCTGACTCTTCTGACTCCATGATGCGTTGGTTTACACATCACGGTGCTGGGGTACGGAAAGAGAACTGGAGCCCACACCCATGGTTGAGTAGGAGCCGCCTTTCTACCCTGACTAAAGGCAGAGTTTGATCTTGGGAAATGCAGTGCACTCCTAGTGACCGGCCTCCCCACTCCTGCAGTCAACAGGCTGGGTGCACGGTCTGTACCCCAAGTGTGGAAAAGCTAAACTGCCCCCACCTTGGGATGCTGTTTACACAGTGTAGTCTTGGAATTTGTGGCATCAAATTGTGGCTGATAACCTGATAGCCTTACGTTTCAGGGGAATCCTAACCAAATTCTTCACTAGACCCTAAACTTAATTCTTTTTAGAAGGCAGTGAGTGAATGATTTAGAATGTATGAGACAGATGTTATCATATGGGTTTTACTTTTTTTTTTAAAAAAAAAGACCTCATTGATTATTTTCTCAGTATAGTCTGAAATAATGACCTGATGTGAACTGCATTGACTCCTCACTCCCACCAGTGTGGTTTCCTTTTGCTCATTTCTAATGTCTGAATAAGAAAATCCCCTGTCTCAGACGAGGCAGACAAGAACCTGTCTAGCTGGTTTGGAGCAGCCCACGTGCTTCCTCCAGGCTCTGATAGAAACGCTCTAAGGCGGAAGCACGTGTAATTTTTCACTGTGTTTAATGAGATGCGAAGAGTTTGCAGAGCTCCCACGCCTTCCTTCCCTTCCCAGGTTGGAGTTTATAAATTATGTGTAGTCTCAGGCTTCAGCTCACCACGCTCTCGGAGCTCACACGCCCATTAATCAAGCCCACCTCCCTCCTGCCTGTGAAGGAAGGACCTCAGGTGCTAAGAAGGCCCAGGTGTGCGGGACTCGTTGATCCCGGTGCATCCTCCCCCGGGGAGTATTTGGAGCAGCATTTAGGTTGAACCCAGTAACGTGTTAGATATCATGGATGTTGACAAGTTACACACTTCTGTCTCTAGGCAGCACACATGTGTAAGTTGAACAATCCAGAGGTTAAGTTTAAAAAAAAAAAAAAAAGAAAAAACAGTAGGCAGAGGAGAGAAGAAAGTTGGCTCTCACTGTAAGCAGATCCCAAGAAACTGTGTCGTTTATGCCTAGTGACCAGTGGCCGGAAGTTGTACCTGGCATCTGTGAATATGGAAATGCTCTGGGGGGTTAGATTAAAAGACCACACCAGATGGAAAGCTGTTTCACTTGACTTTTCTTCTTCCAACTCCAGCAGCTCACAAGGAGCCAGGAAAAGCCAGGGCCAACAGCCTTGTGTCTCTCGGAAGCCAACGGGCCTCTGGGCTCTTCCACAAGCAGGTGACAATCGCCAGGCAAGCCAGTCTTCCTGGGAGCCCAGAGGTCCTCCGGAACCCCCTCCTCCGCCAGAGGAGGGTGGGCTGCTCTGATGACGACGCCAGCGATGAGGAAGAGTTTGATGGCGAAGGCGACTGCATTTCCCTCCCAGGGACCCTCTCGGGTCCCAGCAGGCCGCTGACAGAGGACGACTCGACACGTGTTTCAACAGCCTCTTCCAAGGTCACAGGTATCAACCGAGAGGAACACCCCAAGAAAACACTGGTCAGCAAGGCCTCCTCGGTGCCTCTCCTCGGCAGCTCACTGGACTTCCAGGAGAGCCTCCCAGGAGGCGTGCGGGACCCCCTTTCCCATGCAGCCAGCCTGCCGGTCCCATCAGAGGCCCCCAAGGGTAGCCCTGGCTGCTCAGGGAGGAAGGAACTGTCAGGATCGAGGAGCTCACCCAAACTGGAGTGCAGAGCTGGAACAGGCACCCAGGGTCCAGCAAGCACAGACAGCTCCAGTTCCCTCCAGCAGAATGACAGCCTGGGGTCCAGGCACAAGCCCGTGGCCAGGGTCAGCCCACACCACAAGAGGCCTGAGGCTGAGGCCAGGCCTAGCAACACAGAGGCAGCACAGCTGACCGATGGAGCCAGTGACCCATGCGGTGCGCACTTGAAAGTCCAGGATAGTTCCAACCAAGTGACCGTGACTGGTTATCGGCCAGGAGGAACTGTGGAGAAGGTAACTGATTTCTTAGTTACTTGGGATCCAGTGAGTCTTGTATGAATGAGTATGGAGCATGCTATAAAGCAGGGGTCCCCAACCTCCAGGATCTAATGCCTGATGTGCCCGATGATCTGATGTAATAATAATAGCAATAAAGTGCACAATAAATGTCATCCTTTTGAATCATCCTGAAACCACACCCACCCCACCATACCAGTCTGTGGAAAAATTATCTTCCACAAAACTGGTCCCCAGTGCCAAAAAAGTTGGGGACCACTGCTCCAAAGCATAAGGTAATCTGCCTGAAATAAAGGATAATGATTGGAGAATCATCTTTCAATAGAGTCATTCATTTCAACACACTGACTGCTTGGGAGCCTAGTAATATATCACCAGATTGGTGGGGGGAGGTGCCTCAGTGTTGACTCATGAGATCATGCGGCTGAAAGATACAATCCCTCTCTTCCCATACACGGGGCCTGTGGTTGATGATGGAAAGGCAGTGCCAGGCAGACGCAGGAAACCCCTGAGTCTGGGACCAGCTTCTCCAGTGACTAGTTGGTGGTCACTTAGGCAGTAACTCGCCAAGTTACTGATCTTTCTGAACAACAGTTGTCTGGACTGTAAAATAGGGATGTTGCTGTCTTCCCTGATCATCTCACAGTCAGGGTGACCGTCAAATACAGGTTAACAGTGCTTATGTGTGGCGGTCAAGGTTCTGCTTGATCCTTATTTTTTCAGACTTTCCACAGTGATGATGTATAGCTACTCCTACCCTTGTTGTATCACATGAAGTAATGGGCATGCATTCCCTGAGAAATGTATAATGTACCACAGTAAATGCAAGTTAATATTGTTGATGTTTCTACTTGTTTACCAGTATGTTAGAATGGATCAGAATATCAAATTGCACATTAAAAAAAAAATTTAATATACCTCCACTTTAGCAAGGAGAGGGTAAGAGAAACAAACATTATTTAGTCTCTTCAGCATAAATACTTTCACTCAGAGCGGAGAATCTGAGATGCCTTATAAGGCTGTCCAGGCATGCCTCTGAGATAATGCAGGTTCGGTTCCAGAGCACTGCAATCAAGCGGATGTTCCAATTACGTCAGTCAAGTGTTTGGCTTCCCAGTGCATATAAAAGTTACGTTTACACGATACTGGAGTCTATTAATTGTGCAATAGCATTATGTCTCTAAAAATAATGTATATACCTTAATTCAAAAATATTTTATTATTAAAAATTAACTATCTGAGCCTTCAGTTGAAATATAAATCTTTTAGCAACAGTAACATCAAAGATCACAGATCACCATAACAAATGTAAAGTGAAAAAATGTAAGATATTGTGAGAAATACCAAAATATGAGAGACACAAAATATGACAGACGTGAACAAATGCTGTTGGAAAAATGGCACCAACATACCCATTCAGTGCAGGGTTGTCACAGACCGTCAACCTGTAAAACGTGCAGTATCTGTGAAGTGCAATTTTTATGCCTGTATTTATAAAGATGTGTTTTCAAGTGATTTGTATATAATGATATAATACATGTAAAGAGAAGCAGAACATACAAAGTCATAAAAACTAATCTCAGCAGAAGGGTTTGTTTTTAACCTTACAGAAGAAGTAGAAACATACACCTTTTTCTTCCTTCTAAAAATTATTATTACCTCCAACTAGTAAATGTATTTTAAAATGTCATGTTCAGCTAATGGGTAAACCTCTTCCTTTTAAGGGTATTACAAATTTTGAATAACTCAGTTCAGTTCAGTCACTCAGTAGTGTCCGACTCTTTGCGACCCCATGAATCACAGCACGCCAGGCCTCCCTGTCCATCACCAACTCCCAGAGTTCACTCAAACTCATGTCCATCGAGTCAGTGATGCCATCCAGCCATCTCATCCTCTGCCGTCCCCTTCTCCTCCTGCCCTCAATCCCTCCCAGCATCAGAGTCTTTCCAATGAGTCAGCTCTTCACATCAGGTGGCGAAAGTATTGGAGTTTCAGCCTTAGCATCAGTCCTTCCAATGAACACCCAGGACTGGTCTCCTTTAGGATGGACTGGTTGGACCTCCTTGCAGTCCAAGGGACTCTCAAGAGTCTTCTCCAACACCACAGTTCAAAAGCATCAATTCTTCGGCACTCAGCTTTCTTCACAGTCCAACTCTCACATCCATACATGACCACTGGAAAAACCATAGCCTTGACTAGATGGACCTTTGTTGGCAAGGTAATGTCTCTGCTTTTGAATATGCTGTCTCGGTTGGTCATAACTTTTCTTCCAAGGAGTAAGCGTCTTTTAATTTCATGGCTGCAATCACTGTCTGCAGTGATTTTGCAGGCCAAAAAAATAAAGTCTGACACTGTTTCCACTGTTTCCCCATCTATTTCCCATGGAGTGATGGGACCAGATGCCATGATCTTCGTTTTCTGAATGTTGAGCTTTAAGCCAACTTTTTCACTCTCCTCTTTCACTTTCATCAAGAGGCTTTTTAGCTCCTCTTCACTTTCTGCCATAAGGGTGGGTCATCTGCATATCTGAGGTTATTGATATTTCTCCCAGCAATCTTGATTCCAGCTTGTGCTTCTTCCAACCCAGTATTTCTCATGATGCACTCTGCATATAAGTTAAATAAGTATATCAAGCCAAATCATGGATTTTACTCAAATATATTTTTTATAATAATTTATATCTATTAAAATGTCTTGTGAGTTAGTATTCTCAGTAAGAACTTTGAGCACCTTTTAAAAGTTTTGTAAGGAAGTTCAGTTTTCCTTGTAAAATGTCTCATTCCCAAATTTTATTTATACTATATGGGAAAAAAAATTGAATGCACTGCCCATAAAGTATTTACCCTTTAAATTGGAAACTTTAAAGAATGAGACTTTTTATTTTGGAAAATAGATTGTCTTTTAATTTTTTATTAGTACTTTTTCAAATTGAGATGAAATTCACTTCACATAAAGTTAGTATAGCTTTCCTATACTAACATGTCCAGTGACGGACATCAACAGGCTCCTGGTGGAAGTCTGGCATGCTGCAGTCCATGGGGTCGCAAAGAGTTGGACATGACTTAGCGACTGAACAACAAAGCATTTTAAAGTGTACAGTCGAGTGGCACTTGCTGCATTCACAGTGCTGGACAGTCACTACCTCTATTGAGTTTCAGATTCTTCTACTGTTTTCATATCACGCTTATGCCTTATTAGTAAATTAACTGAGTTGAACACTGTTGAGTTCGCTCAGCAGATAACTGACATTTTACTAAATGATTTTTTTGTTGTTGATAATCTGTTTCACCTCTTTCCTCTGCTGCCACCTTTCGGCCACTTTATGACTCCTTCACTCAGAGGGTAAATATCAAATAAATCTGATTTAACGTTTTAGCAAGGCTATTTTAGAGAAAACTTTCATAGTAGGTATTAGAAGAAAGGAAGTAATTGACGCTTGGCTAAAGTACAGTTTTAAAATGTTAAATGCTAACTTTATTTATTCAGAGTCATCCTCTCCATGACTGCCAAAAAGAGCTGATTTTGTTCTGGAACATCACAATGCATAGTGTAACAATAATGCCTTACCTCTGTATAGCCTTTTCTATGCTGCATGCTGGGTTTAAGATTTGTTCATTTATTTCATTTTTTGGCTATGGTGGGTCTTTTGCTGCACCTGGCTTTCTCTGGTTGCAGTGTGCAGGCTTCTCATTGTGGTGTCTCCTCTTCTTGAGGAGTGTGGGCTCCAGGGCAGGCAGGCAGGCTCAGTAGCTGCAGTGTGTGGGCTCAGTAGTTAGCGCTCACGGGCTCTGGAGCGCAGGCTCAGTAGTTGTGGCGCGTGGGCTCAGTTGCTGTGTGGCCTGTGGGATCTTCCCGGACCAGGGGTCATGCCCATGTCTTCTGTGTTGGCAAGTGGATTCTTTACCACTGAGCCACCAGGCAAGCCCCGCAACACTCGTTATTTCTGTTATTTCAGTCTTCTTGATTGAAGCCATCCTGAGGGGGTTGAGATGCTCTCTCATTGTGGTTTTCATTTGCCTTTTCCTAATCACCCCAGGAGAGAAGGCAATGGCACCCCACTCGAGTACTCTTGCCTGGAAAATCCCATGGATGGAGGAGCCTGGTAGGCTGCAGTCCATGGGGTTGCAAAGAGTCGGACACGACTGAGCGACTTCACTTTCACTTTTCACTTTCATGCATTGGAGAAGGAAATGGCAACCCACTCCAGTGTTCTTGCCTGGAGAATCCCATGGACGGAGGAGCCTGGTGAGCTGCAGTCCATGGGGTCGCGAAGAGTCAGACACAGCTGAGCGACTAACAGCACCACTACTACTAATCACCCACATCTTAAATTTAAAGCTTAGGAAGAGTGACAAGGCCATGAAATTTCTAGTTGGACCTTAAACCCAGAATCTGGGTCTTGTGGCTTCTGGTCCAGGGCTCCTTGAATTTTCCCAAACCAGCTCTCCTCTGTATGTGATGTATTAGGATGCAGAAAACCCTGAAAGCCTTTAACAGTGACTCACAGTTGTCCTTGTGCCAGGAATCTCTGGACAAGCTGTCCGTTGGGGATGGACGAGTCCCCACTGACTGTGGACCAGGTGGTGCCCTGCCCCACCCGGATGCCAGCCACCCTACAGAGAACCCACCTGAAGCGACATCCAAGCAGGGGCAGCAACCCGGGACAGGTAAGATTATTCTATTACTTACTAAGCTTTAGATGGGAGAGTGGAAGTTAACTAATAAAAATGTTATATGGGGAAAATTTTGAGGGAGAGAGATCTTCATAGGCTAGTGATAAAAGCTACCTGCATTTAACAACTTCACTAGATCACTGGGGCTGAGTTCATGGGTTTCTGTCTTCAGCTAGTCTCCAGCCTTTGCTCATTGTGTGACACGTACCTTAGTGAATGAGGAACAATATGAAACAAGAATATCCTGCCCTTCAGAAACTCAACACTCTGTTTATGTGAAACCAAATGTACTGAAAAATGGCAGGAAAAACCTCCACTGAGAAGTAAAGAATTAATAATTCTTATGGATTGCATCTATAGAATAGCTGAGGAGCCTGGAGAGGTCAGCAAAATGCCCCCAGGCCTGTGTGACTGGTGCTGGCCCCAGTAGGCCATCCTCAGCACTAACCCTAACCCTAAGTCAGGTTATCAGCACACCTGTAACCTACCCTGGTTAGGAAACTGCACAGGCCCTCCACGTTCTTCTACACCCATGACATCAGTTGTAAAGGCTGCTGGGCCTTCCCTCCCATAAGGCACCATAATTGAGCTAGTATGCTCTCCACTGTTGGGCGTTTGGGGGCTTTCCAAGTGAAGAAATATTTTGAAAGGTGACATCATGGACTGCTTCCATGTAATTTAATCTCCATCAGTAAAACCTTTTTGCGTTACACACTTTGCACAAAAGCCAAATTGCTAACAAAATTTTAGGGTTTGCTCAGCGAATGAATCAATCTGAAAAACAGGCACACATCCCTTCCTTTTGTGTCATTGTTGCTTTTCCCTGTAGCTGGCACCAGCATCTGTGCGTGCTTAGTCACTCAGTCGTGTCCAGCTCTGCGAACCCATGGACCGTAGCCCGCCACGCTCCTCTCCATGGGATTTCCCAAGCGAAAATACTGGAGTGGGTTGCCATTCCCTTCTCTAGGGGATCTTCCTGACCTAGGAATCAAAGTTGGGTCTCCTGTACTGCAGACAGATTCTTTATCATCTGAGCCACCAGGGAAGCCTCCTAGTTGGCACCAGCAGAAACGGGAAAGTCATACTGAAGGAAGTTCAAAAGATTCAGCAGACTACGGTTGCTGGAGGGAAGGACAGGGAGAAGAGATAGTTAGGGAGTATGGGATGGACAAGTACACACTGACTGCTATATTTAAAATGGATAAGCAACACAGTCCTACTGTATAGCACAGGGAACTCTGCTCAATGTCATGTGGCAGCCTGGATGGGAGGGGAGTTTGGGGGAGAATGGATCCATATATGTGTATGGCTGAGTCCCTTTGCTGTCCACCTGAAACCATTACAACATTATTAATTGGCTGTACTCCAATTCAAAATAAAAAGTTTAAAAAAAGAAAATCGAGCAGAGGAAAGGAGGCTGTGGATGTGAATCTGTGGTGCCCCTGGCCTTCCACAGGGACCTGGGGAGGTTGTGTCGGGTCTCCGTGGGTATCCTGATGAACCGGTCTTGTTGTCGAGTGGTCTCTGCAGAGGCCATGTGGTCAGGGTTTAGGTAACTGCGTGAGCTGTGGAGTCCACATCCTGGGGGGGACCCCTGGCCATGAATTCTCTGACCCTGCATATGCTGCTTAGCACTCTATGCCTCACTTCCCCACCATTCCAGTGCAGACGGTCACAGTGTTAGGAAGGAGATGAAGTGCACAAGAGACTCTCAACACAGCGCCAAGTGCTGCTGCTAAGTCACTTCAGTCGTGTCCGACTCGGTGCAATCCCAGAGACGGCAGCCCACCAGGCTCCTCTGTCCCTGGGATTCTCCAGGCAAGAACACTGGAGTGGGTTGCCATTTCCTTCTCCAGTGCATGAAAGTGAAAAGTCGAAGTCGCTCAGTCGTGTCCGACTCTTAGCGACCCCAGGGACTGCAGCCCACCAGTCTCCTCCGTCCATGGGATTCTCCAGGCAGGAGTACTGGAGTGGGGTGCCATTGCCTTCTCTGGTGCCAAGTGCTACTAGTTCTTAATTACTGATCTAGGAACTTCAGGGGGAAAGGCGTATGCAGTTAAGGTGACTTGCGTGGGCGATGCAGAGTGACTATAACATCTCTCAAGGCAAAAACTTTCATTGTGACTGAGGTTTTTGCTCTACCCTCACTCAGACCCAGCGTTCATAAGGAAATGCAAATCCAATGTTCTTTTTTCTGCCTGTTCCCCCACCTACGGTAAGATGCCATGTGCCAGAAGTGGACAGACTAACCCACACACGTGCAGGCTTTTTGAGGAGCCGCCTCCAGGACAGAGTGGCTCTCCAGACCCAGCACGCGGAGGGACTTCACTTCCAGGCAGGCGGCATCTGTCCCTGTGCCTCAGAGAGTTCACGCTCTCTCTGGCTTCTCTGCTTTGATTCCCTTTCCTTTCTTGCCTTTCTCCTCTTCCTTGGCTTCTGTTCCAGATGTGCCCCCAGAATCCCACTCAAGTCCAGCAGCCCTCTGTCTCCGATTCCTGGGATAATCTGACCTCCTCAGTCTCCCACACCCCTGACCCTGGTCAGGACACGCTGGAGGACAGGGCAGGCTTCCATATGTCTGGAGCATTCCATGTGTCTGCCTGAATCAGCCTCCTCTCCTGCGCTGAGCAGTCAGTCCCTCAAGTTCCCTGCTGGGACTCTTTCACTTTGCTCTGTGACTCCTAATCCAAGGCACGAGGCTAAACCCCCATGTAATCTGCAGGGGACTGAGTTGACTGCAGAATCAACCCAAGCTAAAGAATCAAATAGAACAGCCCGCTGACTCCTGTGGCTTTTGCCATCAGAGGGCAGATGGTGTACAGAAAGCCAAATGCACGATTTCTGGTGTCCCCTTGTCCTTATAATCAGAAAGGGCAGAGGCAGAGGTCCTCCTGCCGTCCAAGCTGAGTTATTTTAGAGCCTCTAAAGCACGGTGGTATTTATTCGATGTGAGCACTCTGTAATTTTAGAGACAAAAACAGGCCTACATTTAAGCTGTGGGATGTCTTTCTAAAACAGACCAAAAAATTGAGACTGTTTACAGTTTTTCTCTTGTTTTCATTGAAGTTTTCTGTTTTCTTACCTTTCACCCTGTGTCTCCCCCACCACTCCAACTTTTTTTTTTTTTTCTCCACCCAGGACCAGATGGCTCCCCAGACCCTCTCCCATCCCCAGGGCAGAAGGGGGCGGCTCACCCTGACCCCAGCCAGACCTCAGTGGACACAGGGCCAGCGAGGCGACCTGAGGACCCTGGAGGGCCAGAGTCTTCCAGGATCCCCAAGTCTGAGGACAGCACATCCCCAGGAACAATGGCAACAGCTCGTCCTGACCTCCATGAGATGAGAGCAGCTCCCAACGCCAGCTCGCCCTGCGCTGCCCGGAAGGCAACGACCCCCAGGGGAGCAGGACCCACGGCTGAGGGGGCACCTCTGACTGGTGCTGGGCTGCCACAAGACCTCACGTCTGGGGAGGAGAGCCAAGAGGGGGTTCCGGGTCACCATGCCAAGGCTCTGCAAACCTCAGCGGTCCTTGTCTCTGGAAACTGCCAGGGGTCGGCTCTGCCCCAGGGAACAGACTCGGGGTCTGCCAGTCCCCTGCAGGCTGGCCCGGCCCTGCCATTGCCAGTGACAAGTGACAAGGCCCAGGAGGCATGTGGGGGTCCCTCGGGGCCCGGCTGCCTCGGAGGGAACGGGCGCTGCCCAGTGATGGACATCGACAGGCTCCTGGTGGAACCAGATGCCTCCGGAGCAAGACTTCCCTCCCTCGGGAAAGGGGACCAGCTGAGCAGAGAGCAGGCTGCCCAGGGGCCACAGCCAGCCTCAGGGAGTCCGAGCCCTGCCCCAAGGAGGCCCGGGGCGGCTGGTCCAGCCCCTCCCCCTCAGTGGGCCGGCCAACCTTCGGTTTTGGATTCCATCAATCCCGACAGACATTTTACTGTGAACAAAAGCTTTCTGAGCAACTACTCTAGGAATCTCAGCAGTCTCCACGAAGACAGCACCTCACTGTCGGGCCTGGGCGACAGCACCGAGCCATCCGTGTCCCTCTCGTCCATGTACGGGGATGTGGAGGACTCGTCCTCGGACCCCGAATCGCTCACTGAAGCCCCGCGAGCTCCCGCCCGGGACAGCTGGTCCCCTCCTCGTCCTCGTCCTCCTGAGCCTTCTCACAAGGGAGACACGACGGAGTCCGAGGAGGAGCAAGTGGAAATCTGTTCCACGGATGGCTCCCCCGATCGACCTTTAGCCACTGCCCTTGCTCCTGCCTGGGTGGCTGCCTGCCCTGCCCTCGCCACAGCCCTGCCGCCAAAGGACGGAGCCCTGAGCCAGGTGGGGGCAGAAGCGGGCCACACAGCCCGCTTCGTGCCAGGCACCTCCACCCCTCCGCAGCCACCTCCTCCTCTGTCAGACGTGAGCTCTCAGGAGGCGGAACCACCTGAGGATGCAAGGGTCTCCCAAGACCACAGGTCCCTGAGTGAAGAGGACTCTGGGGAAGCCACCCAGCCTCCTCCGGGTACCAGGCCTGTCCCCAGCTCCCCAGGCACCCTTGGTTCTCCTAACGTGGTAAATGGTTTGGAGTATGACCGTTTGGATGACAAGACCCCAGCTGAGAAACAAGAAACAGATGTTCACACTGCTGAAAAACAAGCCTCCTTCAGGGCGTGTGTCCCCAAGAACGGAGACTCAGCTCTGGGAAACCTGCACGTCTCCAGAGGTCAAGGCCCAGAGGACTTGCTGCCAAAGCCAAAAGCCATCTCCCGGCGGCCCCTCATGGCCTGGTTTAAAGAGATAAATAAGAACAACCATGGGACACATCCACAGAGCAAAACTGAAACGGAACAGTCCACGCTGCTGGCCGGAAGTCCCGACCCCAAGGCCCAGGTGCCGAGCTCCAGCCACAAGAAGGGGGTGCCTGTGCCAGATAGCCCCCCTCCTCGGCTGGACCTTGAGAATAAAGACTTGCCTGGGAAGAATTCTGTGGAAACCCTTTTGAGTAACTGTCAGAAACCCAAAGCTGGTCCTAAGCTGAAGAGACTGAGCATCAGAAGCAAAGGCAAAGTCAGCTCCGAGGCCCCGGCTGCTCACGCGGGGAAGTTAGGCAGCATAGAGCACAGGAAAGCCCTCATCTCGCCCCAGGCCTCCCACAAAACACTTTCCAAGGTGGCGTTGCACCGGTGCCACACAGCCGACCACGAGGACACGACTGCCGCAGCCACCCCCGCCCCCCAGCCTCCCCAGTGTGTGGAGGGCAAGGTGCCCCCTGGGACCCCGGGCTCCCTTAAGCCCTCGGCATCCGACTCGAGCATCAGGATGTTTGTTTCACCCGTGACCACCCCCAAGACCTTTCCTGAGCAAGGTGGGTGCAGTAGGCTCCACCCGGCGGTACATGCGGAACCCAACCGAGGCTGCCCGGCTGCCCCCAGCCTTCCCAAGTGTGGTCCAGAGAGCAGGGCTCCCCTGGCATCCCCGGGGCCAGCAAGTCCCGCGGCACCGAGGAGTAGCACATCCACGACAGCCAGCAAGCGTGAGGTCTCCACTCCCGGGCAGGGTGAGCGGTCCCCGTTCAGCCAAATGGACTCCGCAGCAGAAGCAGCCCTGCCCGGGGTGACTGGTGACAAAAGAAGCAAAATAATTGCCGGTGGGCCTCCCGAAAGAACCAAGCAGCTGAAAATCATTGAGATCCCTTCTGAAAGGATGCCAAAGAGCACATGTGGCGACATGCCGGCTGAAAGGGACACACGGGGGGGGCTCCTGTCCCAGAGCAGCCGTCAGGAGGAGAGTGAGGTTGGGCTCTGTCACCAGCCAGGGGAGTCCTCCCCAAACCACCCGTCCTCACTCCCAACCCGGGTCTCCCAGGTGGAGCTGGAAGCGCAGCAGCGATCTGTCAGCCTGGCAAGACTCTCCTCCCCTTCCTCCCCACAGCTGCTGGCTAGAAAGGCCGATCCCGGCCAGATGGCCGACGCCCTGGGGGTGCCCAGGAACGGCCCACCAGTGGGCCCAGTGCTGGACGATCATCCCTACTTCACGCCAAGGCCAGCGACCAGGACCTACTCCATGCCGGCCCAGTTCTCCAGTCATTTCGGCCGGGAGGGCCATGCCCCACAGAGCCCAGGGCGCGCCCCTCGGGACGGCCAGATGCCTGGCACCAGCGGGGGCCTCCTCGAGGCCAAGGCTTCCAGAGGCGCCATTCTCAGCCTGGCTAATGGGCAGGGTGTATACAGCGTAAAGCCCCTGCTGGAGACTTCGGGGAACCTTCCAACGACAGATGAAGCGGATGTCCTGTCTGCCCAGGAAACCAGCTGCCAGCTCACAGACAGAGTCACAGTCACCAGGAGACATCACTACTCCCCACAGAACTGGCCCCATGAATCCACCTCCTTTTTCTCTGTGAAGCAGAGGATCAAGTCTTTCGAGAACCTGGCCCACTCTGACCGGCCCGCAGCCAAGGCCGGGGCCGCCTCCTTCTTGTCAGTGAGCTCCAAGCCTCCCATTGGGAGACGGTCGTCCGGCAGCGTGGTTTCTGGGACCCTTGGCCACTCCAGTGACCCAACGGCGAGGTCACTGAGACGCAGCCTGAGTTCCTGCAGTGAAAGCCAAGGTGAAGCCACCACTGTCGTCCCCCCGATGACCAAGTCCCCGTCCAGCATGGCGCTGACCATCTCCCGGCAGACCCCAGCAGATGCCCGTAACAAGGGTGCTGACTCAGACCCCAAGAGACCACCTGGTCCTTCCGGCATCCCTGCCCCAACCGCAACCCCCGCCTCTCCCGCCAAGAGGAACAAGTCCTCGGTGCGTCACACGCAGGCCTCACCTCTGTCCCGCTCGAAGCTCCAGGAGCTGAGAGCCCTGAGCATGCCCGACTTGGACAAGCTCTGCAGCGAGGACTTCTCGGCGGGGCCACCCGCTGTGCTCTTCAAAACCGAGCTGGAAATCGTCCCCCGGAGGTCACTTGGCTCCCCTGCTGGGGGCCTCACTGGGTCCACTGCTCTTTCATGCCCCAAAGATGGGGCAGAAAGGGCCTATCCCAAAGCCACTGACCCCAGAGCATCCAGTTCAACCCATAATGTGGGTGAGACCACCCAGGATCTGCCTTCCGGAAGAAGCTGGTCAGTTAAGTAAGTGTCCACTCTTCCCCTTGTATGTAATTTTTTTTTAAATGGACTAGTTCTAGACTTTTGGAAAAGTTGCAAAAATAGTGCAAACTTCCCATCTACATCTCACCTAGCTGCTCAAGTTAACATCTTACATAACCACAGTCCGTTTGTCAGAAGTTAACATTGAAACAACACACAATTAGCTCAATGACAGACTTTATTCACATTACACTGAATAAATCCCACTAACATCCTTTTTCTTTTCCAGCCTCCATTTTTTTTTTTTAATACTGGAAAAATAAAGTGCCTGCAGGGAAGTGTTTCCCAAAATGTTGCTCTAAAGAGAGGCTTTTGTAGGACAGGGCACTTTGCAAAAACACAGAGCGAGCGAGCGAGCGAGCGAGCGAGCGAGAGAGAGAGAGATGGTAGGATAAGGAAACGGGACCATCGGGGGAGGATTAGAACATTTGAAAGTGACTGAAGTCAAATAGGAAACTTCTAGTATGTTTTAAAATATTTCACTGGCGCCTACAGAATATTTAATATGTCTGAAATTTTCTGTTCAAGTTCAGCACTGGTCCCCTAACATCTTGGAGGGATCCTAGAATCCATAGGAATTCCCACTGCTGTTGGCAGTGAATAAAATTCCTGTTGAGCTTTTGAGCTTCTTCAGTTTCAAATGGAGTTCTGACCAAAAGAGAGCATGAAAATCAGAAAATACCTGCAATGCGGTAGAAAGATCATTCTTAATGCATCCCAGTACAGTGGCGAGGTTTTTTCCTTTAACATTCTTCCAATATGTTTGTATTCTTTAGTCTGCAACAACTCCTGGTCTCAGCAGGGGATCAGCAAAGACTGCAGTCCATTCTGTCGTCAGTGGGGTCCAGGTCTACGGTCCTCTCTCTCATTCAGGAAGCGAAAGCACAATCAGAGGTGAGTGAAAGAGAGAAAATGGGGAGGTGCATCCCTGTGTGCGCAGGACTGAGTCCCTTTGCTGTTCACCTGAAACCACAACATTACTAATCGACGATACCTCAGTACAAAATAAAAAGTTTAGTGTCGGGGGGTAAAAAAAAAAAAAAAAAACTACAGAAAACAGGAAGATGGGACTGCTGCCACCTCGGTGCTCAGGCGTGTGCCACAGGCTTTAGAGGACCCGGGAGAGCCCTTCTCCCAAGTCCCGTGTGGCAAGTTCAGCAGCTCAGTCTGATCTGTCTCGATAGCTTGCAGCTTGTTTCAGAAGCTCACTTGTGTTGAATTTTTCAGTGCCAGATTGGTGTTTTAATCCCCCAGGAGCGACTAGTTACTATCTTCCCCACCTACCCCCACACCTGGAGTTTGTCAGCAGCAAGCACTTCCAACAGGACTAGGCACGTTGGAACGGTGGGGGAATGGCCATGAGTACCTCTGTCCACCTAAGTGGACATAACTGCCTGTCAAGGGAGCCACCTGCTGGGGAAACGAGAGTTAACAGCTGTGTAGCCCTACCCTGCTTCCCTGGTGGCTCAGATGGTAAAGAATCTGCCTGCAGTGCAGGAGACCTGGGTTTGATCCCTGGGTCTGGAAGATCCTCTGGAGAAGGGAATGGCAACCTACTCCAGTATTCTTGCCCAGAGAATTCCATGGACACAGAAGCCTGGTGGGCTACAGTCCATAGCGTCACAAAGAGTTGGACCCAACTTAGTGACTAACACAGTCCCACCCTGGCCCCAATTACAAGACCTTCAAAGAAGAGGATTAGTCATTACAAGTCAAGTCCTTCAATAAATTGGATGTGACAGTAAACAATAACAAAAGAAACCATGGGTTCATATTTAGAATACTTCTCTGAAGCATGTTAATTTCTCAGAAGGATTCATTAAGATTTGAACCCAAATAAATGAATATTTTTTTATCCAGAGGAAAAGCAAATCTGAACAATTTTTCTTGAGTGGTAATATACCTGGTCACTGATACCACCTGAGAGCACCATTCCAGAAATTCTAACATTACCCAAAAGGGTACCCAGATGTGACGCTGGCATCTAACATGGAATGGAATGAACCAGAATGGAGAGGAGATGGGGAGGAATAGAGATCAGTCCCTTTCAGCTTCTACTCCCTTTGGCTTCTCTGTCCCTGGTTTGGTCTGTGCAGTTAGGAAACATCTTGAGACACAGGGCATTTTTTACTTTCAGGAAGAGGGACTGTTCCATCTGCTCCCTTCTTTTGTCGACTTGTTACAAATGATGAAAGCCTTACTCTTGGATTTTGCATCAAGTTGGCTCAGTGGGTTCATAATTTGCCAGGCTTTTTGCCCCAGACATGTGTTAGATACAAGGGGAAAACCAAAAAGCCTCAACCAAGCTCACACACTTGAGAGGCACATTGTCAGGGACCACAAACACAGCAGCGACTCTGGTGTGGACAGTGTGCTGAACGCCACCCTGGGGACATCTCCCGGCCTCCCTCACCTCCTCACCCTGGTTCCATATTCACCAGCAGCTGTTGAAGATTATTCCGACTTTGATCAGAATACAGCTTTCTTTTGCCTTTTTTCTTATTGTCTTCAGTTAATTTTGGAGAGGAGCTTTGAGTAGAAACGTGCTTTCTCTGCCATCTTCAGAAGTTTACTACCTTGCTTTTTTTCCAATGAGTATGATCTGCAGGTGGTGTGCTGACTTTCTGTGGCCTCTGGAGGGCGCTATGAGAGACTGAGTCAGGAAACAGCTCTGGTCTTGCCACTTCAACACATGCAGATCTTGGAGAGCTCTTGAGGACCATCTAGCTTCGCTGATGCTGTGCTAACCTTTTTGGAGAGGCAACACTTAGCCTAGCAGTCGGTCTCTAGAACACTTGTACCCACAAACACAACTAGAGCAAGAAAAAATTTTGAATAAATTAAAATTTTGGTGATATATCCCAGAATGCAGGAGAGTCTCATTCTTAAATCTTTGCTCCAATAAGGTATTTAAATATCTGAACAGTATTTCTAGTTCACCATCCCATTTCCCAGAAGCAGCACAGAGATCATCTCCCAGACCACATGTTCCTGTTTTTCTGAGAAACCCTGATCATCACTCCTCTCCAGTGACCAGCATCTGAGTGTATATATGCTTGAAACTTGCCCATGAAGTAAACATCCCACCCCCGCAAAGTTCTGCTGGATATTCTAGTGTCAGCTTAGGTTTGAATGAACCTCTTTAGAGTGGTGTAAAAATGCTTGGGATTACTCTTTAGAACTCATACTAAACCCTGTTTTTTTAAACATTGGTTTCTTTGCCCAGCAAAACAAAGAGGTGGTTTTCTCTTTCAACATTTTCACTTTCTCTGTTGCAGCCAGCCTGGATAGATTCTTTTTCTGTTGCTGAGCTTGAGAACACCTTGAATTGATGGATTATAAATCAATTACTTCAAGGGAACCCTAGCAACCCAGCTCTTTAAAATGATGCTGAATCATATCTAGCATGTGGGCAAAGGAAGTCGAAGGAAGTCAAAATTCAGAATAATTAGCCCAGATAATTTGAAAATCTTTTTTGCAAGGTACCTTTCAATTGATGCTTAAAACACAGGAATGTCTTCTGCTATTTAACCCGAGGACTCAGTTACTAAGAATGTTCTAGTCCCAGTGAGTTGACAGTTTTATATGTACTTTCTATTTTTTCAAAATACTTTGTGTTTTTTAACTACCAGTTCATTCATTGTTCCTAAAATCGAATGAGCTGAACATGGTGGGGTTGAGGGGGTGTAAAACTTATGCCTTCAATGTGCTCTTATCCTGTCTTGGCACCTATACTTCTGCTACTGACAACATGGGCTTTGCTCAATTGTAGACTGAGAAAACTGTAAAGAAATCCTTTCATGATTGAATTATGTGCTATGATCAGATTTGGGAACACACCATCTGGTGCTGAGAATGGCTTTAAGTGTCCCGTGTCCCTGCCCCCATCCTGGTTCATATGACCTTCCCAGTGGTCCTAGAGCTATAAGATGGACCCTTGAAACTCTGCATAAGCACCACCCAGGAGGAATGCAGGGTATCTGAGACAGGCCCTCCACTCCCAATACTGTGCGGAAGCACCTAACCACCAGGGTTAGCAGCGACAAGCTCCACAGTACTGTGGGGAGGATGTGTTCAAAACTTCCTTACTCCAGCACAGGAAATATATTGGTTTCTGTTTCTTTTCACCAGAACAAAGAAGATATTTGCTTCATAGTCTTGAATAAAAAAGAAGGCTCAGGTCTGGGATTCAGTGTGGCAGGAGGGACAGATGTGCAGCCAAAATCAATTGTGGTAAGTGACAGTGTCGAGATGCTGTCGGGTCAGTCCTGCAGCAGCCTGAGAACTTAATCAGCACAGAATTCATGGCAGTCGGTTCAAAGAATGGTGACGGGACACCGCCCCCCCCCCGCCCCCCTGCAAAACAAAGTGGGGAAAGTGGTACGTAATGTTCTCGTTGACAAACACAGGCACTTTTAACACATAGGGAGTGACCTAAGATGCTGCTGCATATAAACAGTTGTCTACATCCTCATATTCACCTAAACCTTTTATTGGTTTAAGATGGACCTTAGAACTAATGGACCAAAACTTGCATTTGCTTTTAAATCTGTTTTCTCAAGATTAAAATTTTACATCACTCAAGAAGCCTCTGAAACCATTAGGGAGGTCAGCTTCCTTGGGCGAGACCCGGTTCTGTTCATCTTTTTGCTTATTGCCCCATGGAGCACCAGTATTCTTGCCTTGAGAATCCTATGGACAGAGGAGCCAGTCCATGGGGTTGCAAAGAGTTGGACACGACGAAAGTGATTGGGCACGCACATGGAGCGCCAAGGCCCATTTTAGACGCTACTGCTAAGTTGCTTCAGTCTGTGTGACCCCATAGACGGCAGCCCACCAGGCTCCGCCGTCCCTGGGATTCTCCAGGCAAGAACACTGGAGTGGGCTGCCATTTCCTTCTCCAGTGCATTATAAGGGAAAAGTGAAAGTGAAGTCGCTCAGTCGTGCCCGACTCTTAGTGACCCCATGGACATGGACTGCAGCCCACCAGGCTCCTCTGTCCATGGGATTCTCCAGGCAAGAGTCCTGGGGTGGCTGCCATCGCCTTCTCCGATTTTAGACGCTAGCAAGAGTGAAACTGCTGGGGCGCTCCTGCTGCTCTTACTAATCCTGTTTCTCACATGGAATGTTTTTGGTAAACTGAGTGTTGGTATCGCATGGAAAACTTGCCATCAGAAACTTATTTTACTACAGCTTGGCGCTTTTGCTTTTTCTGGACATCATAAGTGAATTTGGCTCTGTCCTCCCCTCGTCACAGGTGCACAGGGTGTTTTCTCAGGGGGCGGCTTCTCAGGAAGGGACTGTGAGCCGAGGGGATTTCCTGCTGTCCCTCAACGGTGCCTCACTGGCTGGCTTAGCCCACGGGGACGTGCTGAAGGCTCTGCACCAGGCACAGCTGCACAAAGAGGTCCTCCTGGTCATCAAGAAAGGGAGTGATCAGCCCAGGCCCTCCAGCCGGCAGGAGCCTCCCACAGCCAACGGGAAGGGCTTGGTGTCCAGAAAGACCAGCCCCCTGGAGCCTGGAACAGGTAAGAAACCAGTTCAGCAACTGCAGTGGCCTGAGCTATTTGTGATGGTTTTGGCGAGAATGGCACTGATTCCTCTGAACAAGTAAGAAACTCTTCCTGTCCAGATGCCTCCACAGTGTCGGGCGCATTCGTAGTCTTCCCTCTGCTCCATTGTCTTGCTCTTATTCTTCTAGAAAACCGAAGCCCTTCCCAGTACAAGCAAATACCTTACTTAGCAGATCTTGTCATGCTTAACCTTTGCCCTTGCACTGTCTCAGCTGTTTGGTGTACTTTTTCTCTTTTTGGCCACATGGCTTGTGAAATCTTAGTTCTCTGACCAGGGATTGAACCCTGGCTCTGGCAGTGAAAGCACTCACTTAACTACTGGACCACCAGGGAACTCCTTATTTGGTGTATTTTCAGTGGAATCCTGGAAACAAGCTGTCAAAGGAAACCACTGGGCACTCAGTCCTAACAGCTTTCAGAGTTTGTAAGACTCAGGAACTCAGATACAGAAGGCTGTCCTGAAATTTGTAATCATTAAGTATTCCTATAGCAGCTTCAGGGCATCTGGCCTTGAACCAGCTTTAACAGAGTTACCAAACTACACGCACGTTCAGGGCATAAATTTATTTCTTTGTATTCCTGTTCTTCAAGACCCTCCTGCCCAGGGCTCTACCAGATCTGATATGCTTTACCCATGATAAGGTGGTTATGCCTTGGCAAGCACTGACTGCAGCCCACGTGGACTTGATGTTAGAGGTGCCAAGGAAGCTTTTAAAAATCCTGATGCCCAGGAAATCCCCAGGCCAATTAAGTCAAACTCTGAGGGGGAGGGTGGGGTGAGGGATGGGGGCCCAGTATCTTTTCAAGGTTCCCAGGTGATTCCAGTATGGGCTCGTTTTCCTGTTTAACTGAAAGTAAAATGACCTATTGAAAAATGATGCCCCTCCCACTGTGAGGAAGTTTCTTTCAGACCATGTGGAGTGGCCTTCTTTAAACCACAGGAATGGCCGTTATATTCAAAGGTGGTGATGCTACTGGTCTCAACCCCAAGTGGACGGTTTAATCTGTTTGTGGTCCTTCCCCTGCCTCCCAAGCAATTAAGTGCCCTTTCCACTCAACTCAAGACATCCTTCACTGGTATAGAAGGGAAGTATAGAAGGGAAATAAAAGGCAAATTTACAATCTGTATTCAGACCCCCGATATAGACCTCAGCCAGGCCTCTCCAAACTAGCACACAAAGTAGGCACAGGCTTGTTGCTATGGAGCAGGCATCACCATGGAAACGCTCTCCCCATAGTGGAGCCAGGAGATGGCAATGAAGACAGCTAGTGTGTGACACAGACAGACAACCAGAAGCAGGGGTACCCCTCACAGAAGGAGGACGGAAGCGCCACGTCTCACATGAGGCCTGGCATTTGGGTATCACAGGTTGTCAGAACCAGACTGTGATGTTCAGCCGCCAAGGCTGGCAGGAAATCAAATCTGATTCCCGAAGCGTGACTTCAGTCTACCCTGAGATGTGCACTGACTGTAGGGATTTCTGCCTGGGCAGCAGTGCCTTGTCTGTGCTTGCAGAAGGTGCTTAGGCGAGCAGAGGGGTGGGGTCGGCAGGAACACAGCTCCAGGTGTGGGGAGACCTACCTTAACGTTGGTGGACAGGACTTGAGAGTGCTCGGGGAACACGCTGGGGGCCCCTGGGCAGGCAGGGCCTCAGATCACTGTCGTCAGCTTTGCAAACACATGCTGTCGCTGCAGGGAGAAGCACGGCTGTGCACGAGGCTCTGTGTGTTGAAGTGCTGAAGACCTCGGCCGGGCTGGGCCTGAGTCTGGACGGAGGGAAGTCATCCATGTCTGGAGATGGGCCCCTGCTCGTTAAAAGAGTGTACAAAGGTAATCACCCAGAAACCCCAGTCCTCGGCCCAGTGCCTATTTTCTCTATGTGCATGTCAGTGCTTTCCATCTGGAAATCAAATTTGTTTTAAAAATTTTACCATGTTTTTAATGCTGACATCCAGGGTTTACTGCATCAGCTCTGTCGCAAGCATTTCACATGTGTTGCTCATCCACATGACAGTTATATAGCATGGGTACTGTTATCATCCCTGTTTTACAAAAGAAGAAACTGAGCCACCAGGGAGTTACACAGACACCTAAGGTCACACCGATATAAGTGGCCAAACCCAGCTTGAACCCAGGCTGTCTGCTCCAGTGCCTGTGCCTCCAGCCTCAAGGCTGTATCCCTGACTCCATGTTCTTACTTACCATTAGCTGTATGGACATGAATACAGCAAGCTAAGTGATGCCATCAGAATTGCCGGTCAGGGGTACTTAACATTCGTCAAGGTCATATTCATTTAAAATTGCAAATGCTGGATTTCAAGAAAGCCAGTAGATATCACTGAAATAGTTGGGAGACAGGAGGCCTCTTCATGAACTCAGTGTATTTTATGATCTTGGACAGTTCTCAAAATTCTCTCTCTAGGTCCCAGAGCTGAGCAGTTATATTAATAATATAATTATACTGATGATTTGTTTATATACACCCACATATGCTATTTATATGTGAAATATTTTATATTACAATACTGATTTCATATATATAATATATATTGATATTGATATTGTTAATATACTTATTCAGCTCAGGAATCTGAAGAGATTCTTGGGACTGCCCATGATCACAAAATGAATTATTCAAGTGCATGAAGAAATTTCATCTTTACCAGTGATTCTAACAATATCTACTACTCCCATCTTACTTTCTTGAAGTCTGAAGTGAAATCGCTCAGTCGTGTCCGACTCTTTGCTACCCCATGGACTGTAACCTATCAGGCTCCTCTGTCCATGGGGATTTTCCAGGCAATAGCACTGGAGTGGATGGCCATTTCCTTCTCCAGCGGATCTTCCTGACCCAGGGATCGAACCCAGGTCTCCTGCATTGTAGACAGACGCTTTACCGTCTGAGCCACCAGGGAAGTCCAGCTGTAAACAGTGGTGGCCAGAAACAGGCTGTTTGCTCACGGTCCCTGGGGCAAGCAGAGGACAGGCACAGACCAGGAGCCGAGCCTCTGCCGTGTGGTGTCTAGACGCTCGGCACCAGGAAAAGGGGAGAGACTGCACCTGTTAACTTGGCAGCAGTGGGTCGCATAGAGCCAAGTTCAGGAAAACGTGAGTTTGACTCTCAAGAGCGCTCCTAAGCAAGAGCTCTAAACAAAAGGATACAGAGTACATGAGGAAATCGTCAACAGACACGACGAACAGCAAAGTCCATCAAAAAACTGAGGCAGAAAAATATTATCCATGAAAAGACAGGGTATTCAAAAGAAGCAGGCAGATACATTAAAACAGCCACAAAAACCCATTAGCAGAAACAAAGTCTGAAAGTGTTTAAGTATTCAAAGAAAGTATTTAAATTAATGAACAGAATTAAAAATATACTAAATCCTTAAGGAGAGAATTTATAAAAATCAAGGAAGAAACCTTAAAAACTGCAGCACAACGGAATAAAGATATAAAAATTACAAAAGGGTACTGAGCGATAAGGGAGAATGAGGAATGCCAGATAAAGCAAAAGAAATATTCGGAGAAGTCATGACTGTTGAAAAACAATAGGAGTATTCAGGCATAAGAAAACCTAAAAAAGCACACAGCAAATCTGCAGCTGGCTGACTACAATCAGACAGGCAGCACCAATGAAGACGATGGAATAATGAACGGACTGAGCCTAAAACAGCAAGATGGGGATGTTTAGGACACGCACAGTGAAGGGTAACTGTGATCAGTCACAGGATATGAAGCTTCTGCCGGCCAAGAAGCTCACCCCTCAATAAGGTGTTTTTGGCCTGTGAGCCAAAAGACCAGGGGCCAGATAAAGCAGCACCCAGGTGGAGACCGGGAGGCCAGGCCCAGGAATTCCACAGCATCTGCAGCACCAGAGTGGAAAAGCAGCCCCAGGAAAGATGAGTGCCCCTGAGATCTCCTAGTAGAGCAAAGACGATGTCCTGGTATTTCCTGGCCTCTGTCTAGCATCAGGCTAGAAATCCATGAACACTGTGTAAGTGGATAGAGAGAAAGGGAAAGATGTACCTGTTCCACAGACAAGCCTTGCCAGTGCTCTGTGTACAAGCCTGAAGATTTATTCCTGGGAAAAGGCATTCAAGGATTTCTGAATATTATATTGCTCCCTCCTTTTGAATCTTTCTGGAGACCGGTAAAGCTAGTTTCTTTGTTCAGGCTTAGCACTCTACCCAAAGATTTTTTCTTACCTTTATTTTACTTAAAAATTTAATGGATACAGATTTTCTGTTTATCTTGGTTTCCTATGCCTTTCAGCCCAGACACTAAAAGCAATACAGCAATATTCAATTTCTTAATCTAATACAAAAAAATTCTTTGAATAATAAATGAATTAAATATTATATTTCCCAAAAGCTCTCTTGAAGGTCAGGGATTATTATTGATGAAAAAAATCAGTAAATAATTACTTGTAACCTCTTATGTGAAGCAGCAGCCATCAAGGTAGAACATCATCACTATTACTGTCTGGGCTGCTTTACAAAAAAATTTTTTAGCACTTAGCAAAAAAATTTTTTGCTATATTTGGGCTGCTTTTAAAATGTTTCTCTTTTCATCATTTTACCAAGAATATCAGTAACACAATAAGACAGGATTAGAGGTATGAAGACTGGAAATACAGGAATGTAGTTTGTCATTAATGGCAAATTATATGTTCTTCCTTCCTCACTGGAAAAAAGCTAAGAGAATCAAATGTCAAGCCAATATAAACAGTTCACCAAGATTGCAGAATTCACAATCAACATACCAAAAAAGCAACAGAATTTCCTGTATATCAACAATAACCATTGTTTTAAAATTCTAATAGGATTACATAAATATCATCAAAAACACACCATAAAAGTGTATAATTTATATTACACATATATATATTATACACATATATAAAATGTTTAACTTCTAAATGGCAAAAAGTTTCATAAAAATCTAAGCAACTAGAAGATATTTGCAATGTATTTACATCAACAAAAGGCTAATTCCAGAATATATTAATAACTATAATTCAATGAGAAATACAAAATAAAGGGAAAATCTGGGTAAATGAAATGAACAGAAAATAGACAAAAGTTAAAATCTAAATGGTCAACAAATAGAGGGAAGGATACTCAAACTAATGAGTTATTGGGTGAAAATTATAACTACTAGGAATCATCTTTTTAAAATCAGTTTGGCCATAAATAAGAAATCTCTTAATATGATGTGTTGGCAAGATGTAGGGAAAGGAGAACACTCATACTTTCTTGCAAAAGTATATATAATGGTACCTCTCTCTGGGGAAGAATTTGGCAGTGCTTGCTAAATTGGAAGCTATGAAACAGTTTAAATTTCTATCTGTAGCAAAATGATGAGTAAAATACATTACATCCATTAAAAAGGAAAACTATGCAGCGATTCAAGAAGCAAGTAGGATCTACATCCATTAATGGGGACGAGCTCAAGAGCCGCGCTGAACGAGAGAAACAGCTAGCTGTGCGTTCAGTACTGCAAGCCACCATGCGCAGGAACAACTGAAAGGAACCTCAAAGTGTGCTACACAAAAACTAAGACGTTTTTGGGAAAAAAGCATGAAACCCAAAACAACGGTGGTTTAAACAAGGTTTACTTCTCTCTTGTGTGTTAAGAAGTCCAGAAGCTGGCACAACCTCTGGTGTGCACAGCACTGAGTGGTTCAAGGACTTCATCTGCTTCGTCTCATTAGATCCGTGTAAAAACCTAGTGAGGGAACAAGATAGGTTAACACCATTTTGCAGGTGAGAAAAATGAAATTTTAAGAAACCTTAACCTGCTTGAAGTCACAGACTTGAGACCAACCCACTGTGACTGCCTACAGCCCCTAACTCACAGCCTCCTGTTTTGATTGATTGGAATCCCCATATCCTTAGACTCAGATGAACACCCAGAACCTGCTTGGGGCCTTTAGTTAATATTCCTAGAACAGGAACTATGCTAACACCGTGTTAATTGGGTCTGTTAGACATCAGTGCTTTAAGACTTCCAAAAATGTGTGTCTTGAGAAAGCAATGATTAGGACTAACTCAGTCTCCTTGTTCTTTGTAGGCCTGGCATCGGTGAGGACTCATCTCTTTTCTGATAAAAGTATCTGTCATTAACAACATAAAGTGTTTTGTTCTCGAATGGGTTGTGTTTGAACTTCCTTTCTTCCAGCTATATTTTTATTATTTTGTCAGTCTTTATAATCAACTATAATTTCAAATAATAATGATGATTTTAAAAAATTTAGGACAAAAAGATCTGCTCAGTATTTTGAGATCCAATTAAACATTTGAGAAAATTCTTTTCAAACTTAGGTATTTTTCTCTTTCAGTATCCTTTATTCCGTGCATTTCTCCTTTAATATGATTGTTGCAAATGTTAATGTGCAAGAATATATAGAAGGGGGTGCAAGCCCTGTCTTTCCCAAAGTTCATCAACTTGCCATAACATACACAGAGCTTCATGTAGAAATGTTAAGCTTTGTTAAGTAAAATGTATCTCTGTGGGTCACTGATGAGTATATAATTCTCATTAATTCTCAGCATGTTAGATATATCAGCCAATATCTATTAACAAGTAAAAGCTGAACTTGTTTTTCATTGGTCATTTGGATTTTTGATGGGTTGATTATTGATGTGGAGATCTTTAGCCCAGCTGAAGAGTAACCCCCATTCTATTTGTTGACTTGTATTTAGTGAAATATGAAAATATCTTCCCCTGGTCAGTTGATTATGTTTAGGGGAAGAGGGGTTACAGATTTGAATTTATGTGGTCACATTTCTTTTTCTGAGTATATGCTTTGTGCGTCTTAAGAAAAATTTCCTTCTCCTAAGATTAAAGGCAGCACATGGTTTAGAGATTTTTCTTGCTAAAGGTTTTAGTTTACTTGTAAATTATTCTAGATATTATGAAAGTTCCCAGCTATCATTCTGTATTTATTCTCACAGGTGGTGCAGCTGAGCAAGCAGGAACAATAGAAGCTGGAGATGAAATTCTTGCCATTAACGGGAAATCTCTAGTGGGGCTGATGCATTTTGATGCCTGGAATATCATGAAGGCTGTCCCAGAGGGACCTGTGCAGTTAGTAATTAGAAAGCACAGGAATTCTTCATGCAGCAAGCACTGGTAGTGACACTAACAGTGCTTGTTACTTTTTTTTTTTTTAACCTGGAATCTCCTTTTCTCAATTTCTTTCTTCGGCAAATCAGAATGACTTCTCTAAACAGTGGGTTCGTGAAACAACAGAGAAGCACTGGTGCGGGCAAGACTATCAAACTCCCCAGCGTTTTTGCTCACACGTGAAGCAGCAGCCTTGGAGCTGAACTCCTAAGCCTTCTGCCTGGATCACTTAGGCTGGGAGGGTCCACTTCGTTCCAGTGCCTGTCCCTTCCTGTCTGTCATGTTTCCTAATGGGGACACAAGATGTGGCATGCCCTTCTTTACTTGAAACATTTAGTGAGACCTCCAAATCCTTTCTCCCACCTCTCCCAACATAATCAATCCTGGCAATTAGTGATCTAACTAACAAAGTCTGAGGGCAACACACATGTCACAACTAAAAGGACTAGTTTTATATAATTTTGTAAGTAAATGACAGAATGTTTTTAGGCACATTCAGTGGAAGGAGCTAAGGGTCTGTTATCCTGAAAAGAAAAACATGACCCTTGAACAAACAGAATCAGTTATGACCTAATGGTTAGGTTGGCTCAGGAATTATCCAAAAATTAAAAAGCAAAATACAGAAAGTGGTATTTTTAGTGAGTATAATGTGCAACGTATGGCTGCATAGTTTAATCGGTGGTTACTGATCACCATGAAGTATTGATCATGATCTAAAGTGTACGTCGTAAGGCAATTTTACAGGAATGCAGTTTGGATAAACTGTACTAAATAGCCATGAACTTCACTGCTTAGAATGAGCAGAAAGTTCCAGCTCTGGAAGCACCTTACATCCAGTTTGCAACTTGTCTTGATTAAATGCTGAAATTCAAGACTGGTCAATGAAAGAGCAGGCAAAAATACCATTGTCACTGAGTTTCCATTTTTATATTTTATGTACTCTCCAACCACTAATTTAAGCTAAATTTTTAGAAACCAATTATCTTTTTAGTATCTTTGGATTGTAATCCAAGTAGAGGAGCTTAAAATACTCCTTTTAGAGGACTTTTTTTTTTTTTTTTTTTTACTTTTTTTCCCCTTTCTCAATAAGCTTAAGAAATGTAACATTTCTAACCATTGGATCAATTTTCCTGACCTTGACCTGAGTGTAATGACATAGCTCTGCAGTGACTGAAGTTTTTGCTCTTTTTGTTTTCCTGTTTTGCAAATTCTCTTTTGCCAAAAATGTTTCTCAGCAAAACACAGTTGTGACTCACGCTTGCTTGTGACACTCATTCCAGCTGCTCTTCCTTCTGAAGCACCAGCTTCTTTGTAGTAACTGTTTCCATTCGATGTTGCTGTTCCTGGCCACCAAAAGGGCCGGCCTCTCCTCGTACTGTACATTTTCTTAACGATCCAGACCCTCATCAGCTCGTTTACTAAAATGTAATCAGAAGATGGAGAACGAGGGTGAGTCAGTCTTTCAAGGTAAAGGAGCAGAATTGAGTGGTCACAGACCACATGCTCAGGTGGCACAAAGCAGCTCACTGAGTGCTGAGAATACGGGTGAAGCTGCATACCTGCATCCACGGTGACGCAAAGGTTTTCTGTGGGCGATTTCTTTAATTAACCTATTTCTGAGTGACTGATCCCAGTAAACCTCTGTGGCGCTGGCCCAGGGAGGTTCTCAGATGGGATTGAGTTATCTGGCTGGTGTGAGCCCGATTCCTCATTTTTAAACAGGTTATACAAAAGGGAATGTAGTTCACGAGTTTGCTAGAAAGACCTGATTAATTTAGCTTCTACTTTTCACTACTGCAGTTCCAGGTAGGATACTATAGGAAGTCCGTGCAAGGTGCATGCTAGATTGTTTTTAAGTCTCTGGGGTCAGTTTTGTGGCTTCTGCTTTCTTGCCTAAATGAGAGATGATTTGAAGTACACGCTGAAAATTTTTTGTCTCTCCTCTTCTAGCTGTGCCTACATAGAAATGCACAGTCCATGTGACAGGAGCTTCTGAGGCAACAAAACAGTCTCTCCTTCTAAGAGTTCCTAACCCTTATAACTAAAAAGTGTGAGGGTAGCCCTCTGGTTCACTGAACCATATTCAAGTCATCAGCTATTTCTAGTGGACCTTGCCAGAAGGCTTCCCTTGGAATTCGACAGTTAGAATTTAAGGAAGCAAAAGCTAAACTTTGACCCTAAGATAGAAAGATATTTACTTGTTGTCAGTGTCCAAGGCATGACTTGTATTTCTAATTAGTCTAATAAATTCCCACACTTCCTGACGTGAACACTAATGGTATTGTCCTACTAAAACTTCCATTGTTTTGGTTTTTTTAGCTGGTCAGTCAGTCATCCAATAAGCTATGATGGTAACTTTGTTATAATGTGTATATCGTAGTTGCAAGGATATACCGTGAAGGTTGAAGTAAGTTGGGTTTCATTTCTATCCTCCCATACACAGTTCATTTAATTTTAGGGTTGACTTAATTGGCACCACACCTGTTGTATGATATTATACATTATCCTTTATTTATGTAAAATAAAATGCCTTATATATTATGAAAGAGTAAGTGCAATAATACAAAATAGCCTGTACATTTTTAAAATGTTGTCGCCAAGTTATGTAAATCCACATCTCTATAAACAACCTTTTTAAAGTAATTTTAAGAAAATAAACACTGTTTACTACTTGTTTGTGTTTTTAGTTCTGCATCTATAGAATAACATTTTACAACATGAAGATAAATACTGATGACCTGAATGGGTAAGAGGAACAGGCAAAAGAAGTCAAATCCCTCCTCTTCCATGGCCACACCTAGGATGTGACACAAACTCAAATCCATTCCGCCTCTGAAATCCATAAATCACACAGCTCACACCTTTACAACCTCCTGGAGCTTATTGCCCCCTTTCTCGTGGTAGTGCTTCTTCAATTTCAACAGGTCTCTATTCCCTAGCGTGCATGCTAAGTCACTTCAGTTGTGACCAACTCTTTGTGACCCTATGGACTGTAGCCCGCCAGGCTCCTCTGTCCATGCGATTCTCCAGGTAAGAGTACTGGAATGCATTGCCACGCCCTCCTCCAGGGGATCTTCCTAACCCAGGGATCAAACCCAGAGCTCCTGCATTGCAGACAGATTCTTTACCAGTGAGCCACCAGGCAGGGAAGTGCCACCTGGGAGGCCCCTAAACAACTGTCAATTTTTTCACCTTCAGAAACCACTCCGCCCTGCATTCCTTCTTCTCTGTTTGGACTAGACCCTATGGTAGAACACAACAGTCTCCATCCAGCTCATTAGGCACACAGCGCCTTCACTCAGGTTGATCCAGGATCCTTTCAACCAGCCAGCTTCTTGGTGCCTACATGCCAATTCCTAGAGAAAAATCTCACAACTGAACAGTATGATGATGCTGCAAATTCAGGGTTTCCAGCCTCAACTGGATGCTATTTGCAGTTGTTTTTCCTTGTCAGTTTTTTCTCTCCTTCATGACGACTACACTATTCATTTTTCCTAAAAACCCAACCCATTTTCTACCCGCTCCCCAGAAATACTTGGGTGATCTAGGATCTTACTTCAGAGTGAAATTAAAAGCATCTACTTTATTTTAGGCTCTTTTGGTTTTCAGATGCAGACACCAAATTATAGTAGTCCAAGGAAGCAGGCAAGATGGCATCTCACGGAAATCCCAGAATAGGACTCAGCATATGACCTGGCCTCAGTGACGGGAGGAACTCGGGGGTCGTGGGTCCTCACTCAGTGCCCCCACTGGTAGGGCTCCACTGCTGGTTGCATACCCGCCTCTCCTTCCTCCACCAGCTGGCAGCTGTATCCTCAAGTCTTCACACCATTTATTTAGAAACTGACGAATGCTATTTTGTAATAATTTGGGCCCCACTCTATATCCCTGCTGCCTGTCCAATTTTCCATATATCCTCCAAAAGAAAGGTTCTGATTGGCTCAGTCCACTGCTACGCTTGGTTAGAGCTTTTTCCTGGAGGAGAGTTTTAATAAAATATAGAAATAGCCACAAACCCATTCTATGAAAGTCGAAGGCTACATACCATGCACAATAAAGGGAGACCAAAATGACAAATGGGATACAATTCTCTGAAGAAGAGAGATATGGTATGAAATGAGAGTTCTGAAGAATGTAAAGAATGTCAACAAAGCCTTTAACTTGAAGAAAGGGGATAGATGGTGAACCCCAGAAAGGTCAGAAAGCACCCTGAATTGAAGCTATTTCCACTCCGCAGAATGGCAGGGAAGGAGAGGTTGAAGACGAGTCTCATTTTGATTTTCCCAGGCACCCCGTGAGCCTCAGCAGGTCACAGGAGTAATGGGGGAGAAGTGGTCTGCTCTCAGGGGAGCCCCTACCACACAGGTTCCTGCAAGGAAAGGGCTCAACTGATCCACTCAGCCTCTGCTCACCCAAGCCCATAAAGGCCACACCTTTCCTCTTGATCCCCTCCAAGCGAGGTAGATCTGAATAAAGATTAAAATCAGCTGGTGTCCAACTTTCTCATCCTAAGGGAGGAACTGAAGGATGCTTGAAGACAGCGCTGAATACCCAACTACTGACCAAATGTCAGGCTTCAGTAGAACCCTGCCTCCTCCATTCAACAGCCTCTTATGAAAGAACCAGGAAAGTTGGAGGGAGTATGCAATAGGCAGATTAAAGAATACCTTGGGAGTCAGAAGAAAATTATAAACACTAACTGTTTTATATTCTCAATTCACTCAAAGAGAATGAGTCTACCAAGAAGCACAAGACCAAAAAAGAGAAGATCAAATGGGATCCAGGAGAACTAAGCACATAAACTCAGAGCACCTTCACAAACCCAGAGTCATACAAGAAGCATCAAATCAACTTAGAGAAATACAAGTCAGTGACACTGAAGGTGAATCTAACTTGAAAAATGCTTAGAATACAATGAAAATGGACCAAAAAATTTATAAATGTTAGCCTAATAGAATCTAGTTATATAGTAATATAATACCAAATTGTAGTGATGTTAATTCAGGAATGCATGAATGATTTAAAATTAAGAAATTTAATAAACAGTTCTTATATCGTAGGACACACATAGATCTTTTGAAAGACTTTTTTTTTTAAAAGACCTAAACAGTCTGCTCCAAACTCTTAATGGGAAACTCCAGAATCATTCCCATTAGAGTCAGGAATACACACAAAAAGATGTTCACTGTTGTTGTTATTATTGAATAACAACATTCTAGGGCTCCCCAAGTAGCTCAAATGGTAAAGAATCTGCCTGCAATGTGGGAGACCTGGGTTCAGTCCCTGGGTTGGGAAGATCCCCTGGAGAAGGGCATACCAACCCACTTCAGTATTCTTGCCTGGAAAATTCCAGGGACAGAGGAACCTGGTGGGCTACAGTCCATGGAGTCACAAAGAGTTGAACACAACTGAGCAACTAACAATATACTACTAACAACATTCTAGAGATAGAAGCCAATACAATTAGACAGTTTTTCAAGAGGTATACATAGTAGGAACAAAAATACACAGTTGCATAGCTATATCTCAGTACATGTAAGCACAAACACAACAATTTAAAAACTATTAGAATTCAGCAAAATTGGCTACAAAAATCATCCAACAAAACATGACAAATAGCAAATGAAACAACTAACAAAGGATTAACTTCCAAAATATACAAGCAGCTCATACAACTCAATACCAGAAAAACAACCCAATCAAAAAGTGGGGAAAAGACCTAAACAGACATTTCTCCAAAGAAAACATACAGATGGCTAACAAACATGAAAAGATGCTCAGTATCGCTCATTATTAGAAAAATGCAAATCAAAACTACAATGAGATATCACCTCACACCAGTCAGAATGGCCATCATCAAAAAGTCTACAAACAATAAATGCTGGAGAGGGTGTGGATAAAAGGGAACCCTCTTGCACTTTTGGTGGAAATTTAAATTGATACAGCCACTATGGAAGATGGAGATTCCTTAAAAAAACTAGGAATAAAACCACCATATGACCTAGCAACCCCACTCCGAGGACATGGATGCAACCTAGATGTCCATCAACAGATGAATGGATAAAGCAGCAGCGGTACATACACACAATGGAATATTACTCAGTTGTAAAAAGGAACACATTTGAGTCAGCTCTAATGAGGTGGATGAACCTAGAGCCTATTACACAGAGTGAAGTCAGTCAGAAAGAGAAAGATAAATATTGTTAACTAATGCATATATATGAAATCTAGAAAGATGATACCAAAGAACTTATTTGCAGGGCAGCAATGGAGAAACAGACATAGAGAACAGACTTATGGACATGGGGGTGGGAGGGAGGAGGAGAGGGCGAGATGTATGGAGAGAGCAATATGGAAACTTAAATTACCATATGTAAAATAGATAGCCAATGGGAATTTGCTGTATGTTTCAGGGAACTCAAACAGGGGCTCTGTACCAGCCTAGGGAGTGGGACAGGGAGAGAGATGAGAGGGAGGTTCAAGAGGGAGGAGACAAACATATACCTATGGCTGATTCATGCTGGGGTTTGACAGAAAACAACAAAATTGTGTAAAGCAATTATCTTTTAATTTAAAAATAAAAAAGCATAATAACTCAGGCACTAGCCCTATTACATCACCATCAGAAAGCTACTATAATTAAAATAGTCTCCTCTTCCAAAGACAGCCAAACCACTGGAATAAAGACCATGTGCAAGGAAAGAACAGGACATGTGATAGCCCCAAGCTACACACCCCAGCCCTGCACCTTTACCCTCATGATCAACAGGGAAGCTCAGAGGACCAGTTGGATAATGGCCCCTGAAACCTGACTAGTTTTTTCACTTTCAAAACTGATCAGCCTGGGATGTCCCTGGTGGTCCAGTGGCTAAGACTTCACGTTCCCAATGCAGGGAGCCTGTGTTCAAACCCTGGCAAGGAAACTAGACCCCATATATGGCAACTAACAGTTTGTATGATGCAACTTAAGATCCCATGTGCTGTGCAAATAAATAAATTAAACTACAATTTAAAAAAAATGATTAGCCAATGCCCCACACTGAGGAGAAACTACTGGGAACAGAATCAAAATTGAATAGAAAAAGAATATAGAGGGGGAAAAAAAAGAAGGTCCAGACAAAGGCGGGTAGAATAGCAGAACCAGATCTCAGAAAGCAAGCTGCTGTGTTTCTTTAAGTTGAAAACAGAAGGAAGTCTAGACAAAACACAGAAAACCTGTGCTGTCTTGCATCTCCCTTTTAAAATAGGGAAAGTAAAATCATATAAAAATGGGTAATAGAAAATAATCTAGGTCAAATCCCATACAAAGTTATCATAAGAAAAGAAAAAGCATTAGGAGCAAATATAATCCCTACAGCTAAACAAAGGCACACCAGAAAGACACACCTAGGGAGCCAATGAAAAAAATCTCAAAATGAGTTAATACATCACAGAAATGACATGAAACATAAATGAAAGATATCAACAGAAATTAGAAAAATTCAGAAACTGGTTATTAAACTTGGGAAAAAATTAATTTCAGAAAAGATCAGAACAATCATTCACAGTGAATAAGAGAAACAGAAGATTAAAAGGGTGAAACATTTAAAGGTTAAGTAATAAAGAACCCAAGCAGGGATTTCCCTGGTGGTCTGGTGGTTAAGACTCCGTGCTTCCAACACAGGGGGCACAGGTTTGATCCCTCATCAGGGAACTAAGATCCCACATGTTACTCAGCCAAAAAATAAAAATAGACATTAAAAAAAAAAAAAAAAACAAGCAAAATGACCCAGAAAAAAGTAGCAATCTCCAAAGAAGAAAGCCTAAACAAGGGAATAAAACAATTACTAAAACTTTAATTTTCCTGAAATTGAGAATAAAAAAAGATTTGATGCTATGTATTGAAAGAACACACTATGTACTTGGAAATACTGATCCAGAATAACCAACACTAAAACATACTGTAGTAATATTACCACAAAATATCAAGGGGAAAAAATCCTGTGGGCTCTAGGCAAAAAGAACAAGGCATTCATGAGAGAAAAAGAAAATCGTGTTATAACCAGACAGTGACAATGATGCTTTATGCCAAAAAGAACATACTTAAGATACTAAACAAAAAAAAAAAAATGTGATTCAACCATTTTATCCAAACAAAGTGACTTTCAAATAAAAGGCTACAGATAAACTGTCATCAACATACAAAAACCCAGAGTATCCTATTCTCACAAGCCCTTCCAGAAGAATCTACTAACAAACGGGCAAGACAAGCAAGATGACTGGATAGACAACATAAGAAAGCATGTATTTACTTGAAGACTTAAGAGTTAAAAGGGAGAGATTAGTGTATATAATGACAACGTTCTTACAAAACAGATACAGCATAACTACAAAACGTGGAGGCGCTGAACTGTACACTTAAGTTTGACTGAAATGGTACCTTTTATGCTATGGGTATTTTACCACAATAAAAAAGGAAAACATAAAGTTGCCGGCAAGTTTACATTGATGTTTGTGATTGAAAATTCAGTTCAGTTCAGTCGCTCGGTCTGTCTGACTCTTTGCGACCCCATGAACCGCAGCATGCCAGGCCTCCCTGTCCATCACCAACTCCCAGAGTACACCCAAACCCATGTCCATTGAATCGGTGATGCCATCCAACCATCTCATCCTCTGTCGTCCCCTTCTCCTCTTGCCCTCAATCTTTCCCAGCATCAGGGTCTTTTCAGATGAGTCAGCTCTTCGCATTAGGTGGCAAAAGTACTGGAGTATCAGCTTCAACATCAGTCCTTCCAATGAACACCCAAGGACTGATCTCCTTTAGGATGGACTGGTTGGATCTCCTTGCAGTCCAAGGGACTCTCAAGAGTCTTCTCCAATACCACAGTTCAAAAGCATCATTTGATGAATTCAGAGCTACAAGGGTTTTCTATCTTCCATCCTAAAGCTACAGCTCTACTTTTCCATATCAAGAATCCTACAATACTTTTCATCAAGGAAAATGATGATGATAAAAGCTTGTTTATCTCCATATTTGGGATACTTTAATTCTTCAAGAAAACCTTTTGGAGATTGCTTTGGAACAAATTATTCTGAAAATTAAATGTAGAAATTCTCTTTCCTTTATGAACTGTACTAAAAACTACTCTAGGAAAGATGAAGTTTCTCTTTATAGAAATATTATTCTAGCTAATAAACAAATGATAGCAATTAAAGTACTTCCATATGTAACCCCATGGTTGCATAAATCACAGGGTCTAAGAACTGAACAGCAAGGTTGCTTTCCACAAAGAGGGGTATCATGTGCTTCCTATTGAAAAGGATACACCACCACCTATGAAACAGGTGCCTACACAAAGCAGCTGGAATCTGATGGAGCCTCAGATGTAAAGCCTAATTCTCGGGAAGTACCGAAGTCAATATAACACATCAAATTATACACTGTGGATACAATCAGCAAAATCCAAACAAAAGAACAAGGGATCCAATTTCATCAACAAATACTCCACAAAGAAAGATTGAGAGAAACTAAAAAGGACACATAAATGAAAAATGAAACAGGATAAAATTATTAAAAGATGCATGCTGGGTTGGGGTAGAGAATACTCTTAGGAGTTAGTTTAGTTGCTCAGTCGTATCCAACTCTTTGCGACACCATGAACCACAGCACGCCAGGCCTCCCTGTCCATCACCAACTCCCAGAGTACACCCAAACCCATGTCCATTGTGTCGGTGATGCCATCCAACCATCTCATCCTCTGCCATCCCCTTCTCCTCCTGCCCTCAATCTTTCCCAACATCAGGGTCTTTTCAAATGAGTCAGCTCTTTGCATCAGGTGGCAAAAGTATTGGAGTTTCAGCTTCAACATCAGTCCTTCCAATGAACACCCAGGACTGATCTCCTTTAGAATGGACTGGTTGGATCTCCTTGCAGTCCAAGGGACTCTCAAGAGTCTTCTCCAAAACCACAGTTCAAAAGCATCAATTCTTCTGCGCTCAGCTTGCTTTATATAGTCCGACTCTCACATTTACACATGACCACTGAAAAAACCATAGCCTTGACTAGATGGACCTCTGTTGGCAAAGTAATGTCTCTGCTTTTTAATATGCTGTCTAGGTTGGTCATAACTTTCCTTCCAAGGAGTAAGCATCTTGTAATTTCATGGCCGCAATCACCCTCTGCAGTGATTTTGGAGCCCAAGAAAATCAAGTCTCACTGTTTCCATTGTTTCCCCATCTATTTGCCATGAAGTGATGGGACCAGATGCCATGATCTTTGTTTTTTTAATGTTGAGTTTCAAGCCAGCTTTTTCACCCTCTTTCATCAAGAAGCTCTTTAGTTACTCTTCACTTTCTGCTCTAAGTGTGGTGTCATCTGCATATCTGTTATTGATATTTCTCCCGCAATCTTGAATCCAGCCTGTACTTCATCCAGCCTGGCATTTCTCATGTTGTACTCTGCATTTAAGTTAAATAAACAGGGTGACAATATACATCCTTGACGGACTCCTTTCCCGATTCAAAACCAGTCTGTTGTTCCATGTCTAGATCTGTTGCTTCTTGACCTGCATACAGATTTCTAAGGTGGTCTGGTATTCCCATCTCTTGAAGAATTTTCCACAGTTTTTTGTTATCTACACAGTCCAAGGTTTTGGCATAATTAATAAAGCAGAAGTAGATGTTTTTCTGGAACTCTCTTGCGTTTTCAATGATCCAACGGATGTTGGCAATTTGATCTCTGGTTCCTCTGCCTTTTCTAAAACCAGCTTGAACATATGGAAGTTCACGGGTCACATACTGTGAAGCTTCAGTTGGAGAATTTTGAGCATTACTTTGCTAGTGTGTGAGATGAGTGCAATTGTGTGGTAGTTTGAACATTCTTTGGCATTGCCCTTCTTTGAGATTGGAATGAAAACTGACCTTTTCCAAATTTGCTATCAAAATGTGGTCCACTGGAAAAGGGAATGGCCAACCCCTTCAGTATTCTTGCCTTGAGAACCCCATGAATAGTCTGAAAAGGCAAAAAGAAAGGACACTGAAAGGTGAACTCCCCAGGTCGGGAGGTGCTCAATATGCTACTGGAGAAGACTGGAAAAATAACTCCAGAAAGAATGAAGAGGCGGAGCCAAAACGAAAACGCCCAGTTGTGGATGTGACTGGTGATGGAAGTAAAGTCCAATGCTATAAAGAACAACACTGGATAGGAACCTGGAATGTTAGGTCCATGAATCAAGGTAAATTCAGTTCAGTTCAGTTGCTCGGTCGTGTCCAATTCTTTGCGGGAGTAAAAGGGTAAATCAGAAATGGTCAAATAGGAGATGGAAAGAGTGAACATTGACATTTTAGGAATCAGTGAACTAAAATGGACTGGAATGGGTGAATTTAATTCAGATGACCATTATATCTAGTGGCTCAGACGGTAAAGCATCTGTCTACAACGCGGGAGACCCGGGTTCAGTCCCTGGGTTGGGAAGATCCCCTGGAGAAGGAAATGGCAATCCACTCCAGGATTATTGCCTGGAAAATCCCATGGACAGAGGAGCCTGGTAGGCTACAGTCCATGGGGTCACAAAGAGTCGGACACAACTGAGCAACTTCACTATATTACTATTGTGGGCAAGAATTCCTTAGAAGAAATGGAGTAGCCCTCATAGTCAACAAGAGAGTCCAAAATGCAGTACTTGGGTGCAATCTCAAAAATGACAGAATGACCTATATTCATTTTCAAGGCAAACCATTCAGTATCACAGTAATCCAAGTCTATGCCCCAACCAGTAACGCTGAAGAAGCTGAAGGTGAATGGTTCTATGAAGTGCTAGGGGTCAGGGAGGCTATAATTGGGAGGAAGGCTTGAACAGCTTCTGGAGAGCTGGCAAGGTTCTATTTCCTGGCTGCAGGGATGGTTGCAAACACACTGCCTTAAAATAATCCATTAGCCTATACATTTGTTTATGACATTTTTCATATATAATTTAATCATGAAATTAAATGTTTACCTATACATATACTCATACATTACGTATTTCTCTGATTTTTATATTGGTTTCATTTACTACCTCCCAAGTGGCACTAGTGGTAAAGAAGCCGCCTGCCAATGCAGGAGACACAAGAGACACAGGTTCAACCCCTGCATCAGGAAGGTCCCCTGGAGGAGGGCATGGCAGCCCACTCCAGTATTCTTGCCTGGAGGATCCCATGCACAGAGGAGCCTAACGGGCTGCAGTCTATGGGGTCACAAAAAGCTGGACACAACTGAAGCAACTTAGCACACAGTCCAAATTTTCCCAAAATATATATAATATATGAAGTGAAATGAAGTCACTCAGTCACGTCTGACTCTTTGTGACCCCATGGACTGTAGCCTACCAGTCTTCTCAGTCCATGGAATCTTCCAGGCAAGCATACTGGAGTGGGTTGCCATTTCCTTCTCCAGGGGATCTCAGAATTGAACCCAGGTCTCCTGCACTGCAGGCAGATGCTTTACCATCTGAGCCACAAGGGAAGCCATATATGTATATATATCCCCAAACCTAATACCAGGCTGATCTCTTTAGAATGATAATTAAAGTCTCCACAGATTCCATGCTTGAGCACTGCACCTTACACTTTACTAAATGGTTAAGAAAAAAAAAAAACTTACCATATATAGCAACTCCAAACACTGGGGAAAATAATACATCACAGACACAGGGGGTTAATATCCGTAATACATGGAAAATCCTGTGAACCTGCTGAACCAATATGTAAAAAGATCAATATCCTAAATTATAAAAACAAATAAACAACATGAACAGGTAACTCACAGGAAAAGAACACAAATTACTAATAAAGGTTGTAAATAATAATCAACCCTTCAACAATTAAAATAATTTGATCATTCTCCTCTACTATTACCTTTGCAAAGACCAGGATTGATGATACCCTCTACAGCATTAGCTAGGGTGTAGGGAAACCACCATTCACATTATTTGAAGTGGGAATTAACACAGATCTTAGAAAGTTTAACTTTATCTTTTACATTTTCGAGCAAACTCACGTCTGTCAATTCCTCCCATGGAAATAAAATATAAAAATATGTACAAAAATATATGTTTACAATACTGCTTATAACAGTAAATATGAGAATAATCCAAATATCTATTAATGGGAGAAGTTATATATGAAGCCAAAAATGACTAAAAAGAAAGATGTGTGCTTATTCTTAAAAGTTCTCTATAATGTAAGCGCAAAAAGTAAATTGCACACCAGTATATGATGCTAGTGGGAATCAGCACACAACTGCTCTGCAGGAGTGAATGCCTACATAATTCTAACACTGGGCTGAGGAAGTGTGGGCATCAATTTAACTTTACCATCTGTACCTCTCTCAAGAGCAGCCTGCAAGGTGATAAACATTAACACCCCTACTTGATGCTATTAAAGACTATGCAACATTTGCACACAACTTACAAGAGCCAGGGATATCACTCTGGGACCCAGTGGGCTGCGATGAATTGGAAATTACCTGCAGCTTTCAGTCATCTTGTTCTAGATGAAAGCGAAATGGAACAATGTTATCTGACAGCCTATGTGTTCATATTTAAGATGGAGGCCATTGAGTTGGGATTAAACTTCGTAAAAGTAAATCTCTCACACAGACTTATGAATGGTGGCTTCCACGTTCCTGGGCCAAGAGTAGCCGTGCATGGCAGTCATGGGTCCTTGTCATCATCAGGCTGGACGTCCTCACTCACTGGTCCTATATTGCCACTGAATCACTGGTCCTATATTGCCACTGAATTGCACACCAGCCGCTCTCGCTTTCCTTCAGGTGGTGGCCAAATTCAAAGGTTTGTCCTACTGTTCACAAATAATGGGAAGAACTGAGTAGCAGAATGCATCAGAGGTCACAAGCCAACCCTGGCTCATTCAGCAGGCCAGGGCTTTCTTGGCCAACTGACATTCGATGACGATGCTTTCTTCTGAGAACATACAGTCAACTTTCTCATCCCCGGAAGATTAACCTAGGTAAGTTATACCAGGATATCAGAATAAAGTAGGGATATCCATTTATCACTGTCTTTTGTGCCACCATGAGATCTTCCTACATGCCCACTATTCTCGTTTTGTTTCTGTTACAGAAAGAAGCCCCCTCCCAGTCCCAAAACAAGAAAGGAAAAATTATAGTTGAATGCAGTTATGTTTTCAATTATTTCAGGATTAAAAAGCTCAAACACTTACCAGATAATGTGAGACTGGGCAACCCCTCCTCTCCAAGCCTGCTCTTCATTAAATGAAGACAGTTACTGCAATTTGGGGAGGTCAAAACAAGATATAAAATCCCTCACTAGGCATAGAGCATGCATTAAGTTTCCTTTCTCCTTTTTGTTACAGCGCTGTTCTAGACCAGGTTACTATAAGGAATACTCAGTAATTAAATAACGTGAAGAAGTCAAAATGCAGCATTCTTTGCACAATAGGTCTCTATTTAAGTTTTATTATATTAAAACTCTCTGCCTGATTCTTGGATCTGAAGGCTTTTTAACAAGTGGCGTAAACCTGTGGACATACTGCACCTTCCACACAGAACGTCATCCCTTGAATTGCACCGATCCTGCTTACAGAGAGGTGGAAGCAGCAGCCTTCTGTAGAAGAACTGAGTTCTAGATGACACCCTCTCCTCTGGAGACACAAATACTGAAGTTGTGGTCACACACAGGTAGAGCTGAGGGGCACTTTGCTCTGAAACAAACACTGATGGAAGTACGGGTGAGGCCCTTTCCTCCTTGCTTGAGAATACAGATGCTGCTGTGGAAGTCAAGAATACCTCAGAAACATCCAGTACCTCACTTCTAAAATCTTTTCAGGAGAAAAGCAGTAAATGTTCACCTAAAAAGAAATTCCAGGACATGGTGTAAGTTTCCATTTTATGGGAATAAACAATAAATACTTTCTATACTTAATCACCACCAATAATATCATTTGGAGGTAAAAGAGGTTATTTTAATGGACAGAAAAATCTGACTTTTTTCGTGAATTAAAATAGGGACTGGTAAACCATTGCTCATGGCCAGCTGCCTATTTTTGTAAATGAAGTTTTACTGGACTACAGCCTCACCCTTTATCTGTACTGTCAACAGAAACTTTCACTCAAACAGAGTTGAGTAGCTGCAACACTGTATATAGCTCACAAAGCCTAAAATATCAATATTTACTATCTGAACAAATGAGAAATACTGCCACACTACACTAAGGCTAAGTAAAACTTCATCAGAAAGAACACTAAGACCACTAAAATCAGAATACAAAAATACAAATAACATGCTTGCTCTGATTCAGGCACTTTCAAGATCATAGTTTATTTATTACTTCAGATAAAAAGATAGTATACATATTAGGGAATCCCTTAAAACTCAAGTCTAGAGTTATACACCATCTAGTACTTTTGCATTGAAGGTTAACCAAAAAAGTCTCTAAACACCTGAAAGCCCCACTAGTAACATGAACTATGGTAATAAAAAATTTAACATTTAATTTGTTCAATATATACTATTTACATTATGAAACCAATGGTGATCCAATAAACAGTGATAAAGAAATAGTAAAAATAAACTTTGAAAAGCAAAGGTTTATAGTCTTAGAATGTGCTAATTATCATAATTATATATAAAAATTAAAACACAGCAGAGCTTTCTGTTACAAAATTCTTAATCATCTGAGTTGTGGTCATTACTTGCTAACGATTTACATGCAACATCTGCTAGTACTGACATTTGATTGTTTTCCCCCAAGAAAGTGTGAGTAGATATTGAAGAGCAGACATTAATTTACCTGTGGACAGAAAAAGATAAAACTGTACTCGAGATTAGTACTGGTCACAAGCTTCTTCTCTATAGAAATGATAAAAATAAGACCAAAAAAAAAAAAAAAATCCAAAAAGGAGATACACAGGCAAAGAGTACCATGAATGGCACAGCTCAAAAAATGTTGGGACCAACTGAGCCATACATCTTTTCTCTCCTTAATGATGACAGGTCTATTTTGCCACCAAATTATAATGACTGTAGCAAGTAAGGGGCACCAGGTGTACAACCAATTAAATCCTGCAAAATACTAAGATGGGCAGGGGTGGCCAGAAGAAGGAACAATTTATATATACTTCAAACTATATACAGCATAACTGGAATGCAGCTCATCCCAAACTGGCTGTGTGAGACAACTGGACCTTTAAAATTATAACAAGTGTAATAATACAATAGATTTACATGGGAGGCAAAATCAAGGGGCACTTTATATTATTTACTGTGTATTTCAATTTAAAAATAATTTGCTAAGTATACATCTCAACTGAGGTCTATGTATAAAATGTCCCAATAGATACAGATATTTACCTTTGGTGAGTTAAAGGCCATTTTGTGACTTCTGTCTGAATTGCAGACAGAACATTAGATGGACACGCACATACGGGAAAAACTCAGCCTGAGGTAATCCAAAAGATGTGCAGGCAAGGAGACCGGTGCTACTTTGAAAGTCAAAGCACACCAGAAACCCGCCACGGGGAACAGTGAGGATGGCAACAAGGAATGGAATGCCAATATGGCAGTCAAACTTTTTTCAAAACAGAAAGAGGAAGGCCTCTCGTACCAGCAGAACCCTGCATACATACACAAAAGAATAAGCCACCCACCATTTCAGGAAACAAAAGCCAATTACAGTGTGGAAGTACAAACTGCAGAAACCCAGAAGTCCATAGAAGAAAAACGACTGGTTCCCGCGAGAGCAGGGGGACGCATGGTTCGGGGCAGGGTCACTTGGTGAAGGCGGCCACCACTGCCCACAGCACCTCGTTGGTCCCGGCCTTCAGACACTCCACCTCAGGGTCCAAGTCCAGGAGCTGCCGCACTCGCTTGGTGGCTACGTCATACTGCTCGTCCAGCAGGGGCGCGAACGCGTTCTCCAGGACGTCCGAGGCGTGGGCCAGGTAGAGGAGGGCCAGCAGGCGCTTGTCCATGCGGTGAGGGTCGTTCACCCACTTGTCGAGAACGGCTTCCTGCACCTTCTTGATGAGGCGCTGCTTGATGCTGTTGTTGGTGAGGGGGTGCGTCGTCATGTCAAAGAGGAGGAAGTTCTGTTTCTCCGTTGTCAGTACGCCCTTTTCCACCAGGTTTTTAGCTAATCGTTCCCGCACGTTTCTTAACTGATAATGCAATTTTAATGGATTCCATGTCTCACCTAAACAAAAGATTCCAGAAGTTAGAAAGGATAAGTATTAGCTGCTAATTTTATTAAATTCTGTATTATTAAAATGCACAGTAACATCTGACATTTTTTCCTCCAGAGAAACAGAAGAAAATCCAGTTGTTTTCTTGCTAACTAAACCGTGAACCCCTTGAGGGCCAAGGCCTTTGGTTTCTAAGCACCTGGCAAATGATTTTCAGGCAAAACAGTTACTCAAAAGACCGAACTGAAAGCAGTCTCCTAACCAGTTCCCCTAATGTGGAAATAAGCCAGATATTAAATTATGTTTGCCTTCTCTCTAGCTATTGTCAAAAAGCAGCCAATAGCAAACTATGAACTTTCTTTCCTATTAAACACCAATCTGCAACAAAGAGAGAAAAGAGTTAAAAAGTTTCCTGATGAATATGTCATTCCTGAAGCTGCTACATATACCTGGCCTATAAAGCTATGAAAGCTTGTTGCTGCTGCTGCTAAGTCGCTTCAGTCGTGTCCGACTCTGTGCGTCCCCATAGATGGCAGCCCACCAGGCTGCCCTGTCCCTGGGATTCTCCAGGCAAGAACACTGGAGTGGGTTGCCATTTCCGTCTCCAATGCATGAAACTGAAAAGTGAAAGTAAAGTCGATCAGTCGTGTCTGACTCTCAGTGACCCCCTGGACTGCAGCCTACCAGGCTCCTCCATCCATGGGATTTTCCAGGCAAGAATACTGAAGTGGGGCGGGGGGGTACCATTGCCTTCTCCGATGAAAGCTTGTTAGGAAAATGTTATTCTTTGATGACAAATAATATGAAACTAATTACAAGATGGACAAATCATTTTTATCATTTCAATCTTGCTATCTATGCACATTCCCTTTCAAGTCAGAAACACTAAAAATCAAATATTTTTCACTAAAACAATTTTTTTCTTTATAGAAGACTAGAAGGAAATACAATAAAATAATCTTAATTATCTTTGGGATTATATGTGACAAATTTTCTTTCTTGTATTTTCTGTATTTTTCAAATGAATCTCCAATGAACATTTAACTATTTGGGTAATTTGAAAAAATTACTATAGTAAGCTTCTAAATTGGGACACGGTAGAGATCAACCATAGGCACTTACTATTATATACAAAAGCTGTAAGACTGAAATTTTGTAATATTGAGAAAAAACACTGTATTACTGTCTACTACAGCAGTCATTAACTACTGGGTTGCCCAAAAAGTTCCTTTGGTTTAAGTGAAAATAAAGGACACGTTTTTCACATTTTCATTTTTACTAAGAACTTTACTGAACAACATATTCACCATTTTGTTCCACTACCGTCTGCCATTTTTCAGGCAACATCATAATTGCATCTTTCCAAATTTATCTTTTAGAGCAAAGAACTGTTCCAGGTCCCTCTTACAGTCTTCCAAGGAAATGAAATTTTTTCCGTTAAAAGAATTCTGTAAAGACCGAAATAAATGGAAATCTGAAGGTGCACTGTCTGGGGAATAAGGCGGACAAGTCAGAACTTGCCGGCCAAACTGTGACAGTTTCTGGCTGGTCATCAAAGAAACATGCTGTTATCCTGATGGAAGATTACACGTTTTCTGTTGACTAATTCCAGGTGCTTTTCGTCGGGTGCTGCTTTCAGTTACTGGTCTAACTGGGAACAGTACTTGTTGGAATGAATCCTTTGGTTTTCCAGAAGGAGCTCAAAACAGAGACCTCCCTTCCAACTCCACCATACATACATCATCACTTTCTTTGGAGACCAGCCTTGGTGTGGCTAGTGGTAGTTCATGTCACTTGCCCTTGATCTTCTGTTTCACATTACTGTACCACATCTACTTCTCATGACCCACGACAATTTATTTTAAAAGCAGAATGTTTTCCTTACATTTCAGTAGAGAATTGCATGCAAGGAAACAGTCAAGAAGTTTTTTTCACTTAACTTATGTGGAACCCAAACATCAAAACAATTAACATAACCAAGCAGGTACAAATTATTTTTAACACTTGATTTGGATACTCTGGGTATGTTGGCTATGTCCCATGTGGAATAACACTGACTGTTCTCAATTGATGTCTTGATTTGATCTCTATCAGCTTCAACTGGCCACCTGACTGTGGAGCATCGCCCAGCAGAAATTTCTAGGATGGAACTTTGCAAACCACTTCTGACACGTTCAGTCTCAGCATCTTCTCCAAACACTGCACAAACCTTTTTCAATCTAGCATCTTCTCCAAACACTGCACAAACCTTTTTCTTTGCATTTCAGTTTTTACCCTTTCTTGAAATAATAAAACATAACATGCCAAAAATGTTGCTTTCTTTCATCTTCACTATTAAAATGGCTAGACAAAAATTCAATTTTGATAAGTTTTTTTTAAGTGTTCACTGATATGACAGCTGTCATAATACAATCTAACAAAACTGTTTCAAATGAAGTTAAAGGCAACTAAGAGCTACTAGAGCCAGCTTAGAGGAAAAAAAGGAATGAATCTTTGGGCCACCCCAGTATACACAGCTATTATATTTAAATTAATTTAAAAATTCAGAATTCCCTTGTGGTCCAAAGGTTAGGACTCCATGCTTCCACTGCAGGGGGCCCAGGTTTGATCCCTGATTGGAGAGCTAATATCCTGCAAGCCATACAGCCAAATAAATAAGGAGGGAAAACAACTGTTCCTCATCTGCCCTAGCCACTTTCAAGTGCTATTAGCCAGCTTCAAGTACTCAATAGCCAAGTGGGGCAAGAGGCTACTGAATGGACAGCACAGAAAGAGAACATTTCCATCGTCACAGAAAGCTCCATACTAGTGTTCAAAGTCATTTTGCCATACTTAACACTAAAGAATATGGAGCTATGACTAAGTAATCAGTCTTGGACTTACCTTTTTACCTTTTGAGAGAAACCTAACTGAGCCTACTACTGCCCAAGCCTATCACCTAAAGGGACATCTCAGGCAGTAGGGCAGAAGATCTCAAGCAGAGCAAAGGAGTAACACTGTTAAAAAGGCAGAGATCTGAGTTGGAGGAAGCTAAGGCAACTGCAATATGCAAGGCAGTCCTAGGAAAGAGAGGACTATGCAAAGTAAGAGCTCTGGAAATCCATATGGTATTTTCACTTAGGTGTGATGAAAAAAGGTGGCACATGGGTTAAGATGACAAAGTCCACAAAGGGTAAAAATAAGGTGGGGGGGTCGGGGGGGCCAGGGGCACTACCATAAAGCTGTAGGGTGAACAATACCAAGAGTTCACAGAGGGCTAGGAAAAATCTGAGTCCCAACTGGCTTAAGTGGGAAGGTCTCACTGAACACCAGGACATTTAGAAAGAATTCCAAAAGGATCACATCTTCGTATTACGGCTAAACTAGGCCTTCAGTAAAGGCTGTTCCAGACCCAGCCTAACAAAGCTTACAACAAACTGGTCCACAAGTAACTGGCTAGCAAAACAAATTTCAACCGTCTTTAAAGACAAACAAAATTCAGCACACAACAACATGGCAGTCACAGTGTCCAGCATCTAATAAAAATTACTAGTCTTGTAAAGAAGCATTTTGTGACCCAAAACTAAGGGGTGGGGGGGAATCAATAGAAACAGTAAACCAGGGAGTTAGTTCCCTGGTGGTGGTTAAAACTCCATATTTCCACTGCAAGGGATGCAGATTCAATCTCTGATTGGGAAACTGGAATCTCAAAGCTTGGCCACAAAGAAAAATGCATACAGAGAGAAAACAAACTTTTCAAATAAAAAACCATGGCAAATCAGCTTCCACAAAAATAAAATAAAATAATCACTGCATTCAATTTTCTTGATAACTTCAAAAAATGAAAAGAGCTGAAATATATCTGAGGCCTTATTCGATTTTAAAACTTAACAGTACAAAAGAAAAATATAACTCAGTAATAAATGAAATTCTACTTGTTTTCAGTTTTTGGTATTAAATTAGCCCACACCTACATTTAATGTTAAAAAATCATTAACAAAAACAAAAGAGAGAAACCATGAACAGCAACTTGAGGAAGCACTATAGCACAGTAAAAAGGGTGTAAGAGCAAGTTCTGGAGCCAGACTACTTGGATCTAAATTCCAATTTGGTCATTTCCTCACTGTGCAACCCTGGGCAAAACTCTATTTCTCTGTATCCACTATGTAAAGCAACAAAAACAACTCTTTCCAGCTCATAAGGGTTATTATGAAGATTAAGTTAAAGATATATCGAGTTCTTAGAATAGAGACTGGTACAAGGTACGTTCTCAATAAACGTTAGCTATTATTTACCCGTGTGCAAGAATCAGCATTTTGGCAGCAAGAATTTATCCTATTAATAATGATCTAAAAAAATCATACGAGGTCCTGAGAATGCAGTATTAGTAAGACATACTTCTAACTCTAGAAATTTTAAATCAAGTGAAGGGAAAAAGATTCATAATATAATAGTACTGGCTAGAATAAGATGTAAATAAGGCCAAAAAAAACAATATGAACCAAGAGCCCAAAGAATAAGAAATTACCTGAGTTTGATGTTAAAGGGCACACAACTTTGCAAGGCTAGTCATGGTGTTCATTTTTCCCACTGTTGTACCAACCCACTATCTCCCCAGTAAATGCTTGCCTGCTCTACCTTTCATCAGAGTCTGTGTTTCATTTTTTTTCCTAATGTCACTGGCAGGTGGCAGGCAGCCTAAGACACTAGACAAGAATTGGCTAGGCTGTGTTTTCTGACATTCTTACATGACTTTTGGAAATTTAAGAAACATAAAATAATAACAGCCAAATTTACAAAAGCCCATAAAAAATTATAGTTCAAATCTAAGGTTAATTAACTATACTTATAATAATAATCTGTTGGTTATCAAAGAAGTACTATTCCCTGGCAACTCACTAGTCTATCAGGAGGGTAGTCGAGGTCTCAGATAACATCTTGGCCATCTATTCTCAAATAATGGGGGATGGGGGAGATTTTTAAGATTATTCTGAGAAACTCAACAGATTTTTTCTTTGCTGACCTAAAAAAAAAGAATCCCTCCAATGCTAGTATACAGTGACTTTTTCCCTCTCTTTGGAAATAAATGGGTATTAACTGTTTATAACATACTGTCTATGGTACAGAAGTCATGCTAAAAAAGTTTATCCACATCATATCCACAATTAACTCTTACACTGCAACCAACAGAACAAGTAGTGCTTACAAAGTTCATGTGACAGATTTCTCAAATCTAAAATATGTTAGCTTAGTTTAGTGTTGCTACTAAAAAAGAGAAGAACCTAAAATAATGTGTTCCATTTATGACTGGACCTTCTCACCAGCAATCATTTCTGCCTCAGAGGAAGTGACCAAAAAAAAAAAAGGACTCAGACATCATCTTTTGAAGGAATTCCCTAGAAAAGGGCAAATCTTGTGTTTTCACTCCAACAAAAATGTTATTCAGATCTCCTCAGATATATTTTTTAAATGAAATTCCATAAGCAGAAAGCTGAACGAGTATAGGTAACATGTAAATGTTGTTTAACACTACTTTGAGTACTCCAAAAGAGGTACAATAAAATAACTGAGTGGTCAAAGTGTCTTGGCACCCTGACATTGCTATCTTTTATTCTACTGGGCCTTTTGTTCAACTTTATTTTTTAATTTTTGTTTTAGTTGATTTACAATTCTGCCTTTTATTTTCAAATAACTAAATGAAGCTAAATACAGAGAATGAAGTTACCTCTGACATTAGCATATTCAAGACAACAGTATAAACTGGCATGAGAGGAGGCGAGCTGGATAGTGAAGAGAAGATATAGCAGAGGTTTAGTGCACTGTGTGTGCTCAGTCGTGTGACCCCCACGGGCTGTGGCCCGCCAGGCTCCTCTGTCCGTGGGAATTCTCCAAGCAAGAATACTGGAGTGGGTTGCCATGCCCTCCTCCTAGAAGATCTTCCCAACTCTGGGATTGAAGCCAGGTCTCCCGCATTGCAAGTGGATTCTTTACAGTCTGAGCCACCAGGGAAGCCCAAAGGTTTAACCTCCACTATCTACTAAAGATTTAGCTGCTTCATTTTAAGCAGATGTTCAACGTCTTTTAAATACACTGCAACAAACCCCCAATGAATGAATACTATTCAAAATTCTAGATTAAAAGATGTTACTATGATCTGTATTGTCATTCACCCTAAATTATTTACTATGTGAAAACTTTAATTAAATTATATAAGCATATTTTAAATGTATACATTTATAGCTCATTTTTTTAAAGAAGGAAACTGAGAAGTTTACACAGTTCTTAACGTTACTTATATCCCACTGCCCAACAATTACTTCAGTGAAAAAGACACACTGGCAGGCATCTAAATAATTTCACTATAAAAAACTTCCATCTTCCTTGACATCATATTATCAAAAAAAGCAGCTGTGTTCATAAATTTGGCACTCCAGTGACATCTTGTGACCAAACTGATCAATTACATGTTTAAGACTTCAGAAAGCAAACAAACTATTCTCAAAATGATAGCCTTTAAATAAACTTTTTAGTCTTTGCCTCCAATATATACAATAATTTTTTTATTAACAAGATATATAAGTAATATCTGAAAATTGGTAGTTTTAACAGGCATACATGTATACACCGCTGAGCACCGAAGAATTGATGATTTTGAACTGTGGTGCTGGGGAAGACTCTTGAGGAGTCCCTTGGACTGCTAGGAGATCAAACCAGTCAATCCTAAAGGAAATCAGTCCTGAATATTCATTGGAAGGACTGATGCTGAAGCTCCAATACTTTGGCCACCTGATGCGAAAAGCCATTTCATTTGAAAAGACCCTGATGCCAGGAAAGATTGAGGGCAGGAGGAGAAGGGGACAACAGAGGATGAGATGGTTGGATGGCATCACTGAATCAATGCACATGAGTTTGAGCAAACTCCAGGAGATAGTGAAGGACAGGAAAGCCTGGTGTGCTACAGTTCATGGGGATTCAAAGACTCAGACACAACTGAATGAATGAACAACAACAGTATGCACACCACAAACAATAGTAAGATGAATTACTGGATATTCAGCCTCCCACCCAAGGTAAAGAAGAAAGCTTTACTCCAGACTCCTTTCTTTATGCTGAAATTACAAGTCATTCCTATTATACATCAGGACTTTACATGCTTTTCTTGTATCTTTTCCATCTCAGAGGTAAACCATCAGACCAACATAGGTTAATCATTCTTTTTTCTTTACATACAATCTCACTCCCTATGCATATGTATCACTCAACAATACAGTACAATACATGGTTTTGAAAACCCAGAAATAAGAACAGACTTAGCTGTGTAAGGACAGGCCCACCAATTTTTACCAGGCCCTCTTCTTATCCTTCTGAACAGGAACACTTTCTTCTGTCTCATTTTTGCCCTTCAAAGGCCCAAACCAAGTCCCACTTTCTCCAGCTACTAAAGCTCCCAATGATTTATTTTCTCTGGGGTAATGCACTTATGGCAGAAAGCGAAGAACTAAGTCTCTTGATGAAAGTGAAAGAGGAGAGTGAAAAAGTTGGCTTAAAGCTCAACATTAAAAAAACTAAGATCATGGCATCTGGTCCCGTCACTTCATGGCAAACAGATGGGGAAACAATGGAAACAATGTCAGACTTTATTTTGGGGGGCTCCAAAATCACTGCAGATAGTGATTGCAGCCATGAAATTAAAAGATGCTTACTCCTTGGAAGTAAAGTTATGACCAACCTAGACAGCATATTAAAAAGCAGAGACATTACTTTGCCAACAAAGGTCCGTCTAGTCAAGGCTATGGTTTTTCCAGTAGTCATGTATGGATGTGAGAGTTGGACTATAAAGAAAGCTGAGTGCCGAAGAATTGATGCTTTTGAACTGTGGTGTTGGAAAAGACTCTTGAGAGTCCCTTGGACTGCAAGGAGATCCAACCAGTCCATCCTAAAGGAGATCAGTCCTGAGTGTTCATTGGAAGGACTGATGTTGAAGCTTAAACTCCAATACTTTCACCACCTGATGCGAAGAGCTGACTCATCTGAAAAGACCCTGATGCTGGGCAAGATTGAGAGCAGGAGGACAAGGGGACAACAGAGGATAAGATGGTTGGATGGCATCACTGACCTAATGGACATGAGTCTGAGTAAACTCCGGGAGTTGGTGATAGACAGGGAGGCCTGGTGTGCTGCAGTTCGCTGGGTCGCAAAGAGCAGGACATGACTGGGTGACTGAACTGAACTGAATGCATTTAAAGAACATCATACCATTAAACTCTAATCTGTAATTAGAAATATACAATTGTTGCCCAAATGGATTTTAAGACTTAGTATAGTAGCACTTCATTTTATGTTTTATAGTACTTACGTCAGTACTGCTGCAATAACTGGTGTTTGATACCACTTCTTATCTTGAAGCTACTAAAAAGTTTTACATCAACAAGCTAACCCACAGAACTGAACACTTAAAAATGGTTAAAATGTTGTTAGGTTGGATACAATTTTTTATTTTAAAAAATCAGCAATCACTATCAGTACTTTAACTAGGTGGGAAGAAGGTATGTTCTTAGTTTAAAAGAAATGTGCTTTTTCCCTCTTTCTCCCACTCCAGGTTCCTTTCTTTTATGCTAAAATTACTAATCATTCTTACTGTACATCAGGAACATGCAACCAAAGTACTACAGGTAATAGGATTTTAGCATTAACAGCCATACTAAACTTCACAGGATGCTGTTTAAAAACAATTTTTAAAGGCACTTTCTAAGGATTAGCCTTCTGGTTTACACCAGTTCCTAACTTAAATGGGCACTGTTTCATAACGTCATAATTATATTTACTACTTTTGAGAAAAAGTTATAGACTTGTGCCCTCCTTTCACTCCTTAATCAGATAAGAACAGTGTATACCAGCTCAAGTTGAAAACCATGTTCAATTATCATATAAATTGAGTACTGGATAAGCTACATGCATAAAACTTCACATGTGAAGTTTAAGAAGTATATAGTCACCTTAAATGGTAAGAGTCAACTCTTTGTAAGTCATGCTCCCTGAACAGCATGTGCGCATGACAAGGAAACCTGGTGGTCTAAGATATACTATTACACCACATCCCCATGTGATGTTAGCACATACAGTGTAAGATGAAGAGCTCGCTGATGGGGGGAGCGTCTGGAAACACCTTCACAGGGTTAAGCTGCACCAAAGTGGATATCAAAAACACTGATTTAAGGCAAGACCCACTATATACCATAAAAAGAACTTTAGCACTCTTACTTCCCAAAAAAGCTAATGACAACTTTAAGAAACGCTCTTTTTGGTCAGTTGAGAATCTAATTACAAATTCTAATTTGCACACCATACATAGTAATGGGCCAGCAATGGCAGTACAATACAAGCAGGACACAAAGACCGCTTAGGCCAGTGATCTCCAGAGAATGCAGAAATAATCTGTCAGGGTACAGTTAGAAGTTATTAACACTTCTATTTTCATCTAAAAAATCACATTTGCTGATTTTTAACATGTAGAGTTAATATTCATACCCTCACTGAGCCTCTGTCAATGGCTACGGTTTGCCAAACAGGTGGAAGGCTCACGCAAAGAGGACTGACAGTGTTCTGAGCACTGTGACACAGTCCTGGTAGTGCTGAGTAAACACCTAGTTTTAACAAACTTTCATCAAATGGGTAAAGTAATTTTAATTTAAGATTTCCTACAATTAAAAAATTGGAATTGAACACAACACCAACATCACAAGCACAAAGAAGGAAGAAGGGTCACATTAAAGTTTCTCTTACTCAATGAGGTAAAAAGAAAATTTATCAACAGATCTACCAGAGTGTGGGCCAAAATAACCTCTCAAAATTACCAAGACAACCTTGCGAAAATTTATGTTCTTTACCAAAAAGGAAGAATGAACTTTGCCAGAAGTGTAAAGTACTCATTTATTGCTCTATTAGCTAGGTTTGGAATATGTGTATTTATGTTTCAAAAAACATGCAAAACTCAATCTTTTACTGATACAAGAACATCTTCGAAATACAACTATTACTGTAGAAATTCCATTGATAAGTGAGAAAAATAACATTATGTTAATTACTAATCTCTGATAACCTCCAAATGTTTTTGAAAGGTACTCTAAATAGTAATATATTTGGACATGAAATGAGCATAAATATATATAGAAACTATGTTTTATATAATAGTAGAGAGGAAGAGCAAGATAACTCACGTCCTATACTCAAGGAGTTCACTATCTAGTAAGTTAGACAAATAAACAAGCAACTTTAAAGTAAATGTAGTCATCAGTGCTATCAACAGGTAGCTGTTCCTTCATATGGCTGTACTTCCTGTCTCCTTAAAGTTAGGGGAGGCCATGTGACTTGCTCTGGCCAATGCAGCCTGAATCACACATCTTTTCTGAGCAGAAATTTAAGAGCCCAGGTGATCCTGATACTTTTCTTCTCTCTACACTAGTGACTGACAATACTCCAGATGGTGGCAGCTCCATCTGCCTGGCTGCCAAAATGAGAACAAGTGGTCTGTGACTGATTTACAGCATGAGTGAGAAATGAGCTTCTGTTTTAAGCCACTGAGGTTTTAGGGTTGTTTGTTTCCACAGCTTAACCTAGCCTATCCAGAATAAGGTAGCATGAAATAATTTGACCAAGAATGACAGGAGCTCTAAGGAAGTATACATAATCTCAGTCACACCTGCTGTCTCATTAAAGGTGATAAAATTTTTAAAACCACAGTTTTCCTCATTTAGTGACTAATTCGCTCTCAAGTTTGTCTGCTGCTGCTGCTGCTAAGTCGCGTCAGTCATGTCCGACTCTGTGTGAGCCCACAGACGGCAGCCCAACAGGCTCCTCTGTCCCTGGGATTCTCCAGGCAAGAACACTGGAGTGGGTTGCCATTTCCTTCTCCAATGCATGGAAGTGAAAAGTGAAAGTGAAGTTGCTCAGTCGTGTTCGACTATTAGCGACCCTATGGACTGTAGCCTACCAGGCTCCTCCGTCCATGGGATTTGTCTACCACTAAACAAATTTGTGGCTATATTGTCCAAGTTCCTTTCAAAAAGATTTTAAATTTTTACAAAAATCTTTCCAAGAATTCAGTTTTCAGCTTATACACAGAAGCTTACCGCTAAGTAATTCAATCCAGTTCTGGACCGTTTCTGGAGGCTGAGTCTCCTTAACGTGCTTCAGAGCTTCATCAAGAAGAACATCTCCTGTTGGAGCATCTGACTTACAAATCACCTACAACGTAATCAGTAAGAATCACATGATCTATTTGATCTCTTTAGATTAAAAAAAAAATTATGTAAACATTTCACCATGCTTAAAGTTCCGAGTGTTCATGCAGTTATCAAAGTTCAGATTTTAAATTAATTCCATATTAAGAAAATCCTATATTTAACCTAACCAGATTAGCCAATCATAAATGAAAATATAACATAAACAAAAATGTGCCTTAATGAGTAAAGCAAAATGGTAGAAGACTTTATACTCATTGCAATTCCCTTCACTGCTAAACCTTGGGCTATCTGATACAGAAATTCATTTTTCAAACATTTATTAGTTACAGAAACAGACTCAATTACATATCAGAATTCGGTATATAATAAAGGTGACATTTCACATGACTGGAGCAATTAATTTTTCAACAGACATTACTAAAACAAGTGGCTAACAAATTAGAGGTAAAAAGGAAGACTTGGCTCCTCAGAGCTTACAATGCAATAAAAGATTTAAATATGAAATATAATTGAGAGAAAGAGCAAGTTTTCTCAAAACTGTGACAAGCAGCAGAAACCCTGAAAATACCAATAGGTTTGATTACATAAAAATTTTAAATACTACAAAACATTAAGTTAAGATGGATATAGAATCCACTTGAAGAACAGAACAATCCAAGGGACTTCCCTAGTGGTCCAGCAGTTAAGACTCTGTGCTTCCAATGCAGGGGACGTGGGTTCTGCCCCTGGTCAGGCAACTAAGACCCCACAGGCCGTGTGGTGCAAAAGAGTAGAAAAATCCAGAAGTAGGGGATGACAGAAGAAAACACTACACTGCTTTAGAGTTTTTAAAGCCTTCCATAACACTCTTGGCTAAACAAATCTATAGCTGAAATTCTGTAATATCAAAGCTTAACTTTTATATTATTGATACTTTGTTAGCTATTAAAATATTATGAAATTTAACAATATTATTTTTAAAATGGGAGTCTTCCTGAAAACTTGTCGTTGGCAGCATGTCCCTTCCTCTTTGATCAATCTTAGCACATTACTGACGGGGATTTCAGCAGAAACTGATCCCTGTGGCAAGCAATTTGTTGTGTAAGTGAATACTGAAACATTTCTCATCAGTAACGTTCAGGTACAAAAGACTAATGTATTAATATGTCTCTGGTCAATAATGAGCTATAAAAGGTTAAAGAAAATACAGTGTCTATTTCGGAGACAACATGACCCAATGGAAATATAATTAGAACCAGAAATACAAGCCACAAATCTATTTTTAAATTTTTTAGTAGTTATATTTAAAAAGAAAAATAAGTATAATTAATGTTAATATATTTGAATTAACCCACCATAGCCAAAATATTGACATGTAATTGAGATAATTTCACATTCTTATTTTTCCATAGTAAGTCTTCAAACAGCCATTGTGTTTTTATTTACAGCATGTCTCAATTTGCATGATCCACATTTCAAGTGTCTAGTTCACAGACATGTGGCTGGTGGCCACCATATTGGACAAAGCAGATATAGAACACTTTCATTATCATAGAGAGTTTGACTGGAAAGTGCTATTCTGGGCCATGCTTGTAGTAGGATGTCAGAATAAGAAAAAATAAAAAGCCCTGGGACAAAAAGTTGTATGTCTATATGCTGTGGTCATGCCACCACTTACTTTCCATTAACTCCCGAAATCGACTGCCATCTGGCCTCAACACACTGCATGCCCATCATTTTGAGACAGGTGTCAGGATTATAATAAACTGGGTACAGTTGGATATTTTTTCTTACGTCAGGGATCCATAATATTAATGTAACATTACTTGTACTTTCTATTACTACTAGTAATTAATGCATATATTTCACTGATAATTAAAAATTCCTACGGTTTTTGTCCCCCATAAATCTATGGTTGCACAGTAAAATGGAAATAAAAATTATATTCTGCTTTATGACAAATATCTAAAACAGTAATTTCAAAACTAATCTCATGCCAGTTCATTTGACTCTACTTTAAATGACTAAATTTAATATTCCATGAGGAATATTTTCTGCTATACCATGTCTACTGTGTATATAATTTTCAAAAATATATTCTTTCCCATAGGATTATTATTCTATCTAGTATATCAATCAAAAAATGTTCAGTTTTCACCCTAAAGCATTTTGGATTCCCATCATAACACAATGCATTATGAAAAAAAGAGTTTTGAAACACCCTACATCCCCCAAGAATCAATGACAGACGAAGAGAAATGGCCTTAAATATTTTAGACTGAAATGAAAGTTAAAAAGTCTAGAAACTAGTCAATAACACATGTATTAACACAGACTTTAACAATGGAGAGGAGGAGATCTGAAAAGTATTTGTATTCTGGCAAAAAGATCAATAGCCTATGGATAGTTAATCTGCACAGTATCACTTTTGAGTACTTATGTCAAGTCTTCCAAATCATGGTTTTCAGGAATAGCAAATAGAGTTTGGGAGTCTTATTGAATATGCAGGATGCAACGGCTGATGATCCTAACAATGAATCACATTAGTCATTATGTACAAAGGACCAAAAAATCAAAGATGCAAAAAAATATATATATACACAGAATCATGATTCAATAAAGATTTAACTTTAAAATCAACTTCTTTAACTTCCGAAAGCTCTTAGTAAAACAACATGGTTCTACTGTATAATACAGCAAACTTATTCAATATCCTGTGATAAGCCACAATGGAAAAGAATATAAAAAAGAACGTACAGGACCAGTTCCTCAGACCTACCCAAGAGGCTGTCTCCTGAGCTACAGTAAGGTCCTCAATAAAACTTAACTTGAAACTTAAAAAAAAAGAATGTATGTATACATATAACTGAATTACTTCATTATATAGCAGGAATCAGCACAGTGTAAATCAACTATACTTCAATAAAATAGAAAACTATTAGTAGAAACATTCTTCATCTTTAGGCAGCACAAACTCTTCAAAAAGGCTATGTTATATAGGTCCCCTCTTACCTTTCTTGTTAATAGACTTTTACGTCTCATTCCACAAGCCTCTAGCTGTAACCTTCCTCTCAACGCTAATTCAATCAACATACAGCCACGTAATCCAGATGATATACAGTCATTCCAAAACGATGTGTAACCCTATTTTAAAAAGAGAAAACAAAGTTAATTTACTTATTTCAAGAAAATAAGTATTTTTTTAGCCAAAGCTATTTCTCGTGCCTTTTACCTTTCATATCTTTCTCTGATTAAAATAAAAATACTGAAAAATACAAGTACTATACATTATTAAACTAGGATTTTCAAGAACTTACTGTCTTTTCACCACTTTCTTACAAGTAACTTTGGAAGTCACAAAGTTATGTGCTAATTAGGCCCTTTCAGACTTCAGGGTTCACCCATTCAGTTAACCTGAGATCACAGTGGTTTATAACATGGGCAAATGAAGAAGCTCAGGAAAAATAATCTAGTCCAGTGCGGCCTCATGCAGAATCAGAACATCATTCAATGCTGTTTAGGATGAAAACACAAGGTTAAATTTAGATGACTATATCAGAAAACTTAGGCATGGGGCCATGCCTAGTACTCTGAATAACAAACTGCAAAGCAATCAGATTCCGCCACCTCCCAAAACTCAACCCCAGGAGAAATTTAAGGGCAATAACCGAGGTGGATAAAAAGGCTGGACAAAATGAGACTGATAGACATCAAGGGATTTGGGAATACTCAAGTGAAAACGCACTCTGAGAGCTAACAACTGGGTCTGTCCAAATTACAAAGCCATGAAGAGTTGCCAACTACTAAAGTACTCAACTTCCCACGTGGCGCTAGTGATAAAGAATCTGCCTGCCAATGCAGGAGACCCAAGAGATGTGGGTTTGATCTGTGTTGGGAAGATTCCCTGGAGGAGGAAATGGTAACCCACTCCAGTATTCTTGCCTGGAGAATTCCAAGGACAGAGAGGAGCCTGGCAGGCTTCAGTGAGTACTCAACTCTGAAGAGAAATCAGCAGCTGTCACTAGTCCTGTTTAAGACTCAGAATAAGGTAACATACGATTTTGGTGGGCGGAAAACAGGTCAAAGAATCCTTTGAAGAAAGGAGGGCCTAGACTCAGGGTTCTGTTGCTCTCTTGGGGTCAGTCTTGGTGCTCCACCAGGCCACAGTGGGCAGCTTGTATTTAAGACAATGACTGACTACCATGGTCCACGGGACTTCACTTTTGACACAGGAACTTAAATGATGAAGCTACCCTTCTGAGAATGAAGGCTTTGAGAAAATTAGAGTTTAGACTAAGGGAGCCACAAGGAGATCAACATTAAGAAGCAGGTTTATGGGACTTTCCTGGTGATCCAGTGGATAACACGCCACACTCCCAATGCAGGAGCCCAGACTCAATCCTTGGTCAGGGAACTAAATTACAGATGCCAAAACTAAGACCCAATGCAGCCAAGTAAGTGTGTGTATATTTGGTTGTTTTTTTTTTTTTCAATTTGTTTAAAAATAAAGAAGCCGGACTTCCCTAGTGGTATAGTGGGTAAGAATCTGCCTTCCAATGCAGGGGACACAGGTTTGATCCCTGGTCCAGGAAGATTCCACATGCCACGGGAACTAAAGGCCACATGCCAAGAGCCTATGGGCCACAAGAAAAGCCACAATGAGAGGCCCGCACACCACAAAGATGAGTAGCCCCAGCTCATCACAACTAGAGAAAGCCTATGCAGTGATGAAGACCCAAAACTACCAAGTACTTTATAAATAAATAAACATTTTTAAAATTTTATATTAAAAAATAAAAAAGCAGATTTAAATGTGAGGCAGGGAAAGCAGATACTGTTTAGATTTGAGGGGATTCTTTTAAACTTAGTTTTAGGGATCTGGTTAAATTAAGATCACTAGAGATTAGCTAAGTAGTTAATAAGACCAGTAACTTACAGATGTTAGGTAAAATCCATGGCTTGTGTATCCATCCAATACAATTAAAGCTCTAGGAAGCCCAGAAATGGATTCACATGAAATCAAAGTTATAGCTATCTGGCTTCAACTGGCCTGGACATAAGATGGGAGTTCCCAGGTGAGCCTCTACGAAATATAAATAATAGAGTACACCTCATAAGACAGTGATGGATGAAATACAGGACCATGCCCTGTCTCTGCAGCCTGGAAATTTCTGATGAACAGTACTTATTAGAAATTTAGGGACTTCCTCGGCAGTCCAGTGTTTAAGAGTCTGCCTTCCAATGCAGAGGGTGTGCATTCAACGGCTGGTGGGGAACTAAGATCCCATGCCTCCAGGGCAACTAAGCCTGCAGGAGGCCAACGAAGACCCAATGCAGCCAAAAACAATACACAATAAAAATTAAAAGAATGATCAATTTCACCTTAGAAAAAAGGGAGAGGAGAGAATCTTACATTTCCTGCTGCTGCTGCTGCTGCTAGGTCACTTCAGTCATGTCCGACTCTGTGAGACCTCATACATGGCAGCCCACCAGGTTCCGCCGTCCCTAGGATTCTCCACTGGAGTGGGTTGCCATTTCCTTCTCCAATGCATGAAAGTGAAAAGTAAAAGTGAAGTCGCTCAGTCATGCCCGACTCTTAGCGACCCCATGGACTGCAGCCTACCAGGCTCCTCTGTCCATGGGATTTTCCAGGCAAGAGTACTGGAGTGGGTTGCCACTGCCTTCTCTAGCAGACAACAAAATACACCTCAACCTCAACTGCCCTGAGAATAAAAGTATACCCAGAGAAGTTAGCAAAATGGAGTATTTAACAGGACTTTAAAGATTTACATGTAGTGAATGGCTTTTGGGCATTAACATTAAAGACACATACTTAAACAGAATTGACTTCACATGGGAAAACAGACAAATGGACATGGACAGTTCTGCAGCGAAGCTTCCAGGACTCACACGCAATATTCCAAAGATCAGTGAAGCCACCAAACCATACCAAGCAGGCTGACGACGCCTGGCAAAATCCACATCATAAAAGTACGATCAAGAATCAAGCAAGTTGCTGGAAGCAGGAGAGAAGAGGGGAGTCGTCATTTAGTCGCCAAGTCATGTCTAACTCTTTTGCAACCGCACGGACTCTAGCCCCGCCAGTCTCTGTTCATGGGATTCTCCAGGCAAGAATACCGAAGTGGGTAACCATTCCCTCCTTCAGGGGATCTTCTTGACCCAGGGATCGAACCTGCGTCTCCTGCATCGGCTGGAGGGAAGCCCAGAGCTGAACAAAAATATTTTATGATATCACTGGATAAGACGGTGGCAATGCCATCCTTGAGAATTAAGTATATTAGAAGGAAAGCAGTACACTGGAAAGAGCCAAGTGAATTTGGTCATGACCTAGGCCAGCAAGATTCTGGAGTGAATCCATGTCATTTTTACACATACAAGCAAAACTACTGAAGCTGGGGCACCAGCTTAGACCCTGCCAAGTGCTAAAGAGCACTTCCATCTTTTAATCTCTAGTGCTAACCATACAACTACATTTTACTGATCTCCAAACATAAGTTTAGTATCTCTATGAGATGATGGAAGCTAACTAAACTTACTGTGGTAATCATTTCACCATACAGGCCTACCTCGGTTTGGTAGATATCAGATATCACAGAATTGTTTCCAGACCACAGGAACAAACAGAGCCAGTTATCACAAGAAGTGAGTCACACAAATGCTATGGTTTCCCAGTGCACATAAAAGTTAATATATATACTACACTATAGTTATAACCAAAAAAAAGAAAATGTATATACCTTAGTTTTAAAATTCCTTATTGCTAATTTTAAAACACCTTTAATTTGTAAAACATATGGTATCTGTGAAGCACAGTAAAGCAAAGCACAATAAAATAAGGTATGCCTGCATGTGTAAATTAAACCACGACACTGTACACCTTAAATTTATACAGTGATGTACGTCAATTATTTCTCAAAAAAACTGAGGGGGGGAGAAGTTGTATCTCTGGTATTGGGATGCATTTAAAAATAGATGGTATCTTGAAAGAAATACAGTATTACAGCTACTAAGTTAACCTAAACCCATGGAAGAGAGGACAGACATGGGGCACAGGCCTCACAGGTGCACAGCAGTGGGATGAAGAACTAGCGTCTAACTTGTCAGTTACTGGGAGCCTTAAAACTTGGTACAAGACTGGCTGACTGAACATCCAAATCTAGGCAGACCACCAATCTACCAGATTTCTCAGTGCGAAAGACTTCATCAGAGCAGGTAACAAACCACACCACCCCGGGGATTTGTCCTCAGATAAAACACTACTCCTGAAACAATTACAAGGACCTGTGGTCTAAACAGGATGGTTATATATTCAGGGCATGAATGTGTTTTTGCCCTAGTAAAAATCTTATACCATATCTGTCAAAAGGGCAGTTCAGTTCAGTTGCTCAGTCAGGTCCAACTCTTTGCAAGCCCATGAACCTCAGCACTCCAGGCCTCCCTGTCCATCACCAACTGCCGGAGTCCACCCAAACCCATGTCCACTGAGTCAGTGATGCCATCCAACCATGTCATCCTCTGTCATCCCCTTCTCTTCCTGCCTTCAATCTTTCCCAGCATAGGATCTTTTCAAATGAGTCAGTTCTTCACATCAGGCGGCCAAAGGATTGGAGTTTCAGCTTCAGCATCAGTCCTTCCAATGAATATTTAGGACTGATGTCCTTTAGGATGGACTGGTTGGATCTCCTTGCAGTCCAAAGGACTCTCAACAGTCTTCTCCAACACCACAATTCAAAAGCATCAATTTTTCAGCACTCAGCTTTCTTTATAGTCCACCTCTCACATCCATACATGACTACTGAAAAAACCACAGCTTTGACTACCCTAGCTTAATCCAAAAATAGGGTACTAGCACTCAAAGTTCAGGGCCACATGAAGGGAGAACCACTGGCCAGGCAATCAGCTTGGTGACAAAGCAGCAGCACTCCATTAGGAATACCAGCAGCCACAGGATCTTGCAGATGTCCCCTACTCACTGCAGAAGACTCAACTTCTGGGTCCTAGCGGAGGTTAGAGAACCACAAAAAAACACAACTATTTGGGGCCCTACAAGTTTAAGATTAGGATCAGAATCAGCTATTTCTAAAATATAAGAATGGAAGAGGCAGAGATATGCCAAGTAGCAGTGGATCACACACTACCCCCACAAGAATCCAGAGAAACAGGATTTCATTAGGCATAGGTCCAAAACAAGGGGAAACATTCAAGAACAGATGGTCCCAGGACGACCCTAATATGGCTGTCCTGGGGAGCTGAAATGCTAGAAAATCAAATCAGGCACATTTGAAAGTCATACCATGTGCAGCTCACAAGTGTGTTAGTCACTCAGTCATGTCCAGCTCTTTGCAACCCCATGGACTGTAGCCTGCCAGGCTCCTCTGTCCATGGAATTCTCCAGGCAAGAATACTGGAGTGGGTTGCCATTTTCTCCTCCAGGGGATCTTTCCAACTCAAGGATCGAACCCGGGTCTCCTGCATTGAAGGCAGCCAGGGAAGCCTAAGTCTTCAACAAAATCAAGACTAGAATACAAGACGCAGACAATCAGAAGACCCTGGAAGCTAATTCAAAGCACCTCTACTTGTCTTTTACCAAAATTTAATAACAACAACTAATGATAACCAGGTGGTGGAGACGTTCCCAACAGAATGTCAGCTAAATTGACTACAGAGTGCTCCCGTCAATCTTACGTTTTTGGTATCACTCAGTATCCAGGACTCAGACAAATGGCCAATCTTTAGGCAGACCTCACGAGAACCTTGTAACTTTAAGTGGGATATATGACCTTTATCATATAGTATGCCACTCAGAAGCAAGGAGCAGAACAGAAAGAATGAAGGCGCAGGAACAAATGAGGCAATGACACCAGGGACAAGCTCTCAGACACAATCCCTCCTTCAGTGGGCAGTTCCAAGATCTAAACGTAGGGGACAGAGCATACATCCAGAGAATACATGCAGTAATCTGACATCACTGCAGATCTAAGTAACAACCTCCAACACAACTTTTTCTCAGCAATGAGATAAAATTTACTTGGATCTTTATTTGCCTGATTCCCTTTTTCTTCTCAAGTGGCTCCACTTGGGAGGATTTCAAAAGGAAATGTTCACTGGGCCCCTAAATATGCTAACACTGAATTCTCATCATTCAACTTTTGAGTTCCAGAATATTTAACCAGAAGCCTTTTAGTGTTTAAGACTGGCCATTGTTAATACATGGACAAGGTACACACAACAGTTTTCATATTTTACGAGCATGTTTCTGTTTTTATCCACGAAGTATTTCCAAATGAAATGACTAAAAACAACTTACCTGTATATAATGTTTAATTCTGTTGTGATCACTGTTTCAGAAATGGCTTTCTACACAGACTTTCCTCAGCAAAAGACAATATCAGGTTTCCAAAAACATTTGGGATTTACTATAGGTGGCACTCACAGTAAAGAACCTGCCTGCCAATGCAGGAGACGAGACGACGGTTCAATCCCTGCATCGGAAGGATCCCTTGGAGGGCACGGCAACCCACTCCAGTATTCTCACCTGAGGAAACGCAGGGACATAGGAGCCTGGTGGGCTACAGGCCACAGCATCACAAAGTCAGACATGACTGAAGCGACTGAGCACGCACGCACCAAACTCACTCCGAAAGTTGTACTATTGAGACCACTCTTGGCTCACATCCACCTTTTAGAAAACTTGCCCTCTACAGATTTTACAGAAAGGGATGACTATTCTGCCAAATCTAATTGGACCAGGATGGGTACATTAAAGTTCTCCTCCCGGGAATCTGAACTTGGCACACAGAGGCTGCACCACTTAAGTGAGCATGGACAACAGAGATGTAACTGGTTATGTGGATTCAGAAGTCACTGGCCCTTCTTCACAAATGCAACCAGAGAATGATGACAAACAGAAAGGAATAGAAGAGAGAGATGCAGAAATGAGAGAACATGCAATGTAAGGCAGACCCAGACATACACACAGAGACACAGAGACAAGCATCCTAACAACAGAAGTGTGCCTGTATCTTTGGGTTGTACCTCTAAACCTTATTTCCATGAGACTGACCTGTATCTCCTTTCCTTAGGTTACTTGCAGAGATTTTTGTTCTTGTAAGCAGCTAACTTTTAGTAATGCCAAAAGGAATTTAATGAAATATTAAATCAGTGGTATCTGAAAAAGTTTGCGTATAGAAACTATAACTAAAAGATTCATCACAGGCTAAAAAAATATTATGCATGGCCAAGGAATTCAAATTTACATAAATGTAATCTTTAGTTGTTACTAGAACACCAGTAAGTGTGATTGTGGCAAGGGTAGTGGCTTACTGAAAACAAATAGCAGTCCCATCAACAAAACGAACCTATCTGTCAGACGGCAAATTAGGGCTTGTGATTATCAAGTGCCACATTCCAACTAGAAGCAAATGAAATCCTAACATCGTTAACCTTAAAAGATAGAAAATACACACACACTGAGAGACACATTAATAATTTACTTATACATCAAATCCAAACTGAGGGACACTCTATCAAATAATGAGTAAAGAACTAAAGGAAACCATATTTAAAGAATTAGTGGGGAAAATGACAATGACTCATTAATAAAAATAATGATTCATCAAATACTGACCTCAGTTAAGAGAATGAAATTCTTTAGTTAAAAAGTATCACTGAATGAACCATAAAATATAATTACTCTTATTTTTTCCACTGTTTTCTTTTTGAACCTTTTATTTCCAGGAATTCTTTAAATTAAAAAAAAAAGAGCTAATGCCTATTTTATATACTTCACTAAAAAAAGTTTATTTTAGGTTTCTTTTGTATTCTTGAAGTAAAACATGTTCAGCTAGTTCTAAAATGAAATATCTCCTAAGGAAATGATCTAACCGAAGTCCAAGAATAAAAGAGATCACTGTTGTCCTCCTCTATTACTAAATAAATTCCTATATGGACGGTAGATCCAAAAATAACTGGAGAGGTGAAAAGAGGAAGAAAAACTAATCAACGTGTGTAGAAATTGCTGGAAAGAAAGAAGTATGGATGGATTCATTGATGTACTTGGGAAAAGGTTAAAATGTCTTGTTTTCCTGGTTAATGCATGATACAAGTTGTGTTACTCTCTGAAAGTAATTGGGAAACTATGATATATCTGCCAAAACTCATAAACGTTATACTAGCAACCATCTGTTTGAAAACAGGGGAATAAAGGTCTTTTTTTTTTCTGTCCAAAGAAAAAAAGTATGACTGGGACTTCTCTGGTGGCATGGATAAGAATCCACCTGCCAGTGCAGGGGACACGGGTCTGATCCTTGGTCCGGAAGATCCCACAGCCTGCGAGCCACAGAGGTCTGATCCTTGGTCCAGGAAGATCCCACAGCCTGCGAGCCACACAGGTCTGATCCTTGGTCCAGGAAGATCCCACAGCCTGCGAGCCACACAGGTCTGATCCTTGGTCCAGGAAGATCCCACAGCCTGCAAGCCACACACAGCTGATGAGCTCCTGTGCCACAACCACTGGAGCTCACGTGCCCGGGGGCCAGCAACTGGCAACTAAGCCCAGGCGCTGCAGGTAAAGAGGCCTGTGTGCCTAGAGCCCATGCTCACAGCCAGGGAAGCCACCACACGCGTAGTGAGAAGCCTACGCACCACAACCAAAGAGCAGCCCTCACTCCACGCAACTAGACAAAGCCGGCAGGCAGCAATAAAGACACAGCATAGCCAAAAACAAGTAAATGCAGCAGTGTGTATATGTCACACACACACACAATGACTATAGTGAAAAGTTTACTGGAGGAGCTCAACAGTAGATACAAGATGAGAAAGAGTCAATGAGCTTGAATTTGAATTTAAAGAACAAGATGGAAAGTAATGAAGAAAACAGGAAAAGCCTCAGTGGGCTTCCCTTGTGGCTCAGCTGGTAAAGAATTTGCCTGTAATGCAGGAGACCTAGGTTCGATCCCTGGGTTGGGAGGATCTCTTTAAGAAGGGAAAGGCTACCCACTCCAGTATTCTGGCCTGGAGAATTCCATGGACTGTACAGTCCATGGGGTCGCAGAGAGTCAGACATGACTGAGTGACTCACACTTCACTTTCACTTCAGAGAGTAGTGTTCTAGCAAGCCTCCCAGTAGTGATAAGAGTCTCAAAAACAGGAGAAAGTAGAAAAAACAACTGAAAAATGTCCCCAAATATGGTGAAAAATATTCATCAAAGATCCAGAGCATCATACCCAGAAACATCACAGTCAAACTGCTGACATTAAACAAAGAGTAGATATTATATACTGGGAAAGCAACTAGAAAAAAACAACTTATCCCATTTAAGGGGACAATTAGCAAATAACCTCACTAGAAATACTGGAAACCAAAAGGCATTAGGATAACATATTCAAAGTGCTGAAAGAAACACACTATCAACCAAGAACCTATACCCAGCAAAACACCCTTCAAAGCTGAAGATGAAAGAGACATTTACAGGTAAACAAAGGCTGGATTTGTTGCTAGCAGATATGCCTTATAAGCAATACTAAAAGAACTCCCGCTGATTTTAAGTAAATTAATATCAGGCAGTATTTCAAATCCATATAAAGAAAAGATAGATACAAAGGTAAATGAACATGAAAGACTATATATTTTCTATCTTTGCCTTTAAAAACTCACTTAAAAGCAAAAAATTGCATAAAATAGTAAGTATAAAACAGTACCGAGTTATGTGAACTTGTAATATTTCTGACAATAATGAACAAAGGAAAGGGGTAAATGAAGATATACTGGAGCAAAGTTTCTGTATTTTGCTGGAACTAAATGAGTATTACTTTAAAGAAGACTAAGGAAAAAATGAAGAAATGGAGTAGCCTTCATGGTCAACAAGAGTCCGAAATGCAGTACTTGGATGCAATCTCAAAAACGACAGAAAGATCTCTGTTCGTTTCCAAGGCAAATCACTCAATATCACAGTAATCCAAGTCTATGCCCCAACCAGTAACGCTGAAGAAGCTGAACAGTTCTATGAAGGCCTATAAGACCTTTTAGAACTAACACCCAAAATAGATGTCCTTTTCATTATAGGGGACTGGAATGCAAAAGTAGTTCACTCAGACTCACGTCCATCAAGTCAGTGATGCCATCCAGCCATCTCATCTTCTGTCGGCCCTTCTCGTCCTGCCCCCAATCCCTCCCAGCATCAGGGTCTTTTCCAATGAGTCAACTCTTCGAATCAGGTGGTGAAAGTATTGGAGTTTCAGCTTTAGCATCAGTCCTTCCAATGAACACCCAGGATTGATCTCCTTTAGAATGGACTGGTTGGATCTCCCTAAAGTCCAAGGGACTCACAAGAGTCTTCTCCAGCACCACAGTTCAAAAGCATCAATTCTTTGGCGCTCAGCTTTCTTCACAGTCCAACTCTCACATCCATACATGACCACTGGAAAAACCATAGCATTGACTAGACGGACCTTTGTTGGCAAAGTAATGTCTCTGCTTTTTAATATGCTATCTAGGTTGGTCATAACTTTCCTTCCAAGGAGTAAGCGTCTTTTAATTTCATGGCTGCAATTACCATCTGCAGTGATTTTGAAGCCCCAAAAATAAAGTCTGACACAGTTTCCACTGTTTCCCCATCTATTTGCCATGAAGTGATGGGACCAGTTGCCATGATCTTAGTTTTCTGAATGTTGAGCTTTAAGCCAACTTTTTCATTCTAGTAGGCTATCTTTTGTATATGGGGGAGAGGGGCAAGAACTAGTATGTTTAATTTTGCTATAAAAACACTGGAAAAACAAACTCCAAACTAAGTTTTCAAAATGACCAACAGGAGGAAGAAGGAATGAAGCAGAAAGGATGATGGAAGTAAAGACTCCTAACTTGTGATACAGTTATACATATTCAAAACAGAAAAAACATTTTTAAAGAAGGAAAACAAATGAGCTAATCTAACTGCACAAAAATTAGTGATACAACCACAAAGAAATATTAACTATTTCAATTGCATTTAGAATACAGTATTTTAACTGTACATCCTAGTAAAGTATTGCAAACAAATTTGAGGCTGAATTCAACAGTCAATTTGTAGTAATACTGACATTATTATTATTTTAAAGCTATTTAAATACATGTAGTAACTAATCCAATAAAAATAATATTTTAGGGAACCAAGAACTTTAATTAAGAGAAAAAAGATATAGGTATAAAATTCAATAAGTGAAATAAAAATCCATGTTAAGTTTGAATAAAAAACCATGTGAAGTGATTCTTCCCTCCCCCCAAATGCTAGCTCTATCCCCTAAAGAAAATACAATCTATGTCTGTGTACTGAAAAGTCTTAGAGGCAAGGCCATCCCAATAACACTGAGGACACCCAGTACCCAGACTGTGGTTCATTCCCCACTTTAAAAAAAGCAAGGATTCCTTGAAGACTATCTCAAGTCTGAAACAGGATATGTATTTAGAAGACGAGTCTCAGGCATTTTGACGTTGACCAGAAAGCAAGAAGTTATCAAAGGTTAATAAGTGATACCAAAAGAACACTGCAGCCAAAGGAAATGAATTCCCATTAGCCAAAGGTGCGACAACTTTAAACATAAAACTAACATAAAAAAAGAGTAATTTATACAGTTCAGTTCAGTCGCTCAGTAGTCTCCGACTCTTTGCGATCCCAGGGACTGTAGCACGCCAGGCCTCCCTGTCCATCACCAACTCCTGGAGTTCACTCAAACTCATGTCCATCGAGTCGGTGATGCCATCCAACCATCTCATCCTCTGTTCTCCCCTTCTCCTGCCCTCAATCTTTCCTCAGCATCAGGGTCTTTTCAAATGAGTCAACTCTTAGCATCAGGAGGCCAAAGTATTGGAGTTTCAACTTCAACATCAGTCCTTCCAGTGAATATTCAGGACCAATTTATACAGGTGACTCGGATTTCCTTATCAGTCCAATGGCTAGAACCCCACACTCCCAATGCAGGGGCTCAGGATTTGACCCCGGGTCAGGGAACTAGATCCCACATAACTCAACCAAGAGCTTGAAGACGAAAAGAGCCATGTGTGCCGCAGGTAACAGATTCAGTGCAGAGAAACAAATACAAATTTCTAATTGCTCCCTTTAAAAAAAATACAAGTGATTGAAACACAATGATTAAAAACAAAAACCCACAAGTCACAGTTTAAAAAAACAGAAAGCCCACACCTCACTGAAAGTCACTAAAATACTAACTCCTTATTCTAAAACAGCCCTCAAAAGAGAAAATTTAGTCAGCCCTCTGTGCCCAAGGATCCAAAACACCACAGATAGAAAATAAAGCTCCAAAAAGCAAAACTTGAATTTGCCCCTATTTACATTGTTTTTACAACTATTTATATAGCATTTACATTGCACCAAGTATTGTAAGTAACAGAGATGACTCAGATGATACAGGAGGATGTGTGTAGGTTAAATGCAAAAACTACAGCATTTTAAATAAGGGACTAGATCATCAGAGGATTTTGGTAACCCCTGCGATGTAGGGTCCTGGAACCAATGTCCCTTGGACACTAAGAGACTACTGTATCTATCCTGGCATTAAAAAAAAAAACAACAATGTATTTACTTACTTGGGGCTGTGCTGGGTCTTCACTGCTGTGCACAGCCTTTTTCTAGTTGGGGCAAATGGGGCTACTCTTTGTTGTCACGCACGGGGTTTCCCTGTGGTGGATTCTCTTTTGTGGAGCACAGGCTCTGAGATGCAGGGGTTTGGTTGCCCTGTGCGTGAGGGATCTTCCCAGAGTCCCAGTCCAGAGACTGAACCTGTGTCCTCTACAGAGGCCGGCAGATTCTTAACTACTGGACCACCAGGGAAGTCCCTATCCTGCCTTTTAAGTGCATAAAATAAAATGCACAGGATTACAAAGGAGATAAAATTGAAAGTATTAAAAATAAACAAATTTGTGATAATATTGGTGCTTCTTTATTAGTACATCAAACAACAAACCCTAGTCACAAGTGTAATTTCAACATAGCAATGAGCAGACAATAATGTAAGGTGTCTAAATGAAAGTAGTAAGATATGAAAATAGCTCTGGTTTCTACTGGTGACAAACACAGATATCACTAGTACTACTTCAGCTTGCCTCATGTTTGTAACTGTAGTGGGTAAGTTTCATTTAAAGGTCATTAAAAATACTTTTCCCACCCAAGCGTTTTACTCTGAATTCTACCACTACTTCCAGGCTACAGACCAATCGATTCCCTAGGAATGGGGACACCAGTCTCAAACCAAGAACCCCTCTGTTAGAACCCAATCCAGGAACTACCCTGGTGGTCCAGTGGCTAAGACTCTGTGTTCCTAATGCAGGGGACCTGAGTTCAATCCCTGGTCGGGGAACTAGATCCCACATGCCACAGCTAAAGATCCCATGTGCCACGATTAAGACCCAGTGCAGCCAAAAAAAAAAAAAAAAAAACCCAATCCAAGTAATAAATTCTATCTATGTATGATTCATCTTCAGTTTTGTACAGATCACAATTCTGGGCTTTCCTCCGTTCTTCACATCAGTCCTCTCCATTCTAATGCTCATCTCTAGCCATTCCAACAGTCATTTATTGGGCACTATTCTGTATCAAGTACTGTTCTATATATAAGGAAATTAAGTCCCAAGCATACCACTTCAAATACACTCCTGGTAACTTCTAAACTGATAGTTCCATTCGCAACTATTTTTCTTCCATTGCATTCACCTACCAAAACTCCAATGGAATGATCCAACTGTCCACTTTCTTTTTCTGTGGCTGTGCTTCTGAACTGAAAGAAAGAAAACTTGCCATTTCGATTTAAATTAAACCCATCCTGGCAAATCTTTCTATGTTTCCCTGGTCACAGCTCTTACACAGAGCAGCTGCTTCAAAACTACATTCCCCTCAAATCTCAAAATGTGAAAGAATGTGAAGTGGCTCAGTCGTGTCCGACTCTTTACAATGCCATGGACTGTAGCCTGCCAGGCTTCTCCATCCATGGGATTTTCCAGACCAGAGCACTGGACTGGGTTGCCATTTCCCTCAAATCTCAGCCCAGCTCATTTTCAGCAGATAACACCATAGGAAGTAAATACCATCAGACAGGAACAACCCCAACTTCCAGCAATGAACCATAATCAACGAACTCAACTTCATAGTCCACACTCCTTTTTTCTAGTTATGATAGGAAAACTGCCTAAGGCTAACCCTTCTACCCATTCTCTTCCACCTCAAGAACTATATTTGCTCACAACTCCTGCCCTCCTAAAACAGCTTAAAGCTCTCCCTTATGTGGCAGCACCTTCCTAAGTGACATTCAAATGTCCTCAGGTTTGTCCATCAAGAGAGACAGTCAAGCACCAAAATGGCCCTATCTTCTTCCCATTCACCCCAAACTCCTTGATAGTGGGGGAAAAAAAAAAATCCCTACACTTCCCAACCCACATAATCAGATACAGTTCTCTTGAGTATCAGCCCACAAAAGCTAATGTTGACACTCCCTCCTTCTCCCCTGATTTCCACTCTCCTGTTTTCCTCTGCAGCTCCTGTTCAGGCTTTCAAAGGTTACTCTTCTACCTATCTCTTAAGTGTACTGTCTTGCTAAGTGGTCTTTTCATATGTGATTTACACACTCTCCTTGAGACATGAGGGGAAAGTCCCTACCTCTTCCCTTCCATCCATCACCCACACCCTCACAGGTAACTTGTATTAACATCTGGAACATATCCTCCCCAAATCCTTTATTCTTCCAACGTGCAGACAGTTGTAGTTTAAAACTGGGCTAAGCATCTGCAATGCACCATGCTGCTGCTTGGAGAAGGCAATGGCACCCCACTCCAGTACTCTTACCTGGAAAATCCCATGGACAGAGGAGCCTGGTAGGCTGCAGTCCATGGGGTTGCAAAGAGTCAGACACGACTGAGCGACTTCTTTTACTTTTCACTTTCCTGCACTGGAGAAGGAAATGGCAACCCACTCCAGTGTTCTTGCCTGGAGAATCCCAGGGATAGCAGAGCCTGGTAGGCTGCCATCTCTGGGGTCTCACAGGGTCGGACACGACTGAAGCGACTTAGCAGCAGTAGCAGCATGCTGCTGCTGCTATTTAGTCACTCAGTCGTGTTCAACTCTGTGACACCATAGACTTTGGTCCACCAGGCTCCTCTCCGCCAGGCTCCTCTGTCCATGGGACTCTCCAGGCAAGAACACTGGAATGGGTTACCATTTCCTACTTCAGGGGACCTTCTCCACCCAGGGATCGAACCCAGGTCTCCTGCATTGCAGACAGATTCTTTACAGGTTGAGCCAACAGGAAAGCCCAATGTGCACCATGTCTAGTCCTTACAAGACCAAATTATGTAGGATTTATTCCTCCATTTTCATAAGACAATGAAACTGAGGCTCAAGAGAATTAAGGGACTTGCCAGTTACTGAGTGGCAAAGTTGGAACTGAAACTGTTCTCCTAGCTCCATCATTCTGTCTTGTCTTCCAAGTCCTGTCTGTCTAATGTGTAATCTACAACTGTTTGCTTTCAGCTTCCATGAAAATGAGATGTTGAAGTACTCACTTTTCTTTCCATGGGTGCCATCATTTATTTCACTTCAGAGAACACAAAGTGTAAGCAGAAACTGACCTTCTCTCAAGAAAATGAATTTTGTAAAGGATTTGTGGCAAAAATGTACATACTTTTGACTAGCAAAGGTGTTTTTCTTTTTTGGCCATGCCATGCAGCTTGTGAGATTTTAGTTCTCTGACTAGACTGAACCTGGGCCCTCAGCCGTAAGAGTGTGGACTGCTAACCGATGGACTGCCAGGAAATTCCCTAGCAACGTTTTAAAAAGTATATTTAACAGCATCTTATTAATAAGATTTAACCATAATTCCATAATCTCTCCTAGGAAACATGAAGGTTTTGGATAGTAAACAGTTTTGCAAAGCTGTTTTCATATATGTAAATTATCACTTTGTCTTACAATGACTGAATAAAGCATTATTTTACATTGAAAAACCTGAAGTTTAGGTAAATTAAGAAGTATAATCTGGTTATCAGCAGTTAAACCTCAAGCTACAGTGCTCTGGCTAGATACTGTTCTTTGACCACCATGTTACACTGTCAGTATTTTAAGTTGAGGACATTTTGGAAAGCATATAGAATAAAAGCATTTAAGTTTTCTATCAAGTCACCATAACACTACATATTAGATGCTGGCCTCTGCACAATTCTATTTCCTTAAAATAAGAAAAATACAATTTAATTAAATAAACACCTATTGAGTACCACATGCTAAGCAGAGGTAATAGAGATGACCAAGATATTTATAAGGCACAAAATGAAAAAAAAAATCATAATTCAATATGATAAATACTGTAATACTGATATGAATAAAATGAAAGCCTAACTCATGTGACAGTATTTGGAAACAAAGCCTCTGGGAGATAATTAGGTTGAGAAGAGGTCATGGGGGTGGGGCCCCGTGATGAGATTAGTGCTCTTAGGAGAAGACAGTAGAGATTTTGCTGTCTCTCTCTGTTTTGAAATACAGCGAGAGGAACCTCACCAGAACCCAATCACACAAGCATCCAACCTTTCGGATGGTGAGAAAAGGAATTTTTATTGTTTAAACCAACTCTGTGGTATTTTGTAATGGCAGCCCCAGCAGACTATCACACATGCATATATACCTACAACATTCTAGACACCCTGCTAGGTGTACACAATGAAAGAAAAAAGGGATATGAGCACAATGAATGGTGCCCTGGAAATTAGGTAAAGAGCTTTGGCTGGGCATCAAGAGATGGGTAAGAAATGGCTGCCAAGTAAAGAAAAGTAGGAGATACTATACAGAAGAATCTGCTATAAACACAAAGGCCTAAAAAAGTAATAATGTGATTTCCAGGCTACTAGAGAGAAAAATAATTAAAGAATGAAGGGCCACAGCATGACCATACTTATAATACACCCCTATTAAATATGGTACATCAAATAATATGTTCTATCATGCAGTCACAGCAAATAATAGGGCATCTTATTTCTCATTGGAAAAATCCTTATTTACTAACATGGGAAGGTGGTCACTGTGCATTATTAAGAAAACAGGGGTTAAAAAAGAGAAAGAAAAGGGGTTACAATCCAGTACTGGAAGGTTTTTTCTTTTGTTTGTTTTTTTAAGTTTTAAATAAACATAGGCAAACTCATTGAAAATAGGACTGGAAAAATAATGTAACACCAAAATATTACTGCCCAACTTCCACTACTTGTCTCCTTGTCTCTGAGCGATCCTTTGTCCACACAGAACTTTTTTTTTAATTGATAACATAAACAGTGGGTATGAAAGTATTAGTTGCTCAGTCATCTCTGTCCATGGGATTTCCCAGGCAATAATAGTGGAGTGGGTTGCCATTTCCTTCTCCAGGGAATCTTCCCGAACCCAGGGATCAAACCTGAGTGCCCCACATTGCAGGCAGACTCTTTACTGTCTGAACCACCAAGGAAGCCCCAAAAGTTCTGTGTCTGTCCTTTCCCCACACAGAATTTTTTTTATTGATAACACAAATACTGGGTATACCACTCTCCAATACCTTCAGTGGCTTCCCAACCACACTCAGTGTAATACACCAAGTCCTTAACCTGATTTGATTTGTAAGGCCTCTATGTTGCAGCACTCTATCACCATCTTAGGTCTCTCTCCCCATCACTCCACTCCTGCCTTCAACCACCTTTCAGTTCCTCAAACCAAACCAAGCTCTTCAACACCTCACGACCTTGAAACATACTAGTCTGTCTTCACTGGATTTGGCAGCTATTCATTGAGTCTCATGTCATGTTCTTAGAAAGTTCTTCCCTATGCTGTCCCCTCAACATCCATTCCCATAGTTTTTTTTCACAGTAACTATCATTGTTTAATTTACACACACGTTTATTTACACACATATGTATATACCTATCTATATATCTATCTTCTTTAGTACAATACCTTCTGTATAGTAGACATTCCACAAATGTTTGTTGAAGGAATAAAAGTTGAATTATGGATTTTATTTTTCTTTTTTGTAATCTATATTTTCTCAATCTTTTTCAACAATGAGCACAGACTTATAAAAGAACCAATCATCTTTTCTCTAAGCTTTAATGGTAATTAAATTCAAATAATTCTTCCTTAATAATTGTCTTTCTGATCTGTCTCATTCCCTCTTCATCTAAGACCCAGGCAACAAATTTCACAAATTCTAATAACTTCAAGCCTATTACAAATCTTCCTGCCTCCAACTTTTCCTCTACCAATTCTTTCCTCACTTAAATGTCTTTCTAAAAATCCAGTTTACATCATTACTGCTATCTTTACAAGCAACAACTGTCTCCACTATCATCTCCACCATCTGTTTAAAGGCTTCAAGGTACAGAGTTTCTTCATTTTCCCTATTCCACACATAATCTCCCTCATATCTTACCTTTTATTATTAGACAACACAGACTTTATTCTTCAGCTTTAAAATAACATTTCTAGAAGGATAACTTTCCCATTTATTTATTTTTTATTTATTTATTTATTTATTTATTTAAATTGGGGGCTAATTATATCCCACCCAGGAGATCAGTCCTGGGTGTTCATTGGAAGGACTGATGCTAAAGCTGAAACTCCAGTACTTTGGCCACCTCATGCGAAAAGTTGACTCACTGTAAAAGACTCTGATGCTAGGAGGGATTGGGGGCAAGAGAAGGGGATGACCCAGGATGAGATGGCTGGATGGCATCACCAATTCGATAGACATGAGTTTGGGTAGACTCCAGGAGTTGGTGATGGACAGGGCGGCCTGGCGTGCCACAGTCCACGGGGTCACAAAGAGTCAGACACGACTGACACGATTTAGATTTTTAAATATAAATGTATTTATTTTAATTGGGGGCTAATTACTTTACAATATTGTAGTGGTTGTGCCATACACTGACATGAAACAGCCATGGGTGCACATGTCCCCCATCCTGAACCTCCTTCCCACCTCCTTCCCCATCCCTTCCTCAGGGTCATCCCAGTGCACCAGCCCTGAACACCCTGTCTCATGCATTGAACCTGGACTGGCGATCCGTTTCACATATGATAATATACGTTTCAATGCTATTCTCTCAAATCCTCGCCTTCTCCCACAGAGTCCAAAAGTCTATTCTTTACACCTGTGTCTCTTTTGCTGTCTCATATAGGGTCATCGTTACCATCTTTCTAAATTCCATACATATGCATTAATATGCTATATTGTGTTTTTCTTTCTGACTTACTTCACTCTGTATAATAGGCTCCAGCTTCATCCACCTCATTAGAACTGACTCAAATGCATTCTTTTTAATAGCTGAGTAATATCCCATTTATTTACTTTCACATATATATCCTGTCATAACATTCTGTCTAGAATGCTGGTTTCCTATGAAATCACATGCCACATCTCATTTAAAATTCTGCTCAAAACTTATCTTCCTAAAATGCTCCCTTCCATCTCCAACACTCCTCTTTGGTGACACACCCAATTCGGGTCTTCTTCACTTACCCCAGGCCCGACAACACTGAGGACTGCTTCCCATTCCACCAGTGACAACAGAGTTACTTTTCCTTTCCTCAATAAATTGAGACAAGAACCCAACATGACGAATTCCTCTCTTCAAAAGAATGCCCCTTTCTTACCAGCCATTGAGATGATTTTTAAAGAAATCATCATAGGAGGAATAGACAAAGGCTGCCACTGTTCCACAGATGAGGCAAAGGCATCCTCCAAAATGTGAGTGAAGCAATCTGGAGGTAAGAGAAAAGCCACTCCCCCACCAAACAATTAAAGAAACTATATTAAAAAACACAAATCCTGTGACAGCCTAAAGAGGTGGGATGGGGTAGGAGCTACAACTTGCAGCATACTAGGCTTCCTTGTCCTTCACTATCTCCTGGAGCTTGCTCAAACTCATGTCCATTTAGTCGATGATGCCATCCAACCATCTCATCCTCTATCAGCCCCCTCCTCTTCCGTGCTCAACCTTTCCCAGCATCAGGGTCTTTTCCAAGTCGGCTCATGTGTATACCTATGGCTGATTCATGCTGATGTATGACAGAAACCAACACAGTATTGTAAAGCAATTATCTTCCAATGAAAAATAAATTTAAAAATAAAACCAAACCACCAATCCTAGGCCTCCAACACCAATTCTACTGAAGGCAGAGTTTCTAATAACAAAGTTTATAATCAGAAACCACCCACAAAGGCATGGGTAAAGTAACTATATGACAAAGCTTGAAATGCCAGTGTGTGGTTGTTACCGGAAGAGACTGATGGATGCAGGATAAAGAAACAAGAGTTAAAAGAGCAAGAGCCCCAAAGAAGCAGAGGTCATACAGGGGTGAGAGAAGGGATCAGCCACTTCACTTGTCACTAGAGTCATATTATCATTTTAGAGGTTTGGAGGCTTCTGATGCCTCTGAAGAGTCAGCCATTTCTTATGAGAATTGTTCAAGAAAGACTCTGGACTTGGCCTGAAAGTAAGAAACGGTACTTCAGGTGTCCAGATTTTCCAGCACAGCATGCCAGAGATTATCAAAAAATAAACCAGATTGTAGGTTCAGGACAAACACATAGATAAGCAAGCACAGATAAGTAATCGCACTTGATGGAAAGGCTCACTTAAGCCCAGCAAAGCACAAAAAGGTTAAGAAATAATAAAAACGGTGTAAGTATTAAGTACTTGTCAAGATCACTATAACTCTTAATTCACTTCTCAAGGCGAGACAATTACCCATTTGCATTTGTTCAACACCTTGCAGTTTTTAAAAGCACTTGCACTGGAGCCCTACAATTCACAAGGTACGGGACAGCCCAAAAAGGTAGGCTCACTGTGCTCAGGGGTTAAAACTGAGGTCTAAGAATTCCAAGCAGTTACCTTAACCCTTCTAACTAGTCAAGAGCAGGGCTAGAAGTCAAGAAATATGGCAATCTTCTGATTCCTGATCCAAGGAATCCACTATTGCCCTTAACACATATTTCTATTTAAGTTAATAACTTATTTTATTGGAACCACTTGCAAATCTGTCTTCTATATAGGCTGGATGCTCCTTGAGGTAAGAGAATTTTCCTTGGAACTTCACCACCAGCAAAGACACTGGCACATAGATATTCAATAGTTTGACTGAACTAAATCTGTTTCCATTATAACAGTGTACAGACAAAAAAAATTAAATGAGCAGCTCAATTCAGTGACTGAACTGAAATTTAAGCTAAATTCTTAAAATGCTATTTCTGAGCTTATTTTGTTAACATGGTATAAAACTGTTGAACAGTTGCATTTAAAAAACCAGAACTAGAAAATGAAACCAGAGTAAAAATTACCGTCGGCAATTTAAATGCAGTTCTTTAATTCCAGTTTCTCCAAAGGGCAGAGGGTAGAGAGTGGCGAACAAAGACTTTACCTACAAATTATCAACCAACAAGGATAATTTTGTTCTTAAAATTTAACTTACAACTCCCTGCAGTTCAATATACTAAAATTATTCCTCCTACTACCAAACTACTAGTCAAATTCTATTACAATAAAAATTCCTATCAGAGAAAAAGATCGAAACCTCAGCTAAGCACGAACTCAGTATTTTCAATATTAATTTATTTCAGTATTTCTCAACTTCTTTTTCCCATTTCTGCTCCCTAAAGGAGCTTTCTCCAAAACTTTCCTCTAACCACATCCTCTCCCATAAAATTTTGGTAAGATGGCACACTGTATGTACTCAGTCACGTCCAACTCTTTCAGGCCCCACAGACCGTAGACAGGGTCCTCTGTCCGCGGAATTTTCCAGGCAAGATTACTAGAGTAGGTTACCATTTCCTTCTCCAGGGAATCTTCCGGACACAGGGATCAAATCCACATCTCTTGAGTCTCCTGCACTGGCAGGCGGATTCTTTACCACTAGCACCACCTGATCGGTTTATATGTGTATGTGTATCTAGGCTTTATACATAAAAGGAGTAAGAATTTTTCATCACCATACCCAGAACCAATTTTCTCTCCCTTAGGGTGACATGACCCTCAATGAAAATACATGCTTTACTAAGTATAGGAAATATTTACTGTGTGGAGCTATATGCCAGGCTGAGATATTCACCATGGAAAAATTCTATGACAGCAACACAATTTTGTTTTTTAGTTTACTCTAAGAGTTTTGACCCAGAGAACTGAAATGAAAAGGGCTTGAAGACAGAGACCTTCTTCCTAATATTTGCACCTCATCAAAGGCTTAGCTCAATAAACATCTGATGAACACATGGAAGGTATTAGAACTCTCTATGTGCTAGTTACACAATTTGCAAATGTCATCTAGTAAGATGACCAAGCTACAGAAATGCTGGCTTCCTATTTGAAACTGAAAATCCCACTGACCACAACCCTGAAACCTGAAATATTCTGTAGTCAATTTTCAAGAGGAAAAAAAGAAGACAAAACACAGCCAAAACAAAAAACTTAAACTAAAAGAAACAGTTTCTCTATTTGATAATTTTTAAGCTTCTGGTTCACTAAATGTTTTCAGTACCTCACAAAAGCTATGTTCCCTTTCTCTAGAAAAATATACACACACAATACATACAACTACAGAATGTTCACAGAATTTCTAAACTCCATCCTTTGACTCCAATTTAAGAACTTCTCTATTAAAAAAATATGTAAATCATAATACAATTTATTGTTTAAATAAAAATAAAGGTGTGTTTTTTTTCATTTAAAATTTAACTTTTTCAGCTTAAGACTATATTTACGTGAAGTATTCTTTCTGGCAATAATGTACTTTAATATTAATTGTATTCTTGCAGATCAGAGATTTACCAAACAACTAGTAAGAAAAGATAATATGAATAAAATAATGCCCTACTACCTATATATATATCTTCAATATCTAATTTAAAACCTCAAGATTCACTAGATTATAATACTGTACAATACTACTGAAACAGGTTGCAGTCTTTCAAGCTTTGATCAAAGAAACCTAAAGCCATGGCATCAATTTCAAAATGAAGTTGGGTTCTCTCCTTTGTTACTTGTCACGACTCTTATTAAATGGAAGAAACGGGGAGGACAAGCCATCTCTTTGAGCGGCTTCAAAAGCACACTCCCATGAAAATAAAACCCCCTAAACAAAGACTACAGCAACTCTGAGTGATACAATTTACTCTGATTAATAGAAAAATTATGCCGATACAAAGCAGAAAGTTTGCTTGGACATAAAGCAGTGTTGGGCCAAGTTTAACAAAACATAACTGGACAAGTTCAATGCATTTTACAATCTTTTGAGATTTACATGTGAGCGGACAATGACTGTAATAGGTTATCTCTTTAAATGTCAAAAAGTATGCCTAAATATTTGATCAAAGTAACTTCAAGGTGTAATTCTAAAAAATAATTGCAAACAGGAATGCTCAGATGGTTTAAAATGAATAAATATCAAATGTCAGTATGACATATAAAATGAATCAGTGAATATTTTGGCCACACTGTGAGAGAACCCTGAAGAAAAGTAATTTCACTAATATAAAATCTTATTTAAAAGATACAATCAAGTGGTTCAATGAACTCCAAAAACTAATTTTATAACTAATATTTCATACATGTGTACTCTTAAATGCACCTGAAAAAAAAATGATCCCTCAAATCATTCAAAAATATGAACGGCACATTACTTTTATTAAAGGAATAACAAAATTCTAAAACCTAGAAGTCTTTATTATACTTTACTAAAATCAACACATCTTTTAATACCGAGTATTGAATGAATTTCTCATTAACAGATTTGATATGCAGATATGTGTATTACTGCATGTACAGAAAGAAGAATTTTTTTTAAGTTATCCATCATAATAAGTACTGTACTTCAGAGTAGAAACCTTGGGAAACTCCAAAAATGGAACACTTTAGATCATTCTTTAGAGCTAATTTAAAAGTCACACGAAAGTCAGTTCTATCATTTTAGTTAAACTTAACTTTACCCTAAGTGTGTATTATCCAGTTCAAGCATCTACTTATTTTTCAAGATACAGAGTTAAATTAGCACATTAAAGTTCTTACCTGCAAGTATTCAAAACATCAAAAACTGACTCTGGCAATCTTTAATAAGGGACTTGACTGGAAGGTTCTTAAAGCTTACAAAATTGAAAGATGCCTGGGAAATCGGGATGGAAAAGACAAGCACCACAGCGCTAGGGAGAAGGAATCTAAAACCACCAAGTCAGAGAACAATATGAGCCACGCACTGACGCTCCACCGCTGCTGCTAAGTCGCTTCCGCCGTGCCCGCCTCTGTGCGCCCCATAGACGGCAGCCCATCAGGCTCCCCCGTCCCTGGGAATCTCCAGGCAGGAACACTGGAGTGGGCTGCCATTCCTTCTCCAGTGCATCAACTGACAGGTCCTCAAAAATCCCCATAACCTCTGGTTCTGCTCTCAAGATCCAAAGTCCAGGGAGAAAACCTCCGGTTGGACAAGTCTAGGTCAGACTACACTACAAAAGGGAAGGGATGCAGGCTTCAATAGGGCATCCTGGGGATGTGTACAATGGGAAATACCCTACAGGCAAAATAAAACCTTAAGAGACCACGTGAAGGGTAAAACAAGAAATGTTCACAACGGTCATCAAAACTACAGGAGAGCTCTGTGTCTCCATTTTAGAGAGCTCTGAGGCTCAGAGCATTTGAATAACATGCAAAGCTAAGGATATACCTCAGATCAAGACTACACCACATCTTTCCACTCTGCTATTCCACATTCCACTCTAAATTATACCTGGTCACTTAACATAATCAAATCCAACTTTAAAGCACTAAGATGTTCCATGAATGAAGATATTTAAAAAGTATATGACACCAGTCATTTCACTTAATTCTCAATGAGGCATTCAGAAAACAGACTAAAGGAGGCATCTATGGAAAAATCAAATAGTTGGGACGGGGACACACCTAGCTTGTTTGCTGTCTCTTCCTCTTAAACACAGGAGAGATGGCAGAAATCCTGCTGATTATTTGGAAGTTGAATTCAAGTTTAAACCTATCTGCCATCTTGTTGTGGGCTCCTCATTATTCACTTCAATACCTATGTTCTCTGCCTACTTTAAGCATCGAACCCCCAGAGGGGCCCAGGCATCTGTGTTTTAGTAAGACAGAAAGAAAAATCATTGGTGAAAAAAATCTGAAATGAAATTCACAATAACTTTAGAGTTATCCCTAATAGGTAATCTGAAGCCAGACCATCTGCTCACTGGCAGGCAAGCTGAGCCTTCTGTTCAGTAAACAGGCGAGGAGGAGAATACTAGATTCAGGATATGAGTTAAACAATTTTTAATATTGTAGATTGTAAATGTGCTAAAAGTTAAATTGATAATAAAATGAGAATGAACAAATGACAACCTCAAACAAGCAAGTCACAAACTTGCTTTACAAAAGATACAGATGAAAGTACAAAAAAGGGGGAAACTCTATGCTGAGTTCTCAAGTCAAGCAAGTGGTGGCCCTTGAGGACCAGGCAGTGACTGGAAAGGAAATCAAGTGGGGCTTCTGGAGAGCTGCTCAGGTTGTTTCTTGATTAAGGTGTTGGTTCAACAGGTGTGTTCAGTTTGCGAAAATTCTTCACACTCACATGCACTTTTCTGTAGGTTTATTATTCAACAAAAAGTATGTTTCACAAGCCATTAGTCTCAGCATTATTAAAAAAATTAAAATCAACCTAATTTTACCTCTCACAATTTCTTTAAAATTTTCCTTGTTTTGATTTCAAGTAAGGTTAGCTCTAGGGCTTCCCTGGTGCCTCAGATGGTAAAGAATCTGCCTGCAATGCGGAAGACCCAAGTTTGATTACTGGGTTGGGAAGATCCCCTGGAGAAGGGAATGGCTACTCACTCCAGTATTTTTGCCCGGAGAATCCTGGACAGAGGTTACAGTCCATGGGGTCACAATGAGTTGGAAAGGACTGAACAACTATTATCTATCAAAGGTTAGTTCACAAATATATAAAGTGTATCCATTATTAATGACAAACATAACATTTGAATTTAGCTTTTGAGTATCTTAAAAGTACTCAGGTAAGTCAAGGCTATGGTTTTTCCTGTGGTCATGTATGGATGTGAGAGTTGGACTGTGAAGAAGGCTAAGCACGAAGAATTGATGCTTTTGAGCTGTGGTGTTGGAGAAGACTCTTGAGAGTCCCTTGGACTGCAAGGAGATCCAACTAATCCATTCTGAAGGAGATCAGCCCTGGATTTCTTTGGAAGGAATGATGCTAAAGCTGAAACTCCAGTACTTTGACAACTTTATGCAAAGAGGTGACTCACTGGAAAAGACTCTGATGCTGGGAGGGATTGGGGGCAGGAGGAGAAGGGGCTGACAGAGGATGAGATGGCTGGATGGCATCACTGACTCAATGGACATGAGTCTGAGTGGACTCCGGGAGTTGGTGATGGACAGGGAGGCCTGGCGTGCTGTGATTCATGGGGTTGCAGAGAGTCGGACACGACTGAGCGACTGAACTGAAAGATGGACATTACGTTAAAATAATAAAGTTAAAGCAGTGAGCTCTATATTACAGCTAAAATTTGAAATTTGTTAATATTAAATTTAATAAATTAAAACCTAGTATTAATAAGCATAAGTGCTTAGAGCCTACGTGAGAGTAACTCCTGTGCCTAAAAAGAATGGTACAAGCAGAAGACAGGAGAGGGGAAGGAGAAGAAGGGAGGGGGTAAGGAGAAGAAGGGAGGGGGGATCTCCTAAAGGACAAAGATACAAATGCATAAGTTGCCAGAGCTAGGGGGAAACACAGTTAATACCCAAAACCTAACTCTAAAGCAATGCAAAGTCCCAACCCCGCCCACCACCACAATTCCACGAACTTGCCTGCTAAAGGGAAAAAAGTTTCCTTGCCTCTGTGGTTGTTGAAATGATCAGAATTAGCATCTGGACCTTGGCCATGACATGGCAGCGTATAGTGACTCCTGACACAAACACAACATTTGGCCTCAATTACCTGTCACCAAAGAACTTCAAATTTTCTAGATTTTGTAAGCACTATTAAGTTGCAACAAATAAATTCTTTAGATTATCTTCATGAAAACCAATCAAGGGAAAACAGCATGTTAACATGCTTCAGCTCAAATATCACTCAGTAGTGTTGGACTCCTAGGCCTTCGTGTACTGTAACCCGCCAGGCTTCTCTGTCCATGGAATTCCCCAGACAAGAATACTGGAGTGGGCTGCCATATTCAGAGTAACACATACTTAAAAAAACAAAAAGGTACTTTCTTACTCTAATTTCTCATTTACAGTGACTCAGAAGTCCAAAAGCTAGTTTTGGTTTAGCTGTTAAGTTTTAGTTTTACACAAAGAATATATCCACATAGAAAAGTCTCAAAACTTACAAACTAGATATTCACTGAGGAATATGGATGAGACTTGTTTTCTTCATTTTGCTTTTTAGTATTTTTTACAATGTTACTTTTGTCCCAGAGGAAAAAGATAAAATGTTACTTTTGTCCCAGAGGAAAAAGATAAAGCATTTATTACCAAGATTCTAAACTTTGAAGCTGAAAAAACCTTTTGTAAGAATACTTTCTAAAATCACACGTCTAGGACACTATACCTCTAGTTTGTTTTTCCAAAGAGAAAAAGTAAATTTCATATACAGCCTGGTTGCATCATAACTCAAGAACTAAAAGAGATATTGAGTCCCTTAAGTGGCCAGAGGAACATCAAGTGATCATCAGAAAGACCTGAGCAAACTGGAAATCTAGATAACACAAATACTCCAGACATTTCCATCAAGATAAACTTTAACTCATTAGATTACTAAACACCAGGAGTCCACAAACAATCCATATAAAACTCACCTAAATCTGATAAGTTTTGAAGAAAGATGACGAAGGTGTCTCAACATGATTTTTTTTTTTTTTTGCCCATCTCTGAATTGGGAAAACTACTGGAAAACAAAAAAACTTAGATATTTTTGTATCTGACTCTCAAAATGTGCTGTCTGTAGTGTCCATATATAACAAGCTTCTGGGACCCTTCGCTATAAATGATTTATACAATATCCACTCGTCTGACCCTCGGCAGGTCTCTAAAAATAATCAGCTTTGCAGATACACACATGATAAAGCAAATACAGCAAAATGTTAATTACAGAACCTAGGTGAGTATGTAGGTGTCCACCGTAGCATTTTTCCCAACTCCTCTATGTGTGAATATTTTCACAAGGTACAAGCGTGAAAATAATTGTTTCAAAGTGAGAACACACATACCTATCGAAACGCTGAGGCCTCTCAAGTCACAAACCTAGCATTTCAAGCACCCCCAAGAACTCCCTCCTTTGAGACTGCAAGACTTTCTTTTGAGAACAGTAAAATGAGGAAATGATAAAATTATAAAAACAATCTCTCACCCAAAGCATGTTTACCTAGAAAGTCAATTTGCAGGAGGTTTCATGAGAATTTTCTTGGACTTTAACAGTAAAAATAAAACTTTTGCTTCCATTACCATTTCACGGAGATTTTTCAAAATTTCCAAACAATACACCTTAAGTCGCTGTTCTTTTTTGTTAGTCCCCAGAAAGCAGATCAGTGGACCCCTCCCAGGTCCTAAAACCTGCAGAACCTATGGGTTCAGGGCGCTGGTTGTTCCAGTTGTTTCACGCTAACATGCACTCCGCGGGAATTGTACCCTGAGGTTTACCCGAGTGAAACAGGCGGGGGGAAAAGCGAGAACGCAACAGACCCGCCGTGGAGTCAAAATGAAAGGAGTGATTGAGAAACCAGAAAGGGAAATCCAAACAATCAGTGCGAGAGGGTGAGCTGGGCAATCCCGCGCGCGGAGCTCGGGAGCTCGGAGAGCAGACGCGCGGAGCCAGTAGCCGGGCTCCCGCGTGGCGCCCGGACCCTGCACCGGCCGCCCCCGCCCTGTCCGCCGCGCCCGCACCTCTCGGTCCTTGAGGCCCAGCAGGAGCACTTCCTCCATCAGGGTCAGCCGCGTTTCCTTGGAGTCGCCCTTGTCGTCGTCGTCCTGCTCGTCGCGACGGCTCTGCGCGTCGTCCTCGTCGTTGCCGCCGCCGCCGCCCGCCGCCCGCTCCTTGTCGGCGGCGTTGCGCGAGGCCTCGGTACGCCGCTGCACCAGCCCGGAGCTGCGCTGGGTCAGCGAGGTCATGGCTCCGCCGCGCCGGGCCGAGAGGGACGCAGGACCTGCCGGGTCTCCCTCTTCCTCCCTTCGCGGCCCCCGACCCGCGCTTCCGTGTTAGGACCGGGCACTGGGGAGACGTCCGTCGGCAGCGGGGCCGGATGCAGTCATGAGGAGACGGGCGGAGGGGGAGCGGGTGGGCCCTGCGTCGATGGGGCGGACGAGGGGCTCTATCCTTTCTGTGGCCGCGGCGTGAGGCAGCTGCAGCAAGACGGAGGCGGTAAAGGAGGAAGCGGCTGAAGAAGAAGCGGCGGCGGCGGCGGCGCCTTTCCAATATGGCGGCGCCGGCTGACGTCACTGGAGGATGTGGCACGGACGGCGCGGGGCGGGCCCGGAGGGCGCCGGAAGCGGCGGGCGGGACCCAGGGGCCGGGGAGTGGGCGGGGGCGAGGGTCTGCGGTTTAGGAACCCCCTTCCCCGGCCCCTGGGACTTCCCCGGCCCTCGCCGTTTCCTTGGAGCCCCCTCATCGCCCGGCCCGCGCCTCCCTTCCCGTGACGTGTCCTTCCTCCGCCCGCCTTCCCCTGTGTCCCCTAAGGAGCCGGGGCTGAAAGTAGACATTGGAAAGGCCTCAACGAATCGGGGCAGCCTTGGCCTCGCGAGGGCGAACCCTGATCCGTCTGGAGCTGCGCCCACAGCACTGTCCTCGGAGTAGGCCTCGGGCGAGGCTGGGCTTGGAGTCCGGTGTCCCGGTGAAACACTGGAAGGACTTTGCTCACTACCGATGGAACGTGGAGAGAACGCGCTCTCTGCCCACATTCCCAGACCCTTCAGAAGGAGCAGCTGCGTTTAAATAGCCTGAAAACGGACTTTTAGTTTTTCTGGGTGTATTACGGTACGAAGAGAGAGGTTAGAATAAATTGAATAGTTTGGTTTGTAAAACTTTGTCCCTCCTGCCGATCCGGGCGCAGTGAGTACAGTTAGCACTGCACAGGTCAGTACAGTCAACCTTAACGAGCTTTTTATAGAGACAGTAAACCTGTTGCGTTTCACGCCACGTCTTTGTACACATTAAATCTTTCAATTTAATTACGAGGTTAAATCCTCTTGGCGTGCTTGACTGTGCACGTTCTGTTAAAGAATAGATGTCAAACCTGAGGGGAGGGCGTTGGAAGGTCAGAAGAGTGGAATTTACACATAAAACATTATCCAGAAATGGCATTGTATGCCATCCGATATTATTTAAACTCAGGAGTGACCACAGGCTGTGGCTTCAGAATGATTTAGATAGGAGGAATGTAACTGGACTGAAGCTGTAATAAGACATAAACGCCCACGGTAAAACCGCAGCATGGAACATTTTGGCTACAGTTATTTCCCTTCCACAAACCCATTATCCAGAACTCATGCTGGCCTTCACCACCACCACCACCCCATGCCTCGGAAAATGGGAAGCTAAATCTGGGGTGGGGAGAAGAGGGCAGGATGAGCACAATGTTCGCTTCCTTTTTCCTATCTTTTTGGGCAAAGGTCGATTTCAGTTCAACCAATTTCTTTCATTGGCATCCTATTCAACTTTTTTTCCCTCTTCTCCACCCCCGCCCCCAGTTCTTTCACAAATAGTTTAAAATGTTGCTTTTTAAAAGAAATATAATTAGTTGATTAATATAGTCAAATCCATAAAGAGTATAAAGATAGATACAGGGAAAATCTTCCTTCTAGCCCTGACCCTGTTCACCCAGTTGTTCCCCTGTTCCCTTGGTGATTTTCAAATACCTTAGCAGATTAGGGGAAACCTAATTCCCCTCCCCTTGAGTGTGGGCCAGACTTAGTGACTCTCTTCAAAGGAATTGAATGTGGCAGGGAGGACTGTGTGTGACTTCTTAGGTTAGGACAATAGTGTTTGCAACTTCTCCCTTGTTCTCCTTTCCTCTCTCTGAGATGTGAGGGAGGCCAGCTGCCCTGTCATGAAGACATTCAAGCAGCCTTATGAAGAGGCCTAGTTGCAAAGAAACTGAGGCCTCCTGCCCAACAGCCGTGTGAGTGAGTCATCTTGGAAGTGAATCGCCTGAATGTGTGCTAAATCGCTTCAGTAGTGGCTGACTCTGTGACACTATGGACTATAGCCTGCCAAGGATTCTCCAGACAAGAATACTGGAGTGGGTTGCCATTCCCTTCTCCAGGGTATCTTTCCTACCCAGGGATTGAACCCAAGTCTCCTGTAGCTCCTGCATTACAGGCAGATTCTTTACCACTGAGCCATCAGGGAAGACCAATGTGTTAATTGCAACCTCATTAAAGATTCTGAACCTCTACCACCAGGCTAAGCCATTCCTGCTAAGTCACTTGTGTCCAACTCTGTGCGACCCCAGAGGCAGCAGCCCATCAGGCTCCCCCATCCCTGGGATTCTCCAGGCAAGAACACGAGTGGGTTGCCATTTCCTTCTCCATTTGAAGCCATTCCTGATGGCTTCAAAAACAGTAAAATAATAAATATTTGTTGTTTTCAGCTACTAAGTTTGGAATAATTTGTTATGCAGTATAGGTACTAAGAGCTTCCCTGGTGGCTCAGATGGTAAAGAATCTGCCTGCAATGCAGGAGATCAAGGTTTGAGTCCTCGGTCAGGAAGATCCCCTGGAGAAGGGAATGACAGCCCACTCCAATATTCTTGCTGGAGAATTCCATGGACAGAGGAGCCTGGTGGACTAGTCTATGGGGTCTCAAAGAGTCAGAAACAACTGAGCAACTTACACACACACAGGTACTAAAATTCTTGGGCATGTACACACAAATATATCAGTACTTAAGAGCTTGTTTGTGGTTACTTTCAGTTGCTTCATATTCTATTGTATAAACCTAATTTTTTTGGTCACACCCCTATTGATGGACATTTAGGCTGTTTCCAGTCCTTTGCTGTTGGAAACAATACTATAATAAATACAGTGAATAGCTACATGTATTTTGTCCACAAAAATATATGCTCACTGTCTATTCATGCAACAGTATCATACTTCTGAAATTACTCAGACTTTACGTAACATCATTGCTCTTTTTTTTTTTTAAAGAGTTTTCCTAGCATTTTTCCCTTATTTTCTACAGAGTAGACTTCAAAATCACCTTGTCTCTATACAAAGAAAAAGGGAGGAAAGGAAAGAAAGAAAAAAACGAAGGAAGAGGAATAAATTATATTTGGGGACCAAAATATATATTCCTAATAACAAGGGCCATTTATTTATTGACTGCTGGAAATGTGCCAGGCATGCTTTCCCGACACCCCGCACCAGAGTGGCGAAGGTTAGGTCCTGCTGCTGTTAGGCGTGGGCTCCAACTGCTTCCTGCAGTGAGCTTGTTGGCTCCACAGTTAATGTCCATGTGGGTCACCTCCAAACGCTCAGGAGTTAGCAGTTCAAGCTGGTGGATAAATGCTGTCCTTTCTCTTCCCTAATGGATTGTTTTTAGATCATTTATACAACTTCTCAGTGATACTAAGCTACAGCAAGCTCAACAACACCTTCTACATCTGGCTCCCCGATTTTAAGCCTCAATGCTTCTGTCCTGTGCCCCCCATTCCTGGGAGATGGGCTCAGTAACAAAACAGCGGCACAAAAGCCTTTGTCTTGGGTCCTGCCTTCTGGGAATCCCAGAGTAACAAACCCATCTTTTTTGCAAAGAAACTGAAGCTTGGGGAAGTTAAGTAATCAGCCCAACCAAGCACATCTGGTCAATTGCAAGCCTGATGCTTGGTGAAATAAATGCTTGTTATTGTAACTAAGATTTTGTGTTATCAAGCAGCAGTATCTGAGTGATACTAATATGTTAACCCAGTTCTCACAACATCCTATGTGCTATAATTAGCCTTATTTTACAGAAAAGGCACAAAGAGATAAAGTATCTTACCCAAAATCCACAGCCTGCCTCCAGAGTCCATGTTCTTAACCAAAACCTCAGAATGATGCAATGATTTTACAGTACAGGAAGTGGTCTTTTCATAAGAGACAAGCAGGTCCAAAGACACATATGCAAAGTTTCAAAGATATAAAATTTTTTTTTTAATATTTACTTATTTACATGGGATCTTTGTTGTGTCACACAGAATGCTTCGTTGTGGCACATGGACTCTCTAGTTTAGGTGGGTGGGCTCAGTAATTGAGGTGCTTGGGTTTAGTTGCTCCTCGGCATGTGGGATCTTAGTTCCCCAACAAGGGATTGAACCTGCATCCCCTTCATTGCAAAGCAGATCCTTAACCACTGGACCACTAGAGAAGTCTCCTAAAATTTTATTTTTGAGTAAGTGATAATAAATTCACATACTTCAAAAATAAAAATGGATAAAAGGAACATACATAGAGATTTTGTGCTCCTTCCCATGCTCCCATCTATCAAAGGCATAAATGTAACATGGCCCTTATAATTCTTGCAGCCCTACTATCTACATGTATGTGTGATCCCCTCTCCTTCAGTGGGAGCAGATTTTGTAAATTACTTCTAACCACTGTGTGTGTGTGTGTGTGTGTGTGTGTGTGTGTGTGTGTGAAAGTCACTCAGTTGTGTCTGACTCTTTGCAACCCTGTAGACTGAAGCCCACCATGCTCCTCCATCCATGGGATTCTCCAGACAGGAATACTGGAGTGGATAGCCTTTCCCTTCTCCAGGGTCCCAACCCAGGTATCAAACCCAGGTCTCCCGCATTGCAGGTAGATTCTTTACCATCTGAGCCACCAGGGAAGCCCCCTTCTAACCACTAAAATATGGCAAAAGGGAGGGGATGTTGCAGGTGTAATTAAGGTCCTTAATAAATTCACACTGAGCTAATCAAAAGAGATTATCCTGGGTAGGTCTGCATAATCAGGTGACATCATTACTTTCTCTTGAAAGTGAAGCCATCTCTTCTTTAATTAGAGAGACTTCAGTCAGCTGAGACACTCTCTTGAGGAAACAGTTGCGTTGTGAACTGCCTATGGAGAGGGGTAATCTCTAAGAGCTGATGGTCTCAATCTTAGAACTAAAGCAACTAAATTATGCCAGCAGTATGAATGAGCTTGGAAGAGGACTCCAAGTTCCAGGTGAGAATATAGCCCAGCCAACACTTTGATCACAACCTTGTGAGACTCTGAGCAAAGAATCCAGTTAAGCTATGCCAAATTCCTGACTGATAGAAACTCTGAAATAATAAATGTGTGTTGTTTTAAGACACTGAACTTGTAATTTGTTATGCCACAGATGCAGGTAGGTTGGGAAAAATAGAGTGGTAAACTATATATCATGCAAACAGCAACCATCAGACAAAATAGACTTTAAGACCACTCATACACACAACATTGTAAATCAACTGTACTTCAATAAGAAAATAAGTATAAGACCACACATACACTAGAAATACACTCTCACAAAAGTTAATAGAAATACACTTTCACATTTGTGGTCAGTCAATTTTTAATAAGGCTGCCAAGACAATTCAATGGGAAAGAACAGTCTTTTCAAAACAAATGGTACAGAAACAACTGTTTATCCACATACCAATAAATAAATAAAGTGGAAACCCTACCTTACACCATATATAGAAATTAACTTAAAATGATCAAAGACCTAAATGTATAGCTAAAAATATAAAGTGTTTAGATGGAAATTGGCATAAATCTTCCTGCTGTTGTATTGGGCAATGGTTTCTTAGATATAACCAAAAACCCAAATTAGAAAACAAAAAAAAGTGATAAATTGAACATTATTAAAAGAATACCATTAAGAAAATGTGCTTCAAAGGACACCATCAAAAAAAATCAAAAGTCAACTGGTGTAATGGGAAAAAAATTTTATAAATCATATACTTGATAAAGAACTTATAACTAGAATATATAAAGAACTCTTACAACTCAATAATAAAATCACAAGTAATCCAATTTAAAATAGGCAGAGTAGATAGTCGCCCTGCTGCCTCCTCCGTCTGAGCGGTTAGAGCCAGAGTCCTCGAAGCCGTTCCAGAGCCAGGACAAGTGCAGCCGCAGGAAGGAGCACCTGCAGGCCAACAGCATGCCCCAGGATTTGTCAGAGGCCCTGAAGGAGGCCGGGCTTCCCAGGTGGCTCTAGTGGTAAAGAACCCACCTGCCAATGCAAGAGACTTAAGAGACATGGGGTTCATCGCTGGTTGGGGAAGATCCCCTGGAGGAGGGCACAAGCAACACACTCCGGTATTCTTGCCTGGAGAATCCCATGAGCAGAGGAGTCTGGCGGGCTACAGGTCACAGGGTGGCAAAGAGTTGGACACGACTGAAGAGACTTAGCACGCACACACATGAAGGAGGCCACCACAGAGGTGCACACCCCGGAGGAGAATGCAGAACTCTTGAAGAGCTGTCAGAAGGGCGAGGGTGACCCCAGAAGGCTATAAGCTGGTGATGGCGTCTCTGTGTCACGTCTCCTTGGCCCTGGAGGAGGAGATGGAACACAACCAGGAGAACCTGGTCTACGCCCCACCTCAGCTCCCCGAAAAGCTGCACCGCAGGGCTCCCCTGGAACAGGACGTGGCCTTCCGGTAAGGGCGCGCGGGCAGGAGGGCATCCCATATGCACAGGCCACCTAGCACTCGGTGCCGAGACTCCAAGAGATCAAGCTGCTGGTGGCCCATGCCTATACCCGCTACCTGGGCAACCCGTCCAGAATGCCATGTCCTCAAAAAGATCGCTCAGAAGGCCCTCGGCCTGCCCAGCTCCAGAGGGTCTGGCCTTCTTCACTTTCCCCAGCATCACCAGCACCACCGAATTCAAGCAGCTAGTTGTACAGTTCCCTCATGAACACTCAAGGGGACACCCGAGGTGGAGCAGAGGGTCCTGCCCGAGGCCAAGACCACCTTCCTATGCAACATGCAGCTGTTTCAGGGGTTGCAGGGGCTGCTGACCCCACACCACCAAGGACTAGGACCATTTGCGGACACCAGACCTTCGCAGGCGAACAGGCAGCGAGGCGCAAGACTGCACTCCCACCAAGGCGGACCAGGAGGAAGCCCCAGCCCAGCGTCATCTCCCAGGCGCCGCTTGTGCGATGGGTCCTCGCAGTCAGCTTTCTGGTGACCACGGTCAACTTGAGGCTTTATGCCATGTGAATACAAGCGTGCTGGCTCCTGGAGGCCATGAACTCTTTCTGGGGAGGGGCTCAGCTAACTTCTCACCCTGGGCATGGGGCTGGGGAGGGGCGGCTGTTGGGGCCCCTGATGTCTCCCTGCGTCCCTCTCTCTGGAGGAGCCTGCGACATCTCCCCCAACCGAAAGCGCTCCAGTCAGTGACCTGAACTTCAGAGTGGGAGGAGGGGTCCTGCCCAGCCCCGCAGCAGCCTCCCCTTCCTGTTCCTGCAGCAGAGCCCAGAAGATGCAGCCGGAAGGGACAGCTGTCCTGAACCTCTGGATGGCCTAGGTCTGAGGTCTCCTTTTGACCCCTCGCCCTGTGGGCCTCGGCAGTTGATGTATAACTGTTCAAAGATGTTGTGTCTTGTGTTCCCGTCTTGTTTTTGTTGGAGCCACTTTTTGTTCCCATCTCAGACTGAACTGTGGTATTTTGTTGTGTTCTATTATGTTTTTATAGTAGGGTTGGGATGGAATGTGAGGGCTGGGGAGGGAGATGTTTAACAGGACCATGGCCTTGGTTGCTAACGTTTATGCCAAATAATAAGCTACATGACCTGATTGAAAAAAATAGGCAAAGTATAGGTATATACATTCCAAAGAAGGTAAAAGAATAGCCAATAAGCAAATGAAAAGATGTTCAATATCATCAGGAAAGAGCAAATCAAAACCGTAATGAGATACCACTTCACACCCCTGGAATGGCTATAAAAAAAAAAAAAAAAACTATATTAACAAGTATTATAATGTGGAAAAACTGGAACCCGAGTAGTACTTGTTATAAGATAAAATCATGCACCACTTTGGAAAACCATTTGACAAAGGTTTTAACATCAAGTTACCATGTGACCCAGCAATTCCATGTCTACATATATACCCAAAATAAATGAAAACATATTTTACACAAGAACCTGTAAGTGAATATACATAGCACCATTATTCATAATAATAGGGGGGAAAGGTAGGAACAACCCAAATACATCAACTGATATGGATAAATAAAATGTAGTATAAGTACATCATGAAATATTAGTCAACAAAAAGCAAGTGCTGATACATGCTACAGCATGGATAAACTTTGAAGACTTTATGCTATCTGAAGGAGCCAGTTACAAAAGATCACATACTGTGCAGTTCTCTTTATAGGAAATGCCTAGAATGAGCAAATCTATAGAAATGGAGAGTGGATTAGTAATTGCCCAGGGCTGGGGAGACTGGAAGGGCATGGGGAATGACTGTTAAATGGGTCCAAAGTTTCTTTGGGGGATGATGAGAATGTTCTAAAACTAATAGTGATGGTTGCACAATTCTGTGAAGATACTGAGAACCACTGAATTATAGAATTTAAAAGGATGAATTGTGTGGTATGTAGATTATATTCCAATAAATCTGTTATTAACAAAAGGTAGGGATCTTTGAATTAGGTCTGGCTACAAGCATGTTCCATACATTATTGAGAAAAATATTTTTGGATTTTTAAAAAATGTACTTTTTGTAATAGGGGCTTCTTAATTTTTCAGTTAAAATGTCTTGAACAAGGTTTGCTCTTTGGTGATGAATAATAAACATACTTTTGAAATAATAAAACATAAGCTCATATTTTAACCAATAAATTTGGATGAGGATTTAAAATTTTAAACAAATGTAGAACAAGTTATTTTTGTTTACCTTCATTGAAGATTACAAGTAAGAAAACAAATAAACATCAAAGAAATACACAGACTAGATAAACTATAAAAATATTTTTAGTTCTTTATGTAACAGTCTGTCACACAAATTCTAGGATTATGTAGTTTAAGGAACTCTCAAGGGATCAACGGAGAAGGCTATGGCACCCCACTCCAGTACTCTTGGCTGGAAAATCCCATGGACGGAGGAGCCTGGTAGGCTGCAGTCCATGGGGTCACTGAGGGTCAGACACGACTGAGCAACTTCAATTTCGCTTTTCACTTTAATGCATTGGAGAAGGAAATGGCAACCCACTCCAGTGTTCTTGCCTGGAGAATCCCAGGGACGGCAGAGACTGGTGGGCTGCCGTCTATGGGGTTGCACAGAGTCGGACACAACTGAATTGACTTAGCAGTAGCAGCAAGGAATCAAAGAATAGCAAGGAGAGATAAGAAAGCCTTAAGTGAACAATGCAAAGAAATAGAGGAAAATAATAGAATAGGAAAGACTAGAGGTCTCTTCAAGAAAATTAAAGATACCAAGGGAACATTTCATGCAAAGATGGACACAATAAAGGACAGAAACAGTAAGGACTTAACAGAAGCAGAAGATTAAGAAGAGGTGACAAGAATACACAGAAGAATTGTACAAAAAAGATCTCAGTGATCCAGATAACCATGATGGTGTGGTCACTCACATAGTGCCAGACATCCTGGAGTGTGAAGTCAAGTGGACCTTAGGAAGCATTACTACCAACAAAGTTAGCGAAGGTGATCGAATTCCAGCTGAGCTTTTTCAAATCCTAAAAGATAATGCTGTTAAAGTGCTTCATTCAATATGCCAGCAAATTTGAAAAAGTCAGCAGTGGCCATAGGACTGGAAAAGGTCAGTTTTCATTCCAATCCCAAAGAAAGAAAAAAAAAAGTGAAAGTGTTAGTCACTTAGTTGTATCTGAATTTTTGTGACCTTGTGGACTTCAGGCTGCCAGGCTCCTCTGTCCATGGAATTCTCTAGGCAAGACTACCTGAGTAGGTTTGCCATTCCCTTCTCCAGAGGATCTTCCTGACCCAGGGATTGAACCTTGGTCTCCTGCACTGCGGTCAGGTTCTTTACCACCTGAGCCACCAGGGCAGCCCAATTCCAAAGAAGAGCAATGCCAAAGAATATTCAGACTACCACATAATTGTGCTCATTTCACATGCAAGCAAGGTACTGCTCAAAATCCTTCCAACTTAGGCTTCAACAGTACATGAACTGAGAACTTCCAGATATACAAACTGGATTTAGAAAAGGCACAGGAACCAGAGATGAAATTGCCAACATCTGTTGGATCATAGAAAAAGCAAGAAAATTCAAGAAAATCATCTACTTCTGCTTCATTGAGTATGCTAAAGAGTTTGTGTAGATCAAAACAAATTGTGGAATATTCTTAAAGAGATGGAAATGTCAGACCACCTTACCTGTCTTCTGAGAAACCTGTATGCAGGCCAAGAAGCAACCGTTAGAACCAGACATGGAAAAATGGACTGATTCAAAATTGCAAAAGGAGTATGTCAAGGCTGAATATTGTCACCCTACTTATTTAACTTCCTTGTAGAGTATATCGGAGAAGGCAATGGCAACCCACTCCAGTACTCTCGCCTGGCAAATCCCATGGACAGAGGAGCCTGGTAGGCTGCAGTTCATGAGGTCGCCAAGAGTAGGATACAACTGAGCAACTTCACTTCCACTTTTCGCTTTCATGCATTGGAGAAGGAAATGGCAACCCACTCCAGTGTTCTTGCCTGGAGAATCCCAGGGACGGGGGAGCCTGGTGGGCTGCCGCCTCTGGGGTCGCACAGAGTCGGACACGACTGAAGCGACTTAGCAGCAGCAGCAGCAGTAGAGTACATCATGTGAAATGCTGGGCTGAATGAAGCACAAGCTGGAATCAAGATTGCCAGGAGAAATATCAATAACCTCAGATATGCAGATGACATCACCCTAATGGTCCCATCACTTCATGCTATGTAAGATGATTTTATAGAATAAATGCAACAATAATAAATACATGCAAAAGCATCATTGTACTTACCAATCCTGCTGCATACATGGGCACTATAACAGGTTGCTTCTTATTGCCCGTGAAGAGAATGTTTCAGGTGTCTACTCCAACTATAATCCTCAAACCATCTGTTGCACTAAACATTTTCCCTTTTTCTCAGCTCAATGGAATGAATAGCTTACTTACTGATACCTAGGAAAACACTTCCTTATACACATATACAAATTTAATGTGTCTTCTGCCCCACCTTTGCTGAATAAATTATCCTTAGTTCCCTGAGTCAACCAGGAAAATAAATGCCTTTCTTATCCAAGGTTTTAAATAAATCACAGTGTGATAAGAAAGAACTGACCCTTAGGGAAAAAAAATTATTGGAGTATAGTTGATTTACAATGCTGTGAAGAACTGACCTTCTAAAGAAGGTCTCCCTCTTTCCACAAACCACAAATTTTCCTTCTAGGAACAAAGGTTGCTTTCTGGTTAAAGGGTTGAATGCTGATGCTTCCTGAGTAGCTCTATTAGCTTTCTGTGCTGTAGAACAAATAGAAGACCTTTCAATATTATCTCACAGTTTCTATGGGGCTGGCATCAGGCACAGCTTAGCTGGATTGTTTACTCTGGGACTTAGAGGGAGGCCATCACGATGTCAGCTGAGCTGCATTCTCATCTGAAGACTCAACTGGGAAAGAACTGCCTTCCAAGTTTGCTTGGGTTACTGGCAGAACTCATTTCCCGACGACTGTAGAACTGAGGGCTTCTGTTTGTCATTGGCTGTTGGCTGAAGGCCACCCTTGGCTCCCAGAGGCTGCACGTGATTTCCTGCTGAATAGCCTTCTTCAGCATGGCTGCTTACTTCATCAAGCCGACAAGGAGAATGCCTAGCGTGAATCTGTCAGCGTCATGCAGTTTTATAGAATGTAACGTTGTTGTGGGAATGAGATCCTGACACTCTTGCCATATTCCGTTGGTTAGAAACAGTCATTAGTTTCAGCCCAAACTCAGGAGGACAGGATTACATGAATACATAAATACCAGTAAACAAGGATCACTGGACATCACCTTTGGGTCTGCCCAGCACAGCCGACTTGAGTCCTTTCTTCATAGCGAAGGAGTATGTGACTGAACAAATTAATAAAGAAAGGCTAACCTATCTTTCAGTATTTTATCTATTTTCTTTCTTCATTACTCCTCAGAATGGCATTTATATGAGTTATTTATTGCTGTTTAACAAACGATGTGCCCCAAATAGTGGCTTAAAACAGCAACTATTTGCTTATTATTCTGAGGGTCAGCAATTTGGGCTGGCCTCAGCTAGGCTGTTCTGCTGGTCTCCCATGGGGTTACTTGTATGGCTGGAGTCAAACTACAGCTTGATGTGGGTTGGTTGTTTTAACACAGACTCACTTGCATCCGTGGAAATTGGTGCTGGCTGTAGGTCTCCAGTAGGCTGGCCTGGTCTTCACATGGAATCTGAGTTCCAGGAGGCAGAGAAGCTACAAAACTCATATGTTGTACAATATCATTTCTGTCACATTCTACTGATCAAAGGTGAGCCCAGATGCAGCAAGTGAGACAATAGACTCCACCTCTTTTCCTTTCTAGACTTGGGTGAATTTCAAAACTGAAATCCCTGCAAGATATTTACCTGAGAGCTACTACAAACTATCCATCCTCACATACAGAGCATTTCTTAGCTGGTTAAAGATTCAGTGGCATTTAATGTTTGTTATTGCTAAAGTAGTTAATTGATCTTTACTTAAATAAGCTACTATCTCCATATATCTTCACATGTTAGTCTGAAATGTTGCTAGGTTTATTCTTAATAAATGTCCATTTTAATATTGCTAGTTGTTTTCCTTTTTCTTTCAACTTTTTATTTTGATAAATACTTGTAAGCATTTAGTAAATAAACCATAAAAGTTTTAGATGAACACTCTGTAGGTGAACTCTTTTGTAACATTGAAAAGGAGAATCTTCTTACTATCACATAAAATCCAGAATCATGAAAGAAAACATTAATAAATTCAATTCCATAAAAATCAAACATTTCTGAATGGAAAAAAAAAATCACAGTCAAGACACATGGCAAACAGGAGCACAACAGGTTAACAGATCATTCCCATAAAAACAAATAGAGTTGGCTCTTAAATATGACAAAAAGCTAACTTTATTAATAATGAAGGAACATTACAAATACACCAATAAAACCATTTTCCCAATTAATTTGGAAATATAACATGTAGGCAAAAGCATGGTGAAACCATGTATGAAATGACACAGGTAGGTGGTTGTTCATTGTAACTTAGAAGTGAAAGACTGGAAAATAATAATCAAATGGTTCCTCAATGGGAGAGTGATTAACACACAATGGAAGACCATGTCCTCTGAAAATGAGTGAGGAAGCTCTGTGTGCTAAAAAGAAAAGATCTCTGATATACATTGTATAGAGAAAAATACAAATAGCAGAAAGGTTTACATAGTATGCTGCCTTTCCTGTAAGAAAGGGAAGAACAAAATAATACATATTCATATTTTGTTTATATGTGTATTGTTAAAGCCCTGGAAAGATACAGACAAAATTAACAAAAAGTAGTAGTACATGATGCGGGAGATAAAATAGGACACCGTGGTGACAAGTAGATGATGTATTAGGTTTTTCTATGCAGCGTAACACTTTTTAAAAAATCTACGCATACATGTATCTTTTATTTATATTCAATTTTAGATTTACTTTTTCAAAATGTCAGCTCCATTGAGATGTAATTCATGTATAGACAATTTACCTATTTAAATTGTACCAATTCATGTTTTTTAGTGTATTCACAGAGTTGTACAACCATCACCACAATCCATTTTAGAACTTTTTCATCACCTTCACCCAAAGAAGCACCTATTCATAGCAGTCATGCCCCTCTGCCCCCAAACTCACTCCCTTGGCCCTGGACAACCATGAATCTACTTTAAAATTTTACTTAGTTATTTCTGACTGTGCTGGGTCTTTGTTGCTTCATGCTGGCTTTCTTTATTTGTGGCAAGTGGTGGCTACTGTTTGTTACGATGCAAGGGCTTCTACTGAGGTGGGCTCTCTTGCTGCTGAGCATGGCCTCTAAATGCACAGGCTCGGTAGTTGTGGCTTCCAGGCTCTAGAACACAGGCTCAGTAGTGGTGGCTCACGGGCTTAGCTGGCTCCAAGGCACATAGGATCCTCCTGAACTAAGGATCGAACCCATGTCTTCTGTCATTGCAAGACAAACTCTTAACTAGTGGAGCACCAGAGAAGTCCTCCTACCCATGTTTTACAAGTTAAAATCGTGGTATTAATTTGCATTTATGTAGCCCCTTTTCTAGAAGCTCATGATAGCTCTTCAGTGCCATGCGGCAGTTTTTACAATACCCTCCTGAGGTTTACCACAACATTTCTTTCATATTTGTTGCTCTCTGTTATCCTCTCCCCAACAAAGCCCCTCCCATCAATTCACAAACAAAATTCAGAAAGTATTCCACATAAATTGAACAGGGAAAGCTCTTCTGAATAAAGTGTACTGACCATATAAAACAAGATTCAAATACAAAACACTAATTTTACCAAAAGTTAACCTACTCAAAATAGAAATGATAACTTCGACTAGATTATTTCTTCCCACCAAAATGAATCGAGAATGCAAGAAAGTTATCTTAATAGGTAATTTAGCAATGTTCATAGTAATCTTAATAATGACTACATCTTAACTCAAAATCCCAGTAAAACTTTACTTTGACCCACTTAATTAATAAATAAGATAGTGAGATGTAAGTAACTCTATTTCCTTCTTTTAAGAAAGAGATGTTCAGATAAGTCAAAATTTAAAAAGTAATAAATAATCCTAAATTTGACATTGAAATTGGGGTCTTTGGTTTTTTTTTTAACAGTTGCTTGATTAGGTAGGTTTGGGTTTTGGTTTTTAATTATTATTCTTTTTGCATTTGTAGAAGAAATAGGCTTTGGAAATTTTATTATCAACCAACTACAGAAGATCTGGTCGAGGAAGACCTGGGAAGATCAGTTTCTCCGTCTCTGCATTGCTTAACTGCTATTATATTCTACTGATATTTCAGATCCAGTCATCAGCTCTTCTCTGCTACCTCTCAAAACCAAGCCGTGGCCAATAGCTGGCCTACATCTGCCCCCCAATCAAGAGAGGGACTCTATAGCTCCTCTTCTTAAACCTGAGTAGAACTTGAGACTGCCTCAACGACTAATGTGTGCGTGCTAAGTCATTTCAGTCGTGTCTGACTCTTTGCGACCCTATGGACTGTAGCCCTCTAGGCTCCTTTGTCCATGGGATATCCGAGCCAGGAATACTGGAGTGGGTGGCCATGCCCCTCAGAAGGAGATCTTCCCTAGCCAGGGATTGAAACTGTATCGCTTACACCTCCTGCATTGGCAGGTGGGGTTTTGTTTTTTTTGTTTGTTTTTTTTTTTTACCACTAGCAATACATACTTCTGCTTTGTTCTCTAAGGGTGATTGTTCTTGGAATCAACCGCCATACTGTGAGGAAATCCAAACAGTCTAAACTGTTCAGAGGTCCCCTAGAAAGAACAGAGGCCCCTGGTCCACGTGTCTGGCTGAGCTCCCAGTTAGCAGCACAGTTTGCAAGCCATGTGCGTGAGGCGTCCTGAAAGTGAATTCTAGCCTTCAGCTGTGCCGTCCCAGCTGATGCCACGTGGAGCAGAGACGAGCCATCCACTCTTGAGAAACAGAGAACTGAAACACCAGGTAGGAAGGATTCTCCCGGCTGGAACTGCTCTAGAGTAGAGTCTGGTACAGATTCAGATTCACAGGACTTTCCTCTTTCTGAGGTAAATCAACCAAGCCAAGAATCAAGAGGAATTGCTAACTGCCAGTCGAACTCTGAACCTTCTCTCAGCCTCCCTCATCTCAACAAGTAACTTAGTGAAAGTTGACCCTCCGCTAATTTTACAGGCCGGAGGTTTTAAACAGGAAGTTAAGTCATCGATGTACCCCAGGGCCAGGAGCAGTCTGCCTGAGAAACACAAGCAGGTTCATGGGGCAGTCTGGAAGAGAAGAAAGTGGATAAGCTCTCAAGAGACGGGGTGAGACCCCTCCAACTGTGAGGGCAGGACCAAAAAAGACAAGCTAGTTAAGTCACCTCAGCTGATTTTGAGTAGCTGCCTCAGAAACTGTCTCTTGTTTTTTAGCTCTTGAAAGCGGGTGTGGGTGGGATGAAGTCAGATGCCAAATAAGTTCAATGAGTTTAGTACTTCTTGTTTTTAGAAGATTGTCTGCACCAATCTTTCAAAAATTACGCAAGTAACAAACACATTCTTATGATATAAGATTCAAACTAGAATCAATTCCAGAGAGCACCTTTCATCCTCATCCCCATTTTCACATCTCTGCTCCAAATCAGCCAGGACTGTGGTGTGGTCCCCATCCTTCCATCCCCATCCTATGTGTTTATGTGCGACACATGCACGTATGTTATACAGATTCATGTAAAAGGGTTGTATTGTACAGGTTGTGCTGTGTGTTTTTTTTTTCACATAACAGTGTGTCTTCGGAATCTCCCCATATCAGTGCGTTTAACTCTATCTCATTCTTTTTATTTTTTAAATTACTTTTTATTGGTGTATGGTTGCTTTAGAATGTTGAGTTGGTTTCTACTGTACAGAAAAGTGAATCAGCAATACATACATCCGCTCTTTTTTTGGATTTCCTTCCCATTTAGGTCACCACAGAGCACTGAGTAGGTTTCTCTGAGCTATACAGTAGGTTTTCACTGGATATCTATTTTATACATAGTATCAATAGGATATATATGTCAATCCCAATCTCCCAATTCATCCCACCCACCCACTTCCCCCTTGATGTCCATAACATTTGTTCTCTGTGTGTGTCTCTATTTCAGTTTTGCAAATAAAATCACACATGCCATTTAGATTCCACATATATGCATTGATATACAATATTTGTTTTTCTATCACATTCTTTTTTGCTGTACTGTATTTCACAGTATGAGCAAACAATTTAATCTGTTCAGTAATGATGAGGACACCTACCTTATTTCTAAATGTTTACTATCCCAACAGTGCTGTGAGAAACCCCTCTGTGCAAACATCTGCCTGCCAAGTGTTTCTGTAAGATTGATTCCAAATCTCAGATTGAGTGTGGGCTCATGAATAAAGCAGCTCATGTCCTGGTTTATTTCTCTCATTGACATAACATTCACATAGGCTCTGACATCCTTTTCTTCTCTGCCTTTAAGGACTGTTTCTTGAGTGACTGCTCCCAAGGAACTCTAGAAGGGCTACTCCCTAAAGAAACAGAAGACTCCAGTGACAGGAAAATTAAGCTCTGCAGAAGCTGAGGTTAAATAAGACGGAGAATTTGAAATGAGCCACGGGAAAGCAATTTTGGTCTCCCCAAGAGTTTCTTAAGAAAGATGGCCTTGACATATGTTTATCTTTCTTGGTTCCCCTACCATTTTTAGTTATTTGGGCAAAGTTAAGACTTGATTATAAATATATCCTTTTAAAATAAAAGAAACCTTATAACATGAATGTAGAAGGTTTCAGCTAAAAGTAGCCTTCTTCTGCCCCTGTAGATGACCATCTGGGCTGAACGGCATATACCCTTGGAAGCGTCATTAACTCCTTTACCCTGTTAACTTTCTCTCAGACAGATATATTTGCCTCATTGTACTAATGCCTCACGACCTTAGAATCTTAATGTCTCTTCCAAAGATCATCTGGCCAAGTCTAAATCTGATCACCAGGCCTCCCAGGTAGCTTAGTGGTAAAGAATCTGCCTGCCAATGAAGGAGACACAGTTTCGACCTCTGGGTTGGGAAGATTCCCTGGAGAAGGAAATGGCAACCCACTCCAGTATTCTTGCCTGGAGAATTCCATGGCCAGAGAAGCCTGGTGCTCTACAGTCCATAGGATCACAAAGAGTCAGATATGACTTAGCAGCTAAATGTTAACAACAAGAAAATCATAGCTATAGCAGCCTTTGGATCTGGCTTACCAGCTTTATTTATTTAACAGTTTTGGGGGTTTTTAATATGTACTTATTTGGGTGTACCAGGTCTTTGTTGCTGCAAGTGGCATCTAGTTCCCTGACCAAACCTGGTCCCCCTGTATTGGGAGCATGGAATCTTAGCCATTGGACCACCAGGGGAGTTCCGTTTTCAGATCAGTTCAGTTCAGTTGCTCAGTCATGTCCGACTCTTTTCGACCCCATGGACTGTAGCATGCCAGGCTTCCCTGTCCATCACCAGCTCTCAAAGTGTGCTCAAACTCATGTCCATCGAGTCGGTGATGCCATCCAACCACCTCATCCTCTGTCGTCCCCTTCTCCTCCTGCCCTCAATCTTTCCCAGCATCAGGGTCTTTTCCAATGAGTCAGATCTTCACATCAGGTGGCTGAAGTATTGGAGTTTCAGCTTCAGCATCAGTCCTAATTTCATGGCTGCAGTCTCCATCTGCAGTGATTTTGGACCCCAAGAAAATAAAGTCTGTCACTGTTTCCATCGTTTCACCATCTATTTTCCATGAAGTGATGGGATCGGATCCCATGATCTTAGTTTTTTGAAAGTTGAGTTTTAAGCCAGCTTCTTTACTCTCCTCTTCTCACTTTTACCCGTTTTACTTTTATCTATTTGTCTCAATAAGGGTTGAGGAGGGGAGGTAGAAAACCAATAGGTTAGGTTTGCCTTTTACAAAGGTCAGACCAGTGGGAGGTTTCAAAGGCAAAGCTAATTATAAGTCAACCTTTGTTCTGGGGCCTGACATAACTGAATTGAATTCCACCTATCATGTCAGTAAAACCATAGCATTTCATCCAGCTATGTCAAAGATAGAGCTACCATTCTAAAAATGGTTTTCTTCCTCAACCATAATTCCTCAGAGCTGTGATAGTCCCACTCCAGTTGCCACAGACGTCTTCTGTCCCTCATGAGAAAAGTCTCTTTGTAAAGGTGGTCCATTTGTTTGCTTGTTTATTGAGAAGCATCTTTCAAATTGTCTAACTCCAAAAATTGTTTGCTTGTTTGTAGTAGAAAAATAAACCTAAAAAGGCCATTGCAATTTGAACTAAAATTCATATCTCGGGAACAGGAGCTTGGTTAGGAATCAACGTTTAGAGAGATGAGACTGAGGACATCAGTTTGCTGTCTAACGGGACTGATACTGAAAGAAAGGAGATGAAGTGGCCGACATGGACTGGCTGTTGTGCTCTCACCACTGTGCTTAGCGTTTCATCAGGGGAAGAAGAGACAGGAGAAACAGGTGATGTACTATAAACAAGACCCCACCATCTTCCATTTCCTTTTTCTCTTTTTGACAATGAAGAAATATTAGTTTTATGAGACAGTTAAGAAGCCACTAAGATACTTCCAAGGTATTACCTTCAATGATGCTCCCTATCTTCTTTTCAGGGAATATTCAGCCCCTACAGCTACCATCAATGCAGCAAACCCTCATTTGAATTTTTTAAATAATGCACCAACAAAGAAAACATCATTTGCAAAGTTGCTCTGGTATCCCTCAAGCTTCACTGTGGCCCCACAGATCCCTTAGCCCTGGGGGCCAACTTCTCTTAGACAGTCTCGAGTGGGGTCCTTTCTATCTTCCATTATTTATAATCAGAAAGTTTCACTTTATTGTAACCATATTCATATCCACATTCATAGGCCATGCCTAACCCATGGCAAACTGACTTCTCAGAACACTCAATGTTCAGTCTCCAGCCAGAGCCACCATATTCTGAGACCCATTACCATGCTTTTTCATTAAGCAAGAGCTGTGAAGTGAAGTGAGAGTCACTCAGTCATGTCCGACTCTTTGTAAACCCATGGACTATACAGTCCAATGGAATTCTCCAGGCTAGAATATTGGAGTGGGTAGCTTTTCTCTTCTCCAGGGGATTTTCCCAACCCAAGGATAGAACCCAGGTCTCCCATATTGCAGGCAGATTTTTTTTTTACCAGCTGAGTCACAAGGGAAGCCCAAGCAAGAGCTGTAACGCTCCCAAATTATCCTTTTGTTCTTCCTCAGGCATCTCTTCCCACATGGCCCACCCAACCATCTACTCTTACACCCCTGGGTGGGCTTGAGGGGAGTTCTCTGAAGCACACCTCTTCCCTAAGTTACAGACGGGCCTGAGACATAGGCTTCTTCTCCTCTCTTGTGTGCGTGCTCAGTCATGTCTGACTCTGTGTGACCCTGCCAGGCTCCTTTTGTCCATGGGATGCTCAGATTCCCTAAATCAATGTTGTGGGTTGTGGGAGAGTGGAGTCCCCACCTTCCTCTGCTCACACTCAGGGAGCTCAATGGGTAGGAGTGGGGTACTTCCCCCCATCCCTTGCTCTCTGCCGACTCTTCTTCCTAGCCAGGGGAGCTTCAGTCAAGAGAGGTTGAGGAGTGTATGTTTGTGTGTATGTGTGTGTGTGTGCCATGAATTCTTCAGGGTCTGGCCACTTGCAGTAGCCAGCAGAATTGCACATGGGGAAAAAATATCCATTAACTGTATAAAGGAATCTTCTCTCTTTTTATTCTGTGCTCAGCTGTTTCCAACTTACTGCGACCCCATGGATTAGGCCCACCAGTCTCCTCTATCCATGGGAGTTTTCAGGCCAGAATACTAGAGTGGGTTGCCAATTCCTATTTCAGGGAACCTTCCCAACCCAGGGGTCAAACTCACATCTCTTGTGTCTCCTGCATTTGCAGGCAGATCCTCTACCACAGAGTCACTCATTGGAAAAGACTAAAAGTAAAGTACTAGCCACCACATCTTCTCCAGGGGTTTGAATCAGACAAGGCATGACTTACCTCCTGTAGGAGCTGTTGGGTCCTACTCCGCCCAGGATTTGGAGCGGAGGCATCTGCTGCCCTAAATTCCATATCATCATGCAGTGTTCTTCAGGCAGATTACTGCAAACTAGTTCACTCAACACACTCTCCAGCCTCCTCCTAGCACACAAATAGTTATAGAATCTTAAGTATATGTTACATGCTATTTTAATTGCTTTATATTTATTTATAATAATAATTATTATTATTCGCCATGCAACGAGGGATGTGGGATCTTAGTTCCCCAACCAGGGATTGAACCTGTGCTCCCTTCAGTGGAAATGTGGAGTCAACCACTGGATCGCCAGGTAAGTCCCACTTTATTAATTTGTGCCCTCCTCATAAAACCCCTATGAGGTGGATACCATTATTATCTCCATTCTCCAGATGGGGAAAGTGAGGTCAAGAGAAGTTAAGTAACTTCCCAAAGTCGCAGAGCTAGTCATTCTCGTAATGAATAACTCTAGTCACCAGCTAGCGTCAGAGTTGGAACTGACAGTTTCAGGATTCTGAATCTGTGCCGTTGATCACAGCGCTGTGCTGCCATGCGCCAAAACCAACCATTAGCTGAAAACGGGGAAAATCAATCTTCCTAAATATTTAGTCATTAGACTCAAAATTATTTTACTTAACAATTTTAGTGACCAAAAGAATCAGAGTTTATAATGCACACTCGTTTCCTTAAACAAGAGACTTGTTCCCCAAAGCATCATGCAAAAGCAAAACAGAACATTTTAAACTAGGAACTCCTTGGGGATCTGCTGATAAGAATATGGCAAAATTCCTTATCAGATTTGTAGTAACTGTTCTACTAAAAAAGATCTGTCATCTCTTGCAAGGTCATTCCCCTTTAAATTTCTCTTTCAGCTTATGCATCCAGACTGTCTCCAGCTCAGCAGTAAGTAGCCTTTAAAAAATTTTTATATTATATTTTATTCACTTATTTATTATTATTGGCCCTACTGTGGGGTATAGGGGATCCTAGTTCCCTGACTAGGGACTGAACCCACAACCCTGCATTGGAAGTGTGGAGTCTTAATCACTGAACCACCAGGGAAGTCCCTAAGTAGCCTTTATTTTACAAAATGTGTGACTTGTTCTCCATATAAGGAGCTTCTGACTGAGTGTATCAACCAACTATTGCTGCATAACAAATGATCTCCAAATGGTAGCTTTAAATGAAAAAGCAGTTTTATTATCTCATAGCTCCTAAAGATCAGGAATCTGGTCATGGCTTAGCTGGGTGCTCTGCCTCAAGCTCTCTTGCAAGACTGCTGGTTTCCAGTAGGGCTGGACCTTAATATTTAGCTGGGGGAGGGAGGGTTTGTTTCCAGGCTTACCACTGGTTGTTATCTGACCTTAGGTCCTCAATACCATTAACCAGAGACATCAGTTTCTTGCCATGTGGACCTCTCCACAGATAGCTCACAAAATGACAGCTTGCTTCACTAGAAACCAAGTGCTCCAAACATGAGAGAGAGAGGAAAGTCACAGTCCTTTGTAACTAATCCCTTTTGCCATACCCTATTTGTCGGAGGGAGTCACTAGGTCCAGCCCACACTCAGGGAGAGAAGATTCACAAGGACATGACCATTGGGACCCATTCTAGAGTCTGTCTGCCACACTGAGTAATTTTCCTCTTCCCGATCCTTGTTGTCCTTACCATCTTGTCTTTTTAAATTCATTCATTCGTTCATTCATCTGGCTGTGCTGGGTCTTAACTGCAGCAGGCAGGACCTTCACCGCATCATGCAGGATCTTTAGGTACAGTGCAGGAACTCTCCAGTTGTGGCCCACAGGCTTAGTTGGTCCCTGGCATGTGAGATCTTAGTTCCTTGACCAAGGATCAAACCCACATCCCCTGCATTGCCAGGCAGATTCTCAACCACTGGACCATCAGAGAAATCCCCCATCCTGTCTTTATAGGGTAATCTAGGTCATGTGATTTGGCCAACCAGTCAACCCAGGTCTGATAGTCCATACTTGAAGCACATCCTGCATCCTTCCACAAATACAATGGTGTGCTTTTAACAAATGAATGCATAATGAAGCCTGGGGGGGGGGGCGGGTAGGGTAGTTGGGGGAGTCTTCCACAGCCATCTCCTTGTTTGGATGTGTTCAGGTATTAGACTCCTAGATCTACAACCTGTAGCATTTAGAGGCAAGAAGCTCCCCTGCCTCAGAATGTGCCTGTATCCTCTCTGGGATATCCTTGGAAGTCCTATGGGTGCTCTACTGAGCAACACGGAGTTAGAGTAATTGTTCAGGAAAAGACTCAAGTTTTCCCAGCAAGTGTCTAGGTCTAGGAAAGGCAGCTGAATAGAGAATAATGCAATGGGACTGTCAGGCTTGCTGTACTCTTAATTAAGCCTTTGTTCTGAGTAGTCTTGGAGACACAAGCTGAGACGTGGAGAGGGCTTATGAAGGCAGGTGGTTTGGGTAGAAGAGAGGAAACACAGTGGACGAGAAAGGTGAAGATGACATTCTGTTAACCCCCTGGGGGAGCTCAGCGATTCATGTCATTCCTCTGGGCTTGAGTTTGTCCTCTCAGAAATAACAGGGCTGAAGCAGATAATCTATACATTTTACGAGTAAATGACCAGCAGGAAGAATTCATGAGAAGGCTAGACAGGAATGTGTTTAGCTGTTGCGAAAAGGAAAGGGGGATAAGTCAGTGCTGAGTTACTAGGAAGCTACTGAAAATAGTTTATGAGATTAAAAAAATATCATACTGTATACTTTTTCTAACTTTAATAAAATTTCATCTTGGTGTGAAGATTTTGTTTTGTAAATACAGAGCTCCTTTCCTTCTGGAAACAACCACCTACTGTTACCAAAAGGTATATGTGGGGGTTCCGGCTGCTTGCCGCTCAAAAGCTAGTAAACAGGCTGGCTTGGTGGTAAGGAAAGTTTACCTTATTTCAGATGCCAGCAACTGGGGGGAAGGGTGGTAGACATTTGTCCAAAGGCCAACTCCCCAACCTGACAAGAAGCGGGTGAAAGCATTTACAGGCAGAGTGGGGGATAGGCAACACGCAGAAACAGCACAGTCATCTTCAAATTGGTCATCAGTGGTCTGACTAACATCATCTTGGTTGTTTTAGGTACAGTTAATCTTTAGTTCTGGCGTGCACTTGTTCCCATTTCTTTGCAGTCAGTTCTTGGAATTGTGGTAGTTCAAGTCCTGGGTACAGTCCGGTCCTCACGTAGTTAACTTCTCCAACCCGGTGTTTTGGTATCTATAAGACAGCTCACAGGATATGGCTCAGAATATTATCTACAGCCCTTGAGAAAGAACTAAAGGTCCTTGACTATGTTTAATGACTGCATTAGTCTCCTTAGTGTTTTCCTTTGTTTCAGCATTTCTCACTTCTCTGATTAAGCTTATTTTTTAACTAAAGTTTTCCACCAGCAATAGGCAGGCAGAGGACATGTTGGAGGGGGGCAAGAACCATATGGTCCTGCTCCATTTCACTACTGTTCTTTTTCTTTTTCATTTCACTTCATTCATGCTGCATGGCATGTGGGATCTTAGTTCTTTGACCACGGATTGAACCTGCACCCCTTGTATTTGATGCACAGAGTCTTAATCACTGGACTGCCAGGAAAGTCCCAACCACCTACTATTCTTTTCAATCCCTTCCCTACCACACACACATATACACACCATTCACATGATAACCAGGGAAGCCACCATGTTAGTGCACCATGATCCTGCCTCTGTCTGCAGGGGACCAGTGCACTTATCTGAGCTGGGGACAGTCCTAATCCTTAGCTGATTTGGATCTAGAGACAGGTGGTCCAGTCTGTCTTAAGAATCCCAGGACCATGAACTGTGAAGTCAGGGCATTCAAGGACTATATTTTCTCTTACTGGGACCAGAGAAAATTGGTCTGAAAAGTAAGGATGAAACTAAGCAGACATACAGAGGAAAGCCACTGAGATGGAGAAAGGACATAGGCAATGTTTGCATTTCTGGTTCCAGTCGTTGCTGAGGCTGGCCTGGTTTCCAGTCATTTAGTTTCGGAGACACAACAGGATTCTCATAACTTCCCCCTCTGGTTAAAGTATATGTGATTTGAGTTTCTGTCTCTAGCAACCAAAGTGTGGGAAAACTCCTGATTTATTCACAAGTTCATTATAGAAGCAACTGTCAAATTATTAAAAATATAAAGTGAAAGTGTTAGTCACTCAGTCATGTCCAACTCTTGGCGACCCCATGGACTGTGGCTGCCAGGCTCCTCTGTCCATGGAATTCTCTCATGCAAGAAAACTGGAGTGGGTTACCATTTCCTTCTCCAGGGGATCTTTCTGACCCAGGGATCAAACCCAGGTCTCCTGCATTGCAGGCAGATTTCTTACTGTGTGAGCCACCAGTGAAGCCTATATGGAAGAATATAAAAAATGACCAATAACTCTACGAGTTTGAGTATTCCTAACATTTGGAACCAGTCCATCCTAAAGGAGATCAGTCCTGGGTGTTCTTTGGAAGGAATGATGCTAAAGCTGAAACTCCAGTATTTTGGTCACCTCAGGCAAAGAGTTGACTCACTGGAAAAGACTCTGATGCTGGGAGGGATTGGGGGCAGGAGGAAAAGGTGACGACAGAGGATGAGATGGCTGGACGGCATCACCGACTTGATGGACATAAGTCTGAGTGAACTTTGGGAGTTGTTGATGGACAGGGAGGCCTGGCGTGCTGCGATTCATGGGGTCGCCAGGAGTCGGACACGACTGAGTGACTGAACTGAACATTTTGGAATATTTTTCCTGCTACCTTTTCCATGCATTTTTGTAAAGGAAATTAGAAATGTGACAGAAGTTTTAAATTCAAGCTTTTTCACTTAATGATGATGTTGTGAACATTTTCTTGTGTCAATATACTCTTCATAAACAACATTTTTATTTTACGACTGTATGACAATTTATGTTCATGAGAAGTGACTGGATTTGGTTGACATTTTGGAAAGATTCTGGCTTCAGAGTGGAGATCAACTTGGAGATTAACATCCATAAAGACAAAATGAGAGACACTGAGAGAGCAGTCCAGGTGCTGCCCAAGCTGGTTAAGACACGTGTGGTGACAGTCAGGATGGAGAGAAGAGGAAGGCCATTCAGAAGTCACATAGTAGGTAGACTCCATAGGGCTTGGGTTTAATTAGGGTCGGGAACAGGGAAAGAAGACACTCAGAGCAGTGATGTGAATGACACAGTTATTCATGAAGACACGACTCTGGAGGAGAAGCAAGTTTGGAAGGAATAAAATGAGTTTAATTTTGGATATGTTGAGTTCTAAGTGCTTTGCACACATTCAAGTCTTGCTAGGAGACAAAGAAATGGAGTAGAGGCAGGAGATAAGGACTGAGGAGTCATTCATACCCACACAGTGATTAAAGTCACAGGAATGAACACCATCATCCAGGAAGAGGGTTAAGAGTGAGAGGGGACCTGAGGAGGGTAGAAGAAAGAATCTCTGTCAAGGAGACTGGGAAGCAGCAGCCAGAGGGGTAGGAAGAAAATTAGGAGAGGGTATTATCGTGGCTCCCAAGAGAAGAGATTTACTCAAGGAGGAAATGGCCGACAGTGCTGGCCACTGAGGGAGTCCGTCAAGGTCTGGCAGGTGTTGATGGCCACCTCCCCAGTGCCCCCTTCCCCCTTCTGGGCTTGTCATGCTCAGTCCTAACTGCTCCACAGGATAAGAACTGAAAAGTATCCTTTGGGCTTGGTGACATAAAATTCACTGGGTTCTTGAGATAACAGTCTTGGAAGTTTGGGGTTGGGAACTTCCCTGTGGCTAAGAGGAGTCCACTGGCTAAGACCACGTGCTCCCAATGCAGAGGGCCTGGTTCCATCCCTGGTCAGGGAACTAGATCCCACACGCCACAACCGAGAGTTTGCGTGTCACAACAAAGATCGAATATCTCACGTGCTTCAGCTAAGACCCGGCACAGCCAAATAAATAATTTTTTTTTTTTAAAGGAAGTTTTGGGTGGACTGAGGAGTGAATGTGAGATGGGACAGTACTGGAGGGCAGGCATGGGGCGGGGAGCATAGGTGGAGGAGGAAGATGGGATCAAGACAGGGGTTTTGTTTGTTTTGAGATAAGCTAGAGTGGGGCTCATTGTAATACTGATGGACAGGATCAGTAGGGACTAAATGACCAGTGTAAGTCACTCTGTTGTGTCCAATTCTTTGTGACCTCATGGACTGTAGCCTGCCAAGCTCCTCTGTCCAGGGGATTGTCCAGGCAAGAATCCTGGAGTGGGATATTCCAGGGGATCTTCCTGACCCAGAGATTAAACCCAGGTCTCCTGCATTGCAGGCAGATTCTTTACTGTCCAAGCCACCAAGGAAGCCCAGGACTGCCTCCCTAAACTAAAGGACCAGGGAGACAGAAAATAATAGAGAGCAAAGGTTCCTGAGAAGATAATAGGTAACGGTAGCCAGTGTTCAGGTCATGGAATCCTAGGATGCCACGTGTGTAGAGGCAGTCACGTCTTCCAGAGCAACAGAGAGAAAAACAGTGAGGAAAGGCAGTGGAAAGCCAGGAATGATGGGGAGTGTGGACTGGGAGCCACAACCTCCCTGAATAATGCTGAGTTAGGTCCATAGAGCTAGAGAGGATTTCCTTCCTATCTTCTCTATAATAAATCCTATCTTCTTGATGTGGTACACATATACAGTGGAATATTACTCAGCCAGAAACAGGAACAAAACTGGGTTATTTGTAGAGCTGTGGATGGCTCTAGAGTCTATCATACAGAGTGATGTAAGTCAGAAAGAGAAAAACAAATATTATATATTAATGCATATATGTGGGATCTAGAAAAAATGATACAGATGAATCTGTTTGTAGGGATGCAGCCATGCAGAATGGACATGTGGGCACAGGGGCGGAAGGGGTGGCAGGATGGATTGGGAGAGTAGCACTGATGTACATACGCTGCCGCGTGTACAGTGGAGAGCTAGTGGGAAGCTGCTGCAGAGCACAGGGAGATCGCTTGGTGCTCTGTGACAATGTAAAGGAGTGGGGGGGCGCTGGGAGGAAGGCTCAAGGAGGAGGAGATATGTGTGTACATATAGCTGATTCCCTTTGTGGTACAGCAGAAACTAACATAACATTGTAAAGCAATTATGTGTGTGTATGCTCAGCTGTGTCCGACTCTTTGCAACCCCCTGGACTGTAGCCTGCCAGGCTCCTATATCCATGGAATTTTCCGGGTAAGAATACTGGAGTGCTTTGCCATTTTCTCCTCCAGGGGATCTTCCTGACCCATGGATCAAACCTGCATCTCTTGCGTCTTCTACATTGGCAAGCGGATTCTTTACCCCTATGTCACCTTAAAGCAATTATACTCCAATAAAAAAATTCCTATCTTCTCTGTTAATCTCCAGTGATGGCTCTATTCATAAATATCAAAGCCAATCTTTCATAGTACTATAACAAGTCTGAGACCAAATTTAGACTAAATTCATCTCCTCCTGAATTAACTTCTTCAACATGTATTTATTGGGTTAGAATTACACAGTAAGGTTACAATGTCCAGGCACATCACTTCTGTATCCTATTGAAAGTCTCTGATTAAAAGGAACCTCAACTGCCAGAAGCCAGAATGGAAAGAGAAGCCTCGAAAAGAGATCTGTTGGGCTTCCTTGGTGGCTCAGTGGATAAGAATCCACCTGTCAGTGCAGGAGACACATCCACACACTGCATGGATATCCACATGGAAGGCAGTGAAGTTGGATCCTTACCCTATTTCTGGGTGTTCTATTCTCTTCCATTGATCTGTGTGTCTGTTTTTGTGCCAGCATCAAGACATATACCTTATAAGGGGCTGGTATCTAGAACAGACAAAGACTCTTGACTCAAAAAGACCACACAATTAAAAAATGAACAAAGAATCTGAACAGACATTTCTCCAACTTCAAGGAAGATAGACCAATGGCCAACAAGCCCATGAAAAGATGCTCAACATTATTAGCCAGTCATTAGGGAAATGTAACTAAAAATACCACTTTATACCCACTAGGGTAACTCAAATAGGAAAGTCTGATAATAACCAATACTGGCAAGGTGTGGAGAAATAGCAATCCTCACTTGTTGCTGAGGAAAGTATAAAATAGTGCAGCCACTCTGGACTACAGTCTGGCAGTTCCTCAAGAAGCTAAACAGACAGTGACTATGTGACCCAGACATTGCAATGCTAGATACCTATCCAAGAGAAATAAAAACATATGTCCACAAAAAAACTCGCACAAATGTTTCTAACATCATTAGTCATAATAATGTGGAAGGTGCAGAAACAACCCAAACTAAGGAATGGGTAAACTTCGTGGTTTGGATCGATAGGGACCCATCCAACAGGTGAAATGCCCAAACTAGTGAACAGATAAACCAAATGTGGTATATCTATACAACAAGCTATTATTAGGCCACGCAAAGGAATGAAGTTCTGATACGTCCTATATATACTGATGAACCTTGAAAACTTTCTGCTAAGTGGAAGAAACTGATCACAGAAGACCACATACATGATTCTGTTTATATGAAATTGTCCAAAATAAGCAAATATACAGAGACAGACAGACTAGTGGTTGCCTAAGGCTAGCAGATCATAAGGGGTTGGGAAGTGATAGCTAAGGGTAAGAGTTTCTTTTGGAGCTGATGGAAATGTTCTGTAATTGTGGTGATGGCTGCACAACTGTGAATATATTAACAACTATTGCTTTGTACACCTTAAATGGGTGAATTGTATGGTATGCGAATTATATCTCAATAAGGCTGTTACCTGTTACCACCTCCAAAAGAAGAAACTCTCAGCTAAAGACGCTTGCTCCTTGAAAGAAAAGTTATTACCAACCTAGATAACATATTAAAAAGCAGAGACATTGCTTTGCCAACAAAGGTCTGTCTAGTTAAAGCTATGGTTTTTCCAATAGTCATGTATGGATGTGAGAGTTGGACTATATGGACTATCCATATTTGGATGTGAATGCCAAAGAATTGATGCTTTTGAACTGTGGTGTTGGAGAAGACTCTTGAGGGTCCCTTGGACTGCAAGGAGATCCAACTAGTCCATCCAAAAGGAAATCAGTCCTGCATATTCATTGGAAGGACTGATGCTGAAGCTGAAACTCCAATACTTTGGCCACTGATGTGAAGAACAGACTCATTTGAAAAGAACTTGATGCTGGGAAAGATTGAAGGCAGGAGAATGGGATGACAGAGGATGAGATGGTTGGATGGTATCTCATGTCCACCAAAGGACATGAGTTTCAGTCAATTCTGGAAGTTGGTGATGGACAGGGAGGCCTGGCAGGCTGCAGTCCATGGGGTTGCAAAGAGTGGGACACAACTGAGTGACTGAACTGACTGCAAGGGCAGCTTCCTTCTACCCAGCCTATTCTCTCTGGGAGTCATGAATACTCTAAACCACCTGGTCTAAGAACAGGGGTACCCAAAAAGGTGGCTCACTGGGACACAGCCATGGAACTGTATCTCTGAACTGAGCAGCCATGGGTGTCAGGCTGGAATTCATGGAGCTCAGTTGCCCTTTGTCTTGACAACTTGGCTCCCTTCTGCCTGAGTCGGCCCAGGATAAGTTCTCCTTGTGCCGACAACACACTGAGCCCTTATTCCCTGGCATGTGCTATGTTATTGCGAAGAAAACCGACAAATTTTGAAGCTGCTCACACAGTAGAAGCATAGATCAAACTGGTTAGGCACAGGCAAGAAATGGCATGTGTTACATTATGTTTTTCTTACCACCTACTATAAACAGAGGCTGTTTAATGTCTTGGCATTTTGCTCATTTTTTTTTTTTTTAAATCACAAAACATTTATTTCTTGAATTCTGGCTGTTGTTTCCTGGTGTCTCATAACTCAGAGGATTTGGGGTGGTGGTGCATGTTTGAGAATGTTATTGCGCTTGAAAAGGCTAGTGGGGCGCCTTGGAACTGGATGAATGTATGTGTGCTCTGGGAATTGAAAACGTTACAGTTGTTCGATTTTATTTAATTAAACAAAAGGTTCTAATTCACAGTAAGGACTGAATCACATACTCATCTAATTTAATTTCGCCACTTCCTGGGAGGCAAGGGACAGGGTGGGTCAAATATTCAAGAATTCTGGGAAATCAGGCCCTGTAACCAGAGGCTCTGGGGCAGGACAGAATTCAGCCTCCTAGTAGAAATAAGAAGGGCATTGAGAAATGCCCACAGGCATTGAGGATATATAGAAATAGTACCCCTTAAATAAGAGGGGAGCCAAGGTAATCCCACATTTGGAAGCTGGGGAGAAGTCAAGGAATTTATCTTGAGGTAGGAGAGAGCTGAAAGGGTTAGTTGTTACCAAAGCCCTTTATAATGCTCTTTGAGGCGCTATTATATAAAATGCATTGGAACTCCACCTCCTAATTTAGAGGAATTTTCACAAGACCATGCTGAATGACACAAGATAAGGAGATACGGGGACTTCCCTAGTGGTACAGTGGATAAGAATCCTTCTGCCAATGCAGGGGATGGACACCGGTTCAATCTCTGGTCTGGAAATATTCCATATGCTGCAGAGTAACCAGGTCCGCACGCCACAACTTCTGAGCCCACATCCCAACTGTTTGGAGCCAGTGTGCTCTAGGGCCCAAGAGCCGCAACTACCGAGCCTGTGTGCTGCAGCTACTGAAGCCCATTGGCCTAGATCCTGTGCTTTGCAACGAGAAGCCACTGCAGTGAGAGGCTCACACATCACAACTAAGAGTAGCCCCCACTCGCCGCAACTAGAGAAAGCCCGCTAGCAGCAACAAAGATGTAAAGCAACCAAAAACAAATTGTTTTTTAAAAAGAGATATGGGTATAATCAACACCCTCCTAAGTTCATATGGTCTCTCAGAGGGTTCCTGGCAGGGCTGGGCCCCATTGCTCACTGTAGTAACTTACATGAACCTTTCCTAATTGCTCACTCATTCACGCTGTTACTTGGGATCACTTGCCAGATAAACAAGTTGCATTCAAACATTTGTCTCAGAGTCTTGGCTACTGGGTAAATCCAAACTAAGCCAACGAGTAACTTCCCTGGTAGTCCAATGGTTAAGAATCTGCCGGCCAATGCAGGGGACACAGGTTCAATCCTTGGTCCAGAAGATCCCTTCTGTCAAAAGGCAACTAAACCCGTGCTCCACAACTACTGAAATCTATGTACTCTAGGGCCCATGTGCTGCAATTACTGAAGCTCATATGCCCTAGAGCCCGTGCTCCATACCAAAGAGTAGTCTCTGCTCAGTACAAGCAGAGAAAGCCCACGTGTATCAACAAAGACCCAGCACAGCCAAAAATTAACTAATTAATTAAAAAAAAAACAAAGACATAGAGACCTTAGGTGGCAGCCACAATGAACCAAAAACTGCAGGCTGACTTCATATACCCTAAGCCTCCCGTACAACTGTAGGGAACAGGGAGGAGTTCCCCCAGATACGACTATGACTGAACATCCAGTAAATCTTCACTACTATATATATAAATGATTGAAGTCATGACTTGATCCAAATCAATTTGGCCATTATATAATTGTGACACTCTTCTGCTAAGTCAGTAGCTTCTGAAAATCAGCAGTGGGCAGGGGCAAGTGTATATCCCAAGTACTGACACATCTCACTGCCAGAAGATGCTCAGCAAACCTTTGGAGGTAGATTTTGAACATCTGAAGTGCTTACGTAGCCACCTTTGGAACTTGGATTCCTGTTTGGGGTATTTCAAATGTTAACTGCTCCTGGTTAAGTTTACACACACACACACACACACACACACACCTCTGTTTACATAAAGTATTTAAATGACCACATAATAATAGCTAACATTTGTTAACATCTACTATGTAATAGACACTTAAGAGGAACTCATCATTAATCCTCCAAAGCTCCAATAAGATAGGTTCTGTGAATGCTGCCATTTTACTGGGAGGGAGGGACAGTAACTCCCTCAGCCAAGTCCCACAATTCGTAAGTTGTGAATCAGGGGTTCAGAAATTCAGGTAGTTTGGTTCTAGAGAGGCAACCCCTTATCTATCCCACTCCTCAGCCCCTGATGAGGGCTGCTGTCAGTCAATGTAAACACAGAAATCTGACATTCACAATATGACGAAACTTGAGAATTTGACAGGGAAAGATGACGGCCTCCCAACTAATAAGCAGTGAGTAGCTGGCATCTGTGCTGGGCAGGCAAGCACACAGCACACTCAGAGCTGGGGGGAGTGGCCCAGCGAAGACCCCGCCCCACAGCTGGCTGGCCCAGACTCTCCCCCACCGGATCTGGAATGGGACCAAGATTCCAATTCAATCTGACTGGTCTCTTGAAAACAGTTGCTGTGGGAGTTTCATTCCACTTCATCAACTGGGAAGACAAGAAAGCTGGTATGCAGACCCAAGAACAGCAAAGAATGCTCAGAATAGACTACATGGGCTTCAGGGAGAATTCCCTGGTCATCCCATGGCTAAGATTCCACACTTTCAATGCAGGACCCAGGTTCAATCCCTGATCAGGGAACTAAATCCCACATTTTGCAACTAAAGATCCCATATGCTGCAACGAACTCACCTGCTACAACTAAGACCCAGAGCAGCCAAATTGAAAAAAAAAAAAAAAAAAAAAGACTACATGGGCTTCAGGAACAGAGATCCAACAGCATCTCTGACCCCCACCTTCAAACTCACGGTCTCTCTTTTTGGCTTAAGATACTGTAACCCAGAGTTCTAATGGATGCATCCATCACATGTTTTCAAGTCAAAAAGAAGAAAAAAAAAATCACATGACTACTTTAGGAAGATTCACTGGCAACATGGGAGAAGGGACCAAAAGCATAGAGAAAGGAGTTTAGAATGATGATCCAGGCAACAGAAAATGATGGTGCAGAGATGATGGAAACAGAAATAGGGGGCTGTGGGCGGTGGGGGGAGGGAGAACATGAACTTTCCGATTCCTTCTCTGAGTTTCATTAGATCTTCCTGGTGGCCAGGTAGTTTTATAAGGATAGGGTTTCTCTTCTCTCATAAAACACTAATATAGTCCTAGGCACCTTTCCCCCCTTGTTTAGAATTAATTCTTGAAGGGTTTATTTTACAAATTTTCCATGGAATTCCCTGGTGGTCCAGTGGTTAAGACACCACACTTCCACTGCAGGGGGCACAGATTCAGTCTCTGGTTGGAGAAACAGGCTCCTGCATGCTGGAGGCATGGCCTCCTCCAGAACAATCCAACTTTTCTTTTTCACTTTTTGGCCACGCTGCATGGCATGTGAAATCTTAGTTCCCTGACCAGGGATTGAACCCATGGGCCCTGAATTGGAAGCAAAGAGTCTTAATCACTGGACTGCTGGGGAAGTCCCCCAAACCTAACATTTTATTACAAAAACTTCCAAACACAGTCAGTTTTAAAGAATTTTGTGGACACTCGTACTCCCACACACCCAGCTCGAGATCACATCACTGTCCTTTTATCTACTGTTATTCACGTTATCACATACCCAGCCATGTCCATCCCTCTACCCAGCCTCATTGTGTTGATGCCATTGAAAGTAAAACACAGACAACAGAGCATTTCCCCATAAATAATTTGTTGGCAGTATCATTAACTAGAGTTCAAGATTTGCTTAATATTCTCTTAATGCATAATTTAAATACAGTGAAACACACAGCTTAAATGTAATTTCACCGAGATTTGTCACACACCTGTATAAGCCAAATGCTTATCAAGATGTAGAATGCTGTATACCCTGAAGAAACCAAAATTGAAAAAGACACATATACCCCAACGTTCACTGTAGTACTATTTATAATAGATAGAACATAGAAGCAACTTAGATGTCCACTGACAGATGAATGGATAAGGAAGCTGAGGTACATATACACAATGGAATATTGCTCAGCCATAAAAAGAAAGGCATTTGAATCAGTTCTAATGAGGTGGATGAATCTAGAGCCTATTATACAGAGTGAAGTAAGTCAGAAAGAGAAAGATAAATATCGTATCAGTTCAGTTCAGTTCAGTCGCTCAGTCATGTCCGACTCCTTGTGACCTCATGAATCTCAGCACGCTAGGCCTCCCTGTCTATCACCATCTCTCGGAGTTCAAACTCACGTCCATCGAGTCGGTGATGCCATCCAGCCATCTCATCCTCTGTCATCCCCTTTTCCTCCTGCCCCCAATCCCTCCCAGCATCAGAGTCTTTTCCAATGAGTCAGCTCTTCGCATGAGGTGGCCAAAGTACTGGAGTTTCAGCTTTAGCATCATTCCTTCCAAAGAACACCCAGGGATGATCTCCTTTAGAATGGACTGGTTGGATCTCCTTGCAGTCCAAGGGACTCTCAGGAGTCTTCTCCAACACCACAGTTCAAAAGCATCAATTCTTCAGTGCTCAGCTTTCTTCATAGTCCAACTCTCGCATCCATACATGACCACTGGGAAAACCACAGCCTTGACTAGATGGACCTTTGTTGGTAATGTCTCTGCTTTTGAATATGCTATCTAGGTTGGTCATAACTTTTCTTCCAAGGAGTAAGCATCTTTTAATTTCATGGCTGTAATCACCATCTGTTGTGATTTTGGAGCCCAAAAAATAAAGTCTGACACTGTTTCCCCATCTATTTCCCATGAAGTGATGGGACCAGATGCCATGATCTTCGTTTTCTGAATGTTGAGCTTTAAGCCAACTTTTTCACTCTCCTCTTTCACTTTTATCAAGAGGCTTTTTAGTTCCTCTTCACTTTCTGTCATAAGGGTGGTGTCATCTGCATATCTGAGGTTATTGATATTTCTCCCGGCAATCTTGATTCCAGCTTGTGCTTCTTCCAGCCCAGCGTTTCTCATGATGTACTCTGCAAATATCATATACTAACGCATATATATGGAATCTGGAAAGATGGTATTGAAGAATTTATTTACAGGGCAACAGTGGAGAAACAGACATAGAGAATAGACTTATGGACACGGGAGAGGGGAGGAGAGGGTGAGATGTATGGAGAGAGTAACATGGAAACTTACATTGCCATGTGTAAAATAGATAGCCAATGGGAATTTGCTGTATGGCTCAGGAAACTAAAACAGGGGCTCTGTATCAACCTAGAGGGGTGGGATGGGGAGGGGGATGGGGAGGGAGATGGGAGGGAGGTTCAAGAGGGAGGGGACATATGTATACCTATGACTGACTCATGTTGAGGCTTGACAGAAAACAACATAATTCTGTAAAGCAATTATCCTTCAATTTAAAAAATTAATTAATTTAAAAAAATGTAGAATGCTGGACTTCCCTGGTGGTCCAGTGGTTAAGAATCTGCCTACTAATGCATGCAACACAGGTTCGATCCCTGCTCTGGGAAGATTCCACATGCCCCGGAACAACTAAGCCTGTGCGCCACTACTGAGCCTGCACACCCTGGAGCCCGTGCTCTGCAACAAGAGAAGCCATCACAATGAGCAAGTAGCCTCCACTCACCGCAACTAGAGAAAGCCCACTCGCAGCAATGAAGACCCAGTGCAGCTAAGAACAAAAAAAAATAAAGATGTAGAATGCTGCTATCATTCTGGAACAAGTCCTCCTGCCCCTTTCCCAGCCCGCCGCCGCCCCCACACCTCCACCCTCCTCACCCCAGTCTGCTGTTCTCCACTCTAGGTATAGTTTGGGCTGGGCTGTGTTCAGCTCCCCCTGCAGCAATGCATTCCAGGCCAAGGTCCTCAGGTCAGTCTGAGGGATGAAATGTTGCCCTTTCGCATGCCTTCCCAGCCCAGGAATGGCACGCCCGATGCCCTTTCAGTGTGGGGAACTGTGCCCTTTCAGCGCTGGGAATTAGCAGTGCACTCGCCTGCCCCAGGCCTCTGATTATTTGAAAAGTTCTCCATTCAAGACTAAAACAAACAAATGTCACATAGCTTTTCACAAAAGGAATATTCAAACCTAGTTTTTTAAAAAAAAAGTTAACAAAAACTGGACTGACCAGCAAAACTGGATTTTAAAAGCCACAGACTTCTCTGGCTGTCCACTGGTTAGGACTGTATGTCATCATATTTCTATATGATTACATACCTTCATATCCTTAAACTGCTAAAGGCAGATGGTGTCATGGGAGGATTAAAGACGAAAGAATTTAAAAGAACCTGGGTCTGAACCACAAAATAGACCAAGTTGTCCGTTTTTAGAGATACAGAACCATCATTCTAACAAATAACTTTCCTGTTCAATATATAAATGACCCTTAACCAGTTATTTTGTTATTGCCCGTGGCTGGCCTGATTGTCAGTACATTCCCATATAAGCCCTTGCACAATACCTGGTCACACTGGAGCCCAAGGCACAAACAGGGCCTTCTCTTTCCCACCCCCATCTAATATTAAGAGCAAGTGTGTTAGGGGATGGTTGCTAGAAGGGTCCGTGTGGAAGGACCTGTCACTGAAGGCCCTGTCCCCTGGCCCTGCAGTGGTCCTGCCCCGGGGTGGGCTTCACAGATGCCCTAGGGCCCAGCAGGGCACAAGCACAGCTGCGGAGATTGTCCTCCTGTTGAGAAACAGAGAGCACAACCACGGGAGGGGCTCAGAAAACAAGCGAAGAGTCCAGGTCCACTCACCTTCGAGGCCAGGAGGTGACACAGGAGGCAGGCAGTCTGTTCTCAGCAGGAGCCACCTCTCCCCTCCGTCCTGTTTCACACTGGATGGGAAATGAAATGCTCACTCTTTCCTGCCCTGCTTTCCCTCAGTCCCCCCACGGCCCTCACTTGGAAATCCAGGAACAAGCAAAACCTGGAGAGAGGGAGTCCTCCCAAGACCAAGAGCCAGTTAGCAAATGTGGAAAACAGGACTGGAGTCGGCTAACCTCAGGGCTTCCTGGGTTGCGCTAGTGGTAAAGAACCTGCTGCTAATACAGGAGACGTAAGAGATGTGGGTTGGATCCCTGGGTTGGGAAGCTCCCCTGGACAAGGAAAGGGCAACCCACTCCAGTATTCTTGCCTGGAGAATCCCATGGACAGTGGAGCCTGGCAGGCTACAGTCCACGGGGTCACAGTTGGACACAACTGCCGTGACTTAGCATGCATGCACTGCTAACTTGTAGGGGCGAGAACTTTTAACGGGAGTTTAATACAAATATCAAGTACCCGACGCATGTGAGGGCAATGTGGCAGCAGACGGAGTTCCAGGGATGGCTCAGAACCGGCCCTGTTCCAGGCCTGGCCCACGGCAACAGAGGGGTGAGCAGAGCCCACCAACCAACAGCGATAGGTCTCGCAGACAGATGCAGAACAAATGAGGAAAAAGTCCTCCTTGTACACACCATCCCACCCAGGCCAGACTGCTTACTCTCTGAGGCAGGAAAATGAAGCCTTTTCTCTTTCATCAAACCCCTTCCATCGACAGTTATCCTCATTTTATTATCCCCACAAAAGCAAAGAGGCAGTGATATTTCAGGGATTAAAAAACTCTCTCCCTTTACTTACCCTATAGGCGTGGATGCATGCCGTCACCTCAGTTGTGTCCAACTCTGTGCAACCCTATGGACCGTAGCCCGCCAGGCTTCTCTGTCCATGGGGATTTTCCAGGCAAGAACACTGGAGTGGGTGGCCATGCCCTCCTCCAGGGGATGGATCTTCCAACCTGAGACTCTTGGCTCCTGCACTGGCAGGCAGATTCTTTACCCCTAGCGCCACCTGCTTACCCTATAGGGTCCTACCTTATTTTATTTTTTGTCATAGTATTTTATCACCTCCTGAAATTTTAAATCTCTATTTGGTTATTGGTTTTCCATCTACCCACTAACCAATCAACCACCTCCCCCCGCGACACACACAATGACTAAGTAAAAATAATTATTCCATGTTATACCAACCACACCAAATACAGTATTATAAATTGTGCTTTAATTTCTGCAATCAGACACGATGCAGTGAAATACAAGTATAAACTTTCATTGTACATCCAGAAAATAAAAAGAACATTTATACAGATTTAGCCCAACAGCTTATTCCCTTAAAAAAAAAAAAAAGTTTCTAATGTAATTAAAGCTAATTTATCTTCAGTGTAAAAACTTGGAGGTATAAACAAACTCAAGATATTATATACAGGAAATTAATATACATTTCCAAATGTGCACAGTGCAGCATTTTAGACAAAGTAAATGATCTCATTTTAGCTTTTATTGTTAACCATAATCCTTATCTCAATCTTGAATAAAAATGTCACAATATATAAATCCACTGAGAATTCTGTACACAAATACAAGTTTATAGAAATCTCATTTCAGATATAAATACATAAACTGTCATGACCTTACATGTTAAAACAGCTTATTTTTCTATTGTAATTTTATTTTAAAAAAATCATAGAAAAATATTTCAATGCACATTCAACTGCTATGAGAGGGACCATGACCTTGTGCCTTTGAACCACTTTATGGACTGTAAAGCATCACACCGGGCATTTTTGGAATGAAAATTACTAAGATCTTAAGACTGAAGAGGCTACTGTATAAATATTCCCATTATAATATGATCACAAAACTAGTTAACTCCATAGTGTATCTGGGAGGCAGTGGGGCAGAGAAAGGAGGTTAGTGCTAATTTAAGAAGGCCCACAGAACACAGCCAATGAATTAGGGTCATTTTAAAGTCCCCACTGCAAGCCTACACTGACCTTACTAGTGAGACTCTTAAGGCAACCAAGACTGGGCATGTGTTTGGCCCCAGATGCATAAACCCTGCCCTCCCCTCAATCTCCATCATACTAACAGACCAACAAGGCCTGAGCATCAACTCGGCGTGGGGAGGACTGCAAAGCAATTTCTTGTGGTGTATAAAAGACGATTCAGTGCAAACCGAGAAACTCCTCTTTGTCAACAGTTTCAAATTTTCTTATTGCCCTTCAGCAACTGAAAGCTTTTCTAAATACGTAACGTTCAAATTGGAATCCATACTGGAGAGCAAACAGATATAAAAGGCAAACTTCTGATAGGGAACATTCTGACGTGAGATCGATCACTTTTCCCACTTCCTTTTGTGGAACTGAACAGGTTTCCACGGAGAATGAAAAAACGGGTCCTCACTAAGTGTGCTTTTCCGGCACTTAAAAACTATAGATCATTTAAACAGCAGATCCAGGAAGGTTACCAGGCATAGTCAAGTTTCTTCTATGGCTTTTAAAATCGCTGAGGTACTATGTGGTCACCATCACTTCTGAGACTTATGCTTGACCGCTTCCCTATGATAGCCGGGTTCGACAGTGATCTTCTTCACTGGTCTGTAAGGTAGCAAAACTGGGGAAAACGCCTGAGGACGGCGGTCACAGACGCTCTGAAGCCTCGGTATGCTGTTGGAAAAAGGCGAAGCAACCTCTTTCAAACACTGCGTGCCTCCGGGACAATGGAGGCTCCTCTGGGCAAACCTAAGAGATTCCCAAAGTTTGACCCACAGGCTTAGCAGCAAGATCCCAGGATGAGGTACACCAAGGCGGGGATTGCGAAGGGACAGTGGAAAGTGGCACAGCCGGTGGCGGGGTGGGGACCTGGAGCTGTTGGCCGCGAGCCAGCCCCCCACCCCGACACGAAGTGACACAGTCTGAGGATGGTTGGAAACGTCAGGATGGTGACACGCATGGCAAGAGGACAGAGGAAAACTGCTACGGTTTGGAAATGAAGGCCGCACATCTTAACAAAGCTATCTGAATCTGTTAATCCAACACACACACACACACACACACACGCACGCACGCACATATCGTGTAAAGCTGAACTTCGGGATGGGCTAGAGAGACGCTACTCCTGACGACTGGATAAAGCACGTTGGCACAGGAAAGATGTGAGGACCGTACGGCGTCCAAGCACAGCTTACCAAAGCCCTTTCTAAGTAGTAAAGTGGCTACCGTGGGGTCTGAGCGATGCTAACACAGAGGACACTGGCCACAGCTGTATTACGGGGTCACGTACTAACTCCTTTCAATAATACTCAAGATACGGGTTTCAAATGCATAGTCTTTCAGAACTGGCGGGGAGAAATGAGAACCAGCTCTTTTCCAGAAGACCCAGGCTTCCCCTGGCAGTCGGCTTTAGCGTGACACACCAACGTGGAGAGCAGATGTGTCCAGCCTCCTGTCCCAGCCTGCGAGGGTCCTCTCTCACCGCCACCGAGCAGGCCAGTCACACTTCCCCTAGGTCCACAAACTCGTCTTCTCGCTTGGCCAAGTCGTCTTCATCTCCCAGGGCTTTCCACCCGCTGGTGGGCAGGACGGGCTTGGAGGAATGGCGCTGCAGCAGCGCGAAAGGGAACAAGGAGGACAGGCGGCCCGAGGTCCTCGGTGGCGAGGCAGCCTCTGCCTGGAGGGCCTCCTGGCTGTGGTGTCTCGCCTCGACTTTCTCCTGTAGGCGTTGGACTTCCTCCATCATCTCCAAGAGTTTGCTCATGGTGGCCACTCCACCGCCACCCAGGATCTGGGCCTCCGGAATCCAGCGCAAGTAGCGCTGGGCCCAGACTTTGATCTCTGGGCCCTCGAGGCGAGGCAGCAGCAGCCCCTGGTAGCTGGGGGGCCTGCTGTGCCAGCTGTCATAGAACTCTCGGAAGCCGTCCTGCAGCTCCTCCGAGGAGTTAATCAGTTTGCTGATTCTCTTGCCCAGCAGGTTTTTAATTAAGTGATCCGTTTCTTCCCTGAAAAATCCTCTTTTGGGAGATGATTTCGATTGGGTGAGGGGCAGAGAAAGTTGTCTTTGATGCTTTGAGAGAGAACACAAACAAAAAAAGTCTCTGGTTAGCCCAAGAGCACAGTGACGGTTGTTTCCATCCAAAAAAACACAAACAAAAAGCATAATCCTACTTTAAGAAGAGTCATGAGAATTGCCCTGTGAACACGAATTCATTACAATGCCGTCACACGCAAGAGAGAAAGCGGCAGTGGGTGGGTGGGGGATGCCTATTTATTCCACGATGAGCATCAGATGCACGCTGGGTTGCTAAACAAATGGGCGAGACCAGGCGCAGGGTATTAAGCACTCGTGAAGAACAAGCTGAAGTTAAGACAGGCAGATGAGGACCTCTCTGGTAGTCCAGGGGTTAGGAGCTCGCCTGCCAACAAAGGGGACATGGGTTTGATCCCTGGTCCAGAAGGATTCTACATGCCAAGAGGCAAGTAAGACCGTGCACCAGGCTCTACAGTGCCCAGGCTCTAGAGGTCTGTGACTGGAGAAGCCATCGCAGTAAGCCAGAGTGGAGCCACAAAGACCCAGCGCAGCCGGTAAATGAGTGAATAAAAAGAGAGGCAGATGATCAGTCAGAGGAGTCTGGAGATGAGGCCTATTCATTTGTGAAGGGAGCAGAATGTGTCTTCTTTGAAAAACTTAGGGGGCTCGCTTCCACAATATTCTGAACACCTGTAAGGAAACAGTGCCAACGCCCTGAAGAGCCTGTCGCTCCAACGAAATAACTTACAGGCATAACTTGTGGGAGGTCAGGCATCCGGGGGGAGGTCAAGCCTAAGTCAGAAAGGTTCTTTTGGACAGAGAGACAGATGGGAGGAAAAGGAACCTGAAGACTGCCTAAGTGGGCCGGGTGTTCTTCTTGAACACAGGGTGGACGATGTTGAGAGCGTCTACACGCTTGTCCTCCTCAGGAATTCGACCTGAAGCCGAAGCTAGGTGCTGTGTTTTGGGATGCACTGGGAGAGGATTGTGAGGATGGTCAGACGGTTGCAACAGATCCTTGGTGCCCAAAGACAAAGGTAAGAACCTGCGGAGGAGCTGCTTCTCCCCATCTCTTACTCCTGAGGTGTTATGTGGAATAAGAGGGGGCAGAAGTTTTCTTCTGGGGCCAGGCTCCTAACTGTAACATGTTCCTACCAGTGCTTCATACTTATTATGGAGTGTAGAACAAACAATAAAAATATACCGTAGAAAGCAAAACCATGCACAGCACCCCAAGTCAGAACTTTCCATCTGGGGGCAGGAGAGTTGGGGGCCGGCCTCCTCTGCCCAGTGACTCAGGTGAGTCAGGGATGAGGGAAGCAGGCGGGACCTTCACTGCCTGCCGGGCTCCACGCTCAGTGCTGAACACGCAACCACTCACCCGGTCCTCGGAGTCACCATTACTGCCCCATGTTACACACGAGAAAACTAAGGCACAGCGGTTAAGTCAACCGCAAAGGCCCCAGCTACCAAGTGCCAGGTGTGGTTTCACACAGCCTGGCTCCAGAGGGAGCCCGAACTCTTAACAGAGCCCTCCCTGTCTTGGAAGCCCTTCTCTCAAGCCCCGAGTGAATGGAGCATTCTGGACAGGCCACGTGGGGGCAGCACTGTGTCCCTGTAGCCTGGTCAAGGCCTGGGGCTGAGGCTGGGACCCCACACCTGAGAAGACCCCACAGTCTTGAGGGATAATTCCCAGGGCACTGCATTGGGCATTCCCAGGGCAGCTGTGGTTGGCCATGGCTCTCTGGTTTCTACAGAAGGTCTCCAAGGCTGCCTGTCCCCCAAGAAGAGGTCCCAAGCCTGACACCAGGACTCCTTACCTAACAGCCTCAAAGGTTCTCGTCGGCCCACCGCTGGCCCTGCATGAGCTAATACAACCTCAGATGCCCTGACCTGCAGCTCAAGCCTCTCCCACGGGCCAGCTCCTGCAACCTGGGCCCTTAGGTTCTCCACTCCCACCTATGAGAAGGGACCCTCAGAAAAACAGGGCCTGGGCAGAGAAATGAACTTACAGGTAGAGCTTTCATTTCCTCCCTCAGACCTCTGAGGGCCCTCGCCCCTCTGGTGGGGGCAGCTGGGCCATCGTGAGCCGGTGGGAGGTGTGTGTGCAGCCACCAGGGGGCACAGCACACCAACAAAACTGACCTCTGGCTTGGCTGTGCTGGAGCACAGGGCGGTTCTGGCCCAGCAGACAGGACAGAGGTTGAACCAGGAGCACTAACACCCAGCCTGGGCCTGTGGACCCTTGAAGGGGTGAAGCGGCAGCCAGCAGAGGCACCTTCTGTGAGTGTTGGCACTGACTCATGGGTCCCCAAGCCCCTTTAGAATGGAGAACTGGCCAGGGCCCCAGGAGCCCCGCAGGACTCTGAACCAGAAAGACAGATGGTGGTGGAGAAGGCAGTGACATGCTCTGACTTGCGAGTGACCACCACTGAGCACCCTGCTCTCCTCTTTGTGGGGGGCTCCCAAGTCAGGAGGCAGAACAAGAACTGCCATGTACATCATACATCATCTGGGGTATGTCAGAGTTTTAATAACTAGTAAAATCAGCAACAAATATCTAAAGGGAAACCCAAATAATTTGATGTTTGTCATTTAAGCCCCGGTCCGCAAATAACAGCCCACGGGCCGGCCCAATCTGGCCCGTGCCAGCCTCTGTAAATACTGGAACACAGCCAGGCCCATTTGCTCACGTGGTGCCCATGGCTGTCTTCCAGCTCCAACAGAATGGGGGGGGTGGTTGTGCCAGAGCGCTGTGGGCCCTGACAGAACATGTCAGTCACAAACACCAATTTTAGCATGAAGAGAGGCCTTGCTAGTGAATACCTAAACTGGTACAGATGACACAAAACCCACCCTGTGATCAGCGTTCCCTCTGCTCTATCAATCGCACTGGGGCAGGGCTGACACCCTCGATTCCCCATGGCATCCCCAGTGACGCTCAGGACAAACGTGCATCTGCCGAAGGCAAGGGTGCTCAGGGGCCCTGACAACCTGCCCATCACAGTCTCAGCTCTGTGACTGTGCCCAGAATCCACAGATTAAATGTAATCCTTCCAGACGAGATTTCTGCACAGACGAGGGGGTTAGACACGCACAAATCTTACTTTGAAATGCGTTCCTTTCCGCTGGACTTTCTCCAGTTTTGGCTTCTCCATGTAAAGAGGGTTTGTCAACAACGTCTGGGCTTTGGGTTCAAACTGCACGGACCAATCCCACACGGTGAGCAGATTCAAAGGCTTGCTTTGTGAGTCCTGGCTCTCCCTGCCCTGCCAAAACAAGCATAGGTCACAGTGTTTGCAGGGAGGGCTGAGGAAAGCAGACAGTGCGGAGAGACAGGCTCCGGGACGGCGCACCCGGCCTCTGTGGCGCCACGCGTGAAGGCTGTGGCCGTCGGTGGTCGCTCCCCAATGGCTTTCGGTGGGAAGGAGGCAGGACACGTTACTTCCGGTAGAACTTGTGCCAGCCACTGTGCTGTACACGCTCACCACACCCCTCATGAGGTTGCTCCTATTTTTCCAATTTACCTTTGGGGAAATGGAGGCTGGGATAATGAAGTGAACCACCTGAGGCCATGAGGCTGTGGAGCAGCAAGGCTGTGTGCACTCCCCGTGGGATGCAGTAAGATCCACCGGGAGGGCAGCTCCAGCAAACTCCAGGTCCCCAGAGGGCCAGTCGGAGCCCTGACAGTGCCGAATTGAAGCCCCGGGAGCAGGGCCTCAAGGGAGACTATAAAGATGTTTAAGGCAGAGAACGAAAGCCAAGCTCCCCTCCTCCACCTCCACTCTCTTCTGAGTCACTCCTGGCACCCGTCAAGTGGAAGAGAAGGCATCTGAGCTGTTCATAAAGACCACTTTTAACGTGCTTCATCCCCAGCGCTCACACTGGCTCCCAGCCCCGATATTTACCCTGTGACCCACGGTGACGGCCTCACTGTCTCAGTGACTCACTCTCAGAGATAATAATTCGGACTTGAGGATTACATATCAATACCCGGAGAGCACTCAGAACAGGGCCCTCTGTGTAATCACTGTTATAAAGAAAATATCATTTTCATCGTCCCTCCTCTTACGTCTTACTTGTTAGACACGGCTTCTTCAATACACAGGTTCCTAAGAGCGACTCTTACCACGTTCGTATCTTTTTGATGAGGCGAATTGAAGAAGAAGGTGCTAAAAATAGGTATGTACAGGCTGTCTGACAAAACAGTCAGGTACGTCTCTGTGAACTCGAACGCTGGGGGATGCTGGTGCACCAGCTGCCACACACAGTCCAAGAAGAGCAGGAACACGGGAGCCTACGTGAAGACAAGATGCGAATGATGGAGGGGTGCCGACGGTCTGAAGCCAGCGGCCCCGGGTATGGCGCAGCCACCTGGACAGCTGTGGAGCAGCCCCTCCTGGACACTGCATGCTCTGGGAAGCACATTCCGGGTGACTGCCATTCCCAACTGCATCCCATCCCCAGAGATAAACATGCCTGACTGAAAAACCACACACCCGTGGATTAACCTCAGGACTCGGCAGTAGCTCCCTATGTGGAAGACATTCCCAAGATGGAGAGCCTCCTTGCCCATCGACACTGGCAGAAGAGCAGCTGCAACTGAGCCTGAGGACAGGAAACGCTAACTCTGAACCTCAAGTGAAGCACTATTCCCCACCAAAGAATCCACTCTCCTTACTAGTAGCACTGTATTACCAAAACAAAAAACAAACAAACAAAAAACACAAAAAACTACTCGGTTTCTTCAAATTTTGTGAATACTCCCTTCTCCGCCCTGACAATGGGGCTTCCCTGTTGGCTCAGACGATAAAGAATCCACCTGCAATGTGGGAGACCTGGGTTTGATCTCTGGGTTGGGAAGATCTCCTGGAGAAGGGAAAGGCTACCCACTCGAGTATTCTGGCCTGGAGAATCCCCATGGACAGAGGAGCCTGGCGGGCTGCAGTCCATGGGGTCACAAAGACTGACCGCCCTGACAATGAGGGCCCAGAAGAGAAAGCGGATGGGAGAGAAAGCAGAAGCGGCAAAAATGAGTTTCTAATGTTTTTCACAAATGCATTTTTTTCATCGATGGCCTCTTTTATTAGCTTCAGAGGCAAGCTCTTTCTTAGTAGAGTTTCTGAGGGCACCTTGTCGTTCTCCAGTGCTCCTCCTCAAGTCACCAGTGACCCCATGTCATGGTCTCTCCATTCCTAAGCCAGGCTGAGGTCTCACATGCAGCTCCTCAAAGGCAGGAGCTGGCAGTCCAGCTCTTGACTCAGTCCAGTCAATTGTGATGCATCAATTACATCACAAACTGGACCACCCATTTTTCCGTCAAAACTCCATGGTGTCAATGTTGAGACGTGAAGAAAGGTCCACGTGGCAACTTTATCTCACACCTCATTTTACGTTCAGTGGCATTAGATAAGAGTCGAAAATATCTGAATCTCACAGCACAGTCAGGGAAATGGGCTCAGAAAGTACAGGTGTTTCCTCCCAGCCCTGGGTGAGCGGGCAGATCTGCTCTGGGGCGCCTTCCCCTTTAGACACGGTACCTGTCAGTCCCCCTGCTCTCAAGATACACAGACTACACAAGACGTGCAAAAATACCCTCTTCCCAACACAGTACCAACTCTGTTATTTGAGTGCCATCAACCTTTCGAATTAGTGTCTCAGGAAGGCAAGTCCCTTCTAAGACGAAAGATGGTGATGCATATTCATCATCAGCCTGACGGGACACGGATAAGTGCAGACCAGTCCTCAGAGAAATCTGCAGGCCCAGCAAGGGTGGCCTGGTCTCCCAGGACACACCAAGCCTTTATGGGCAGAAGCCTCAGCTCTGTTTTCAGAGCAGTTGTGTCAAGCTGCCCAGCACCGCAGACAGACATGCCTATTATCTGAGGGAAGAAAAACCACCAGCCGCCCTGCTAGCATCTGTTAGCTCCGCAGGTGATTTAATTACAGTTCACATGTTTTCATTTTTCCTTCCATGGTCGTTAATAATGCAGCCAACACAGTTGGCACAGCTGTAACCGAGACAAGTACATCCCAGTTTGGGGGTAGGGGGACACTCATTTTCACTAACTGAACTGTCTTGCTGTCTCTCCAGTGGTTGAATTCAGAAGCCCAGGCCTGCAGCTATCATGGCGAAGGCCCAGGTAATGGATAGCATTCACATAACCCTGGGCTTTATTTTGAAAGGGTTTATTGCAAGGGAAATTTACTTTGTGTTATTATGTATTTTCTTATTATTATGTGTTATTATGTATTTTGTATGTATTATTATGTATTTTCTTGTTATTATGCGTTATTATGTATATACAGGGAAACTTGTACCCTATTTACTTTTTGCAAAAACTAACTTATCAGAAATTGTGGGAGTCCCACTGAGTTCATTTTTATTTAAGTTTTACAAGTCAATATCACTTCCACCGTGAACTATAATACACCCTTGGGACATACAATTTAGAAGAGAAGGTTCCAAACACACTTCTTAATAAATATCCCTTTTCCCTGGGAAGGGTTTCCAGTGTTTAAATCATTCACACTCACTGACCAGTGACCTGTCCTTGCCTTCCTGACAAGCTCCTAAGGTGTGCGCTGTGCAGGTATTAAAGGAGAGACAGGGCTCCGCGTGTCCAAGGCTGCCCAGCTCTGTGCCGAGGACACTCACCTCCTCCTTGTCGCTCTGACGGAGGTGGTTGCAGCGGTCCAGGAAGCAGTGGCCACCCATGATCCACTCCTTTTGGACAAGGCTCTGGAAACCGAAAATCGTTCGACAGTGGGGGTCCAGCATCACTTGCGCCAGAGAAGAAACGAGGCAGCAGAGGTCGGAGGCATTGTCCTCTGTGGTGGTGGGGGCAGGCGGGGGTTGCCGGGCAACAGTGCAGAGAGGAAAGAGGGGACCAAGTGTTAAAAGAGCTGTGGAGGGCACAGGCAAAAGCAGGGCCCCCACACCAACGTCTACCCCAACAGTCAAGTTCTAATTCCCAAAAAGGCTGGGCCATTGGTGGCAAAAGGTAACATGTTCAGCTTGAGAGACAAACTCTTCTAGCCTGGCTGGCACCGGCTCCAAGGGACACTGGCACTAATGATGGACTCCTTACTGGTGAACGGATGCAACTCGGCAAACCCAGTGTCAGCACGGGCGCGTCAGATGCACCACACAATGAGGGCACAGTATGGCGGCTTGCTGGGCTCCACAGACCAAGTTTAAAACCCTTCCAGCTGGGGCATCAGGATCGCCATCCCTGAGCTCATTGTTTCACGGCTCAGCTGCTTCTCAGCCACCTTTCCTCCACTACCTCTGCTTCGGAGAAAGGGTAACATTCTTGGACTGCACCAAACTGCTCTGATTGTCAGCTCCATGGCTCTTGCCATTTCCGTCTGAGCACAGAGGGGCCTGCCTAGCCTACAGGTGAAACTCTCCCTGGTAAGTATAAGCCACGTGTCCACCCCTCGGGCGACGGTACAAAACTCACATGATGAAAACTCCACTCACATCCTTGTTCCCCATCCACCACTCATAGCAAGTAACAACATAAGTCTACATCTCGGCATCTGTCTTAAGAATTTCACAGTCCTGAAAGTCAAGGTCTACATCCTCGTAGTTTCTACTTTACAAAAAGAAGTGCCACTCAAGTTGCTATTTTAAAACATCCATGAGGACGATGGTTCTGGTATTCACAGGGTTAGAGAAACTTCAGAATGAATCCTAAGTAGGGAGGTGTTTGCACTGTTAACCTCTCCTGTGACCGCGGGGCCAGGAAGCATTCCAGGGCCAGGCTGTGCTCCCATATCTCCTCCAGGAAAATAAGTCTAAACTATGGGAACACCAGGGTTCAGAAGAAACAGATTTTTATATTCATCTTTCTTTTGAAACAAGTTTCGGTTTTCAAGAAAATCTTCCTTCTTATGTATGAAGTATATTATCAGTACACCTACAAGCCCCAGAAGAGTGGCTAGCGAGTGAGATTTCAGAGAAGACACAGCTCCGCTGTCCGATGGGGAGTGAGGCACAGCTCAACCTCATCTGCTGACCATTCTCACTTCACTTTGCGCACCTCTGGGGTTGGTGCAGTCTGGCCTGGGTACTTGTACTTCTCAGCACCCCTGGTCTTTATCTCTCCTTTTCACCAGTTACTCAGTACTCTGTTCGGCCGCTGTAAACCAGATCTTTTTCAATAACACCTTTATGCCAGCTCTCTCTCAAACTCAATAGGGTGTAAACTTTTAGAAGGCAGAAGCATAGAGCTCTGTATGTGGGAGGTGCTCAGTCCGCGTGTTCAAATTTAAGTCAGAGGGTACAGAAGCCACAGGCTGACACATTTCCGGTCTGCTCACAGAAGCTAAGCCCCAGGAGTCAGACACTCTCCTAGAGAGTGTCAGAAAAATGATAAAAGCTTGAGGGTGTGGAAGCATGAGACACTCTGCTTAAAGCATGAGGCCACAAGAAACTTCAAATATTCAATATGGCAGACAATATTTTAGGTCAGATCTAACCAATCCCAGCAAGAATCTTTGTTGCACGAGGCTTATACACACTGGGTGTGTATGTCCAGCCCACATGTACAGCAACTTCAGTCCACTGTGGAAAAGGAAATCGTGGACCACACAGTTTCTGCAACAACTGCACAAAGTTGTCAGACACAAAGACGCAGAAAAAACAATTAAATCATCCACGGGTGTCTTCATACAAAAAAGGTCATCCAAACTTTAACCGAGTTAGTATAAAACAAAACCCCAAAATATCACGAAATGTGAGCTTTGGTAAAGATACCAAACAATTCCTTCTTGGGCTGCGGATACGTCTGCCAAGTTCCAAGTGAAGGAATGTATTTTTAAACTGTAACAGTGAAATCCAAGGCAAGGACTCCAAGGTCAGGGTAAAAAGTATGAGAAGGACTTCTACACTAGCTCACTCCTTTTATAAGGCAATCTTCCCTGGTGGCTCAGACGGTAAAAGATCCGCCTGCAACACAGGAGACTCGGGTTCAATCCCTGGGTCGGGAAGATCCCCTGGAGAAGGAAATGGCAACCCACTCCAGTACTGCGGCCTGGAAAATTCCATGGATGGAGGAGCCCTGTAGGCTACAATCCATGGGGTCACAGAGAGTTGGACACGATTGACCGACTTCACTTTATAAGACAATTCCACTTACATAAATCTCTATATGCAGAAACGGAACCCCAAGTAAATGAGAAAGGAAGCCACCCTTTGTGCTTTAAATGTATTACCTAAAAGAAGGACGCTCATGTTTTGGGCCTCTAGACATTCTATAATCTCTACTGCTTTTTTCAGGCAGCGCCTATAAGGAGAGAGACAAGTAAAACAGATAATAGGTCTTGAGCTTGGTATTATGAACAACAAGAAATTTAGAGGCAATCTAACTTGATCTTCAGTTTTCCATCTCACTTACTGTGTCATACTAAAAATTCTCCAGAAAAGAAACAAATTATTGTTTACACTATTCAGGTACTGCAAGACATTCATCTGCTTATTAGAAACTTATAGTTTTCAGAAGGGAATTCCAAAGTCGGACGTAAAAATGCTCTTAGACGATTCCTAAACTGGGAATTCTTACTGCAGATTTATACCTGAGTGTGGCAGTGAGTCCTAGTAAGAAGCTAAAATGTCTATATCTGGAGGCTGTGCTATAGGCCCATTTTGTTTAATTCACCCTAACCCTAACCCTAAATGTATCCGCCTGTCTGGAAAGGCCCATGTGTCCTGAAATCCCTTTGTCTCTCTAGATACACTATGCCCTTTGAAACTGTTGCCACCATCAGCAGCTCCACCTGCTGGATTGATAACCCTGCCACGGGGGTGCCTCCCCCAGGCTCTTCACCCGGTTAGGGACGCACACCTTCTCTACAGGCCCCACAAAAAGAAATGGCCTCTTATTTTATAACATCTATGACAATACTTGCAATTATATATTCAAATTATGGGACACACAGCAGGCTCTTGAAAACCTATTTGCTAAGAAGGGTTTGGAGGCCTGCGGCTCCTCTGTTCAAACCAGGCAGGTCTGAGGGAGAACGCAGCGCGAGGGGAGAGGGGGGCCTGCCCTTTCCTCAGAGGTGCCCTGGGGCTAGAGCCATTCACTCACAGGCTCTCACCCAAGCGTCATACCTATTCTGCGCCTCCCTCTGCCCTCGCCTCTGTTTACGGGCAATGGAGAGAAGCTATTCAAAATAGGAAGGAGGACAGGGAAAAAAGTTTTGTTCTCTCAGAATCTCTACTTAATCCCCCAAATGAGAAAGACTAATTGGCACTCATTATAGTAAAAAACAACTTAATACGTAAGAGATATAAAAGATAGAGAATTCTTTTAAAAAGTATGCAATAAAAACTCAGCACCTGGGAATTCCCTGGCTGTCTAGTGTTAGGACTCCGCACTTACTGCAAGGATACACGTTCAATCCCTGATTGTCACCAAACCATCCCCCACCCAAAATAAAAACAAAACCGGAAAACTCGGCATCCCCCCACCTTCCCAACCCCCTGCCTCCTTCCTGGAGGTGAGCACTGCAGCTCAGGTAGAATGCTGGGGTCCCACACCTTCCCATCCCCGCTCCGTAGTCTCAGGAGCAGATCTGTGTGGGCAGGTAGCATATTCGTAAATTCTGATCAGACATGCACAGAAATAATAAATAACAAATGCAAAATCCAGCTGAGCAGAACATGTGATCTAAGAGTATTTAACTGTGAAATAGAAAACAGTTAAATTATTTGTCAGTTTGCTTTACTACTTTGGTTTATGGAACTGTGAAATTTACGAGCAAAACAACACCTTGAAATACCTGATTATGTCTAGCCAGCTGCTACTTTCCAGCAGGGAAAACCATTTGATGTCTGTGTCCCAAAATTCAGTACTATTATCTGAAAAGAAAGGAAACAGAGTGAAGAAGTCGGGCACTGTTTGGGGACACGCCGCTGTAGAACCCGTGCTGCTCAGCGGCGTGGCCCTCCACTGGGCTGAGAATCCAGCACCGGGCTCCAGTTAAGTAAAGTGCATTTCAAACCTTCAGCTGAAGTGGTTTTTGAACTGTAAACCTCTGGAAGGGTGTGGTAGTCAAAAACAGACTTTTTTTTGCATAAGTAAAAAAGTGCCCTAAAATCTGTCCACCAAGTCACGGTCACCCTGTAACTTGACAAGGAGAAAAATATGCATTAGGCAGACACATCGACATTCAGCTTGCTGCTCTTAGAAGCAGAAGATGCAACAGACCATGTCCTATGCCGTGGAAACTTCCACTGGAGTCTTAAACAAACACATATTTATCCTGCACACTGGACACAACCTCCCAATCCAACTGGAGACAGAAGCATTGCATTTTACAGAAGTCTGCTGCATGTGAATGTTGCAAACTCAAATCAGTGAGAAGGCAGATACCCCTGCCAGTACTGGATGGTGACAAAAGAAGTGGAGAATCACAGTTCTGGATCAACCAGTGCAATTTCTTACTTCTCTCCCACGTGCCTGCTTTTTGTCAGTGTGTTCCAGTTAGAGGTGTACACTGGTTTCCCTTGGTGCCATAGTCATCTTTGTCTCCAATGCCTGGCATAGCTGGTGTGTATAATGGAAATGCAATACATGTTGGCTGAACGAATGAGTAAATCCTACATCAGACCACTAGGCTAAAAACGAAAAGCTGAGAAATTGGCAGTAAGCGTGACAAATATCAGAGGGTAAACACGCATTCAAGAGTAAAGAGAGAGGGAGACACGTGTGTGTCACTGGCTGAATCATGTTGATGTACGGCAGAAACTAACACATTGTAAAGCAATTATCCTTCAATTAAAAATAAATACACTTGAAAAAGAGTGAAGGGAAGGGACTTCCCTGGTGGTCCAGTGGCTAAGACTAATCTTTCCCAGTGAAGGGGGCCTGGGTTCGATCCCTAGTCAGGGAACTAGATCCCATATGTTGCAACTACAGAGTTTGCACGCCTCAATTAAGAGTTTGCATGCCACAACTAAAGATTTCACATGCTACAAAGAACAGCGGAGATCCTATGTGCTGCTACTGAGATCCAGCACAGCTAGACACATAAATCAATGAATAAAATATCTTAAAAAAAAAAAAAAAAGAGTGAAGAGAATAGGGAATTCCCCGGCAGTACAGTGGTTAGGATTCAGTGCTTTCACTGCTGAGGGCCTGGGTTCAAGCCCTGGTTGGGGAACTAGATCCCACAAGCCATGTGGTGCCACCAGAAAAAAGGAGTGAAAAGAATCAACAGGTGACCAACCTTGATTAAATCTGATCCAAGGTCTGAACTCTTCACACTGGGCAGCCTGGGCAGGGAAGGAGGAGTGGCAAGGATGGATACATTTAATTTTCTACTTTGTACATTTCTGATTAACTGGGGTTTTTTACACTGTTATATATATATATATATGCTCAATCAGAAAAATAAAATAAAATACTTCCACTCAGTGGAGGAGGAGTCCATTCAATAAGTGACTAAGAAAAACAAACAGATCATCGACCTTACAAAACAGCTGGGGAATACAGGTACTGCAGAGTTCCACGGCTTCTAGAGGAAGAAGCCCAACGCTCACTGCTGGAGAAGGAAGAGAGGAGAAGTGCGGCTCTGTGTTCCTTGCTCTGAGAAGGGGCAATGGGACCAGAGCCCAGGGGAAAATGGTGGGAGGAAATGTGGCAAAGGCCCCCAGGCCCATGGCAACCGGCCCCTCTGTTCTGTGACACCCACCCCTAGAGCCGTGTCCAACCACGAGGAACCCGGGGACAAGGCACCACCTTTCACCCGAGCCATGTAGCTCGTCTTTTTCCAGGTAACATCGAGTTTTGGCTCAGGGTTCTTCTCACCTATCAGAAACAGCTGTTTGAACTTAGAGTACGCCATTTGAATTTCCTGCAGGGACAGGAAGTTGCTTGAGAGGTCTTCAGTCTTAGCAGTCTCATAGGGGGGCCTGTGGACGGTCTTGTAAATCCTAGGTACCAGAAAGGAATGAGACATTAGAAGAGCAGGCCTGAGTCAGAAACAGTTTCTCCTGAGCACTTGCTAGGCGCCAGGATCTGTGTGCAGAGCTCCCACCGACTCCTCCCCAGTGAGGTAACTGCTGCCCAGCAGTGGCCACTCCTGGTCAGCCGGGGCCAGGAACTCAGAGACAAGGAGCAGGACCACCAAGTCTATAAACTGAAAGAGCCAGGATATGAGCCAAGGCAATTTAACTCCTAAGTCCACTCCTTTTCTTGTTTTTAAATGTATCCAGTTTAGGGGTGAATAAAAACGTTTAACTTTTTTATTTTGAAAATTTTCAAACATGCCAGAACAGAATAGCACAGTGACATTTATACCTTGACCCAAATTTGACAACTGTCGATATTAAAGCCATCAGACTGCTGCTGCTGCTGCTGCTAAGTCACTTCAGTCGTGTCCAACTCTGTGTGATCCCATAGACAGCAGCCCACAGGGCTCCCCCGTCCCTGGGATTCTCCAGGCAAGAACACTGGAGTGGGCTGCCATTTCCTTCTCCAATGCATGAAAGTGAAAAGTGAAAGTGAAGTCGTTCAGTCATGTCCGACTCTTTGCAACCCCATGGACTGCAGCCTACCAGACTCCTCCGTCCATGGGATTTTCCAAGCAAGAGTACTAGAGTGGGTTGCCATTGCCTTCTCCAGCCATCATACTACTTTCCTCTAAATGCTTCAGCCATGTGTCTCTCAATACAATGCAGTTGATGCACTTCAGGACCATGTCATCCCGGCTCTTTTCAAATTAAAATCAACCTCGCTGAGCTGTATTCCAGGCACTCGAGGGCTTTATCAGTAGGTAAACTGAAATGGACTTACTCTTGAGAACTGTTCCCAGCTTCCTGGAAAAGAACCAAGCCAACTAAACAATAACAAGATGTGCGATAGTGCTGACCTATCCGAGAAGTTCTTCTGGATCTGCAACACGCCATCATCCTGTTCTTTGGGCAGGGCCGACATTTTCAAGAGGGCACATCCATTGTGGCACGACCAACACCATATCTGCAGAAGAGAAGGAAGGTTTTCCAGACATGATGTAAACCACCTTACAGAGGACAGGTAAGCTTAGCCATGAAATTCATACAGAGAAATTACACCTTCAATACAAAAGACCTGAATATAGTCAACTCTGTTATGCCAAGGAATCAATGTGTTATACTCACAACAAAAAGGACTGATCTAGTCTTACCACCACTACCACCACCTCAGGTCTAAGTAGTCACATTCAGACTCACTGATGGTCTAACATATATACCTTATAACTTGGCTTTAGTGCTGGGAACCTGGAGGATAATAAAATCATCATCATCATTACTGTTACTGTTATTATTATTATAATAGAGACTATTATTACTATAATCATAGAGGTTATCACTGGGGTAAAGCTATTTCAGGATTTTACATGAATTAAGTCATTTGATTCTCACAACCACACTCAGACAAGTTAATAACAACAATAACAACAAGAAATAGGGCTGGAGAGACTGAGAAACTTCTCCAAGTTGCACACAGTTCAGCAATGACTCTGAAGGCCCTACTCTGCCGGGATGGTCAAACGTGGGCAGCTCCCATCATTACAGAAACTTCAAACTAGAAAACACGGACAGCTGGTTATTCAACATAACACTGCTAAGAGACTTGCACACGCAAGACACTGAATTTGGTTGTGAGAGGCTGGAAAGAAGGCTATGATGCTTTGTCTACCTTCAAAGAGCTTTATACTCCAAAAAGAGAAATAAATTTTGCAAATCTAATAGGAAGCAGAATGTGGTAAACCACAGGAGAAGGGAATTTCAATGAACAACAAAGTGTGGCAACAGAGGAAGAAATCAAGTGACTGCGCGTAAGTGACACAGTCGACCGTTTTAAGCATTTTTCTAGACAGGGTGAGTTTCATTTGTTTGTTCTGTTGTACAGGCCCAGAAGGAGATTAGACGTGATTTGGGGGCAAAGTAATGTAATCTGCCAGTAGAACCTGAAATGGAGAAGGAAGGCTGGTTGGAGCAGCCTGTGTAAAGGTCTGGTTAAGGGTTTGACAGTGGCTGAAGCCCAGCCCTGCTCTGCTGACCAAGCTTTTGGGCCCGAGGTCAAAGGTCAACCAAGAGGTTTTCAGCTGTCTAGAGAGGGCATCCTCTTGTGAGTCATCTGCAACGTAAATATCAACCGTACACGGGAATGCCAGCAGCAGCCTGGGCTGGAGATGAGCATGCAATCCAGCCGATACTCCACACTACCCTCAGAAAGGGGAACTGGTTTGGAGTTTCAGAGGAAGATGGTAAATTAGTACTGGGTGTGTTGGGTGTCTAGTGCCCACAGGACATCTGCGTGGAGAGACTGAGGGGGCGCCAAGGTGAGAGGAAGGCCAGGCTGCCACTGCAGACACGGGAGCCGACTGCCAGCTATGGAGGGAGAGCTGTTGAGGGACACAGAACTGCCTCATGAGCTGCCAAAGCGAATGCAGACCCTGCAAGATTCCTGGCGAGGTGGAAGTACTCCAACACAGACAAACCAGAGGCCCCTCGCTGCCCTCTTACTCCCCTGTCCAGTGTCACACTCCGCCCTAGCCCAGGCACTCCTGCCCGCTGCGGGGAGCGGCTCACTCTGAGAAAGGGGGACCCTCTCAAGCCATGACTGGTGACAGGTTCTAGGAAGTCACGTGTTCTCATCCTCTTTATCTCCTCTCCCGGGGCAGAAAGAATCAACTCTTGGTGATAGCCAACCATAGCTCATTTCCCCACTGGAGCTCAACTGTAACTATCCTCTCAGCTCAGGCATGGAGGGGCCTTACATTCTCTATTTGAAACAGTAAATAGAGAGCAAGCAACATTCCTGGTCAGAGAGAAGACTTCTCACAGGAATTCAGCAGAAGACACATGAGTTCCCCTATTATTATCTGTACAATTTCTGTCTGGGAAAGGGCCACAGGTTCCTCGTGTGAAGGACTTGACAACAGACAAGAATTAGTTGGATGATCCTGTTTATCTTAAAAAGTGGATAAATCCCCCCATTATTTGCTAAGTCTCCTTTGGTTTTGGTCTTTTTAACTGAAGTATAGCTGATGTACCATATTAAGTTACAGATGTATAACAGAGAGAGACAATTTTTAAAGGTTATACTCCATTTAAGGTTACTATAAAATTTTGGCTATATTCCCCATGGTGTACAATATATTTAATACTAATATCTTTTATGCTCTGTGTGATGGAATGGAAACCAAGCATGAAAGTGTCTGTCAAAGGGAAAAGCACCCATGAGACCGACTGAAGAGCTGAGGCAGGTGCCATCTTCACAGAACCGAAAGAGTGAATGACAGACAAACCAGGGGTGTTCTGACTTTGGTATCTGGCAGACATTCATTTTTAGAAAAAAAGAAGAAAGCCCAACAACTTTAAGGAAAACATCTGCTCCTCGTTCCTTGGGAGAAAAGCTATGACAAACCTAGACAGCATATTAAAAAGCAGAGACATCACTGCCGACAAAGGTCTGGATAGTCAAAGCTATGGTTTTTCCAGTAGTCATGCATGGATGTGAGAGTTGGACCACAAAGAAGGTTGAGCATCGAAGAACTGATGCTTTCGAACTGTATGCTGGAGAAGACTTTTGAGAGTCATTTGGACAGTAAGGAGATCAAACCAGTCAATCTTAAAGGAAGTCAACCCTGAATATTTATTAGAAGTACTGATGCTGAAGCTATAATACTTTGGCCACCTGATGTGAAGAGCTGACTCAATGGAAAAGACCCTGATGCTGGGCAAGATTGAGGGCAGCAGAAGAAGAGGGCGACAGAGGATGAGATGGTTGGATAGCATCACTGACTCAAAGGACTTGAGTTTGAGCAAGCTCTGAGAGACGGTGAAGGACAGGAAGCCTGGTGTGCTGCAGTCCATGGGATCACAGAGTCAGACACGACTGAGTGACTGAACAACAAAAAGGAGAACAACTGACAATTTGTTGCCAATGATAAAAGCTGAACTTTCAAGCAAAAATTAAAATTTTGGAAGACTAGTCTCTGCCTTTTTAGCTGAACAAATTCCCAATATTCAAAGACTTTTCTAATGAGACAGGGATGATATTAACAAATGTGATTTGTATCTAAGAAAGTACGTCAATATTTGAACATAACCTAGTGAGTTAATATTTTATAAATGACCAATGTATTATGCTTTTAAAATCATGCATGTTTTAAGATCCATTCAGAGTACAAGACAGACCAATGGATTTAATGCAGTGAATGAAAAGTTCGTTGATTATGTTTTCAGATTCTTTATTGCAATTAACCTTTACAAAACCACCATTTATCAATTTTTTGTGTACCATCATATTATCTGACAAGGCTATTAAATACTCCTTCCTTTCCTAAATACACATCTATGTGAGGCTGGATTGTCTTCATACACTTCAACCACACCCAACACAGCACAACAGACTAAATGAAGGAAGGGGGATAAAAGAAAGCAGTTGTCTGTTTTCAAAAACGTACAACAGTACTATCCTACTTTTTTGTTTTGGACAATATAGTTATTTATTATAGAAATACTTATGTTAACATCTAATGAGTTTACTACTAAAATAAACATTAAACAATTTTCCAATTTTAGTTTCTAATATGGCAAATATCAACAGATACAACCACATAAACAAAAACTCTTCGAGATCCTCAATGATTTTTCAAGAGTGTAAAGAGTCCTGAAACCAGAGAGTTTGAAAACAACTGCATACATTTAGAAACAGGGAAAACTCACATAAAAACCCACATCTCTGACTTCTCCTGAGAAGTCCGAGCAACTGGCAAGATCAGGCCCATGCTCCGACATGGCACAAACAGGCTGGCACAGAAGAGCAGGCAGAGGGTCTCCTTGCCTGCCCAGCCTGCACGCACTGCTGGGGCTGGGGCCGCTGCTGAGATACCTTACCTCCCATTACAAGAGTGACCTCTGAGGGGCCAGCCATGTGCACAGCCCAGCATTTATCTGTGATTCTCATTCTGTACTCAATTCCCTGCAGGCTTGGCAACTCCCAACCACCAATTAGAAACTGAAATAACTGCCAGAGTCTTGCTTTCTTTGTTCAGCGACACGTGAAATATGGCTCCCATCCCAGTCTGTTCTGTGAAAACTAAGTAAGTCTCCATGCTGTCTATGGGCGGGAACTCAGCCATGTCCATTCAGGATTAATGGAGAAGCCGAAAAGGATTTGAAATTCTACAACCCTTGGAGGGGAGGGTTCAGCGTCGAAACAATTTAGGTGTTAAATTAGGCTGGCTTTCAACACCAGCTGGGCCTGGAATCATCCTAAAGCTCTTTAAAGATGTCTCTGCTAAGAGCCCCAGGGCCTCTGGGAAAACTTCAGAACTCTGTCCCCCGGGAGCCTCCTGTCGAAGGGGCTCCTCTGGGGAGTCCCGAAGATATTTTTAGATTGCTCTCAGGCTGAGGACGAACTGTTTAATACCAAAGCCAAGGGCTTTAAGTAGGATAATCTGCCAGAATGGACCAATGAGTAACCCGTGCTTTCAGGGTTTCCAGGTGCACTTACTGGTATGCCACGACCCTGGAAGAACACTATGTCCTCTTCGAGAAGAGCAGTGGGGACGACAAAGTATGCTGGCAACCTAGAGGAAAGAGATGTCATTGGTTTTAGTACCAGAGTTAATTCATTAAATACGAACACTCGCCGTCAATGAACACAGGAAGTTGAGCAGACTATCTCGACATGGACGGTATCTCCCTGTTAAGAACTAGAGCAGATAAACTGTCTCTGTCCAAATCAGTCAGGAATCTGAGTTCAAATCCCAGCTCTGCCTCTGATTCTGTGTAACCTTAGGTAAGTTACCCCACCTCTCTGGGTCTGTTTCCTCATGTATAAAATGAAGGGAATTGGACACCTGATATCTAACAGTGAATTCTTAAAAAAAAATTTTTTTTTAACTGGAGGAAAATAGTTTTACAATATTCCCTCCGTCTTGAGCTTCCCTCCCTGCCCCCATCCCACCCCTCTAGGTCATCACAGAGCGCCAGGCGGGGCTCCCTGTGTTACACAGCAACCTCTCACTAGCTACCAGCTTTACACGTGGTACCGTACATCCGTCGAAGCTTCTTCCTTCATCTGTCCCACTCTCTCCTTCCCCCACTATGTCCGTAAGTCCATTCTCTAGACATCTGTGTCTCCATTCCTGCCCTACAAACAGGTTCATCAATACCAATTTTCTAGATTCCTGAGTATAGGAGTTTCTGAAACCGGGAGGGATCTTTCTCATCATACAGAGACAATATACCTGTGTGGATCTGAGTCAGACTAACATGAAAACCAATAATTATGAAGACTACTGCCCAGACATTTTATCAAGTGCTCGGACAACGTTTAACTGCTTACCGTATGTCAGACTGTTTTAATTACTTAACGTGAATTATTCATTTAATCCTCCCACCAACACTATGAGGTATGTGTACTATTATTCATTCCCATTTCACAGATAAAGAAACAGAGCTCTACTCAGGCCCTTCCCAGGTTATACAACTAGTAAGAATTAGTGGAGCTGGAACCGGGCCCCAAGCAGTATGACTTCAGTTTCTAAAGAATAAAATAAATTTAGGTTCTAAAAATAACAAATCCGTTAAGTAGTAGGATGTAGGAGAGTTAGGTTTTTAGAGCTGCAGAGGTCAGAGACATACAGGGACACTATCTCTTCCCCTAATTAGGAGATGTAGGTTTCTATTAAAAAGACCTCCGGAGTTCTACCATTGTGGGGCTATAAACAGCTTTCACTCAAAAAGCTTGAAGGAAGGATGAGAAGGCAGAAGGTGCCTATACTGTAAAAACTACAATGGCAAACAATCAGATGGTGTTTGTGTGCACATCCCTAGTTTGAAGTAAGTTTCTTAAGTACCAGGTCATGGGATGGATTTTCCTAGTTGAAGAGATCAGAATTTGAATGGGATCAAGTCATTAGATCTAATCAATTCATAGGGGATGAAGCAACAGTTTAAACATCACCATGGTGATGTAATCATCAGATCCACACTGTAGGGAAATGATCAGACAAATGGCCTGGTTTCTTCAAGTAAACAAGCAAGAAAATGATAACAGTGTGAGAGTCTATCGATTATCTGAAAGTGTGATAATGGTGTTACGATTATGTTTATAAAAAGTCCTTAATTCTTAGAGATGTAAAACTGAAATATTTATGAATGAAATACGATCAGCTCTAGGATTTATTTCAAAATAGTCAGGGCGGGTGGTAGAGTAAGTAGAGGCATAGAGACTAGCCATGAGTTAATAATTGTTAAAGTTGGGTGATGAGTAAAAGGAATTCATCAAATTCTCTTTTATAATGTTTGAAATTTTCCATTAAAAAAAACAATTCTTAACAGTGATTAAAAAGAACAAAGCTTCCATAATATGTGAGGCAAAATCAGGTTGAGAACTACAGGTCGAGCCTAAGATATTAACACATCAAACCATTAAAACTTAGAATTGTTTGACTTTTTGAGATTTTGAAGTGTTCAGGGTATTTCCTTCAGGTCCGCTGAGTAGGTGGGCTTCTTCAGATGCTGTTACTGACGCAAAAACATCTTCACAGAACAACAGCTTTCAAACTCAAGCTACCCATTAAAAGTCACATGGGAAGACTGAAAGACTCCCAGTATCCAGGATGCACTCAGAACTACTAAATAGCAGAGACGTAAAAGCTCTCCAGGTGTGCACAGAGGATGAAAGCTGCTGTTCTAGAAGCTTCTGCACATCAGGGGTGCACAGGGGATGAGAGCTGTTGTTCTAGAAGCTCCTGCACAGCAGGTGTGCCCACAGGATGAAAGCTGCTGTTCTAGAAGCTTCTGCACCTCAGGGGTGCACAGGGGATGAGACTGCTTAGAAGGAAGCAGATTCTTCAGCTCTACCTGGACCTCTAGAATCAGAAGCTGTGCTTTCCCCAGCTCCCAGGTGACGGGGCCGCACAGTCAACCATGAGAAGCATGGCCCTAGATGGCAACTTACAAACAGACCGCTGTTCCCCAACCCTTTCAGGAGAATCACCCGTGGCCTTCATTTATGAGCAGGTTCTCAGCTCCTTCCCCAGGGGCCCATGAGGTGGGGCCACACTGCTTTAAAAATCTACATGCCCTCCTCTACTATGGTGAGGGTGAATATTTTACAATGCTGGTGAACCAGTTAATTTTTTCTTATAAAGTCTTTCACGTGGGGGAAAACGTCAGAACCCAGTGTATCAGCATGTTTACATGTCGTCAGTGGGGATTCCCATGAGGCACTAGTGGTAAAGAACCCGCCAACACAGGACACATAAGAGATGTGGGTTTGATCCCCGGGTCAGAAGGTTCCCTGGAGGAGGAAATGGCAACCCCCTCCAGTTTTCTTGCCTGGAGAACCTCCATGGACAGAGAAGCCTGGTGGGCTACAGTCCATGCGGTATTAAGGAGTCAGACGTGACCGAAGCGACTTCGCATGCAGTCACTGAGAAAAGGGGCTGCACAAATGGGCAGCTCTGCACCACTGGGGGCTCTGTGACACCCCCTCCTGTCCCAGTGAACTCGAGGTGGCTCTATGGAGGCTCTGCCGTAAGACGGCCAGCGTTTACAGGCAACTCACCCTCCTCCTTGGAGAGTGCTCATTTTGTCATTAGGATGAGTTCTGAAGACAAAGTAATCAGCCCCTCCAAACACAAGCTGACTTCCTCAAGGAAAGTTGTGCGATCCTCTCAGGCACCACCTCCAGCAGGATGAGGGAACCCCCAGAGCAACACCCCCAGGCCAGCAGTGTCTTCCTTGGCCGAGTCAACTTCTTGGCTCCTCTGTGTCACACACTCCCTACAGGGCTGGGGACCTTCTTCTGCCTTCTCAGGGAGGTGGGAGGAAAAAGGCTTTTCAGGAGAAGGTGAAGTAGACCCTCAGTTCCTGATTCTTATCCAAGCTGATTGGGGTCCCTCCTCTAACCACTGGGCTTTTGTTAATTTATTCATTCTGGCCCCTAACTGGGTCTTATCAGTCAGGCACTATACATGGTACTGAGGATAGAAAGATGAATAAAGACAGTGTCCTTGATTCCCCAGAACTGCTGGGCTGCAGAAACAAATGTGACCCAAATGGTGATAGGTGCTTAGTCATGTCCAACTCTTTGTGACCCCACAGACTGCAGCCCGCCAGGCTCCCATAGATAAAAACAAACTCCAAACCAGAGGAGCTGCAGGGAGACAGGCATATGGTGCAAGGAAAGCTCTCCCAAAAGACCTCACCTAGTCCCGGGAAGACTCCCTAAAAGAGACGCCTGAGCAGAGATCTGACTGACGACGTGGAGGTAACTCACTTGTGCAGCCTGAAGTGAAAGGAGCGTCCCAGACAGAAGACCACAGGGGCAAGGCCCACGGGAGGGGTCAGGGGGGCTGGAGGCTTGGTGCACAGAAAGCTGACAGCTAGGCAGGAATCCAACCACGAAGGGCCTTGGAGGGGTCTGTCAGAAGTTTCATCTTCTCTATCACGCACAGTGAGGAGCACCGATGCAGAGGAGAGGATGGTGAGAAGCCTGCTGGATCCACCTGCTCAACCTGCTCCACGGAGCATGGATGCTGGGGCCAGAGTGGCTGGGGAACCATGCAGGCAGCTACCGTGTGGTCCAGGTGCGAACCAAAGCATAGCTTCTCCTGTATTGTTCCAGTGCGGCAGAAAAGGGGGGTGGTGCTGAGTGTGTGTGCCGGGAAGGGGAACCTGGCTGGGGCAGTTTGGGAGAGTGTGTTTGCACTGAGTGCTCTGAACACCAAACCTTGCTGAGGCTCCATCTTCCCCGCTGACCATTAATTAGAACCCCGCACTCCAACCCCGACACGCTGCTCTGCCCACCTTCTCCACCTGGTGTGTTTCCGCTGTGCTGAGACTTATGCCAACACCAGTGACTCTAATCAGTAGGCAGCAGGATCTTAAAAAACAACCCTGGGAGTGGGGCTGCCTTCTCTCACTGTCAACATCACATTATAAAACATCACCTCCGAGGAGCAGGGGTTTCGGACCGCCTTCTAACTAGCTTTCCCTTTACACGCTTTGTGACTGTAAAGAGAGGAAGAGGGGCAAGAATGCGTGAGGGGGGGTGTGTGATCCCACACTTGTCCTGCAGGTCCCGCCCCACTGCCACCCTGGTGTGTGCCGTAACGATAGGGCTAACCATACAAATGTCTAAGACTGATCAAAGTCAATACAAAACACCAATACAGTGTATTAATGCACATATATCGAATTTAGAAAGATGGTAACGATGACCCTATATGCGAGAAAGCAAAAGAGACACAGATGTGAAGAACAGACTTTTGGACTCTGTGGGAGAAGGCGAGGGTGGGATGATTTGAGAGAATAGCATTGAAACATGTATATTATCATATAATAGATGGCCAGTCCAGGTTCGATGCATGAGACAGGGTGCTCAGGGCTGGTGCACTGGGATGACCCCAAGGGATGGGATGGGGAGGGAGGTGGGAGGGGGATTCAGGATGGGGAACACATGTACACCCATGGCTAATTCATGTCAATGTGTACCAAAAACCACTACAATACTGTAAAGTAATTAGCCTCCAATTAAAATAAATAATTAAAAAAAAAAAAACTGATCCGCTGATGAGGCCCCTCAGAATCACGAATACGAAATACTCTAGAAAAATATGGATTTTTGGAAAGTGTTAGCAGGGTGCTGAGAAGTGTGTTCCAAAACGATAAGATTCAAGTTTCCAAAAAAAGGGTGATGCAGAGTCATCCTTTAAAAATGTAGGTCAGACCACATCAAGCCTCTCTGCTCAAGCTCCTCCGCTCTGCGCTCTAAACTCTGGAAACTGCCCCAGCCATCAGCACCCAGCTGGCCCTCTCCTCCCTGATCGCACCCCCTACCGCTCCGGCCGCTCAGTCCCCTCCAGCCCCTGGGCCCCTCACTGCTCCTCACACCACCAGACTCAATCCCACCTCAGGCCCTCTGCCCACGCTGTCCCTCTGCCTGACCCACCCTCCCACCAACACCTCCAGCGCACCCCAGCACCTCGCCTGATCCACTTTTCTCTCCATAGCACTTGAAGTGAAAATGAAAGTATTAGTCACTCAGTTGTGTCTGACTCTGTGACCCCATGGACTGTAGCCCTCTGTCCAGGGGATTTTCCAGGCAAGAATACTGGGGTGGTTTGCCATTCCCTTTTTCAGAAGATCTTCCCCATGCAGGGATCAAACCCAGGTCTCCTAAAATGCAGGCAGATTCTTTACCACCTGAGCCACCAGGAAAGCACTTATTACCTTTTAATACACTGTCATTACTCTTAAGAGTTTCTTAAAAAAGCACAGAATCGATGTGGAGAAAGTGGAACCTTCAACTGCTGTGGACAGGAGTGTAGAGATGGTGCAGGGGCTGTGGAAAATAGTCTGGCAGTTCCTCTTAAGGTTAAATGCACAGTTACTATATGATTCAGCAATTTCACCCCTAGGAATACACCGAAGAGAACCGAAAATACGTCCATATGAAACCTTATACTCATGTTCACAGCAGCATATTTATAATAGCCAAAAAGTGAAAAAAATTCAATGTCCCTCAACTAATGAACAGATAAATAAAATACAGCATATCCACACCATGGAATATTATTCAGCTGTAATAAAAGAATGAGATTCTGATATCTGCTATGACATGGATGAGCCGTCATAACATTGTGTTCAGTGAAAGAAGCCAGGCACAAGGGCCACATACTGCAGAGCTCCATTTACATGAACTACTGAGGACAGGCAAACCTACAGAGACAGAAAGTAGATGAGCGGCAGCCTAGGGCTGGGGCAGGGGGGTGGGGGGGTGGGGAGTGGCTACCAAGGGATATGGGGGTTTCTGGGGATGATGAAAATGTTCTCAGATCGACCAGGGTGATGGCTGCAGGAGATGCAAGAAATGCAAGTTGGATCCCTGGGTGGGGAAGATCCGCTGGAGGAGGGCATGGCAATCCACTCCAGTGTTCTTGCCTGGAGGATTCCATGGACATAGGGGCCTGGTGGGGTACAGTCCACAGGGTCACATGGAGTCAGACACGACTGACTGAGCAGCTGAGCACACCCAGTTGCACAACCCTGTGAATGTGCTAAAAACCACGATACACATCACGGGGATGAACTGGCAAGGCACGTGAATGAAATCTCAACAAATCCGTCAAAAAGAAAAGCACGGGGCCGAGAGCTTACCTTTCACAGACTTTATAGCCTTCATTGACACTCACTGCCTTGTACTTCATGTTGCCTTTGGTCCGCTCCAGCTCCCGACACCAGTCCTGAAGTGTGTCAAACATTACAGCGTGCTTCTTGGGGTCCGTAGCTAACAAAATAAATGGAGAAAGACACTAAAATCTTGTCGTGAAGTCCTGGTGTTTTAATGCTGTGAAAGTGGCTCCTTGGGCCCCAACTTCCTTCACAAAGCCCATTTTTATCCCTGCAGAATGAACTCACTGCTTCATCCTAACCTTGTTCCTTTCTTTCTGTCATTCATCCAAAATTATGAGCGAGGCTCTGTCTTTTTGTACCAGGGGAAAGGAGCTGTTCTCGTTCCATTCCTTGCAAAAGTAATTTATAGCTCCATTTGCAGTCATCTGACCATGAGATAATTTATATAACATAAAAAGATCCCGTGAAGCACTAAAAGACTGGCTTGGCACAAATGCCAAAATAATAAAATATTTTTAGCCCTACCCATGTGTGCATAAGATGGCAAACTCATTTGAACAGCATGTCAGATTCCTGAGTCTAAAGCCTCCTTGCCAAGAAGAGGAGTCCTCAGTGTGACACCTGGCTCCTGAAGGCCACAAAGGAGACGGCCACGTTGAGGGTCGGGGCCCATAGGCCAAGGGCCACATCTCGCTGATGGGGACTTCTGCTCCTCACCCTGCCACTCCCTGCAAGGAGGAAGGGCTCAGGAGTGCTGCTCACGCAGCCCAGCAGGTGTGCCCGTGGTCCTCCCCACAGGACCGCCCGATGCGGGTGAAGTGCACCAAAACACCCTTGGGTGGTCACATGGATCAGTTCGTTCCAAGCTGTGCACATCTTTAAAAAGCAAGCCTTCTGGGGAAAACAAAGTGTTAAATTAAATGTCCACCTGCTCCTTTTAATAAAACCACATCATAGTACAAAGAATGATAATACAAACAATGATTAAAAACAACAACAACAGTAGTGAAGCTTATATAGCACTTAGGATGCCAAGCACTATTCTGAGCACCTTACATGTAATAACTCAATCCTCACAACCCTACAGGGTAGGCAATATTATTTCCTTCATTCAAACATGGCACAGAAAGGTCAATTAACTCATCCAAGGTCACATAGCTAGGCAATGGCAGAACTGGAATTCAAACCTAGGCAGCATAAATTTTCCATAAGGTTAATAGATGCAAATAAACTTCCCCACAGACATAAGTAATACCAATATTCCTATTCAAGCATATTAGGTCATTTTCTTAGCAACACAGATTAAGTTCTTCCCTAAAATGCCACATCACAAACATTTAGGACCTTTCAGCCAAAGCATATTTGTGAATTATTAAACCTGAGAAAAATGAAAGATGTTCCCATTGCAAAGCACCCATTTCTACAAACCCCTACACAATAAAAAACTAACTGGTCCACTTGCACCTCTCAGTTATAACCTTTACTTTATCAAAGAAAGGAGGCTGGAAGGAGAAGAGAAGGATGCTGGAATTTGAATAGAACACAAGATGCTACACAGCCTAGACATTCTGGCACAAAAAAAACCCTCCATAAGGTAATGAAACTGCCAGGGTCAGTCAAGGTAAGGGTTTTGGCACACAGGTCGACACCTGCTGGGGAGCTGGGATATGTCCTGTGCTGACCCAGACCAAGAGTCAGGATACAAGGGAGAGGCAGAGCTCCTAGAAACAGAATGATTTTCACATGTAGACCCAATAAATGTTTATACGAAGTGCAGCAATCAACAGAGGTCGTATTTTGTACAGCTCAATCAACAGAGGTCGTATTTTGTACAGCTCAATCAACAGAGGTCGAATTTTGTACAGCTCATACTGCAACACGCTGTTGTAACCAGTGCCCAGCTAATCAGCACGTACACGTATTGCTACCGTGAAAAGACTGTTCACAGACAGGAACTTACTAAATGAAGGCACAAGTTTTAGGCTCAGACTACTAGTAGTGCTGAGTACATTTTCATGTCAATGTAATTCTCTGGGCAGCATCTGCCCTGAATAAGCAGTTACACTCTCAATTAACCCTCACTCAATGGCTGTACCCTATGTGCTGTGCATTTAACAATCTACAGTCTTCAAAACATTCATGGGAAGCATTAACCCTGCTGTTTTTTAAATGAGAAAACAGAGGCCTCAGGAGTTAAGCGCCATCCTCAGGGTCTACGCTACTAGCAGCTGGACAAAGATCTGAACTCAGGAGGTACAGACCTGGAAATTCACACCTTTTCTGCAAGATCACCACAGTTCCCCAAATGCAGCCTGCTCTCCCAGAGATCTTCATCTCTGCACACAACAGTTTCACTGCCTCAAACACTCCTGAGTGCCTTTCGGATACAATCTCCACCAGCAGCTCAGGCCTGGCCTTTGCCCTCTGACAGCCCTCCCTCCCCAGCGTGGCCAGTCCCTCCCACCAGAGCACACAACACTCTGACTGGTTGCTTATTTCTTTTTCTGGCTGCGCCATGTGGCGTTCAGGATCCTAGTTCCCCAACCAGGGGTTAAACCTGGGCCCCCTGCAGTGGAAGCACAGTGTCCTAACTACTGGACCACTGGGGAATTCCCTGACTCAGTGCTCTTAGAGGGCAGAGATGTAGTCCTGTTCGTATTTCCAGTGTGCCTGACCCATAGCAAGCATTCGAGAAACATTTACCAAGTGAGCAGTTGGTGACAAAGCAACTCTGCATTCCACAAAGCACAACATGTGAAGGTAGGACATGTCATGTCCCTGAAGAAAGGCTCATGACACACGGGAAAGGTCAACACCAACTTCACGTTCAGAGTGACGGGCAGATAGGGACGTAATGTACAACATGACAAATACAATTAACACTGCTGTGCGTTTATGTATGGAAGCTGTTAAAGAGAGTAAATCCTAAGGGTTCTGACCACAAGGAAAAGATTTTTGTTTCTTTAATATCATGTCGATGTACGATGATGGACGTTCACTAAAATTACTGTGGGCATCATGTCATGACATATGTAAATCAAATCGTTATGCTGTGCACCTTAAACTTATACATGCTATGTCAATTATATCTCAGTAAAACTAGAAGAAAAAAAATTAAAATACTAATTTGGAATTTAAAAAAAAAAAGGAACGGGAAGAGCAAGTGAACAGACGGAGGGGAGAGATCCAGAGAAGGATGAAGACAAACATCTGTGGAATCACTGTACAACACTGGGCATTATTAATAGCTAGTTCAGATGACCAGTTTCTTACTAAAAAGATTGCTCTCTTTTCCAGGGAACCAAATGGAAAACATTTGGAATTTCAAGTTTTCGAACCAAACCAGTTTTCGGATGTGCTCTCTTGTGTACAAGTGTTCCCTTCCCCACCCCCAAATATTTGCTATAAAGCATGTTCTGGCTGTTTAAAAACTTTCTAGAATGCAAGACATTTTTGTAGGGTCTTATGAAATGAAATCAAGCCTATGAAAGTGGAAAAAAGAACCCAGGGACAGAAAGGGTGATTTTAAACTTGTCTCAATTTTCTTTCTCTATAGTCTCACATTTCCAATGACAATCTGTTGATTTAATCTTTCATAAGAACCCATCAAATAATCCTTCACAAAAAGCAAACAAACCTAAAAGATAAGTTAAAGCAACAAAGATCACAGGAAAGAAACAGAAACCTTTTTTAAAAAAAGAAATTTGAATCAATCACCCAAGTAAAAGGTGACCCTTGCTAGAAAAGATGGGGAAAAAAACCCACGGATGGGTTTTCTCCCATGAGCTGCAGGTAGGAACTGGAAGGGTCCTGCCTAACTGCGGATGAAAGCTTACCTGGGCTGTTTCGTGCTGCAGTCGCGTAGGAAAACAGAAACAATCGTTTAAGCAGTTTAGGGGCCTGGGTATGATGAATTATGCCACTGACAATCTACAAAGAACCAAGTAATGGATACAGTCATGCTTTTGGCAAGTAAACACTGAGAGACAAGACCCAAGTTGTCTAGGTTTTCAGTAATGCCCATGGGCTCCGCTGAGCAACATGCTAACTCTCATTGAGGTCTGTATCTGTGATATTATCTCTTGGAATAATGCCACACAAACAGAATGCTAACTATTTTGTCAGGTTTTTTAAGAGCTTTGAATTTCTAGGGCAATTTTTAAGACATAATCTAATTTATCAAAGACAAAGTGCTAAAAAAAACTTAAGTGCCATATTCAGACACTCCAAAAATCTGACATGTCAAAAATGTAAAGTAAAAGAAAGTGAAGTCGCTCAGTCATGTCTGACTCTTTGCAACACCATGGACTGTAGCTTGCCAGGTTCCTCTGTCCATGGAATTCTCCAAGCAAGAATACTGGAGTGTGTTGCCATTTCTTTCTCCAGGGGATACTACCGACCCAGGGATTGAACCCGGGTCTCCTGCCCTGCAGGCAGACTCCTTACCATCTGAGCCACCAGGGAAGTCTTTCTACAGATGTAAAGCTGATACCAGATAATAAGCAAGACACTGAGCTATTCTGATCTATGTGTTATGGCCTTAAGGATCTTCTTCTAGAAGACAGCCTTCCCTTGGTGGCTGACAGTAAGGAGTCTGTCTGCAATGCAGGAGACCCAGCTTCAATCCCTGGGTCAAGAAGATTCCCCTGGAAAAGGGAACAGCAACCCACTCCAGTGTTCTTGCCTGGAAAATCCTTGTCTGGACGGAGGAGCCTGGCAGGCTACAGTCTATGCAGTCGCAAAAAGTGGGACACGACTGAGCGACATCACTTGCTTTCTTTCTAGAAGATAAGGAACTCAATCTACCATGCTTTTTGTTTGAAGTTCCAAACAAAAAGTATATTTGGACAGATGATGAAAATCATCATTCAAATGGAAGTTTCTTGCTTCTTAGGGAATTTTCCATATCTATACCACTTTTTTCTGCTCAGAACAAATACTGGGGTCATGTTTATTATTCTAACCAAACTCCCGTGCTACCTGAAAGAAGATTAAGGGGATATCTAAAAAGAATGTCTAATAACTCACTGTAGCCAAAGCCAACAGATAAACTGACCTCTTGCTAAAGGTTTTCCCTGATGCATTTACCATGACAGTGGCAAGTCTGAGACCTTCAATATCTTAAGAGAAACCTTGGAACTTAAAATAATCACTGTAACCAGTTCACCTAGTTACACACGTCAATTTGCTGCAGCAACCAGATTAAGTAAGTGACCAAAAGCACAGGCTCATTTGGTGACTCATTTTGCCCATGACCATGTACCTCCACCTCCCTCCACATGCAACCACGACCCTCCAGATGTCAACTCCTTCATTTGGGAGTTGGGGGTCATTGCTGCTGCTTTTGGAAAGGCTGGTGGGGTCGGGGAAGGGGGCTGCTTCTAGCTGCTCCATCCATCTTCCCCTCCCTGACTGCCTTCTGACCCCGGTTTCCCACCTCCCACCCTCTGAAGGCTCTGGGAACAAACATGGTATGAATCGAAGGACTAAACGTACCGTGTGCCAGGACAATACAGTCCTGCTCTACCAAGTTATCTCTCAATTCTAATCAAAGCACATGAGGTTATAACCAGTTTCAACTTTACAGAGTGAAAGGCTCCCCTCAACCTTCGTGCAGTGGAAGCAAGAACTGAGTAAGCGGGGAAAACCTGATGGGAAATAAAACCTAAAAACACATGCGACTAGTTACCCTTTTGACTTCCTCTTCTTTTGTGTACCTCAGACAGAAGTGGAACACCCGGAGGTCTTTACAGTGGATGACGAGCTTCTCAGGGTACTTCTTCAGCTGTCCAAAGAGAGTCTTTTTTTTCTCATCAAACACTACAAAACAATGAAATCAAGAAGGGAAATCATGCTATAAGACAGGTTAATGCTAAAGAAACAAGGTAAACTGCTAACTTCCAAGGAGGCCTCTGAAAAGTGAGCGGAAAGGCGTCATCTTTTCAGTAACCATTAGCACGGCCCCATCCCACCCAGCCCGGGCCTGTCCCACCCAGTAGGAGCCTAGGACTCTGCAACAGCCAGGGCTCCTCACTCCTCCAGAGGAAGTACAAGACCAAAATGGATCTGCCACTGGCAGCAGAATCAACTCCTGCAGAAAACTCAGCTCTGAAAGCTGAGATTATGAAAGATGGGAGATCATTAGGGACCTGACCTGGGACAGCCGACTCCCGGGTTTATGGCTAGGGCCCCTTCTGACCCTGACCCTGAGTTTGGACATCCTGGTGCTGGGAACTCCATCAACAGCTACCGAATAATTGCTCACAAAGCCTTGACTACCAAAATAGAGAAGTGATGCGAAGAGAGGCTTTGTGTAATCAGCAGAATAGAGAGCTGGTGTGCTACAACAGACTTTTACAGGTTAGCCTTTAAAGTAAGACCTGCGTGGCTAACCCGGAATACGGCCAACACCTAGCCTGTAATGGCACTGTGGAGTATTAGAAAGAACAGGCTCACGTTCAAGGCCAAGCTTCGCCAGCTACTAAGCTCCTCCTCAAGTAAGCCACTTCACATCTCAGTTTTATCATCCATAAAACTGATTAAGATAAATGGGTGAAGAAATTTTAATAAACTATAAAAGGCCAAAAAACAAAACCAACCCATCATTACCAGCTGTACATTCAAAGGCCTGAGGAACACAGATACTCACCTCCATAAATCTGATCAACACAGTGAAGGGTAATGTCATTTTCTCCTATGACCTTATTCTTAAACTGCGTTTCCTAAAAAATTCAAAAGGAAACAACTGTGATTCCTTGCTAAGCACTGTTAAGACATTTACAAGCACAATGAATTACTATTCCCAACTTGCATACTAAGAAAAATGAGGAGCGGGTGGGAGGAAATGGGCAAAGGTGGTCAAAATGTACAGACTTAGGTTATATTATAAAGTAAGTAAGTCCTGGAAATGTAACATACAGCATGGTGACTATGGTTAGTAACACCGCACGGTACATTAGAAAGTTGCTAACAAGGTAGATCTTTAAAGTTCTCACCACAAGAAAAAAGTTGTACAACTACGTGAGGAGACGGATGTTAACTAAACGCATTGTGATGATCATTTCACAATACATACGTATCCCAAATTCATCATGTTGTACATCTGAAACTACTACAATGCTGTATGTCAATTCTATCTCAATGAAACTAAAGAAAAAATAAATGAAAAGGTATAACGCCCTAAACAAACAGGGAAATGTCACATCCCGAGGAAAAGGACAATGAAGTAGCAAAGTGTGAGAAATGTTGTGAACACTTGTTTTCAAACCGAGGCAGGACATGTCAGTCCTGGGCTGCTCCCAGGCCAACAGGCCAGGCAGCTGCACACGCGCTCTGAGAGGTGCTGGGAGGTGGCACGCGGGTTCAGGTTTTTCTACCCAAATGCAGATGAGTGATAGGTGAGTGACAGAGCTATGAGAGGGCAGGAAGAAGACCCCAGGAGATTCACATTTATGCAAATGCTATCTCTGCACAGGACTAGGAACTAGGCTGTTAACGCAGAGGCGGCACAGAGGCCCACACCGTGAGGCAGCGAGATGCTGCCATGGCCGGGCTGACCGGCTTCCAGGACCGCACAGTGTGCTCTGAGCGGCGCAGACATTCCTTTTCTCTCCTCTGGTCACTCTTCATAAGGGGGACAAGTCTTACACAAGAACACTGCTGCTCGGTGCAGAGCAAACACAAACCCAAACTCAAGTGCTGCATTCAGCACCAGTCTCCTAACCAAACTTAGTTGCTAAATTTGGGGAAGAGTTCAGTGCAGAGAAAACAGGGGGAACTAGTGTTTTTGGGGAGCTGTGATTCCCGAGTGATATGTACCGCACTGAAATACAGAAGAAAATAAAAAAGTTGATGGTGTCAACCTATGAGGTCCAACGCAGGCCAGCATGACGGGAGGCACTGGTGGAACTGCAGAGTGGTCCTCCCACCAAAGGAGGGAGAGCAGATCACGGGTGAGAAGGACTCTGGCCTTTGTGTTTACATGCATTAAGGGCAAGTTACTGAGAAGCTGGGGAAAAAGACAACGGGGTCACAGGGGCAGTACTACCCCAAACTCAGCCAAGTGCAGCTCACACGCACGTCATTATCCAGGGCAGATTCATCGTCGCCCAAGAAAGCAATCTTGAAGTCTGTGCAGACAAGCCTCCCGTAGATTCCACGCTGACAGGAATCTTCCTGGACACACTTCAGTACTGTGCTGGCTTCACACAGCAGCTGTTCACCTGATGGAAACCAAACCAAAGTGTCCTGAGAGTTCTCAAGCAACATACAGAAGGCAAGCAGTACAAGCGTCCCTGGCTCTGTTCCTGTAAAGACAAACACAGGCCACGACACGGCAGAGGGGGGCTGCAAAACCCAGGGGGAGACAGAGCAGCGTGGGGCCCACGGAGAAGTGGAATCACAATGACTCAGATACACCTTCACATGGGGCACTTCTATCTTCTCACTGCAAATAATGGACGTGTCCAAAGGGGTAGAAACGACCTAGGCTGCACCGGCAGGCACAGATCTTAGTGCTTCCATTACTTGAACCCGAACAGACGTTCTGTACCCGAGCAGAAGCGGTACCCAAGCGAGCAAAGCCAGACGGGCTGGCCGGCAAGCTGTGGAATATCGTTCTCGGGCTCTCCTTCCTGCGAGAGTGGCCATTCCTTACCCCGGAAAGAGGACGGGGTGTGTGCCTGGTCCGGAGCTCTCAGGCAGCTTCCTCAGGCCCAGGGGGTACAGCATGACCGCACTTGGTCTGGCTCCGCAGACAAGGATGGGAGGAAAAGGGAGGTCAGAGGTTTGTGGGAAAGCAAGCCTGTTTCCTCCCTTTCTTCGCTGAGCATGTTTCCTCTCACTACGTCACCTTTCCTGCTCTCTCTGCAGACGCCCAGCAGCACGGGAGCTGTATTTCCTGGTGACAGAGAGAGACAACTTCCGTCTCCAGTCAAAGAGATGAGGGTTTAGGGATAGGCAGGAAGCGGAGAGGCTCATGAGGGCCGGATGGTGAGGACAGAAAAATAAAAGGAGGATACAGGGAAACGAAAAACTGTATAAAATTTTAAAAAAAGCAAAAAACACCTAAGTGTAAATACTTTGGGACAAGAAAAAACGGAATTTTCTCCTCATCTAACAGACAAGCATCTTCTTATAAAATCTCCCTCTGGATTTTCCCTTCAATGTCTTTAAATTTACCATTTGGCTCAAAATTAATCTATTCTAACTTTCAATATGAAAACAAAGAAGAATTTCAGATACTAAGACTATGAAGGGACACATAAAACATTTCACCTTGTTTTTTTCTCTCTTCCAAGCAGTTAAATACAATAGAAATACAGGAAGATGGTTCTGTCACCAGCTCAGCCTCTACAGAGGTCAGCGTCTTCAAACCACCAGACTTGAAGAAAACAATGAAGTGATGAGGGCCTCACCAGGGTTTAAAATAGTCTCAGAAAAAGTGCCTTAGCTGAGTTCAAGGTAGAAGGCACGTGAGCAAGGCTTTCTATGCTTTCAACCCCTGGTGTAAAACAGCTTTAAAAATAAATAAATAGAACAGCTTTAATAGTGAACCTCTCCCAAGGCCAGGCAAGCCATACGGATCCATGCTCAGGCACTGGAGACCTCGCCACACCTGTCAGCCAGTACAGACAGACAGAGTCTCAGGTCACATGAGGCACAAGCTGGGAAAGATCTTAATCTAGTCTAGGAAACCTGGGCTGCACAGTGGAGACGAGACGTCAGGAATCCAGGGAATGCAAGAATGTGTGTAACACTACGCTGAAGACAAAAGTAAGCTTCCAAATCTTTACCCCAAGAAGAGGAAACAGAATAGGATATATGGATTGAGGTTTAGGCCATTTTTATAGGGAAGAGCCTCTGACACTTAATAATATATTTTTTTTAAGTTAGAGATTTCTGATGTTTATCAAATAAGGTGATCAGTCAGAAACTTGTGCATATTCATGCTGTCCCAATAAAAGGGAATAAAATTAAAAGAACTAGAATGAGGCCTCAATTGTTTTGGGAAATGTACCAAAAAATACTTATGAAAAAAGCTGGGAAAAAAGAAAGCAGGAGAACTAAAGGCACAACTCACAGGATAGCCCTATATATGGAGAGCCTACACCACCAAGTTTGTTTCTGAATTCAGAAATGATTAAAACTCAACTTATGCTATAGACAGTCACTCTCCTCTATCTCAAAACAAAAACAAAAACAAAAACAACCAATCCAGTCTCCTTGGTGATGACAAACAGCAAGCCCTGGCAGCCCAGGGTTGGGGAGTTGGTTAAGCCCCAGCTGGGTGGGATGTAAGGATCTAGAAGGGACCAGAATCTTCCAGATAGGGACCAGAAAAGTTGATGGGGCCAAGTAATGCAACCTGAAAAAAGACCTCATTTGCTTACAAAGAGGTGAGAATTTCCCGCCTTTATTTTCATCCGCTGTGGGTAGGAGGAAACAAAAATTCTTTGCAGATGTTGTAATATTCAGTCCCAGGTGTGCAGACACTGAACTAAAGACCTTGATATTCTGGTCCAACTCATTATTGTCACACACTGTGTGGATGAAAACAAAAGAGTTTATATATAGTGCTAGTAGAAATGACATAATTTATTGCTGGCTTTGAATTGCACATGAGGAGGTACAACGCTAACATGACTGTTACCTGGCAACAAGTGAAGAGTTACTTCCTTCTCGGTTGCTTCCCTTTCGTTTGTGTGAATTTCCTAAAAGAGAAGAGCAGAGGGTAATATATTTAAGGGCTCAAATGAATAACATAAAGCCATGCTTTCGGAACACATGCTAAAACATCACATTCAGCAGCTTTTTGTTTATTTGACAAGCTAGGTGTTTTTTTTGATTGAAGTATAACTGATTTCTCAAATGGTAAAGACTCCACCTGCAATGCAGGAGTCCTGGGTTCGATCCCTGGGTTGGGAAGATCCCCTGGAGGAGGGCATGGCAACCCACTCCAGTATTCTTGCCTGGAGAATCACCCAGAACAGAGGAGCCTGGCGGGCTACAGTCCATGGGGTTGCAAAGAGTCGGACACAACTGAGCAACTAACATATAGCTGATCTGCAATGTTGTGTTAATAGCTTTTTAAAAGTAATTAAAAAAAAACTTTTAAGAAAATAGGTACATTTGGTTTGTTCTTTTTTGGGGGCAGCATAGCATGTAAGATCTGAGTTCCCCAACCAGAGATTGAAAGCCAGCCACCTGCAGGGAACACAGAGTCTTAACCACTGAATCACCAGGGAAGTACCTAAAGTATCTTTAACTAAAGAAGCCAGAAAATTTCAGCAGGTCAGTTCAATGGATTACACTAACGATTCAAAAGTGACAGTGATTAGGAGGAGCAGGGATGGGCACTCCCCACATACAGGAACAGACGTCACTCAGCAAGGCAAGGCAGCTTGAGCAGAGTCTGGGAGAGAATGGAAGACAGCCCAAGAATGATTCCCTTCTTCCTCCAGTGAGAATCAAGGATCAAAACTAAAGCAGACTGCTGTGTTTCTGAGAGAAAATGGACCTGAGTAAAGGGCTTGAAGGTAAAAACAGGAAGCTATGAACGTGTCAAGTCAATACTGATCCATCCACTCTGCAGCATGCGCCTGCGTGCTGAGTCACTACAGGATGTCTGACGCTGTGATTCTATGAACTGCAGCCCACCAGGCTTCTCTGCGCATGGGAATCTCCAGGCAAGAACACTGGAGTGGGCTGCCATGCCCGCCTCCAGAGGATCTTCCCGACCCAGGAGCGAACCCATGTCTCTTCTGTCTCCTGCACTGGCAGGTGTGTTTTTTTACCACTAGTGCCCCCTGGGGAGCCCCGCAGCACACTAGGGCTCAGAAAAGGTGGCTGCGAACATATCTGCTCCTTCTAAGTTACCTAAAACCACACAACAGTGCCCCAGGATGCAATCATTTCTAGTAAAGAATCAAGGCCAGGTTCTTCTGGGTTTTTTTTTTTTTAATTTACTTATTTTTGGCCACACTGGGTCTTCATTGCTGCGCGCAGGCTCTCTAGTTGTAGAGAGCAGGGGCTACTCTTTGCTGTGGGTGCACGGGCTTCTCGGTGGGCTGGCTTCTCTTGTCGCAGAGCACGAGCTCTAGGGAGCCCGTGCTTATTGCTCTGCAGAATGTGGAATCTTCTTGGACGACAGATTGAACCCATGTCCCCTGCACTGGCAGGAAGACGCTTATCCACTGGACCACCAAGGGAAGGCCAAGGTCACTGTCTCTCAATTAACAATGTCTTCAAACGCTTCTATCCAGGGCTCAGTGTCTACCGGATATTCAAAGATAACTAGCAATCCTTAATGAGTGAATGGACCAAAACAACAATCATAAATGGCTGTTAACTTTAAGTCTCAATGGGGGTTACTTCTTTATATAGATTTTCACTACTTTCAAAAACAATTTATCCCCATACCAGAATATTCATGTTAGACATCCGTCTACTGGCATCTATAATATCACCTTTTAAGTATCCAAGTGCATGCTTATTTCCCTCTCTGTAACAGTATTTTTCCAACTAGGGCTTGTATCTACCAAAGGGTTGTAAATCAACTTAGTGGGTCAAAATCAAATTTTTCCACAAAAAGAAAGAATAAAAAATATCATACAGTAAAACACTGGGGAAAAACAAAAACTGTTAAAAAGAGAGGCGTGTTGTTGGGCCCCCTCATCACCTATGAAGAATTCTTGCCAAAATATCTTACTCCACCTGCTTGAGCTGCTTGCTACCTACCAGTTTATAAGAACACTGGGGCAGGGAAACATGCTAAATGACACTGTGGGGATGCAGACAATCAAATCCTAACTGCAGGAAATGCTACAAAACACAACCAGTTCTGTCAACGTATTAAAATGAAGTATTTTTACTTTGTTTTGGGTAGAAGTTTCTGGGTGGTATGAGTTTCCGGAACCTGTTGATTCAGATTGAAGCCCCCCAGTACTAGAAGAAACCACAGTACAGCTGAGGCCAGGAGAGGCCAGACAGCCCATCTTGAGGCTGAAGAATGAAGTCGTGGTGTCTTCAGAGAACCCGCTTGGTGCCTGGTCTGTTTTGGAGATGACTATGATTTCCATCCTGGGAGAGGCCAATAAATGAAGCCTCCCTGACGCAGCACCTCTCAAAGCTGTGGAGCATCAGGTCATCTGGGGAGCTTGTTCTTCACCTCCGCAGACGCTCAGGCCCCACCGCAAGCCTGAGGAATCAGAGTGTGGGGGCCGCAGCTGAGTCTCTCATCTATAAACACTCCCCAGGTGACTCTGACACACTGCTCCAGGTTACACAAGAGAGACTGTTTTTTGCATATGTAAATGCTAGGAGTGGATTTGGTAATTCAGAAATTCTCATTCAGAGGTTTCATCATCTGTCATTGACAAAGAACTAAATTAAAGCACAATTATTTTTGACAGGTTTATCATCTGTGTCTGAGGAAAGCAAAGCTATGCATTAAATTCAATCAGCTGTTAGAAAACTAGCAATCATCTTTAGTGCTTGGAATTCAGCTGAAGAACTGAAGCCAGGACAGAGAAGACAGCCTTACTGTTACGCTGTCCACAGAAGTATCATCTTCCGACTTAAAGATTTTATACTACCCCAAATTACTGACGTACATCAATTCTTGAAATGGTTAGTGAAATCCTTTAGTTTACATCCCATGAACACAGCAGTCAGGAGACATCTTTCAGGATGGTGCCACCCAAAACTCCCTTGTCCTGGACGAGTGTTCCCTGCTTCCCTAACCTCCTTCCTGGAGAGAACCACCTCCTTCCCACCACCTGCGTGAGCTAACAGACAAGACATACTTGCAAACGGCTGATCATTTTATCTCCCCCATTAATTTGGCTGAAGGGTGAGAAGCTTATCAAGCTGGCTACTTCAGCTACGGGCTTTGTAGCATGTGTGCCAAGTCACTTCAGTGGTGCCCGACTCCTGGCGACCCTATGGACAGTAGCCCACCAGGCTTCTCTGTCCATCAGATTCACCAGGTGAGTATAAGGGCGTGGATTGTCGTGCCCTCCTCCAGGGCATCTTCCCAACCCAGGGATCGAGCCTGCATCTCTTCTGTCTCCTGCGCTGGCAGGCAGGTTCTTTACCATTAGTGCCACCTGCGAAGCCCACAGACTTTGTAGATTTGGCTACAAATACGCGGCAGCAGAGAAAGCTGTTCTGTAGAGAATGACACACATGAAGAAGACAGGTGGAGACAAAAGACCGTCCCCCAAACAAATAAGCAGTCCTGGCCTGGTCTCCATGGATCTTCCAGGTTCTGGTGATGCCCAACCACGCCTCTGGCCCACAGTTCCAAGCAGCACACCTGTATCTTTATAACAGACTCCCTTGTGAGCCAAAGCCAGCTACAGCGATTCTGCTGACCGGCACCGACGGTACTGCCTTCGGTCAACTGCACCAACAGCAGAAACCAGAGATGAAGGAATCATTCGTGCAACATGTCAACGTGCAGTATGTCCAGGGCTATAGGATTAGGAACTGACATCAGAGACACCGTCTCACATGTAAGACTGCCGGGAATCACACGCCAGACTTAGCACCTGCCACTTCAACTGTGTGGATTTCAGGTGAGGACGTATGAGGCCTCCAGGCTGTAAAGGCTCACAGGGTTTCACCATTATTCAAGCGGAGAGAGCCCCCCCTGAATGGCGGGCCTTGGCAGCTACCCCCACAGTCTCTGCATGACTTCTCAGGGTGTAGGGGCGCATATTACCCCCTGCTCTACCCTTTCCCACATACCAGGTAAAGCAGAAACTGCCTTAAAAACAAAACACCCCACGGACTTCAAGTGGTTAAGACTCCTGCTTCCACTATAGGGGGTGCAGGTTCGGTCCCCAGTCGGGAAACTAAGATCCTGCGTGCTGCATGGCGTGCCAAAAAAATCCCATAATGTTCTTAGCCTTGTCATTTCCAAACTAAGTCATACAGTGTATGTATTTGTGTACACACACACAAAAAAAAATATATATATATATGTATTGTTCAGTCACTAAGTTGTGTCCAACTCTTTTCGATACCATGGACTATAACCCGCCAGGCTCCTCTGTCCATGGGATTGTCCAGGCTCTTGCTGGACAGAATGCTGGAGTGGGTTGCCATCTCCTTCTCCAGGAGTCTTCCTGATTCAAGGATTGAACCCGCGTCTCCTGCATTGGCAGGGGGTTCTTTACCACTGAGCCACCTGAGAAGCCTATATACATGTTCAGATGTATATAAAAGCAGAGGATGCTAGGCTTCTAAAGATAATTGAGGTTTGTATGTGAAAAAGAAGAAGGAGATTTATAAGAAACAAAGGTAACTGAATGAATCTCTAGCAAGTGCTAGGAGCTCACAGCCCAGTGGGGAGACGAGACAATACTAACACACTGTACCGCCATATGCGACAGGATGATGCTTTAAGGAAGGCTCTGACGGGGGCTCCAGGAACACAAAAGTGGGGACCTGACTCAGTAGAGGGACCAACAGAGGGCGGGGGAAGGGCAGACTGTTTAAGCAGTCTCCCTGGAAGTGGCTCACAAGGAGTGTGCAGGAGTTCAACAGACGGACCAGCAGAGGGAGGAGGAAAGGAAAGAGAAGGTGGGGTGACAAGGAAGGCCATTTTAAGGAGTCTGGGCTTCATCCTGCGGGCTGTGAGGAGCAAGGAGTTTAAGCAGACTGCACTAAACACATGGTGTTTACTATCTGCAACAAGTGTCTTTCAGGTAACAGCACAGGACTAAGTCAGAAACCTGGGTGGGTTCTGGCCTCCAGAGCAAGCGGGACCATCTGGGCAAGTGTCCTGGCCTCGGGCTGCCCACCGAACAGAAGGGAATCAGGAGCTCACTGCCTGCCTTATGATCACATCATGACAGCGCAGTGAGCCTCAGTATTTGTGCTCTCAAAGGAGGCAGGGTCCACGGTGGCTCGCCCTCACTAGAACAGCAAAGGAGACCCCTGCAGACCAGCCCTCGATTCTAAAACACAGGCAAGACAGGGCACTCCGATCTCAGAGGGGAGAAGATAAATCTACCAGAAGCATTTCCTCGGAGAAAAAAGGAAAGGACTGGAGGCCTCTTCCCCTCATGGAAAAAGGGAAACTGGAGACTCACCCTTGTCTTTTTCAAATGCCCCAGAAGCTTATTACACATTTTTCACTTTAACAGTAGGGACTCCTTGGTACTTCCCTGGTAATCCAGTGGCTACGACCCAGTGCAGCCAAATAAATAAAAATAAACATATTTTGTAAAGAGTAGGGACTCCTCCTCTTCTCTGGAATAATGTTAAATACATTCTGATGCTGGCAACAAGTTGCTGACCAAAAACTGATCTGAGAGAAAGGAAAACCCACCGAGCAGCTAGGTTGTGGAGGAGCCAAATATCTCATGAAGTGTGTGGGAAATTTTAGCATGAGAAGTGGCGGCAGAAAAACCACCAAGATTTCTAACAGTGCTTGACTTCCTACTAAAGCTGCCACTATTCATCAGACTTCCTTCAGCTGCAGACAGGGAGAGGAGAGGTCAGAACAATGCAGTAAGATACACACTGCTGCCGACAAGCTAGTGTTCAACAAAAAGGAGTCTAACCACCCAGTACATGTGAGCCCTTGCCTCGAATGCCACTAAATAACTTTGTGTGAGTGTGTTGTTAGCCGTTCAGTTGTATCCGACTCTCTTGAGACCCCACGGACTGGGACCCGCCAGGCTCCTCTGTCCATGGGATTTTCCAGGCAAGAATACTGGAGTGGACTGTCATTCCCTTCTCCAGGGGATCTTCCCAACCCAGGGATCAAACTTGGGTCTCCTGCATTGCAGGCAGACTCTTTACCATCTGAGCCACTAGGGAAGACTAAACAAGTAAACAGCTTTACTTGTCCAAAACATAGATCATACAGCAACCTCAGCTATTTGAAACACTGCTGAAAATCCCAAAGTGAAAAAAGACTTCTGAGCAGTAAAGACAGGTGTGTTCAAGTTTGTACATGGCAATCAAGGCCCTCCACAAGCTGTCAGTCTCAGCTTCCACTTCAACTGCACACGTTTAACTATAATAATAAGTCACATTTATTAAGTTCTATGATGTATCAGATAAGTACTCGTCATAAGTATCTCATTAATCCGCATAACACCAGAACTGGTACTGCTTCCATTTTACAGATGCAGAAACTGAGGCTTAAAGAGGTTCAGGAACTTCACTTTAATAGGAGAATAAGTCACTAACCAAGGGTTCGGCCCAAGCCCTGACTAACTCCAGAGCCCACATTCCTTGCTGCTGTGTTCCAACAAACACGGTCTCTAGTTTCCTACCACAAAACATCCATTGCGTGTAACAGAAAACCAGTCTCCTACAAAACTCATTAGAACAAATTAGAAAAATTCCCTTACGAGAACTGTACTCCACTGTACAAGGCTTTGCCTCATACAGGACAAAAGCACGTGAAAGCAAGTGTCAGCTGCGCGCCTGAGAATCTGCTGAGAGACTGCGGAGCAACCTGGTTGTTTCATTCCACTGGTTCTCGGAGTTTTCTCTAGTGTCTTACCAAGTTCACATTCAGGATGCGCATATCTCAAAAGTGTGGAGGACCTAGAATCTTGGCAAAGGGGGAAAAAGGGACCTTGAAAAGAATGGGGCGGGGGTCTCTACCGTGAAGTTCTCCTAGGCCAGATGCTTGTAAATGTTCATGTCAACCCTTCACTGCTTACAAGGGCTCTGAGTCAAAAACCAAAGTTGTTATTCTCAGTTTAATTTCATCCAGGCAGAAGGGCAAATTCCAAGAGGCAACATAACTTCCCTAAAGGTTCCAAAACACAAAATTTCTTTCTATCACATCTGGCACCAAGTGCTAAAAAGACACAATACAAACATTTTTATTTCCTCCAAGTCGCTCCACTGCTCTAAAATGGACACTTAATACTCTGGGAAGATGCATTTGTGCTACATATTAGGTGGCAATCCATGTGTATCTCAGAACAAAATTTACCTTTTTTTAAAGCAGAGTTGTAGTTTTAAGAATTTAAGTTTTGTCTTTCCCCTGGTTTCTCCAAACTTCTCTCTGTGCATGTATTGAAAACAAGTAATACAGACTTGAGTCAACAGTCCAAACCCAGCTCTGGTACCTACAGACATGCATTTGGGCTTGCCATTTAACCTGACTGAGCTTAGTTTCCTCCTGTGTGAATGGAAACAATACTACCTGGTATGAGGTTATCAATAGAAATGGGTGTAAACATCTGGCATACATATTCAGTAAATGAGATCTGTTACAACTATTGGACTGAGCAGAATCTGTCCTTCCTGATTCCTTTCTTTTTCTCTTCCTTTCCTCTGATGATTAAATAAAGATTTCAACATACTACTTAAGAGCTACAGTTATTTAAGATTCTGCATGAGCAAAATAATTTCTGCTTCTCTTGTCAATCCTATTTCCCACATTAAACGAAACTGACTCCACTCAGGAGACTTCTCAATTCTTTTTTCTGTGGATCAGAAAACTGCCATTAGCAACACCCAGACTGGTCCTAATTCCATTAGATTTTGACTACACAGGACTATCTGAAGTCATGGAAAAAGAAACGGCCTTTTTCTATTAATAGGACTTGTTTTCTACAATGAGTTAGGTCTGGTCATTTGGTGTCTTTTTCTTCTGCAATAGAAAGTACTCTGAACCCACTTACAAGACCAAAAGAGTAAACTAACAGCTTCCTTAAGAGAACACCACATCTGAGGAAGAGACTGCTCAGGCATAGCGACAAAAGGAGAGTTTTCTCAACTACTGAGTGTATTCAAAGTAGGTTAAACTGAGAATTCCCTGGTGGTCCAGTGGTTTAGACTTGATACTTTCACTGTCGTGGGCCTGAGTCTGATCTCTGATAAGGGAACTAAGATCCCGCACACACACACAAAGTGGATTAAGCTACTGAAACCTGGTGACAAGCTGAGAATAAAAACTTACACAAGTACTTCTGCACTGGAATTTAAAGAGCCATACTGCAGGCTAATATCAATATCTAATATCTACATCACTAATATCTTACTTGTTTATCACTTCAAAAACAGTATAAATAAGCACCATCACCATCAACCACCCCTTCACCCCTGAAATCAAAATATACACCAGTCCTGAGAAGAGAAATTATCTAGGGGACTCCAATAAATCAGGGTGTGTAAACAAGAATGAAAAGGAAACCCTCCCCTTAGAGAAAAAGTGAAATTCTCCCTTTTCTCTGGGAAGCCACCTGTACAGGTTGGGGAGAAGGCAGGGAACACAGAATGGAGGGTTCTCACGTCTTACATCTCTTTCCCTTACATGTTTTTATAGTATTTTTTTTTTTAGACCCCATAGGAAAAACACAGAAAGAACTAACAAATATGGAGATAATATTTTAATATTTTAAAGTGTTTTCTCTTTTTTTGAGAAACAAGAGTTGTAACATCTGCTGTTGCTGATCCTGGGGGAATGAGCATAGCTGAATGGAGAAGATGGGAAGTGGTTAACAATAAGGCAAAGCCCACGTCTGGATGCTCCAAGGGTTACAGGACACAATGAAATTCCCATGTGTACATCCTCCTCCTGATCAAGCTGAGTTCTCAATGCGTAATAAGCTGCTGTCTTCATGGGCAAATTTACTGGGCGAGTGATTAAAGGCTATCCAACTTGACCTTTACAACTGGATGAGAAAATACAATCTCTTCCTTACTGACATCACAAATTACTCCATCGTGACTCAGGGGTTGCTGGTGGACTGCAGAAATCACAAGTGTCCACTCTATGAACGTCAAAGTGGCTACTCTCAAGGGCCAGACATTACGGAGGCTGAGAGGAGAATAATAGTAACAAACATTTCTAGAGCCTTACATACCAGGCCTGTTTAAAGGGCTTTATACTTATTAACTCATTTAATCCTCACAGTAACCCTTGAGGGAGGGCTCTTATACCCACTCTTCCCTCCACTCTGCAGGTGAAGACACTCAGCTAGCACGTGGTGCAGGTGGAAGTCAAACCTGATAGCTGGCTCAACCTTCGTTCTTACACGAGGTCACATTACTTCTGTGGAATGAAGGGAAAAAAGGAAAACAACACAGGAAGATCACTGAATGTATCTGCTAGACAAGCATCACTGAAAGAACCCAAAGCGTTCGTTGTTCAGTCGTGTCTAATTCTTTGCTTCCCCATGGACTGTAGCCTCTGTCTGTGGGATTTTCCAGGCAAGGATATTGGAGTGGGTAGCCATCCCCTTCTCCAGGGGATCTTCCGACCCAGGGATCGAAGTTGGGTCTCTCACATTGCAGGCAGAGTCTTTACCATCTGAGCCAGCTGGGAAGCCCCAGGAAAAGCCTCAAATTGTTGTGGAGAGGGAAAGAGACTGAAAGGGAAAAAAAAAAAAATACATCTACCCCCAGGAGTAATGGCTGCTGTGTGGGGAAGAACTCAGGGGCTTCCTCAACACCAGCTGAGAGCTCACCTCTTACGACTCACTCCAATCCATCCTCCAAGGCCTAGGTCTCTGTTACTCCAACCAACCCTCGAGAATTCCGTGAGAACCCTGTGCAGTCCCACACTCCAGGAAAGGCCCCAAGGTAAATAACACAGTATGGCCTGGGCTACCCTGTGCTTCCCTTCAAAAGCATGTCATATAGGAGTCCCCTTTACACCTCCTTCCCCTTCACCCTCCGTATCCAGTCTTCGACCAAATCCTATCGGTACTGCCTATTACAGACACCCAGAGCCCATGCTCCTCTCTCACCTCCACCAGGACCAGCCTAGTGCAGGCTCTCATCATCGCCCACGTGGACCAGTGCAGCAGCTTTCCAACTGCTCAGCCTGCATCTGCCCCTTTGGCACTCACTGCCCACCCTGGAGGGGCAGTGACCCCTCAGGACACAGCCTGCTCTGGGTGACCGGTGGGAGAAGGACAACGGCCTGAGAAAGCCCACCAGGTTCTGCACAGCCTGGTGCCCGCCTCCCTATCCAGCCTGGTCTCCCACGCCCTCCTCCTCAGCCTGCATGTCGGCCACACCGGCCTTCCGTCAGCCTCTAGTACCTTCCAAGCTCCTTCCGCCTTGAATCCAAGCCCCTGCATGGAATGCTTCTCCTCTCTGCCCTGTGAGTTTCTGTGTATCCATCAGACCTCAGGACAAGGGTCATTTCCTCTGGGAAGCCTTCTCTGCCATCAGGCTCTTTAAGCCCTGTGTATCTTTCCCTCTTAGCACTTGTCACAATTGCAGTATCACATTTGTTTATGTAATTATTTAAGTCTATCTCCCCATCAGTTTATAAACTCTTTGAGGGCAGGCTCTCTGTTTTTCTGTTCACCATATTGCCCCAGAATCCAGTGTGTGCGCGTGCGTGCTAAGTCACTTCAGTCGTGTCTGACTCCTTGTGACCCCATGGACTGTAGCCCACCAGGGCCCTCTGTCCACGGCATTCTCCAGGCAGGAATACTGGAGTGGGTTCATGCCCTCTTCCAGCAGATCTTCCTTACCCAGGGATCAAAGCCATGGCTCTTATGTCTCCCGTATTGCCAGGCAGGTTTGTCACCACTAATGCTGCCTGGGAAGTCCCAGCACAGGCCTTGCAAATAGTAAGTGCTCAAAAGATTTCACTGAGTAAGTTAGTTAATAATGACTTTAAGTAATGAGAGGTTTTTAAACCACTCCAGCGGGGGCCAGAGAAACATTTGGAAGATTAAGAGACAATATCGAGGCTTGGGTATTAACACGGGCGGCATCACCAAATGCTCTCATATTACTGGGAAGAACATTCCACTGAAGACTGTCACGCATATGATATTCATCCAGAAAGAAAGTCGTGAAGCCTGTCCAGTGAGAGAGGCAGGACAGCAGCCACCATGGATGGACTTGGTGTCCTCCCAGGATCTCACAGGCAATTCAACCAGCATCCAGGGATGGCTGCTTCTATCCTCTCCCTCTTCTCTGGAGCAGTGGGAGCTTCTTAACTGTCACTTGGTTTCAGCAAAGGGCCCTGGGCTTCCCCTTAACCCTCTGCTCCTTCTGCCCTTCAACTGTGACACTCCCTGTCCAGCTGCCTTATCAGCAAATGGCCACAGTCTTATTTCCAGAACTGGACACGTGGGATAAAATCCCTTACTGACTCCAACTGCGTATCATGTTCAATGCATAATAGGAAAGTACAGTTCTTTTAACAATCAAGCAGAACTGGTTCTACTAGTTATGCTGACAGACTTTTTTCTCTGCCACAGGCCAAAAAGGAACTCAATTGGAAAGTGATGCAAATTTTCAACAAATGGGGTGTTAACCAAGGCCCCTGTGGTTTGTGTAGCACCTCTCTGAGTTCTGACAGAGCCTGCTATTATCACAAGAGTGTAGCAGAGACTGCCAGCTGGCGCTGGTCACAGAACATTCAAGTCTTCAAACCTGGGAATCCTAGAGGCCTGCATTCAGTCAGAACAGCAGCTTGAAATAAACAGAGGGAGGGCAGTTATGCCAGAGGGGTGGGATCAAGGTTGGGGTTTTTTGGTAAATTGCTTATCTCAATATTTGCCCCAATGCTATGGCTACCTTTGTTTGTTTGTTTTAAAAGGGGATAAGGGCATAAGCAGCAGGTCTTCCAGTTTCCATACATTTTACCCCACAGCTTAAAAGGAGTTACCTCTGTTCCTGCTGCGCTTGGACAATCAACAGTTCCAGGACTTGCTGCCCCGACATGGCCTAGGAACCGCACCCCGCGCTGAGCCAGAGGCACTCCCATTCTGGCCACTTGTGTGCCAGACAAGATGTGAGAATTGCCACCCATTCTCCAGCAAGCTTGCAGCCCAAAGGAGACACGCCCTCTGGGACCCACCTCACACAGCTGGCCCAGCATGGATTCCTTTTCCTTTTTTTTTTTTAATTGTGGCAACAGTCACATAATATAAAACATAATATTTTAACTATATTCAACTGCACTGTTCAGTGGCACTAAGTACATCCGCCTTGTTGGGCAACTGGTCCAGCATTTAAAAGGCGTCCACCTGATCGCTCAGACTTTCGTCTCTGAGAAGGAGTGGCACAGATCACAGGGCTGCAGTGAGCCTGTGGAGCGAAACCAGTGAGTCAACGCTCAAGCTGTGTGTCTGGTTCCTCAGAGGTGCAAGGCGGACCTGCCTCCAATGGATACCGACTGATTCCAACAACCAGCTTCCAGGTAGGCTAACCACCAAACACCCAGGATAAAAGATGAAGAATTGACCTCAGCATTCAAGACATTTAGACGGACACATAAACAAATAATAACGGGAAAAGTGGGGAATCAGTGCTATAAATATTCATTCATTATGCTAAGTCACTTCCATCATGTCTGACTCTTTGTGACCCCAAGGACTGTAGCCTGCCAGGCTCCTCTGTCCATGGGGATTCTCCAGGCAAGAATACTGGAGTGGGTTGCCATGCCCTTCTCCAGGGGAATCTTCTCAATCCAGGGATGGAATCCGTGTGTCTTACATCTCCTACATTGGCAGGTGGGTTCTTTACCACTTGTGCCACCTGGGAAGCCAGTAACATATTAATATTAGACACCGACAGAAGGTTCTCTTTTTACACGTCATCTCACTTAATCCTCTCCACTCTTGACTGACATTACTGTTCCCATTTTAGAGATGAGGAAATCGAGGCTGACCAAGGGTAAGTGAAGCGGGACCTGAGCCTGGGCCTGCCTGCCCAGCGCCGTTCCCTTCTTTGCAACAATACTGGGCCTGCCCACCAACCACATCCTCCCAGGCAACGCTGTCTCCTCCCCTGGCCTTTCAGACGCTCTTTCACCGACTGCACTGTCCTTTCTTAGGCACCCACTGTACCAGCACAGCAAATGCAGGCGTTAACACCGCGCACAGTCCCACCCTCCCCAGAGAGAACGGGCCGACCGCAGCAGGGGCAAGCATAACGCCACGTGTGCAGGGCTACGCCGGGGGCGGGCAGGCCACGGCAGGGACACCAACACCAAGCACACGTGGAGGGGAGGTCAGAAAAGACGGCTACCCTCAGTAAGTGTCATTTAGGGCTGGGACCTGAGAATCAGCAGAAATGAGTTCTGGGCCAAACAACCGACCCGCTGTCTGGCTGCTCTTCCTCATCTCCCTCCTGGGCATCTTCTCACGGGTCCTCTGCTCCTTGGGGAAACTCTCCAGCAACCCGTGCTGATGGCCCTCCTCCTCTCAAACGGACCTTTACTCCAGACTCCTCTTCAGGGATCCGGATCTGGACCCCAGACAGCCTCCCGGCCACTCGCACTGGAAAGGCCCTCAGACTCTCCAAATTCCCATTTCTAAATCAGCTCATCACTTCCCCCGTCCCTCCCTGAACCTGCGGTCCTCTGGACTCCAGCCCTGCATCCACTGGGCAGTCATTCTCAGCTCTCCCTTGCCTCTCGTATTTCTTCTGCTCTGCTTTCCTGACAGCTCCAGAAGCCATCTGCACCCATCAGCCCTGGCTGCTGCACTTACCCAGCCACCATCGGGTGTATTGCACACTTCTGATTACCCTCGCACTGCTTTGCCGCTATCCCGCCCTTGCACCCACAGGGCCCCTCACCCCCTCGCTGGTCCCGCCCAGTCAATTCGCCATCCAACCCACTGCCACATAGTTCAAGTCCTCTGCAAGCCTTTCTCATACTGCAATAGTCTCTTTCCTCATCTGTCTCCCGAGTGATGCTAAGTGGGGGCTGGAGCTGTACTTTTCGTATTTTTAGCCTCAACAACACATATGCTCCTAGATAGCAAAATGCCAATAAAAGTCTACTGAAAGCATGCATAACAAAATACAAAGAGAAAAACAATTCTTGATCCTGGTAATATTTTTTAATCCTAAACACAGTTCTTGAGACAATTTTATTCAAACTGACTACCTAATACTGTGAATCACTGTTGCACACCTATAACTTATATAACGTGTGTGTGTGCTTAGTCACTCAGTCATGTCTGACTCTTTGCAAGTCCATGAACTGTAGCCTGCCAGATTCCCCTGTCCATGGAATTTTCCAGGCAAGAATACTGGAGGGGGTCGCCAGGATCTTCCCAACCCGGGGATCGAACCCATGTCTTCTCCACTGGTAGGAGGATTCTTCACCACTGAACCACCTGGGAGGCCCAACTTCTATAATATTGTACACTGACTATACTTCAAACGAAAAAGTTTTTTTTTTAATTTTAAAGCTTAAGAATAAATAAACAAAAACTACTACCTAAGTTTGTGACCAGTGGTAAGTATTACTGACCTTTCCTCACACCTCTCCCTTAGCTGGCTTCCTGAAACACACTCTAGTTTCATCAGTAGGGTAGAGGCATATTCAAAAACAGACTCTGGATCGGAAGCCTGATCACTAAGGATGGAGTTTAGAGACTGAGTTAGTCTACCTACTGTTGAGGTCTAGGAAGCTGGAGAAATCAAATCAGGGTTTGTTTCCTGGAGCCAATTTCCAAGGTTGCTGGCCCCCCACTTCTGGACAGATGACTCTGCGCCCTGCCGAGTCAGCCTGATCAGGTACCAGCTTTGCCGCTGACCACAGCTCGACTCTGCCAACAGTACACTGCCTTGGCAGGTGGAGACAAGCAACAATTACTGTTACAATGAAGCACGACATCAGCATCTGACGTCCAGTAAGAGGCGAACTGACGCTCTCTGTCTGGACTCAAGGTCCCAGACCACAGACATGAGGTAGTTCGAGACCGCGTTTTAAGGACTCTGCTCTTTACACATCATGCAAATCAGTTCTCAGCCACAAGCAGTGTTCATTTCACAGGGCGAGCTGGGAACTCTCAGGAGCATTTCAGGCTAAACATCCATTATCCACAAAAACAGACTAACTTAAACATGTAAATATGTAATTAGCAGAGGTTTTACTATGTCCTACTTCACATGCCCTGTGTCATTTGTCTTAACAACAATCCCATAAGGAATTTTCATTCTCACTTCACAGATAAAACCAGTGAAGCTCGAGGAGGTTAGATAATGTGCTCGGGCTCAGAGGGCTAAATAGGTGGTGAAGCCAGAACTCAAGACTTCAGATGCCAAGTTTGGTCCTTCTGATTCATAAACTGTGATTCCGTAAGAGTTTATTAAGACATAACTCCCATACCAAACAATTCATCCATTTAAAGTATACAAATTGAGGTGTTTATCAGTCCACTCACAGGATTGTACAACTGTCACCAGAATCAACTCTAGAATATGTTCAGGTACCCAAAGGTGCCTTTACCCAAGAGCAGTCACTCCATTCTTCCCACAGCCCTAGGCAGACTATCTTAAACTTTTCTCTTATTACAAAATAGTACCATCAAGTGTCTCTTCAACTCTGACAAGTCTCCAGGGCAGGGGAAACAGGCAACAATCTCCCACGGAGCCCTTACCACCGCCCTCCCCACCACCAACAGCTGAGCCAGACTATCTCATTCATGTATCATTCTAAATCCTTTCTCTCCCATTTAGATCTCCCGCTAGTCTCCCTTATCTCAGATTTTTTTTGAAGGAAGAAAGTAACTGCTCGCCAAGATGATCCCCGGTAAAGCCCTCACCTGTTTTGACAGCTCATCACCCACTACACAGCAGCGGAAGGCTTACCAGTGCTTCTTAGCAAGGATCACTCTTACCAGGCACTCCCCAGGCCTTTAAATAATCCAAACCCTTTATCACATTCTCCCTGGTAGGAAACTCAAGCTAGAGAGGAAATTGTGAGACCGTGGGCAGTGTAAGCCTCAAAACCCACAGATCTGACCTCGCCAAAGAGCTGGCTCAATTCCAGAAGACAGGACCTGAGCTCAGGAGCTGCCTGAGGAAGCTAAGGGTGGCCCAAGACATATTGCGGGCAACAGCTGGGCTTCAGGCATCCACGCAGGTCAATAGCCTACCAACCTCAGCACCACAGTGACAATGAAAAGGAATATTTTTAGGCAAAACACCTCCTGCCAAAGCAGACTCTTGGGGCACAAAGACCCAGAGTCAAATCAGTGATCACACCGCAGTTCCTCGTACAGTTCTCAACCTCAGCCCCCAAAGCTCACTCTGCAAGAGAGGTGAACATGACCTGAGTGAAGGGCCCGCCAGCAACCTTCTGAGGCCCTCTCCCATGATGGCCGAGCCACCGCCCATTCACCCTCCTGAAGCCACCGCGAGCTCCACAAGGCCACGCTGAGTGGTGGGCACTACAGCCCTGCCCTGGAGGAGCTTACAGTCCTGTTGGGGAAATAAGAGCCGCAGACACAGAGCACAAAAGAGTCGATAGTAACGCTCGATGGCGCCACCAGCACCCGTAGCTACAGTCAGCCTGAACCACGGACACAGAGCAGGGAGGCTGCCAGGCACGAGGAAAGACTTGGGAACACAAAGGGGCTGAAGGAACAGGAGCCCTCGGCTCCGCCTGGCCAGGGGCCTTCACACTGCACCTCTCACACCCTCTCTCTTCTGGTCTGTCTCTATTCTTGGGCTTCCTCTGTGATTTCATCTGAAACAGCAGTTCTCAAGAGGGGCTGAAGGAAGAGATGCTAGTGAACTGAAAAAAACTACAGGTTCCTACTGCAGGTCTCCCTCCCACACCCCCCCCCCCAACATACACCCTTCCCACCACCCCTGGGGGTCATATCTGAATCTCTAAAGCAGGACTGGGGACAGTGAGTTTTGAAAAAGTTGTTCAAGAATCATGCTGTGGTTTTTTTCTTTTTTTAAAAAGCTCCTTGAACAAAATATTGTTTAAAACCACTTGCCTAATCCAGGAAATGAGACCCAAAGAGGTGAAAGGGCTTCCTCGAAGACACTCAGATAAGAAATGGCCACAGCCCAAGGTTCCTGAATCCAAGCTACTGCTCTATCAACAAACCAGAAGCAGGCAGAATCTGGGTGAGCCTGGGAATGGTGCCAAGGTTCGGACCAGTGAAAGGGGCAGGGGGCATGAAAGACCCTTAAATAGGAAAATGACACGTCAAGATGGTGTCCAAAAGGAGCCTGGCCGTGATGTGAGGGGTGTCTGGGGGAGGGGGGCTCCAAAGGGAGCAGTGGCCGGTGGGAAAACCTGTGTAAGGTAAGCAGCTGTGGTTGGTGGTCCCGGGCACCAGAGGAGGTGCTTGGTCTGGACCACACAGGACTGAGGAAATCAGAGAGGTGCTGGCAGCAGCTGGGAAGGAGGGAAGTGGAGCTGAACTGGAGGCAAAGCCCTAGGACCTAACATGTTGCCCAAATCTCAGGGCCCCCTGGAAGCCCCGAGACAAGGGAAGATACTGTTACAGGAGGGCAGAGAGGGCATCCATGACAGCTCACTGAGAAAGAAAACCGTGCTGGAAGAGAGATGGGAAGGGCGCACACTGTGGTTATAGCAGGATCCCACAGTGGGGACGGCACCCCCAGCTCCAGACTCACGCCTCTGAGAGGGCAAGCGAAGAACGACGCTCAAGAGCAACACAAGTCAAGTCTGGCCGTTATCGGGACCTGCTCTAATGGCCAAAGACAAGGACACGTGAAGGAAGACACACAGCTGCGACTTCCGGGGTGAAGACTTAACAGCAAGTACTGCAGTTAACATTTCCGAAGCATTTACTACAAGCCAAGTTGTACTGAGTTAGCAATTCTCCATGGAGGGCCTCACTTGAGACTGACGACACTAGTATGGGCTGGATACTATGACCTTTATTCCCATCATACAGACTAAGAAACTGAGGCTTAGAGAACTGACATACCCAGCCTAAATCCAAACAGTGAGTAGCAAAACTCTGATTCCAAAGCCATGCCCCTCATGACACTGAGAGTGAGGAGGGCAGTGCTGGAATGCACACAAGCGCTAGGAGAAAGAGGTCAGGGGGCGGTCACAGGACCACCAAAGTCTTATCATTTAAGCTAACTGATGGGACCAACAGCAGCTGCAGAAACACACGGCACTGCCTTCTGTGTGTGCCCTCCTTGTCCCCCTCCAGGGCTGTGCTGGGCTGTGCTTAGTCACTCAGTTGTGTCTGACTCTTTGTGACCCCATAAACTGTAGCTCATCAGGCTCCTCTGTCCATGGGGACTCTCCAAGCAAGAATACTGGAGTGGGTTGTCATAACCCTCCTCCAGGGGATCTTCCCCACCCAGAGATCGAACCCAGGTCTTACACACTGCAGGCAGATTCTTTACTGTTTGAACCACCAGGGAAGCCCAGGAATACTGAAGTGGGTAGCCTATCCCTTCTCCAGATCTTCCCTAGCCAGGAATTGAACCGGGGTTTCCTGCATTGCAGGCATGTTCTTTACCACCTGAGCTACCAGGGAAGCCCCTCAGGGCTGCTATGTATAGATGTCAGGTCAGCAGAGGAGATGGCAAGGAGCTGAAAGCCTTGGGGCAGTAGCTCTTCCATGATCTTGGAACAAGGGGAACTGGGGCAAATGAGAAGCTGCCTACAGGCTCACCAAGAGCCAGGCTGACCTATACAGCAGCATCCACAGAAAACAGGGAACAAACTGCAGGTCCCAGCGGTACCCCCGGATTCTACTCTTTAAGACCTGCCGCATTCACACAGCCCACGTGCACCTTATATAAGAGATGACGACAGATGGTCCGACCACCTGGTCCCCACGCACCTGTGAGTCTTCCAACTTGTCCCTCTTGCCTGCAGCCTCCTCCTCCCCACACCGGAGCCCATGTCAACGCTGCCCTTTCCAAGTCCCACGCAGCCTCCCAGTGAGGCCAGATGCTGCTGTGGGGCTGCAGCGGGCCCTCCTCCGTGCCCGGGAGCGTCATGCACTCCTCCCTTGTCAACAGGCAGCACCTACCTCCATGCATCACAGCCATCTGTCAACGTGCCATCTCGCCGGCAGAATGTGGGCCTCCTGAGTACACAGACTGCTTTTTTCTCTCATTCCTAATTCTAACACAGTGCTTAGCAAATGGTAGCAACACTCAATAATTCTCCCAATTCAAGTTATTGTTTGGGCGTACGTGGTGTTTCTGCTCATGCTCAAAACAAGCCTGCCAGGAAGATGGGCACCCAACGTTAAATGAAGATCAAAGGGAGGCTCAGAGAGGGGAAGTCACACCAGGAAGCAGATCTCAAGGGATTCAAGCAAAACAGGGATACGATCTTATGTATGGAGAAAAGGGTAGAAGAGTGAGATTTTTCATCAAAAAAACTGGGACCATTCCCATCAAAGGCATTCTCAGGAATCTTTAAAAAAAAGCCCTCTCAGCAAAAACAAAAACAAACAAACAAACAAAAATCCAGCAGTTCAGGATCACTGCCTGAAACAGCAGCTGACAATCTGTTACCAGGGAAAAGGCAGACTTCAAAATATGCCACCCCTGAGGCCAGTGCTTTCATGCACAAGCCCTGCTTTTCTCCTGGCTGAAGCCACCCTCTCCCCACAAAGCAAACAAGTGAGGGCTTAGATTCCTCCTCTGAAAGGCCGCCCACCAGCTAGGTGTACAAGGACTGAAGCATTTAAAGTCAAAACAGCACTCGAGCTGGCTACTGCCTTTGGAGCACGTAAAGAGAATTATTACTCCCAGAGGTGATTTGATTTTCCTTACTCGTATCTTCAGTAAATCATTGACCAGATGTGATAAATGCATAAAATGTGGCCTATGATGGAAAGACTCAGAAATGAGGAGAGAGGAAAAAATAAGTCCACAGAATGAATCCAGCAAAATGTCAAAGGCCAAATGTTAACAATGAAAAAAAGCCGACCGCTCAGTGTTCTCATTAGGTTGGAATTTTAAATATAATCAAAGCATTCTCAAAAGTAAAAAGGAAATAAGAAAAGAGGAAAAGAAACTTTCAGAGATAGTGAAAAACACTCTAAGAAAGAGTTACCACACAGCGAACTTTCCGGGCACGGTGCCATGGCAACAACTGCAACAACTAAAATACTCCACTGTCATTAACACCTTAGCTTAGGGAAAGATTTCTGTACTCTAAGACCGATGACTGAGTACTTTCTGGAACCCTCCAGGGGGCTCCTGAATAACAGTAACAATGAAAGCCCACATCTCCTGAAGGTTACCCAGCTAGCGGCCAAGTTCTCTGCTAAGCAGCACCCGCTGTGCACAATCACAGTTCAGATTCATAAATGTTCACATACACCTATCAGATAAGACAGATGTCATTATTTCCACTTTTCCAGTAAAAATACAACTGAGGCTTGGAAGGACTGGCCTCATGCATAGGTAGCAAGACGGAGGAATGACAAGTGGTTGCTTTCCCTGGAGAGTGATGCCCAGGTACGCAGAGGAGACTAGGGGAAGGGGGAGGCCCTCTGGCCCTTCCAGCTATTGGAAAGGTTTGTTCACTGCTGGGGCCCCTTCTCCACGTCTACCTCCTCTCTTCTTCCTTCCAAAGCAGCAGCAGCTTAGAGGTTGGCAGAATTATTCCGGTTCAATCCTACCTCCCAATCTACCTCAAGAGGCTGATTCTAAGTGATTCATTAAACTACAAACCTTCTGTTCTCCTTGGGGTCTCCAAAAAAGCACATCAGAAGTCACTAGTGTGGACTTCCCTGGTGGTCCAGTAGCTAAGACTCCACCGGCCAGTGCAGGGGACGCCGGTTCGATCCCTGGTCCGGGAAGATCCCACATGCTGCAGGGAGGCTAAGCTGTGCCCCACAGCTACTGAAGCCCATGTGCCCCAGGGCCTGTGCCCCAGCACAAGAGAAGCCACCGCAATGAGAAGCCCTTGGACCACAACTGGAGAGTAGCCCCCACTCGCTGCAACTAGAGAAAAGTCCACATGCAGCAATGAAGACCCAGTGCAGCCAAAAGTAAGTGAAAAAAAAAAAAAGACGTCGCATGAAAACCTGAGGGTGGCTCCCTGCTGGAAAACCAGCTCTTAAGTTTCTGCTCTGCTGACAGGAATCAGTGGTACCACCTTCAATCACGATTACCACAGGGCAGGCTCTAAGTCTTTATACATACTGTGTTTGCAACCGTGTAAGACACAGACCAAACCTGGACATACTAAAAGAAAAAATGGAAAGAGTCACTTTGGTTATTAGGGTAGCATAATTAAGGGTAGCTTCATTTTCCTAACTTCCAAAGTCGGCAATATTGTCTTCATCATAAAAATAAGGTATACATCTTTTATAGTGATTAAAAAAATTTTTTTCTGACCCCCTAAAAACTGAGTTCTCTCTGACGCACACTGTGACACAGGATGGTTTCCTGTGGAAGTAGTCAAAGGACACCCAAATCCTGCTGAGCATGTGCAGAGAAGGACTCAGAATGTCTAAGTTTCTAAGCATGGGTGTCCCACAGCCTGAGACTCTAACAGCATGGCTGGTTTTAACGTCAGAGACAGAAGCAGGGTGCAGAAGAGTGGTGGCTGCAGTAGGGGCCGTCACAGTGGGTTGCCACTGTGCTGCTGGCTGCAGGCAGGACTGCTTACATTAGCCTCCTGACATCTTCTGGTGCTCTGTCTGCAGAAGCTGTGTGGTGCTGGAAGGGACCCAGGGAGATGCCACAGGAAGCACATGCAGCAGAGAAAAAGCGGAAGCTCTGGACAGATCATCAGGCTAGAGCCACAGCTAGGAAAGTGGTCATTTCAGGAAGAACTCTTCATGTCCTTTAACAGCCTGTGAAGTCACTACCGATGATCTCGAAGCTCAAGGAGAAAATTGTGCCCTTAGAAAAAGTAGTTGGGGATGGAGAAGTCACAGGATCTAGATTTTGCTTTCAGAGGTATTCCTTTCTTGCTAGAACTGAAGAAGGAGGTCTGTTTGAGGATAAGCCAATCTCTTCTTGTCATTGACCCATCAAAGTCATCAAAGTTGGTATTAACAGTTCAATACCATCGTGTTTCACCAAAAAATAATCTCAATCATTTCATCTGTTCTGGACCCCCAACATCTAGAACAGTGCCAATCACCACCCGGTGCTGAGTAAGTACCTGTTGAACAAATTAGTCATATCTCCAATGAGCCCCATATCTGCTCATGATGCCCTGGTGGACAAACTAACAAAGCCAAGAAAGAAACTGCTGCCAGAGAACAGGAAAAAGCACTCTCATGTGCAAACACCAGGCATGCCTACAAGTATGCTTCACTAACGATATCCCTGGCATTCACAAACAGAGGGATAAGAGAATGGCCCTGGAGTCCGACCACCCTAGTTTAAATCCTGGCACCAACCCTTGCCAGCTGTGACCCTGAGCAAGGAACTCTCTGGGTCTCACTTTGCACATCTGGACACAAAAAAGAGAGGTCACGGTAGTATTCACCGCATAAGACAAGATGAGGATGAAATGAGAGAAGGAGTTTCTGGGACACAGAAGTGCCTAATCAATACCAGTAAAAAAAATTTTTAATTTTAATATATACCCACAGTCCTAGCTCTGGGAAGCATACAGGATCACCGGTTCACTTCCCCCCACCAAAAGAAACAGCCCTAAGTGAGGAAGAGGCAATCAGATGCATTCTTCTCCCTGGGGGAATCAATGCAAAGCACTAGCTCTTAAATCTGGATTTTTTGGACTTTTCTGTCTTCACATCTCTTGTCTGTTTTCAAATCTACGTAAAACCTTTCCTCAACTCCTGTGGGTATGGCTTAGTCACAGGCACTGCTGGCCTCAAGAGACAGCTCTTAACCCTGCTCTACAAAAGTACTGTACCCGTGGGCAGGACAATTAACCCTAGGGGCCTCATTTCCACATCAACAGAACAGACCAAGAGTTCACGGGCAGACTGGGTCATCTGTATATTTTCTTCCAACTCTAAAAATTCACAACTAAGTAACTAATAACTATTACTAGTACATTCAAGTCAAACACTGACCTAAACTCAACTAGAAAGTACATCTTAACCATATTTGGCATACCACACAAACACGGGCACAAGTAGAGCAGACTCTCAAAGCTGAATTCTTCCTGGTCTTAGTTTCAGAAGGCAACACACAGCACCCCAAGGGGTTTATTCAGCTCTCTCATCACGAGAGAACCCGTTCTTATTAAATCAGAACTTTCTCCTAGGACCACCATTTAATGGGGTTTCCCTGGTGGCTCAGCAGTGAAGAATCCGCTTGCAATGTGGGAGACTTGGGTTCAATCCCTGGGTCGGAAGATCCCCTGGAGAAGGGGATGGCTACCCTCTCCAATATTCTTGCCTGGAGAATTCCATGGACTGAGGAGCCTGGAAGGCTACAGTCCATGAGGTCGCAGAGAGTTGGATATGACTGAGCAGCTGAGCACACACACCATGGTGCTTTATTTATTAGTACAAGCTGCCAGGTACAGACAGTGAGCATTTCTAACCACTAAGAATTACCAAAGCAGAGTTTACAATTTCAAGGTAACTGAGCAGAGAACTGACAGTCTTAAGGAAATCAGTTGTCCTTTGGTACCAGAGAAGGTAACTGACCAGAAAACCATTTTAAAACCATACTACCTTCCTGGCCTCTTTGCACTACCTAACATCTCCCATCACACTGTCTGTCTCTGTTGAGGAAAAGGGGTCTAATTTAAAAAGAAGTTACAGTTGACAACTGACAAGGTAAGACATTTACAACATACATTTCTGGTGAAATGGGCAGATTATAAAATAATGTGATCAGCAATATTAATCCCACTTTGGTAAAAAAAAAAAATATATATATATATATATATATGTGCCCTACATACACATCTGATAGGATAACACTCCAAGTCACTAATAAGCTTGCAATTTTTCCATTAAAAAAATGTTTGCTTATCTACATTGTCTTATTTTTCTACAATGAACACTAATCGTTTCTGAAATCACCATAATTCAAACATATGTTTTCTGTACAAGAAAAGAAGAGCTGGCACCCAAACTATAAGCTAACACCTCGCTGAAGCAGAGCTCAGCATCCAGGGTTCCATTCACAGAGGCACCTTGTGCCTGGGCCTATGCTGGGTTGAAGGTGCTGACATGTTTTCAGGTACCAGCCATTGGGTACCACCAAGACCGGCCCAGCTCTCTCCCTCCTGTTCACCTCAGCTTCCAAAACCATCGACTTCCTATTTATCAAATTTATTGATGTGCCACCCTTTGGGCAGAGTTTACAAAATGCGACCAAAGTTCCTAAATTACAGCTCAAGATTTTAACTTGCTCGTTCACTGATTTAGCAGAATCAGTGACAGAACAGCCAAGTTACCGTGGCAGAGATCCAATGTTAATGGAGGAAGTAAACTCCTATCCCTCATTTTAGGCCGTCCAATGCCAACCCTTTCTGATCACAAGAGAAAAAAAAAAAAAGCCATTATGTGTAAAAGCATCATCTTCAAATACTTTTACCCAGTTAAGCCTTCTGCTTTTGATAGAAAGTGCTAACTCTTGATAGGCTCTTTGGCATACAGAACATAGATCCTGTTAAATCTTACAAGGTCTGATCAGTCAAGAACAAGTTCATCACTGGACTCAGGGACCATAAGACACCTTATATCCTGAAGGTTGTTCTGGTGGCTTAGTGATCTACCAGCAAGAAGAGCTGTGAGAAATTGCGACCTCCCAGCTCACAAAAGCAAAGCGCATACAAAGAACTGACCGGGAAACACATGAAAAGCACCGAAAATGAACTTGATATAAGGGAGAGGAATAGGAACAGCAGAATGACAGTCGTCAGAAGGACTTCTATTAAGCGAGCCAGCAGAAGTTCATCAGACCCAGGGCTCTCAGAGACACATAGCTATACCTCAAAACCGCTCACACGTATTTCCGATAATGTAATGGCTAGCAAAAGCTGGACTATACTTAATGACAAATTGCTTCCTCACTCTCATTCCCTTATCTTCTAAAACTCATCGACAATTTAGGTCAGAGCCTTACACTCTGTCACAAAATATCTTTAGAGACAGATTTCAACAAAGAAGTATAGTGTCTACATAGCATTATTTTATTGCGAGGAAAGAGAACTGCCAACTATAAGGATCTGAAAAATGTGACCACTTCAAGCTTATTTGGGGGTTGACCCACTCCCCTTTCCTAATATCCCTCAAAGGAAATATATCAGGAGCTGTGGGCAAAGAGGGAAAACATGCCTAATTACAACATGTGTGCTTGGTGGATAAAAAATTGGAACATTCTTGAACTCTGACCACATTTCAGAAGACTTTCCACTCGCATTCGAATCTCACTAAAGAGGAAAGGTTAAAAGATCAGTTGCATTTCAACCCAGGCTCAACCAAAAAGACATAAAGAGAAACTGACCACATTACTTACCCTCCATACTATAAAGGGAGCCTGCTGAATATTCAAGATGACCCTGACTCTTTATCAGGCATTTACAGAGGAAGTGGTTTTTATTTTAAAATTAGGACTAAAAATAAGAAGAGTACTCTGCACTGGAAAAAAAGACACACATTTGAATTTAAAGATACACATGCAAAGGCTTCAGGCCGCTGGTGGTTTTATAGAAGCACTCCCTGATGAAGACCTCTCCTCACAGTCCACCTGCCTTTGCTTTACAGAGGTGGAAAGACAGCCCAAGAATTTGCCAATGCTTCTGCACCCGTTGCTGATTAAAGTGCTAAGAGAGGAGCAGGGAAAAAAAAACTCTTCAGAAATCAAAAATGAAAATGCATCTAATCAAGCGTTTGGATCAGGAGCTCAGCGTGGCCTATGAGCTGCAGTCTAACTTCCTCTCCGGGGACTCGGGCATCCCCCTCCCTCACTGGATTCTGCAGGGCTGGTTTCCTTGATGGCCCTCCATCACTCCAGACTCCACCCTCAGATCCCAAGCATCCTTCAAGTCTTTGCTCAGATGCCCAAGTGCAAAGAAGAAAAGGGGGTCTTTTCTTTTCCCACCATACTTTTCAACTTCCAATATACCATATAATTGAAAAAAGAAAAGTGTTAGTCAGTCATGTTCAATTCTTTGCGACCCTAAGTACTGCAGCCCTCCAGGCTCCTCGGTCCATCAAGCTTCTCCAGGCAAGAATACTGGAGTGGGTTGCCATGCCTTCCTCCAGGGCATCTTCCCAACCCAGGAATCATACCCACTCTCCTGTGTCTCCTGCACTGGCAGGCAGGTTCTTTGCCCCATGGGCCATCAGTCAATCCCTATGCTTAGCCCACTTGCAACTTCTAATATACCATATAATTACTTCTATCTATTTTATCCATTGTTTACTCCTCTCTCCCTCAGATAAGCTCCCAGAGAACAGGGATATTTATTCTGTTTACTGATGTATACCCCAAGTAGTTTAGAACAGTGTTTGGCCCTGAGAAGGAGCTCAAAAAATATCTTCTGAATGAATGAATGAACTTGACACTAAAACTCCAGGAGGAAAGTAAGAAGCAGGTGGAAAGGCTGATGCTGAGGGAGTGAAATGAAAGGGGGAAGAAGCGACAGAGGGGAATTTACAAGGAAGAGATAGATACTGATTGAGGCTGGGACCGACCCCACTGTCTCCCAGTAGTGCTGATGGGAAGCGGGAAGCAGGGCACCGGGTCCCGCCAGCGGCATCACAGGACTCTTAGAAGCAAGCAGCTGAGATAAGCAAGCTCTACAGACTCACTGAGAAATGCCGAGGGCAGGGCCGACCCACCCGCCGGGATTGCAAGCTCTACGCAGGTCCCCGGAGTTGGGGCGAGGGGTGGTCAGTACCCCCAGCCCTTCCCCTCCCGTGGTGCCCCAAACCCCAGCTCCCCTCTACTGTAGCCAGGAGCCAGCCGGGCCGCAGGACCTTCCCGGCCAGGGCCCCTTCACCTGGTATCCCGGTGAGGTGGGCCCTGCACTCGAGCACCTGCCCGCCCGCGTCGGGGAATCCCACCCCGGCCCGCCGGGAGTCCCAGCGCGCCCCTGGGCCCTCATCCCGCTCAGCTCCCCTCCGGTACACGGGCAGGAAGCGCTCGCGGCCCTCCGGAGGCAGGGAAGGGGCTCCCGGCGCCCCCCGCCCCGGCCACTCCAGCACGACGCCCCGCCCGCGCGACGCCCCCTCACCTCGGGGCGCACGTACGACACGAAAGAGGGCTTGGGGGCCTTGGTGCCGCCGCCACCGCCGACTACCCCTTTTCCCAGCATACCGCCACCCTGGGTAGCAGCAACGCGCGGGAGCAGAGGCGGCCGCTCGCAGCGGCCACCAGCACTGGCGGCCGGGGCTCCGCCCATCCCCAGGGCCGCCGCGGCCGCGGCGCCGCCCGCATCCGGCTCCGCCGCTGACACCGCTCGCCCCGCCCAGGCCCGCCCGGGCCCCACCTCCTCTGCTCTTGGGCCCCAGCAGTAGGGAACCCGCCGCCGGAGGCCACGCCCGCTCCGTTCGCGACGGGCGGATCTGATTGGCGGCTAGTCGCCTTCAGATAGGCTCCATTCCACCCTCTTGCAGCCAAGCCCGCCCCCGTGCGTTCTCTGATGGGCCAAAATGCTCTGCCCGCCGCGCCCACGCCAAGCCCCTCCTTGAATGAACCTGGAGGGATGTTTTCTCTGACCAATCCAGAGGGTCCTCTCCAGATTCCCCGGCGATTGGATAGCAAGAATGTCGCCGTCGCCCAGTGATCCTGCGGTCACTTAAGTTGTGAGCGTTGGTTCACTGCAGTTCTCTTTCCTGTCCCTTTTGGAACAAAACTTCCGAAAGCGTACTGTATGGAACCTCACCGAATGAGTTTCAAATCCCCATCAGTGATGTTCAGGCTTACTATTTTGAAAAGTGAAAGTAGCTCCGTTGTGACCGACTCTTTGCAACCCCATGGACTATACAGTCCATGGAATTCTCCAGGCCAGAATACTGGAATGGGCTCCAGGGGAATCTTCTCAACACAGGGACTGAATCCAGGTCTCCCACATTGCAGGCGGATTCTTTACCAGCTGAGCCACAAGGGGAAGCCTTACTATTTTAAGTGCAGACAAAAATGAAACAAATCAAGTGCTAGGCACTTAGGAATAGGTTTGGATGTTTGATCGTGAAAGGCCTTGTAGACCTCTTTTTTCCTAACTTTTTTACTTTTTTTATCTATGGTTTTAACAGTATAAAAGCCCTTAAGAGATTTCTTTTATTCACCCTCCCGAGTTAGTGTGTTAGTCGCTTAGTCGTGTCTGACTCTTTGTGACACGACTGTCACAAAGAGGAGTCTGCCAGCCTCCTCTGTCCATGGGCTTCTCCAGGCAAGAATACTGGAGTGGATTGCCATTTCCTTCTCCAGGGGATCTTCCTTACCCAGGGATTGAACCTGGATCTCCTGCACTAAAGGTGGATTCTTTACCATCTGAGCTATAGGGAAGTCGTAAGTTAGCAATAAAACCCTCATTGTTAGTGTAGATTGCAAAGAAAATTCATTTAAATTAGACATTTGGCTCCAAGCATTGTATTAGACACAGGTGAATAAAACAGGACCCAACTCTCAAAAAATTCAGTCTACTGGAAAAAGCTACTAATAAATATTTGCAGTTACCTTTGTTGGTGTCAGACACTAGTAAGCACTAGTCTCATCAATAATTAATGCTGTTTACCCTCTTTATCTCCATGACTGTCCCACCACCAGCATCAAAGCCCCACTTCAAGTAAACACAAAATCTAAGCGAAAACAAATGTGCTTACTTTTGCAATCATAGTGTTGTAGCCACGCGTTCCGGGAAACAAACTCACTCAGAAGGACAATGCAGATAGATAGTGGAGTGCAATTTATTACACCGGCAGGCCCAAGGCAGAGTCTCCTCTTACCCAAGGACCCTGACCAGTTTTTGTGAAAACCTTATATACCCTAAGTGTACTTGCTCAAACCCACCTCCCCAAATTCCTTGAAACTAGCCTGGACAAGGTAAAAGAGAGATACGATCAAAGTTAACCCATGATTCATGTGTCATAAGCCTAGAGAGTTAAACAGTGGACATTTATCAGTAGGCCTGTGGTCATATCCCGATAAACATAATGGAATTTATGTGTCCTGTTACAGAGATAATTAGCATATTCTTTTCAGTGACGGAGAGTCCAAGTACAAGTCCTGAGGCTCTTTTATCCCGGGGGTCTGGTTTTCCATTGGTTATGCCATTTCTATAGATACGGGACACAAAGTTCAGAGTCCATTGGGAGGGTGGCCCTGCGTGTAGCCTAATGTTCGCAGCCTGGCCTAGGATGGAGTCCAGCTCCGTCTGTTTCCTCCTGCACTAGGTTAGGAAAGTCCTGTGGCCTCATTTCCACCCACTGCCATCCTTCAGTCTATCCAGTACAGCAGTGCTGGAGCCACCAGCATCGCACTGTCCCAGTTCTCAAGCGGAAGAGCAGACGCGAGGAATTAGCCCCAGTCTCACAACAAGTGATTGACAGAGCTGGGATTCCAACTCAGGTGTGTCTGATTTCAAAGCCCAAGTTCTAAACATTATAATTACACAAATTAGGAAGGAGCACCGTAAAGTGAAAATGTTAGTCGCTCAGTCGTGTCCCACTGTTTGCACCTCCCGTGGACTGTAGCCTGCCAGGCTTCTCCATCCATAGGGATTCTCCAGGCACGAATACGGAGTGGGTTGCCATTTCCTTCTCCAAAGGATCTTCCTGACCCAGAGAGCGAACCTGGGTCTCCTGCACTGCAGACAGATTCTTTGCCATCAGAGCCATCATGCAGGGATGTGGCCATTTCCTCTGCTGGGCAGCCTCCCAGGAGCACCCTGACTCTCTCTCTCTCCTAATTACTTTCTAGGTCTCATTCAGGGGCCGTGGAAAACTGTGGGATTGAACCCAGGTCTCCCACACTGCAGGCAGATTCGTTTCTGTCTGAGCCTTCAGGGAAGCCCTGGCACAATGAAAGAGTGGTCAGTTCTATTTGAAAAGGTCAAGTCAGGCTTCATAAAGCAAGACACTCCTTAGGGAGGTGCTGGGAATGAAGTTATCTGTGGGGACTAACAGCATCACTTTATATTTCACAACAGTTTTTACTTTTCAAGGTGAACCAGCAGGGTAGATTTTTAGTAGTCTAAACAAAATTTTAATTTCTGACTTCTTCAAAGGACTTTGAATTTTCCAGGGCTTTCCCAGTGGCTCAGATGGTAAAGAATCCGGCAGCAATGTGGGAGACCTGGGTTCGATCCCTGCGTTGGGAAGATCCCCTGGAGAAGGAAACGGCAACCCATTCCAGTATTCTTGCTGGAGAATTCCATGGACAGAGGAGCCTGGCGAGCTACAGTCCATGGGGCTCAAAGATTTTTACAGTCTGAACAAATTTTTACTTTCTGACTTTATCAAAGGACTTAGAATTTTCCTTGATCTTCTACCATAGTCAGGATATTAGCATGGGTGCCCGTGGCCAGGGCTTGCTTCTTGCAACCAGCATAGTCACCCAGGGTAAGCACTTAGAAGGTCTTGGGGCTTAATGCTCTGTGATTGTGGCCTTCAAATTCCGAATCATTTTATCTTTAAATTTGTGTCTGCTGGGATGATGGAGCAAGCCCAGGGGTCTTAGAACCTCAGCTGCTGCACAGGCCTCTCTGGTGTCCACTATGCCCTGGCATCCTGCCCTCCTCTTCAGCCTAAGACCTGCTGGGGACCTCTGTCAGGGCAACAACCGGGCCTCATTAGAGGGGGCCTGGTGAGCAGGAAGTCTTGTGTTCAGCTGTGGTCATCCACCCCTCTCCCCATGGGTGCTTGAACATTGACAAGGAAATGATCAGGCTCAGGTACAGTTCCCCCAACACCTTCCTGTGTCTCTGGGGGGTGGGTGGTAAGCCTCCACCCCTGCCCTAGGCTGGCAGTTCCATGGCAACTGGCTGGCAGCTACTGCACATGGCCAGGCACAGAGGCTCCAGTCCCGTGGAAGGCAGGTCCCCACCCCATGTGGGAAAGGAAATTGACTTCCCTGTCTTAGGCCAGGACCCCACATGTTCATTTTGCACTGCCCCTGACTATGCCCTTTATTATCTGTGTCCTCAGGTAAGTTACTTCATCTCTCTGGGCCTCTGTTTCTACCCAGGATAAGAGTAATAACAATAATTATGTCAAAGTGGTTGAGGACTGTTATGAAGATTAAAAGAGGTAATCCAGGTGATCCCTGGTAGGCAGCAACAATTGCACAGGTGCTGGCTGACCTTGGTACAATTCTACCAAGCAGGACATAATTGACATCTTTTCCAGGACTGTAGAAAGAGAAGCAAAGTGACTTCTCTCAGTATTGAGCTGTGGCACCCTTATTAAACAAAGATTTTTGTTTGTTTCCTTATTTTTGTTTTTAACTTCTGGCCCAATCCTTGGACTAAAAATAATGGCCTTTATTTGTAGTCCACCATATCAAATTTTCCTCCCTTCAAACCATCCTGTCCTATGATAATTACTTTATCCTGTTCTTCAGTATCCATTTGTGATCAAATGGGTTTGCAATGTGGTGATGCTGGAAACTTGATAAGATCACTGCATCCATATAGCCAGCAGGTGAGGAATGTTTTTAAACACTGAAGATGGCTGCTGCTTCCAGGGGCAGTTTCCACTCAGTGAAGAAAACCTACATTGTCTTTAACAAGCAGTAAGGGGGTGAAGGGGGCTTCCCAGGTGGCTCGATGGGTAAAGAATATGCCTGAAATGCAGGAGACATAGGTTCAGTCCCTGTGTTGGGAAGATCCCCTAGAGGAGGGCATGGCAACCCACTCCAGTATTATTGCCTGGAAAATTCTATGGACAGAGGGGCCTGGCGAACTACAGTTCATAGGGTCACAAAGAGTTGGACACAACTGAAGTGACTGAGTGCGCAAGGGGGGTGAGGATGGAAATTAAGCCAACATCTGTTTCCATCTTCCTCTTAAGGTTCTCTAGCTATCAGCATATTTTCACTTGATCTTTAGGGTGTGGAGCAAATCTCCTTGGGAGAGGCCCTCCCAAATGACTGAAAAATTCCTGTCATGCTGAGGTCAAATAATTTTCTGTCTATTAATAAACACAGATGGTGGCCCCTAGACTTTGAAATATTTTAATTTACACACAATAGTTTAAGGTCACTCTTTTCTCCTAAGGCTGCCCTAAGTTTTCTTGGAGAAGTATAAATAGGAACAAATCTTAGCTCACACAGAAATGAGTGCCAGACCAAAGACAGTGCCGTTTCTTCCCACAGATGACGGAAGCCAAGAGTGTACTCCCACAGAGTTGGGGGTGGGGGGATATTTTTCCTGTGGCAGATAGTTAAGTCTGGATATTTGCATTTCCTCCTTCTTGGAGTCACTTGAAGAAGCCTACAGGCGCATGTTATTCATCTTTATCTGCTAGGTACCAGGCTCATAGTTCAGTTCAGTTCAGTCGCTCATAGTAGGAATTCAATAAGTATTTGTACCTGAATAAAAGTGTATTCAATGAAAAGCAGCCTGGGCAACAGTTGATTAGATAGCAGGGGAAGCAAGAATTCAAACTGCAGGTTAGAGTCTGCACTTTTAAGTCCTTGGATACAAACAAAGACCTAATTTTTAAATGAACAAAATAAAACAAATACATAAAACTCAAGGACTAAAATGCACATATTATTTAATGGCCACTTGCCAAATTCCAGTTTTAGCAAATGGTCCAGGTCTGAAGCCTTGCCCTCTTCTTTCGCTGAAAATAGAAAACTCCTTAAGCTCTTGCTGCAACTATGGGTCTTCCAACCCTTCCCTGAAGATGGTGAGAAGCAGACCTGGATGAAGAAGTATTTGAATCGTCCTCCACCTTGTGGGGCAACAAAATGTGAGCCTGCTGGGGAGACTCAGTGATTGTGAACACGGACCTCCTGGTGATTTTTTTTTTCTTTTTCACAACACACAACCTACACTGGTCACATGGTAGGAGGCCTGATGAGCCCACTCTATGATTTGTATTCTGTCTTTTTCAAAACAAGACAGGCTGGGACCCTTTACTTGCTTTCACCTAGACAAGGGTCTCCCCCAGGATCTGAATACAAAGAAACTTGAAAGGACTGAAAACAACTACATGCATGGATAGTAGGGGCAAATTATGAACAAGATACAAAGAGGCCAAAACCCAGCTGCCACTTCTGAGGTGTCAGGAAAGAAAGCAGGACCACACATACTCTGCACACATCACCAGTGAGGGGGGTGGGCAGACCACCTAAGCTATCCCTCTGGCCTTACCCACCAACCTACCCCTCACCTCCCCTCATTTCAGGGACCAGCTCACCACCCACTCAGGGAGTAAGCAAGGGAACCTGTTCCTTGTTCTTGCTTTCTCGTCTGGCCTCTTAACAATTTCTATTGATTAAAGAGGCCAAGAACCCAGGTTAGTAACAAAAATGAAACTTAATGGTCTGACTCTTTCCTGAATAAAGATTTACTGATGGCCCTCTGTGATTTGTCTCCCAGCCTCTCCCAATAAGACTGGAAGTTTGGGGGCTTACCTGGTGGCTCGGTGGCAAAGAATCCACCTGCCAATGCAGGAGACACGGGTTCAGTCCCTGGTCTGAGAAGATCCTGTATGCTGCGGGACAACTGAGCCTGAGCTCTAGAGCCCGGGAGCCACAACTGCTGAGCCTACACGCTACAACTACTGAAGCTGAAGCACCTAGAACCTGTGCTCCACAATAAGAGAAGCCACTGCAACGGGAAGCCCGCGTACCATAACCACAGAGTAGCCCCTGCTGGCCGCAACTGGACAAAAGCCCTCAGAGCAACAGAGACGCACAGTCGAATAATTAAATGATAATAATAATAAAAGACTGGAAGTTTTTGAAAGCAGGGATGGTCTCCTCCATAGGAGGTCTAGCACCTATCTAACACCTAACTACTCACTGGATGCTAAAATATTAAGTGAGCCTCAGTGAGGACTGGAGAAACAGGGATTTGCATCCAATACTTCGGGAAGGATGAAAATCAACAGGGCAAGAAGAAGGGCAATTTTGCGATAGCCATCAAAAAATATGTCAGGAATTTCATTTTGAAAAATATATCCTGAGGAGACACATACATGTGACATGCCATCTATCCAAGCTTACTCTCTGCAGCAATTTTCTTTTTTTTTTTTTTTTTGGTAACAGCAGAAGGTTGGAAAAAAACCCTAAATGTTCATTAGTAGGCAGGGGTTGAATAAATTATGGTACCGCCATACAGTACAGAATGGGATACTACGCATCTATAGGAAAGAATAAGGAATTTCCTTAGGTAGAAGCTATAAAGCTGAGAGGTTAAAAGCAAATATTCTTGTGTCAGACTGGGTTTATGTCCCACCTCCACCAGTTCCTAGATGTGTGACCTTTAGGTATTGATCCTCTTGGACCTCAATTTTCTTGCCTACAAAAAAAATGAAAAGTGATGAAGATTATAATGGCATCTGTAGATAATGTATCACAGGAATGTTAATAAACAAATTTTTTAGAGAGTTGGTATATAAAGTATGAGAGAGTAGGCTACCATTTGTGTAAAAGAAGAATGGAAATAAAGACTACAGACACCTGGTTCCCTGTGTTTGCATAGAATATCTTTGGATAAATACAAAGGGAACTATGGCATTAGCTGCTTTTCCAATGGAAAACTGGGCATTTGGAGGAAAGACTGGAAAATATATCCTTTTTGGTTTGTTTTTTTCCAAACTTTAAACTTTTTGTGCTGGAATATACCCAATTAACAATGAATGGTGTGATAGTTTCAAAATGGCAAATGGATTCAACCATACATACACATGTATCCATTTTCCTCTAAAATCCACTCCTATCCAGACTGGCAGGTAACATTGTTGGAGCAGAGTTCCATTGTACACTTAAAAAAAAATATTTATTTGTTAATTTATTTGGCTTTGCCAGGTCTTTGTTGCTCTGTATGGGATCTTTTTAGTTGCTGCATGCCCGCATTGGGAGCCTGTAGTCTTAACCACTGGGCCACCAGGGAAGTCCCTATATGTTCTTTTTTATCTTTGGATTTTGAATTATTACCTAGTACAGCAATAAATAATGTATACACACACACACACATATATACATATATACGCACACACATACACACCTAGAACCATCTCATGCAGTTTTTTAAAAATTTTAAGTGAAACTCACATAAAATTAACCATTTTAAACCAATACAGAATTGTAAAGTAAAATAAAAAATAAAGAAAGAAATAAAGAAATCAGAAAAAAAATAAAATAAAATTTTCAGATGATGCAATCAAAAATAAATAAATAAATAAAGTGAACAATTTAAGCACATTGAATTTTGATTTTAAAGCAAGAGCTTTTAACAAGACCTTACCATTTTCTGTCTCTGTTGCCTTGGCATTGACCCCCAAATCCATCAAGGTCTACTCCCAATGCTGCCAACCTCTTTGACATCTTCCCTGGAGACTGTTGGCACCCGTCTAGACGTCTTCCGGATTTCTAAGCGCGGGGAACCTGTATGCTGCCTTGACCCAGGAACTTGGCTATGTCAGAATCAGTGCAATTGTCACCTTCCCTAGAGTTGAGCCAGGAGTTTCTCTCGTCCAGAGGCAGCCCCATGCTTCTCCATTTTCCCAGGAGTACTATCCTCGGGGCTTTGAGGAGGTTATCCGATGGACGGAACAAGTATTCAGAACCTGACTCAACCTCCGCAGCCTCTGGGACGAGGAAACTGCGCCCTCTACAGGACTGTTTTAAAATCGCTGATGAGGAGGGTGTTCTCAGCGGAGGCCGGGGAGTTCCCTCAGCTGGGAACTGATGAAGGGAAATGGCAGAGAAGGCGGCAGAGCCCTGACCTCCCTGTCCTCCTCCCCCCGCCTCCTCTGGGCTCACCGGCTCCAGGGCAACATAAAACATGCAGTAGAAACCGGGCTGGAGTCAGCTGCTGTCCCACCCCCAGAGGTTGTAAAACAACTATCAGAGCTGGAAAAAAAAAAATTTTTTTTTTTTTTTTTTTTCATTTTAAACAGCCAGGGGTTGTGGGCGGGTGAGGTGGACGGCGTCACAAAACCCTGAGAGGCAAAAAACAGCTTGCCCAAGATCCCACTGCTGGTCGTGCCGCCCTGGGACTTACACAATCTGATTTCTGAACACGAGTGTTAAGCCACAGCCATCTGACACGGGCAACTGGGTCTGGTTATTTCTGAGCTTTATCTTTGTCACCTCAAGTCTTCTAAGCCACTCACAGTCCACCTCCGAGCTCCTTTCCATGTTTCTCCCCTGCTCTCTGTCCTGAGTTAAAGCTCCAGGTGCCCAAAGCCACAGCCAGCCCTGGGCTGGGGTGGGGCAGGCTGCCCATCTCCCGAGCTGGTCCCATTGCTTGGCCTGTTTGTCCCTGGACACAGAAGGTGCCTGGTTCAGAGGATGCCAGCCTCACCTTGCCCCTGAGCAGACGGCTGGCAGGGCGATTCCTCAGAGATGCAACCAAGTCCTCATCCCCGGGAGGCTTTGTGCCCTATCCTTGAATGAGGGGCTTGAAAGTGTTGCTCGTTCAGTCATGACCGACTGTTTGGCACCCCATGGACTGTAGGTCGCCAAGCTCCTCTGCCCATGGGATTCTCCAGGCAAGAATACGGGAGTGGGTTGCCCTTTCCTTCTCCAGGGGATCTTCCTGACCCAGAGAGCGAACCTGGGTCTCCTGCACTGCAGACAGATTCTTTGTCCTCTGAGCCACCATGAAGGGATGTGGCCATTTCCTCTGCTGGGCAGCCTCCCAGGAGCACCCTGAATCTCTCTCTCCTGATTACTTTCTAGGTCTCATTCAGGGGCCGTGAAAACTGTGGGTCATTTCCAAGCCCCTTGGGAGATAAGAGTCAAGGGGCTTTTGCAAGCTCTCCAACACCTGGAAAGGCTGTGCTACCATTTCAACTACTCTCTGCGCAGGCCCAGGGGAAGGGAGAGCATCAACAAGGCATCACACACTGGAAGTCCCATACAGGGGGGCCAGACTCGGGCCCACTCTTCTCTTAGGTCCCCTGAGCCATAGGGTCACAGGGTGGGGAGTGGGTGAAGGTGGGGGGTAAGTGCAGGGACACTTTCTGCTGCTCACTCTGCTCTTTCTCTCTGAGGCTGGTCTCTCCCCAGCTCAGAACTCTGGAGAGAGAGAGAGAGAGACAGTGTGTGTGTGTGTGTGTGTGTGTGAATAGAAGTCAAGTTCTGGCCTCTGATTCAGGGATGATCTCCAGGAGACAGCAATGAGAAAACTTGGCGTCTCACATTGTGTGTGATGACTGACAACTTGTTGTTCCTTCTTGAATTTTAACTGAGGTCAAAGTGTTAAGATCTTAAAATTTCTGATACTCCAAAACAAAACAAAATTTCTGATACTCCAGAGCTGGCTGGAGAAAAGTGAGGTACCTGGCCTCCAGGCTATTTCTCCCGAAGGTGGCACTGAGAGAATCTCTTCCTTCCAAGTTTTGCTCGGGGCTGAATCTGGTTTGAAAGTCTGGTAGAAAAGTGGGAAGAACTTCCGGGCCACAGAGGAGGACCACTCACATTTGGAGCCTACTGATCTCAGAGGGAAAGAGGAAGCTGTTGTTGTCATAGGGCCAAGAGAACCCTCTCTAATAAAAGCAGGCAAGCATGCCTTCCCAGTGGGTTATTTGAGCTCAAAGTGCAGCCAGGTTTGTTTTGAGCTTGGCTTAACCCATCCCCACTCACTGAGAACCTGAAAGGCTTATTGTTCAGGTGTTGCTATAAAAGGACACAGAGGGTGTGAAAGACCCACTGTTTTCTGTTGGAAGTAGTCATCTGCCCCAAGGTTTAAAATCAAAATTGTTTTTTTTTTTAATCTTTTTTGTCTAAAGGCCAAAAAAAAAAAAAAAAAGAATGTAAGGAATGGAAATGGCTGAGCTGCAAAGAAATATCGCACTATTTTTGAGAGTAACTTTTTCTGCTTGAGCACTGTTAATGACCGGCCATTCCCCCATCTCCCCATTTCCCTCCAGAACACTGGAGTCTATTCACCATTCATTCATCTGGTCTCTGGAACAGAACCTGAGGGCAGCCAAGTAAAGCACCAAGCCAGGCAATCTCAGACTTTGCAAATATCTGACGCAGGTCTAAGAAGCCTGAAAAAAAGTGTTACGGCTCAGCTGAATTGGGGACCCAGAAAGAGAGGGGAAAAAATGCAATCCATCCTCTCATCTCACATGAGACAACTCAGACTAAAGAAAAAATACAAAGAGAAGGTTAACTTGGAACCATGTGTGTGGTCAGAAAAATAATCAATTCATTTTAATTTTTTTAATGAGATTTTTTTGGTCACACTGGGTCTTAGCTGTGGCCCATGGGATCTAGTTCCCTGACCAGGGATCAAACCTGGGCTGCCTGCATTAGGAGCATGGATTTTTAGCCACTGGACCACCAGGGAGGTCCCTCAATCTGTTTTTAGAAAGAAGTCTCTCTGCTCTGCTTTTTTCTTGTCTCCTCGTATTGCCAGGATGCCACTTTCCTCAACCTAAAAAGAGAGACTCTGCCCCTCTGGGTCATAGAAGGAGCCCCTCATACGCTGGTGAGGCTGACCTCAGAGGGAGCGGAACACAAACCGCATGCAGAGTGGGGAGCAAGCACTGAGATGCGCAGGGGACAGGCAGGCACGTCCTAGTACAGGGAGTGGTGGAGGGGAGGCTTGAAGATCAGCCTGGAAGCACAGCTCACAGGGCCCTGAATGTCATGCTAAGGGTTTTGGGATTTATCCTTAGGCGTGTGGAGCTATAGTGGGGTTTTTACACCATAATGATTATTTAAGTATCATTAGGTAATCATTTCCTATTACATAGTAAAAGTTATCAGAGAAACACAGAGATTAGCAAATCTCTATTCAGAAACACAAGGCATAACCTGCTGCATAGGGGTCACCACCGGGAACATTTAAGGGAAGAATGGACTGTATATACATCCTTCTCTAGTAAAACAAAAAGGGAGCATTCTTCACACATGGCTTTATAATCTGATTTTTTTCATTCAACATTCGAAAGTAACTTTCTTTATGTGTTAAGGCTCCTACATAGTTATTTTCAGTTTTTTTCCTGACCTAACATTCTTGAGGAAGCTAACGCCATCTCAGGGGTTCAATGAGTGGGGTTTTTTGTTGGTTTGGGGGGGAGATTGTATTTTTGGCCATACTGTGAGGCCTGTGGGATCCCAGTTCCCAGATGAGGGATCGAACCTGGTCCCTTGGCAGTGAGAGTGTGGAGTCCTAACCACTGGACCACCAGGGAATTCCAAAAGTGATTTTTAAGGAGGGGGGCACTCCCTTTTAGAAGCACTGGTCTATAATAACACTTAGGTGATAGAACTGTATTTCATTAAAGTTCTTATTGGATATATTAATTGATTCTAATCTTACTCACTTGCAATAATTCCTCTGTAGATATATTTAAATTTATATTTTGCTATACTTATCTCGTTAGATTAAATTCTTTTTTTTAATGAAAGAAATGGAAAATTTTATTTGAGCCAAATTTGAGGATTATAACAAGGGAACAGCATCTCAGAAAGCTCCAAGAAATGTTCACTAGACTTAATTCTTTAAGATAACTTCTTTGAAGTTCAATTTCTGGGTCAAAATCTCTATCTGTATATTTGCATTAAAGAAAAAAGAGATAATTCAGATGTCATCAGAGCTGGTGACCTTGTTTTTGCTTTTGAGATCTTGGTATTACTTAATATTTTCAATCTTTATAGTCTTTGTCAATCTGGTTGACAAAATGTTTATTTTTAAAAATTTGTTTTTCCAGTAATCATGTGTGGATATGAGTGTTGGACCATACATAAAGAAGGCTGAATGCCTAAGAATTAATTCTTTTGAACTGTGGTGTTGGAGAAGACTCTTAAGATTCCCTCGGACTGCAAAGAGATCAAACCAGTCAATCCTAAATGAAATTAGTCCTGAATATTCATTGGAAGGACTGATGCTGAAACTGAAGCTCCAATACTTTGGCCACCTGATGCGAAAAACTGATTCATTAGAAAAGACTGTGATGCTGGAAAAGATTGAAGGCAGGAGGAGAAGGGGACGACAGAGGATGAGATAGTTGGATGGCATCACCGACTCGACAGACATGAGTTTGAGCAAGCTCCAGGAGTTGGTGATGGACAGGGAAGCCTGTTGTGCTGCAGTCCGTGGGGTCGCAAAGAGTTGGACAGGACTGAGCGACTGAACGGAACTGAACTACACAGATGTTTCATTTTTCTAATTCTTGACCATTCAGGTGGTAAATCATTATGCTGTGTCTAATTCTTGCCTTAGTGGAATCAGATTCAAATGATTTGAACATATTTACTAATATTAACTCTTTGATATATTATAATGGTTTCTCTAGTTTTGTCTTTAAATTTTATACTTTTATATTTTTAGTGCTAAAATTCATGTATTGATTTTCATACTGAGCCATTCTTGCCTTCCCAAGAGAAACTGCACTTGGTTGTGGTGATTATTCTTTCTGTATATTACTGGATTTGACTTGATAAATCTGTTAAGGAGTCTTCAGTCTAATTTCATCAGGCATATTGGTCTGGAGTTTTCTTTGAACTGTTTCTACCTAGTTTCGGTATCAGGATAATGCTGGCTTAATGAAGTAAGTCGAGGTTGAGCCTCAGAAAAAGAATTACTATAATGATTATAGTATGACTTATAAATAGCTATATGGGGTCACTTGCTCTCTCTCCTTCCCCTCGCCAGTCTGTACAGTGTGTTCTAGTTCGCCCAGATGCCCCTTTTCAGCCCTCTGGCCCAGAAATCTGGAATTTTAGTTATTGCATTCTACTGCACACTTTTACGGCTGTACTCAAGTCCAAGGCTAAGCAGTGAGTTTACTGCTGAAGGGGGATATATGGCAAAATTGTTGGTTTGATGATACTTCTGGTCTTTTCCAATCTGCATGCTACTAACTGTGGTTCAGGGGAGACTTCCCTGGTGGTCCAGTGGCCAAGACTCCATGCACCACCTGGGTTTGATTCCTGGTCAGCGAATGAGTTCACACAAGGCAACTAAAGATCCTGCATGCCGCAACTAAGACCCAGTGCAGCCAAATAAATAAAAATGTTAAAAAGAAAAAACGACTATGGTTCAGGATCCTCACATTGTGGTTTTTTGCATTTTATCCAGATTTTATAGTTGAATTCTGAGGGAAATATGGGGAGGAGAGTACTTACCTCGTCTTATCAGGACCTTGGAGCTCATAAATTTGGTTTTGATTAATATGGCTGAGTTTCTTCACTGTTCACCTGAAACTATCATGACATTGTTAATCGGGTGTATCACACTACAAATAAAAAAGTTCAAAAGTAAAAAAAAAATTTGTTGCAGCTGCCCTTCAACTTCACCATATAGTAAGCCCTCTCCTTCCACTTCACCATAGTAAGCCCTCTCCTGTTTTAAATCTCTTTTGATATGCACTGTTTCTATAAAAAGAAAAAAGAACTCATGTAATTAAGATCTTGCCATCTAGAACATCTAGAAGCATTTTCCTTTTAGCCCATTTTTCCCTCCTCTTAGTCCAATCAAACAGCAGACAGGAAGACAGGCAAGCTGCTCGACTGTTACTGTGAGATTTTCAAAAGAGAGGTTTTGTTCTCTGTTCTGAAATAAAGGATTCCCTTGAGACTATGGCTTGCTTAAATTTCAAGCCTCCTTCCTGACATTTCTCTTGAAACAACCAATGAAGGAAACGTGTCAAGTGTTTCTTTACGGCTGTCTTTTACATTAGGTGAGGGAGACACCAAAAACCCTAGTTTTCGAAACATGTGATTACAGAATTGAAGAATTTTGGAACTGACAGTAATTTTACAGTTTGTCTGCTCCCTAGTTTAACATATGTGGTTGCACATGAAGATTGGAAGTGTCCATAGGTAAAATGTCAGGGATCTGAAATATAATAAAACCAGATCCCCACAGGGTCGGACTGGTAGACAAAAATAGAGAACAGTAGAGGCTTTGGTAAGCTGTCCAGAACAGGCTTTGTCTTAAATTCTTCCTCTACAGGGAGTAAGTAGCCATTACTCTCATCATAGGAACTTTGCCTTATGTTATCAGATCGTCCAGTTTGATAGAAGTCAGTTTTCTAGTGAAATCTTTGTTTAATATTGGCTCAAAGTTTCTAACAGTATTTGTGCCAAATGAGACATAGTTACATCCTGGGTATAGTACTTTAGGTATCATTTTTGACTTATGGCTTAAGTAAAAATGCAGAGCAAAGGAGATGGAATTTCCTCTTTTTCCTATCCTTACTTAAACATTGACCTTTGAAAGAGATATAGCTTTATAGGTTCTTTAGAATAAACTAGGGGGAAAACAGCTGATGAAGTCTTTGAAGCAGACGAAAATTGGGATACTTGAAATCTATTTGCATATGTCTTTTTAAAATTTTTAATTGGAGGATAATTGCTATACAATGTTATGTTGGTTTCAGCCATAGGCATACATATGTCCCCTTCCTCTTGAACTTCCTCCCACTTCCCACCCCATTCCACCCCTCTAGGTTGTCACGAGTACCAGGTTTGAGCTCCCTGCATCATACAGCAAATTCCTACTGGCTCTCTAGTCTACATATGGTAATGTATGTTTCAATGCTATTCTTTCAGTTTGTCCCTTTGTCTCCTGTACATCATGTCTTAAGCATTAAAATTCTGCAGAAAGGTCTGACTAAAGCAAAAATTAATACAACGTGGTAAATCAACTATATTTCAATAAAAAATATTTTTAAAAGGACAAATCTATAGGAGGTACATAGCATAAAGTTTTAAAGTTCAGGCTTTGAGGCCACCAGGACTTTTCAGGGAGGTAGATTTCTGATGCTCTGACACATTCGAGAGGTGATACTCAAATGATCGTTACAGCAACAGCATGTCACATCACCTCAATCCCTGGATGCTTCATGTGTGATGAATATCTACCACCTAGTGATGTCCTGGGAGAAGGAAATGGCAACCCACTCCAGTGTTCTTGCCTGGAGAATCCCAGGGACAGGGGAGCCTGGTGGGCTGCCGTCTATGGGGTCACACAGAGTCGGACACGACTGAAGTGACTTAGCAGCAGCAGCAGCAGTGATGTCCTGAAGAGGAAACCACATATATCATATTAGCACAGTGATGTGGAGTTGTTTGAAGGTGTTTTGAGTAGTAGTGATCAAATGGATGCTTTAGGAGGAATATACTGGGGGTTGTAGGTTGAACAGTGTAAAAACTGGAGACAGGAAATAAAAAAGCAAGACTGGAGACTGGATAGAAAGAAAGAATTTGGAAATATATTTAACAAAAGGAGTATCTGAAACTTGGAAGATGGATGAGGTCAATATCGTGTATACAAAAGATGCTGATGATAGAGCCATGGAAAGTACTACAGCTGACCCTTGAACAATGTAAGGGTGGGGGCCCAGTTAGAGGAGTCAGTCCTCTGCAGTGGAAAATTTGCATAACTTATAGGTCTTCCGTATCCCCGGTTTCTCTGTATCTGAGATCGTGCAGTGCTGCTGTATTTACCACTGAAAAAAGTCTGCATGTAAGTGCACTGCTGCTGCTGCTGCTGCTGCTAAGTCGCTTCAGTCGTGTCCGACTCCACGCGACCCCATAGATGGCAGCCCATCAGGCTCCCCTGTCCCTGGGATTCTCCAGGCAAGAACACTGGAGTGGGTTGCCATTTCCTTCTCTAATGCATGAAAGTGAAAAGTGAAAGTGAAGTCACTCAGTCGTGTCCGACTCCTAGCGACCCCATGGACTGCAGCCCAGCAGGCTCCTCTGTCCATGGGATTTTCTAGGCAAGAGTACTGGAGTGGGGTGCCATTGCCTTCTCCATGTAAGTGCACTAGCGCAGTTCAAACCTATGCTGTCAAGGGTTGATTGTATTCAGAAGTCGCGGAAGCAGAGAAGGAATGTTCAAAGGTAGGAGGAAAAGATCCAGGAAAAAAGGGAAAAGTTGAGGTGTAGAAAAACCAGCACCCACTTTTTTCTAAAATATTATTCATATTTGTATTTTGACTGACATGAAATAGTTCTTATCACCTTTAAGAACATTGATGATTTTGAGTTCCTTTCAAATGATCTTTACTAGGTACATAGGGCTTCTCTAATAGCTCAGTTGGTAAAGAATCTGCCTGCAACACAGGAGACCCCAGTACATGGACCAAGTATAAAACCATTTTAAACTCAGAAAAGATGTTTTTATACCTAATGCCCAGAATCTTTTTCAACTTTTTATTTTATTGGAGTATAGTCTATTAACCTTGTGATAGACAGCAAAGGGACTCAGCCATACATGTATGTATCTGTTCTCCTCTAAGCTTCCCTCTAATCCAGGCTGCCACCTAATATTGAGCAAGAGTTCCCTGTGCTACACAGTAGATCCTTGTTGGTTATCCATTTAAAATATAGCAGTGTGTACACGTTGATCCCAAGCTCCCTAATTATCCCTTCTCCCCATTATTCCTCTGCTGGCAACCATGTTTGTTCTCTGAGTCTGTTGTAGATAAATTCATTTGTTCATCTTTTCAGATTCCACATATAAGCAATGTCTTATGTCTCAGCTTTCTTCATTCAACGTGACAATCTCTAGGTTCATCCATGTTGCTGCAAGTAGCATTATTTTATTCTTTGTAATGGCTGAGTAATATTCCATTGTATATATGAACGTCTTTATTCATTCCCGTTGATGGACTTTTAGGGTGCTCCCATGTCTTGGCTACTGAAACAGTGCTGCAGTGAACATTGAAGTGTATGCTTATGTTTGAATTGTGGTTTTCTCTGGGTATATGCTCTGGAGTGGGATTACTGGGTCATATGATAGTTATTTTTAGTTTAAGAAACCTCCATAGTGGCTCTATCAATTTACATTTGCATCAACAGTTTAGGAGGGTCCCCTTTCCTCCATACTCTTTCCAGCACTTACTGAGTGGATTTTTTGATGATGGTCATTTGAGTGTCTTTTCAAGTGCTCTCTGGCCATCTGTGTGTCTTCTTTGGACAAGTGTCTACTTAGATCTTCCACTCATTTTTTTGAATGGATTTTTTTTTTTTTTTGATACTGAGAAAGGTTGTTAATTTTGAACGTGGTCTACAACTTCTTTGCAAGTGATCCTATCCATTTTATTGTTGCAGTTGTTTTAAAAAAGCCATTTCAACTTTTTCCCCTGTAGGTATTCATATCAGATGGTACTTAGAATCCATTCTCTCCCCAATGTCATCTTTTATTCCTCTTCTGTGGTTCCAAATACATGCCATACTTTTGAACAAATTCACTATCTTGGTCACTCTGAGTACCACATTAAAATTAATGCCCAGAGCACATTATCCAATTACACACATATATTCTATATCTATTTAATAACATCCAAAAAGTTACCATCAAGCAATTACTGTGTTGCGTCCCCTGAGGCTTCATCTTATATTTGGTCTGGCACCTCCCACGCCAAGTGTGGGCCTCTATCTGGGCAGCCTTAGCATCTCTGGGAATAGTCCTACTGCAGACTCCTCCCAGCTAAGAGAATCAGAATCTGCATTTTAACCAGACTTATTCACACATCAAAATTTGAGGAAAGCTGGCCTGCCTCGAGCTCCAAGGAGTGTGGGGACCTTAGTTAGTTGGACTGCACAGGATTTTCTGGAAGTTATGTTTGTGATTCTCTGTCCTACAACTCTCTAAGTTGCAGTTTAATTTTCTCCATAGTCGTCGTGTGTTTAGAATGTAAGCTTCATGAAGCAGGATCTGTGGCAGACCCATGTACAGAGAATCTTGCCTATAAAGGCTTACAGAACTCTCTCACTAAAATTAGTTGTGGTTGGTAATGCAATTAAAAATTTTTTTTGTATTTATTGGTTGTGCCAGGTTTTAGTTGTGGCATGCAAACTCTTACTTGCAGCATGTGGGATCTAGTTCCCTGACCAGGAATTGAAGCCATGCCCCCCTGCATTTGGAGCATGGAGTCTTAGCCACTGGACCACCACGGAAGTCCCAGTCATGCAGGTTTTAACTTCCCTCCAGCCCTCCACACTGTGCATGAGGAAAAGTCAAGCCTTCTGTTTCTGGCTACATTATAATACACTGAGATATAACTTCCCTTTAAACAGCTTATGGCAAAGCTCAAGGTAAATTACAACACCCTGGACTTTTTCTCAAGAACTTGTCATACTGCATTATCCTGCATTTATTTAATATAGGGTCCATACTGATCCAAGCCCTAGGTATGTCCTCTGCTGTTTCCCTTTCTACGTCTGAGCTAATCTTTGTGTATTTTAAGAATGATTACTTGGGATCAGACTTAACTGCCTTTTCATACTTTTATTCAACAGATTACTTGATTTTTAAGAATATTTCACATGAGGTTACAAACTGATCAGTCCTTTCTAAACTGAAGACCCTGACTCTACCATATATTTACTTGGGACTATGTTAGGATAGAGTGAATAAAGTAGCTTTATATTTACCATGGAACCAGCTTAAGTATTGTTCAGAAAAACTACTCAAGCTTTTAAGTTAGCTGTTTCCTATTTTCAGTTTTTACATCTAATATTATTACACTAAGCAAGATAAAGGACTAAAATTACCTAGATGATGACTAATCAACAAAATTGTTTATAGAATAGGGATATTATGATTTGCTGAATATTACAGGTAACTTATTGCTATATCATAAAACACCTTTGATATTAAATTTAAATAATTTAAATTGTAAAGCATGCTTATTAAAGCATGATCCATGTATAACTTGCATCATAATCACCTGTAACTGAAGAAAAACATTACTTGGAGATGGTCCTATAGTACTTGTTAAAGATGCAGTTTCCCTGTGTGGTGTTACCCAGAACAATCTCCAAGACTCCAAAATATACTAAATGAGAAAAAGTAAAGTACAGAACAATGTACATAATATGCAACCATCTGTACAGAGACAAGTGGGGCACACACATAAGTGCACAGACCATGTGTGAATGCACAAATGGATTAACACTGCCTCTAGAAAAAGGGGAGCCATGTAGCTGGAAAACAAGGGGAGGCAGAAGATATTTTGTTTTATGCTGTATACTCCTTTACACTTTTTGACCTTTACAACATGTTATGAACAATCTGTTCAAACAAATAACTAAGGTAAAGTCATCTTAAAATGCACATTCTCAGGCTTATTCTGGCCCTCCTCAGTCAGAATCTTTGGAACTAGGGCTTAGAAATGTTAATGTTTAGAATGATCCCCAGATGACTCTCATGAACACATTTGAGATCACTGCTTTATTATCTACAACACTATAAAATTTGCCCTTTATTGGGAAAAACTTAAGATAGCTCTGCCAAATTCAGAAACAAAAAAAAAAAGTGAATTCATTAAAGTAACTGTTTATAACTGAAATTCACAACTTATACTGACAATGTAATAGCATGACCAAACAAAGGCTTATTATGCTCTTTTGTCAATAAGCAGGAAAAAAATGACTTAAAATACCATTAACAAAAAAATCAAGAGATCCTTTCTTATAGCAAGTTTGCATTTTTGATACTAGCTTATTCAAAGACATCAAAGAAACAATAGTGGTGAAGACAGAAATCTAATTTGGAATGTATATCATGTAACTAGGGAGTGGGTGAGAGAAATCAGTTTATCTGGGTTATCATTACTGGAACATAAGCATGCACTGTAATAACAGGGAGAGCTAGTCTGAGATGCAGAGAATAAATCAGCTGCCAAAACAACTGGTTCAAGAACGCATTAGAACAACTGGTTCAAGAACACATTAGCATGGTGAGAACCAATGCTTGACTCGAGTGTTTACAGTTTTAAAAATTGTCAAAGCAGAAGAAAAGATACTAACAGATACTGAAGTCAGCCTTATTTCATATAAGATAGTTAATGCAGATCTAGCTAGAGCTATGAAAACAATTAAGCCATGCAAAAAATAAATAATACTGAAAAAAATACTGAAAAAAAAATTTTAGTGGTATTACTTGTGTATCTGGATGAAGACACCTAAAACTAAATGCAAAAACTGGGAATTTGGGTTGAAAACATTTTTAGAAGATAATTAATTGCAAGATGAAAGGAGCAGACTCAGCTTCACTGAGCATAAACTTTTGATATCTATCAATTTCAACCCTGTTACTAAATTAATGTACTAGCTTTGGTTAGCCACTCTGGGCTTCAGTTTCCTCATCTGGAAAATAAGTAATATAGTACCTTCACTTATTCTTATGATAGTTTTAAACAGGAAAACATATGAAAGATTTAGCATGATAATTATCATTAGTGCATGATAAATATCAGTTTTTTCCTTCTAAGTAAGAGAACTGTGAGAAACATAATTCCAAAATTTTCACTGGGTGATTAAGTATTCAAGAGTAAAATGAGACCTGGAAAGATTAAAAAAAAAAAAGACACTTGCCCAAGATACAAAGATTGTGTATCACAAATTCGGAAGAAAAGCCCAAGTCTCTTGTTCCTCTAATAGTCTGGGGGAAGACTGTGCCCAAGAAAGAAACTGAACCAATATGGTACTGAATTATATACTTTTCTGGAAATTATGTGCCCAGGAAGAATCATCTGTCAGGAATAACAAGATGTAAGTACCCAATAAATTTGAATATGGTTTTACTAAAACATTGTCATTTCAAAGCAGAAGTACTTATGTCAATTCTAACATATAATACATTTAAGCCATTATATGAATTTAAGTTTTTATTTGTGTATTTCACTGTAGTGCTGTGACAACAAAATGACATCTGTATACCAGAGCATACATATTAACAGTAAGATGTAACTTTTCATTACACCACTGCTAGAATATTTAGCTTTTTGTAGGACACATAAGCATGTAAGATGGCCACACCAAATAATTTTCTGTTTTTTTTCTTAGATAATCTTAATTTTTTTTTTCAGTAATACTTTATCAACCTCACTGTTAATAGAACTGTAAATTATCTGGGTGATGGGGTGTAGGGGGGCAGGGGGAGGGATCATTCAACTGTTATACTGTAATAGTTGCTAGAGTAATCTCACACACACACCAATAAGGAACTGTCTTCATAATTAAGGGCTAGTTATTGTTGTTAGTTGCACAATGATAAAGTTCTTTGAAAATATTGGTTAGCCCACTTATATATGAAAAATGCCCTTTCCACTTATGCAGAAGAAAAAAATATTCAGAAAGTTATTTTTGGCCTTGCTATGTCAAAAAGTCAACTGTACAAAGATCTACGTGTCAAACCTAAAATTATAATTTTAAAAGTCTATTAAAAACAAAAACGTCATGCATTTTTATTATCAATTATGCAGAGGCTTTAAAACTGTTGCAAGACCATATATTATATATTAGCTTTTATACTGCTAATGCACAACTAACAGCAAACTTGATTAGAGTAACAGAAATCTGTCTTAATTACACCTTTATATATCACACTAGAGAGACAAATGCCACAAGATCTGCAGAAACATTTAGTTCTGAGCACTTAAATGGCAGGATAACTTTTTGTGTTGTAATCCATCACATGAATAACAAAAGGAAAAAATTCTGCAGTCTCACGTTACAAAAAAACGTACTGCTGTAAAATATTAAGAAGGCGTAAAGGATATCTGTAACATAAAGTAACAACTAGTATCAAACAGCAAACAAAACTAAATAAAAATATCAAAATACACATAGTAACTGAAGCACAAATACTGCATTAAATACAGTAAAGATTTAATAGGACTAGTTAATAAAAGACACAAATATAGGGGGAGCTAGGGCAACCAGTAAATAAAAACCAAAATAATGGGAAAAAAAATCAGAACCATTGTAATTCCCCAAACTGGAGCACAATTTTGTGGGGGTGGGGTGTCTTTCCATTCATATAATACCTAACACTGTACATTAAGATTTTAGCATCATAGAAAAACTTGGTTCTTCCATGAAATTCTTTAAATTCTCAATAATTTTTTCAAAGTAGACATCATTATGAATGAAAAACAGCCAACGAATGGGCACCTGTTGTTTTTTAACACTGTAGATTTACAGAAACTTTTTAAAAGTTATCATAATCTTTTTTGTCTTTTTTCCCCTCAGCTTCAAATCCATCAACTCCATCACTATCCCTTCTTCGTTTTCTGTTGTTGTGGATGTTAAAACGCTGGTTCATCTGTGGTAGTGGATCCATGCCTAGAACTTTGTGTATCTGGCGGAATGCAAGGAGTCGCAATGCAAACTGCAACAAAAAGAAAATTTAGTCAAATTAAAGAACCAATATTAATTCTTATTAGGTTTACAGCCCAACATAACAATATAAAAAAGTATGTTTAATGAAAGAAGCATCTTAAACAATATTAAGGTTCACAAATGAAAGACTCTGTATGTTCTGAAGTTTTTATTTTCAGGCTTTTCTGTGTGCATGCTATTTTTTTTTTAATGTAAGGTAAAAAAAAAATCAACGAAATTATTATGCTCATTAAAAAATCCTAAGACAGTATACAGCAAAGAAAAAAGCATCTCACTCATCAAATGAACCTCTCTTTGGTTCACATTCACATATCTTGCAACTTTTCCTATGGATGCCCATGTGTTCATCCTCAGGCACATGTGCCTCCCAACACACACCTCCCCAGGTTTACAAAATGAGGATTATACTTCTTCAACTTGTTACTTAGTAAACTAAAAAAGATTTTTCACTTCTGTGGCTATGTATATATATAGGAATACATAAGGCATCAATGTCACAAGACCTCATGTGTCATAAGATATTTTGAGACATAGTTTCCCAATATTCTGAGGGATATTTAAGGAGATTCTACAGTCATTTGATTAAAAGGCAATTTTCACTATGTGGTTAAACCTTCAATAGAACTGTTTAGACTACTTCCTCAGATATACTTCCATATAAGATTTGTTTTTTTTAAGTGTACAATTCAGTTGTTGCCTTTTTTTTTTTTTAGTATACTTACAATTTTTCAACATTAACTACTCTCTAATCCCAGAACATTTTCATCACCTTCCCAATGTTCCACCCTCCCCTCACCCCAAAACCCCATGGCCCAATAGCAGTCATTCCTCAATCCTTTTACCATAAGGCCCTTGCAACTACTAATCTACTTTTGTAACTTGATAGATTTGCCTACTATGGACATTTCATATAAACAAAACCATACAATATGACTTTTTGTATCTGGCTTCTTCCACTTAGCATAAGGTTTTCAAGATTCATCTACCTTGTACATATTAGCACTTCATTCCTTTTAATGGCTGAGTAGTTTTCCACTGTACAAATATATCACATCTGTTTATCTACCCCATCCATCAACTGATAGACACTTGGGATGTTTCCACTTTCTGGCAATTATGCATAATGTTACTATTTATGAGGTGAAACTAGGGATTATTTATCATAATAGGATATAGCATTTACTTAGAGTTACTTAAAAAAAGGTATTTCCCAAAGATAAACAGAATAAGGTTTTCTTTTACATTTAAAGAAAATATCCAAAGTTATCTGCTGCACAATAATGAATAGTAACACACTTTTACTGTAGAAATATTGCTACTGATCATCAGCCTATTCTCATACTACTACTACTACTACTAAGTCGCATCAGTCGTGTCCGACTCTGTGCGACCCAGCAGAGAGCAGCCCACCAAGCTCCCATGTCCCTAGGATTTCCAGGCAAGAACACTGGAGTGGGTTGACATTTCCTTCTCCAATGCATGAAAGTGAAATGTGAAAGTGAAGTCACTCAGTCGTGTCTGACCCTCAGCGACCCCATGGGCTGCAGGCTTCCAGGCTCCTCTGTCCATGAGATTTTCCAGGCAAGAGTACTGGAGTGGGGTGCCACTGCCTTCTCCAATTAGGAGTTTCTAAACAGAAGAGTACTTCAGTAAGGAAAACTACAGTAGCATCTGAGGCTGGAGTGAGCACTCTGTAAGCTCTTGTTCTGCATGTGATTTGCATGTACTTCTAAATTCTAACAAGAGACATTTCTAATATATAATTGGAAATTATTTAAAAGCAAATGGAAGTTAATGATACGGAAATTATTCCCATACAAAGTCATCTTGGAATTTTAAAAACAACATCAAAGAAGATGTAACGGTTTACTTAATCCTTTTTTGAGAGGGAATATAACCTTACAAATGTGCCCTTTTAAAGATATGCTACTCTATTGGACACTTACAGGAAGGCATCTGAATAAATGACAAAAGCTACATCTTGCAGAAGCAACTCAAAAAAGATCACTAGGGAAAACAGATACAAAAACAAAGGTAAATATTATGGAAGGAAAAGAAGAAAAATCCCAGACAAAGGAAAAAAGCAAATTATTAATATTGGCACTATGGCCCACCAAGAAAGAAACAGAAATGGACCTAGGTCCAATCCATAGAGCTTATTCAGATTTCACCAGTTATATACACACTTGGTTTATGTATGATGTATACAGATCTATGTAGCTTTACCAAATGTGCAGGTTTGCATTAACCACCATCACAAGGCACTATACTATCACCACAAGACTCTAACCAGTCACATCTATCCTCACCCCTATCCCTAACTCCAAGGAATCACTAATCTGTTGTGTTAGTTCACAAATGTTATATAGATGGAATGATGCAGTATACATAACTTCCTCACTTTTATTTAAAATACAGTTGATGAACAATTATTAAATAATTAAAAGTGCCCAATACAGTGACTCATAGTTTTTAAAGGTTATATACAATTTAGTTATTATTAATATATTGACTATTTCCCTATGCTGTAAATATATTCTTATAGCTTATTTTATATGCAATGGTTTGTACCTTTTAATTCCCTACCCCAATACTGCTCCTTCCCACCTCCCTCTCCCCAATGGTAACCACCAGTTTGTTCTGTGAGTTTGCTTCATTTTTTTGTTATATTCACTAGTTTGCTGTATTTTCTACATTTCATATAAAAGTGATGGGATTCCTAGGTGGTACTAGTGGTAAAGAACCTGCCTGCCAATGCAGGAGACATAAAGAGACGTCGGTTTGATCCCTGAGTTGGGAAGATTCTCTGGAGGAGGGCATAGCAACCTATTACAGTATTCTTCTCTGGAGAATCCCATGGACAGAGGAGTCTGGTGGGCTACGGTCCACAGGGTTGCAAAGAGTCAGACACAATTTAAGTGACTTAGCATAAGTGATACACAGTTATCTGTTTTTCTCTGACTTACTTCACTTAGCACAATGCCCTCCAAGTCTATCCATATTATTGGAAATAGCAAAAATTCTATTCTTTTTTATGGCTGAGTAGTATTCCACTGTATGTATACCACATCTTCTTTATCCATAACTCTGTGCTGGTGGCTCAGATGGTTAAGCGTCTGTCTACAATGCAGGAGACCCATTAAGAGACTCTCCTCTTAATTCCTCTTTTCCTGTTAAGATGGTATTTAATCCTGAATTCTAAAGCCAGCTTGGAGAGTTACTCATTTTCCTCTGATTAGCTCCCATATCACTTCCCAGGAGGTGCTGGTGATAAAGAATCTGCCTGCCAATGCAGGAGATTGAGAGAGGCGGGTTGGATCCCTGGGTCATGAAGACCCATGGGAGTTGTAAAGAGTCAGACAGGACTGAAGCGACTTAGCAGCAGTAACATTTTGGCTATTATGCATTATGCTGCTGTGAACTTGAGTGTACAGATTACCTGTTTGAGTCCCTGCTTTCCTTTCTTTAGGGCATTGAGTCCCTGCTTTTCTTTCTTTTGGCTATATACTCAGAAATGAAATTTCTGGATCACATGGTAAATCTTGGGCTTCCCTGGTGGGACGTAAACAATCTGCCTGCAATGCAGGAGACTCAGGTTTGATCCCTGGCTCGGGAAGATCCCCTGGAGAAGGAAATGGCAACCCACTCCAGTACTCTTGCCTTGAAAATCCCACAGATAGAGGAGCTTGGTGCAGGCTACTATCCCTGGGGTCGCAAAGAGTCGGGCACAACTGAGTGACTTCACTTTCACTTTCTTTATCCATTCATCTGCTGATGCCTAAGGTTGCTTCCTTATCTTGGCATTTTAAATAACACTGCTGTGAATACTGGGGTATGTATATCTTTTAAAATTAAAGTTTTTTGTTTTGTTTTCTGGCCATACACCTAGGAGAAATTGTTGGGTCATGTAGCTCTAGTTTTTCTGAGAAACCTCCATACTGTTCTCCACAGTGGTGGCACCAACTTACATTCCCACCAACAGTGTATGAGGTTCCCTTTTCTCCACTGACTTAACACTTTTCACTTCTTCACTTTTAACAAGGACATTTCTAACTACCTCCTAAAATCAGACCACTTTCTTCAAAGTCACATTAAAGGTTTCCTTCCTTCCAACTAAGAATTCTCTTATTAAGTTTTCAAATGCCCTGCTTCTTACCCAAAAAATTTAAGTACCAACAAAGAAAAAAAAGCCACTTAGGGTAAATTGTCATCTTCCCTAGAAAATTAAACCCAAAGAAATTAAAACAAAACTTGTTTAATACACACAAACTGGAAATCTTGTGAGTCTGTAAAATATTCATAATGTTCTATTATTACTGACTCTTCCTCAAGTTACTTTTAACCTAACAATTTACTTTAATCCTGAACTCTTTCAAATTATCCTTGCCAGAAGAGACTACAGAACAAAATCTTAAGTCCAACGAGTGCAACTGCCTTAGACTAGACTGTTATTGTTTATAGTTGGTAGCCATTTCTCCTTTTAGTACACTTCTGGTGTCAAAAAAGCTGTATACCCAGAGGACATGAATAGTTGCTCTACTGATCCTGACATAAACAACTAGATTTAATGATCCTGAAAATACTGCAGTATTTTTATATTCATACAGGACACACACAGAGTTAAAATAATAAAACTGAAGATTAATGAAATCTAGTTTAAATTATATCCTCTCTAAGAGCTTACTTACTAACGAAGCAGAATAATGAATACTACATGGTAATTTCTTCTAGAGGACAACTATAAAAAACCAAAACTGTAAGGGAAGTGATAAAACAAAGCCCTTGGATTAGGAACACAATGGTACCTGTGCACTGGATGTGATGTCTTCACGCTGCTGATCAGTCATTGTTGCCAAGGTATCGAAGGGATCCTTCTCACAAGGATCCAGAAGTCCAGGACTACCTACAACAATCACCATAGGCAGAATAAAACATCATCATCATCCATTTGTAGAAGAATGAGTAATTCTCATTCAACTATCAAACGCACAGACAAACATTAAAAATGAAGTAAAACTTACCTTTAAGAATAATCCCTGAAGAAATGCACTCAAAAACTCTTCTCAGAGCATCTCCAGGGCTTTGAGGACTAGAAGCACTACTGATTGCTTTCTCTACTAGTAACTCCATCGCCTAAAAACAAAAACATTAAAATGTGTTTGACAGCTTACAGCCCAAAGGAATTATTCATTTTTAGAATGACAAAATACTTATGAAACTGTCATTAAAACTTTTAGAGATTAGGGCTTCCCTGATTGCTCAGTCGTGAGGAATCCACCTGCCAATGTAGGGAACATGGGTTTGATCCCTGGTCCGGGAGGATCCCTCATGCTGCAGAGCAACTAAGCCCGTTGCCACACTACTGAGACTGTGTTCTAGAGTCTGGGAGCTGCGACTACTGAGCCCAGGGGCCACAACTGCTGAAGCCTGAGTGCCCTGGAGCCTGTGCTCTGCAGCAGAAGAAGCCATCGCCATGAGAAGCTGTGCATCACAACTGGAGAGAAGCCCCTGCTCGCCTCAACTAGAGCAAAGTCCACACAGCAAAGAAGATCCAGTAGAGCCAAAAATAAAAATAAATAAGAAACTTATTAACAAAAAATTTTAAAGATTGAAAAAATCACACTGAACAAGTCACAAAATCAGAAAATAAAAATTACATGTAATATAAAATTAAAAATAATGAAAAAAATAAGGCATTATATAATTTATATCTTAAAAATTATTTTGTAATGTGTACTTAATGAAGAAAAATAGATTAATGGGTTTTTTGTTTTGGATTTTCAGTTACTTCTATCCTTTTCTATTAAAATATGACAGTCCTTAAAATTCTTTAAATATTTAGGGCTCACATATACTTGTTCTTTAATGCCTACATACTAATAATACTGAAGAGTTATAGCAAGACCATAATCTACCAAGTAAAGATGACTTTTATTTTTTCTTTAAGAACAATTATCTAAATTTTCATTTAACATACAACTGTACTTCTATTATCCTTAAAATATAAATTATACTTTCACTGTAAATTACACTTGAGACTCAAAATGAGTTAAAATCAATGAAGAAAAGAAAGAAGTATGGATTTAGATCCAGAAAGCATTTTGAAGAGTTTATTAGAAAAATCTGCTTCCATTTAGATTCTAAAAATTAAGATATAATGTACAATTCAGTGGGTTTTAGTACATTTACAAAGTTTCCAACCATAACCATTTTCTAATTCCAGAACATTTTATCACCCCCAAAGAAACTCCATACCTACTAGTAGCCATTCTCCATTCTCTTTCCTCAGCCCCTGGCAACCAATAAACCACTTTCTATTTCTATATATTTGCATTTTCTAAATACTTCATACAAATGGAACCATATAACAAGTCACTTTCTGTGTCTGGTTTCTTTTACTTAGCATTATTATTATTATTTTTTTTTTTTAGCATTATGTTTAAGGTTTATCCACATTGCAGCTTTTACTCAAATTTTAAATAAAATCACCAGTAACAATTCAAAGAATCTAAACAGACTGAAACTAGAATGAAACCCTTAAAATGATAATGAAGTTTAAAATACTGAGGATCCATTTTTAGTTGTGTACTTAAAAAACTCATAGATTTAATTAGAGTAAAAACTACATCCACCTACCCACCCCAAGGCCATTACTCAGATCTTTTAAGTAAGAATAATTCTTAAGATTGGACATGTGGAGGTTTTAGTTCCAAACAAATTAGGAATAAATTGTAAGAGAGATATGAATCTGAAGACAGTACACATAAAAAGCTAAAAAAAAAAAGACAGCTAGAAGCATGAAGTTTAAAAATCTGAGAAAAACAGGTGTTAATAATGATAGATGTAAATTACAACAACAAAAAATTAAGATGGTTCAGTCTAATTCAGCTGAAGAACATAAGAAGTTGTTCAAGACACTTAAAAGTTGTTCAAGACACGAGACCCTTAAAGGGTCTTCATTTAAAAATTTTAGTATTTTAAGGCGTCAGCTTCAGTTATCTAGGCAACTCTATGAATGCATATTAAACACTTTTCCTGTTCAGACATTTATTATTTCAAGATGTCCAAAAGACTGAAATCTTTGAAATTAAGGATTGTCAATTGTCATTTATGGAACCCCTTTGCCTAGCATAAATGGCTGGCATATAGAAAATACTTAATAAGTATCTATGATCAGAATACTTTTGGAAAGAAATGTGAAAATAATCCTGCTAATTAAAGAAATCAAGGGTTGTAATTAACAAGTTACTAAAATACAAAACTGATGTCTTAAAATATGCACCATTCCAAAAATACCTCAAATTTATAAGTACTTTTAGAGAATGTTAAGGGAAAAACAAATATTCAATTATCAGCTATAACACAGGTGCGTGCACACTAAGTGCTCAGTCATGTCCAACTCTGCAACACTAAGGACTGCAGCCCGCCAGGCTCCTCTGTCCATGGGACTCTCCAGGCAAGATTACTGGAGTGGGTTGTCATGCCCTCCTCCAGGGGATCTTTCTGACCCAGGGACTCAACCTGAGTCTCTTAAGTCTCCTGCATTGGCAGGTGGGCTTTTTTAACTACTAGCACCACCTGGGAAGCCCCAGAATATAGGTATGTCAAGATACAAAAATATTAAAGGTAATCAATGCTTTTTTAAAACCTGCTTGACTGACCTCTAGTGGGAATATGTAATTTATACTTATGTATTAAGGTAGAAACTAAATAAGAACCAAGAAAGAAATTTATGGAACACAACGTCCACATATTGAATCACAGTAAAACTAAGTCAACTATCTGCCTTCTGAGAATCATTTGCTGTGAAGTTAGCAATTTAAAAATGTTAATTTTCTATGGAACATGGCTGGTCTCCAAGCAGATGTCTACAGTTAGGAAAGCAACAAAAGTAGAACATAGGAGGTGTATATACTCTTAAATGCATTCAAAAGTAAAAGGACAAAAAAAGTAAAAGGACAACATCAAAGACAAACAGAATCAAACAAGGGAAATGATTACTTAGGCAATAATGTAAAGGATTCTGATGGCAAAAGTTACTTAAAAAAAAAATGCTCTCTTAAATATTATATGTTAAATGACATGAAATCCAGGATCGCAATATTTGCTTTAGGAAAACATTCATGTGGTATATATTCTTCCTTCCCATCTTTAACAGTAGTAACTTACTCCTGCAAGCGAAAAGAAAGTTATTTGCCCTGTGATGTCAGTGTTCTATCATTTATCATTTAGAATCTCCTCACTGGTTCTAAAACTGACAGACAGGAGCTCTCTCACTACAAGTCATCATCACTAAAATCTAATACACTCTTCCAAAAAAAATAGGGTTTTCCAGGTGGTTCAGATGGTAAAGAATCTGGCTGCAATACAGGAGAGTGGGTTTGATCCCTGGGTCAGGAAGATCACTTGGAGAAGGGAATGGCTACCCACTCCAGTATTCCTGCCTAGAGAATTCCATGAACAGAGGAGCCTGGGAGTTACAGTCCATGGGGTTGCAAAGACTTGGACACAACAGAGTGACTAACACTTGAAAAATAAAATATGTGAAAAGATATGTGGAGCACATATTTTAACTGCTGTATGAACAAAAAGAACAATTACGGCCTCTCAGCCTCTTCTTTGGGGACTATCTCATCATTTCACAGATAATTCTTTTTTTTTTTAAATAAAAAAAGATAAAATTCACATAATATAAAGTTAACTGTTTTAAAGTGAACACTTCAGTGGCATTTGGTACACCTACTATTATGCTGAACAACAGCCACCTCTATCTAGTTCAAAACATTTCTATTACTCCAAACTAAAACCCTCGGCCCATCATACAGTTTCTCCTCATTCTCTCATTCTCTAAGCCTCAGGTAACTGCCAACCTGCATTCTATCCATCTGGATCTGCTATTCTGGATATTTTATACAAATGCCATCATATAATGCATAATTTTTTGTGTCTGGCTTCCTTCACTTGGCATGATGTTTTGGAGATTCATCCATGACAGATCATTCTCTTTCATAAAATATTCCTTAGCCTAATATAGATTTAAAAAATAAAATACACGATAAACATTAAAACACTAACTTTTTGCAAAAAAAAAATGCCTTTTTGCAATTTACAGCAGGTATACCATTCTAAAGGAGTACTAATCTAAAGGAGATTTCTATTCTACACAGCAATTCTTAAGTCAGATCAACCTTACAAGAGAATTTACCTATAGCTTTCTTTACTCATCACTACAGATTTAGGACAAAAGAAGAACTAATTTGAAGGCAGTATATTATTTGCTGTACTCACTGTAGTGGTAAACACTAAAGGCAGGTGTTAGGACTTAGATTTATTCAAAGTAAGTAATCTGAAGGCTAAACAAAATTGAAGATCAAGTTCACAAGAACTTCAAATTTCTTTCATGTAAACCAAGAAAAAAGTTACTCTCTGCTTAAGGTAATAGTACAAAGCCAAATCTCAAGATCTCTTGCCCCCCAAACCTGGTTATGATTAAAGAAGTATGTATGAAGCACACTACCATCACCCAAACAAATATAAAATGGCTTCAATTAAATGGAGGAAAAGGCCAGTGAAAGAGTATTTCTAAGAAAGTGAGTGGGTGGGCTTGGGCAACTCTGCATTTACAGTTCCCTAACTGGCTCTTTTGAAGAAAATGGGGAAGGGGTTGGCAGTTGAGTGGGGGAAAAAAAAAAAAAATCCAAAAATTTCACCAGAACTCTCCCAACTCAGAGAGTAAGAACAAGTCATGTTGCGGGCAGCCTGAGGCAAAGAAAATTTTCTAAACATAACCACCTTTCATCCAAAAAGAGAAAGGAAAAGCAACAGAATTCATCAGTTTGAAGGCTCTTTGCGGAAGACAGGTAGGGAAGAGTAAAAATCCAATTATCCACATCTAATTATCTCCAATAATAAATAGAGATTTGACTAACATGCAGATAAAACAAACGAACAACAAAAAAAATAAGATCTTTCAAAGGAGGAAGAAATAGGGGAAAATTAATATCAAAGACTGCTGTGAACTCTCAATGCAAGTTTCCCAAAGTGGCTTCACACACCCCAAACCTTCTGCTGATTCAGGTAAACAGAAAGCTGTTCTTGAAAGGAGATGGTGAAGAGTTTCAGGAAAAAACCAGAGCAAATTCTGCACAGGCAAAGGCTCTAGGAGGCCATCGTGGGTTTGAAATCTGAAGCCTAAAGGTGTGCCAAGGGAATCTATCTCAAAGACTACCACAGCACATTGAATTAGAGAACAGAAGAGAGAAAGCCCATGTCTGGAAACTCCCTGGCAGTCCTGTAGTTAGGACTCAGTGCTTTCATTGCTGGGGCCTGGGTTCAATACCTGGCCAAGGAACTAACTTCCTTACATGGGGCAGCCAAACAAACAAACAAACAAACAGGACACATGCAAGAGAGAAAGCCAAACACTACTCCTTTCCATAAGTAATCCTCAAAGCACAGCTCACGGGGGAAGACATAGAAGTATTTTAAAAGGTGTGAATAAACTAAGATAGCTCTTGTTTGCATGTTTTAGTATCAAAGGATGACTTAGAAATGGAACTGACAATGCTAAGCCCTAAAGAAATGAAAAAAACTAAAACAAATGAGGCGTGTTACCTTTGCATTTGGGTGGAACATAGAGTGAAATATTTCCTATGGACTTTGAGAGTCCCTTGGACTGCAAAGAGATCCAACCAGTCCATCCTAAAGGAAATCAGTCCTGAATATTCATTGGAAGGACTGATGTTGTAGCTGAAACTCCAATACTTTGGCCACCTGATGCGAAGAGCTGACTCATTTGAAAAGCATCATCTTTCCTGATGCTGGGAAAGACTGAAGGCAGGAGGAGAAGGGGACGACAGAGGATGAGATGGCTGGATGGCATCACCAACTCAATGGATATGAGTTTGAGTAAACTCTGGGAGTTGGTGATGGACAGGGAGGCCTGGTGTGCTGCAGTCCAAGGGGCTGCAAAGAGTTGCACACAACTGAGTGACTAAACTGAACTGATGGACTTTGAATGATACTGTTAAGTCACTGCTTTTAATAAATGTATCCATCTGGTGCAAATATTGAGAAGGACATTTTGTATGTGTAAGGACAGACGGTATGTGAGAACTCTGTACTTTCTGCTCAGTTTTGCTGTGAATCAAATTTTTATTATTAAAAAAATAATATTTATTTAGAAAATAATTTATTCTGGAAGAATCATAATTTAAGGGAATGAAGATACAACTGTCAACATTTTGAGTTATAGAGAACTTAATAAATAAAAAAACCAATAAAATTAATATCTCAAGGTTGAAATGAAAAGGAAGACTGCAGAGCTAATTGAGCAAACTGAACATTACTATAAAACTAATAAATGAATTATAAATAGTAAATATTGGGACATGGGTGAAAACCAAATTACTGCCAAAGAAACAGTAACAGGGGACAAAAGAGAAAAGAGAACAAAGATTAAAACAATCATAAAGATAATAAATATATAGGACAAAGGGAATTCAGTTTAAGGGTAATTGGTGCTAGATAGCATATTCAAAACCAGAGACATTACTTTGCCAACAAAGGTCCATCTAGTCAAGGCTATGGGTTTTCCAGTGGTCATGTATGGATGTGAAAGTTGGACTGTGAAGAAAGCTGAGCACTGAAGAATTGATGCTTTTGAACTGTGGAGTTGGAGAAGACTCTTGAGAGTCTCTTAGACTGCAAGGAGATCCAACCAGTCCATTCTAAAGGAGATCAGTCCTGGGTGTTCTTTGGAAGGACTGATGCTAAAGCTAAAACTCCAATACTTTGGCCACCTCATGCGAAGAGCTGACTCACTGGAAAAGACTCTGATGCTGGGAGGGATTGGGGGCAGGAGGAAAAGGGGACGACAGAGGATGGGATGGCTGGATAGCATCACCGACTTGATGGACATGAGTTTGGGTGAACTCCGGGAGTTGGTGATGGACAGGGAGGCCTCGTGTGCTGCAATTCATGGGGTCGCCAAGAGTCGGACATGACTGAGCGACTGAACTGAACTGAAAATAGAGGATCATATTAATCATTTGTCAAATGTGCAGACAAAGATTTCAGTGAAATGATGACACTAACAACAGATTCCAGGGCATTATTGGTTAAGTTACTAAAATTCAAGGATAAAGACAATTTTTTTTAGCAACCTGCAGAAAAAGTAAAGGCAAGAAAATTAGGCTGGACTTACGGTGGCTCAGATGGTAAAGAATCTGCACAAAATGCAGGAGACCTAGGTTCAATCCCTGGATCGGGAAGATCCCCTGGAGAAGGGAATGGTTAACCACTTGAGGATTCTCGCCTGGGGAATTCCATAGGCAGAGGAGCTAGGAGGGCTACAGTTCATGGGGTCACAGAGTTGGTGACCCCATGACTAAGTGATTAATATAAACTAGATTCAGTAATACTCAATGCTGAAAGATAATGGAGCAACAGCAAGAAATGGAGAAAAAATTGCGACCTAACAATATATTTTTCAATAAAGTAATGGTAATTGGCAAAGATTCTCAAACATGAAAGAAATTTTAAAAACTTAAACACTTTTTGATAAAAACTACATGATGATAAAATGCAGTCAACCAAGAAATAAAAAGAGGAAACCCCAGTAAAGCCCTAGTGGTTGGCACCAAAGCATTTAAATAGAGAACATTAAATAATCAAAGGGAATATATTGACACATAAGGTAAATGTAGTTATTTTTAAACCTTTAAGATTTAAAAAAGCATTAAGTGTAAACTTTCCTGTTTTCTAAGTGGAATCAGCATTCACTGAGTAAAACAGATAAATCAAGAAACAGGTTTTGGCACATTAAAATAAATGCATGAAACAAATGAAAAAAAAAATATTAACAAAAACCCAAGAGGATAGGAGGAGTAGGAGGAAGTGATCATTTTCTTAGCTTTTATAGATGAGAAGTTAACAGACATTATCTAAAATTGTTAAACAGATGCAAGAAAATACCACATAAAACGATATGGTCAACAACTAATTGTCTAAATTATCAAAAGAGAAACATATTCACACATAAAAAAGAACAAGAAAAGGATAAGAATTATGGCAAAGGATAGAAAAATACCAGAAACATATCAGATAAATGCTAATAAAAACTAGAGTTTAGGAGGGTGCAGTATAGCTGAAATATATGAAGGGGATTTAGAGGTTATGCTTCCAGTTTTTAGATAAGAAAGTTACAGGTATATAAGTGCACAAAGGGAATATCGTCAACAATATTGTAGTAATTGGTCTTACTGCAGTAATCTTTTCACAATGTGTTAAAATATGGAATTACTATGTTGTACACCATAAAACTAGTAAAAAACTACATTATAATTGTCTTTTTAAAAAGGCTAGAGTTTAGATATTAATAAACGGACAAGGCTTATTAACTAATGGCACAAAGTGTTAATTAAATGCCCTTCAGAATGACAAAAAGTTCAAACTCACAATAATGATATAATTATTAAGTGTTTTTATGTCCTAAATGTTACTGCAACAAAATAATAAAGTACAAACTCTAAAAAACACAACAGAAAGAGCAGATTTTAACTTATCTTTGTCACTACATGGACAGATAAAGTAGACAAAAAATATGAAGGAAAAGAGATAGAAAAACAAAGTAATGGATGAAGTTGAACTAAGAGGTACATATTATATGCTGAGAACACATTTTTTAAGTGCCCACACTTTATAAAAACTGTACAGATTAGACCACAAAGAAAATCTTAAGATTCCCCATATTGCAAATAGAATATATTTTTTGCTTCCCAGGTGGCTCAGAGTAAAGAATCTACCTGTCATACAGGAGACTCAGGTTTGATCCTTGGGACAGGAAGATACCCTGGAGAAGGAAATGGCAACCTACTCCAGTAATCCTAGCCTGGGAAAGCCCACAGACAGAGGAGCCTGGTGGGCTATAGTCCATTGTGTTGCAAAGAGTCAAACATGACTTAGCAACTAAACAGCAACAGAATATATTTACTGGATTATATGCTAGATGGGGAAACAGTGGAAACAGTGTCAGACTTTATTTTGGGGGGCTCCAAAATCACTGCAGATGGGTGATTGCAGCCATGAAATTAAAAGATGCTTACTTCTTGGAAGAAAAGTTATGACCAACCTAGATAGCATATTCAAAAGCAGAGACATTACTTTGCCAACAAAGGTCCATCTAGTCAAGGCTATGGTTTTTCCTGGGTCATGTATGGATGTGAGAGTTGGACTGTGAAGAAAGCTGAGTGCCGAAGAATTGATGCTTTTGAGCTGTGTTGTTGTAGAAGACTCTTGAGAGTCCCTTGGACTGCAAGGAGATCCAACCAGTCCATTTTAAAGGAGATCATCTCTGGGTGGTCTTTGGAAGGAATGATGCTAAAGCTGAAACTCCAGTACTTTGGCCACCTCATGCAAAGAGTTGACTCACTGGAAAAGACTCTGATGCTGGGAGGGACTGGGGGCAGGAGGAGAAGGGGAAGACAGAGGATGAGATGGCTAGATGGCATCAGTGACTCAATGGACCTGAGTTTGAGTGAACTCCGGGAGATGGTGATGGACAGGGAGGCCTGGCATGCTGAAAGAGTCGGACACAACTGAGCGACTGAACTGAACTGAACTGATGCTAGAAAAATGGAAGTTATTTACAAAAGAAAAGAGCCTCTTCTTCAGTCATGTAGAATTAAAAATCTGCCTCAAAATTACTCTTGGCTTAAAGAGAAATCAATTTCAAACTCCAGAGAATATAAAGAGAAAATATTACATATATAGCCAAAACCTATGTTCAGCCTTAAATAACACCTTTAAAATTTATCTATATAATTAAAGAATGAGTAAATTAAACAAGTATCCAACTCAAGAAGTTTGGGGAAAAAAAAAGAAATTAAACCCAAGGAAAATAGAAAATTAGAGATGAAATTAGAAATTAATGAATTATGGGGGGGGTGGACAGGAGGGAGGTCCAAGTGGGAAACTATGCATGTATTCATATAGTTGATTTACTTCATTGTACAGGAGAAAGTTACACAACATTATAAAGCAATTATATTCCAATTACAAAAAGAAATTAATGGATTACTAAGAAGGAAAACAGCATATCTGGTAGCTAAATCCAAGGAGCTGGCTCTCTGAGGAGAGAGGGGAAAAAAAAGGCAAAATGGATAAATTACTGCCTAAGTTGACTCATTGGAAAAGACCCTGATGCTGGGAGGGATTAGGGGCAGGAGGAGAAAGGGACGACAGAGGATGAGATGGCTGGATGGCATCACCGACTCGATGGACCTGAGTTTGAGTGAACTCTGGGAGTTGGTGATGGACAGGGAGGCCTGGCGTGCTGTGATTCATGGGGTGGCAAAGAGTCGGACATGACTGAGCGACTGAACTGAAAGGATATAATGTTGAGAGCTATTTTAATGTCAAAATACTGACTTTTGGTGTGCTTTAAACTACCAAAATACTGGTATTTTATGTTATATGTACATGATTCCAAAGACTGGCCAGCAGCTTTCTTTGCCCTCCCTGATTCGTTCATCATTACTCTGCCAAGGCCCATGTTCCCCCAGTTCCTTTGACCTGTGCATCCTCTTTCCACTCAGTTCTTACAGCTCTGCACCCTCAAAGCAGAGACGGTCCCTTGAAGTTTATGGCTCTCTCTGAGAAAGAGAAAAATCAAGGTGTAGGGTAAAGGGCCATCTGCAGTGAGACTTTCAGACTTCAAGAATAGCTGAGGAGTGGCCTGAGAGTCCAGTCTCAAGAGTACTGAAGCTTAGATACACTACAGCAGAAAAAGTCTCAAGAACACCTGGGTTGTATGGACTGAAGCTGAAAGTAAAATGATAATGTAGAATGCTTGTACTTTTATATATTAAAAAAAAGTTTAAGTTATGTAATGCACATACATTTTTATATTAAAAATCTATCAATAATTCAATGAATTTTCATCACAAGTAAATACTGAAACACCTATTGGTTATTTTGCTCCAATACTGCACCTGCTATTACTGACTAATCAATCAGAGAATTGAAACAATAAAGATGCTATAATAGGCATTTTTAAAACTTTAAGAGCACAGAATTCTATTATATAAAAATTTGAGTATCTGGTTGAATGGGTCAATTTTTCTAGGAAAAGTTGCCAAAATTAACCCCAGGAGAAGGAAAAATTAACAAAACAGTTACTCACAATAAAAGAAATCAGGAAAGCGCTACCCTCTTTATAAGGGCCTGGGAACTGATAAATGTCAAATGAATTTTACAAATGATCAAAACACAGTATTTTTGATGATCCTAAACACTGTTTCAGAGTTTAAAGAACAAAAATTCTAAATTAATTTTTATAGAATAGTCCAAATCTAACAAAGACGACAAAAATAAAACACAAAACTTTCTGTACTGTCACTGCAATAGTGATGATATTCTACCAATTATCTATTAATTCAATACAGTACTACTTAAAAATAATTAAAAGAACTTTGGAGTTCGTAAAATTGAACAAAATGGCAGTCAAGTTCTTTTGGAAAAAGAACACGAGAAAAACAAAACAAAACAAAATACACTTAAAACAAAACAAAAACAAAAACAAAACCCCCCAACAGTGCAAGATGGTGTTTATAATGAGCAGCAGAGAACGGAGAGGGGGAAACTGATGAAAAGGACATCAGAAGTTTAAAACACACTATGAAGTTTTAAAAGTTAAAAGAGATTAAGGACTTCTTTGGTGGTCTAGAGGTTAAGAATCCACTTTGCAATGCAGGGGACATTGGTCCAATTTCTGGTTGGGGAACTAAGATGCCACATGCCGCAGGAGAACTAAGCTCATGAACTCCAAGTGTCAAAGCTCAAGCACTCTGGAGCCTGTGCTTGGACTAGGGTCCATGTACCGCAAGGAAAAATCCCACAGGACACAATGCAGATTCTGTGTACCATAACTAGACTCGATGCAGCCAGTTAAAGAAATATGTAAAAAATCAATAGAAAAAAGAGTTTAATAGAGATGATTGAGGAATGAAAGACTATTGTAGAAACAGGCCTGCAACAAAAGAACTCTGGTTTAAGAAAGGGTTTCTCTTCCTCAGTGCCATCGATAACAAGTATCGACAACCAAAAATATCTCCAAACATTACCAAATGTCCCCTGGGGGCAAAACTGAAATGTGGTTGAGAATCACTGTTTTATGATAATGGTGATATTTCAAAATGGAGGCTGGGAGAACGAACATCACTACTAAGTAAAATGCTAAATGGTATTGGAATAATTGACAATTGGTCTGGAAAGACACATTGCTTGATCTACCTCTAGTCCATTTATGATTTTCAAATTAATTTTTAATTATACAAGTAATGTATGTATATTTTATCCTAGTAAAATCCAAACATTACAGATCTCTAACCTAAGCCCACTTCTCACTACTGAGAGACAACTCCTGTTGTTAATACAGAATATATCCTTCCAGGAGTAAATAAGCAAACATCTATAATAAACATAACTTGATTGGGGAAAAAAAGCTCTAGAAGAAAGCACGTGTGAATAATCTATCACCTAAAACATGAGAGAGTATTTTGTAGACAGAATACAAAGTTGTTAAGTCATAAAACACTAATGGATTAGAATGTGTGAAAATTTTAAACCTTTTATAAAACAGCAAAAATTATTAAGTTGAAAAGCAAATGAAAACTGGAAAAATTATTTTAATATAGGTAAGTGCTAATTTCTTATAGGAATTATAAATTATGAGAAATATGAATAATAGGAAATGGCAGTTAAGAGAAAAATAATTATAAATGCCAATAATCACTTAAACAAATTTAAATAAAAAATGAGACTCCATTTTTTACCTAACGTGTTAAGAAGTGTGATCTTATCCCAAAGTTAGTGAGGACGTGAAGAAAATGCTAAGTTCAACAATTTTTGGTAATTTTAAATGATCCACCTTTCCCAGTTACAGTCAAAACATGTTCTTTGACCTTGGAATTCTATAGCAATTGACCCTAGCCATCAAGTATATAATACTCATAAAAGCGTAACCACAATACAATGAAAATTTAATAGCAAAGACTGCAAACAATGCAAGTGTCCATCAGACAGATACCAGTTAAATAAAATATGGCATGTCCATACAAAGGAAACACCAAGTAGTCAATACAGCTCTCAAAGAGCTCCCAGATTAAGATAACCCTGGCTAGTCAACTCTCCCTAACCCAACTCTAGAATCTGTAGGTTCAGTTATACTTTTCAATGAATCCTTCTGTATCTGAATTTTTGCTATTTAGGAACTCAAATATTTGAACATCAAAGAGATATTTGTACATAAATAAAAAAATAGGAATATACACGACGTGCATATATGCATTTCTCCGCCCTGGAAAAAAAATCACAACAAATTGTGCCATGATAACTTGCCTTTAAATGATGAGAAGGCTTTTACTTCTTATTTTGTGCCTTTTTGCATTATTTGAATTTCCTAATTTTATGCATTTTTTTGGATAATGCATATTTTTAAATGTTAAAAATTCCTTATACATTGTTCAAATATCAACAAAATCCTGCATAGGGAGATTAATAGCTCATTTAAAATTTTCTTTGTATCTTTATATGTGTACAACTAATAATTGCACCTATAAAAGTAATAAACACTGTGTGAAGAGTAAAAAAAAAATGAGGAAAATACAAAAAGAAAATCAAGTATAATTCTTAGCAAGTTAAACAGTCTGATAAGACCCTAGGATTTCTCATGAGAAAAAGAAAAAAACTCCATTTAGGAAATGGAAATAAAGTTCATAATTAGATGTAAGATAAGGCTATAAAAAACTGCAGAAATAGAAATTTCTGAGATGTTTATTTTTCACATACAGTTACATATTACTTACCCAGCTAGGAAAATCAGACCAAGTTGGAACTCGCTGACAGAGGTCCCGGAGAATACGTATGATAATCACACAGGACTGCAGACCATTAGCTCTAGCCTTGAGAGCAACACAAAAATCAACTGAATTAATCTTAGAAATATTAAAAATATCCCTTGATGAAAAAAAAGTTAAAATACCACTGTTCAATGGAAGCTCAGATAAAAATAAAACAAAAATAACCACACTTAAAATTGGATTCAATGAGCTGCCATTTACAGCAATATTTTATGCCAGGGTTAGTATTTAAAAGCTGATATTTTAGGTCAAAGTAAACAGATTATACAAGAATAATTGTTCTTGATCCCCTGTGAACCTTGACCTGTGTTCATTTAAATCAGTAAACTTAAAAAAAAAGTCTGCCTACATTAGAAATAAAAGAAAAAGTAAAGAGCTAAAAAGTTTGTCTAGGGACTGAAAGATTAAGGAAATCTGTTTGGTTTCCTTTCTGTGCCTTTGCATAACTGCAAAGTCACTAAACCAAACAGCTGCTTCCTCACCTTTCATTCCCTACACTTATTAACTTAAGAGAAAGAGGGGGAAAAATCTTAAAACTATACACAAAGCTTTAAACACATATTCCATTATTTAAAGCAAAGTTAATCTGCAGCCTTATGGAATATAATATATATACACAAACATGTGATGTTCCTGAACAAGTCAGCTTCAAATATAGCCACTAAAAATAAAAATAAAAAAACCCGAACTACAAAACACCCCCAAAATCCTAGTTTATTGTCAAATTAATAGTAACTGCAATATGCAGATCTTCATACCCAGCTTTCTATGTTAACATATTTTCTGATATTTAATTTAAAGTAGTATTGCTTGGGCAATCTTTTGAAATGTTTAAACACAGTTAAACATGTTGTACTGAACTACTCTCTCATAAGGCTACAAGAAAAAAGTAAAATGATGTTCCGAACCTGGAACCACTTAGCGTGGCGTAGAGCAGCCAGAGCGTCAAGGCATTTTTGCCTGTCCAAGACGTCCGGTGGGTCTTTCACCATACCCGAGGTTACATCTAAAATGGATTGAATTGGCAAAATGCAGTGAGGAATGGGTGTTTGACCAGGTGAGCAAGACACTTCCTTAAAGTAGCATCAGTGTCACATGAGCCATTTGAGGATTTTCTCAGCACTTTAAAGTAACCCAGGAAGTTATTGAACAGATTTACATAAATCTAATATGAAGATCAAGAATTGAACTCTTTAATTTAGAAATATAATAAGTAATTTCTACAAATATAAACCCTACCCCACCAAAAGAAAATCAAAAGGAAGGATTACTGGATACAGTGCACCAGCACAAAGACAACAAGAGGGAACACAAAAATCCACCTTAATAAATGAGAATGTACAGTAAACTATCCTGTTTGTTCAGTATTTTAAATGGTCACAGGTTATTTTGGGACTAAAATGTCAAAGAACTAATGATAAATATGGGATGATCAATGTAGTAACAATCACAGAAAAAATAAGGAGCCAAAAACAGGCATTTCTAGGAGTTCAATGATTTCTCTTCCACAAGAGCACTTTAGTTGTAAAGGAATACGAAATGCCCTTTGAAATTCAAAGTTCCCATAAAGTATTCCAAAGAAAGAATAATTGGAGAGAAACAATGAGTAAAGTAGAAAAGGGCAACAGGAACTAGCCTGCTTAAACAAAGTAAGTATAGAAATAGAACAGATACAGTAAGCAGAATGGTTTGATGATAAATATGCAGAATCTTTTACGTTATAGGGTTTATAATAACTGATTTTAATCAATTATTATATAAAATATAAATGAGTTATATAAAACTTGAGAAGAAAATCTGAACCTAAATCAGGGCAAAAAGTTAACTTTATATTAATAAAACTAGTTGGAGGGCCAGCTTACATTAATCTAAACATATAGGTAAAATGTATATAAAAGTTGCTAATCAAACTATTCATAACTAAATCTAATTCACAATTCTTGGTGATATCTAAACATTTTCTAAATATAGGAAAATAACATGCCAGGCAAGTAATTTATTGAATTTAGCAGTCTTCTCGATAGAAAGCACCCAAATTAAAGCACATTTAGTATATGATTTAATAAATCATTGAGGGTACCAAATGAATATGAGACAAACAATGAAATATACGATAAAAGAACACATGAAGGATCATTTTAAGAGTACCACTGCAACTCTGGGCAAGTTATTTGATGGTATATTTTTATATGAACATTCAGAAATCTTAAAAGATACTTGTCCTTATTTGAGCAGAAGATATATTAAAAAGCATATTTTAAAAGTGATAAAAAATTGTATCCTTTGTCTGGGATTTCTTTTCTTAGTTCTTACTTCTTAAACAATCAGATGGCATGGATTTTCAGAGAACATATTAGAAGAGAGATTTACAGATACTCAAAAAACACTGTGTGGCATTCTGAAAATGAACACTGAAAGAGGAACTTGGGCACTAAAAAGAGAGTAGCAAGTCAGAAATACTAGTAATTTTTAAAAAACCAATAAATAACCTCAAAATCTGCAAGATCAACTACTGAATCCAAAACTATAGTGAACATAATTAAGAAATGCGCTATTCTGAAAGAAGGAAAAGGACACCGGAAAGCACAGCTAATTGAAGAACTAAAAAAAGAAACAACAACAAAAAACCACTCCCCAAAGCAAGGTTATAGAACAGGCTGAAGAACCCTTTCCATGTCTCTTATTTGTTATTTGCTAAAGCTAAAATGCAAATAGGTGATAATGTGCAATCTCTAAAGTTTCTGATTTTAATGTTAATTCATGTTTTAATTTCCTCCAATGTAAGAAAAGTTTTCTTTTTGCACACAAACATTTGTAACTTCGGAAATTTAAATTAATGATACAATTTCAAAGATGCCAAGACACCTATTGCAATTTAAAAACAAATTAAGAGCTATAAGTAGGAAACTTCTGTCAAATTTAGAGTGTGGATTTTTGCACCCATTCTATATTTCAAGTGGATTAACCCCTTAGATATATTGTACTAAAATCATACTTGCTTCCTAATACCCAGTTAACAAAACAAAAATTTATTTAAAAAAAAAGCAAATTCTTACCCTACAAGAGGTATTTTATGAATTTTAAGGGGTTAATCACCAGTTAGAAGACACGCTGTGTCCACACTATTTTATGATTAAAAGTTAATGGGAATATATTAATTTAAATTAACATGGTTATGTAAAATATATAATCCACCCAACAATTTAAAAACTAGTGTGAACACTGCTCAATTCTAGAAGAGACAAAGACAAAACAAACAGAACAGCCACACAAAGGACAATAAATGCCAGACTCTGCATCCAATATCCCTCTTTAAATCAAATGGCAAGTGTGACACTGAGCTTTTGAAAACCTTGGTCAAAAATCCTTCCGATGTCTTGGCAGCAACCCCTGACAGGAATCAATTCCCTCTGCTAGAAGGCTTTGGACCGGGCCTGATAAGCTAAAGGTGGAAAAAAACACACACAATACTTGACTTGCTACAGAAGAGATGCTGTAGCAAGGGTTAGAACATTTGAACATTTTAAGCTTCACGTCAATTAAAGGTTTACTTAATGTTTAACTGTCAAACACAGTACTGTAAAATAGATCTGTCATGTGTTTAACAGTTATTTGGGAAATTTAATCATATCCTTTAAATAATTTTTGGTATTAAACAGGACCATTATGCATTTAAGAGCCTACCACAACTATGTGCAAGTCACCAGTCTCACGGTTTACAAGTACTCTTCCGGCAAAGCCTTCCTTACCCTTGGACTAACTCCCCAAAGCAAGCTAGAGGCTTTAAATGATTTTAAGACACAGAGCATTCAGAGCTGCAGTGAGAGAGAATACATACCGTTATTCTGCAGCAATCTTCATAATGAGGCTAAAGACATGGTTTACTGCAGTTATCTGCAGCAAGGAACACTATCAATGTTTCTACACTTTTTGCACATCCAACTTTTCAGCTCAGTGTCTTGAAGAAAATCTTTCAATTTTGGACTGATCATTTCTTTTACCGTAATACTTATGAAATTCAGAACAATAATTCTAACTCAAGTCTGGGTCAGACAAAAGTATAATTTTGTTTCCTTTAGAAGGGATAGGTTATTAAAGATGACTACAAATATGATAATTATTAATACTGCACAAATTTAAGTAAACCTAAATATAACTGGACAAAATGTGCTCTGAAATAAAGTTAAGTGGTTCTATGAGTATAATTTCATACTAAATACAGTAACTTTTATCTATAACATAATCAAAGATTTCCTTTTCAAATCCTAAGAGTCATATGCTGCATCCCAATTGATTAGATTGACTCAGGAACTGTTTTTCCAGCAATATCCATAGCGAGACCTTGAGTGGAAATTCATGCTCATATAAAAGAACCTTCACAAAAAACCCACTTATTTTTAAGATAAAAGCTTATACAACGTACAAGTCCTGATATGTGGTATATCTATATTATGTATGCAAAGTTAGGCAAGTCTCTTAATGATAGCATTTTTAGTAAAAATGTTGTTTTCCTGGGTTGTGTAAAGCCCAGTGCCTTAAAAACAAAACAAAACAAAACAAAAAAAAAACCACACCTGCTTTGCTGTAAGAAAACAAATTTAAATGGATAGTAATTGAGAGCCTACTCATGCTATTTTAGACAAATTAATTTTAAGTATTCTTTTCTCCTCTATCTGTATCACAAAGAAATATTAGTGTAGACAATATAACTACATATTCAACCAATTAAGATGTACAAAAACAACATGAAAGGAAACAAAGTAAATTTTATCTGACCCATAAAACAACAGAACCAACATACCGCAGACACTGACCATGCTTTTTGGCTTAAAAGCTTTTGAAGCTTTGAAAATGTTATAGGACAGTCCCTAAAGCAACATTGCTGGCACCAGCAGGATTTCACAGTCTGCAATTGTAAAGTACGTTAAAAACCCCTAATTGTGCTATAACTCATTAACTACGCCTACCATCATTTATTTTTCAAATCTCTGGTAGAAAAGCGGGGGTCAGATGCCCAAATCTAAGTGCATTAGGATGCTCTGCATTTATGAAAGCGCTCCAAACCAAAGAGCAACCTCAGAGAACCAGAAATATTTACCTCAGGACAAGCCAAATCCATCATTACATATATAACAATGTCTCTTAAACTGTTATGAGTATTCAACCAATTTTACTTATGAAACTCCCTTGTCTTTTTTAAAGACAAGAACAAGGACTTAAGAGAAGTTGAATTTGTGGCCCTTTACTAGCAATAGTTAATTTTTCATAAGTCAACTATGCTTATGACTAAGAATAATTTAAACTTTTTCCAGAAATCTGAGGTTAGCAAGAAAAGAAAAAAAAATCAAGAAAATGAATACTATGAGTGTTTTATATAAAAGTACATTACTAAAAACACACTAATAAAAGATCTGGGAAATAATCTTAAGCAAAACTAGTTGCTATGTAAGTCAAATCTATCAGATTCATATGTAATGCCAGCATGTTGCCTTCTAGGGCTTAATGCCATCTTAAAGAGTAGGTAAATGGGAAAAAAAGAAGTTAATAAAAAGTAGAATGTTTAATGGCTTTCCAACCTCCTTCCCTCATGTTCTCTTCTCGAATAATTGGAGATGTCAGGGTGATAGTGACTTGCATTTTGGGTTCCACACATGAGTTCAAAATTATTGCCGCTTCAGAAACAGCACATTTTATGTCATACTTCTCAGGACTTATAACCTATATAATGAAGAGTACAAGAAATTAGCTGGCCCTCTTACATTATACAATGAAGAGTACAAGAAATTAGCTGGCCCTCTTACATTATCAAACAAAGCATTTTCATTATGGCTCTTTCACTTTCTCACACTACTTTAACCATTTTGTAAGGACTAGATCATATACTATTTCCCTCTAAGCCTTGCAAAACAAGCAAATTATAATCTCTCGCTCCTTTTTCCTTTTAGAATTCTTTGTTGAACTAATATTTACCCTTATTTGTATCATATGAGTCATCTGTATGTGTGTATGCACCTTTTAGATGATGAATTTTTGGATGAAAGAAACACTGCTATAGTTATTACCATACCTTCCTAAAATAGCATCCAGGTAGCTAGTATTTGAGACTAAAATAGATACCTGAAACTAACAGGAGCTGTAATTCAACCATACCCAGTGCACCTTGTCTGTGAAATCAACAGATCTACATTTTAAATCAGGGAGCAGAAAGTTTTGCTCAACAGAAAAAAAACCAACAACAACAAGATTCACTGCAGTTTAGTATACATGTAATATGCTTCAGTATAGTATACATGAACAAAGGAAGACTCTAGAAATTACATGGAGTGTTCCTAGTATAGTATCTAAGTTCACTGGAAGGACTGAGGCTGAAGCTCCAATAGTTCGGCCACTTGATGTGAAGATCCAACTCATTGGAAAAGACCCTGATGCTGGGAAAGACCGAGGGGAGGAGAAGGGGCAACAGAGGATGAGAGGTTGGATGGCATCATATTCAACGGATATGAGTTGGAGCAAACTTCAGGAGACAGTGATGGACAGGGAAGCGGGGTGTTCTGTAGTCCATGGGGTCGCAGAGTCGGACATGACTTAGCGACTGTACAGCAACAATAATCTAGGTTCAAATCCTAGCTCTGCTACTTTACTAATGATGTGAAGTTGGGCAAATATTTAACTCCCCTATACCCGTTTTTATAAAATGGGAACAGTACAATTTATCTAACCTGTAAGACGGTGAGAAGAATGAATGAATTAACTACACAAAGAATTGAAAACAGTGCCTGGCACACAGTATCATGTAGACGTTAACTACAATAGTGATGATGATAATTCTATCTCTTCTGCTTATCCACTGTACAAGTACAGATTGATTTGGAAACTGTATTTTGTTTTTGGGCTTCCCTGATGGCTCAGATGGTAAAGAATGTGCTGTAAATAATTAGCTTAACTACTGATTTGTTCAGTTAGAATATAACATTTTCTCCTTTGTAGTTTTACAAAACATAACAATTTAAGATTTTTTTTTTTGCAAATTACATACTTTTTTCTAAGTCCTCAAACTTCTTTTCCTCCCTTTCACTGCCCTAGCAGCCTCAAGGAAGGGTAACAAGTAGACACACAATGACAATTCTCCTGGCTCCTATGCTTAAAAAGACTCATCCACAATTTAAAAAAACCTCACATCTGCAACAATGGTAACAGACAGCAAACAATAAGTGCCAGAGTCATCAGAGCTCAAGTTTAATGGCATGCTTCACTCTCCATTTTGGTATCAGCTGGTTTGCTGTGGTCAGGTACTATTTATTCTAACATTACTGTACAACACATACTACCAATGAAATGCCAATTCTTGAATTTCAAATACCTAATAAGTTTTATACTTAAATTATTCAAGGAACCTTTGTTTTAAATTCCAGTCTGTGATTCTGACAAGATACTATAATAAAAATTTTTTTAATTCAAACTTTAGAAGTTTTGTTTTTGTAGGACCAAAAAGGGATATTCTATTAATTGAATTTGCCACAACTTCCTGGATGGAGACAGCAACAAGTCATTGTTACCATTATAACATGTACAAAATGGAAAGTAATCATAATAAAGCTGGGAAAATTCAAATCAGAAAGTCTCTATTTTAGTTACTATATTAAAAACATGTGTTCAACTAAATAGGCAAGAAGTTCATGAATTCTAAAACTTTAAGCTTACTATACATACATGGGCTTTGTTTAAAAAAAAAAAAAAATCAAAAAATGAAAATTTTCCCTGAACAACTGTCTCCTCTCTTATGATTCAGATCTTGGAAAAAGAATAGGAAGAGGACATGTGCTGCAGCTTTACATTTTAAAATAAATTAGCAAGATGGCTTCATGTTGAAGAGAAGCACCATAAAACCTAAAAAACAAAGTAGAAAACTGTGCTATGAATTTGTACAATCAAGCAATTTGGAAAGTCAAGCCAAAACTTTAAAGGCTGGCTTAGGTTTAAGCTGAAGCACAGTTAGTCCTGCCAAAAACTTCTGAACTAGACAAGGGGTAAAAATGAACATTTCCATAATACTTACAGCAAGCTGCTTGGGTAGGTTTTCTGCAATACGGCTTAATAATGTCTTTGAAGGTTTCTCTGAGCACAGCAAAACAAGGTTGACATTTCTGTCTCCTCGGAGAAGTAATCCTTTCGCCAATACTCCTACTCGCAAAACTCCTTTTAAAGCTCTGTGGTGAAATCAAGTTATATTATGACATTTCCCTTCTTAACCACAACCATGATAATCTCTCAACACACAGTAGTAAATGAAATAATTTTTACATCATTAAAATTTGCATCAACTATAGTATAAGAACATTTAATATTTTTAGAAATACCCTTTATTTAGATAAGAAATATGAAAAAATAAATCAAGAACTAAGTTCTCAGGAACAGCTGAAAAGCAAAGGACATTAATGCTTTTCTGTCTCATAAATTAGAATAACAAAAGTCATGTTTAATATACACAGATATAAAGATGTTGCTAAAGTTTGAGCTTATTCATGCTTATGGGTCAATGTGTTAAAGATAAAATAAGCTGTTAAAAGAAAGAATGAACATGGAACAGATGCAACAAATGAATAAACACTGAATAGCTGAATGCAACTGGAAAACTACAATGCTGCTTTGAAAACAGATTTGAAATAGTTTTATATAAGTTTAAATACAATGAGTAAATTACAAGGTTGGAGATTGTATGAAATTATTTTTCATTTCAGCAGAAAGCAGCTGAATACATTTAAAATCTAACACAAGCATAACACATGTAGACTACCAGAGACTTTTTAGTCTTTGTAACTTTTATTTCAAGTATAAGGTAAGTCTACATAAGGAAAATCAAAACTATACAAAAGTAAAAAACTCGGCAAACACACCTGTCTTTACCTCCCTCTTTCTTATCATCTCCCTCTTTGCTCTTGCTCTTCTCGTGTTCAGACAAGCTGTCTGAAACAAGTTTTAAAGCACGTTCAGTGATAGAAACAATTTTCTGAACTGCCTGTAATTCCTCTTCAGTTGGATAAATGGTAGCATGCTTTGTCATTACGTAACGGTCATCAGATGAGTCAGGACGACGTAAGGGCTGGAGATTGGGGGGAAAAAAGGTAACTCCATTAAAAAAATGTTTCCCAAGCAAAAGTAAACTGCTATTTTTCAACTACACATACGCTTGTTGCATTTTTCAATAAGAAAGCCAGTTATACAGAATGTCCATTTAAAGCTATCTTCTCCTTTTTTCCCCATTTTGGTAAAAACAAAAATGTAAACTGTAGAAAGGTACAGTATTGAAAGTAAGTATGTATGTTATACACTCAAAACAAGTTATAATACATACCATCTAAAGTTATGAAAATATATTTTATACAACTTTAAAACCAGTTCTCAAACGTTCTGCTTTTAACAAAACAGATTTTACAAATGCTTATTCTATGGAAAGACAAATAAGAATAGGTTAAAGAGCAGGAATTTAGACTGTTTTCTTCTAAGTGCTCTCTGGAAAACCAGTACAAAGAAAAAAAAAATCTTGTTTTCTATAGTCTGAACTTATACGAAATGCTCCTCATAAGCCAGCTATCTTTTATCTAGCTTCTACAGAACGCAGACTCTCAAGATGCACCTCTTTCCTACAGTTCTAATACATCTACCGTGTGTTATCTCCAACCATTTACCTACCCCTTATGTGTTAGTTGCTCAGTTGTGTCCAATTCTGTGACCCCATGGACTCTACCTACCCCTTATCATGCACTTAAATTTAGAAGTAGTGGTAGGTTTTGAATGCTAAAGATTTGAAAAAAGGACTCTAAACCATACATAATGGGAAGACAGAAATAATTCTGAAGCCAAAGCAACAGCCTTCAAAATTAGTTGTTCTTGATAATCTAAAGAACAAAGGTAAAAAAAACCTCTTAAGATCTGCTCCCTTAGTTTATACTGAAAATAAGAAAGATTCATGGAAATTCTACAAAGTCCTTATACATAAGTACACGAGTTGAGAAAGTATAATAAAACGAGAGAAAATTCTAAATCAGATGAAAAACATTGAGATTTGGATATTATTAAGTCTAAAAATTAGCTCTTCAAACTGTTATTTTCTGATGCTGAACCAGTCTTACACTTTCACTGTCTATGTAAACAGGGTGGACACTCACTGCAGGCCCCTGTGGCTGAGGAGGCATGCCTGGTCGGACTCCCAGAAGGCCTAGTGGGCCCGGGGGACCATGAGGATAGCCTCCGTCAGGCATTCGGCGGCGATCATCCCAATGATGCTGTTCTTCCTCCATTCTTCTCCAGTACATGTCCTCTTCATAACGTCTGAAACATAAAGAATGATACTGTAAGCCACTTCGAAAAATACACCCCCAGAATTTACATCAATAATGATATAGAAAGCAATAAAAAACCCCAATCAGTCTAGCTAACACCTTTCTTTCCCCCTCTGTATCAGATTACATTTGCTTTCATCAATTAGTGAATGAAAGTGAATCCCAGTGAACAGATGAGAAAACAAAGATAAAAGCAAAACAAAATTTCACAGTCTGAAGACAGAGTTGAAAAAACAAGCACCAGAAACCTCACAGTTCATTCCAACCTCTTCCTCTTGACAGTAGAGATTGTAAACTTAAACGCCTACCTCATGTGGCCAGACTAATAAAGTGTGTGAGTGAAAGACCCAAAGCATACATTCAGGTATTTTCCTCATGTCTTCAAAGAAATGTGCTCTCTATTTTTTTTGTAAGAGAGAACTTCTTAAGACAAGCTTTAATTTCCTCATCTGATACAGAGAGAGACAAAGACATTTTTTTCTACAATGAGGAAAAACAACAGGGATAAATGGCAACTCACATCCCATTTCACTTTTGGGGACATGCTAAGGATGATGGGAAGTATGGTAAAGAAGGAAAACACATGCTCTGGCTAGAGACAAGAGGGCCGCACAGCTATTAACTACTGTCACAAGGGAATACCAGATGGTTACCCCAAGGTCAATCAGGACTTTTGTGAAATCTCATGGTCTTTAAATGTTGATTCATGTTGGTGTCCAAAAAAATATTATGAGCACCAAATAAAACACCCATGGGCTGAACTTGGTGGGCAGTTAGCGTGTAGCCTCTGTTTTAATAGTCAACATTTTTGGAATCTAATTTTTCACCATATGACTCTCTCCCTCTCAGTTCTATCTTTGCCTTCAGCTTCAAACTAGGATACCAATAATACCCTAGGCAGTTGTGTCTTTATAGCAAATTTTTGTTAACAATGAATTTTTACTAGACAAATTCACTTAATACAAAACGTAAGAAAGAAGTATGCTTTCTCAAGTAGTACTGTAGAAACCATTAATTTCTTCAGGTCAGGAATAAGCAGTGCTTTCTGGGTCATCCAATTTAGGACAGATAGAATCATACTTCTAATTTTATTCAGGTCATGAGAGAAAATGAATAATAACAGCTTGAAGGCCCTGGAAAACCATGTTCATTCTAGTTTTGAATATTCTATTATTAGTAATGATGTTTAGGTTACATAAGGGCATATTTAAATATTGACTGTTTACCAATTCATACTTGGTAAACATAGTATACTATAGTGCCTAACACACTATATGCTACTTCCTGGCATACAGTAAGTCCTTAATAAATATTTGATATAGCAGTAAAACTTGAAGTAACTATAGAGAAAAACTGCCAGTGCATTACAAAGGCAGAAATTTCATAAGAACAAAGTTAAATTTAAATACATAAAAAAAGAAAACATGATAAATAAATAACAGTAAAGATTATTTAAAGATAACATGTTAATGGGTTAATAGCTATAAGAAGTGTCTGTACAAATCTGTTAACAGGTAAGTTAACAAATGAATAGGCAATTCACCACAAAAGAAATTTAAGTGATTAAGCATGAAATAAAAATTTAATTTGCCAGTAATACAAAGCTGAAATAAAACTGGCTTCATGTTTCTATTTCTCACAGGCAGATATTTTAATAAATTATAGGAGCAGCCCTCAAAGTGTGGTCTGGGTAGTCTAAGTAGTCCTTGAGACACCTTCAGGGGGATTCATGACATCAAAGTTACTCTCAAAATAATATTTGCTTTCTCTATTCTCTTTATGAGTCTACAGTGGAGTTATCCAGAGGCAAAATGTGTTATCACAACCTGTTGAGCACAGAAGCAGGAGAATGAGGCTGCCTTAAGCTAGACATTAAAGAGATCTGCAAAAATGTAAAACAATATCATTATTTCTGGAGGAGAAACAATTATTTATAGTTAGCATATTATATTTACCATTATCATATTAATAAATACATATGATTTAATATTATAATTATTAATATTTAACTATATTTAAACAGTTATATAAAAATAAGTTCATACATACTGAAACTTCTCAGTTTTCCTTTCTAATACAATGTTGACAGCCTATAACCCACATACACAAAAACTCTTCAGTCTTCAATAATTATTGAGTTATTATAATATTGTAAAATAATTAACCTCCAATTAAAATAAATTTATATTAAAAAATAATTATTGAGTTATAAAAGGTCCTGAGACCAAAAAGTTTGAGGATCACTACGTTAAACTATCTAGTACAGGCAAAAGTACAGGTATCTGTCAACATTTTTGCTTCTGGGATTTGATTAGTGTCAACTGATAGTGATTTATGCAATAATACTGCCTCAAGGTTGGTCAATGTAACAATAGGGAAATACTACAAAAAACTCTAAATATCTAAAATTATATGAAACGGGTTATAAATAAAATTTTACATCTGCACAAAAAAGTATTACATACCCATGGAAAATAATTTTAGCTTACTTACAAGTTGGTATGTAAATGAAAAAAAGTGGGTTATAAAAACTTGTACACAAACACTTATGGCAGCAGTATTCATAACCCAAAAGTGGAAATAACACAAATGTCCATCAACTGATAAACAGATAAAATGTGACACATTTATGTAATGAAATATTATGCATGCATAAAAAATAAAGTACTGATATATGCAATAACATGCATGAAACTTGAAAACATCATGCTAAGTGAAAAGTAGCCAGACACAAAAGTCAATATGTTTTATGATTCCATTTATGTGAAATCTCCAGTACAGGCAATCTACTAAGATGAAGTTTATTAGTGGTTGCCCAGGAGTAGAGGGAGGAGTTGGTGGGGAAATAGGTACTGATTGCTAAATGGGTTTGTGGTTTCTTTTGTAGTCATAAAAATGTTCTAAAACTGACTGTGCTGGTAACTGCACAACTCTGTGAATAAAACCAATGAATTGTGCCACTTAAAGATATGTCAGTTATATCAATAAAACTAAACATTTCTGTATCTACTGAACATATTTTCTCACTTATCCTTTCCTGTAGCCTCTAAAGTTTTTAAAATAAACCCTACACATTATTAATGTCTAGAATCTACTCAATCTTATACTTGGGATATTTTGCTTGTTTTAAATTGAGGCATTTATTTATGATATTAAACTATTTATGTATTTAAATATATAAAAGATATTATTTACAAAATAAGTCCTAATACCAAGGACATGGTCAAATATTAGAATAGCCAGTAACTTAACTTAATGCATTTCTTTCCTAGACCTAGTGTCTCCCTCACAAGTGAAAACTAAAAATATTTCAAATAAATCTGGATTGCTCTGAATGGGAGTCACATACTCAGAACAGCTAAGTTTCTTAGAAAGTCTACACCACCTATCATGGTACTAAAAGTTAAAAATATTACCTCATTTCCATTCTCCAGCGTTCCTCCTCTTCTCTTCTTCGCCAGTACTCCTCTTTCTGCATTTGCTTTCTCATTTTCTCTTCTTGAATCTTTCTTGCTCTAATACTGGGCTTTACTTCTACTTGCAAATCTGGATTTACTTTTTTCTGTTAACATAGATAAGATGTTTGAAAAACCAAAAATCCTTCCAACAATCTACACATATCTTAAATCATACAATCCCACATATTCTTTCATCATAGAGGCTTTTATTTGCAAATCTATTATAAGAGTAAATGTAGTAAAATAAGTTGAATCAGAGAAAAACTCAAAATACATTCATAAACATTCTTTCTTACTTCCCACCCCCAAAATTCTTGGTTCTTCAAGTTTAGTATGCAAAAAGTACTTAATTTACTGTTAACCAATAAAAGAAATCCTTAGGAGACTGATGGGTATTTAGTATTCCTTTGTTTGTAAATAAATGATTCTAGATATCTGAGTGTGGGGTTAAAAACTTTTTTTCATATAGAAGTATTACTGCCCATTAATGAATTATTTTTAATCTCCACCATTTCTGTGTTTAGAAAACATGAATCTAGTGCCTAAGTCCAACCTAATTAAAAACTTTACATTTTTTAAAGTATTTAGATTTAACTTATTACTTGGAAGTGTTTTCAATGAAGAATTCCTCATCTCAGAATTCACTTTAATAGAAATTCTGCCAAGATAAAGGAAATTGGAGACCTGACATTTCTTTCAAACACTTCCTTTGAAGCAACTATTTTTACATGATTACTTGATCCAAGTAATGTCAGTTTTATTTTGATACTAGAAATAATGAAATATGACTACACTGCTTTTTCTTAAGTATAACAAAAGTGATAGGTACTCAGTTGTGTCCAATTCTGTGACCCCAAGGACTGTAGCCCATGAGGCTCCTCTGTCCATGGAATTCTTTGGCAAGAACAATGGAGTAGGCTGCCATGCCCTTCTCCAGGCAATTTTTCAGACCCAGGGATCGAACTTGGGTCTCCTGCATTGTAGGCAGATTCTTTACCATCTGAGGCACCAGGGAAAGCCCTAAGTATAACAAACTAATCAATAAAAATTAAACATCTGACTCTCTAAGTGAGACATGACATGCCAATCTGAGAGTGGGAGTTCATGGACTTAGTGAGTTATATTTAGATGCTTTATTTTTGCATCAAGAATGTTCCAAGCCATATAAAAAGAGAAAGAGAAAAATAGCTGAAATTTTCCTCACTTTATATTGAAGTCTGTGTCTTCGCCCTTTTAAATGCATCTCCTTAGCATTGGGATCATTAAAGCTGCACTCGCATAATTTGCAATGGAATCTAATCACTTTTCCTTCATCATTTCGTACCTTGATGTTGGGGGAAAAAAAAAGTCAAGAAATCACAACAGGAATGTCACAGGTCAAGATTTCAATTATAAACGCATCTCATGAGTTGTAAATAACTTTCAGAATTTGTAGTCAGAAAAGCAGGGAGGGCCAATGTCTATACTTTTTAAAGAGGATAATCTACAGAAATGAATAGGGTTAGAATTTTTAACTGTACAATGCAAGATGTGTTACTATGTATTTGGCTCTTATAGTTAAACTTCCTCTACGTGTAAACATTTAGATTTTAATGCAACAGACACCTTCAATTATTGAAAAAATATTTATTGAATACCTGCTCCTGCCAGGTACTGTTCTTGGAAATGGAGCTAAAGATGATCAAAGGCATTATTCTCATTTATTTCTACAAAGCCCAAGACTTTATACATGTACAACTTTATTGAAAACCAATGTGGATTTTTTCTAACTGCACAACCAGTTAGGAAGACAAGTAGACTAGAATGTTATTAAAAGTTATTAAGACTTCAGCAAGTTTTAACGATTGGCTCTAAATACAATGCTCTGAAGTTAAGATTACTTAACCAGTATTATTGGTGATTAAGTATTCTGGCCAGATGTTCTGGCTGTACTTTTTTCTTGAGACAACCAAATCTTACTAACAGCTAAAGGTTTATTATTTATTTAAAAGTTTATTAACCTTTAATTTTTTTTTCTTTTTTTGCCTTACCATGCTGGCATTGTGGAATCTTAGTTCCCTGACCAGGGATGAAACCCATGCACAATGAAGTAGAAGCAAGAAGCCCTAACCACTGAACTGCCAGGAAATTCCCAAGACCTATAACTTTAAATTAAAACTGCATGTGAATAACTTATAAACTACACAGCCTAGTTTTCCATCTTGTAAACAAAGAATTCAATAAGTAATTTTTCTTGATGGAAAAGGATGAAGGAACAAATAAGTATTTGTCAAAAATCTACCATATGCTAGGCACTGTGCTTAGGTACTTTATTTGATCTAAGCTTCACATCTTCACTGAGAGATACCCAAATTTTACAGATGTAGACACTGAAATTTAGAGACCTTGTTCTGTTCAACTGTTCTATAATACAGCAAAAGCAGAACAGGGCTACACCACTGTATGTTCGTCTCTCCACTAACAGCAAATATCTATTAAGTCCCTTCTGGACTTCCTTATCCTCCATTTACTAAGTTATTTTGTAAAACAGGAATAGTTTTCTAATCAGCTTGAGAAATCAAATAAAAAGTCATCTGTTAAATCAGCAATCTAAATTTTACACACAAAACTGTTCAGAAAGAAATATTTGCTGTCTTTGTCATTTCTGCTCACATTTTGTTTTTACTTTTTATGTTCAGCACAGTAGAAGGGTTATGTTAAAAGAAGGCCTGACAAATAAACAGAAAGTTACTTCACATACTACAGTGATGGTGTCAGCAGGGAAAGAAAAGTTAACAAAAAAAATTGTGATGTCACTTAGGCAAGCTCAAAGGGCAGGCTTAAAAAAAAACAACACAAAACCTTCAACAAAGATCCCTTCAATATCCCTTTATAAGTAATCTAAACCTAAAATATAACTGAATTTTACATGTAAAGCACACTTGTGACAAAGTGACACACGTCTTTCCTATCTAATCTCACAACAGGAGTATTCTCAAATCAATACCTCCTCCACATAATCATGGCCCACTGGCTGTACATCGCTCTGCAAAGCAGCAAGAGACGCAGGTGTGACTGGTTCTGACACTGTGTCTGGCTTTACTTCTGGAATTGGTACAGAAGTGACAGGAGTGTTTTTAACACATTCAGTTCCTTTTAAGTCTTCTGTTTTATTTCCTGTTGACTGCAGCTTATTACCACCTAGAACATAAAAGAATTAGAGTAATTTTAATTTTCTTCTTGTATAATGTATGAACTGATACAAGATCTCTAGATAAAGTTCTGATCTTTCCTACCAACAAACTCCTGATTGACATACAATAGATCAGAATTTTGAAGAACCACAGAAACCATTTGGCTTTTTTATGCTATTAATGAAATACATGTCTCAATCTCCCCATTCTCTCTCTACTAATATTCAATGGTCCTCTCTGTACTCACCATGGCTCTTATAATATCAAGTACCTAAAAAGTAAAGAGCAAGTACCTGAAATGGTAGTGTCTAAGCCTAAATCACTGCAGATGGTGACTGCAGCCATGAAATTAAAAGACACTTACTCCTGGAAGGAAAGTTATGACCAATCTAGATAGCATATTAAAAAGCAGAGACATTACTTTGCCAACAAAGGTCCATCTAGTCAAGGCTATGGGTTTTCCAGTGGTCATGTATGGATGTGAGAGTTGAACTGTGAAGAAAGCTGAGCGCTAAAGAATTGATGCTTTTGAACCGTGGTGTTGGAGAAGACTCGAGAGTCCCTTGGACTGCAAAGAGGTCCAACCAGTCCATTCTAAAGGAGATCAGTCCTGGATGATGCTGAAGCTGAAACTCTAATACTTTGGCCACCTCATGCAAAGAGTTGACTCATTGGAAAAGACCCTGATGCTGGGAGGGATTAGGGGCAAGAGGAGAAGGGGACGACAGAGGATGAGATGGCTGGATAGCATCACCGACTTGATGGACATGAGTCTGAGTGAACTCCGGGAGTTGGTGATGGACAGGGAGGCCTGGCGTGCTGCTATTCATGCGGTCGCAAAGAATGAGACAGTGTGGCTGTCTTTGAGGTGTCAATAATTTAAGGTCAGGTATGGATGTGAGAGTTGGACTATAAAGAAAGCTGAGCACCAAAGAACTGATGCTTTTGAACTGTGGTGTTGGAGAAGACTCTTGAGAGTCCCTCGGACTGCAAGGAGATCCAACCAGTCCATCCTAAAGGAGGTCAGTCCTGGGTGTTCACTGGAAGCACTGATGTTGAAGCTGAAACTCCAATACTTCGGCTACCTGATACGAAGAACTGACTCATTTGAAAAGACCCTGATGCTGGGAAAGATTGAGGGCAGGAGGAGAAGGGGACGACAGAGGATAAGATGGTTGGATGGCATCACCGACTCAATGGACATGGGTTTGGGTGGACTCCGGGAGTTGGTGATGGACAGGGAGGCCTGGCATGCTGCAGTTCATGAGGCTGCAAAGAGTCAGACACGACTGAGCAACTGAACTGACTGCCACGTTATTATAGCACAATGTGTTAATAGAGTATTTTGGGAACGTAAATGAAAGGAGCCATCATCCTTTAACCTGATTCAGTTAAGAATAGCTTCAGCAAGTGTGACACCAGGGCTGGGCTTAAGTGTGCTAAGTATGAACTGGTCAGGCAGAAAAAAAAAAGAATTATATCTAAACAGAAAGAAAAGTATGCACACGCAAGACACAAAAACATGGAGTTAAAAAGACTATGGTAACAGAATTGAAAGAGACACGTGTACCTCAACGTTCATTGCAGCACTGTTCACAATAGCTAGGACATGGAAGCAACTTAGGTGTCCATCGGCAGACGAATGGATAAGAAAGCTGTGGTATATATACACAATGGAGTATTACTCAGCTATTAAAAAGAACACATCTGAATTCGTTCTAATGAGGTGGATGAAAGTGGAGCCCATTATGCAGAGTGAAGTACGTCAGAAAGAAAAACACCAATACAGCATATTAACGCATATATATGGAATTCAGAAAGATGCTAATGATGACCGTATATGCGAGACAGCAAAAGAGACACAGATATAAAGAACAGACTTTTGGACTCTGTGGGAGAAAGAGAGGGTTGGGATGATTTGCGAGAACAGCACTGAAACAAGTATATTACCATATGTGAAATAGATCACCAGTCCAAGTTTGATGCATGAAACAGGGCACTCAAAGCTGGTACATTGGGACAACCCTGAGGGAAGGGATGGGATGGGGAGGAAGGTGGGAGGGGGAGTTCAGGATGGGGGACACATGTACACCCATGGCTGATTCATGTCAATGTATGGGAAAAACCACCACAATAGTGTAAAGTAATTAGCCTCCAATTAAAATAAACAAATAATAATAATAAAAAAGACTGGTAAATTAAAAAAAGACTTGGTAATTCAATAGGACTTATCACCGAGGTACAGGGCTTCCCTGGTGGCTCAGATGGTAAAGAATCTGCCTGCAATGCAGGAGGCCTGGGTTTGATCCCTGGGTTGGGAAGATCCACTGGAGGAGGGAATGGCAACCTACTCCAGTATTCTTGCCTGGAGAATCCCATGGACAGAGGAGCCTGGCAGGCTACAGTCCATGAAGTCACAAAGAGTCCGACACTACTAAGTGACTTAAGCACAGCACTGAGGTAGAGGTAATGATATCTGAGGTAGGGGTTAATTTGTGAAAGGACCTGGATGACATCATTAAGGAATACAGACATTTTTCTTATATGCAAGGGGAAGGCCACAGAAAATTTTTAAATGGGAAACTAACACAATTTGATAAATATTTTTTTACAAAATAACTCTGACAAAAGTGTTGCAGAAACTGGATGCAATAAGAGACAAAGCTCTGAGGAAGCAGCTTTGAAGGCCTAAAAACAAAACAGAAGCTATGAAGAGAAAAAGACACTTTTTGGAGAATATTGTAGTGACAGAAACAAAAGATTAGAAACAACTGAAAGAGGCAACAAGTAAGAAAAAATGTCAGTGGAGTTTTTCATGTGAAAAAGCAGCAGTTTTATGAGATTAGTTCACAGTACTCTTGTGATGAGATAAAATGTTAGAAACAGACACTAACAGGCATCAACAGAACCATACAGATAATAACCAGGAAATACCTAAAATATGGTTCTAGAACTCAGGTGGGCATTCTGAATTTGCCCAAACAATTTTAAAGGTACTGCAGACACAATATGTATACTCATGAATACTAAGTGAGTGAGATGAGAGAATCAGAATCTTAGCAATACTACCAGCTAATGAACATGAGAGCCAGAGAACCAATAAAGATATCTGAGGAAGGAGTCAGTGCACCCAAAATAGAGAGAGAGACATAACTAAAGCTTTAAGGTATAGCAGTCAACTGTTTCAAATGTTAGAGAGGTCAACAGGATGAAACAGAAAACTGGCCATTCAATGTGGCAAGTAGGTTTTTGGTGATTTCAGAAAAGGGTAGAGTTGAAATACTATAAGAGACTGAGGACTGGATAGGAAGTAGAGAAAGTAAGAATTACGTTAGCAGTCTGAGGAACAGTAAAATAAATACATATATATTTTTAAGTCTATGGCTGAAGAAAATGGAACTGAAAAAATTTCAAGAAAAAAAAATACAGATATGTAATTAAATAAGGTCCCAGAAAAGAAGACAACTGTGTAAGTAGAAGAGCTAGTCCTGGGGTGGAGGAGAAATACCACTTTAACAAGAGTTAGAAGGAACACAAAATCTTCAGTACTTGCCAACAAAGTTTATTTTGGGTGTAGATGTTTTCTTGGCAGCCATATTTGCAGGCACTGCTGATACTTTAGTGTTGGCTGTGCTATTAAGAGAAGAGTTTCCTGTAGCTGTAAGACCTTTCACTGAAGAAGTTGCAATTGATGAAGTATTCACAGTACAATTGCTTGCTGCAATGCTTGAAGGAGAGGCAGTTGGCTTTGAAGCAGATACAGCTGTTGAAGAAGTAGCTTGGCTAACAACGTTTGGTTCTGTTGAAGGAATGGGTTTACCAAGTTTTGTGTGTAATTTAACCACCTACAAAATAAAAGCATATTTATCTGTCAGAAAACTCAGAGAATGTAGATTTTTTTTAAAAAAGTTTGCCTAAAAGACCCTATAAAATGAAAATCTTAACCATATTTTTCTTTGTTGTATTTTTTTCTCTTATACACTTTTAAATAAAAACTCATTACTTTCAAAACAATCTGTGTGAAACAGATTTGGATACATATTACATCTACCACTTGGTGAGGAAATGACTTGGCCACATGCATACCAACCTATACTTAAGCGCAACTACATGATTCAATTTCAGTTGGTAGGAAAAGACCGAGTTCAATTTTAAGAAGGATCACCAGTCTTTTCTTCCTTAAGCAATGACTGTTTGATGTCACCTTTATATATACATTAGGCATGTAATACCCTCAAAAATTTTCAAATTTTGAAGCCTCCTTTACTTTATCCCCAACCCCACCAAAAATGGAAAAGAAAAGAGAGTTAAGACATAAGGGTGTGTGGGAAAAAAACACCTACTTTCTGATGCTTAGCACCACGAATGTGGGCAGCATATGCATCTGCTCCTGTACAAGACACATCGCAGAGCTCACAACGTAGCTGATTTTGAGTCCCACGAGTAGAGTTGTTGCTGCTGCTGGTATTCTGTGAGGCTTTCAATGCAGCTTCTTTTTTTTTATGTTTCTGCCCTTCTAAATGTTCTTTATAAGTCTGTCTCAAACAAAAAGAATAATTTTGCTTCACTACTTTTCTATCTACATTATTTGCAATGATTCATTCCAATCTCTAATACTCATTAAAATCTCAGCACTACACCATTTTAAAAGCAAATGAACAGGAGCATGTGGCTTCCCTACATACATGATGTATTTGTGGTTCTCTGTACCTTGTTTACCAAGAACATACTTACCTAACACTTTAATTAACAAAGTACTTTCATACATAGCCAAAATATCAATATAAGGTAACTGCTCTCAGTTTCAAAGAATTTATATCTTTTAGTGCTTATGTATAATGTTGGGTAGAGACTAATAAGAGCGATCATTCCAAAGAAATTATTTAATTACAGGATTATGAGGAGGCAGGAAAAATATATCTGCCACATGAGAAGAAAAAACACTGTTACTACATGGTAACAAGACTCTTTATAAACAGGTATGATTACTTATAAAACTGGCTTAGAAGTCAGTTGCATCTGAGAAAACTCAAGAATGCATTTTCACAATCTGTGTTAGAATCCATTCCACCCTGAACGAAAGTCTATTTAAAGCATTTAACTGTCAGAATTGTATCCCTTTTGAAGGAAAAATAACATTATTGTAATACTAGCCACCAAAATAGTGCAAGTATATATTAAAAATTGTCTTCAATATCAGTGATTGAGGAAGGCAGTTTTATAAAAATGAGAGGTCAATAAGGACCTTGAGTGGGGCCAGTTTATTATTTCCTGTATTATTTTTTAAAATTTTATACACACATATGATGAGCATAAAATTGCATAGATAGCATAGAATCTCAGACTGAATGGGACTTTAGAGGTTACCTAAAATGATTTTTTAAGTTTGAAACAAGAAAATCCTTTCTCAAAATGAAATCTTATGCACAAGTAAGGAAAGTTACTGTATTTCAAACAACAAGAGGAAGACCTAAGCCATCTGATTCTCTTCTCACCATCTGCAGGAGCCTAAAGTGGCTTCGTCATGCAGTGTGAACCTCAATTATTTAGGGACAACTGCCTATTACAGAAGTGAGGAAACAAAGGCCCAGACAATTGACTTAGTCTCCAACTTGCCCAAGGCCACAAGTTAAGTCGTAGACATAGGACTGAAACAATAGCCCCTCATACTGGAACCAACTTAGTCTCCTTTCTTATATCTACACTAGTCTCTTAACTCACCATCTCATTCACACAGTATTTTTCTCCATAGGTTCATTAACCGCTTAAGGCACTGCCCCTGACTTAACAGAGGTACTCTTGGCCTGTTCTTGTGTAACCATCCAGCTCCCCCAAATCAATGGTCAGCCTTGCATATATAGGCTGATTCTAAATGCTATTAACTTATCACCCTAGAGCTATGTGCTATGCTTTTATATGTTACCACACAGTCAAGTCTCTTAACATTTGTAATTGCCACCACATCATCATTCACCCTAAACAGTCATATACTGAGTAGGATACACTCCTCAATACTAAAGCCAACATTCTTGTTCCCCTTCATGTTTAGTCCTGGGTTGCTGCAAACATTCCCCATGTCTCCTCTTCCCCAAGCATGTTATCACAATGAAACTGTTTTCTATCAAACTTAAAATAGAAAACAAAAAGGTCTTATCTTAACAGCCACATATATTAAACTAGTGTCTAATTTGGTGTAACTCAGAGAATGCTGATAATTGAAAATAACTCACAAATTCTATACTGAAAAGCAGACAGAACTGATCTAGTAAATTTAAAAGAATGTACACAGGCTGGGAAAGGGTGATAGATGATGTAACTGGAAGAAACTACTAAAAACTCAAAATCTGATCTTTTCAAATACTATGCCTTTTGCCTGCCAAACTGCTTACCAAGTTTTTATATAAACACTACACACTCTTAAAGATATTAACAAGTAAAGTTGGGAAGGGAGTTGAACTCACTAGATTTTATAAACAGATCCTTCCCTAAATCACTTATTTCATGTTTAGCAACAGGAAGAAAACAATAACAAAAAACAACAACAAAAAAAAGCAGAATAAGGAATAAAGGTTCTGGCATGCTTCTTTGGTTGCTTTCCTACAGCTTTCTTATTCCCAAAGTCCCTACAGCCTCATGGAGGAAATAAGTATATAGAAGCAAGTAACATCCTATAAAGCATATACAAAAGTCTCATGAAAAATGTTATCCTAAAATTATAGATTATTAAAACAGCTTAAGGATTTTTAATACTAGAGAAAGGCAACTTCTGCTATTTATATCTGACAAAGTCTTCTCATCTCATCATCCTTTTTCGACTACAAAATTCTACTCATACACTCAATATAGACCTTGAAGAACTAAGAAAATCAATATCCAACTGTCTTAAGTTTAAGAATTTTGCATAAAAGGCTTAAAAAGTTTAAGTCATAAATGCCAAAAAAGAAATAAAAATTCAATCTTACTCCAAAATCCCAACTAATCTGAATATAAATTAAAAGTTTTATTTAAAGAGCAAAGTATCCTTCCTAAAGAAAAGCTCAATTTGTCCACCTTTTAATAACATTCATAATTATTTTTACTGTATTTTTCTTAGAATTCTTGTATGTCAATACAAAAACCTTTAAAAAAAATGGTCATTTGATGAAATATGTACATGTTAACTAAAAGCTAGCAGGAGAGAAAAATGTCAACTTTCTTTGTAGGCATAAGAATTATAATAATCAGTCATACTTAACTATCAAGGACAACCACTCAAGATTTAAGGTGAAGCATACAACATACGTACCTGTGGTCCAGCACAGCTGATCTTACAGACATCACAATAGTGAATCTGGGGTGGTTTGGGAGGCTGTTTTGGTTTCAGTTGTTTATTTTGGAATGGTGCTTTTTTAGTGAAGGTGGTCCCTGTCCAGGCAGCTGTTGCAGCAGCTGCTGCTGCCGCCGCCGCTGCCTGCTTCTGTTGCTGCTGCTGCTGTTGGTAGTAGGAGGATGCAGCTGAATACACTGCTGCTTCATAACCTGAATAAGATGTACCTTGCAAATAAAATCAAACAAAGATTATGTTACATACCTGTAAAAGGCCAAGAAAAATGATGGGATTTAGGGAATTTAATCCCAATAAGTTCTGCTTAAAAAGACAGGTTACATGTGCATATTTATGAATAAATTGTATCTCACAAAACCTAAGAAAAATGTTACTTATCCTTCTTTTAATGTAAGTCAACCAACCAAGTATTTACACAATACATGCCAAGTGTTAGGATAAGATTTGGTCACTGCTTTCAAGAAGGCTTATAGTACTACTGCTGGAAGGCTGTGATAGAAGGTCTGATGAACTTATGTGGTTATGGAACTGTTATATAGTATTTTCCCCAAGCAGAATTCCCCTGAATACAATTAAGAAAGTGCTGGTTCGAGGAAAAGTCTGAACTAGAATACAGAAAGGAAAAAAAGTCATGAAAGTAAGACTATACGTGCTTGGTGGTTTAGAGGATAAAAGATATGAAAGAGGAAATTACACAAAGATGACACCAAGATTTTGAATCCCAGTGACTGACTGAAGGGGTTGCACAGTCAATAAAAGTAAGGAGCTGACAGAAACTGGTCTGGAGAGGTAAGGTGACTAAAGCTTGGCAAAAGTCTGTAATATGGAGTTGGAGTTCTGATGAATATCAGGACAACAAAAGACAAGATTTGAAATAAAGAACCAAAGACATTGGTTCTCATCTTCCAAAAGGTGAAAAAGCACTGAATTTTCTGGTTAAATGTATCAATTTTATCCTTCCATTGTTCAAAGTCTTTGATGAATAAGCATATTAAGCTAGCTACATATATTATATATATAAGCTGTTTATGTGCAGTAATTTATAGATTAAAAAATCTATAAAAGCTTTACATGTGACAAAGTTGCCGATTTTATTTATAACACTATGTTAAAACTGGAAAACTTACTGTTTCTTAAACTAAGATCCCTGGAAATCTGTTGGACTCCCTAATTGTCATCCTTTCCCTTGAAGAGGAAATGAGTGGGTCAAAAGTTAAGGCTCAAGAGAGAGATTCCTAGTTGCTATGACATCATAGAAAAACTACTTAAGGAAAACTGAACTTTTTGATTTTTCAAATGCAAACTGCTATAATGAGGAGTAAAGATTTATGACCCACTCACTTTAATATATTTTACACAGGGAAGAAAACACGAATTGGAAAGGTGAAGGTTAAGATGCATGGGAAATCAGAATCGTAAGATTCTGAAGTATTTATTAATAAAAAATTTCCAAATGACTAGTTGTGTGCAAGAACTGTAAACATGCTACTTAAAATGCAGCTTCATGAATTATGTATCGAGAAAATAAAAAGGAGGATATGATCAGCAGCATCCTACAATGCTGGATGATCAGAAGTTCTAGGCTCTGGGTTTTTTTCTGGCCATGCTGCATGGCTTACAGGATCTTAGTTCTGACTGGGGACTGAACCTGGGCCTATAGCAATGAAACGGTCAGGTACTAATCACTGGACCATCAGGGAATTCCCTAGGTTTTTTGAAAATTGAGAATCCATACTACAAGAGGCAGTATTCCAGGCATAGTGATATCTCAGAACAGAACTATAGGTAGGTATATAAAGTACATATTACTATATGTATATAGTTTACAGATGAGAAAACTGAGGCTGTGGCTCAGATCATGAACTCCTTATTGCCAAAATTCAGACTTAAATTGAAGAAAGTGGGGAAAACCAGACCATTCACTAATGTCACTAGACCATTCAGGTATGATGTAAATCAACCCCCTTATGACTATACAGTGGAAGTGAGAAACAGATTTAAGGGACTAGATCTGATAGATAGAGTGCCTGATGAACTATGGACAGAGGTTCATGACATTGCACAGGAGACAGGAATCAAGACTATCCCTAAGAAAAAGAAATGCAAAAAAGCAAAATGGCTGTCTGAGGCCTTACAAATAGCTGTGAAAAGAAGCGAAGTGAAAAGCAAAGGAGAAAAGAAAAGATATACTTATTTGAATGTAGAGTTCCAAAGATTAGCAAGGAGAGATAAGAAAGTCTTCCTCAGTGATCTGTGCAAAGAAATAGAGGAAAACAATAGAATGGGAGAGACTAGAGATCTCTTCAAGAAAATTAGAGATACCAAGGGAACATTTCATGCAAAGATGGCTCAATAAAGGACAGAAATGGCATGGACCTAACAGAAACAGAGGATATTAAGAAGAGGTGGCAAATATACACAGAAGAGCTGTACAAAAAGATCTTCACGACTCAGATAATCATGATGGTGTGATCACTCACACTCACCTAGAGCCAGACATCCTGGAGTTTGAAGTCAAGTGGGCCTTAGGAAGCATCACTACGAACAAAGCTAGTGGAGGTGATGCAATTCCAGCTGAGCTATTTCAAATCCTAAAAGATGATGCTGTGAAAGTGCTGCACTCAATATGCCAGCAAATTTGGGAAACTCAGCAGTGGCCACGGGGCTGGAAAAGGTCAGTTTTCATTCCAATCCCAAAGAAAGGCAATGCCAAAGAATGCTCAAACTACCGCACAATTGCACTCATCTCACACGCTAGTAAGGTAATGCACAAAATTCTCCAAACCAGGCTTCAGCAATACGTGAACCGTGAACTTCCAGATGTTCACGCTGGTTTTAGAAAAGGCAGAGGAACCAGAGATCAAATTGCCAACATCCACTGGATCATGGAAAAAGCAAGAGAGTTCCAGAAAAACATCTATTTCTGCTTTACTGACTAAGCCAAAGCCTTTGACTATGTGGATCACAATAAACTGTGGAAAATTCTGAAAGAGATGGGAATACCAGACCACCTGACCTGCCTCTTGAGAAATCTGTATACAAGTCAGGAAGCAACAGTTAGAACTGGACATGGAACAACAGACTGGTTCCGAATAGGAAAAGGAGTACGTCAAGGCTGTATATTGTCACCCTGCTTATTTAACTTATATGCAGAGTACATCATGAGAAATGCTGGGCTGGAGGAAGCACAAGCTGGAATCAAGATTGCCGGGAGAAATATCAATAACCTCAGATATGCAGATGACACTACCCTTATGGCAGAAAGTGAAGAAGAATTAAAGAGCCTCTTGATGAAAGTGAAAGAGGAGAGTGAAAAAGTTGGCTGAAAGCTCAACATTCAGAAAACGAAGATCATGGCATCTGGTCCCATCACTTCATGGCAAATAGATGGGGAAACAGTGGAAACAGTGGCTGACTTTATTTTTTAGGGCTCCAAAATCACTGTAGATGGTGACTGCAGCCATGAAATTAAAAGACCCTTACTCCTTAGAAGAAAAGTTATGACCAACCTAGACAGCATATTAAAAAGCAGAGATATTACTTTGTCAACAAAGGTCTGTCTAGTCAAGGCTATGGTTTTTCCAGTGGTCATGTATGGATGTGAGAGTTGGACTATAAAGAAAGCTGAGCACCGAAGAATTGATGCTTTTGAACTGTAGTGTTGGAGAAGACTCTTGAGAGTCCCCTGGACTGCAAGGAGATCCAACCAGTCCATCCTAAAGGAGATCAGTCCTACGTGTTCATTGGAAGGACTGATGTTGAAGCTGAAAACTCCAATACTTCGGCCACCTGATGCAGAGAGCTGACTCATCTGAAAAGACCCTGATGCTGGGAAAGATTGAGGGCAAGAGGAGAAGGGGACGACAGAGGATGAGACGGTTGGATGGCATCACCCACTCAATGGATATGGGTTTGGGTAGACTCTGGCAGTTGGTGATGGACTGAGGTCTGGCATGCTGAGGTTCATGGGGTTGCAAAGAGTCAGATACGACTGAGCGACTGAACTGACCAGCTTCTAAGGTCCTTTGTGTTATTTAAACAACAAAAATCACTAAGCATAATATTTACAAAATAACCTCCATTTGCACACATGTAGTCTAAAACTAATAAAAGGTAAGCATAATTATAGCTTACTATTCAGCGTTTTTTAAAAAAATCAAAGCATAAACTGAAAGGTATGCTGAAGGTTCTGGAATTCTGCTAAGGGATCTCCTTTAAATTTCCTATAACTACTAGCAAACACACATAGATTTCTCATAAAGCATTAAGGGAAAATAAATATAATGCTATGTCTCTAAATTAAGTAAAAGCTCAATTTTGAAAAGCTAAAACAATTTCACCTAAAAAGCACCTTATATACTTACCAAATAAGAAGGTGCATAATTAGAACAGTTAGAATATAATTTTTAAAGGTACAGTATCAGAAACAAAGACTACCACTTCAGCAGTAAATACATTGTATCACAAGCCATCATTTAGTAGGTACCAACACTAGAATTCATTTTCAATAAGAGATAAAAAGAATAGCTGACCTAAGCTGTAGCATATATAAAATTGCAGACACAGAACTCAGAAGCCCTAATAATGATCTCTTTGGATGGCAATATGTTCTTTAAAATGTGTATACTCTTTGATGTAAGTTACAAATCTAGGATTTATCTGAGAAAAACAATTGGCAAACACACAAATCTGTACATAAAATGATTATTTTACCCAGTGCTGTTTCAAGCTTTTCCTTAATATGAAACTAAATGTTCCCAACAGAAACTTTAAAATGTAGCACAGGCATACAATAAAACATTAGTCATTAAAAACTATGTTTTTCTAAGCGTAGATCTTGGTTTCTAAATACCACTGCCATACAAGAAACCAAGGTTCCTTTGTGAAATGGTTAATTGTGAGTCTATGGCAGGAAAGTCTCAAAGTTCATTGTTGTTTTGCATTTTATTTATTCCTTAATACTGTGTCTTGTTCTGCATAGGTTATAAGGTGATAAGGGCCATTTCAGTTCTTACCTCTTGATGTTTTGTTAAGCTTGAATGTGGGAAGCCTAGATACTGAATTTTTAAAGTATTTTTTTTAATTTCTCAGCGATTTTATCTCCTACCCTATGTCAAGTGCTACGCTGGATATTAGGGATACAATGGTGAATCAGGCAGAGTAACATCTTACTGTGCCAGAAAAGAAAGAAATGCTCAAAGACTAATGATGCCAAGTTCAAAAGACTCAGAATTGGTTTGAAAAGGATCCTTTACTATCCATTTGGGACACTGTGTGCCTCAAAAAGAAAAATGAAAGCAATGGATTACACTAAACGGAATAAAAAAGAAGCCTATAGTAACGCTAAAAAAGAAGGGGTGATGGGACTCTTCTTCAGGGAAGAATTCCTAAGAATCCAACTCATTTCACACTGATTCTTAGTAAAAGGATTTTTCATTCACCAATGAAGAATTTGATTCAGTTACTGATTTTCAAAGGATGTAACACCTTAGAAAGATAGCTGGGCTAACAGGCCCATAGATAACTTGGTTCATTACAAAATGGAAAAAGGTATCTTTAAAAAAAGGTATCTTTAGTCAGTTTTACTGACTAAAAAACTGCCAGAATCTAAACATAAAGAAAATCAGAAAAATCCAGATTGTGGGATAGTCTACGAGACTAAAAAACTGCCAGAATCTAAACATAAAGAAAATCAGATAAATCCAGATTGTGGGATAGTCTACGAGACAACTTGTCTGAATTCTTCAAAAACATCAAGGCTGGGATCTTCCTGGTGGTCCAATGGTTAAGAACACACCTTCCAATGCAGAGGACATGGTTCGATCCCTGTTCCTGGAACTAAGATCTCACATGCCACGGGGCCTGCACACCACAACTACTGAGCCTGTACTCTCTGGAGTCTGTGGCAAGCAGAGAGATATCTGCTTGCCACAATGAAGGCCTGGTATGCCACAACTAAGACTTGATGCAACCAAACAGTAAATAAATAATATAAATATTAAAAAAAAAATCAAAGTCATGAGAGATAATATAAAGATAGAAGTTATTCTGTGGTGGTGGTGGTTTAGTCGCTAAGTCATGCCCAATTCTTGTGATCCTATGGACTGCAGCAACCCCCGGCTCCTCTGTCCATGGGATTTCCTAGACATGTATACTGGAGTGGGTTGCCATTTACTTTTCCAGGGAATCTTTCCAACTCAAGGACTGAACCCAAGTCTCTGGCATTGCAGGTGGATTCTTTACTGTTAAGCCACCAGGGAAGCCCCAGGGGTTATTCTACATCAAAGGAAAATGAAACTAATAACCAAATACAATCTATAATCCTTGACTGGACCCTGAATTTAAGACAAAGTACAAATACATCAACTATGGAGAAAGTCCAGCTGTAAAAGACATTTGTGGACAACTGAAGAAAATTTATTAGATAATATCCATGTCCAATTTCTTATCTGCATTTTGTTATATAAAAGAATGCTCCTTTTCTTAGGAAATACATGTGGAAGAATTCTAGGCGAGGCACCAAGTCATTGACAACTTAGAAAACAAGGAAACATTGCTAAATCGTTTGAGAATGTGTTTAAACAGAGGAGAGTTAAGCAAATGTAACAAAATAATATTTGGTGAATCTACGTAAATGTTGTATGGGCATGTGTTGTCTTTTTTTTTTTCACTTTTCTGGAAAAGGAAAATTTTCTAAAATTGGGGAAAAAACATGAACCAGGGAATGGTATATCTCTATACTTAAGGCATTCACAACAAGGAAAGCAGTTTACACTGTAGTACATATAAGACAAAATTCACTTTTTATAAAGAAACCATTATGTTTATATATGCATAATCCCATGGAAGAAAGTATAGAAAGACATGCACTAAAAAGTTAATGGTAATTAGTGTCTAGGGATAGATGCCTAGTAATTTAATTTTTCCTCCTTTTTAAATCAATAGCTTTGAGTTTTAAAATGATATATTACTTACATATGAAAGCAGTAAACAGAAATAATTATCTTCATGCTGTGTAAGGTATATTTAAGCAACTGAGAAAGACAAAGGCTGAGAGAGGCAGAAAGAAAAAGGGAAGAATAGATGCAAGGGAAAAACAAGGAATAGGAAAGGATACTATCACATTCCTTATTTATTAAAGCTGATGTGGGTTTTTTTCCTTAAATGTCCACATAGATTTCACTGAAATAATTCCATTTACAGTTATAACCAGTTAACCAGAGGGGCAGAAAAGTTGTATCTGTTCAATCATGAGTAACAAATCAACGAATAATAATATCTCCTTATGTCAGTTCATTTCCACACATCTGTCTTAATTAACTTACAAATCTGTCCCCATTGCTCCCTTTCTCGAGCTCTCTTTGGCATCCTGTCTGCCCACAAGATAAAGACAAGACAACACAGCAGACCATACAAGGCTTTCCACACTGACATTTCCAGCATCAATTTCCTGTTATCCTGTGTATCCTGTATTTCAGCCACAATGAACTCTTGATCCCAAACATATCATGCCTGACTAATTTGTATCCCTAACATCATGCACAGAGTTCGACACAGAGTAAGAGATTAAAAATAATCTTTGAGAAATAAAAAAAAAGTTTAAAAATTCAGTGGCTACTTCTAACACCTCAACTACCAAAAAACATCAAGAGATGAAAAATGAAATTACCTATGCCACCTTAAATCCTCCATGGAACAAGACAGCATACTAAGGAATAAGTAAAATACAAAACCAACAACAAACTATACATTAGTACATCACTAAGTGTCTTCAAAAGAGCCATGTGTGACTTTAAGCACTCCAATACTACAAAGTACAGTACCTCAGTGGAAAATTAGGAAGTACAGTGGGCACAGCAAGGTTTTAGTGATTATTCTTGGCCAGGAAAAATATATGATTTCTAAGGAAAATAAATCTACTCTGTTCTTCCAAGAGATGTGTTATATAACCATCATCTATGGATGTTTATAAAGGCCCCCAATATTTTCAAATTACTTATTCCTGATGGTAAATATGAAGACATAACTCCTTGTGAGCTGAAAAAACAATGTAAATAATCTGTCAGTGGTACTTCCTGAAGTTAACCTTGAACTTTCAAATTCATTTGGAGAAGTCAGACAGGAAATGACCCTGTAGAATACTAGATGTTATTTTCTCTAACTGCAATGCTAGGCCCAAGGTTTTAAAAGCCCAGAGGGCATTTTTACATTGTTAAAATTTCCTGGCATTAAAAAAAAAAAACAAAACCATACATCATAAGAGTATGGTTCATCTGTCACACTATGTACAAATATTTGTATTAACACCTATCAATTAATTCAATTCTTGCTTTACTGGGAGTAAAATCATCCCACAGAAAACCGAGATAGTTTCTTAGTGAGTTTAATTCGCTTAATCATTTAAACACACTTTATCAGTCTTACCAGAATAAGTAACTGCCGTGGTACTATAAGTAGCACTCTGGGTATAGGATGGCACCACAGTAGCTGCAGCTGCTACTGGCTGTACGGTGGAGGATACAGGATAAATGGAGAAAGTAGTGGTAGCTGGACTTGGTGTGGCTGGTTTTATGGCTGTCACTTGTCGAGTTTGCTGGGCTTGTGTATACTGAGTTGCACCTTGGCTATAACCTGCTTTTGGGGCTAAATTGGGAAAGAGACATAAGAAAATTAGAAAGGTGAACCAGTATAGTTACTGTACCAATATCTTAGAAAAAACAAACATAAACATCATTAACTGGAAATTTTATGCTAGCAATTTATCCTTGATAAAAGGAGTAAAATTCTTATTACCAACTTCATAAAATACAACATCTATATAAATTACTATTCTTTCCCAGATGCTTTCTATATATTTCCAAAATGACATTTTGTTAAGATTTGCCACTAACTGAAATACCACTACTACTTAAACCATGTCATTAGCAAATAAAGTTTTAAGGAAAGAATGTGTGTGTGTGTATTTGGGCTAGTCAGTATACTTGAGGGTTATGCTTAATACTGGGAACAAAACAGAGAGTGCCTCAAAGTATAATTTAAGTCACAGTAAAATTTTCAATGCCTGATTATATGGAACTTGTTCAAATACCATTTAAAAGAATTTTACTGATTTGTCCATAGTGAATTTCAAGCTAATTACAACCCACAAGGAGCTACTTAATTCTTCAAATGTCAACAGCTCGAGTGCAGCTTTTCTTAAACGGCTATCATTAATGCCTCGCCTGACCTTTCTGTCTTTGAACACATTACAACCAATGTATACCCGGGGGGCAGTGTTAAAGAATCTGCCTGCTAATGCAGGAGACTCAAGTTTGATCCCTGGGTAGGGAAGATCCCCTGGAGTAGGCAATGGCAACCCACTCCAGTATTCTTGCCTGGAAAATTCCATGGACAGAAGAACCTGGTGGGTGGGCTACAGTCCATGGGGTCACAAAGAGTCGGATATGACTGGGCGCACACACACTCATTGAATACCTTAAGAATCTTATGAGACTTATCATCACTAAATTAATAATTAATCCCTCATTAAGGATCACTAAAGCATACAAATATAATTTTCTGAGAAAGGCCCAAATATATCAGGGACCAAACACATTTATGCTTAGTTAAGTAAATGTACTTTAAATAAACAGCACTTAACAGTTTATAAAACTTTTTCTACACATAGTATGAACTCTGATCCACATAACATACAGATGAGTACAACACTTTACAAGAAAACCCTGATGTCCAAGAGCTAAATAATTTTAAAAAGTCACATGGTCATGTCAGATTTTAGACTATACCATGGTAATCTGACTCAAGATTAATTCAGTACTCTTCAGCATAATCCATCAAACCTTGGTAATTAATCAAGAAGTTTATTAAAGCTCATTGTACCCACAAATCATTAGAAAGGAGACTATAAGAAAAGTCAGGATCATTATAATTCAAAGTACTCTTAACCCACTTTCTAAGAGACTCATAAAATTAATCTTAGATCTAAAAGTAACCTAGAAAGAGCTGAGTCAACTACCCCATTCACAAATAAGAGATGAAATGAGGTAAAAAATCACTTGCCCATGATACTGGTAACACCAGGGCTAGAAACCAATTCTACTCTTTCCTAATTCAAGGCTCAACCCACACTCTCATGGTCCTTCAAAAATAAAAGAGTCGCCTACTTTTCAGGCTGTATACTGTCATTCTGTTTATTTAACTTATATGCAGAGTATGTCATGTGAAATGATGGGCTGCATGAAGCTGGAATCAAGACTGCTGGGAGAAAAATCAATAAACTCAGATATGCAGATGACACCACCCTTATGGCAGAAAGCGAAGAACTAAAAGAGCCTCTTGATGAAAGTGAAAAAGGAGAGTGAAAAAACTGGCTTAAAACTCAACATTAAAAAAACTAAGATCACGGCATCCAGTCCCGTCATTTTATGGCAATAGATAGGGAAACAATGGAAACAGTGACAGACTTTATTTTCTTGGGCTCCAAAATCACTGCAGATGGTGACTGCACCCATGAAATTAAAAGATGCTCGCTCCTTGGATGAAAAGCTATGACCAACATAGCATATTAAAAAGCAGAGTCATTACTTTGCTGGCAAAGGTCCATCTAGTCAAAGCTATGGTTTTTCCAGTCGTCTTGTATGGATGTGAGAGTTGGACTATAAAGAAAGCTGAGTGCTGAAGAATTGATGCTTTTGAACTGTGGTGTTGGAGAAGTCTCTTGAGAGTCCCTTGGACTGCAAGGAGATCAAACCAGTCAATACTAAAGGAAATCAGTCCTGAATATTCATTGGAAGGACTGATGCTAAAGCTCCAATACTCTGGCCACCTGATGTGAAGAACTGACTCCTTGGAAAAGACCCTGATGCTGGGAAAGATTGAAGGCGGGAGGAAAAGGGGATGACCAGAGGATGAGATGGTTGGATGGCATCACTGACTCGATGGACATGAGTTTGAGCAGGCTCTGGGAGTTGGTGATGGACAGGGAGGCCTGGCATGCTGCAATCCATGGGGTCATAAAGAGTTGCACACCACTGAGCAACTGAACTAACTTTTCAGAACTCAGAGAGCTTTGGTCTTAAAGGTGCTCAGTTAAATTTCTATGAAAAAAATCCATCTTTTAAAGACTACAGATATGTAGGCTTTGCAAACAAACTGTTAATACATATTGTACTATCAGTGGCTGATAACAAAACCAACTGTCATTACAGACCAGAGAAAGATAAATTAAAAATATGGGTCCACAAAATGGAAACCACCATCAGGGCCTCCACTTATTACAAAGGAAGGTATGTCTGGGCATTTCTGGGCCAAAAGCAGGCAGCCAGAAGTTACTGCCACAGCTTCTTTTGTACAGCTAATTTCAGCAGAAAAAGAACTGTAAGCTGAAGACCAGACATGAAATACACTTCCAAGAGAGAAGGATATGATTATGAACTGCCTCCAGAGCCTTCTCTCTTTGGGACTCAAAGGCATTTTTATACAGAAAAGAGGACATGGCTAGAACCTGCCTCTCAAGGTAATATATCACAGCAAGCTTAGATGGATTCTAAAGCCTATCTTCATTAAATAACACCTTGAATAATATTGTTTCAACAGTGTACAATGGAAGGGTGGTATGTTAATAAACTCACCTGTCTGATAGTAGGTCTCAGCAACAGAAGGCTGAGGCTGGGCGGCGGCAGCTACAGCAGCAGCAGTTGCTGTTGGTTGTTGGTAGTACTGCTTACTATCATAAGCTACAGCAGGAGCTGTGGATCTTACATATGAGTACGAATCCTAAAGAAAGAGAATGAAAGAAAATCTTGCTATCAGTGAAGTGGCAGAGGAAAAAAACCTCATCTTTGCCACATTAAAAATCCAATAAAGAAAAATAGAAACCTAAATATGTATGAATATAAACAGAAGATTCAAATTCAATACAAAGGGGATTCATTTGGGACTTCATTAAATAAGGTCAAATCATTTTAAGCAGCATGCTGAACTTCTACAATTGAAAAATTATCAAAACATTCAAAAATAAACATTATCTAAAAATTAATTTTATTTAAAAATTGCATGGTGGATCTGCCTTAAAGATGGATTCCAGAGTAAAGAACACCTGGGTGTTCTAAGCTTTGTGACTGTTTCAGCTTTCTTTTTGTTCGTCCTTATTTACCACTATTTATTAACATAATGATGAGTAAGAGGTTCCAGGTGGAGGGAAGGTAAACAGAGGTTCTAAGGGAAAGGAATATTAATTACAAATCTCAAAAGCAATGAAGATCAAGATGAGCTGGTTGAATTCTAGCACTGTATACAGCGAGGAGAGCTTGGGAGGCACAGAGGTAGAAAGACTGAAGAAGTAGGCAGGACCCAGAAAATGATGGGCTTCATACACCCTATTAAAAATAATAAAATTTATTATATTCTGTCTATGGACGTAAGGAAAACAATCACACGTCAAAGTAATTCTGAGTTTAGAAACCTGCTAAATATTAATAGCAAATGCTAATAATGCTGATCCATATGTCAATTTCTTAGATAACAAAATATATCCCTTTATTTTAGAAAGAATATTAAAAAATCAGAAGCCCCAAAGTTTAAAAACTAGATCTTAAAAGTAAACAAAAAATGGGTTAAAAGAATTAGGACCAAATTTATTAAATAAGCAAGTAGTAATTTAGTGCCATATGAGACATAAAGAGACCATATTTTTATAAAGAGAATTAAGAGCTTTATGTTCCCATAAACCTAACAAGAAGCAATTAGATGACTTAAGGGCAGGATCAATTTCTGTTATAGATAAAGAAACAGTATCTCGAGGGAGAGAAGTACACATAGGCAATAGAATTTCCACAGTGTTTCAGCAAGACATTATGTAATTTGCTTTGCTTAATGGCATTCCAGCACGTGGGTTCCCACACCAGAGGCTAAACCCAAGCTCCCTGCAGCGGAAGTGCCAGGTAACCACTGGACTGACAGGGAAGTCCTAACACTATGTAATCTGTTTGTCCCACATAGCTGAAGCTCATGGTTCTCAAAACAGACATAGGGGTGTCCCAAGTGGATAAATAATGCCACAGTACCAACAAGGGGCAGAAGACCTTATATGTCTTAATTTTTCTCAAAAACTTGTTAGATTAAAATATTTAGCCAATAATTTTTTTTAAATTAAAGCAAACATATATATAGAGTGAAGTGAAAGGGACTGGGGGATTATTAATATAAAACTCACTGCAAGGAAGCTTAATCCCTGGAGTATGCCTCTGGATTACCTAGGAATACACACTCACTTTTCTCTATCATTAGAGGTACATTTTGCAAGACTCAAGATTGAAAAGCATTAGCTTGGACATTACATTAAACAGTGATGCCACTGAACCTGTATGTTAAGGCTAATGAAAGCAGAAGCTTTCTTACCTGGTAGTTCTGTGTAGTAGCTGGGGGTGGTGGTGGAGGTGCTTCTTGTTGCCTCTGTGTATAACCATAGTCAGTCGCTGTGTGTGCAGTGGGGTAACCTCCATAAGCAGCAGCTGTTGCAGCAGCTGCAACAGCTACTGGAGCAGGCCTGGCAACTGCAACTGTGGCGGCTGCTGGTGCATAAGCAGCAGTAACTGTGTGAGCAGCTACTGGAGCCTGATGGACAGTGTAGCTAGCAACGGTGGTTGGATGAGAGTAGGCTACACCCGAAGCTGGCTGCTGGCTATATTGTGGAGTAGAAGAATAAACAAAATACAATTTAATTTTTTAAATCTAGGAATTCAATCAACTTAAAAGCACATTTCCCAGTAATTTAATCATGGACTACAAAAGAACAAGTATGAACTTAATAAACCGCCTAACCAAATACCCTATTTGTTACTGTTGCATAACTTTCATCCCTTAATCTGAATAAATTAAGACAGTCACACTTATTGTCTCAGATCAAAAGATCATTATCACAAAGCAGGGAGGACAAACTGAGATAAGAAGCAGTATTAGGAAGAAAAACTGATCAAATTAGGAGCTTAAAAAAGTATCTGTTGTATGTAAAGTTCTTTATTATGTTCTATAGTTTTAAAATATTATATTCTAGCTCCAATTAAGGAAAACATTTAAGGTAGAAATTGTTACCGACATGACTTAAGAAATACTTCTGATGGTCTAAGGCAGTGGTTCTCAACTAGGGGAGACTATGCCCTCCTGTAGATACCTGGTCATGTCTGGAGACATTTTTGATGATCAAACTGCAGAGGAGAAGGTGGTGATGTGTGCTACTTGTGTTTAGAGCAGTGATGCTGATATATATCCTATAAAAGGACAGCTATCCACAACAAAGAATTATCCAAAGAATGCCAACAGTGCTGAGGTTGAGAAATCCTTCTCTAGAGTATAGATTTTACAATGCAGTATCTATTATATTAGATACATTTTCCAGGTTATAGGCAGCAATCATTATACACATTTCTTTCTCTCTTAAAAATGTAGCGCATGCTGCAAAAGGAGACCTAAGTCAGATGTTTTGCAATCATAACCATTTAGACCTCAAAGAGACAAAACCCTTTTCCAAAACTCTAAATCAAATGAATCTTCAGGTAAAGTTCTTAAAGTAACATTTACTTTAATTTTTAATTTGAGAGCCTATGTCACATAAAACAAGGCCCACAGATGTTAGCATATAAAAACGTTTTTGTTGTTTTAGGTTCTCTGTTAAGTAATACATTCACAATCACACCTGCTAAAGCTCTATTACCAAGGCAGAAATGCCTTCTTAAAAAAAAGGATAGCCCCAACAGTTATTTACCTGACAGGTTTTAGTTGACCATACGTTTTAATATGACTCAAAAGTTCAGTTCAGCTAAGAAAAAAAAATACCTGACATAGCTGAAGCTGCACTAATAAACTAGTATGCCTGATTCATGGGTTATAGTACAGGATATTCTTCACTGGTATGCACAATATCAAAAAAATATGGCACAGAATTAAGATCTGGGGCCATCATATTTTAACTGTATTATGGAAGACACTGACAATTAGAATGTATTCAAAAGGAATCAGTATGAAGTTTATAAGTATGGGTTATTATTTTACATAAAAAGTAGAGGACCTGGGGACATTCAGTCTAGAAAAGGTGACCTTGGAAGATATGAGAGCTGCCTTCTAATAGAAGAGACTTACTCCATGCTGCTCCAGAGAACAGAACTAGAACCAATGGATGGAAGGGTGGCAGATTTCAGCCCAATATGAAAAAGAAAAAAAAACAAAAACTTAGAACAGAGTCCAAAGAAACTCTTATAATTTCTATTTGGATGAGATTTTCCACATTTTGACACTAAAAATTAGCTAACATTTTCTACATATATGCCAATTATAAGACAGGAAAAAGGAATTTTAAACTGCGATAGTGGGAAATTAGACGGGCATTGACATTTTCTATGGATAATTCCACATTGTTAAGAAAAATTCCAGTTACGTGTAGTTCTTCAAAATTCCTAGAACCAAGAAAGAGAATCATGTTTAAAATATATATGCACCAGTTCTGTGGAACTTGTATTTAACATTTACTGGTAAGATTTAGCACGTACAGGCTATACGGCTACATAAAAATCCACAGTCTTGAATTCCTATACTGTTTCCATTCATCCCACTGCTCTTCATCGAGCATCTGTTCACATTTAATGCTCCCCAAAATGTGTCCTATAGGACAAAAAGCAAAAGTTGGAGTAGAATAGAAATATCAAGTATGCTAAGCAGGCAATTTGATGTATACTGCCTCTGATCTTTAGAAGTCCACACAGCTTGGGGATGGATGACCTTGTGCTCTGGTTTATGCCTATTGCCCCACATATTTATTAACAGTATTCTCACTCAACTATGTCTCAATGTGAAAGCAGCCATATAAAAAAGATGCCAGTGCATTTAGCAATTACCATATATTTACATCCTTAAGGTTAACTAATCTAACTTGCTCTGTACAACCAGGTCCCTAACCATCATCTGGACTGGAACCACAGCCTCCACCAAAGCATCATGAAGGATGATGATCCACTCTCAGTTCCCAGGGAGTCAAGGGCTAGGGCAGCTGACAGCAGTTAAGAATAAGGATTCTCTGATCTGTTATCTTAGATCCATCTGGGAAATTCTCTTTCAATTTCAAATACCTTTAGAAAAACGGTCTTTTACATGACACAGATGACCACACTGGACTATACTAATGCAATTAAATATCAAGTAGCTAAGTCTAAACAATTTTTAAGAATTCAGGTCAATTTCAAATTAGTTTATGTAAAATTAGTCTTAAGTTGAAACAGTTCAAATCAAGGTTTTTGCCTAGTCTCGAGTGTTAGAATAAAAGGTAAGTTATACCTCTATATAAAATTTAAGACTTAACCATCTTTATGGAGAAGAAAATGGCAAACCACTCCAGTATTCTTGCCTGGCAAATCCCAAGGACAGAGGAGCCTGGTGGGCTACAGTCCATGAGGTCGCAAAAAGTCAGACACAACTGAGCACACACGCACAACTGTCCTTAAGTTGTTTCTTAAAGAGGGAACTCCCTGGCAGTCCAGTGGTTAGGACTCTGAACTCTCACTGCCAATGGCCCCAGTTCAATCCCTGCTTGGGAACTAAAATCCCACAAGTCATGTGCTCCCCCCACCAATCTTAAATAAACCAGGACATAAAATAAAAACCCATATCCTGTGCCACAGAAATAATCTGTGAAGTGAGATTTTCATTTACCAAACAACCAGGAGAGCAGAAGCTTTTATTTAGATGATAATATCCTTTGTGAATAAATTAAATCTAATCAGTTTCAGTCAGTTTTAAAGTGCAACAAACTAAAAAAAAACAAATTATGAAACAAACATAGGAAATCAACATGGGTAAGAAAGCTTAAGAAATAATCAGACATAAAACAGGAATGGTATTTCTCTTGAGGGGGGAGCATTTAGGATATTATTGATATTAAAGAGTAAAAAAATATGTTTCATATTCCTAAACTGTTTACCTTCAGCTTAAGAACTGAAGCTAAAGATGTTCAAACTACCACACAACTGCACTCATTTCACATGCAAGGTAATGCTCAAAATTCTTCAAGCTAGACTTCAATAGCATGTGAACCAAGAACTTGCAGATGTATAAGCTGGATTGGGAAAAGGCAGAGAAACCAGAGATCAAATTGCCAACATTCGTTGAATCACAGGGAAAGCAAGAGAATTTCAGAAAAGTATCTACTTCTGCTTCATTGACTATGCTAAAGCCTTTGACTGTGTGGATCACAATGAACTGTGGTAAATTCTTAAAGAGTTGGGAATACCAGACCACATTACCTGTCTCCCGAGAAACCTATCTGTAGACGAGGAAGCAACAGTTAGAACCAGACATGGAAGAACAATGGACTGGTTCAAAATTGGGAAAGGAGTACATCAAGTTTGTATACTGTTACCCTGCTTATTTAACTTCTATGCAGAGTACATCATGCAAAATGCTGGGCTCGATGAAGCAGAAGCTGGAATCAAGAAGACTGCTGGGAGAAACAGCAAATACATCAGAAACGCAGCCCATACTGCCCTAATGGCAGAAAGCAAAGAGTAACTAAACAGCCTCTTGATGAAGGTGAAAAAGAAGAGTGAAAAGCTGGCTTAAAACTCATCATTCAGAAAACTAAGATCATGGTATCTGGTCCTATCACTTCATAGCAAACAGATGGAGAAAAAGTGGAAACAATGGCAGATTTTATTTTTGGGGGCTCCAAAATCATTCTGGATTTGACTGTAGCAATGAAATTAAGATGCTTGCCTTTGGAAGGAAAGCTATGAAAAACCTAGACAGCATATTAAAAAGCAAAGGCATCACTTCGCTGACAAAGGTCCATATAGTCAAAGCTATGATTTTTCCAGTAGTCATGTACAAATGTGAGAGTTGGACCATAAAGAAGACTAAGTGACAAAAATTATGCTTTCAAATTGTGGTGCTGGAGAAGACAATGAGAGTTACTTGAACAGCAAGAGTTACTTGAACCAGTCAATCCTAAAGGAAATCAACTCTGAATATTCATTGGAAGGACTGATGCTGCTGAAGCTCTAATACGTTGGCCACCTGATGCGAAGAGCCGACTCACTGGAAAACAGGTTACCCTGATGCTGGGTAAGGTTGAGGGCAGGAGGAGAAGGGGGTGACAGAGGAGGAGATGGTTGGATGGCATCATCAACTCAATGGACATGAGTTTGAGTAAACTCCTGGAGATAGTGAAGGCTTGGTGTGCTGCAGTCCATGGGGTCACGAAGAATCAGACACGTCTTAGCAAATGAACAACAACAAAGCTGAAAGTGAAGACAGTCAGAAGCCTTATCAAAATAGACAGCCAGCCAAAATGACCAGATATTACAACAAACTGAAAAAGAAACAAGAATGATTCCATGGGAAATGGATAACTCAAAGCAACAGGTAAGAATTTTTAAAATCTCCAATTTGTATCTATAAAATAAGAACTTTACACGTGTTAGAAGATAAAAATGAAGGACATTAACAAGATAAAGAAAATGATTAAAGAGAAAGGATAAATATAGCAGGTCTAAAATTCTAACAAGAAGGAATTCTAGAGAAAAAAAAAGCAGATGGAAGAAATTAAGAAATAAATTTTTCCCACTCTTGAAGGGAGGAATGTATTTTCAAATTCAGAGGTCTACAGAGTGCAGAACAGAAAGAAAGGACAACGCTGACATTTAGCTTTTCATAACACCTCAAGACAAAGAGAAAAAAATCCTTTAACTCTCCAGACACAAACAAAACAGGTTACCTACAACACAACTAAATGAAAATCAGACTTATTTTTAACACTAGTGGCTGCTGGAAGACTGGTAATGTCTTGAAAATTCAAGGGAAAATGGTTATCAATGTGGAATTCTGCCCCCAGCTAAACTATTAACACAAAATATAGATTCTGACATTTAATGGATGAAGTTTACCTCCTATATGCCTTTTCTTAGGAAGCTACATGAAAATGTACTTCACCAAAAAATAAAACAAGAAAAATACCATGGAATTCCACAAACAGTGGATTCAAACTAGGAGAGTGATAAAAGCCCAGGTCAGCAGTAATACAAAGGCCCAGATGAGACCGCAATCAAAGGAAGGACAGAAGCCTCCAGGAGAAAGATGTTCAGGAAAACAGATGACTGGACAATAGACAGCAGATCAGGAGCCTGGGGAAATCTCATGATATAATCAAGGCACCAAGAAGACTTGGGTGAAAAACAGGTTAATGATAGACTTCAGGAAATATGAAACTGGTCAAGAAAAATCATGATCACAGCTGAGCAACTAGTAGAGTGTAAAAAAAGGAAAACCCGTTTGAACTTGAACCTAGAAAGATTATTAAGTGATACAGGGATATAAAATGGAATACACTGGGAATTCTAATCATAGATTAGTACTTGGCACCACAGTATATACTATTTACAGTCATAAAAATGAAATGGTTTTGCTTTCAAGTTTTAGAATAAACCTAAATCACAGAAGATAAACTACTACAGAACACAATGTAAATGCTATCACAAGGAAAACTACCGCTGAATAGAGGTAGAAATGGAGTGGAGAAAGAGGGAAAGTGAAGCAGAAGAATTTAAAGATTCTTAATAGTACCAAGATACTATCAGCTCGTGATGGAACAACAACAGAACTGACAGTACTGTTGAAGAGAGACAGCCATATTACTGGATTTGGGAGGAGAAACATGAGAAGCATGAGAAGGTATATATGAACTCACCACCACGATTGTAAGAAGTCAAATTAATGTATAGTTGATAAATTAAGATATAAAAATGCAGCATACTATTTAGTGACATGGAGGTTAGAAATAAAACCAAGATGTATTAAAGGTGAGGGTCCCTAGGAAGTGGAATTAGGAGGCAGGGAGAAGGAAAATAAGGGACTTATTATCATTAAGTCCTTTTATCTATTTTTAATTGGTTAATGCATTATTCTGAGAAAAAGGAAGCATAAGATATTAGAACAGAATTCTCAGACAGGCAACTTTAATGACTAACAAACCAGCCCTAAATTTAAATACTCTCTTATAGTTATTCCAATACAACTCTACATCTACATTTCTGGCCTCAACCTGAATCTATACCTGACTCTGGGCCCATCTTTCAAATTCCATTAATATGACGTGGCTTTATATTACACTACTGAAATCACAATAAGTTATGTGTACAAATGGCTTGTCCACATAAATGGCATCTAGTAACAGGGGAAACATTCCTACATCTCAGTTCTCAAAACGTGATCCAAGGACAGCTAAGGGTCCCTAAGATTATCACACAGGGTCCACAAGGTTGGGTCTCTTTTTTCAATTACAAATTGCCTTCATATATTCTAATCCAAACAACTTATTGCAACAGACTAAATGCAAAAGCAGATACGGGAATCCAACCATCTTATCTGTATATCCAAGGAGATATTAAAAAGATTTGTAAGAATGAAAAACAATGCTTCTCATCTCACTACTTTTTTCGTGGTTGGACTAGTTACTTTTCATAAAGATATTCTTGGTTAGCATGTAGTGGCTTTCAGTTCAGTTCAGTCTCTCAGTCGTGTCCGACTCTTCGCGACCCCATGAATTGCAGCACGTCAGGCCTCCCTGTCCATCACCAACTCCCAGGGTTCACTCAGATTCACGTCCATCGAGTCAGTGATGCCATCCAGCCATCTCATCCTCTGTCGTCCCCTTCTCCTCCTGCTCCCAATCCCTCCCAGCATCAAAGTCTTTTCCAATGAGTCAACTCTTCACATGAGGTGGCCAAAGTACTGCAGTTTCAGCTTTGGCATCATTTCTTCCAAAGAAATCTCCTTCAGAATGGACTGGTTGGATCTCCTTGCAGTCCAAGGGACTCTCAAGAGTCTTCTCCAACATCACAGTTCAAAAGCATCAATTCTTCGGCGCTCAGCCTTCTTCACAGTCCAACTCTCACATTCATACATGATCACAGGAAAAACCATAGCCTTGACTAGATGGACCTTAGTCGGCAAAGTAATGTCTCTGCTTTTTAATATGCTGTCTAGGTTGGTCATAACTTTTCTTCCAAGGAGTAAGCGTCTTTTAATTTCATGGCTGCAGTCACCATCTGCAGTGATTTTGGAGCCCCCCCCAAAATGAAGTCTGACATTGTTTCCACTGTTTCCCCATCTATTTCCCATGAAGTGATGGGACCAGATGCCATGATCTTCGTTTTCTGAATGTTGAGCTTTCAGCCAACTTTTTCACTCTCCTCTTTCACTTTCATCAAGAGGCTTTTTAGTTCCTCTTCACTTTCTGCCATAAGGGTGGTGCAATCTGCATATCTGAGGTTATTGATATTCTCCCGGCAATCTTGATTCCAGCTTGTGTTTCTTCCAGTCCAGCGTTTCTCATGATGTACTGTGCATATAAGTTAAATAAGCAGGGTGACAATATACAGCCTTGACGTACTCCTTTTCCTATTCGGAACCAGTCTGTTGTTCCATGTCCAGTTCTAACTGTTGCTTCCTGACCTGCATACAGATTTCTCAAGAGGCAGGTCAAGGTGGTCTGGTATTCCCATCTCTTTCAGAATTTTCCACAGTTTATTGTGATCCACACAGTCAAAGGCTTTGGCATAGTCAACAATAAAAACAATTTTATAAATACCTTAGAAAGGTCCCAGAACCAGAAAGTTAGAGAATCATCATTTTATGATAAAACAGAACATTAACTCAAGATCTGTGATGGTATTCATCATTCATTTTCATGCTCTTTACTTATAACCTCTTTAAGCAAAATGCTTCCTTCTATCTTATGACAGAGAAACAGTATTTGTTGTCCGTTAAAACAAAGAGTGCATGAGTGGCCAGAGGTCTGTTGCCTAAACCTATAATAGTCTTACCTAGGGCTCCAAATCTCCTCCTGGTTAACTGCTATACATACCAATTTCTGGGTTAACAGAGACATCAAAGGCATTGGGAAGTAAAGGCTCAGAACTATGAACCCCCACAAGAAACTAACAGAAAGTGAATTAGGAAAAAGCCCACTTCCCCCTTTAAGGCAGAAACTTTCTTGTCTGAGCCTTGGCTCTAGGTAAAGGAGAGAAGGCTCTTCTTTGATAATTCTTAACAAGTGAGCACTCTCCTAGCTTGGGCTCTGGAATTCACATTATCTGACCAGGGAAAACACCAAACCAAGTATATCTGTGCTGACAATGCTTCCAGGTACCACAGAATCCAGATTTCTCTCTAATGCTACAATCCTGCAAGAGAACTCAATCAAAAATGAAACCCATAAGGAAATAAGATACAATGAGCAAGAGCTTGCAAAATTATTTAAAAACTGAGAAAACTACAATTATTAGAATTACTGGATACAAAACAGAAAATAAGCACACTAAAGAGATAGTCAAAACCAAGACCAAGAAGAGGTCAATCAAAAACAATTAGATGAATGGAAACAACTTCCAGAAATGAAATACAGTACATAAAAATTAGAATCTTAGAAAGGCATCACATAACTGATTAGACATAGCTGGCAAAAAAAAAAAAAAAAAATCTATAAAACTTACCCAGAATGCACACAAAGAGATGAAAGATATTAAAGAGGTTGAAAGAATAAAAAATGTTAACTTGCAACTCACTGGAGCTACAAATGAAGAAAAAGAATGGGAGAGAGGACATCTAAATAGAATGTCTGATATAACAATCCTCATATCCAGGAGTCCCAACTACTCCAAAGTAAGATTAAATAAGGAATTCTCACCAAAATCCATCTGAGTGAAACTGTAAACACCAAAGAGTGAAAAGCACAACTAGTCTGAGGAAGAAAATTCCTTAGAGACTAAGTGATGACTTCTTAAGAATAAGAAGGGAGAAATGAAGATATTTTGAGATTAAAAAAACAAAACAAGAAAATCTGTTCTTAGTAAACCCATATTAAAGGACATTCTCAAAGATATACTTTAGGAAGAAAATGATCTCAGGATGAATGAACGTCAAGTTAAAGAAAAAAAAGGTAAATTTGAAGGCAAATTTAAATAATCACTGGCTATATAAGACAATTTTGTCCAACAACTGTCACAGGGTTTAGAAAATCTAAAAACAACAAAAGCACAAAATCAGCACAACTGATCAAAGTCAAAGCATTTTAAGTCCTTGTCCTGTTTAGGAAGGTAATGTAAAGGTACCTTCCTAAACAGGTAAAGGTAATGATTACCTTCGAAGTGAAGTGAAGCCACTTAGTCGTGTCCAACTCTTTGCGAGCCCATGGACTGTAGCCTACCAGGCTCCTCTGTCCATGGGATTCTCCAGGCAAGAGTACTGGAGTGGAGTACCATTGCCTTCTCCAGGAATATTTCTTTGAGCCCCCCCTTTTTTTGTGGCGGGTGGGGGGCAAGAATACTGGAGTGGGTTGCCATTCCCTTCTCCAGGAGATCTTCCTGACCCAGGAATTGAACCTGGGTCTCCAGCACTGTGGGCAGACGCTTCACCGTCTGAGCCACCGGGGAAGTAATTAACTTTAAATTAAAAACGTGAAATTTCTAGAGGAACCACCACAGAACAGATGCAGAATGTTTAATTTCTGACCTTGAAAGGCAACGAGGGGAAAAATAATCTCAAAAAAATGTAGGTAGCTTCTGTCACTTACATTACTAAATGTGCATTTTTTACTCTGTTGAGTGTATCTGTTTCAACTTTGGATAACACAGTAAAGTAACTGATAAAACATTTTTTTCCTTCTTTTGGCACACAAAATACAACCTTTCCATTAGCCCAAATTTAATGTTCAACATTGTTGGACTCTTCTAGGTCAAATTATAGGATTTTCTATGTCTACAAAACTTCTGTCAAATTTATCTTCTTTATATTTAATATCTTATAATGTTAAGAATGATGAAAAAAAGACATATTACCTTTAGATATTCCTTAAACTTGCTATGTAATGCTCTATTACCTTTACAATGCTATTAAAACAATAACTGCATCATTGCAGAATTTTGGAAGAAACTTAAATTCAGGCTCTATATTCTTCTTAAAAACCAGAACCAATAAAATAACGAATCCTATAATTTCTACCAACTCATTAGATTTGCAGACTACAAGGGAGAAGGATGGTTAAATATCTGGATTAAATATCCCAGGTGTGGATGTGACTGGTGATGTAAGTCAAGTCTGATGCTGTAAAGAGCAATATTGCACAGGAAGCTGGAATGTTAGGTCCATGAATCAAGGCAAATTGGAGTGGTCAAACAGGAGATGGCAAGAGTGAACATCAACATCTTAGGAATAAGCGAACTAAAATGGACTGGAATGGGTGAATTTAACTCAGATGACCATTATATCTACCACTGTGGGCAAGAATCCCTTAGAAGAAATGGAGTAGCCATCACAGTCAACAGAAGAGTCTGAAATGCAGTACTTGGATGCAATCTCAAAAAAGACAGAATGATCTCTGTTTGTTTCCAAGGCAAACCATTCAATATCACAGTAATCCAAGTCTATGCCCCGACCAGTAATGCTGAAGAAACTGAAGTTGAATGGTTCTAAGATGACCTACAAGACCTTCTAGAACACACACCCAAAAAAGATGTCCTTTTCATTATAGAGGACTGAAATGCGAAAGTAGGAAGTCAAGAGATACCTGGAATAACAGGCAAATTTGGCCTTGGAGTACAAAACAAAGCAGGTCAAAGGCTAATGGAGTTGCCAAGAGAACGCACCAGTCACAGCAAACACCCTCCAACAACACAAGAGAAGACTCTACACATGGACATCACCAGATGGTCAATACAGAAATCAGACTGATTATATTCTTTGCAGCCAAAGATGGAGAAGCTCTAAAGAGTCATCAAAAACAAGAGCAGGAGCTGACTGTGGCTCAGATCATGAACTCCTTGTTGCCAACAAGACTTAAATGGAAGGAAGTAGTTCCCTACTAGACCATTCAGGTTTGACCTAAATTAAATCCCTTATGATTATACAGTGGAAGGGACAAATAGATTCAAGGGATTAGATCTGATAAGCAGAGTGCCTGAAGAACTACGGACAGAAGTTCAGGATATTGTACAGGAAGCAGGGATCAAGACCATCCGCAAGAAAAAGAAATGCAAAAAGGCAAAACTGTTGTCTAAGGAAGCCTTACAAATAGCTAAGGAAAGAAGAGAAGCTAAAGGCAAAGGAGAAAAGGAAAGATATATCCCTTTGAATGCAGAGTTCCAAAGAATAGCAAGGAGACATAAGAAAGCCTTCCTCGGTGATCAATGCAAAGAAATAGAGGAAAACAATAGAATGGGAAAGACTAGAGATCTCTTCAAGAAAACTGGAGACACCAAGGGAAATTTCACGCAAATATTCTGTGGCAAGAAGAACTATACAAAAAAAAATCTTCATGACCCAGATAACCACGATGGCGTGATCACTCACCTAGAGCCAGACATCCTGGAGTTTGAAATCAAGTGGGCCTTAGGAAGCATCACTACGAACAAAGCTAGTGGAGGTGATACAATTCCAGCTGAGCTATTTCAAATCTTAAAAGATGATGCTGTGAAAGTGCTGCACTCAATATGTCAGCAAATTTGGAAAACTCAACAGTGGCCATAGGACTGGAAAAGGTCAGTTTTCATTCCAATCCCAAAGAAAGGCAATGCCAAAGAATGTTCAAACTACCACACAACTGCACTCATCTCACATGCTAGAAAAGTAATGCACACAATTCCCCAAGCCAGGCTTCAACACTACGTGAACTGTGAACTTCCAGATGTTCAAGCTGGATTTAGAGAAGGCAGAGGAACCAGAGATCAAATTGCCAACATCTGCTGGATCATTGAAAAAGCAAGAGAGTTCCAGAAAAACATCTACTTCTGGTTTATTGACTACGCTAAAGCCTGTGACTGTGTGGATTACAACGAACTGTGGAAAATTCTTAAAGACATGGGAATACCACACCACCTGATCTGTTTCCTGAGAAATCTGTATGCAGGTCAAGAAACAGAACTGGACATGGAACAACAAACTGGTTCCAAGTCGGAAAGGGAGTACGTCATGACTGTATATTGTCACCCTGCTTATCTAACTTATATGCAGAGTACATCATGAGAAATGCTGGGCTGGATGAAGCACAAGCTGGAATCAAGATTGCTAGGAGAGATGACATCACCCTTATGGCAGAAAGCAAAAAACTAAAGAGCCTCTTAATGAAAGTGAAAAAAAATTGGTTCAAAACTCAACATTCAGGAAACTAAGATCATGGCATCCGGTCCCATACCTTCATGGCAAATAGATGGGGAAACAATGGAAACAGTGACAGACTTTACTTTCTTGGGCTCCAAAATCACTGCAGATGGTGACTGCAGCCATGATATTAAAAGACCCTTGCTCCTTGGAAGAAAAGTTATGACCAATGTAGACAGCATATTAAAAAGCAGAGACGTTACTTTGCCAACAAAGGTCTGTCTAGTCAAAGCTATGGCTTTTCCAGGACTCATGTATGGATATAAGAGCTAGACTATAAAGAAAGCTGAGCACCAAAGAATTGATGCATTTGAACTGTGGTGTTGAAGAAGTCTCTTGAGAGTCCCTTGGACCGCAAGGAGATCCAGCCCGTCCATCCTAAAGGAAATCAGTCCTACGTGTTCAATGGAAGGACTGATGTTGAAGCTGAAACTCCAATACTTTGGCCACCTGATGTGAAGAACTGACTCCTTGGAAAAGACCCTGATGCTGGGAAAGATCAAAGGCGGGAGGAGAAGGGGACGACAGAGGATGAGATGGTTGAATGGCATCACCAAGTCTATGGACATGAGTTTGAATAAGCTCCGGGAGTTGGTGATGGACAGAGAAGCCTGGTGTGCTGCAGTCCATGGGGTCACAAAGAGTCAGACATGACTGAGCGACTGAACTGAATACTGAATAAAGTCAGGATTTATTTTCTTCTTAAAAACTAGAACAAATAAAATAACCACTCCTACCGTTTCTACCAACTCATTAGATTTGTAGACTACAAGGGAGAGGGATGGTTACATAGCATATGAACTGTTAACAGTTTTCTTGAGATCTTTTAACTCTCAAGGTTGTACCGTTCTGTGTTTAGTCGCTCAGTCATGTCTGACTCTTAGGAACCCCATCAACCGTAGACTGTGGGTTCCTCTGCCCTTGGGGATTCTTCAGACAATACAGGAATGCGTTGCCATGCCCTCCTCCAGGGGATCTTTCCAACCCAGGGATCAAATCCAGGTCTCCCATATTGCAGGTGGATTCTTTACCATCTGAGCCACCAGGGAAGCCCAAGAATACTGAAGTGGGTATTTCTACCCTTTCTCCAACGATCTTCCTGACCCAGGAATCAACCAGGGTCTCTCCTGCATTGCAAGTGGATTCTTTACCAGCTGAGCTACCACCAGGAGAAATGTCATTTGGATCCACTGAACCTCATTCTCTCCTTTTCAGTATTTTTGAGGTTATTTGACCATTTACAATAGAAAAATTTCAATATGAATTATAAATTAAAATTCTTATTCCACATATAGACAAAATGGACCATGTTTTCTAAACATAACTGCTCATCAACTTTAATGCATAAACATGAAACATGTCCATCTGTAAATGCCAGTTCCACATTTTAAGTATTTCTCTAATGAGTTCCAACTCTTCATTACTTCCGGTTCTTCTTCCTACATTTGAATTGTCAACATACAATGCTTTAAAAAGTTTTGAAATGTTTTATGGCTCATATTTTTCTGGAGAGAGAGAGATGATGATGATGATGACCATATTTGATTCATAATTGTAAAACATCAATTTTTTGTTCTGGAATAATCTAATGAATTTTTAAATTTCTACATCTAGTTCCTTCCAACTGCCTTTGTATACATATCTCCCTTGAAGATTTGTCCACTAATGCATCATATCAAGTAAATTTTAGTTCACAAACATCACAAAACAAGAAAGATTTCTGCCACATATGCTTCTAGCAAAATGGGATGTTCCTAATATTGTCACAGAATATTACATAATGAAGTCCTTCTTATTAACTAGATGACAGTACTTTCTTTTTTTATCCTTAGAAATACATTGTTCATTTACTGATTCTTCAGTGTGAAGAAACTCATCTCAGACAGTGGTCCCCAACCTTTTTGGCACCAGGGACCAGTTTCATGTAAGACAACTTTTCCATAGATGGGGGTAGGGGATGGTTTTGGGATGATTCAAGTGCATTACATTTATTGTGCACTTTATTTCTATTATTATTACATTGTAATATATAATGAAATAATTATACAATTGCCACCTGGGCTTCCCAAGTGGCACTAGTGGTAAAGAACTTGACTGCCAATGCAGGAGATGGAAGAGATGCAGGTTTGATCCCTGGGTTAGAAGATCCCCTGGAGGAGGAAACCCAACCCACTCCAGTATTCTTGCCTGGGGAACCCAATGGACAGAGGAGCCTGGCAGGCTACAGTCCACAGGGTCACAAAGAGTTGGACACAACTGAAGTGACTTAGCATGCACTCATACAATTGTCACTCACTGACAGGGTTCTGACAGGAGTCTGCACGCAACTGACTGTGGTCTCTGTGTAGTCAAATCTCTCTGCTAATAATAATCTGTATTTGCAGTGGCTCCCCAGCACTAGCATCACCTCAGCCCCTCCTCAGACCATCAGGCATTAGATTCTCACAGGAGGAGCTACAAAGACTTGTGCAGGTCTGACAGCAGGTGGAGCTCAGGTTTAAAGGGAGTGATGGGAGTCTCTGTTAAACACAGACGGAGGCCTCCCTCACTGGCCTGCCACTCACCTCCTATGTGGCTGATTCCTAATGGTCTGTGGCCTGGGGGTTGGGGATCCCTGATCTAAGATATGGTATCTAAAGACCCTTAAGCTGAGATTTTGCTCATGCAATCAATTTCACCATTATCATTTGTCTTGAGTAGTGTCACTTTGTTCTTGCATTCATGTTATTTATGTAATAACTGTCAAATATTTTCTTGTGTTAACTTTATCTTTTGACAGTATGAACAGAGAATGACTAATTCTGACTCCCCAATTGTGTTGAAGGAAAACTAAAAGCCAACAATTAAAGGTAGTGTCTCTCTCTTCTTTCATACCATCTTGAAAGATGCAAAATGTTGGGCAATGCAATATCTTCCACTTATTTCACTATCATACCATCCTTTGAGGTGCTTTCAAAACCATTTTGCTATTGTATTACTTTTTTTTTTTTCTTAGCATAGCTGGAAATAAGTGATGAGTAAACAGGAAATAATCTTTAGGATCACAAAATAGCAAAATGTTTTAAGAAACAGAAAAACAAGATCACTAAGATTCCATATTCTAAATCTTAGACTTATAAAAAAAAGATCCAGTGGATCCATATGGTAATTGAGATAAAATTAATTTTATTCCATTTTGAAAATAAGCAAACAGTTTTCTTTGGAAGACATCTAAAAGAAAAAGTCATGCAATGTTAATCCTTGTTAAGTATTTGTAAACAGAATTACTCAAAAATGAAACAAGCTATTGGGTATAATTAAAGCTGATGGATACCATAAATTAAACCAAAGTGCTCTATAACTTCCTATACTCAAGAAAAATACATCTTTCATTATATCTCAAATATATTAACATTTCTTCAGAGAAAGGTATGGATACTTACAGAGGTGAAACTAAAAAAAATTACATCCCACCTACCAAAGACAGACAGAGCCAAAGAATGTTCAAACTACTGCACAATTGCATTCATTTCACATACTAGCAAGGTAATGTGAAAAACTCTCCAAGGTAAGCTTCAACAGTATGTGAATCGAGAACTTCCAGATGTGCAAGCTGGATTTAGAAAAGGCAGAGGAACAAGAGATCAAACTGCCAATATCTGTTGGATCACAGAAAAAGCAAGAGAATTCCAAAAAACATCTACTTCTGCTTCACTGACTATGCTAAAGCCTTTGACTGTGTGGATCACAACAAACTGGAAAATTCTTGAGAGAGATGGAAGTATCAGGCCACCCCACCTGCCTCTTGAGAAACCTGTCTGCAGGTCAAGAAGCAATAGAACCAGACATGGAACAACAGACTGGTTCAAAATTGGGAAAGGAGTATGTCAAGGTTGTTTATTGTCATCCTGCTTATTTAACTTACATACAGAGTACAGCCTGAGAAATACTGGGCTGGATGAAGCACAAGCTGGAATCAAGATTGCCAGCAGAAATACCAATAACCTCAGATATGCAGATGACACCACCCTTATGGCAGAGTGTGAAGAGGAACTAAAAAGCCTCTTGAAGAAGGTGAAAGAGGAGAGTGGAAAAGCTGGCTTAAAACTCAGTATTCAAAAACCTAAGTTCATGGCATCTGGTCCCATCCTTTCATGGCAAATAGATGGGGAAACAATGGTAACAGTCACAGACTTTATTTTCTTGGGCTCCAAAATCACTGAAGATGGTGACTGCAACCATGAAATTAAAAGACACTTGCTCCTTGGAAGAAAAGCTATGACCAACATAGACAGAAAATTAAAAAGCAGAGACATTACTTTGCTAACAAAAGTCCGTCTAGTCAAAGCTATGGTTTTTCCAGTTGTCACGTATAGGTGTAAAGATGGATGATAAAGAAGGCTTGAGTGCCAAAATTGATGCTTTTGAACTGTGGTATTGTAGAAGACTCTTCAGAGTCCCTTGGACTGCAAGGAGATCAAACAAGTCAATTCTAAAGGAAATCAATCTTGAATATTCATTAGAAGGACTGATACTGAAGCTCCAATACTTTCGCCACGTGATGCGAAGAACTGCTCATTAGAAAAGACCCTGATGCTGGCAAAGACTGAAGGCAGGAGGAGAAGGGGACGACAGAGGACAAGATGGCTGGATGGCGTCACCTAATCGATGGACATGAGTGTGAGCAAGCTCTGGGAGATGGTGAAGGTCAGGGAGGCCTGGTGTGCTGCACTCCATGGGGGGGCAAAGAGTCGGACGCAACTGAACAACAAGCAACAACCTACTCTTCATGTCAGATTTTCTTTTTTTTTACTAGTATTTTTTCAGAATTTTTGGGATATCATCTGAATAATGAACTGTAAGTTTATACAATAAGACCCCCAAATCCTCTAAATGTGAAGCTAGGATAACCAGATATTCTGAAAGTAAAGGTTAGCAAATGAAGGATTTTAAGCATAAGAGTATTTTGATTAAATTTATAATGACTATGTCTGCTTATAGTAAAAAATGGTTTGGGATGGGTAGAACTGGGGTAGTGAGAGAAACAATAAAGTCATCTTCATAAACCGTATCACTCTTTGCCCTCATTTATATGTATTCTTAAAAGGCTCATTGTTTTTTCTATCAAAAAGTATTGTTCTTCAAATTTCAGGTTCTCTGCCCATTTAACACAGACTACTATACCAGTATAATGCAATTATACACTATATTATCTTTTTCAAGAAATAAAAAATTCAAAATTTTATTTTCACTTTTTTTAAATCTTTTAAACATGGTGCCTCCCAATACTTTAAGCCCATTTAATCTCTAGGACCCTCAATAGTTTATTTGTGGATAAACAACAAAGTCCTACTGTAGAGCACAGGGACCTATATTCAATATCCTGGGATAAACTATAATGGAAAAGACCATAAAAAATAATGTTTATATGAGTATAACTGAGCCACTTTGCAGTACAGCAGAAATACAGCCTTGTAAATCAACCATACTTCAACAAATTTTTTAAAAAAAATTATTTGAATACTAAGTTAGATGGCAAAACCTATTTTATGCAAAATTTTATGCCTGTCTTTGATTCTAGTGTTTCTATAATGGCTGCCCATGAAAATTAAAGCAATGATTTTGATAACTGTCAATTCTTTACTTGGCCTCTCTAAAGCCTTAATATTGCTGACTACTTTATCTTCTTTTAGTTTTTATGAACACTACATTCTCCTAGCTCTCTGTTCACCACCACCTTGGCCCAGTTATTTCTTTCTTTCTCTGGCTCTACTTTCAACACCGAAGTTCCCCAAATTTGTAACCCTGACTCTATTTTTTTCCCCCACTCATTCAAAAAAAGTTTACTAAATGTTTAAATGTTTGATGCATGACAAGTAGTTCCTCTGGTTCATCCATACTCACAGCTACAATGGTGGATTCACTACCATATGGCTAATATTCACATTTACACTAAGACCCTTATCCCAACTCTGAGCTCCATTTCCAAATGCCTACTGAATATTCTGAGCACCTTACAAATGTTATTTCATTGAATTCTCAAACCACAATGGAGAATGTAGAGGCCTCCTGGGATGCTGATAATGTTGTTTCTTGGTCTGGGTGCTAGTTATACAGTGGTGCCCAGCTTCTGACATTTCATCAAGCTATACTCTTATTATATGTGTTCTTTTCATATATATCACACTTCAAGGGAGAATTTTTCAAAAAATTTCAATCCTGTGAGATAATTATTAGCATTATCTCTAATTTATAGATGAAGAAACTCAAGTACCAAAGGATTGTTTGCCCAATGTCACATGGAAACTAGTAGAGGGAGCCAGGACTTCAGAACCCACCAACTACCAACCATATTAAGAATTTAATTCATAGAATTTCCTGGCAGTCCAGTGGTTAGGACTCTGTGCTTTCACTGTTGAGGGCACATGTTCAATCCCTGGGGAACTAAGATCCCTACATGCCACATGGTGTGTCCAAAAAAACCTACACAAACCAAAAAAGAATTTAATTCCTTCTTGCCTTGGCCAACACATTGTCTAAAATGACCTTGCCTTGATTTTCAGAATGAAATACCATGAAGACTACCTCAAACCCCATAGTTGAAATGCTCCAATTCCCCATTTAAGTTTTTTATTAAAAGTCAGTATGATCATTACCATGGCAGAGTTACCTGTAGGTATACCTGCCCCTACTCTCATTTTCCAGCAGAGTAAACTCCTTGAGAGCAGGGACTATGTGTACTGCAAGTTACTCCCTACAAATGCATTTTAATGTACTTATTACATGAGGAGACTAATATTAAAAAAACCAAAAAGTCAAATGTTCTTTATTTCAATAATTGGCCCTGTGTAAGGGTGAATTAAGAGCTGCACTGTACACAGCTTTCACAATACACTAAGCAATGTTGTTCTTAGAACGACAACCCCAATTATGATAGAGTGATGCCAAGGACAATGTATGGATAAGTACCGTAGGCACACTCCCCACCTTTAATCTCTTTCTAGTAATTCTAACATACTTTGTCAGTTACTACATTTACAAGCCGAAGGACTGTTTTCTGATTATTCTGATTATTTATTTCTGAATAACAATTTGGCTGATTTGCTTTTTTTGACAAGTATCTCTACTTAAACAGCCATATATTCTAATCCACTCCCGTAAGCACACATCTATTTCTGGGATCTCTACTGTAAGCCAATGATCTGTCTGTTCCTCTACCAAAACCACATTTTCCTGTTTAATGTCTTTTGGTCCCTGCTAATATGCATGATATCATGACAAGACTGTCTTGACTACTTTTGGACAAATACTCTCTTCACTGTCAACATAAGAATTTATCAAGTTACCCCAAAAAGTCTGCTGTGGTCTTTACTGGAATTACATTAAACATATGGACTACTCAGGAGAAAACTGATTAACTTGATAGTATTGATTTTTTTTCACTCCATGAACACAGCCCATCTTCATGTATGTCTTCTTTTATGTTCTTTATAGCCTATTTTTTCCTTAAAATGTTTTGCATTATCTCATTAGTTTTAGATCTACTTAATAGATTTTATGGCTATGTACAAAGAACTTATTTGAAATATAATTATCTAATCTGACATTGATGAAACATGAGTGTTACCAATATTTCCCTGAACTTAGATGCAGGAAATCAGAATTCTTATTTCTCATATTTGTCTGTTAATTATAATCATGTTACTTTCAAGTAATTAAAAATTTGGAGGTCTCTATTAAACTGACACTGAAACTGAGGCTGTCAACTGATACTCAAGTACCTACTTTTAACATTGAGATGCTGCTGCTGCTGCTGCTGCTGCTAAGTTGCTTCAGTTGTGTCTGACTCTGTGTGACCCCATAGATGGCAGCCTACCAAGCTCCTCCGTCCCTGGGATTCTCCAGGCAAGAACACTGGAGTGGGTTGCCATTTCCTCCTCCATTGAGATGATGAAACTCCATATATTAAATGTAGGATAGTTATCAACTAAGGATAGCTTTTAGAACCCGTTTAATATTATTATGCAAATCTCTGCTGAAAACTAACATGGGTAAAGTACCTATTGAAAATCAGGCACTAGGCCAGGAAGTTTTATATTTAATCTTCACCTCAAAGCAAGTCAGCTGAAGAAACCAAGTCGTAGAAAAATTAAGGGACTTGGACAAGTGCCTAAAGAGACAGAGATTCAAATCCAAAGTGTGACTAGCTCATTCCCTTTTCATTATAGTATACTGTGAAGCAGGCTACAAAAGCAAAAGCACAGTCAAGAATACACTTTAAGCATTCTATAGAGTGCTATTTTGGCTCACTCTGCCCTTAAGGCTATTAATAACACATACAGGACACATCCCTGTAATAGCACTAATCCTTTTGGAAAGAGAATGTTCATTATTTCAAATTCATTCATGCAATATGAACCCTAAGATCTCTAATTCAACAATGGAAGAGTTAATATAATTAGCAGCTGCAGTAAATTTTTTTCGGTAGAGCCAGTAAATTTCCATCATTAACATTGGTTTCAAAAACCTGTTCATCTGGTTTTTTCACAGTCTCTGTTAGTGACCTTACTAGTGTTACTTTTATTCTTTCCTCCAAGATACAATATTCTTAACTCTAAGCTCCAATAAAAAGGAAAAAAGAGAAGGAAAAAAAAGAAAATTCACCGGTTAATCAGCCTATCCAAGTTACCTTAGTGATGTGAAGAGATACTCATCCTTTAGGAACAGATGTCCAAAAGACATCTCAAGAATCACTAGATGAGATGACTAGCAGATGTTTAAGCTAATAGCCAAACAACAGTCAAAACCCACTTAAGCATTTATTATTTAAGATTATTATTATTCTAAGATATGGGGGCAATTATCTCGGATCGCTATACAATCATTACTCAAGTTTTTAAACTCAATAAATTCTAGATATTAACAGGGTAAAAAATGTTGCCAAATGATTATTTTAAATAGCTAACTTTATTGAAGGTAGAATAACATTCAGATAAGAATTATAGACAGAACAAACAAAGAAAGTTTAAGCACAAACTAAAGATTCAGGTTATGCAGGAAACAGACAAGTATCTTGAGTAGATAGAAAGGTGACAAGAACTGAAACATCCATGGCTTTTCTAAGGAATAAGAGAAACTGGCTGTTTAAAACTCTCAAAGAAAAGATTATGTCCTATTACTAGTAAACTACAATGGGATTATGTTAGTTTGTATTACATATAGTGTATTTGTTTATGCCAAAAAATTCCTTAAAAAACTGAAGAACTTCTATGAGAACTTCTGTATAACTCCCAGTAAGAGAGGAAAAAAACTGATCTGATCCTATGAAACATTAATTTTTAGCAAGCTTTTTCCACTGAGAATTACGTTTCTCACATTCTTTGCTACGGTAAGTCCTTACAACTGTTAAAAATGGTTTTCTCCAAAATTTATTATAAAATTATGTCTAAAAGTTTTAAAGTATATATTCTCAAACAAAAAAGAGTACTGTACTGAAGTAGGTACCTATCCAACCAAGTTCTCTTTCTGCCATGAAGCCATTCCAATTTTTTTCACCATGCCTGGAGTCTGCTTTGTCCTGCACACCCCAAATAAACATTCTATGAGAAACATATACATATAAATACAATAATTAATAATTTTTTTTGATTTTATAATTTCCAAGGGGGGAAAAAGCACATGAACGGTAAGAAAATGAAAAGATTACATTTGCAATAGTGGCCAAATGGCACACAGGTTTATTTAGTAGCGTTAGAAGAAATACAAAAAGAAAAAAAAAAAGAAATACAGAAAGCAGGAAGAAAAATTATTCAGTAGCACAAAGACTGAGTAAAAGCTTATCACAAAATAGCTAATATGCATACAAAAGAAAAACTTGGTTTATCTAAAAATTATTAGTAGCAGGACTTAGATTCTTATAACATCTCTTAAAGAACTTTGCTATTTAGTATACCATTATAAATCTCAAATACTAACAAGCAAAAAGAAAGCTTAAACTTAAAATAAATTTAATCAAATAACTTACATAGCTGTAACTAAGAAAACTAAGAACCACAATTAAACCTAGACTTAAGAAAGTTACTTTGTTATCAGTACTCTAGGACAGGTGAAACCAATTATTCATGTAATCCAACAGATAAATGTTTAAGATTTCCTTGAGTTTATATCCTTTAAATTAAAAGAAAAAAAAATATTTTTGATAAGTAATCCGTGGTCTTCCATGTCTGAAAGTTGTATTTTAATGATTTCTAGACAGGAAGAAAGATGAACATCATCACTGCATTTTTTGCATATGCTTTTACTATTATTTGTTGATCATCCTTGAACAAGTATTTGCATTACTAAATCTGATTTCTTTCCATTAAAAACAAACAATTTCATGTACTATGGTATGTACAAGGATAAAGTATCTTAAAAATTAGTTTTGCCAATATATGCATAAATAAGTAATGTCAAAAGACTAGTCTTTTCTCATTAAAGTGTTAGTCGCTCAGGCGTGTCAGACTCTGCAACCCCATGGACTGCAGCCTGCCAGGCTCCTCTGCCCATGGTATTCTCCAGGCAAGAATAATGGAGTGGGTTGCCATTTCCTTCTCCAGGAGATCTTTCTGACCCAGGGGTGGAACCCGGGTCTTCCGTATTAGACACACATAAATATGTAACAATCAGTTTAATATTTTGGATTGACGTAACAGTTTACTAAAACTATTAAGATTCAAAGTGAAAAAAAAACCCAACAAAAAAACTAGATACACAAATTCTGTAATAGCTTCCTATACTGGGATAAAATACATATATGCAAATATTTTCATCAAAAAGTGATTAAGTACCTTTAAATTGGCATTTCCTCCCCTCATTTCTATCTATAGGTTTGCATTAGAAAAAAAAACTTCAAAACCGCCACAAAGAACTCACTACGTTTTCAGTAAACAGTTAATAAATAATCCAACAAATCTATCATCACTCTGTGAACAGTATAACAGAAAAATAGTATTAAACAATTAAAATGTAAGTGGTTAAACAGTCTTGTCTAGAACACAGTACTTGGTACCAGTAGATTTATGACACAGATGCTCATTAGTTATCTCCTATTTCCCAGAGAAAGAAAAATGGCTTGATTTTTCTCCCTTCACGAACATTATCAGCTGTTTAAAGTAGCTGAAACTTCACCAGTGTTTAACGATCACAACTTCTAAGCAAAGACTTTTTCTTTTTTAACGTTTTTGCTCCAATAATCTGTCATCTCAGTCCTTTTTTCTGCAAGTAAGCTTCAAGGTAAAAGGACTTGTAAAAGATGCCACATGCGTTCAAGGCATTCAACAATTAGTAAAATATCAATTTCATCAATAAAATATTTATATATCTCTTAAAAATCAATGGTGTCTTAAGCATTGAGTGATTTTAATCGGTAGTGAGTTTTTTTTTAAGTGATACATAAAATAATGACACCCTTTTCTTTACAATATATGGTGGTGTTTAGTTGCTACTCCTGTCTGCCTCATTTACAACCCCATGGACTGTAGCCTGCCAGGCTCCTCTCTCCATGGGATTTACCAACAAGAATACTGGAGTGGGATGCCATTTCCTTCTCCAGAGGATCTTTCCTACCCAGGGGTCAAACCGCAATCTCCAGTATTGGCAGGTGGATTCTTTACCGCCTAGCCACCAGAGAAGCGCTTGCAAGACATAGCATCTTATTATTCCATGAAATATGGCAACTGTGTTTCAGAATTACAAGTTTTAACCACAAAAGGCAGCCTTATTTTACAGATGAGGAAAATGACAGCTCAATTAAAAGATACTCCCACTGTCATAAAACCAGGAGCAAAACAGACTGGAACTCAGGTCTTCTGGTTCCCAGTGATGTCCTTTCCATTAGAGCACCCGCCTCCTGAAGTGAATGACGTGAGAAAACTATCTAGGTTTTACACTGCCTACTACACAGATATCTAATATAATCTTTCTATATAAAAAGTTCATCACTTAGGAGCCCTGTATGCCTGAATCTAGAGCCTCTCAGAATGACTCAAAAGTAACAAAATCTAGTTTTCTTTCTTTTGAGAAGATATATAACGAACTACAGACATTTCAGAAATTAGAGCTTCCCTTAAGGTAGATATTTCATATGGGGCATTTCACTAACTGTACCTCACTAGCCCTTTTCATTTCTCAGGAGGAGAAAGACCCACCCAGGGGAATTACTGGCCTACCTGGAGCCTAATCACAATAGCTGCAACAAGGCAGTGGACTCATTTGTCAGCACTAGAAACTTCGCGCATCTTTTCCAGCCTACCAGCTACACAATTCACAGGTGGTTGGTGTGTTTACCTCTCTCCTCACAGGGAAAACTAAATCAACCAAATGAATGCGATGACACCCGCAGTTGGTTTTGCGGGGCTCGGGTGGAGAGCCAGGTGAGATCACGGGACGCAGGAGAAGGTGCCGAGAAAACGACACGTTATCTGGGCTCGGGGGCCCGAACACCCGGCGAGGAGAGGCAGCGCGCGGGCCGGGGCGACCCCCACTCCCTCAGAGAAGCCCTCGCCCACTCTCTCCATCCCCAAGTGGGAGGGGGTATCAGAGGTGGGGACCGGCCCGCGGGGGCGGGGGCACCGCACGGGCCTCGGCCTCCGCTCCCTCCCTCAGCCCGCCGGGCGGGGGCGGCGGCGCGGCTCCGAAGCCGCGGGAGGCCATTTTAGCTGCGGGGCCGCCGAAGGCCCGGGCGGCCCTCCGCGGCCCCCAGCCTCGCCGTCTCCTCGCTCCCGGGCCGGGAGAGGCCGTGGGCCCGGCCTGCCACGGGCCGGGACTCCGGGGGCGGAGGGGGTGGGGGCGGGCGCGGGGGTGTCGCGTCGGCGGGATCCCGGCGGAGGGGCGGGCGGGGGGAGAGGAGGGAAAGAGCGGGGAGCCGTTACCTATACTGGGCCGCAGCCGCCGCCGCCGCCGCCCCGCTGTGGGTGAATCCAAAGTAGTTGCCGGTCGCCATTTTGGCATCTTCCCCCAGCCGGCTGGGCACTGCGGCGGGCAAGGAGAGTCGGGTCCCATGGCGGGAGAAGAGGCGCCGAGGGGCAGAGACGCCGAGGGAGGGAAGGGGGAGAGAGAGAGAGAGGCGCCGTGAGAAGCCGCCCTCGCCGGGCCGCGGCCGCGCCGCCTCCCCCTCCCGCCTCGCACTCCCTCACTCACTCGCACGCCCGGGTGGCGGCGGCCGCCGCCTCCTCCCCGGAGCCTGCCCCAACCCCCGCGCCTCCCCGCCGCCCCGGGCCGGGGAAGGGCCGGGCGGGGACCCCGGAGGGGCACATTATACTCACCATAGGTGAAAGAAACTACAGGGCATATGGGAATCATGGGCTCGGGCTGCTGCTGCTGAACTCTGAACTCTCACCCGCTGCCTCCCTCCTCAGCCCCGCTCCTCCTCAGCGGAGAACAGACCGCCGCCTCCCGCTGCACTGCGCAGGCGCGCCCGCGCGCGGCACCCTGGGAGCTGTAGTCCTGCCGCCTTCGCGGCTCGGGCGGGCGCGTGCCGGGCCTCAGCCGAGGCGGGCCAGGGGCATCCTCCGAGAGAGGCGGGTCTGGCTTCCTCCGCGCTCGTGACCGAGGCGAATCGCCTCGGGCCAGCCGAGAGGAGGAGTCAGAGAGTGAGTGGAGAGAGTGACGTCTACCAGTCTTTTCTTCTTACTTTTCACTTCTTTTCACTGTTGCGTGTGCATTTGTTTTTCTCCCTTTCAGCCCTTCTCCAACCCTTGCACTTTTCATCAGGATTTGAACTGGACTAACCTGGATTCTTTTTCTTCGTATTTCTCTCATTCCTGCTTCTTGTCCTTAGCGTTTGAAGTGGAGAGGGAAAGACGGGGAGGGAGGGGAGAACGAGAAAAAGAATGGCAGGTGTGCTATTCCGTTAGCTGCTGCTGCTGCTGCTAAGTCGCTTCAGTCGTGTCCGACTCTGTGCCACCCCATAGACGGCTACCCCTTCCGAATTAATCTCTTCCGGTTGCCTTTCTCTCACCCGCGCCCACTCCCTTGATTTCGAGGACGTGTATGGAGCCTCCACAAAGCGTCAGGCCCCCGTTCTGGGTACTGGAGATAGAGCAGTGAGCAAAACAAAGTCCCCATTCGTACGGAATTTACCTTCTGGGAAACGGGGAGGCGGGTGGTGGTGAAATTCAGACAATAGCCAAATAGTTTGTCGGCTGGTTGATTGCAGCTTTAAGAATAAAGCAGGGTAGGAGTTAGAGAGCGAGGGAGGTGCTACTTTACTAGGGTGTGGTTAGGGACGCCGTCGAGTAGAGAGAGCCCCAGGAATTGAGGAGATAAACCTGGTGTAGATGGTTGCGGGAAGAACAGCAAATGGAGGGCCCTAAGGCAGGGGTGCTCAAGAGCGGCAAGGAAGTTAGTCTGGCTGGAGTCGAGTGACAGGGAGTCGGGATCGTAACAGTCTGCTAAGACAGCCTAATCTGTCAGGGTCAGGACAGGAGGGTACTCTTCCCTCCGTGCAGGCGTGTCTTTGTTCCCTCTGCTTTCTCACCGTTTTCTCTCTACTTCCCCTGTGCATTTTCAACCATTCTCTTTCCTCTTGCAATCCCTGGTCGGTTTGTTTCTATTTCTCCCACCTTATCTCTTTTCCTGCCTTCCAGCAGTGCCTAAGTGCTGCACTTCACCTCTTCTTCACGGTGTTTACGCCCATCCCCCAGACCCTCTGCTTGGTGTCTGTGTGTTCAGTCCGGTCCCGGCTCTGGACTGTGGCCCCTCTGTCCACAAGATTTCCCAAGCAAGTTTACTGGAGTGGGATGCCGCTGGGGAATCTTCCCGACCTAGGGATCGTACCTGTGTCTCTTGGGTCTCCTGCATTGGCAATGGGATTCTTTACCACTAGGCCACCTGGGAAGCCCTCTCCTGCCAGAGCAGAGATAATATCTCAGTTCTTATTTATGCCAATCCTGCTCCCCCCATACCTCCTACAAAGAACAGGTTCTGAAATCCTGTCTGCATTATCCTCTTACTCTTTTCAAAAAAGAGAAATGTAGTATATTTGAGATAAGTCAATGTCATTGTTTTTGAGAATGCAGATGTTTCCCCAGGCAAAAGTTATTTGTGCTCCAAGTGTGTTGCCACTCAGGATATTAGAACTGAATTTTAAAAGTAATTTGCCTTGAACTTCAGGGAGCAATCAAGCCTTCAAGGTGCTGACTGTAACTGCTTTGATAAATTTGCACTATTAGTTGCTAGGCTACTTGAATAAAACTGGCGGAGAGAAGACAAGTGTTAATCACCTGACCAACAAGGTTCTTTTTTGGCCAGTTTTGTGCTAGGTTGCTTGGCAGGCATTTGAGGATAGAAGAGGACTGTGGGCGCACCCCAATGAGCAGGCAGGTGACTGGAAAGAGGGGGACATGCCTTTTCCCTTTGGTAACTATTCCTAGAGATCAGGGTAGGCCTCGACTTGCCCCCACTTGGGTTTATTTAAGGAAGGAGTTTTGGAAGCAGCTGGGAATCAAGAAGACTCAGGTCCTTTTCCGGGTCATTTAGTAGTGGAATGACCTGAGCACATTGTTTAGGCTTTTTAAACCTGTATGACTGGAATAACAATAATCCTCACAGGATTGTGGTGGGGTTTCAGTGAAGTAGCATTTCTATAAAACAACAGTCCTTCACACTTCAGACAGACTGATGGGTTCAAAACGCAAATCTGATCAAACCCCTCTGTGCTTCACCTCCCTCTTAGGATAAATCAAAAGTTCCACATGAGTTACAAGCCCTGTGTGGTCTGATCTTGCCACCTCATCAGTATCTTCTTTCTGTTAACCGAAATAGTGTGTGGGTCTGGCTGCTTGTTACTCAAAAGCCAATAAACAGGTCAGCTTGGTAGAAAGAAAAGTTTGCTTTATTTCAGATGCTGGCAACTGGGGGGTGGTATGGGGAGCAAGGGCATATGTCCAAAGGCTGACTCCCCCAACCCTGATGAGCAGGAGGTGAGAACTTTATAGACACATTGGGGGATTGGGGCTGCTACATGCAGAAACAGCACAGTCTTCTCTGACAGTCCTCTTCAAATTGGTCATCAGTGGTCTGAGCAGCATCACCTTGGTTGTTTTAGGTATGCAGTTAATCTTCAGTTCCAGGGTCCATTTGTTCCCATTTCTTTGTGGCTAGTTCTTGGTATTGTGGCAGCTCTTGTCCTGGGGACAGCCTGGTCATCATGTAGTTAACTTCACCTGGTGTTTTGGTATCTATAAGACAGCTCACAGGATATGGCTGAGAATATTATCTATAGCCCTTGAGAAAAAGTTAAAGTTTCTTGGCTATACTTAATGATGACATTACTATTATTTAATCTCCTTTGACTGTTTTACTTTGTTTTGGTATGTCTCACTTCTCTGATTAAACTTATTTTTTGACTAAAGTTTTCCACAGACAAAAGGCAAGCAGAGGACATCGGTGGGGGGTGGATTGGAAGGACTATAGGCCCCGTTTTACTCCTGAGTCTCTCCATTCCAGCTTCCTTAGCCTGATATTTACCATGCTCTGTCCCACCCCAGGACTATCATGTTCTTGCCTAGAATGTTCTCCCCACCTCCCTTCACTCAGTTAATCCTCGTGCTTCAAGGTCTCCACTCAGCCAACCCCTCCTCAGTCTTCCATGATCCCCTGGCTGGATCAGACCCTTATTATGCTTTCAGTACTTAGTTGCCCTTGTCACAGAATTGTTTGATTAATATGTATTTTCCCCCATCAGACTGCACTTTGTTGAAGGTGGAGTGCCAATACTGGGTGCCTGGTGGTAGACCTTATTTAGTGAATGAACCAGCTGTGCTCAGCTTAATCTTCCTTGGATGATTCAGAAGGCAGTTCAGGAACCTGTAGCACCTCAGGGTCATCGAGAAACCTTAAATAGCATCTGAGGTCAAAGAAGGAAATGTCAATTGGCAGACAAGGTGGAGCTAGGAGGACTACTCTCCTGAAATATATCTAATTGCCTTTCCTCACACCTTTCAGTCAAGAACTGGTATCCTAAAAGGGTTTCTTAGAATACAAACATGTCAGCCAGAAAAGAAGATATAAAATAACTCTATACCAAGACAGGGCTGCCCAGGTGGCACAGTGGTAAAGAATTTGCCTGCTAATGCAGGTGATGCAAGAGACACGGGTTCAATCCCTGGGTCTGGAAGATCCCCTGGAGGAGGAAATGGCAACCGAGTATTCTTGCCTGGAAAGTTCCATGGACAGAGGAGCCTAGCAGGCTACAGTCCATGGGGTCACAGAGAGTCGGACACAACTGACCACACTGGCAAGGAGTATGGCATAATGAGTAAGACTCTGATGCTGGGCCCAACTGGCTTCAGATCTCAGCTCTGTCACTCACTGCCGTAACTCACCTCAGCCACAACCTCTTTGTGCCTCATTTTTCTCCTCTGTAAATAGAGGTGATGAAAGTACTACCTACAGCAGGGGGTTGTTGGTAGAGTTTCACGGTGTCCTAGATGCCTGGCCATTGCAAGCACTTTGTGAGTGTTGGCTATTATTCCAACCACCACCCTTTCTTGTTACAATAAAAAATAAGCCAAAGGATGGGAACGTATTTTTGTGGCAAGGTAGGAGGGAGACTAAGCCCCGCATGGCATAAAATGGGAGGTACCTAGACAGTATGACGGTGAAAGACCAGGAAGCATCTAAAGTCTTGCTTCCCCATGCCGTCTTCTTCTTCTCTCTGCCCTCCCTTTCCCTCTGCTCTCCTCACCTCCTTTGGAGGAATAACTGTCGTCTAGAAGATACGTTGAGTGAAAAGATAGTCTGTAGAAGCCAGTTAAAGTTTTTCCTTGAGTTTTGGCCAATGAATGGTGGATGGTGGATAAACGGATGGATATGTCAGTACTTTTGAAATAGTTAAGGAACAAACTGAGAACTGTAATCCAGGATCAGATAGTAGGGTAATCCACAGAGATTAAATGTATCCTTGATAAATATAGTGACAGCTGCTGGAGTGAAAGGAAATTTAGTGCAGAAGATGATGTTATTCATCTCAGTAAGAGAGTTTATGATATAGTAGTTTGTTCTAGGGCCGGGTTTGGTGGGTTCCTATCCTACTCACACCACTTACTAGTTGTGTAGATCTAGGGCAAGTTGTATAACCTCTCGGATCTCAGTTTCTCCAGGAACTAATGATGTCTAGTTTATATGATTGTTGTGGGTATTACATGAATTAAGACCTGTAAAATCCTTGGAACATTGCTTGGCACACGGGAAGTGCTAATGCAATCCTTTTGGTTGCCACCAAGACAGAATAGATATTAAAGAATCTCTAGGCATAGACACTCTCTGATTTCTGTCATCCTGTTGTACTATTTTTTAAAATTTTTCGACATATGCTATTTAATTCATGTACTGTAAGATCCATGGTTTTAAAATATTCAGTTCAGTAGTTTTTAGCACATTTACAAAATTGTGCAACTCTCATCACTATCTAATTTCAGAACATTTTCATCACACCAGTAATAAAGCCTGTATCCATTAGTAGTCACTTTCCATACTCCTCCTCTCAGTCCCTAGAAACCACAAATCTACTTTCTGTCTTTGTGGATTTGTCTGTACTGGACACTTAATATAAATGGAATTATACAATATGTGTCATCTTTATCTGACTTCTTTCATTTAGTCTTATGTTTTTAAGTTTCATGTATGTTGTAGCAGGCATCAGTACTTCTTTCCTTTTTATGACTGAATAATATTCCTGGACAGTGTGTTGAAAAGCAGAGACACTATTCTGCTGACAGAGGCCTGTATAGTCAAGGCTATGGTCTTCCCAATGGTCACGTATGATTGTGAGAGCTGGACCGTAAAGAAGGTGGAGTACTGAAGAGTTGATGTCTTCAAATTGTGGTCCTGGAGCAGAGTCCTGAGAGCAAGGAGATCAAACCAGTTAATCTTAAGGGAAATCAACCCTGAATGCTCATTGGAAGGACTGATGCTGAAGCTGAAACTCCAGTATTTTGGTCATCTGATGCTAACAGCTGACTCACAGGAAAAGCCCCTGATGCAGGGAAGGATTGAGGGCAGAAGCAGAAGAAGGTGTCAGAGGACAAGATGGCCGGATGGCATCACCAATACAATGGACATGAACTTGGGCAAACTTCGGGAGATGGTGAGGGACAGAGAGGCCTGGTGTGTTGCAGTCCATGGGGTCGCAAAGAGTCAGACACAACTGAGTGACTGAACACAATATTCCATTGTTTGGATATTCCACATCTTGTTTATCATTCGTAAGTTGATGGATGTTTGAGTTGTTTGCACTATCTGGCTATTATGAATAATGCGACTATGAACATTTGTTCACATATGTCAACTTGACTGAGCTAAGAGATGCTAAGATAACTGGTTAAACATTTTTTTTTTCTGGCTGTGTCTGTAAGGGGTGTCTCTGGAAGAGATTAGCATTTGAATCAGAAGATGCCCTCACCAATGTGAGTGGCCACCATCCAATCCGCTGAAACCCTGAATAGAACAAAAAGGCAGAGGCTGGGCTAATTCACTTTCTACCTGAGCTGAGACATCCATCTTCTACTAACCTTGGACTTGGGAGTTCCTGGTTCTTGAGCCTTTTGGCTCCACCAGGGACATAACACTTTTGGTTCTGATTTTTAGGCGTTTGGTCTTGGGCTGAATTTCATCACCTGTTTTCCTGGTTCTCCAACTTGCATGTCAAGGGGCTTCTCAGCCTCCATGACAGAATGAGCCACTTCCTATACTAAATCTGTTATACATATCATCACTGTATATCTTATTGGTTCTTTTCTCCAGAGAACGCTGATTGGTAAAAGTTTTTGTGTGGACATATATATATTATCATTTCTCCTAAGTGGGGTTGCTGGTAAGTACCAGCTACCCCCTCAACTGCCTTAAAAAAAAAAAAGTTCTAAATGTCTCAAATTCTCTTCCTCTTCACAGCCTCTTGCCCATGGCCACTTCAGCAGCTCACTAATTGATCTCTCTTCCTAAGGATCTAACTCTCTCAAACCCATCTTCCCCATAATTATCAAAGGATATAAAATTTTAAAAATAGTAGTAATTGTGGGACTTCTCTAATGGTCCAGTGGTGGAGAATTTGCCTTCTAATGCAGGGGACTTGGGTTTGATCCTTGGTTGGGGGCTTCCCTGGTGGCTCAGATGGTAAAGAATCCACTTGCAGTGCAGGAGTTTGGAGTTTGATTCTTGGGTCAGGAAGATCCTCTGGAGAAGGAAATGGCAGCTCCAGTATTTTTGCCTGGGAAATCCCATGGACAGAGGAGCCTGGCAGGTCACAAAGAGTTCAATACAACTGAGCAACTAACACTAGCACTGGGGAGCTAAGATCCTACATGCCTTGGGTCAACTAAGCCCATGGGCCACAACTCAAGAAACCTGCACAGCAATGAGAGAAAGCCCGTGTGCTGCAGTGAAGACCTCGAGCAGCAAAAAAAAAAAAAAAAGATAGTAGTAATTGTAAGAAAAACATCAAGGTACATTGCAAACATTTATTCTTTATAAAAACCTATGAGAAAAAAAACTAAGAGGTAGGGACTATTATGCTCATGCCATTTGAAGATGATAAAACTGAGTTCATGAAGTTCATCAGTGGTAGAGGCAGAATTTGTATCTTGACCAACATGACCCCAGGATGCCTAACCTCTATGACATACCACCTCCCTAGAACACCTCCATGCGACATGTCTCTACCCTGCTGGAAATCTTACACAGATTCCCACTGGTCTAAAGTAAGAACATGTCCTATTAGTATACATGGCTATTTCTTATTTATAAACTACTAGAGCACTTATATTATCGGCTCTTTAGTTATTTCATCCCAAAGTATGCCACACTTTGCACTTCCTGATATACAACTACTACTACTACTAAGTCGCTTCAGTCGTGTCCGACTCTGTGCGACCCCATAGACGGCAGCCCACCAGGCTCCCCCGTCCCTGGGATTCTCCAGGCAAGAACACTGGAGTGGGTTGCCATTGCCTTCTCCAGCTGATACACAACAGACTTACTATTTCTTACTCAATGTCTTTCTTTCCTCAAGCAAAGAACAGAAGTTCCACAGGGTTGGAACCTATGTCTGTTTTATTTGCCTCTAAATTACTTATGCCTAGTATCCTGGAAGGAACATAGTAGGCACTAAATAAGTGTTTGTGGGATAGATGAGCTTAATCCTGTATCCTTTATTTCCTGAGAACAATGGTGTTATGATATATATCTTTTGTATCTTCCTCCACCCTCCTCCAACTGCCAGCTGATACAGTACCAGACATATAAGCAAATGCCAACCTATTTTAGTCATCTGTGCAACTTTGACACTCTAGCATGTGTAATCTGCTGCAAAGTCTCAACACCCAACACCAGTACTGTAAGGGTTTCTTTGTGTCAGTTACATTCTTTGGAATCTGAGCAACCTGCAGAACTCAGGCAGACACAGGGAATAGCTATATAGGGAACTGGAGAAGAGTCTGATCCATATTGCAACCTGATTTAGAACTTGATATAATCCTTAATGAGAGATGCTGAAGGTTGTATTGGTTTAGAGCTCACACTCTAGAGCAACACTGCCCAACAGAATTTTCTTCAAAGATAGAAATGTTCTCTATCTGTACTCTCCAAATGGCAGCCACTAGCCACATGTGTCTGTTGAGCACTTGAAATGTGGCTAGTGTGACAAAAACTAAACTTTTTACTTAATTTAAATCTGAATACCTGTATATGGCTGGTGACTATCATATTGGATACTAGAGTCAGATGCATGCATGCTAAGTTGTTTCAGTCATGTCTGACTCTTTGCAACCCTATGAACTGTAGGCTGCCAGGCTCCTCTGTCATTGGATTCTCCAGGCAAGAATACAGGAGTGAGTTGACGTGCCCTCCTCCAGGGGATCTTCCTGATCCAGGGGTCAAACTCACTTCTCTTACATCTCCTGCATTGGCAGGCAATTTCTTTACTACTAGCACCACCTGGGAAGCCCATGATCTAGGTTCAAATCCTGGCTCCGCTATTTACTGACTATATGACTTTGGCCGATTTACTTAAACTCCTCACGTCTTGGTCTGCTCATTTAAAAACTAGGAAGAATAATAGTAGTGCTAATCTGACAAATCAGATGTGAGCATAAAATGACTAAACATACACTTTGTACATGGGCCCATCAAGCTAGCCCTAGGGTGGCTGGGGAAAGTGGTTAACTCACATCCATAAATGGGTCATCTTGCCCTCTGCTTAACAGAGTGCCCTGTCCTCTGAGAACACCCTGTGGTGAACATTCACATCATACAGCAAATTACCACGGACTTCCTGGCTTAAAATAACACGTTGATACATTATTATTCTGTAGTCCAGAAATCTCACTGGGCTGAAATCAAACTGTTAACAGGGCCACATTCCTTCTGCAGGCTCTAGAGGAGAATCCATCCTTGCCTTTTCCAGCTTCTAGAGTTTGCCTGCTTTCCTTGGGTCATGGCCCTTTCCTTTCTTCAAAGCTACTAGCAAAGCATTTTTCAAATCTCCTTCTGTCAGACATTTCTGTCTTCCTTTTATAAGAACTCTTGTGGTTATATTAGATCTACCCAGAAAATCCAGGATAATCTCCCTATCTCAAGATCCTGAATTTAATCATATCTGCAAAGTTCTTTTTGCCATGTTTAGTTCAGTTCAGTTGCTCAGTCATGTCCGACTCTTTGTGACCCTATGGACTACAGCACACCAGGCCTCCCTGTCCATCACCAACTCCCGGAGTTTACTCAACTCATGTCCATTGAGTCGGTGTTGCCATCCTATCGTCTCATCCTCTGTCATCCCCTTCTCCTCCTGCCCTCAATCTTTCCCAGCATCAGGGTCTTTTCAAATGAGTCAGGTCTCTGCATCAGGTGGCCAAAATATTGGAGTTTCAGCTTCAACATCAGTCCCTCCAATGAACACGAAGGACTGATCTCCTTTAGAATGGACTGGTTGGATCTCCTTGCAGTCCAAGGGACTCGCAAGAGTCTTCTCCAACACCACGGTTCAAAAGCATCAATTCTTCGGTGCTCAGATTTCTTTATAGTCCAACTCTCACATCCATACATGACTACTGGAAAAACCATAGTTTTGACTAGATGGACCTTTGTTGGCAAATTAACGTCTCTGCTTTTTAATATGCTGTCTAAGTTGGTCATAACTTTCCTTCCAAGGAGTAAGTGACTTAATATCATGGCTGTAGTCATCATCTGCAGAGATTTTGGAGCCCCCAAAAATAAAGTCATGTAAGAGAACATATATTAGGTTTGAGGGTCATTCTTCTGCCTACTCCTCATGAGATATGAACATTTTCACATTCAGTGACCATTCTGGAAGATCTATCCATGTACCTCGCCCCCAGACCTTCATGTCACATTTCCTATCCTTGTTTGTTCTTTCCCAGTCCCTGATCAGCTGTGAGGGCTTATTAATGAGCATAGATCTGGGAACTTCCCTGGTGGTCCAGTGGTTAAGACTCTGTGCTTCCAATCCAAAGCTGGTGGGGGATGGGAGTGGGCTGTGTTCAATCCCTGGCCAGGGAATTGATTCCTGCATGCCACAACTAAGATCCAGCACAGTCAAATAAATAAATAAATATAATAAGTATAGATCTGTACTCAGTCTATCTTTACTTACATATGAAGTAAAGAATAAAGTGCACACCCCAAATCCTGCCCTCTCAGAGGACCTTTCTTTTCCACTGTACCTCAAGGTCACCTGAGTGGAAGGGCAGCAGTTGTCCAATTTCAGCTGGAATGGCAGACCATGCAGATGGATCAATGATTCAGGAGCTTGATTCCCCTTATTTGCCTACTGCAGTAACTGGTCATGCGGAATTCCCATGAGGCTGTGAGAATGACTAGAGGAAGAGAGTGCAAGGCAGTAGGAGCAGGTACCATGTGATTCTGGGCCACCAGCTTGTGATAGTTTACCTGTACCTTCAGACTGCTCCAGCCTCATTTTATCTATGTAAATATGTTAGTCACTCAGTCGTATCATACTCTTTGTGACCCCATGGATTGTAGCCCGCCAGGCTCTTCTGTCCATGAGATTCTCCAGGCAAGAATACTGAAGTGGGTTGCCATTTCTTTCTCCAGGGGATCTTTCCGACCCAGGGATCAAACTTGGGTCTCCTTCATTGCAGGCAGATTGTTTACTGTCTGAGCTACCAGGGAAGCCCATATATATATAATATATAAGCCCATATATATGTCAGAGAAGGTGATGGCACCCCACTCTAGTACTCTTGCCTGGAAAATCCCATGGATGGAGGAGCCTGGTAGGCTGCAGTCCACGGAGTCTCGAAGAGTTGGACACGACTGAGCGACTTCACTTTCACTTTTCACTTTCATGCATTGGAGAAGGAAATGGCAACCCACTCCAGTGTTCTTGCCTGGAGAATCCCAGGGACGGGGGAGCCTGGTGGGCTGCCATCTATGAGGTCGCACAGAGTTGGACATGACTGAAGTGCCTTAGCAGCAGCAGCAGCATATATGTATTGCTTCTACTTTGAAAGGCTACTGTATAGGTTTAGTTTTATAATTTGGAGGATAAGATAATACCTAGTTTATGACAGACAATTCTCATAGTCAACTGGTGTCCCATCTTGTCTAGGGCCCAGAAGCCTCCCAGGCTAGAGGTAAATTTCTCAGTATGGTACTTAACTGATTCTAATCTGCTATTGATTGTAAAAGCGAAGAAAAAAACTATAATATTTGTAAGACACCATTGATTATGAGATGCATTCCAAGTTCAGAGATATATCAATGTGAAACAAACAAATAAAATAATCAAAATAAGGTACTGCCTGTTCTACCCTTCCATTGTATGCATAAGGAAACAGGTCTAGAGAAGTAAGTGACTTGTCCAAGGTCACACAGCTCCTTAGTGGCAGTGCCATAGCCAGACACATCTGACTTTCAACCCAAAGCCAGTCTCATTATTTATTTATATTAAATAATAAATATAAATTTATTATTCACAATGTGTATGAAAACTAAAACCCTCAATTTTGCAAAATAAATGTTTTCACTTCCCTTATTGTGCTTTATGTCAGGTATACCAGGAAAACTAGAGCCTGAATCTTTAGGGTCTGTAAGCCTCTCTGGTGTCTCAGCAGTAAAGAATCTACTTGCTAATGCAGGGGACTTGCAGCAGACCTGGGTTTGATCCCTGGGTTGGGAAGAGTCGGACACGACTTAGGGTCTCAACAACAAACTTTATGGTCTGTACCCCTCATACCCACCACCTGTTTGCCTGGGGCAAAACCAAATAAAATTATAATAAAATTATTTTAATCTCAGTATTCCCTTCAACTTTCTGATAATAAGAACCACCTAGTTAGTTTAGTCATTCAGTCATGTCTGACTGTTTGCAACCTCATGGACTGTAGCCTGCCAGGTTCCTCTGTCCATGGAATTCTCTAGGCAAAAATACTGGAATGGGTAGCTATTCCCTTCTCCAGGGAATCTTCCCAACCTAGGGGTTGAACCGAGGTCTTCCACATTGCAGGCAGATTCTTTACTGTTTGAGCCACTAGGGAAGCCCAAGAATCACCTAAGGAGTCTGTCAATAATAAAAATTCTTAATTGCAATTGCAGTCCCACTAAGTTGGAATCTTAGACCCTGTGGCCTGGGAAACCATACCTTGAACAAGTTTCCTCAGGTGCTTCTTATCAACAATGAAGTTGGACTATGCCCAGTCCCCTCATTCTAAGGATAAAGTGATGAAGCCCAGAGAAGCTTAATAACTCATTGAAGATGTATGCTTAGTTGCTCAGTTGTGCCTGACCCTTTGCAACCCCATGGACTGTAGCCAGCCAGCCTCCTCTGTCCTCTGGGGATTCTCCAGGCAATAATACGGAGTGGATTGCCATGCCCTCCTCCAGGGGATCTTCCGAACCCAGGGATCAAACCCAGGTCTCCCGCATTGAACCCAGGTCTCCTGCAGTGCGGTGGATTCTTTACCATCTGAGCCATAGCTCTGTCTGTTCTTGGGTAGGCACAGGCTACTTCTGGAAGGATCATGAACCAAACACTGAACATAGCTTTTGTCTTAGAGTTTTGTTCAGTTAGCAAAGCAAAAATTGAAGTTTTCAACCAGCCATGATAAAGATAGTAAGAAGGGCTATATGGTGTTGGAGAAGACTTTTGAGAGTCCCTTGGACTGCAAGAAGATCCAACCAGTCCATTCTAAAGGAGATCAGTCCTGGCTGTTCTTTAGAAAGAATAATGCTAAAGCTGAAACTCCAGTACTTTGGCCACCTCATGCAAAGAGTTGACTCATTGGAAAAGACTCTGATGCTAGGAGGGATTGGGGGCAGGAGGAGAAGGGGACGACAGAGGATGAGAGGCTGGATGGCATCACCAACTCGATGGACATGAGTTGGTGATGGACAGGGAGGCCTGGTGTGCTGTGATTCATGGGGTCGCAAAGAGTTGGACACGACTGAGCAACTGAACTGAACTGAACTGAAGGGCTATATACTCATGAACTAATTAAACAAAAAATTAGCTTTCACAGGTCTAAAGCATGGTTTCAGAAGGTCAATTAAAATCGATTGGAATATTGTTGGAAACAAAAGTAAATCTCCAGAGAAAGAAAACATCAAGAATTTTAAATTATTTGTATAAATTTTCATGCATCACATCAGAATTCAACAAAATAATGAATATATAAGTAAGAAAGATATACAGTTTATCAAATATGGACTGGAATTAACTTTAATTACCTGATCAAAAGTTAAATGACAAAATAGACAATTTTGACAGAGAACTGAAGCCTTTCTTGGGGAAGGATCCTGGAAGATTGGCAACCTAAGAGGCAAAGAGGTTTTATTTTTTCATGGTATGAAGAAACATTTGTGGTGGTTGGGGAAAAGTTTTCCCTGTATAATGAATTAAATTTTCGATTAAAAACCTAGTTCTAGTGCTTCCCTGGTGGCCCAGGTAAAGAATCTGCCTGCCATGCAGGAGACATGGGTTCGATCCTTGGTCCAGAAAGATCCCACATTCCAGGGAGCAAATAAGCCCGTGTGCCACAGCTGTTCAGCCTGTGCTCTAGAGTCCGGGAACCACAACTTCTGAAGCCTGTGTGCCCTACAGCTTGTGCTCCACAACAAAAGAAGCCTCCACAATGAGAAGCCCGTGCACTCCAATAAGGGGTAGACCCTGTTCCCCACAACTAAAAGAAAACCCATCCAACAAGGAAGACCCAGTACAACCAAAATATGTAAACAAAATTATTTTTTTAAAAAAGAATAATAACCTTAATTTAAAAAAACAACAGTTCTAAATATATCAGATTTGCAAACATGTTGGAACTATATAACCATTTATACCCCGACTTTGGCTGTATAAATGGCTACATTTCTCTGACTTTCTTTCCTGGAAAATTCCATGGACAGAGGAGCCTGGCAGGCTATAGTTCATGGGGCCACAAAGAGTAGGACATGACTGAGCAACTAACACACACACACACAGACACACACACACAGACACCCTGATTTTCTCACTCCCACCTACCTGGAGTCTGCTCTCTGGCTGATAGCCCGCTCTGCTTACTTCACGCTCCACCTGTGCAGGAGGCTGGAGCCTAGGCTGGAGGCCAGGCACATTCAAACAATTCCTTCTCTGCCTGAAGGGCCTTGGTGTTGAGTCATCCTCCCCCTGAGATGCAGTGGGAGCTCCAGAGCCCCAGATGGCTGCGCGTGGCTGTCACTCCGCCAAGGCCTTGCTCACAGCACTCACCAGCTATGCTCCCCAGCAACACTCAGCCTTGAGCACATTCAGAGAGCATTCTGTGCTGAGGGGATCACCCTCCATCCTTGCTAGTTTCTAAAAGCCTAGAGGGAAAGATTCAGTATCAGGTGGGGCGGGAAGAATACATTTAAATGTCTAAACCTGAGAGTGTAGAGCAAATGGAACTCTCATAGCTGCACAGGGAAGGCAAATCATTTCAACCACTTTGGAAAACTGACTGAAGCCATTAAAGCTCAACAAATCACACTTAGGATTCAACAGTACTACTCTCTAGGTGCACTTAGGGAAGGGAGGTCGCTTAGTCGTGTCCGACTCTTTGCGACCCCATGGACTGTAGCCCACCAGACTCCTCCATCCATGGAATTTTTTAGGCAAGAGTACTGGAGTGGGTTGCCATTTCCTTCTCTAGGGGATCTTCCCAACCTGGGGATCGAACCTGGGTCTCCTGCATTGTGGGCAGACACTTTACCATCTGAGCCACCAGGGAATCCCCCTAGGTACACTTATGGAAATATATATATATATGTTTAACAAAAATATTTACAAGAATACTTCGAGAAGCAACTATTCTTATAGTCCAAAATTGGAAACTACCCAGATATTTATCAACAGTCAAATGGGTAAAATAAATTCCATTACATTTGTACAAAAGAACAGTATCAGCAATGAGAATGAATTACCAATATGTGCAGCAGCATAGATGGTTCTCACAAATATGCTGTTGATCAAAAAAGTCACACATACATAAGTACAGAATTTTGTGATGTCATTTATATGAAGTTTTTTTCAGTTTTATTGAGATATAATTGAAATATGCTGTGAAGTTTAAGGTGTACAATGATATGACTTGATATACTTATTGAATATTATATATATTGTGAAAAGATGGACAGAATAAAGTTAGTTAACACAGCTATTGCCTCACATAGTTATAATCCTTTACATGAAGTTTTAATGAAAACTTGGCAACATTGGGAGTTCCCTGGTGGCACAGTGGTTAGGATTCATGGCTTTCAATGCTGTGGTGCAGGTTCAACCCCTGATCGAGAAACAGATCCCACAGACTGAGCAGTGTGGCAAAAAAACCCTCCAAGACAAAAAATAGGCAGTATTAATCTCTGGTGTTAAGATAGTGAGAAGTGACCAGGAGGAGAATGAAGCAGAGTTCTAGGGAACTGGTAATATTAGGATCCATCTGAGGAGATGGGTAGGTTTTAAAATTTTAATTTATAAATTAAATTACATTTTTCTGCATGTATGTTTACTTCAGTGTAAAGGTTACTTAAAAAAAAAAAAAAAAGTCCCCAGAGAGTAGTGGTTCTCCATTTTATCAAATGCAAATACCCCTCCTTTATAACAAATGTTTTGTGACATCCTCTGGCCTCTCCTGAAATGAAAGTTGTAGATAATTGTACATACCACTTGTATAAATAAATTTTTTTCTTTTTAAAATAAAATTTTAATTTTATAATTTTAAAATAAATTAACATAGTACCCTAGTAGGGGTATAAAGAAAAAAGAAGAGGGGAAAACTTTTAAATAAGATAATGTGTATTTCAGTGTGTTGATATTTGGTCAGGACTGCTCTGGAAGACACTGAGTATAACAGGTGCTTGCACCTAGAGTGAAAACCTCCATGAGTGCAATATTTGCAAGTGCAGATGGCATCAGGTAATATACTAGCTAATTACTAGGACGCTGATGATGGAGTTTTCGGAAATGGTCAACAATCTGTGTTAACATTTTAAATAGAACACAGCCCAACCATCCTTCCATCTCCACAATAATGACGTTCCTTTCTAATCTAGAGCATGTTAAAACTGTGCAAAAATACTTTGTTTTTAATATCAAAGCCAACTTAAATTCTAGGCTTCTTATAAACACATTTTGCATGTACAGGAATATCCAATTCGATACTGAGATAATCCATTGCCGTATAGAACTGTCTTGTGTATAGCAAGATGTTTAATATCCATGCCCCCTGACCATTAAATGCCAGGGGTGTCATTGCAACAACCACAAACTTCTAATATTCCCCAAGGACAGTGTCACTTTGATGGAGAACCATCTGTGTAGAGGGCAACTTCTAGGCCATAAGCCATTAATGTTCTTATTCATGAAGCCTTCAAAGATCTACCATCATCAAAGTTATCTGATGGGTATAATAATTTAAATAAACTCTCTTAGGTCTTTAAAGCTTCTCCACTCATTGCACTGATGATCCATCCCAAATTAGGCTCCCTAGGGTCTTTGTTTAATGACAATTTGAGTGTTGATGCCTGAGGTTAAGCACCAATAAGGAGATGAGTAATGAGTAACGTTCCTAAGGACTTCCCAGGTGGCTCAGTGGTAAAGAATCTGCCTGCCAAGGCAGGAGGTATGGGTTCGATCCCTAGGTGGGGAAGATCCCCTGGAGGAAGGCATGGCAACCCCCTCCAGAATTCTTGCTTGGGGAATTCCATGGACAGAGGACACTGGCTACAGTCCATGGGGTCAAGAAGAGTAGTACATGACTGAGCAAGCACACAGGAAGTTTAAACGTTCCTAAACAAACAGATGGTAATTAGGTCGGAAAATTTCAAGCTACATCCCTACCTCTGCCCAGGAGCCTCACTCCCTTTATAACGTAAAATGCCTCAGATATTCCAAAGCAAAAGGTCTTCTTGATTTGTCAGCCTGTATGATCAAGAGTTGCACAAATCCGAGTTGGACATTCTTGTCCACTAAATCCTGAAACCTTACACTTCATCTTCTGTCATGGAACATAGTAAATATTTGAGTGATTATTATATGCCATGCTATATACCTTGTGCTAAGCACTTCACAGGTATCATCTCATATTCTCACAACAACCCTATGAGGTAATCGCTATTATTATTCCTAGGTTTTGATGGGAAGAAAACTGAGGCATAGAGCAGTTGAGGAACATTCTTAGGGTCACATAATTAGCTTAAAAGCTAGGGTTTGAACACATGCATCTGATTCTAAAGCTAGAACTCTTACCTTTACTGGTATTCTCCCCTCAAAGGGGGAGAATACACTTTTGCTAAGCATACCCTGGGTATCTAGAAATGGTACAGGCTTCCATTGGCTAAATGCCTTTTGGAATTTAGCTTGCCTGGGGAGGAGTCTGGTGACTTCCTCCTTTATCAATGAGATTATTCCATTCAGCTTCAAATAACAGAAAGCTGACAGATGAGTGTGAACAATAAGGACATTTATTCCTTACTGAAATGAAGTCCCAGGGCTGACTAAATGGCTCAGTAAAATCTTGAAGCACCCTTGGCCTCACCATCATCAGGGTATTAGCTTTTCTTCCTCATGTATCTTATCTCCTGGTTACAAGATGGCTGCTACAGCTCCAACCACACTAGAGAAAGGAAGGGGAAGAATAAAAAGGATATTTTTAAAAATTAAATTTATCTTTTTCCTGTTTCTTTTTTATTGTCTTTTAAATTTATTTATTTTTAATTGAAGGATAATTGCCTTACAGAATTGTGTTGGTTTCTGCCAAACATCAACATGAATCAGCCATAGGTATACATATGTCCCCTCTCTCTTGAACTTCCTTCCCATCTTCCTTCTTATCCCACCCCTCTAGGTTGTTACAGAGCCCCAGTTTGAGTTCCCTGAGTCACACAGCAAATTTCCATTGGCTATCTATTTCACATATGATAATGTAAGTTTCCATGTTACTCTCTCCATGCATCTGACCATCTCCTTCCTCCACTCTCACTGTGTTCATAAGTCTGTTCTCTATGTCTCCATTGTTGTCATGCAGATAATTGCATCAGTACCATTTTCCTAGGTGTATTAGTATATGATACTTCTTTTTGTCTTTCTGACTTACTTTGATCTGTATAATAGGCTCTAGGTTCATCCACCTCATTAGAACTGACTCAAATGTGTTCTTTTTAATGGCTGAGTAATATTCCATTGTATATATGAACCACAGCTTCTTTAACCACTCATCTGTCAATTACTATCTAGGTTGCTTCCATGTTCTAGGTATTGTAAATAGTGCTGCAATGAACATTGGGGTACATGTATCTTTCAGTTTTGGTTTCCTCAGGGTATATGTCTAGTAGTGAGATTCCTGGGTAATATGGTGGTTTTATTCCTAGGTTTTGTTTCTCTTTTTTAAGGAATCACCATCCTGTCTTCTATAGTGGCTGTATCAATTTACGTTCCACCAAAAGTGCAAGACATCCTCTTTTCTTTTCTCCACACCCTCTGCAGCACTTATTGTTGTTGTTATTGTTTTTGATGATGGCCATCTGACCGGTGTGAGGTGATATCTCAATGTGTAGTTTTGATTTGCATTTCTCTAATAATGAGCGATCTTGAGCATCTTTCATGCGCTTAACAGCGATGACCAGGTATGGCCCTGATGCTCTAGCACCATCCATTTTCAGGGCTAGTTGATTTGACAGGTGAATTGTTACACTCTCCTTAGCGGATTCTGACTTCCATGGCTGAAAGTGAAGTCACTCAGTCGTGTCTGACTCTTTGCAACCCCATGGACGGTAGCCTACCAAGCTCCGTGATCTGTGGGATTTTCCAGGCAAGAATACTGGAGTGGGCTGCCATTTCCTTCTCCAGGGGATCTTCCCAACCCAGGGATCGAACCCGGGTCTCCTGCATTGCAGAAAGACACTTTACCATCTGAGCCACTAGGGAAGCCCTACTTCCATGGCTAATGTCATGCTAAAAACAATTTTTTATGGCCTTTCATCCCAACTTTCTTTTGATTCTCATTGGCTGATTGACATGCCCATTCTTAAACCCATTATTGGAAAAGGGGGATGATATTATAATAATTACCTTAGACAAATCATTATTTATCCACTAGAATTCTATTACCAGAGGTTTCCACTCATTAAAAGTAAGGCTTCTGTTAGGAAAGAAAGGGAATTGCTATAGTCATCTAGGGCTACCATAAGAAAATTCCACAGTCTGGGTGACTTAAACAACAGAAAATTCGAGGCTGAAAAGGCCAGTATCACAGCCCAGCAGGGTTCAATTTGCTTTCTGTTTGGACATGGCTACCATCTTTCCGTATGCTCATGAGGCCTTTCCTGAGGTGTGTGCTGGGAAAAAGAGAGAAACTCTTCTCATAAGGGCACTAATTCCATCATGAGGGTCCCACCCTTCTGAACTCACCTAACCCTAATTACTGAAAGACCTCAGTTCCAAATACCATCACATGTGGGGATTAGAGCTCTGACATAGGAATTTTCAAGGGACACATATATTCAGCCCATAACAGCTGCCAAGTAGGTAGTAAACAACATCTGCCATTCCTTCTCAGTGAGATAATTAGGTGGTCCCAGCTTGTGTAGCAGACTGAGGATAACACTGGTTGTAGGGGACACCAAAGTTGTGATTATGGTGAGTGTGTGAGTGATAGTCGCTCAACTATGTCTGACTCTTTTCAACCCCATGGACTGTAGCTCCTCAGTTATTTGGATTTTCCAGGCAAGAATACTAGGGTGGGGTGCCATTCCCTGCTCCAGGGGATCTTCCCAACCCAGGGATCAAACCCAGGTCTTCCACATTGTAGGCAGACTGTTTACCATCTGAGCCACTAGGAAAGCCCTCTCCCCTTGTGGCTCAGCTGGTAAAGAATCTGCCTGCAATGCAGGAGACTGGGGTTCAATCCCCGGGTTGGGAAGATTCCATGGAGAAGGGAAAGACTATCCATTCCAGTATTCTAGCCTGGAGAATTCTATGGGCTGTATAGTCCATGGAGTCACAAAGAGTTGGACACAACTGAATAACTTTCACTTTCACTTTCAGTGATTAGGGTATTCTCAGTAAAAGTGAAGTGAAGTCACTCAGTCGTGTCCTACTCTTTGCGACCTCATGGACTGTAGACTACCAGGCTCCTCTGTCCATGGGATTTTTCAGGCAATAATACTGAGTGATTACCATTTCCTTCTCCAGGGGATCTTCTTGACCCAGGGATTGAACTCAGGTCTCCAACATTGTAGACAGAAACTTAACAGTCTGAGCCACCAGGGAAGTGAAATCATGTGTATTTAGCCCTGACACATTCTCATACATTCTCCCTCACAGACATCTAGAGCCTCAAACAACTCTATGCACAGATGGTGTCATCTTAGCCATCAAGGTGTGGGTTGAGTGTGGGTGGGGCATCACTTCTGTGAGGACAAGATCTCTTTATTGCAAAGAGTTCAGAATGTATGGAGATGTATATAGTCTGCTGTGATTGTGGTTTTCATTCTGTCTGCCCTCTGATGGATGAGGATAAGAGGCTTGTAGAAGGTTCCTGATGGAAGGGACTGGCTGTGGGATAAACTGGGTCTTGCTCTGGTGGGTGGGGCAGCTTAGTTCAGTTCAGTCGCTCATGTCCAACTCTTTGCAACCCCATGAATCGCAGCACGCCACGCCTCCCTGTCCACCACCAACTCCCGGAGTTCACTCAGACTCACGTCCATCGAATCAGTGATGCCATCCAGCCATCTCATCCTCTGTCGTCACCTTCTCCTCCTGCCCCCAGTCCCTCCCAGCATCAGAGTCTTTTCCAGTGAGTCAACTCTTCTCATGAGGTGGCCAGAGTACTGGAGTTTCAGCTTTAGCATCATTCCTTCCAAGGAAATTCCAGGGTTGATCTCCTTCAGAATGGACTGGTTGGATCTCCTTGCAGTCCAAGGGACTCTCAAGAGTTTTCTCCAACATCACAGTTCAAAAGCATCAATTCTTCGGCGCTCAGCCTTCTTCACAGTCCAACTCACACATCCATACATGACCACAGGAAAAACCATAGCCTAGACTAGACGGACCTTTGTTGACAAAGTAATGTCTCTGCTTTTGAATATGCTGTCTAGGTTGGTCATAACTTTTCTTCCAAGGAGTAAGCGTCTTTTTTAATTTCATGGCTGCAGTCACCATCTGCAGTGATTTTGGAGCCCCCCCAAAATGAAGTCTGACACTGTTTCCACTGTTTCCCCATCTATTTCCCATGAAGTGATGGGACCAGATGCCATGATCTTCGTTTTCTGAATGTTGAGCTTTCAGCCAACTTTTTCACTCTTCTCTTTCACTTTCATCAAGAGGCTTTTTAGTTCCTCTTCACTTTCTGCCATAAGGGTGGTGTCATCTGCATGTCTGAGGTTATTGATATTTCTCCCGGCAATTGTGATTCCAGCTTGTGTTTCTTCCAGTCCAGCGTTTCTCATGATGTACTGTGCATATAAGTTAAATAAGCAGGGTGACAATATACAGCCTTGACGTACTCCTTTTCCTATTCGGAACCAGTCTGTTGTTCCATGTCCAGTTCTAACTATTGCTTCCTGACCTGCATACAGATTTCTCAAGAGGCAGGTCAGGTGGTCTGGTATTCCCATCTCCTTCAGAATTTTCCACAGTTTATTGTGATCCACACAGTCAAAGGCTTTGGCATAGTCAATAAAGCAGAAATAGATGTTTTTTCTGGAACTCTCTTGCTTTTTCCATGATCCAGCAGATGTTGGCAATTTGATCTCTGGTTCCTCTGCCTTTTCTAAATCCAGCTTGAACATCAGGGCGTTCATGGTTCATGTATTGCTGAAGCCTGGCTTGGAGAATTTTGAGCATTACTTTACTAGCATGTGAGATGAGTGCAATTGTGCGGTAGTTTGAGCATTCTTTGGCATTGCTTTTCTTTGCAATTGGAATGAAAACAGACCTTTTCCAGTCCTGTGGCCACTGCTGAGTTTTCCAAATTTGCTGGCATATTGAGTGCAGCACTTTCACAGCATCATCTTTCAGGCTTTGAAATAGCTCAACTGGAATTCCATCACCTCCACTAGCTTTGTTCATAGTGATGCTTTCTAAGGCCCACTTGACTTCACATTCCAGGATGTCTGGCTTTAGATTAGAGATAACACCATCATGATTATCTGGGTCATGAAGATCTTTTTTGTCAGTTTTTCTGTGTATTCTTGCCACCTCTTCTTAATATCTTCCGCTTCTGTTAGGTCCATACCATTTCTGTCATTTATTGTGCCCATCTTTGCATGAAACATTCCCTTGGTATCTCTAATTTTCTTGACGAGATCTCTAGTCTTTCCCATTCTGTTCTTTTCCTCTATTTCTTTGCATTGATCACTGAAGAAGGCTTTCTTATCTCTTCTTGTTATTCTCTGGAACTCTGCATTCAGATGCTTATATCTTTCCTTTTCTCCTTTGTTTTTCACCTCTCTTCTTTTCACAGCTATTTGTAAGCCTTCCCCAGACAGCCATTTTGCTTTTTTGCATTTCTTTTCCAGGGATGGTCTTGATCCCTGTCTCCTGTACAATGTCATGAACCTCATTCCATAGTTCATCAGGCACTCTCTCTATCAGATCTAGGCCCTTAAATCTATTTCTCACTTGCACTGTATAATCATAAGGGATTTGATTTAGGTCATACCTGAATGGTCTAGCAGTTTTCCCTACTATCTTCAATTTAAGTCTGAATTTGGTAATAAGGAGTTCATGATCTGAGCCACAGTCAGCTCCTGGTCTTGTTTTTGTTGCCTGTATAGAGCTTCTCCATCTTTGGCTGCAAAGAATATAATCAAGCTGATTTTGGTGTTGACCATCTGGTGATGTCCATGTGTAGAGTCTTCTCTCTTGTGTTGCTGGAAGAGGGTGTTTGCTATGACCAGTGCATTTTCTTGGCAAAACTCTATTAGTCTTTGCCCTGCTTCATTCCGCATTCCAAGGTCAAATTTGCCTGTTACTCCAGGTGTTTCTTGACTTCCTACTTTTGCATTCCAGTCCCCTATAATGAAAAGGACATCTTTTTTGGGTGTTAGTTCTAAAAGGTCTTGTAGATCTTCATAGAACTGTTCAACTTCAGCTTCTTCAGCGTTACTGGTTGGGGCATAAACTTGGATAACTGTGATATTGAATGGTTTGCCTTGGAGATGAACAGAGATCATTCTGTCATTTTTGAGATTACATCCAAGTACTGCATTTCAGACTCTCTTGTTGACCATGATGGCTACTCCATTTCTTCTGAGGGATTCCTGCCTGCAGTAGTAGATATAATGGTCATCTGACAGAATGTGGTCCACTGGAGAAGGGAATGGCAAACCACTTCAGTATTCTTGCCTTGAGAACCCCATGAACAGTATGAAAAGGTAAAATGATAGGATACTGAAATAGGAACTCCCCAGGTCAGTAGGTGCCCAATACGCTACTGGAGATCAGTGGAAAAATAACTCCAGAAAGAATGAAGGGATGGAGCCAAAGCAAAAACAATACCCAGCTGTGGATGTGACTGGTGATAGAAGCAAGATCCAATGCTGTAAAGAGCAATATTGCATAGGAACCTGGAATGTCAGGTCCATGAATCAAGGCAAATTGAAAGTGGATGGGGCAATACAAAGTAAATCTTTAATCCAGTTTGCTGCTGATGGGTGGGCCTGTGTTCTCTCCCTGCAGTTTGGCTTGAGGCCAAACTATGGTAAGGGTAATGGCATAATGTTCCCTTGTATCTCTAATTTTCTTGAAGAGATCTCTGCTACTGCTACTGCTAAGTCACTTCAGTCATATCCGACTCTGTGGGACCCCATAGACAGCAGCCCACCAGGGTCCCCCGTCCCTGAGATTCTCCAGGCAAGAGTACTGGAGTGGGGTACCATTGCCTTCTCCGGAAGAGATCTCTAGTCTTTCCCATTCTATTGTTTTCTTCTAATTCTTCACACTGGTCACTGAGGACGGCTTTCTTATCTCTCCTTGCTATTCTTTGGAACTCTGCATTCAAATGGGTATATCTTTCCTTTTGTTCTTTGCTTTTTACTTCTCTTCTTTTCACAGCTATTTGTAAGGCCTTCTCAGACAACCATTTTGCTTTTTTGCATTTCATTTTCTTGGGGATGGTCTTCATCCCTGTCTCCTGTACAGTGTCATGAACCCCCCTCCATAGTTCATCAGGCACTGTATCAGATCTAGTCCCTTAAATCTATTTGTCACTTCCACTGTACAATCATAAGGGATTTGATTTAGGTCATACCTAAATGGTCTAGTGGTTTTCCCTACTTTCTTCAATTTAAGTCTGAATTTGGCAATAAAGAGTTCATGATCTGAGCCACAGTCAGCTCCTGGTCTTGTTTTTGCTGACTGTATAGAGCTTCTCCATCTTTGGCTGCAAAGAATATAATTCTTTGATTTTGGTGTTGACCATCTGGTGATGCCCATGTGTAGAGTCTTGTCTTGTGTTGTTAGAAGAGGGTGTTTGCTATGACCTGTGCATTCTCTTGGAAAATCACTGTTAGCCTTTGCCCTGCTTCGTTCTGTAGTCCAAAGCCAAATCTGCCTTTTACTCCCGGTGTTTCTTGATGTCCTACTTTTGCATTCTAGTCCCCTATAATGAAAAGGACATCTTTTTGGGGTGTTACTTCTGAAAGGTCTTGTAGGTCTTCATAGAACCATTCAACTTCAGCTTCTTCAGTGTTACTGGTCAGAGCATAAATTACAGATACCAAGGGAATATTTCATGCAAAGATGGGATCAATAAAGGACAGAAATGGTATGGACCTAACAGAAGCAGAAGATATTAAGAAGAGGTGGACAGAATACACAGAAGAACTGTACAAAAAAAGATCTTCAAGACCTAGATAATCACGATAGTGTGATCACTCACCCAGAGCCAGACTCCTGGAATGTGAAATCAAGTGGGCCTTAGGAAGCATCACTACAAACAAAGCTAGTGGAGGTGATGGAATTCCAGCTGAGCTATTTCAAATCCTAAAAGATGATGCTGTGAAAATGCTGCACTCAATATGTCAGCAAATTTGGAAAACTCAGCAGTGGCCACAGGACTGGAGAAGGTCAGTTTTCATTCCAATTGCAAAGAAAGGCAATGCCAAAGAATGCTCAAACTATCACACAATTGTACTCATCTCACACCCTAGTAAAGTAATGCTCAAAATTCTCCAAGCCAGGCTTCAGCAATACGTGAACGGTGAACTTCCAAATGTTCAAGCTGGATTTAGAAAAGGCAGAGGAACCAGAGATCAAATTGCCAACATCTGCTGGATCATTGAAAAAGCAAGAGAGTTCCAGAAAAAACATCTATCTCTGCTTTATTGACTATGTGGATCACAACAAACTGGAAAATTCTTCAAGTGATGGAAATACCAGACCACCTAACCTGCCTCTTGAGAAATCTGTATGCAGGTCAGGAAGCAATAGTTAGAACTGGACATGGAACAACAGACTGGTTCCAAATAGGAAAATGAGTATATCAAGGCTGTATATTGTCACCCTGCTTATTTAACTTATATGCAGAGTACATCATGAGAAACCCTGGGCTGGAAGAAGCACAAGCTGGAATCAAGATTGCCGGGAGAAATCAATAACCTCAGATATGCAGATGACACCACCTTTATGGCAGAAAGTGAAGAAGAGCTAAAGAGTCTCTTGATGAAAGTGGAAAAGCTGGCTTAAAGCTCAACATTTAGAAAACTAAGATCATGGAATCTGGTCCCATCACTTCATGGGAAATAGACAGGGGAACAGTGGAAACAGTGGCTGAGTTTATTTTTGTGGGGCTCCAAAATCACTGCAGATGGTGACTGCAGCCTTGAAATTAAAAGATGCTTTTTCTTGGAAGGAAAGTTATGACCAACCTAGACAGCATATTAAAAAGCAGAGACATTACTTTGCCAACAAAGGTCAAAGGGTATGGTTTATCTAGTGGTCATGTATGAATGTGAGAGTTGGACTGTAAAGAAAGCTGAGGGCTGAAGAATTGATGCTTTTGAACTGTGGTGTTGGAGAAGACTCTTGAGAGTCCCTTGGACTGCAAGGAGATCCAACTAGTCCATCCTAAAGGAGATCAGTCCTGGGTTCATTGGAGGGACTGATGTTGAAGCTGAAACTCCAATACTTTGGCCACCTGATGCGGAGAGCTGACTCATTTGAAAAGACCCTGATGCTGGGAAAGATTGAGGGCAGGAGGAGAAGGGGACAACAGAGGCTGAAATGGTTGAATGGCATCACCGACACAACGGACATGGGTTTGGGTGGACTCCGGGAGTTGGTGATGGACAGGGAGGCCTGGAGTGCTGTGGTTCATGGGGTCGCAAAGAGTCGGACATGACTGAGCGACTGAACTGAACTGAACTACTTCACCAATAGTAATTCTTTGATACCCTCAAAAGTCTTCATTTGTACCACATTCACTCCAGATAGCTATACCTGAGCTATCCACTTCTCTGGAGTGTAAAAATTAGAGATCTTTAACTGTAAGCAGTAGAAACCAATACTTGCTGGTTCAATTAATAGGGGACTTTTTAGAAGAGATTTTAGAAAGCTCACATACTTACAATGAAAGCATATGGCTTGGAATTGGGAAAGTCAGGCTTGGAATTGGGCAGGAAGAAAGTCAGCTTTGGAGGGTAAAGAAGCAGGATACACAGAAACAGCCTGGACAGGCACAACTACTTAAAGACTGAAAACCAACAGTTCTCAATTTAATTCTCTGCAGAAGATTCAAACTGGAGTCAGGATCAGTTTCAGAAGGATTTCAAATTTAAATGTGAAGGGGCAAAAAATCAATAAAAGCTTTAGAAGAAAACAGAGGCAAAACTCTTGGACCAGAGCTTCAACATCAGTCCTTCAAATGAACAGTCAGGCCTGATCTCCTTTAGTGTGGACTGGTTGGATCTTCTTGCAGTCCAAGGGACTCTCAAGAGTCTTATCCAATGCCACAGTTCAAAAGCATCAATTCTTCAGTGTTCAGCTTTCTTTATAGTCCAACTCTCGCATCCATACATGACTACTGGAAAAACCAAAGCTTTGAGGAGATGGACCTTGTTGGCAAAGTAATGTCTCTCCTTTTTAATATGCTGTCTAGGTTGGTCATAACTTTCCTTCCAAGGAGTAAGCATCTTTTAATTTCATGGGTGCAGTCACCATCTGCAGTGATTTTGGAGACCCCCCCAAATAAAGTCAGCCACTGTTTCTACTGTTTCCCCATCTATTTCCCATGAAGTGATGGGACCAGATGCCATGATCTTCATTTTCTGAATGTTGAGCTTGAAGCCAACTTTTTCATTCTCCTCGTTCACTTTCATCAAGAGGCTCTTTCGTTCTTCTTCACTTTCTGCCATAAGGTGGTGTCATCTGTATATCTGAGGTTATTGATATTTCTCCCGGCAATCTTGATTCCAGCTTGTGCTTCTTGCAGCCCAGCATTTCTCGTGATATACTCTGCATGTATGTTAAATAAGCAGGGTGACAATATACAGCCTTGACATACTCCTTTTCCTATTTGGAACCAGTCTGTTGTTCCATGTCCAGTTCTAACTGTTGCTTCCTGACCTGCATATAGGTTTCTCAAGAGGCAGGTCAGGTGGTCTGGTATTCCTATCTCTTTCAGAATTTTCCACAGTTTATTGTGATCCACATAGTCAAAGGCTTTGGCATAGTCAATAAAGCAGAAATAGATGTTTTTCTGGAACTCTCTTGCTTTTTCCATGATCCAACAGATGTTGGCAATTTGATCTCTGGTTCCTCTGCCTTTTCTAAATCCAGCTTGAACATCTAGAAGTTAAGACTCTGCCTTCCAATGTAGAGGGCATAAGTTCAATCCCTGGTTGGGGAACTAAGACCCCACACACTGAGGGGTGTGGCCAAAAAAAAAGAGGTTTAAAAGTGGTAAACTTTGAGTAAATTGTCCTTTTTTTTGGTTCTTTTCTATTATTACCTTTTGTTTGTGTACAGCCAACCCTCTGTAGCTGCAAGTTACAAGTCCACAGATTCAATTAACTATGGATAGAGTATATTCAGATAGTTCCATATCAGAAAACAGTCTGATCAAAAACTGATCAACAGAACCATTTTATTAAACATTTGATCTAATATGAGAAAAAAGATTCCCAAAGCAAAACTTCAATTTGCTGCACACACAGCTATTTACATAGCATTTACATCGTATTCATCATTATGATTTTTTTCCCCATTTTATTTATTTATTTTGGAGGCTAATTACTTTACAATATTGTATTAGTCATACATTGACATGAATCTGCCGTGGGTGTACACGTGTTCCCCATCCTGAACCCTCCTCCCACATCCCTCTCCGTCCCATCCCTCTGGGTCATCCCCGTGCACCAGCCCTGAGCATCCTGTGTCATGCATCGAACCTGGACTGGCGATTCGTTTCCTATATGATAATATACATGTTTCAATGCCATTCTCCCAAATCATCCCCCTCCTCCCTCTCCCACAGAGTCCAAAAGACTGTTCTATGCATCTGTGTCTCTTTTGCTGTCTCACATACAGGGTTATCATTACCATCTTTCTAAATTCCATATATATGTGTTAGTATTCTGTATTGGTGTTTTTCTTTCTGGCTTACTTCACTCTGTATAATAGGCTCCAGTTTCATCCACCTCATTAGAACTGATTAAAATGTATTCTTTTAAATGGCTGAGTAATATTCCACTGTGTATATGTACCACAGCTTTCTTTTTTTTTTAATTTTTATTTTTACTTTATTTTGCTTTACAAATCTGTATTGGTTTTGCCATACATTGACATGAATCAGCCATGGGTGTACATGAGTTCCCAATCCTGAACCCCCCTCCCACCTCCCACCCCATATCATCTCTCTGGATCATCCCCGTGCACCAGCCCCAAGTATCCTGTATCCTGTATCAAACATAGACTGGTGATTCGTTTCTTACATGATAGTATACATGTTTCAGTGCCATTCTCCCAAATCATCCCACCCTTTCCCTCTCCCACAGAGTCCAAAAGTCCATTCTATACATCTGTGTCTCTTTTGCTGTCTTGCATACAGGGTTATCATTACCATCTTTCTAAATTCCATATATATGTGTTAGTACACTGTATTGGTGTTTTTCTTTCTGGCTTACTTCACTCTGTATAATCGGCTCCAGTTTCATCCACCTCATTAGAAGTGATTCAAATGTATTCTTTTTAATGGCTGAGTAATACTTCATTGTGTGTATGTACCACAGCTTTCTTATCCATTCATCTGCTGATGGACATCTAGGTTGTTTCCATGTCCTGGCTGTTATAAACCGTGCTGCGATGAACGTTGGGGTACACGTGTCTCTTTCAATTCTGGTTTCCTCGGTGTGTATGCCCAGCAGTGGGATTGCTGGGTCATAAGGCAGTTCTATTTGCAATTTTTAAAGGAATCTCCACACTGTTCTCCATAGTGGCTGTACTAGTTTGCATTCCCACCAACAGTGTAAGAGGGTTCCCTTTTCTCCACACCCTCTCCAACATTTATTGCTTGTAGACTTTTGGATAGCAACCATTCTGACTGACATGAAATGGTACCTCATTGTGGTTTTGATTTGAATTTCTCTAATAATGAGTGATGTTGAGCATCTTTTCATGTGTTTGTTAGCCATCTGTATGTCTTCTTTGGAGAAATGTCTGTTTAGTTCTTTGGCCCATTTCTTGATTGGGTCGTTTATTTTTCTGGAATTGAGCTGCAAGAGTTGCTTTTATATTTTTAAGATTAATTCTTTGTCAGTTGCTTCATTTGCTATTATTTTCTCCCATTCTGAAGGCTGTCCTTTCACCTTGCTTATAGTTTCCTTTGTTGTGCAAAAGCTTTTAATTTTAATTAGGTCCCATTTGTTTATTTTTGCTTTTATTTTCAATATTCTGGGAGGTGGGTCATAGAGGATTCTGCTGTGATTTATGTCAGAGAGTGTTTTGCCTATGTTTTCCTCTAAGAGTTTAATAGTTTCTGGTCTTATATTTAGATCTTTAATCCATTTTGAGTTTATTTTTGTGTATGGCATTAGAAAGTGTTCTAGTTTTATTTTTTTACAAGTCATTGACCAGTTTCCCCAGCACCACTTGTTAAAAAGATTGTCTTTTCTCTGTATATTCTTGCCTCCTTTGTCGAAGATAAGGCATCCATAGGTGCGTGGATTTATCTCTGGGCTTTCTATTTTGTTCCATTGATCTGTATTTCTGTCTTTGTGCCAGTACCGTATTGTCTTGATGACTGTGGCTTTGTAGTAGACCCTGAAGTCAGACAGCTTGATTCCTTCAGTTCCTTTCTTCTTTCTCAAGATTGCTTTGGCTATTTGAGGTTTTTTGTATTTCCATACAAATTGTGAAATTATTTGTTCTAGTTCTGTGAAAAATACCATTGGTAGCTTTAGAGGGATTGCATTGAATCTATATTTTTTTGGGGGTAGTATACTCATTTTCACTATATTGATTCTTCCAATCCATGAACATGGTATATTTCTCCATCTATTTGTGTCCTCTTTGATTTCTTTCATCAGTGTTTTATAGTTTTCTATATATAGGTCTTTTGTTTCTTTAGGTAGATATATTCCTAAGTAGTTTATTCTTTTTGTTGCAATGGTGAATGGAATTGTTTCCTTAATTTCTCTTTCTGTTTTCTTATTGTTAGTGTATAGGAATGCAAGGGATTTCTGTGTGTTGATTTTATATCCTGCAACTTTACTATATTCATTGATTAGCTCTAGTAATTTTCTGGTGGAGTCTTTAGGGTTTTCTATGTAGAGGATCATGTCATCTGCAAACAGTGAGAGTTTTACTTCTTCTTTTCCAATCTGGATTCCTTTTATTTCTTTTCCTGCTCTGATTGCTGTGGCCAAAACTTCTAAAACTATGTTGAGTAGTAGTGGTGAGAGTGGGCACCCTTTTCTTCTTCCTGACTTTAGGGGAAATGCTTTTAATTTTTCACCATTGAGGATAATGTTTGCTGTGGGTTTGTCATATAAAGCTTTTATTATGTTGAGGTATGTTCCTTCTATTCCTGCTTTCTGGAGGGCTTTTTTTAAATCATAAATGGATGTTGAACTTTGTCAAAGGCTTTCTCTGCATTTATTGAGATAATTATATGGCTTTTATTTTTCAATTTGTTAATGTGGTGTATTACATTGATTGATTTGTGGACATTGAAGAATCCTTGCATCCCTGGGATAAAGCCCACTTGGTCATGATGTATGATCTTTTAAATATGTTGTTGGATTCTGTTTGCTAGAATTTGTTAAGGATTTTTGCATCTATGTTCATCAGTGGTATTGGCCTGTAGTTTTCTTTTTTTGTGGCATCTTTGTCAGGTTTTGGTATTAGGGTGATAGTGGCCTCATAGAATCAGTTTGGAAGTTCACCTTCCTCTGCAATTTTCTGGAAGAGTTTGAGTAGGATAGGTGTTAGATCTTCTCTAAATTTTTGGTAGAATTCAGCTGTGAAGCCGTCTGGTCCCAGGCTTTTGTTTGCTGGAAGATTTCTGATTACAGTTTCAATTTCCATGCTTGTAATGGGTCTGTTAAGATTTTCTATTTCTTCCTGGTTCAGTTTTGGAAAGTTGTACTTTTCTAAGAATTTGTCCATTTCTTCCAAGTTGTCCATTTTATTGACATATAGTTGCTGATAGTAGTCTCTTATGATCCTTTGTATTTCTGTGTTGTCTGTTGTGGTCTCTCCATTTTCATTTCTAATTTTGTTGATTTGATTTTTCTCCCTTTGTTTCTTGATGAGTCTGGCTAATGGTTTGTCAGTTTTATTTAACTTCTCAAAGAACCAGCTTTTGGGTTTGTTGATTTTTGCTATGGTCTCTTTTGTGTCTTTTGCATTTATTTCTGCCCTAATTTTTAAGATTTCTTTCCTTCTACTAACCCCGGGGTTCTCCATTACTTCCTTTTCTAGTTGCTTTAGGTGTAGAGTTAGGTTATTTATTTGACTTTTTTTCTTGTTTCTTGAGGTAAGCCTGTATTGCTATGAACCTTCCCCTTAGTACTGCTTTTACAGTGTCCCATAGGTTTTGGATTGTTGTGTTTTCATTTTCATTTGTTTCTATGCATATTTTGATTTCTTTTTTGATTTCTTCTGTGATTTGTTGGTTATTCAGCAGCGTGTTGTTCAGCCTCCATATGTTGGCATTTTTAATAGTTTTTCTCCTGTAATTGACATCTAATCTTACTGCCTTGTGGTTAGAAAAGATGCTTGGAATGATTTCAATTTTTTTGAATTTACCAAGGCTAGATTTATGGCCCAGGATGTGATCTATCCTGGATAAGGTTCCATGTGCACTTGAGAAAAAGGTGAAATTCATTGTTTGGGGGTGAAATGTCCTATAGATATCAATTAGGTCTAATTGGTCTTTTGTATCATTTAAAGTTTGTGTTTCCTTGTTAATTTTCTGTTTAGTTGATCTATCTGTAGGTGTGAGTGGGGTATTAAAGTCTCCCACTATTATTGTGTTATTGTTAATTTCCCCTTTCATACTTGTTAGCATTTGTCTTATATATTGCGGTGCTCCTATGTTGGGTACATATATATTTATAACTGTTATATCTTCTTCCTGGATTGATTCTTTGATCATTATGTAGTGTCCTTCTTTGTCTCTTTCCACAGCCTTAGTTTTAAAGTCTATTTGATCTGATATGAGTATTGCTACTCCTGCTTTCTTTTGGTCTCTATTTGCATGGAATATCTTTTTCCAGCCCTTCACTTTCAGTCTATATGTGTCCCTTGTTTCAAGGTGGGTCTCTTGAAGACAACATATATAGGAGTCTTGTTTTTGTATCCATTCAGCCAGTTTTTGTCTTTTGGTTGGGGCATTCAACCCATTTACATTTAAGGTAATTATTGATAAGTATGATCATGTTGCCATTTACTTGATTGTTTTGGGTTCGAGTTTATACATCCTTTCTGTGTTTCCTGTCTAGAGAAGATCCTTTAGTATTTGTTGGAGAGCTGGTTAGGTGGTGCTGAATTCTCTCAGCTTTTGCTTGTCTGTAAAGGTTTTGATTTCTCCTTCATATTTGAATGAGATCCTTGCTAGGTACAGTAATCTGGGCTGTAGGTTATTTTCTTTCAGCACTTTAAGTATGTCTTACCATTCCCTTTTGGCCTGAAGAGTTTCTATTGAAAGATCAGCTGTTATCCTTATGGGAATCCCCTTGTGTGTTATTTGTTGTTTTCCCTTGCTGCTTTTAATATTTGTTCTTTGTGTTTGATCTTTGTTAATTTGATTAATATGTGTCTTGGGGTGTTTCACCTTGGTTTTATCCTGTTTGGGACTCTCTGGGTTTCTTGGACTTGGGTGACTATTTCCTTCCTTCCTAGGGAAGTTTTCAGCTATTATCTCCTCAAGTATTTTCTCATGGTCTTTCTTTTTGTCTTCTTATTCTGGGACTCCTATGATTTGAATGTTGGAGCATTTAACATTGTCCTGGAGGTCTCTGAGATTGTCTTCATTTCTTTCAATTCATTTTTCTTTTTTCCTCTCTGAGTCATTTATTTCTACCATTCTATTTTCTATCTCACTAATCCTATCTTCTGCCTCCAGTTATTCTACTATTTGTTCCCTCCAGAGTGTTTTTGATCTCTTTTATTGCATTATTCATTATATATTGACTCTTTTTTATTTCTTCTAGGTCCTTGTTAAACCTTTCTTGCATCTTCTCAGTCCTTGTCTCCAGGCTATTTATCTGTGACTCCATTTTGATTTCAAGATTTTGGATCATTTTCACTATCATTATTCAGAATTCTTTATCAGGTAGATTCCCTATCTCTTCCTCTTTTGTTTGGTTTGGTGGGCATTCCTGTTCCTTTACCTGCTGGGTACTCCTCTGTCTCTTCATCTTGTTTATATTGCTGTGTTTGGGGTGGCCTTTCTGTAGTCTGGCAGTTTGTGGAGTTCTCTTTATTGTGGATTTTCCTTGCTGTGGGTGGGGTTGTATGGGTGGCTTGTCAAGGTTTAGTGGCTAGCGAAGCTTGTGTTGATGTTCTGGTGGGTGGAGCTGGATTTCTTTTCTCTGGAGTGCAATAAGGTGTCCAGTAATGAGTTATGAGATGTCAATGGATTTGGAGTGACTTTGGGCAGCCTGTATATTGGAGTTCAGGGCTGTGTTCCTGTGTTGCTGGAGAATTTGCATGGTATGTCTTTCTCTGGAACTTGTTAGCCCTTGGGTGGTGCTTGGTTTCAGTGTAGGTATGGAGGCTTTTGATGAGCTCCTGTTGATTAATGTTCCTTGGAGTCAGGAGTTCTGTGGTGTTCTCAGGATTTGAACTTAAGCCTCCTGGCTCTGGTTTTCAGTCTTATTCTTACAGTAGCCTCAAAACTTCTCCATATCCTTTTGAAGACAATGGGCTGCCTTTCTGGGTGCCTGATGTCCTCTGCCAGCATTCAGAAGCTGTTCTGTGGAATTTGCTCAGCGTTCAGATGTTCTTTTGATGAATTTGTGGGGGAGAAAGTGGTCTCCCCGTCCTATTCCTCTGCCATCTTAGGACTGCCCTCATAATTATAAGTGAATTGGTATTATAAGTAATCTAGTTCAGTTTAGTTCAGTTCAGTCACTCAGTCGTGTCCGACTCTTTGTGACCCCATGAATCGCAGCACGCCAGGCCTCCCTGTCCATCACCAGCTCCCGGAGTTCACTCAGACTCGCGTCAATCCCTGGGGCGGGAAGATCCCCTGGTGGAGGGCATGGCAACCCACTACAGTATTTTTGCCTAGAGAATCACATGGACAGAGGAGCCTGGTGGGATACAGTTCATAGGATCACAAAGAGGTGGACGCGACTGAAGCAATTTAGCATGCACTAACATGCATAGGTTATATGCAAGTACTACACATGTTCTTCACATGTATAAGAGATGAGCATTGGAGGATTTTGGTAACTTCAGGGGTCCTAACACTGGGTCCCTGACAGATACTGAGGGATGCCTGCATTTAAAAAAATCTAATTCCAACTACAAGTTATAGAGACTATAGAGGACAGAGGAAGATATTTATAACCATATAATGCAAAATCTATGACTATTGGAAACTATTCAGGATAAACAACTTTGTTACTTCAACAGATAAATAGCAAATGTAATAAAAAGAAGTGGAGGGAAAATCTATGATTAAAAGAGATTTTAAAAAACCAACCGTTTGCAATGTGTGGGTATTATTTAGATTCCACTAAAAAAGAAAAACTCCACAAAATGAAAAAAGAAAAATTCATAGCATTTAGGAGACAAGTGAAAATTTAAACACTGACAGGACATTTTACACTATAAAGGATTTTTTTTCAAATGTAATAATTGTATTGTGGTTATGTTTTAAAAATGTGTCTTTCGGGAATTCCTCAGTGGTCCAGTAGTTAGCACTTGGTGCTTTCACTGTTACGGCCAAGGTTCAATCCCTGATTGGGGAACTAAGATTTTGCAAGCCACATGGCTCTGCCACACACACAAAATAACTATCTTTTAAAGAAATGTACTCAAACGTTTATGAATAAAATAATATCAAGCCTGAGATTTGCTTCAAAATAATTTATGGGGAGAGGAAGTGTACCAAAGTGTGGATGGGGCAGGAATGATGGATTTCGGATAGGTGATAGGCAAATTGAAGGCTTGCTATACTATTTGGTCTACTTACAAAAGTAAGTTAGAAATTCTCCATAAATAAAAAGATTTAAAAAATTATGATGTGACCAGCACAATTTAATTATAGTCATTATTTCTACCCCAGCAACTGTGAAAGATTTATTTTAAGAACTTAGAGGTTCACTTAAAAGATAGTTGAAAATTTCAAATGCTAAGAAATTTTCATCACCATTTTCCTCCTCCCACACAACATAATTGACATCCTGGCCACAGAACTTTTGCAAACCCACACACAATTCAAAGTAAATTGTCAGCTCACTCCTGGTTTCTGGCTGTAACTCAAGCCTGATTTGGCCTTATTCCTTCAGGTTCAGAGTTGAAGCCTCAACTGAGATTCACTCCTACTTAGGGGCTAGACATCCAGCTTAAGCAAAATATGGAAGTGGGTGTACTATTTTACCCACCCAGGAAGAAGCATGCCAAGCTTCCCTGTCCCTCTTCCCTGTCCACCAACTCCCGGAGTTTACTCAAACTCATGCCCATTGAGTCAGTGATGCCATCCAACCATCTCATCCTCTGTCATCCCCTTCTCCTTCTGCCTTCAATCTTTCCCAGCATCAGGGTCTCTTCCAAAGAGCCAGTTCTTCACATCAGGTGGCCAAACCATTGGAGTTTCAGCTTCAGCATCGGTCCTTCCAATGAATATTCAGGACTCATTTCCTTTAGGATTAACTGATTTGATCTCGTTGTCCAAGGGATTCTCAAGAATCTTCTCCAATACCACAATTCAAAAGCATCAAATCTTTGGTGCTCAACATTCTTTATAGTCCAACCATTTTTCAAAGATAAGTGAAAATGTTAGTCATTCAGTTGTGTTTGACTCTTTGAGACCCCATGGATTGTAGCCCACCAGGCTCCTCAGTTCATAGAATGCTCCAAGCAAGAATAGCGGAGTAGGTAGTCATTCCCTTCTCCATATTCCTCAAGGTATCTTCCAAATTGTAGATTCCAGACATATTGGACTCCACCCTCAGGTCCTTTCTCTCACTATGCTTCCTTGAAGTTATACTTGATAACTTCAAGCTCATCCAGTTCATACCTGCAGCTCTGGCCCTTCTCCTGACTTGCACAGCCAATGTTCAGGACATCCTCATACAAACGATAGGGAATAGGGTGAATCTTGAATTACCACATATAAAATAGACCTCAGGATGCTTCCTCAAGACTTATACCCACTTCACTCTGCCCAGCTCAGGAGGTCGTCCTTGATTCTTCTTTCTTCAATCTCCACATTCAAATACTTACTGAGTCCAGTTGACTATTTGTTGTTGTTGTTTAGTTGCTAAGTTATGTCTGACTCTTTGAGATCTCATGGACTGTAGCTTGCCAGGCTCCTCTGTCCATGGGATTTGACAGGCAAGACTACTGGAGTGGATTGCCATTTCCTTCTCCAGAGAATCTTTGAGATCCAGGGATGGAACCCATGTCTCTTGCATTGGCAGGTGGAATCTTTAACACTGAGTCACCAGGGAAGCCCCTTGTTGACTCTACCTTCAAACTATTCCCTAAATATGACTGCTTCTCACCACCCCTACCACTAACACTCAGTCCTAACCACTCTCCTAGAGCTACTACAGTAACCTTCTACCTGGTCTTGCTGCTCCTACCTTGTCCTTTGTATCAGGAAGGATTAAGTTTCAAAGATATCAATCCATTCCCAAGTCAACCCCCTGCTCAACTCTCTCTAGGGGCCTTTTTTCCCACTTATATAACATTCATATCCCTTGCACGGATGACAAGCCACTCTTAAGACCTAGCCCTGCCCACCCCCAGTTTCTCACCCTTCTTGACTCATTTTCCTCTACCCATCAGCCTTCATAGCCTTTGAATGTTTGCTTCAGTCTCAGGATCTTTATATTTGTCCTTCCTATTCTAGATTGACCTTCTTTAAAACATCTAAGGGCTTTTTTCCTCCCTTGATTTAGGTGTCTACTTAAATTTTAGGTTCTCGGAGATGCCTTCTTCTGCCTTGTGTTAAGAGGCCTATGTCCTCTCACCATTTACCCGGCTTTTTAGCACTTCTCATAGCATTATCACTACTTATAATTATACACTTATGTGTTTTTATTTTCTGCTTCCATCCTCTCCTCCTCCTAGGAATGTAAGCTTCATGAAGATGAGCATTTTGTCTCTTTTACCTTCATATCACTAGTGCTTAGCACTGTTATATTTGCTAAAGGAATGAATCTTCCAATCTGATATATGCCTATCTTCTCTAGCTGCTGTTGCTGCTAAGTCACTTCAGTCGTGTCCGACTCTGTGTGACCCCATAGACGGCAGCCCACCAGGCTGCTCCCATCCCTGGGATTCTCCAGGCAAGAACACTGGAGTGGGTTGCCATTTCCTGCTCCAATCTTCTCTAGAAAGTATGAAAATGAAAATACTGTTTACCAGCCATTTATACTGAGCATCCCAGAGAGCAGGCACAAGCTCTGGAGCTCATGTGAATTTCCATGTGGGCCCCCATGGATTTCTTTCTCTTGGGAACCTGGTGCCTCGTGCCCTGGGTTTGACAGCTGGCCTCTAGGATTACAAACCACACTTAATTAGAGAGGACTGACTTTACCTTGGGCTTTCCTGGTGGCACTAATGGTAAAGAACCTGCCTGCCAATGGAGAAGATGTGGTTTCGATCCCTGGGTTGGGAAGATCTGGAGGAGGGCATGGCAACCCACTCCAGTACTCTTGCCTGGAGAATCTCATGGACAAAGGAGCCTGGTGGGCTAGAGTCCGGGGGATCACAGAGTTGGACACGACTAAAGTGACTTAGCATGATTTTATCTTAGAACCTGCTTGCTGGTGTTCTAAAAGGGAAAGCAGCTCACCCAACAAGAGCCAGTGCATCTCTGAGGGGAGTCTCAAAGGAAAGGGTCTTTGGGGAATTCCCTGTTGATCCAGTGGTTAAGAGTCTGTGCTTTCACTGCTGTGGGCCTGGGTCAGGGAACTAAGATTCCCACGTCCTATACGAAGCCAAAAAAAAAGGGGGAGGGGGGGTTTCAAATGATCTTTAGGTCCAGATGTCTTGTATCTGTCTCCTGGGGAGAGGAGGCTGGTACTAAAAGGAAGAATTAGTCAAGCTTAAGAGCTGTAGGTCGGAGAAAGCGATGGCACCCCACTCCAGTACTCTTGCCTGGAAAATCCCATGGACGGAGGAGCCTGGTAGGCTGCAGTTCATGGGGTCTCGAAGAGTCGGACACGACTGAGCGGCTTCACTTTCACTTTTCACTTTCATGCATTGGAGAAGGAAACGGCAACCCACTCCAGTGTTCTTGCCTAGAGAATCCCAGGGACGGGGGAGCCTGGTGGGCTGCCGTCTATGGGGTCGCACAGAATCGGACACAACTGAAGCGACTTAGCAGCAGCAGCAGTAGCAGCAAGAGCTGTAGGTAACAGTACAGGGTGGTTCTGCTTTACGGTCTCATAGAGTTTTACCCAGGTGGGAAGAAAGTGTTTCAAGTCATCAGCAACTGGTAGGAGCTATACCTTGCCTCCCCAGAGGTGTGGGAGCTCTTAGAGGGGATGGTGGGGGCCCCTGGCACAGTGGGGAGAGTAGAGACCTGGGCACGAGAATCACAGAGCCTGTCTGGTGAGGAGTGACTGTTGGAATGACAGGGCAGCTGCATGGCCAACACTGGGGCTGGGGGGTGCCAATGAAGGAGCTGGATTAGTCAGGTTTCACTGCAATGATTCTGTTTAAACAAAGAAATGAACCCGGGTTTCAGTGGCTTACAGCAATATCAGCATCATGTTTCTCATTCTAGGGTCTTTGGCTCAGCTGGGGTAGCACTGCTTCACACTGTGGCTTCAGGACTCTCCTGTAGATGACACAGTTTCAAGAGGTCCAACCATAAGTCAAATCGTTATACTGAGTACCTTAAACATATACAGTGCTGTATATTAATTATATCTCAGGGAAACTGGAAGGGGAAAAAAAATGAAGAACCCAAACCATGCAAGCACATTTATAACCTCTGCTTAGGTGATATTCATTACTGTTCCATTGACAAATTACATAGTCAAGGCCCAGATCCACGGGGCCTGAAAATGTACTGCAATACTACGAAGTCACAAGGGAAAGGCTATGAATGTTTCATTCTACTGCAGGGAGGGATTGGAGGAGCAGGAACGTAATCTCCCACAGGGCCCATCCAGGCTGTTTGGAGGAACAAGTGAGTTACCATGGAGACACCTTGAGGGAGCAGAGTGATATCTCAGTGGTAAGGGCACAAAGGGGAAGACTGCTTCTTTGTTACTGTTCCTTTGATTCATATTCCTTGATTTTTACCCCTGGGCTAAATATGAGACTGCGGAAGCTTTTGAGCCCATAATTTGTTACGGGACCATGAACTTCTATCTCTTGCAGGAAGCAACAGGGCTGAGGACTTGAACACACAGAGCTGGCAACGTGTGAGATAAAGGCTATACACCTGTGCAGTCCAATGTGGGAACCAAGCCTGGTGTGGGGAAAAGAAGCACTTGGACCTTCTTCAAGTTTGCTTAAAATTATAGGTGAGATCTTCCTTCTTCTGCATTTATGAGCTTGGTTCTGCAGTGTCTCCTTGTTCTAAGAGTTACAGTAACACTCAGTGTAGCTGACGTTGAATGGGAAACAAGGTCCTGCATAAGTGATGTTTCCACGGAATGGAAACTTGCCCTTTCAATTGCCAAAACAGTGTTTATTTTTTACCACTTTAAATAATAGAAATTGTTCTAAAACATATAGTTTGTTACCTGTCTTAAAAAATCAAAGGAGTCTAAACTTAATTTGATCCATCCTTAAAGATTCAGAGTATTTATCTTTATTATTGTGCAACACAGCACAGTTTCTCCTTCTCTGTTTATCTATATTCTTCTTTGTATTCAGCTTTTACTTCCTTTTGGATCATTTGATTCGTTTGAGTCCTCAATTTATTTCCTTGCTTTCAATCGATGGTAGACAAGGAACCCAGTTATCCAGCTCTATTAGAAACATATGTTAAGACCCATACATGCAAGGAAAAACAGTATTTGAAAAAAGATGGCATTTTAAAAAATTTATTTATGTGGCTGCTCCAGGTCTTATTTGCAGCATGTGGTGTCTTTAGTTGTGGCATGCGAACCTTTAGTTGTGGGCATGTGAGATTTTGTTCCCTGACCAGGGATTGAACCCAGGACCCCTGCATTGGGAGCACAGAGTCTTAGCCACTGAACCATCAGGGAAGTCCTAAGATGGCATTTTAAATCCGTAGGGAATAAATGGAAAGTTAGCCATGCATTTTGGAAAAAAAAAAATAAAATGACCTCCCTAACTCTGTGAACAAAAAAGAGAACAAAAGAATGTCACTCATCCAACAGTTATATATGGTTAAATTGTCACCCACTTTAGCAGCCCTCTGGCAGTACATCCTGAGGGGTATTCAGGGTATAAAAATAGGATGAGGCAATCTGTGCTTTAGATAAATGGGCCCCGATACAGTTAGACACATACCTCAGGAAGAATTTCAATAACCCCAGACTATTGACTCTTCCTATACATAAGAACTTGAGATATCCCTTCTTTGAATTAGAGTTAGACAAGGCTGTGGTCCATGTGATCAGATTGGTTAATTTTTGGTGATTATGGTTTTCAGTCTGCCCTCTGATGGAGAAGGATAAGAGGCTTACGGAAGCTTCTTGATGGGAGAGACTGAGGAGGAGACTGGGTCTTGCTCTGATGGGCGTGGCCATGCTCAGTAAATCTTTAATCCACTTTTCTATTGGTGGGCGGGGCTGTGTTCCTTCCTTGTTATTTGATCTGAGGCCAGACTATGGTGAAGATAATGGTGACCTCCTTCAAAAGGTTCCATGCACGTGCTGCTACACTCAGTGACCCCAACCCTATAGTAGGCCACTGCCGACCTACACTGCTGCTGGAGACTCCAACACACTCATGGGCACCTCTGAGTCTCTTATGGGGTCACTGCTCCTTTCCCCTGGGTCCTGGTGCACACAAGGTTCTGTTTGTGCCCTCCAAGAGTCTGTTTCCCCAGTCCTGTGTAAGTTCTGGCAGCTCTATGGTGGGGTTAATGGCTTATGCCCTACCCAGGTCTACTGCACCCAGAGCCCCTTCCCCTGTAGCAGTCCGCTACTACCCGTACCCCCTCAGGAGACACTCAAACACAGTTCTGTCTTCGTCTCTGTGGGGGGTCTCTGGGTCCTGGTGCACACAAGGTATGTTTGAGTCCTCTGAGCATCTCTAGCAGGCATGGGGTTTGATTCTAAATGCAATTTAGCCCCTCCTACCATTTTTCTGGGGCTTCTCTGCCCTTAGACATGGGGTATCTCCTCACAGTTGCTCCAGCACCATGATAGTCAACAATAATATGAAATGCAATACTTGGATGCAATCCCAGAAACAACAGAATGATCTCTGTTCATTTCCAATGCAAACCATTCAAATTCACAGTAATCCAAGTCTGTGCCCTGACCAGTAATGCTGAAGAAGCTGAAGCTGAATGGTTCTATGAAGGCCTACAAGACCTTTAAGAACTAACACCCAAAAAAGATGTCCTTTTCATTATAGGGGACTGGCAAGAAATACCTGGAGTAACAGGCAAATTTGGCCTTGGGGTACAGAATGAAGCAGGGCAAATCCCTCATGATTATACAGTGGAAATGAAAAATAGATTCAAGGGATTAGACAGAGTGCCTGAAGAACTATGGATGGATGTTCATGACACTGTACAAGAAGCCGTGATCAAGACCATCCCCAAGAAAAAGAAATGCAAAAAGGCAAAACGGTTGTCTGAGGAGGCCTTACAAATAGCTGTGAAAAGAAGAGAAAGGCAAAGGAGATAAGGAAAGATATACCCATTTGAACGCAGAGTTCCAAAGAATAGCAAGGAGAGATAAGAAAGCCTGTCAGTGATCAATGCAAACAAATAGAGGAAAACGATAGAATGGGAAAGACTAGTGATCTTTTCAAGAAAATTGTAGATACCAAGGGAACTGTTTCATGCAAAGACAGGCACAATAAAGGACAGAAATGGTAAGGACAGAAATGGTATGGACCTAACAGAAGCAGAAGATATTAAGAAGTGGCAAGAATACACAGAAGTACTATACAGAAAAGATCTTCATGACCCAGATAATCATGATGGCGTGATCACTCACCTATAGCCAGACATCCTGGAGTGCAAAGTCAAGTGGGCCTTAGGAAGCGTCACTACGAACAAAGCTAGTGGAGGTGATGGAATTCCAGCTGAGCTATTTCAAATCCTAAAAGATGATGCTTTGAAAGTGTTGCACTCAATATGCCAGAAAATTTGGAATACTCAGCAGTGGCCACAGGACTGGAAAAGGTCAGTTTTCATTCCAGTCCCAAAGAAAGGCAATGTCAAAGAATGTTCAAACTACTGCACAACTGCACTCATCTCACATGCTAGCAAAGTAATGCACAAAATTCTCCAAGTCAGGCTTCAACAGTATGTGAACTGTGAACTTCCAGATATTCAAGCTGGATTTAGAAAAGGCTGAGGAACCAGAGATCAAATTGCCAACCTCCGCTGGATCATCGAAAAAGCAAAAGAGTGCCAGAAAAATATTTACTTCTGCTTTATTGACTATACCAAAGCCTTTGACTATGTGGATCACCACAAACTGTGGAAAATTCTGAGAGAGATGGGAATACCAGACCACCTGACCTGCCTCTTGAGAAATCTGTATGCAGGTCAAGAAGCAACAGTTAGAACTGGACATGGAAAAACAGACTAGTTCCAAATTGGGAAAGGAGTACTTCAAGGCTACATATTTTCACCCTGCTTATTTAACTTATATGCAGAGTGCATCATGCAAAATTCCAGGCTGGATGAAGCACAAGCTGGAATCAAGATTGCCAGGAGAAATATCAATAATCTCAGATATGTGGATGACACCACCCTTATGGCAGAAAGCAAAGAACTAAAGAGCCTCTTGATGAAAGTGAAAGAGGAGAGTGAAAAAGTTGGCTTAAAACTCAACATTCAGAAAACGAAGATCATGGCATCCGGTCCCATCACTTCATGGCAAATAGATGAAGAAACAATGGAAACAGTGACAGACTTTATCTTCTTGGGCTCCAAAATCACTGCAGATGGTGGCTGCAGCCATGAAATTAAAAGATGCTTGCTCCTTGGAAGAAAATCTATGACCAACCTAGACAGCATATTCAAAAGCAGAGACATTACTTTGCCAACAAAGGTCTGTCTAGTCAAAGCTATGGTTTTTCCAGTAGTCATGTATGGATGTGAGAGTTGGATTATAAAGAAAGCTGAGCACCAAAGCTGAGCATCCAACTGATGCTTTTGAACTGTGGTGTTGGAGAAGACTTTTGAGAGTCCCTTGGAGAGCAAGGAGATCCAACCAGTCCATCCTGAAGGAAATCAGTCCTGAATATTCATTGGAATGCTGAAGCTGAAACTCCAATACTTTGGTCCCCTGATGCGTAAAACTGACTCTTTTGAAAAGACCCTGATGCTGGGAAAGATTGAAGACAGGAAGAGAAGGGGATGACAGAGGATGAGAAGGTTGGATGGCATCACCGACTCAATAGACATGAGTTTGAGTAAACTCCGGGAGTGCATGATGGACAGGGAGGCCTGGGGTGCTGCAGTCTATGGGGTCGCAAAGAGTTGGACACGACTGAGCGACTGAACTGAACTGATCTTTTCTTTGGGGCTCCCCAGGTGACTCAGTGGGTTTCCCTGGTGGCTCAGATGGTAAAGAATCCACCTGCAATGTGGGAAACCTGGGTTTGATCCCTGTGTTGGGGAGATCCCCTGGAGGAGGAAATGGTAACCCACTCCAGTATTTTTGCCTTGAGAATCCCACGAACAGGGGAGCCAGGCGGGCTACAGTCCATAGAGTTGCAAAGAGTCAGATACGACTGAACAACTGAGCACCCACGCATCTCTTCTTTGTGATTAGCAGTAATCTTTTACCAAGTTATAGGCTCGAATGCATGTATTTTCTAGCCAAAAAATTCCTGTACATACTGGCTCCTCCCAACCTCTTTGGAGCCATTCCTCAGAACTGTCTGCCAAGCTATAGTCCTCAGTAAGATCCTGAATAAACTTAAGCTGAGAACTCCCATGTTGTGCCTTTTTCTCTAAGTAGACAACTCTATGTAAGTTCTAGATGGATTTTTACATTTATTTCAAAACCAAAATAACAAAAGTATTTGAAAAAACAGTGGAAGAATAAAATATGGAAGATCTTGAAACAGTGAATACTTTATCAACCAAGATATAAAATGCAGAAGCAAAGAAAATTTTTTAAAACGTACATTTTGACAGGCTTCCCAGGTAGCATTAGTGGTAAAGAACCTGTCTGCCAGTGCAGGAGACATAAAAGAAGCAGATTTGATCCCTGGGTCATGAAGATCCTCTGGAGGAGGAAGTGGCAACCACTCCAGTATTCTTTCCTGGAGAATCCCATGGAACGAAGAGCCTGGTGTGCTACAGTCCATGGGTTTGCAAAGAGTTGGACATTACTAAAGCGACTGAGTGTGTGTAAAAAGAAACTTTTCTGTACTACCATAGATACACACCCAATTTAAAAGGCAAGCAAAAGGTTGGAAAGAATAATTGCCACAAATATAAAAGGCAAAATAATAGCATCCAAAATAAGTAAAGAATGCCTACAAATTAATAATGAAAAGATTACCTAACAGAAATTTGGTTACAAGAAATGAACAGGAAACTCTGTAAAGAGAATATAAAAATTGCTGGCAAATGTATAAAGACATGTTCATTCTACCCAATGATAGAATCATATGTAGCAAAACAACAAAGATATCATTTTCACCTATCATATTGGCAAAAACCTAAAAGATTGAGTGTAACCAATATTGATGAAGATGGGGAAAAACAGGTATTTGCCCACATTCCAGCTGAAGTGCCAATCATGTAAGCCCTTTTGGAAAGCAAACTGTCAGTATTTATTAAAATTTTAAATGTTTACATGGTCCACCTAGATATTCACTTCTAGGTAGCTAGCCTAAAGGAAAACTTGCAAATATGCGCCATAAAATATATAGGAGGTCCTCCCTGAGGGTGTTCGTTGTGGAGAAGTTAGAAGCAAGCTAAATATCCATCAACAGGGAAATCATTAAACTCTGGTAAACCTGTACCATGTGTTGGGAAAACCTCCAGTTTTTTTTTTTTTCTAGTTTCATATTTTAATGGAAGAGTATTGAATTCAAGGAAGACCCCTGTCCCATTCCTCATACCTTTCTATGGGAAATGAGGATGTCTAGGGTTGATGAATTTGGGACAAAGAACTTGGCTAAGTCCTTTCTTCTTTCTTTTTTTGGATATCTTTCAGGGGCACTCCATTTTGACCTGTTATCCATGGCAAGTTCTAGTCCTCTAGGACGAGCTGTGACCAAGTGAGGGGGTGTATCTAATTTGACCCTATCTAATTTTAGGATGAAATGCTTTTAGCCAAAGATTGAATCCATATTCAGTCTGATAAAATAGTGTAAATATGTTAGTCACTCCTTGTGTCCAACTCTTTGTGACCCCATGAACTGTAGCCCGCCAGGCTCCTCTGCCCATGTAATTCTCCAGATAAGAATATCAGAGTGGTAGCCGTTCCCTTCTCCAGGGGATCTTCCCAACCCAGGGATTGAACCTGGGTCTCCTGCATTGCAGGTAGATTGTTTACTGTCTGAGCCACCCATTCTGTCCGATGCTTATCAGTAAAAAACTCATACACTGTGGTCTGCTGCCTATTGTTTAGTTGGTCCTGTTTTAGGGGTAGGAATAAAGAAAAATAAAAAATGACCTCCTTAAATCTGAACACCAACAACAAAAAGGAACAAAACAGTGTCACTCACCCATCAGTTATATACTGGTTAAGTTGTAACCCACTTTAGTGGTCCTCTGGCAGCACATCCTGAGGGGTATTCAGGCTGAAAAAACAGGATGAGGCAATCTGTGCTTTAGATAGATGGGCCCCTATATAGTTAGAGCATCAGTTCAGTTCAGTTCAGTCACTCAGTCGTGTCCGACTCTTTGTGACCCCATGAATTGTAGCACGCCAGGCCTCCCTGTCCATCAACTCCCGCAGTTCACCCAAACTCATGTCCATGGAGTCGGTGATGCCATCCAGCCATCTCATCCTCTGTCGTCCCCTTCTCCTCCTGCCCTCAATCCCTCCCAACATCAGGGTCTTTTCCAATGAGTCCACTCTTCGCATGAGGTGGCCAAAGTATTGGAGTTTATTAGCTTCAGCATCAGTCCTTCCAATGAACACCCAGGACTGATCTCCTTTAGGATGGACTGGTTGGATCTCCTTGCAGTCCAAGGGACTCTCAAGAGTCTTCTCCAACACCACAGTTCAAAAGCATCAATTCTTCAGCACTCAGCTTTCTTCACAGTCTAACTCTCACATCCATACATGACTACTGGAAAAACCATAGCCTTGACTAGACGGACCTTAGTCGGCAAAGTAATGTCTCTGCTTTTGAATATGCTATCTAGGTTGGTCATAACTTTCCTTCCAAGGAGTAAGCGTCTTTTAATTTCATGGCTGCAGTCACCATCTGCAGTGATTTTGGAGCATAGGGAAGGAAAAATTTCAGTGACCCCAGACTCCTGCCTCTTCCTATACATCGGAAGGCACTAAAATAATTAATTTGAGATATCTTTCCTTTGTGATTAGCAGTAACCCTCTACCAAGCTATATGCTTGAATATACATATCTCCTAGTCAAAAAATTCATGTATATACTGTAGCCTTCTAAAAACCCAACTACTTGGAACCTTGAGCAATAGAACAGGACTGGCCCTGACAGTGGAGAGCACAGGAGAGAGTGTGCTCCTGGCAGGGCCAGGGTTCCTAGTGGCAGGTCTTTTTATTGTTATAGGAAGGGCAGGGCTGGGGGGTGAGAGGGGTATTGTCCTTGGCTGTTTGAAATATGGCCACTTTTTCCATCTGCTTTTAGGGCCAAGCAGGAAACAACCTCTCTGATTCATTTGGCTTGTCAGTAGGTTGAGTCATAAACCCACCCTGTAGACCAATTATACAATTGGTCTGGCCTTAGTTTTGGATTTTAGTGACTCAAAAATTATAGCTTCCTTATTAGACTGTGTGTGAGTCTAATAAATGTTTTAAAATTAAAGTAAAACATGGGTGCGAAAAAGTGCTCAAATCCTGAGTACCTGCTCAATGAATGATTGCAAAGTAAATACCACATCTGCCAACAGACTACAAAACAGAGATGTGTTTTATGAATAAACAATAATGCCAATTTCTTGGGTTGAAGTGGAGAAATAACTCAATAAAATTACTGTAAATCTCAAAGGCAAAAGGAGGTGCCTAAAAAGTCTACTTAGAAGTCAGAGATTCAAGGAGGCATTAGTGTAGGTTTGAAAAACATGCCTTAGGATGGAATAGTGGAATAATAAAATAAGGAGAGAGGAGGAGCATCCCTGGAAACTTGTTAGCAGGGTCTGCTGCTGCTGCTGCTGTTAAGTCACTTCAGTGGTGTCCAGCTTTACCCCAGGCCTATTGCATCGAAGCTCCACAGGTAGGGCCCAGCAATCACTGTGTTAACAAGCCCGTCAGTGATCCTGATGCCTTCTAAAAGTCTGAGAGCTATCTGAGAGCATAGTTGCTGTTTAGTCACTGAGTCATGTCCGACTCTGTGCAACCCCATGGACTGTAGCCCACCAGGCTCCTCTGTCCATGGAATCCTCCAGACAAGAGCACTGGAGTGAGTTGCCATTCCCTTCTGCAGGGGATCTTCCCAAGCCAGGGACTGAGTCCATGTCTCCTGCTTGGGCAGGAGGATTCTTTACCATTGAGCCACCAGGGGAAGCCCGTCTAAGAGCATAGGCTAGGTGGAATTGGAAGAAAAAACGAAGACAAACTTTTCCACAAAGTATTATACTTCCATTTACTCTTCTAAGGGCCCAGTCATCTTTCCAAAAATTCTCTAATTCTCTCTAAGAGGACTGCATCTCCTCTCTTCTTTCCCTATTTTTATTTTTTTAAGATTGAAATGTAGTTGACAATATTATAATAGTTCAGGTATACTACATAGTGATTTAACATTTGCATACATTATGGAATGGTCATCACAATAAGTCTAATAACCATCTGTTCCCATGCAGTGTTACTGATCACGTTCCTTGTTCTGTATTACATCCCCATGGCTTATTTGCTATAAAACTGGAAGTTTATACCTCTTAATTCCTCTTTTCCTGTTAAGATGGTATTTAATCCTGAATTCTAAAGCCAGCTTGGAGAGTTACTCATTTTCCTCTGATTAGCTCCCATATCACTTCCCAGGAGGTGCTGGTGATAAAGAATCTGCCTGCCAATGCAGGAGACTGAAAGAGGCGGGTTGGATGCCTGGGTCATGAAGACCCATGGGAGTTGTAAAGAGTCAGACAGGACTGAAGCGACTTAGCAGCAGTAACATTTTGGCTATTATGTATTATGCTGCTGTGAACTTGAGTGTACAGATTACCTGTTTGAGTCCCTGCTTTCCTTTCTTTAGGGCATTGAGTCCCTGCTTTTCTTTCTTTTGGCTATATACTCAGAAATGAAATTTCTGGATCACATGGTAAATCTTGGGCTTCCCTGGTGGGACGTAAACAATCTGCCTGCAATGCAGGAGACTCAGGTTTGATCCCTGGCTCGGGAAGATCCCCTGGAGAAGGAAATGGCAACCCACTCCAGTATTCTTGTCTGGAGAATCCCATGGATGTAGAAGCCTGGTGGGCTACAGTCCATGGGGTCACAAAGAGTCGGACATGACTGAGTGATTAACACATTTACATGGTAACTCTATTTTTAATTTTTTGAGCAAACCCATGCTATTTTCTGTAGCAGGTATACTATTTTATGTATTCAACAGCAATGCCAAGAGTTCCAATTTTTTCATATCCTCCCCAACATTTATTTTCTGTTTTTATTTTAGTTTCTTAGTAACAATCATCCTAGTGAGGGTGAGGTGATAATTCTGTAGTTTTGATTTGTATTTCCCTAATGATTCGTGAGAGTTGGACTGTGAAGAAGGCTGAGCACCGAAGAATTGATGTGTTTGAACTGTGGTGTTGGACAAGACTCTTGAGAGTCCCTTGGACTGCAAGGAGATCCAACCAGTCCATTCTGAAGGAGATCAACCCTGGCATTTCTTTGGAAGGAATGATGCTAAAGCTGAAACTCCAGTACTTTGGCCACCTCATGCGAAGAGTTGACTCATTGGAAAAGATTCTGATGCTGGGAGGGATTGGGGGCAGGAGAAGAAGGGGACGACAGAGGATGAGATGGCTGGATGGCATCACTGACTCAATGGACATGAGTCTGAGTGGACTCCGGGAGTTGGTGATAGACAGGGAGGCCTGGTGTGCTGTGATTCATGGGGTCGCAAAGAGTCGGACACGACTGAGCGACTGAACTGAACTGAACTGAACTGAACTGAATGATTCGTGATGTTGAGCATCTTTTCATGTACTTATTGATCTATATATCTTCTTTGTAGAAATGTCTATTTAAGTCTGTTAGAGTTTTCTAAAGAAATAATCAATAGGATATGAGAGATAGATAGATGTATGAGGAGATTTATTATTAAAATTGGCTCATGCTCTATGGAGGCCAAGAAGTCCCATGAACTTCTGTATTCAAGCTGGAGAACCAGGAAATCCAATTCAGTCTGGGTCTCAGGACCTGAGAACTAGGAGCTCTCATATCCAATTGCAAAGGAAGGTAAGTTTCCCAGCTCTTAGAGGACTGGATGATGCCAGCCTACATTGGTAAGAGCTCATCTTCTTCACTCTGTCAACTGATTGGGATGCTAATCTCTTCTGAAGAAATCCTCAAAGACATACCCTGAAATACTGTTTACCAGCTATCTGGGTACCCCTTAACTCAGTCAAGATGACACACAACTTCAACCATCACAAAATCCTTTGACCAATTAAAAAAATAATTATGTAAAAATACACTATTATTATTTATTTTGATGCTTTGCCCATTTTTAATTAGGTTGTTTGCTTTTGTTGTTGAGTTGCAGGAGTTCTTTGTACATTCTGAACCTGAATCTCTTGTCAGATACAAGATTTGCAGTCCCATAGGTTGCCTTTTCACTTTACTAATAGTATCCTTTTGCTACTATTAGTAAATAGTATCGAATAACAGAGTCCCTTGGACTGCAAGGAGATCCAACCAGTCCCTTCTGAAGGAGATCAACCCTGGGATTTCTTTGGAAGGAATGATGCTAAAGCTGAAACTCCAGTACTTTGGCCACCTCATGAGAAGAGTTGACTCATTGGAAAAGACTCTGATGCTGGGAGGGATTGGGGGCAGGAGGAGAAGGGGACGACCAAGGATGAGATGGCTGGATGCCATCACCGACTCCATGGACGTGAGTCTGAGGGAACTCCGGGAGTTGGTGATGGACAGGGAGGCCTGGCGTGCTGCGATTCATGGGGTCGCAAAGAGTTGGACACGACTGAGCAACTGAACTGAACTGAACTGAATAGTATCCTTTGATACACAAACAGTTTTAATTCTGATGACGTCTAATTTTGCCTATTTTTATTTTTGCTGTTGTTTTTGGTGTCATATCGAAGACATTATTGCCAAATCCAACATTATAAATCCTTTCCTTATATTTTCTACTAGGAGTGTTATAGTTTAGCTTTTATACATGTGCCTTTACTCCATTTTCTGGTATTTTTGTATATGATATCAGGTAAGGGTGCAATTTTATTCCTTTGCATGTGGGTATCCAGGTTTTTTTTTTTTTCTAGAACTGTTAAAAAAAAAAAAGTTATTTTCCCATTTTATGGTCTTGGTATCCTTGTTGAAAATCTCCTGATTTGTGGGCTCTCTATTCTAGTCCATTGATCTATATGTCTGTCTTTATACCAGTGCCACACTGCTTTTGATTACTGTAGCTTTGTAGTAAGTTTTTTTTTTAAATTTCAGTTTTATTGAGGTATCATTCACACATAAAATTGTAAGGTATTTAAAGTGTACATTGTGGTGATTTGATGTACATATACATTGTGAAAGGATTCTCTCCTAGTTAATTAACACATCCATAACCTCACATGTTCATCTTTTTCTTTTATTGGTGAGAGCATTTATGTTCTACTCTCTTGGCAAATTTCAATTATATAATACTATATACCAATTATGTTAGTATACCAATTATGTATACCAGTTATATAATTATATAATACCAATTATATATATATCAGTTATATAAATTACCAATAATGTGCTGTGCTCAGTCACTCAGTTGTATCTGACTCTTTGCGACCCCATGGACTGTAGCCTTCCAGGATCCTCTGTCCATGGGATTTTCTAGGCAAGAATACTGGAGTTGGTTGCCATTTCCTACTTCAGGGGATCTTCCTGACTCAGGGATTGAACCCATGTCTCCTGTGTCTCCTGCATTAACAGGTAGATTCTTTACCACTATGACACCTGGGAAGTCTGTATACCAACTATAGTCATCTGTTTTACACTAGGTCCTCAAACCTTATTCATCTTATAGCTGAAAGTTTCTACCCTTTTACCAACCTCTCTCTATTACCGGGCAACCTTGTTTCTGCCCTCTGTTTCTATGAATTTGCCCGTATATGGAAACAACTGAAGTATCTATCCATCAATAGAATGAATGGAGATATATATTTATATGAATAGATGTATATATAGACACACACACACAGGAATATTACTCAGTCATGAGATAGAAGGAAATCCTGCCATTTGTGACAGTATGGATGGGACTTGAGGGCATTATGCTAGGTAAAAGAAGCCAAACAGAGAAAGACAAATGCTGCATGATGTCACTTATATGTGTTTTCTTAAAAAAAAAAAAAAAGGACTTCCCTGGTGACTCAAATGCTAAAGAATCTGTCTGAAATGTGGGAGACCTGGGTTCGATTTCTGGGTTGGGAAGATTCCCCTGGAGGAGAACATGGCAACCCACTCCAGTATTCTTGCCTGGAGAATCTCCATGGGCAGAAGAGCCTGATGATACAGTCCATGGGGTCGCAAAGAGTTGGACAAGACTGAGTGACACCATTTATTGAAGAGGCCATCCTTTCTTCACTGTATATTCTTGGCTATTTTATTGTAAATTACATGACCATATATATGTGGGTTTATTTCTCGGGTCTCTACTCTGTTCCATTAACCCATGTGTCTGTTTTTATGCTGATGCCACACTATTTTGATTACCATAGCTTTATAATATAGTTTGAAATCAGGGAGCATTATAAAGCTATAGATCTTCGAGGAAAGCTTTCAGTCTTTCATTGTTCAGCATGATGTTAGCTCTGGGTTTTAATATATGGCCTTTAATATGTTAGATATTGCATTTTTGAAAGAAGTATCTTTTTGCTGTATAATCTTTGATGGGTTTCATCGGACAAAGTGTCTGGTGTGAAACAGAATGTGGAGCACATTTTTGTTTAGACAACATCAAGGTCTAGGAGTCAATAACAAATGGACTGTCATTTGTTATGTCAGAACTTTCTGAGGCCAAACTATAAACTGTAAACAAGAGAGGGAGGATAGGAGTGTAATCTAGATGCTAGCTGAGACCAGGGAAATGGAGAGTTCCCTGAACATTTCCTAACTTTCTGTTCTTGAACCCTTCTGGGCTGAAATATATAGAAGCATGACTGACTCCCCTTCAGTTAGAGCTTTCTGAGGCCAAACTACAAACATAAACAAGACAGATCTACAAAAGAGCAGTGCTTGGTATTGAGAGAATGTATTCATGAAGGTAGAAGCCAGGAATGTTCTGATAATTGCCTCCTCTCTTCTCCAGGGGGAGAAGGGGGGTCAGTTATGCTCCTGTGAATTTCAGAGCAGAAAGGTTCAAGAACAAAAAGTTAGAAAATGTTCAGGGGTCTCTCCATTTCTCTGGTTTTAGTTAGGGTCTGGATTATACTCCTGTCCTCCCTCCCACCCCTTGTTCTCTCATTTATCCCTATGAGAAAAGGACTGGTTTGCACAGTTAATGAGCTAATGAGGAAGGGACTGGGCACCTTCGTTCAGCCTTTTCACTGCCATCTTCTAGGGTGTTTGCCCTGAGGCCATGCTGACCTGTGCTCTGCTGGGTAGCAAGCTCTGACACACTCAGTGTGTCCTTTGTTACTGTGACCCAGCAAGTCAGCCTATACTCATTCAGGGTGAAATATTAGTAAGTTACTCTAGAAATGCCCTTAAGCCATATTTTCCAATCCCCTTGCTAACAACAAGAACAGTTTGATTTTTGTCAATTTTTTAAAATTTATATCTGCGGCCTCCATTGCCTTCTTTCTCCATTGGGCCCAGACTAAGGAAAAAAAGAAAGGAATATTATTTTGGCTTTCTGAACTCCCGATACTATAGAATAGTAGTTTGTTGTTCTTGTTTAGTCTCTCAGTCGAGTTCTACTCTTTTGCAACCTCGTGGACTGTATCCCGCCAGGCACCTCTGTCCATGGCCTTTCCCAGGCAAGAATAATGGAGTGGGTTGCCATTTCGTTCTCCAGGGGATCTTCCTAACCCAGGGATTGAGTTTGTGTCTCCTGAATTGCAGGCTGATTCTTTACCTCTGAGTCACTGGGGAAGCCCTGGGGGAGCCTCTGTTTAGAATAGTACACAGAGTTAAAAAGAACTAAATGGCTCCATATAGAAAGATTTGATTGAAGAAATTCTATTATTAATTTAAAAAATCATGCTGTGAAAGAAATCAGGTATTATATGATCCTGTTTTTTAGGAAAAGCTCCATAAGCTTATAATTCTCTATATTTGTCCATGTACAGTTATATATGTAAGTACATTGTAGAAAGTTCTGGAAGGACATGCTCCAAATTAACAACAGTGACTTCTGTATGTTGTATTGGATTTTTCAAAAAAATAGAATAAATCCATATGATTTAAAAATGAGTCTTGCAGGCGAGTCAAGTGTCTGGCTGAAAGCCTGAAGCCCTTTTTGAAGGTCCAGAGGCCTATTTTTATATTTCTTACTTAGGAGTTGAACCCTGGCACTCTGCAGTGAAAGTGTGGAGTCTTAACCCCTGGACTGCCGGGGAAGTCAATGGACTTAATTTTTCTGGAGTGCTTTCTGTGACAGGCACTGGTGGCTTGGCCTGGTTCAGTGTACTGTGTTGGGCCAGGCAGGAACTGTGCTTTTAAGGGGTTGCGGCAGTCTGCATTTGCGACGTACCCACAATGAGGTGTGTAGAATGAAGTGTGAGGATGCCATCAGAACCATCACAGCATCTGATGCACCTGCAGACCTGTCCCTGAAAAAGCTCTGTGTGGGTGTGGAGTGAGGAAATGCAAGGATATTCAAACTCCGGATTTTCTCCTTCCCTTTGAGGTACGTTGTAGTTTACCTTCAAACCACCAGGGGGCACACGCACTCAGGGCAGAGATCCGGCTTGGGTCTGGGCGGGAGCTGGGGTGGTGTTGGGGGATGGGGAGGACTAATTACTTCCAAGTGCGGGGAACTCAGCGGCCTCTTCCCCGAGGCCAAAGAAATTAACTCTTCAGTTGGCCAATTGGGTTGTCTTTTTGAAAATTGGTTTCTGCCCTATGGCTACTGGCTCTAAAACAGGTTTCTAAAAACAGTGTATTAACAAATGTTATTTTTTTTTTTCCATTTGACTCGATAATCTCAACTTTCATCTGAGAGCTCTTGGAGCTGGTTGCTTCTTTCTCATGAGATAACTTTTAAGTCCTCTGCAAATATGGCAAAAAATGAGTGAGGGAAGAGTCCACCATTTGTCCTCATTTTTGTCGTGAAAAATTAAATCACACACAAAAAGACGTATCCTCTTGTAAACGGAAAGAAAAAAGAAAAATGGCACAGAAATTCCTGGAAGCAACACTCCATCTTTTTGTTTTGTTTGTTTTGTTTTAAGGTTGTGAGCAGATGGCCTGGCTCCATCAAATAGACACAAACTCTGGAGCTGACTAGAAAAGAGTTCACCGGGAATTCAGGAGAGCAGGCGGTACGCACAGCTCACCCCACCTCCCTGGGGCTCCATTTCACGGAGTGTAGTCAGCCTGCCGCGTTCATCTGACCCACATGGGGGGAAGGAGTCTTGTGAAAATGTGGCTTTCTGTAATGCAACCCAACCTATTGAATCAGAAGCTAAAATCTCTGAATCTATGTCTTTAAACAAGTTGCCTAGTTGATTTCTTGTGAATGTACATTACTTTTGAGATGAGAGGTAGGCCTCCTGGGGTGATATAAGAGGGGGACATGTGACACCTAGGGATATTTGTGTATTGGATTTCAGGGACCTTACCTTTGGGTAAAGATCACCTCTCTCAGGAAGCTGCTCCCTGTGGAAAACAAAGTGGCTGGCAGCTTGACCTAAGGATGCCAGGAGAGGCTGTGAGCCTGTTAGGCCTGGCCGTGGCTGGTCATTGGGAAGCGTTTGGAAGGAGAAATGGGGATTATTGGACAGTACAGGAAGTTGCTCTGAAGCATCCCTGAGGACTTTTTGTTCTCCAGTACTCAGAAGCACCCAGAAATTCCAGGAAGTAAAATCCAACAATATTGGTACCTTCTGCGGAGCACCTGTGAAAAAGTCCTCTTGAAAAGTCCCAAATGTCTCCCTTACTACGGGAAATCTCACTTAATCATGCTTCCTGGAATTTCACCAAGTATAGCTTCATTTGTGTGGGATTTTTGTTTTGTTTTTAAATCTCCTTTTCAAATGCAAATCCCCCTGGGAAAATGAAGCTTCTGTTCACACATTGGAGGGAATTTGCTTATTACCTCTTACTGCATAA